>NW_027269261.1:10172682-11475182 GCF_023055355.1 Agelaius tricolor
TGGTGGTTGGTGAGTGAGTGCCCTTCCCAGAGCAGGCTCATCTTTCTCACCAGGCAGATTAAAAGTGAGAGTTTTCTCTTACTTTCCTGGTGAAGGAGTTCTTGTCCCCGCTGAATTTCCTTTAACTGGTTAGATACTTTCTCAACCTACTGCAACATTTCCAAAACCACCTCTCAGAGCAGGCTGAGCCAAGAGGCCAGTTCCACCTCATTTGCCCTTATAAGTACACAGCATGAAATAGCCCCAGCCCTGTTCTCATGGCCTTGCATCATCTCCTCCCCTCCTCCCCAGGATGTCTCACTTCTGTACCCCTCTGTCACAGTGAAACCCATCTAAGAAGAGCAAGCCTGGAGCAGTAACAGACTGCTATCAATTTTGATTAGAGAGCACGGCTGCCCCAGGTTTCTGCCACCCACCACCAGAGAGGGAGGTCTGCTGTGGCACTGCCACAGGGCTCTGACCACCACTGCCTTGATTTCCTCTGCAAGCCACAATCACAGCTTGTGGAGGCAAGACCAGAAGTTGTCCAGAGAAATTTACTGACAGGACTGAAGCTCTCCCTACAACACAGGCACTTTATCTGACTTGTTTTAGAACTACATTTCAAAATGGAAAAACAATTATCAAACACGTCCCTGTTCATTTCTTGGTAATACTTCCAAAGTAAGTCAAGATTTGGGGTCAAATTTAAGCATCCCTTGATTAAATGAATGAGAAAGTGGCCTAGGGAAGAAGTATCCTCTCAGGCCAATTAAAGTCTGAGTTGTGCTGGCTGGTCTTTTTGCTAGTTTCATTACAAATCTGATGCAAGAGCTTTTTCAAAAAAAGGAACCCCTGGCAGGCCTAAGTCACCCAGCACAAGAGCCTAATGAAACAGGATGGCTTTTTCAATGCACCCATCTTCAGCATGGGGTCTTTCAGCAACTTCTCTCTCATGTGAACATCTACAAAGAGCATCTACTGGGGTAGCCTCAAAAGAGGGGATAAATCAAATAAAAATTAAACCCTTTGAACTAGAACAGCAATATGGATGAAAACTCTAAGGTGTGTAAGCATTGCACACACCTTTAATAGTGAAGCTTCGTGATAGTTGTAATGAAGTACTGTTCCCTCATACCCCAGCCCTGAAAACGCTGCCATCGAGACTTGTTTTTGTTTCCTTCTTACAGGAAGGCACATACACAACAAATAAGCTTTTGATGCTGGGGGCTTTTTGCTCATGGACTCAAGCCGGGAACATCACTGCAGTCAGGATTCGGTGATAAAAACCTAACCTTTCTATCTATACATTTTGTACCATCAGCAGATGCCTTTGTACTCTGATTACAAGCAGCCCGAGCTTTGCCGGCCAGGAACATTAAGGAATGAGTATTTTCGTCAGTCAGGGCGAGCAGGACTGCCATGAACACGGAGCAGCAGCTTCTCGGAGCTGCCCCGGCCTCGGCAGCAGCCTCTCCTCAGGGCCGCCTTTGTTCCGAGGACAAGCCGCCCGTTGTTCCGGCCGCGGGGATGAAGCGGTGCCGGGATCCGGGATGCGCGGGTGCCGGCGGGAAGCGCCGGGCTCTGCCGCAGCAGCGGCCCGAGCCAATCAGCACCGCCTGCCTGAGATCGCACCAAAGTAGGTAGTGAAAAACCCTCAGAGGAAGAAAAAAAAAAAAAAAAAAAGAAAAAAAAAGAGAGAAAAACTCCCACACTTCCGCCCGGCTGCCCGCCCCTCGCCGCTCCTGCTGCGGCTGCGGCCGCCTCCTCCCGCAGGCTCCCCGCCCGCCCCACGGCCGCTCCCCGCTGCCCTCACGGCCGCCCCAGTCCGTTCCAGCCGCGCTCCCAGCAGCCCAAATCCCGCTCGTGCCCCCCGCGCTGTCCCTCACGGCTCCCCGAGCCCCCCAGCTCTGCCCTCAGGACCATCCCCGCACCCCACCCGGCACACCTTCGAGCAGGTAACCCCGCCCACCCGGCCGAGCGCGCGCGGCATTGGCCGGCTGACACGTCAATCAGCCGCACTCGCCCTGTGATTGGTGTACTCGTCAGGGGCGGGGCCCTGCGTAGCGACGGGGTTGCCGCCCCCCGCCCCGCCCGCGCGTGCGCACGGGGCCGGGGCGTCGCCACGCGGGGCTCCCGCCATAGCAACCGCTTCCTCCTCCTCCGGGCACGGCGGCCGTGACGTCGACACCGCTTCCGCCCGGCTCGCGCCCTCGCAGCTTCTCTTCCTGCCGCCGGAGCCCGCGCCGCGCCCAGACAGCCGAGGGAGCCGCCGCCGCCGCACCGCGCTCCGCCGCCCGCCCGCCGCGCCCCGCCGACGCCATGGTAGGCACCGCGCGCCGCCGGACGGGCCTTGGGCTTCTCCGTCTCCCGCCTCCGCCTTCATCCCTGGGGGAAAAAGGGGGGAGGGGGGCGGCGGTACCGCCCGCCGCATCCCGGCCGGCGCTCTGGCTGGCGGCGCCGCTGTGCCTGGCCGTATCGTGCCCCCTTTTTCTTCTCCTTCCCTTTCTCCCGGTCCTTCCCGTTCGCCTTTGAACTTGACGCGGCGGATCCGTTCTCCTCCCTTCCCCCCCGCCTCCATCCCGCCATGAGGCGACGGAAGGTTACTCCCACCCCGCCTTGAAGCGATGGAACTGTCCTCCCTCCCTTTCCTCCCCCCCACCGTAAGGTAATGGTACGCTCCTCGTCGCACACAGGCGCTGGGGGCGGGCGCGTCCATTCGGCCCTGGGAGGGGGGGGGGTGGTGAGGAGCGAGGGCGCGGCGGGAAAAGGCCGGGTGGGAAGGGGGGGGCTGTGCGCGGCACCTCCCCGCGCCGCAGGGCGCGGCCGGGAGGGGACCGGGAGGCGGCGACCCCGCCGCTCCCCACGGGGGGCTGGCTGGCTGCGAGAGGGTGGCAGCCCCGCAGGAAAGCACCGGGCGGTGTCGGTGGGAGGCCAGGGGCTGCCCTGCTCGGGAGGAAGCGCGGCCGCCGCCGCCTCGGTCCCGGCGGGAGCCATCTTCGCACGGCCCCGGGGTTCGGGCCTGGCCTAGAAACCGGCGGCGGCTCCGCGGGGCCAGCACGGGCCCGGCCAGGGCCGCCCCCCGCCGCCCGGCCCGGCCGGAGCCCGCAGCGCTGGCGGCGGACAAAAGGGGGAAGCGGAACCCGTGGAGGGGAATCGCTGAGTGTAAAAACAGGGTGTCGCAGCGGCCGCTCGAGGAAGCTGAAATTTTGAGGCAGTTGCTGCAAGGACTTGGTTTTGTTTTTTGTTTTTTTTTTTTGTTTTGCTTCTCCGCACAGTGCTGCAAACCTTTATCCAAGGTATAACGCTGGAAGCAAAGAAACAAAAAAGTATTAAGCATCCGCAGTGATTTGCTTGTGTTTCCTGGCTTCTAAAAGAAAAAAGTATTAGGGCTCTCCTTGCATAAATGGGGCAGAATAGACCAAACGTGTGTTCAGTCTCATGGTGGCTCATTCTGTTTGCTTTGCCCGTGCTTAGAGTTTGCATCCCCGTTTGACTCAGGAGATGGAATTGATGGCAAATTTGCCTCAATTATTAGCTCATGCAGTTTTAACTGCTGCCCTGTTTTTGCTTGAGTCATGCACAAACACTTGTCCAGCAACACACACTTGCCTGAGTTATTTACCTGTATTAGAGGTGTTAAATATTGAGGCCTTCCCTTGGTATTTACCAGTAGTTCATTGACTGTGTGGTATATCCAGGAAATAAATTTTTGGTCCTGAGGGTGGCAGACAGGATGTACCACTAATGTCCCTGCTTTCTCCAACACCCAAGCTCTGGAGCATCTGTGGCTGGTGTGCAGCGTGGAGCAGAGCTGATGGGAGCTGCAGATGAAGCTGCTAAAAAGTCTGATGAGACTCGCAGCTCTTGTTTAAAAGAGGCTTGTCTCAACAAGCCAGCTACCACCTCTGCAGTATGCAAACCTAGTTAAGTGTGACTACTCAGTGTGTCAGGCTTCATCTTGCTTTGCAACCAGGGAATTCCCAAGTCAGTCAAAACTACTATTTCTCCTAGTGATCTCCTTTTTGCAACAGGGTTTAGGTTGGCTTTTTTGAGAGGCTGCAAATGAACTTGGTTTTGGGCAGAGCGGAGGCCCTCTGGCAAAGTGTGGTAGTGCCAGCAGGAGGGCATCCTTTGCTATCAAAAGAGCTTGGATTTCCAGCTTTTGTGCCTTGCCACAATGTTCAGTTTCTTTGCTACTGGATTAAATGAGTCCAAGGTCTTTGGAGTACCGTGCAAATGATTTTTCTTGGTTGTTAGTCAGTGCTATTCCCAGATCTGTGTAATTACAAGGTACATATGCCTCATATACAAGATAACAGCCTCATGACAATTGGTGCTGTTGATGTCTGGCATGTTCCTACTCGCCTTGGCAGAATCACTGTCAAGAGGCTCCTGCTGGGTGCAAGGGCTGACCTAAGCAATCCCATGTGAGAGTGCCTGACTACAACCAGGCCTTGCTTGTGAAGCTGTTCTCAGCCTTTTCCTCACCTGGCTGTTCAGTATTCACAGCAGTCTCCTCGGGAGAGGAGGGTCCCTCAGTAACAAGTATCAAGGATGCCCAGAGCTGGCCTTCAAAGCCTCATTTTGAGGGTGCCATTTAAGCTTTAGGTTGCTGGAGGTGCCTGGAGGGCCACAAGAAAATTCTTATAGGCATTTAGGCTCATACCAGCTGATCTGTGTGCTGAATGTGTTTCTGAGAAGCTTTGATTTTCTGCAAGAGTCCTGTTACACACCAGCTTCCACCTGCATTACCTTAAAAACTTACATTTCAACACAGGAATGGGTGCTGCTCAAAACTTCTGCCCTGCTGCTACTGGCCACTGCAGTTCATGTTTTTCAGTACTGTTGCTGGGATTGCCTTTTGTGGGTATTGCTTGTTCTGCCTACCTTGATAATTAAATGGGGAGTGAACTTTGTGGTGGTTCAGAGAAGGAGATAATTTCCTCTTTGGCTAAAAGCTGAAGAAATGACCTTCAGGAATTTGAAGGATAGTTTTTTCTTTTTTTTTTTTAAATAATTGTTTTTATACTCCTCTCATCTTGTCAATAACCTTTCTTCTTGGGGGTTGGGGCAGGAAATAAAAGCTGAATAGAGTTTCAGTTCTTTCCCTCACACCTTCCCCCTGCCAAAAGAGACCAAATAATGCAAAATAACTTGAGTCTAGCTGGCAAGATCTTTCTACAAGTGATATGCAGATGACTCTGTACTTCTTGCTGGTTTATGGTGTGCAAATAATGGCCTCTTATACAACAGTAGTAAAAGGTTGCTAGTTCTGTTTCCTGTCAGGCTTCAGATCAGAGTTGAAACCTTGGCCTCTCAGATGTACAGGCTGTCCCCTGTAAATGGAGGTGTCTCTCTGACCAGCTGTAGGTAAGCAGGTGATGTGGGCTTTTCCAGACTCCTGAAGTCACTGGTGTTCCCACACTGTTGCTGGTCTCTGGGATGAAGTTAAAGTAGCTGCTCCTTTATTTCCTCCTTGCA
Source organism: Agelaius tricolor (assembly GCF_023055355.1). Classification (NCBI taxonomy): domain Eukaryota; kingdom Metazoa; phylum Chordata; class Aves; order Passeriformes; family Icteridae; genus Agelaius; species Agelaius tricolor. The sequence goes on from NW_027269261.1 coordinate 10,178,146, forward strand.
TTGCTGCCTTTCCTGCTCAGTAAAGGGGGGATGTTAACACCAGATGTGTTTTCTTGAGTGCTCAGATAACAGATTGGAAGCCAAGCAGTATTTAATATCTTTATGGTTTTGACTGCCTGCATTTTCAGTTGGCTTGTTGGCCTTAGGTGGTGACACCTTTCCAGAGGCCTGATTTGGCAAAACTTCCTTTCAGCCAGGCTGTTACTCTCCCTTTCTGCTAAGTGCTCCCACAACTACCTTGGCTTAGTTTTCCCCTCAAGTTTCTGCTGATGGCCCAGGAGACTCCACTGTGGCAATGCAGGGGACAGCTCTGTCCCTGAAGGGTGCTGTCCCAGACCAGTTGGGTGGAAATAAGTTTAATTGAAAAAGTCTTTATTGCAGAGATGTACTATGACACATGAGTGAGTCAGAGGGAAATGCCACATGGCTCCACAGGCAGCTCTGGCAGTGGCAGGGAATTTCAGAGGTAGATAGGAGGGAGGGTAAGCCAGGCATGAGGGAAACAGGGTTTGCTGAAGAAACTAAGAACCAAATACATGCCAATAATGTGACCAGCAAACATGGGAGCACAGTGTTCTCACATCTGCCCTTGCAATTAAACAAGGCGTGCTTTAATACATTCTTGGTGTCAGATTCTGGAAAAAATTGATGATACTTTTCCAAGAAGCAAAAGTTTCCACTTGAGTAGTTGTGGATAGTTCACCCTGATGTGTACAATGTTTGTGAGTGGTTCCCAGACAAAACAAGTCAAGAGCTGTATCTTGGAATGTCTCTGGAGATAATGCATGCCCAGGCACCACTGTGGAGAGTTCTTGGGCTCTAATCACAGGAGAGAAAACCAACAATCTGAAATTCTCAAGACTTAAACTCAAATTTAGTCCTTCAAACTTGTCTTGAGGCAAACTAAATCATAAGTTTAAGGTCTTAGCTGTCTTAGAGTTGGGGAAAACAAAGACTCTTCTTAGGTAAAGTATTTTAAGTATTCAAGAAAAATACTGGTGCCCACAGTATTCACTTCCTAACAAAAGAGATGTGGAATTTCATTGTGTCAAAGTTGTGTTTTAGTGCAGGCTTGCTGTGAATCCAGTTTATCAGATGTCTGGCATGTCTCACTCCTGAAATGGCTTTTCTCTATGTGGGGATTTTCTTCAGAAAGCTTTGGGTTATTCTTCAGTCTTCCCCAATTTAGATTAAATTTCAGTTTGGCTACTCGGCAATGGAGGCAAAATGCCGGGAGCTCGTAGTGGAGGCAGCTGGGTCTGGTTCCTGCAGTGGAAGCTGGCTGGACACAAGGCTCCCTCTTTGGGCTGCCTGGCGCAGGGAGGGCATTGTGCTGTCTCTCCCAAGACTTGTGCAGAGCTTTGCACTTGAGGCAAGAGCGAGGCTCTGAACAAGAGCTGCTGTGTTCCTGCAGTGCCTGCTGACAAGGCAGTGAATGCAGTCCCTGCCTCAGGTGACATCCAGTGGGGACACTGCCACGAGTGCCACAGGGTATTGGGTGAGGGGCTCAGCCCCCAGCATGTGCTGTGTCTGCAGCAGCTGCGTGGAGGTGCTGGGGGCAGCTCAGTTGTGCTGATTGCGTCAGAGAAACTTGTTCTGCCTCTTCTTTCCTGAATGTCTCCCTGAATGTGCTGTCCTGGCATGATTTTCCCATCTGGTAATTAGGTGGCTTGCCTGCTTGCTGCTGCCTTGTTGCAATTAAGGGTCTGTCCCCTACAGTGAAATGTCACCAGCTGGCTGATGGTCGTGGATCCCACAAGTGCCTGCAGTATGTGCTGCTCACTGAACCAACCCCCTTGTGCCAGTCCAGAGCTGGATAACTGCTGCCATCCTGGAAAAGGAGCAGGACCAGGCTGGCTGCTGGAGCTCTACAGCATTCAAGCCACAATGCACAAAATAATAACCAATGTGCTGCGCTGAGTCCTCAGAGAAGAACCATATCTGGCCAAAGAGGGAAAATCCAGACTAACAAGTGTTTACTCTGTCATTACTGGGAGGGTGGAGGCTTCTCACCAGCTCTTCTGCTGGACAAGCAGACACGAGGTTAAAATGTCACTTGAGGACACATTTTTAGAGTCTGGAGTTTCTCCCTGTTCCAGTGCTCTTAGCAGTTATCCTGTTGTTGTTCTACACAGAGTGCTTGCAGCTACCTTAAAACAAAAGCTGCCTGGGGTTTGAGTTTTTTCCTTTTTAAGTATGTTTGTGAGGCCATTTGTGGCTGGTGCAGGCCCAGGGTTGCAGAGGGAGCCCTGCAGTTAGGACAGCAGATCCTGTTTTCAGAGGGAATTGGTTTGTTGCACTGTCTCATCTCAGCCCATACTGTAACACAGCTATAGGGTGTTCTCAGATGGAACAAATCTGCATTGTCCCTGGCAGCACAATGGCTGCTAATGTCAGCTTGTGTGATGAATCCAGGGGTTGTACAGCAGCTGTGAAAAGGAGCAGCACCAGCTGCTAACAGCCTTTTGCTTTGGAAAGCTAAAAAATCCAGTTGTCACTGTTGTCCCTTCAGATTCTGGTCAGTCCTAGTTATCAGCTGAAGTTTTACAGTGAATTTTGAGTTTCCAGACTAAATACTTTCTACATTTTTGGAATCTGAACTGACTTGCCAGCAGTGTTCAGTTTCTTTTTAAAGAAACAACTTGTCTCCTGACTTGGAGACATGTTTCTGGCTGTGTAGTAGCACAAGCAAATGCACATGACTGCACAGTCTGCATCGATCTGCAGCTCTATTGCTGCTGCTTCTGGCTCTGAGCTGAGCACTAACCTGTGCTTTCAAAGTTAGCATGACTTGATGCAAGGGAATTATTTGTTGTAGTGTTTGAGCAAAGCTCAAGAGTTGACAAAGGTAGAGGTAGGTGATATGCACTGCTTTTTCATTATAAATAGCCTCATTTCCATGGCAGTGCAGACTTTCTGTGCATTTTCTAAGAACCTTGCAGGGCTTTGTGACTAAAACCTGAGTCTTGCCACCCATTGCCAGCTATTGAGGTACCATTAGTTAGAAAATAAACCTTGGGGAGGAGAAGGCTTCTCTTGAATTCACTGTGGATTTGTCCTTAATGAATGATGAAATAGCTGCAGATGCTGCACTGTTTCCTTTATTAGGTTAACTTTGTGTTATTTAAAGTCTTCCCAAAGAGGCTCTTGCCCACACCAAACACAGGGACAGGAGAAGACCTTTATTCCTCATTAGCTCTCAGTCACACTCAGTGCAGCGTCTCTGTATGGAGGAGGTGACACTGGAATGAGTCACTTTGAGTCCATGTTTGCACTGTAGCTTGAATTTGTCCTGAAATAGGCTTTCTCCATGTGTTTCCCTCACCTCATTGGTGATATGCAGAAGGATGGCTGCCTGCCACACAGCTGAGGCACAGTGACTGAGTTGCTGTTCTCCTGTCCCAAAGTGCAAGCAATTCTGCATAGGTTACCACTTACAGACTGACCACGCATTGTAAATCTAGAGGGAGATCCCACTGTATTTAGGTAAACCCTGAGAAAGCACTGCTCTCCACCCTAAAGAAAAGCTGTCTCAGATTGCTGGGGTATGAGATTGTACTGGTTTTCTGTGGCCAGCACTTGGGAGCTCTAGATACCAAACTCCATGGCAATAGATTGTGCCAGCTGTGCCACCTCTCCTCACTGGGTTAGCTGGCTGTGCCTGCCCCCCAGAGTTACAGGAGGAGGGATGTTGGAAGAAAGAGGAGAATCTGGGCTTATTTGAGGTCCTCTGTGGTAGGCGCTGGTCAAGGCTTTAGAAAACCCCCACACATTAAAGTAGGTGTCCATTCCATAACCATCTCAAGGACAGCCTGAGCACTGCACCTCGGTCCCCCTGGTTTTGCAGCTGAACTCTGCTGTTCCTTCAAAATACAAAAGAAGTCCCTTGAGCTCACATTTTGAGGCTGAAGATAAATTTTTAAAAAATGAAGAGCAGCCTTTATCCTTTTTGAGTTGTGTGTCTCATCTGCTGCTGTACCCGACTGTTGGTACTGCTGACTGTGCTCGCAGCAGTGACGTGTCGTGGTTTGCACAGAGGGAGGAAGGCAGTTTTCCTTCTGATAGATGGATATGAGTAATGTCATTTGAATGTGGAAGACACAAAAGCAGTGAGGGAGGAAGCAGGATTCTAAAGGAATCTCATTGTTTATACTGTGTGTAGCATTTTGAACAGATAGAGTTGTTCAGTACTGGACAGGCTTCAGTTTGGTCTTTACTGCTCTGGCCATGATGTCCTTCCAGCAGTGCCTGCTGGCTTCCCACATTTGCAATATTCAGTCTTGCACAGCTGCCTTTAAACTCTCCAGCTTGGTGCAGTCTGAGAACAAAACTCAAATGTAAATGCTTCTACTTCCCACTTTTTTTTGTCTCATTCCAGAAAAGCATCAGACTGAAAATGCAGTTCAGCCTTTTGTCATTCTTGCTAGGTCTTGTCCTCTTTATTCTGTGCAGCTGCTTTTAACATCAGATTGATAATGCTGCATGTGCACCTCTTGTTCCAGCTTACACAGGGGAACACGATACCGCTCACTACAATTTCCCAGCTGACTCCAAGGTGGGGAAGAAATGTTGAGAAGGGTTGAGCTTGCTTTAAAAACTGCTGGAGTAGGTGTGAGAAGAAGAGACTTTTAAGACTTGCAAATTCTCTGTTTGAAATACTGAATTCAGGGCAATTTCCCAAAGTTGGTTTGTTCAGCTAAAAGCTACCACTGCAATCCCAGTACCCCACTACATTTCCCTTGATCTCTAAACTAAGTCCATGTGACAAGTGTGGAATTTGGCCAGTTTTACCTCTGTTCCTAAAGCTCCTAGCAAGCATGCTGGAAATGGCTGGGAAACTTTAAACAGAAGATCCTTGTGGGCTTCTCCAGCCAGCCTGAAACAGGGAAGAAAATTAAGCTGCTCTAATGCCAAAGGATCTGCCACAACTGAATCTCAGAGAACAAGGGGTTGGCATGCCTGTAAAACTCCCCCAAAACAATGTTCCAATGGTGGAAGTGGGATTATGCCTTCTTTGGAATAGTTTTTGGGTTGGCAGCCAGCTGTGGGCAGCAGCCAGACTCCAGATTCTTTACTTGGCTTTGGAAAAGAGGGGCTGCAGTGACTATTGCAAGAATCTGTTGTCTCCTAGGCTTGTGTTTAAGGCAGTGCCATGTTGTAGCTGGAACAGGAGGGTGGAGGGCTGAAGGTGTTTGCTGTGGTCTCTGCAGGCCTCCGGAGTACAAGTGGCCGATGAGGTGTGCCGTATCTTCTACGACATGAAAGTGCGGAAGTGCTCCACGCCGGAGGAGATCAAGAAGAGGAAGAAGGCTGTCATCTTCTGCCTCAGTCCAGACAAAAAGTGCATTATTGTGGAGGAGGGCAAAGAGATTCTGGTGGGAGACGTCGGAGTGACAGTCACCGACCCTTTCAAGCACTTTGTGCAGATGCTTCCCGAGAAGGATTGCCGCTATGCCTTGTATGATGCAAGCTTCGAGACCAAGGAATCCAAAAAAGAAGAGCTGATGTTTTTCTTGTGGTAAGCCAGCTTCCCAACTCTCTCATTCCTAGCATGCAGTCCAGGCTCTGTGGGTGAGGTCTCTGAGTGTTTGTACTGCCCAGGCTGGGAAAATGGCAGGCTTAAATTGAGCTGGGCAGCCTGATGCCTGTATTCTGGAGCCATGAGATGTTCCACTTGTCCCTGGTGGGTAGGATACTGCTTCTGTCTGGGGTGGATAATCAGTGTCACTAATTTCACTCTCTGTGGTGTCTCCCACTAGGGCACCAGAACAAGCACCTCTCAAAAGTAAGATGATCTACGCAAGCTCCAAGGATGCAATCAAAAAGAAGTTTCAAGGTATGTAATACAACTAATGTTCCTAACTCTGCTGTGTCCCTGGAGAACACAGCAAGGCTGAATTGGGTTTTATATTTGTTGATTTTTTGAGATACTAGTGAGAAGTGAAGTGTCATGTGACAGAGCTAAAATGAGCTCTAGCACAAATTTATATTATCTGACAAAATTTCAGAGGCACTAGGACAGTGCTCAGGACAAGAGCATGTTTTGCAATGTGTGATGGACCTTATGGAGCAGCACATTGCACCATACAGGCTAGAAACCATAAGATTCATAAGGCAACACTGGGTTTTGTGCAGAGCTGCCTCAGTGGCAGAGCACTTTCATCCCTGTGTCTGTTAAAATGCAGACTCATAAACTTACTATGCTGTAGTAAGCCAGTCTGGCTGATAGCCAGGTAGCACTCTTCAGCTCCTCAGGCTGCACCGGGCCAAAATCTTGCACTGTGCAAGACTGACAGGATCTTTGTGCAGCAGTGCCAGCCTTCAGAGGATGGCTTGCCCAGGGACTGGAACTGCCATGGGAAACTCCTGTGTGCTGAGAAAAAGAAATCCCAAGGAAATTCTGCTTTTCACCATGTAAAGCAGGCATGGTTTAGGCTCTCCAGCCCTAAAAAGGAAAGCAAGCACTGTTGGTTGGGTAGCCCAGGTTTGCAGGGTGATGCTTTCAGCCACCTCTGCAGAGGCAGCGGAAGCTGAGCGAGCCCTCTCCATGGGCTTGCCTGGAGCTCCCTCCCCTGCTCTATCCAGGGCAGCACAAGAAATGAATGAGGGATTTGCTCTAGGAGCCTGCTATGAAAGGCCAACAGCCTGAGCACTGAGCTAGTGACAGATTTCTGCTTCGTGTCCCTTCAGTGACATTTGGTGTGCAGCCAGATGTCTCCTGGGACCAGGCAGGGAAAAACCATCAAATTCCCTAAGCTAAGGCAGGACTTGTCTGCTTGAGTGACTGGATTGCTTCTTCTAATATTACTACCAGGTATGTTTCTTTGATTGCTTACCAGCATGTTGAAATACTGCATTATTGAGTGTTTTGCCTCTTTTTTTAGGCATAAAGCATGAATGCCAAGCAAATGGGCCAGAGGACCTGAACCGAGCTTGCATTGCTGAGAAGCTAGGAGGCTCCCTAGTCGTAGCTTTTGAAGGAAGTCCCGTGTAGATGTCATACAGTGCCACAACTCTACAAGCATTCCATGTTTTAATAGATCAGTTATATAAAGCAAACATTCTAGGCAAGGGTTTCACTAACAGTAGGGAAGCTGTCTTGTAGAATAAAGTAGACTTTGGAGATGTAGCTCATATGTACAAATGACCCTAAATAAATCAAATTAAGGATTTATCTTGGTGTATTAATATTTGCATTGGTTGTCCAGCCCAGTACTGTCCCCAATGGATTAACACTAAAGGTCTCTAAAAATTGGAGCAGTGTATCATGAAAGGTGGAGAGGTGAGAATGATCTGGTTCCTGTTCTTGCTTTTCCAAATAGTAACAAGCAAAATTCAAAAACTTTCCCCTGTAACCATTTAAAACAAAACTTTAAACCTGTAGTTTAACTTCAGCTGAAGCAACCTGTGAGCACCAAAACTGGGTTAAATTCTTAGTGCTTGCGGTTGCAGAGCTGTACTAAAAAAGCCTAATTATGAAGCTAGACATAAAACAGACACACTTTTTCTGGAGAAGTAGTCCTAATCCACTCTCTTGTAAAATCACAGTGCAGTAATAATATTTAAAGGTTCACTTGTTCTGTAGGTTCAATTTTCTCGTTATGAAGTGTCTTGAGGTCTCTTTCCTCCTGAGTGATTCTATAGAAATTGCTTTTTCTGTTGACACAGTTTAATTTAGAACTGCCTTTCTCTAATATACACTTACTAGTGGATCAGATGCTTCTGAGGCTTTTATAAATGCAGATTCTTATATCAGAGCTCTCCAGTTATGGGTAGTAAAATGAAAAGGAACCACAACTTTAAAAATGGTATTTTCAACCCCAGTCTTTGGTCACTTGGTCCATTTGTCCATAATTACTATTGATTTAACTTAGTAGAACCAATCAGCCTGACTAATATGGCTTGATCTGGGCTTTTTGTCTGTTAGCTTCTTTAATTCTGTAGAAATGCATGGAAATATCACCTACTAGAAAGTTTGACCTGAAATGCCTTTTGTATGGGGGGTAGAGAACATTCCTGTGCCAGCTACAGAGATCTTAAAAGCTTCCATGTTTCATCAGTGGTTGATTAAAGCTGTTTCCTTTGTGTAATGTGTACATGGGAGTTGCATAGAGTTTTCTTGTATGTCTGTAGAGAAAAAGAAAAAAAAAAAACCAAAACCCTTAGCCTCCAGTGCATTACTGTGATATGTTCTGTGCGTGCCAAATTTGAACAGCCTAAATAAATGGGCTTTCCCTCCCCTGGGTCAGTGACTGATTGCTCTCCAGCCTCGGGATCAGCCCTCCTGCAGGGGGCTGGCTCTGCTGGATCTGGGTAAGCACTTAGGGACCTGCTGTGCCTTCTGCAGCGCCTGCCCTGCTCTGCTCTGGGAGCTGGAGTGGGGGAAACAGGCTGGAAGGAGGAGCTGGTGAAGCTGGAGGGATCTGGGGGAAAGCAGGTTTGTCCCTGCAGTGTGTTCCCCTCTTTGGCTCTGCTTGCTGCAGCTCCCAAACCTCTCTCTGCCTTTAGGCTGTGGGCACAAATTCCCGTCGGCTGGGGCTGTCCTGGGAGCAATTCCTGTTTGCAGTCTGAGCTCAGGAGCCCAGCCATGTGTTGGGTGTTGTGCACTGCCTGCCCGTGAGGACTGAGGGAGCTTTCTCTGGCCAGGCCCATGGAGCCAGGGCAGAGAAAGGCCCTTCCCCCTGAGCTGTTGCCAGCTGTGCAGGGACACAGAGCTGTGGTGTCCCCTCAGCTCCTGGCAGAGCAGTGCCAGCGCTTTGCTGGGGGCCAGGGCAACAATGGGCCATTACCTAACTCAGCATGTGCCCTCTCTGGCCAGGCTGAGTGGGTCAAACCCTTCATTAAAGACAGGCATTGACTGACTGCTCTGACTTGGCACCCACACGGGTCACAGGGCTGGGAGCACAAGCTTCTCTGGTGCAAAGGGACCCACTGGAGTGCAGCTTCCTGATTCTGACCAAAGCAAACTGGCCTGGATTCTGCTGGGGCTTCCAGTCTGTCTTTCAATCAACTGGGGCCTCACCCAAGTGTGTAATGATCCTCATAAACAGCTCCTCCTTGCCCAGGTGTCTGCAGTTCTGATCCCTGTCCAAAGTCCACCTGGAGATAAGGAAACCACTGTGACACACTGGGAGTGGTGCTGCCTGACAAACAGGCAGCTCCTAGCCAAGATCCAGCTGATAGCTGGTGCCTCCAGGCTGCAGGCATCTTTATCTAGCCCAGGTGATGCTGTGGACACCTCTGCCTGGGACAGAAGGACACTTTCCTTCCTTGGTCATAAAATGGAGCGGGAGACACTGCAAAAGAGGAAGGATGTCAGACCTGGAAGGTAGGAGAGCATTTCCCACAATGTGAAAGCCCTTGGGTCAGGGACTTGGGTTCAAAGTCCCAGGAGTGAGTGATAAGAAGTGACACACTGGGCCTTGGCTGGGTGTGGTGCTGTAGCTTCAGCCCACTGGAGAGCTTTTAGAGCCCTCACAAGAAGTCCCAAAGTGATCCTTGTGCTGCAGAACTAACAGTAACTCTTAATCCTCAGAGCTGCAGTGCTGTGGGCTTGTCCACATCGTGGGGTTTGTGGCCAGACTTCCCCTCTCAGGGTTCTGCTTTTTGAGGGGGTGAAACTCTTGTGACTGTTTTTAAGATTTCTCCCAAGTCACCCAGACCTTCTGAAAAGGCAAGACAAGAAGGGATAGACAGCATGAATGCTTCCTATAACTTGGCTGGTTGCTGGTGGGAGTAATCACTTCCTGACAGGGGCACATGAAGAAAAAGGTGAAGGATTGAGGTGAGGGAGGCAGCTCAGTCACACTTGCTCAGCTAGTGTGAACATTTTGAAGTACACATGCAGGCAAGGGTTTCCCAAAAGCCATTTTTGGTCATTTGGCCTGTGAGAAATGAGAACAGGAAATAGAGACTGATAATTCAAGCCTAAGTGTAAACAGCAGGCAGTGTAAATGTAATTTACAAGGAGGGTTAAATTGAGTCTCTTCAACTGTACCTTGATAAGCCCAGGTACCCAGGCTGAAAGGTAATTCCAGGCATGGCTGAATCAGCAGAAGGATCCAGTGTTCTTATTCCAAGTCACTCCAGCTGAGCAACTTGTTGATCTTTATCAATAAAGGTACCTGCCTGCAGTGCTGGGGCTGCTCTGAGTCATGGGCTGACAAGCACCAAGCCCGGGTGGCTCTCCTGGAGGAAAGGAGGTGACTCTGGGTGGGCACATGGCAAAATCCCAAATCCCACCAGCTGGGGGGAAAGAGGGGCTGGCCAGGCCTCAGCTCCGTGTGCTCTTGGGCAAGGTGTGCCTTTCTCTGGCCCCTCAAGATGTCCTTCCCCTTCCATCAGGGTGCCAAGGGAATTAAAACATGGCAACAGTACCATTCCAGGTGTAAAAAGCTGATGAATGTCTTTCCCCAAAAATAGTTCTTTTATTTGAGCTTTGTTTCAGAGGAACAGTGCTCCTCTCTGTGTTCCTAAAACAGGCAGCTGGGTGCTGTGTGCCAGCAGGGCGTGGTGTGCCCTGGGGCTGGGGACACTGGGACAGCCCCCACTGGAGCCAGCCTGCTCCGTGGTGCACTTGGAGCACAACTGCCCTTCCTGCCCTGGCTGTGCTGGCTCTGTCACTGCCTCTGTGCGAGGCCTGGGCCTCTGCTCTCTGTGCACAGCAGCGCACAAGAAAGGAAAGAATTGTTGCAAAAGCCAAAAACTGCAAAAACCAAAGGAACTGCGTCACTTCCCGGCACCTGCAGCTGGCAGGGCCCTTCCTGCCCGTGGCTCTTGGGGGTGAGAGCCACCCTGCCATGCTCCACAGCTCCCTCCTGCCTGTGGCTTGGGTGGGGGTTTTGTGCAATCCAGGCATTGCCTCGCTTTTGGGGAGCTTCCATCCAGCAGGTCAGGCATACTGGGCTGGGGCAAGTGACAGTGCTGGCAGGCTGAGGTCACCAGTGGCCCTTGATTCGTGTGTTCCTCCACATGTGCCACAAAGTCCAGGACGATAAACCACAGGCTCACCCTGGCTCTGGGGCAAAGGTCTGCTTCCTTTGTGGCTCCAGGATGGGGAGAGCAGCCCCCTGTGCCACCTGTGCTGGGACAGGGAGTGGGGGGACACACACAGGGGTGGCTCTCAGCTCCCCATTTCCTTGGCCCTTGTTCTTACCTGCTCCCAGCTGAGTCACACACAGCCCTCCCCCAGCTTTCATCAGGGCCCCAAAAGCCGCAGTGCTGAGGGAGGGACAGGATGTCCCAGGCCTGTGGAGTCTCAGGGGTGCAGTACAGGGGTTGGTCACACACTGGCCATCCCCAGGAACAAAATGGAAGCAGCTCTGCCCCTCATCCTCCTTCCTGGCCTTGGCTCTCTGTAGGCACTGGAGGGACTGAGGGGCCTTTTTCCTCCCTCTCTCAAAGCCTGCTGATGTCAGCACTGGGCTCAGCAGCTTTATTGTGGGGAGACAGCACCAAGCTGTCACGTGGCCTCTGCCATTTCCTAAGAAACCAGCTTGAAAATGAAAAAGAAAGGAAAAAAAAGAATAATAAAAAAACAATTAAAAAAAAAAAAAGAAAAAAATAAAAAGAAAAGCAACAAGAAGGGAGAGCAGAGGACTAGAGAGCCTGACAGTAACCAAGGGCCACCACCACCACACAGCACACACAGGGACAAATTACAGGGGAGCACTCAGGTTTAAAGCAAGTAGGAGGAATGGTCCTGTCCCCACCATGCCCCTAGTGCCATGGCAAAAGTGTCAATCCCTCTTCCAATCCCACACAGGGAGGCCAGCCCTGGACCAGCAGTGGGAAACAGTGGGAATGAAGTTTCTCTCCTTTGCTTGTAGTGAATAAAAACCAGGGGATGGCTTCTGTGACACAGCTCCTGGCCAAAGTCCTTCTTCAGGGACCCCCAAAGCCCTACCTGGCTTGCAAACTTAAAAAAACCCAACACAAACAAACCTCCAAGAAAAATAAAGCAAGGACAAGCTCTCTCCACTACGTCATTTTAATTGCATCGACACCCAGAAATAAACGTGCCAAGAGCCACCCAGCCAAGAGGCATCCTTCCATGGTGGGTCTTTCTTTCACACTCCTTTCACTCAAAAAAAAAAAAAAAGAAAAAAAGAAAATAAAAGAAAAAAAAGGAAAAAAAATATATAATTATAATTGCACTGGTTGATGTACAAGCACAGTCTCTTTCCTTTTCACACACTGGTGGGTTCTGCTGGAACAGGAGGGTGAAGCCCCAGCGTGGCCACAGCAGCTCCCCAGGAAATGAAGAGTTGTACAAAACAGTATGAAGATTTTCTTACAAACTGCAGTGTTTACTGGTTGGTTTTTTGGATTTTTTTTTTGTATGTTTTCTTGTAAGTTTCAAAACTAGGTTTTGGGTCACTAATGGCCTGTATCTTTTATCTACAGTAAATTTAGCATAAATTTTTATTTTTAGGAATGTGTAAGGCATTTTGGTAAGTTAACTGTAAGGTCCAGGGTGAAGACTCATCAAACTGAAGTCCCTTCCTTTGAACTGTCCTCTTGCCCCTGGAGAACAAAAAAAGAAGTGGGTTACTCAGCTGGCCTCACCCTTATTCTCATGGCAGCTAAAGGCCCAAAGCATTTCACAGATGGGCCAGGTCCTTGACCAGCATCTCGTGTGGTCTCAGCCTTTCCCAAAAGCCACCCAAAAATGGTTTCTGGCAGCAAGGACCACCTTGCCTCCACTCTTAAACCCCTGCCTGCTGCACACTGCCCCAGCACCAAGGGGAGGGACATGGCCACCACCAGTACCATTTCATGAAGCTGTTCTTTCAACTTCTTCACCATTTCTCTCTCTTTGGCCAGTTGGTCCTGGGAAACCTTCAGTAGCTCCTGTAGCTTGGTTGCTGCCTGGCCCAGGTCCTTTGTTAATTTTTTCTCTTTTTCAAGTCTTTCCTACATGGCAGTCAAAAGAAGGCACCTGCCTGAGCCTCCCTTTGCCACCTGGTGACCTTCCCCATTTCAAAACACCTCAGGTCTGCATCAAGCTGTCTCAGTGACCACAGGCCAGGGGAACACCCAGTTCCCACTCAACAGGGAGAACAGGCACCCCCAGAGCTCTCTCTGGCTCCCTGGAGATGCCGTGGGCCAGGACTGGATGGTTTCCCAGCGTGTGGAAAGCCCAGCCTGTGACTGTTTGCTCAGAGCACCACACTGATCTCAGCCTGCAGGGATGCAGTGGCCCTGCTGTCCTTCTGCCACACTGGAGCTCTCAGCCCTCTCCTGCAGGGTGACCATGGGATGGGCCTCGCTCCCCAGTCCTCAGAAATGATCAATCATGCCCATAGTCCTGCTCACATGTGACTTTTGCTGTGGTGGCAAAGCCAACTCACCTTGAGATGCTGGGCCTCCTCCTTGTCTGAAGCTGCTGCATGTTCAGCCAGTCTCAGCTTTTCCAGCTCTGCTTGCAAGCTGCGTGCCAGGCTCTGGGCCTGCAAAGGGACACACTCAGTGAGCACACAGAAGCCAACAGTGCCAGCATCTCCCACACACCCAGCTCCAGCCACCCCGAGTGCCTGTGCGTGTGTCCTGCTGAGGAGCTGGGTGCTGCAGACACACAGAGCATTGCTTCCAGCGGGGAGATGGCATTTCTCACTTGGAGCAGCAGGAAACCCAGCTCAAGCCCGTAACCCTCCAAGGAAAAAGCTGGCACAAGACATGGGGGGGTTGGGAGAGCTGAATTTGAGGGGCCAGTGATGCCACATGGCTTTAGCACAGCTGCTGTAAGAAGTCCTTCAGATGTGGGAGGGAACGTCTCACAGGGATGTCTGAGGTGTGGACAGTGATGGGGAAAAGCCTTCAGATTAATCCTTCAAATTAATTCTTGGGCTTCATTAGCAGCCAAGATTGCAGGAAGGCTTTGCACACCCTGGTATCCTCTCACCCACACCCACCTCCTCCAGCTCCCGTGCCAGCTTTTGCCGCAGCATTTGCTCCTTCTCTGCCAGCGTTTCGTTCTGCTCCAGCTGGGTTTTCAACTGTGTTGAGAAGAGGGGAAAACACCCAGAAATAGCATTTAAAAAAGATTCAAGAAATGAGCTAGCAGGGACAAGAGAGCTGGGCTGGACAGAAGAAATAAAACCAGAAGCTTTCCCCACAGCTCCAAAGGGCAATAGGTACAAGCATCCCCCCTCTCTGCAGGGAGCTTGCTGATGGCAAGCCTGGGGCCTGGCTTAGCACTGCTCAGTTTTGCTTGCTCCTCAGGCAGCACCAGCTGGGATGTGGGATGAGAGGCATCCCATAGAGAAAATGTGCCTGGCAGACCCCCATGCCTGGGAGAAGGCTCCACAGTTAACAGGATTAAAGGAGAAAGAGCCCTGCCACTGGTGAGAGGTGTCAGCCATGAAGGGAACAAGCTGCTGCTGATGCCCTCAGCCCAGCTGCAGCAGGATTTATGGAGCTTCTGTAACCCTAATCCTCCCTGGCAGGGAAGGGATCCTGGCACAGCACTGTCAGGGGGGTGTCCCCTTCCTCTGAGGAGACTCTGAGCCCCACGGGGCACTGTCACCATCCCCCAAAGCTTGCCAGAGGGCTGCCAAAGGGAACAGCCTGCTGAAAACCAACAGCTATGGGAAAGGACACATGGTCAATGCATTCCCAGCATCCAGGATTCCAACAGGGGGGTGCTGGGCTGGCTGCCCCCCAGCACAGGATGGGACACAACACAGCTGAGAGAGCCCTGAGCAGAGCTGTGTGCAGCTCTCCATGCGGTGAGAGACGGTGACACAGGACATGGGACATGGGTTAGGGTCAGAGCCTGCCCAGGAGTGGCCTCAGCACCCTAACCTCGAGGGGTACAGCCTCACTTGGCTCACATGGTGACCCCACTACTCCTCCCTCCTGTACTCAGCTGCTGCCTGACCTGAGGGATGAGCAGCAAGCCTGGCTCAGTGACACATCCCTGTGCCACAGCCTTCCCACGAGCCTACAGATAAAGCCTGCCAGATTTTTGGCTTGCACACCAGCTGGAATGCTTGAGAAACCACCTCAGTTTCTGCCAGAGCAGGACAGTGGTATCTGAGCTGGGCAGCTGCAGGCTCAACAGCTCCCAGGGGTGCAGAGCAAATGGTTCTACCTGGATGGATGGATGGATGGATGGATACCCAAACCCCTGCCCCAGGGTGGTGTTGTGGTGACAAGTGTCCAGTGGTGGGGCAGCTGGGTTTTTCTGCTGCACACCAGCTTGAGCAAGCCTTGCTGCCCTCCCTTCCCACCCCATCACAGGAGGAAAGACAAGCAAATGAAAATCTCCTCCTGGGTCCCAGCAAGCCCCTCTGAACGTGTGGTCCCCAGCAGCACCGGGTGTGCCCATCAGAGGCTGTGATTTCCTGCCCTCCCTCAGCCCACAGGAAGGGTGCTGGCCCCAGAGCTGCTTTGCAGGCCAGCCCCAAGGACCTAGCAGGGCATTCCCAAGGTGCCTCCTTACCAGGGCCAGCTCCTTGCTCTGCTTCTGTGTTTCAGTCTTTGCTGCCTCCAGCTGCTCCTGGGACTCTGACAAGAGCAGCCTCAACTGCCAAAGAAAGGAAAAGAACCCAACTCCTTTTGTGCACTTGGTTTAGGAACTCTTTGGCCCAAGGAAGCTTTTTTATGATGCAACATCTTCCCAAAGAGGTCATGGTGTCATCACATGCTGACGTGCCTGCTCAAGCAAATACAGCCATGGGACAGGTCTGTCTCACCTGAGCCACAGAAACCACACAGGCCACCCAGGAGCAGCAGACAGCACCTCCATCTGTCCTGTGTCCCTGACCCATCACCTTGCCCATGATTCTTGGCTTTAGGAATCTACAACCCAGACTGGACCAACCACCTCCATCTGTTTTCCTCTTTCTTTGCAAAGCTGAAGATCCCTGGGGTACCTCCCAGATGCCCAGGGCACTCCTCAAATCCTCAAAACATACATGGATGGGGAGTCAGGGTCAGAAAAAGCCGAAGAAGGCAGCAGCCTCCACACTTACAGCTTCAACTTCTTTTGTGTAGTTCTGGCGCTCGGAGCTGGCTGTCTCCAAGTGATTTTCCAGTTGTGCTTCCAGAAGAGAGGTGTATTCCTTTAGCTGGAAAGAGAGGAAAGCAGGAGGGGGTTGATTGTGTGAGGTCCAACACATCCCAAACATCCTGTGGCTAAAGGCAAGTCAGGAGATGGGGCCTGAATCAACCCGTGCAGAGACCTCCCCTCCCCAAAAATCCTCACCTGATCTGTGCTCTGCAGATCTGCTTTCAATTTCTCCACCACACCTTCCAGGGATTTCAGCTGCAGGTGTGACTGAAGCAGAAAGGATCAGAGAAGGACACTGAGCACCTTTGGTTCAATCAAAAACTGGCTGCTATGTGATTCCCACCTTTCCCACTTCATCCTGTACCCATCCAAGGGGAGCTCCATGGAAGAGCTCTCCTTCCCAGGGAGGACAAGTCTAACACACACAGGCCATAAATGGTGGAGAAAGGCAACAGCTGTTGCCTGCAGCACTTCAGGTGGCTGCAGTCAGGTTTCAACACTCGAGAAACCATCATGAGACTCAGCACAAGCTTCCTGCTGAAAGCACTTTTTGGTCTGGAAGCAGCAATTTTCCAATGAGGTGGCATGGACTTGGTTATTAAGAGAGGCCAAGCTGCCAGAAAAAGCACTTAAACCCAGGCTGGTTTTTGAAGAGGACTCTGCAGAAATGTTTGGAAAGGAGGAATTCCTTTCCTCTCCACCGGGAGGCAGGATTGCTCTGGGAGCTGCCCTAGGCACCAGACGTTCTTCCCATCAGGAACAGCACCAGCAGCCACGTCACCCTGTGCAATCCCACAGCAGCCCTCAGCAATGCTGGCACTGCAGGAGCCAGCAGTGGGCTGAGAAATCAAACATCTCTTGTACAACAGCCTCCCCCAGCTCCCTGCAGTCCCAGTTCACTCCAAAACCCCATGTGATGGATGGGGAGCAGCCAGACCACGGAAAACAGCTCAGTCTCAGTTCTGCATTCAGGAGGGAAGATTCTACATGAGGTGGGCTTTTTGTCAGCTGGCTTGGTGGCAGGAGGAGTAGATTTGGGGAGAAAAGGAAGGTCCTGTGTCTCAGTGTTCACAGCTGACAGAACACTGAGGGCTACCAACCAATTTACAGCCAACAGAGCCCCTTCTCCTGGAAGTCCTGCTCCAGGAGCACCAAACCCAGCTGTGTCAGCAACACACACCTTTTGGAGCTCCTCTTCAGAGGCTGTGAGCTTTGCCTTCCACACCTGCTCCTCCTCCTCCACGCTCTTCTGCAGGTTTCGCAGCATCCCCTCCTGTGGGCAGAGCCTCAGCTGAGCCCAAAGCTCCTGCAGCCCCAGCAGGCTGAGCAGCCTAAGGGCTGGAAGCCTCAAAAGCCTCTCCAAGGATTTGGGCCAAACAACAGGGGACAGAATTAGAATCAGGTGGGGCTGGGGGCTCCTAATCCCTATTCTGGCTCAAGCAGCTCATCAGAGCCCTTGCTGTGTCTCATTCCATCACAACCAGCAAGGCTTCCAACACAATCAGGCTGAAGAAGAGCTCTAGAAATTCACCTTTATCCTGTTCCTCTGTCTCACTGACAAATACTCCACCACACAGCAGCTCCCCCAACACACCAAGGGATGCCCACCCTGAGCTCATGGCCAGCCTGGGCTGACAGGAGACCTCTCCAGAGGGGTTTCCAGTGGGAAGCCAACACAGTGCAAAGGGCAGGAACTTACAGTCTCTGCGAGGATCGTTCTGTACTGCTCACACTCTGCCTGTAAAGTGCTTTGCGCTTCCTCTGCTTCTTTTAATTTAAGAGCTGAATCCTAAAAGGAGAGGGAAAGGAAGGAGAGAGAGATGAAAAGAAGAAACATGTGACCCTCCAGCACACCCTCACCCCTCCACTTTCCAGCCATCACTTACTGGTGGCTCTGTTGTGATCATCTGCTGCTTTAGCACACCCACGGTCTTCTCCTTAAACTCCTGTAGCCACGTGTCATAGTCCTGAGTTTGGGAAAAAAGAGAACAAGAGAGAAGGAGGATGCTTAGACCTCTCTCCTTGCCATGAGGAGAGGCTCTGGGGAGGGCTGGGGAAGGCTGTCCCACCTGCTGTGAGGACACAGTGACTCCTGGCAGGGCAGAGAGCAGCGTCTGCTTGGTCCGCGTCTGGAGCGCATCCAGCTGTTGGGCCAGCTCTTCCTGAAACAGGGACAAACTGCAATGGATGGAGCTCCTGGGCACCTGCTGGCCAGGCTGACAACACTGGCCCTGCTTTTCTGTGCCTACAGGGCTGGGGAAACCAGCCAACACAGAAAACTGCTGGTGCTGGGAACCACTAAAGCATCACTTCCAGTTCAACCATGTCCCTGGTTCCCCAACCATGACCAGTACCAGGGATGCACAAGAAAAATCTTGGGAGAAGCTTGCAGAAGAGTTGGACCAGCACTCTTCCTAAGCAGGCAGGCAACCCAGGGCAGGCCTCCCTGGTGGCTTGGGAAGCTGAATGCCTCCCTTCCAACACCAGGGCAATGCCAGGCTCACCTTTGCTTTGGTAGCAGCGAGCAGCTTTTCCTCACACGCCTTCTCCACCGTGGTCAGCGCTTCCACTGCCTTCCAGTTCTTTTCCCGAAGGTCCTGTGGAGACACCACCCACAGAGGGCAATGAGCCACACAAAGCTGCTTGCTGGCACTGCAGGGGATTTACTTCAAAGCCACTGCTTAGGAACTGGGTTTTGGTCAGGAGTCTGTCCATAAGCATTCCTTTCTCCCCAGTCTTTCCAGTGGCTCCACACACCCCATTGCTCTGGCAGTGCCCTGGATGGGACAGGAGCTCCAGAAGCAAGCTCAGGATGCCTGCAGGGGACACAGGCCAATGCAGGGATGCAAGGTGGCCTCCACAAAAGTGACACCACCTTGCAGTAGAGGGATAAGGAGCAGAGGAGCAGGAAGGTGTGAAGGAGCCTCCTCAGAGATTGCCTTGGCCCTACCAGGGTAGGATCTCTCTGGCTTAGCAGGTCCTAAACCTTCCAGGAGAGCAAGGGACAAACATGTCACCTCAGACAGCCCACCAGGGGTATTCCTGCTCTCTGGCAGATGAGGCAATGCCTCCAGGGCTCCAAGGGGCTGGAAGAGCCTCTGGCCACACTCTGGAGCCATCAGTAGGTGACCACGATGAGCTGTCATTCACTCACGTTGTTTTTCACCTTCTGTTGCTCCACTGCCTCCCGCAGCTGTGTGGCTTCCCTTTCCAAGGCTGAGAGCTGGTCTGTCTTCTCCTGGAGTCTGGAAGGGCAGGATGCAGGAGTGAGCCTGAGCAGTCACCCCCCTCAGGGGCAGCAAGCTCCCGAGATGGAGACACAGCCCTTCCTATCCTGGTCTGCTCTGGCATCTACACACAGCAGGAGGAAGAGGGAGCAGGACTGAAAACCACAGCCATGGCAATACTGGAGTGGGATCTGGTTTTCTACCCCCTTACCAGCAATAAAATGCAATCACTTAACATGCTGGCTGTACACACACGAAAAGAGGAAGAAGCAACCTGATGCAAAGGCCAGGAATCCTGGCTTGCACCACTGGGGCTGCTCCTATCTGTGGCTCATTAGGCTGAGAGAGCCCACAGCTCTGCATTTTGAAAGTATCATCCCACTGTCTTGAGTAACCCTAAATCAGGGCTGCCAACCAGAGAGCAGACAGCTGCAGGTTCCCTCCACACCCTCAGATCCCCCATGTGCCCTGAAGGGACCCTCAGCTTGAGCAAACCAAGGTCCTTGAGAAGAACTACACACATCTCCTGGGGTCTCAGGACAACTCAACAGCTGCCTTCTTTAGAGGGATGCTGGATGCTTGCTGGCAATGGGGGCATCTGAGAAATCCTCCCCTCATGCAGAGCCTTCTTGGAGGTGCCCAGCACATGGACAAGGAATAACAGGCAGGACTCATGACATGGGAAACTCCAGCTAAACGCCAGGAAACGTTTCTGTGCTAGGGAGTGGGGGAAGAGGTTATCAAACACTGGAACAGGAACCCAGAGTGGTGGTGAATCTCCATCCCTGGAGATACCTGGGAACATCTTTAAAAATCTTCCTCTGGTTGGCCCAGCCTTGAGCAGGGACTTGCACCAGAGACATCCCACACCCAGCACCAACACCAGCAGAACCTCCTGTTCTGTAGGAGTGGTCAGACTCCAGGTGCCTGCCAGCAATTCAGTCCTGCTTCAGAATGGACTGGCTGTTACATGGGGCCAGCACCAGAGCTAATTAATATTTTAATTGAAAATAAAGCCCCAAGCCTGCCTGGAAGGCAGGAAGCCCTCAGCCACAGGCTCAGTGCCCAAGGAAGCCTGGGACACATGGACAGCAAGCTGGAAGCACCACTACTAGATGTGCACCTGGACCCACCTGGACTGCAGCTGCTTCATTTCTGCTTCATTGGCTGCCTGGAAGAGAGAAAGCACTTTGATGACCTGCCCCAGGGATGTGACACAGGTCAGCCCTTTCTGTGGCATCCCAGAGAGGATGCCAGAGCAAAGACAACTCAGGGATTGTGTAAGCAGTGTCACCCACTCCCCTCCTCCCACCCCAATTAAACGAGCACACAACCTGCAGGTCTCTGTCTTTTTCTGCCTCCCGCATCTGGCCTGCCTCCAGCAGAGCTTCAATGGACTTGATCCTCTCCAGAAGCTTTGCATTCTCTGAGCTGGCATCCTGCAGCTTCCCTTTCACACTGTCCAACTCCAGCAGCTTACTTTTAACCTCTGCCTCGGAGCTCAGCAGCTTGGCCTGCAGCTCTGTTGGAGGGAAGGGTGACAAACACAGTAGGGCAGGTGCAAACAAACCTGGACACTCCCCACCCTGTTCTGCCCACACAGGATCTTAGTCAAAGAAGCCTTCCTTGGCCAAGGATGCTTTGGGGAGGCACAGAAAGGGCAGGCAGGGATGCAGGCCAGCACAGGAGAGGGATAGAACCACGGACCAGCCCATGTCTCGCTCACACCAACACCAGGCAGCCTAACTCATCCCTGGATCTATCTCCTGCCCCATGTGGTTCCTCCAAGCTCTCAAAGTCTCCAGTCTGCCCTACAGCCCTGCCCATGCTGATCCCAGTTCCTCACCAGCAATGCTCTGCTGCTGCCCTTTGGTCTTTTCTGCATCTGCCAAGAGGCTCTTGTAGCTGCTCTGGGTTTTGCGGAGCTCGTCGCTGACCTCATCCAGCCTCTTCTGCAGCATCACCTCTGCCTCCCGTTGGTAAGCCTGCAGGGCAGGAAGAGAAGGTTTCCTGGAGTCTGACAGACACCCCAGCCAGTTTGAAGCAAAGCTTCATGTGTCACATAATCTTATTTTTAAGCTGTGTTTTGGGGGATTAAAGTCATCTTCCCACCACGCTCCCCCTGCGCACGGAGCACCCCGCATTGTGTTCACATTTCATCCCGTGCCAGCCCTCACATTGGGAAGCAGACAATACCCAAATGTCTCAGTCCTGGGCCAATTCCATGGCCAACCTCTCCTCTGGAGAGCTCTGAAAAACCTTCCAGAGCCCCGGTTCAAACCGCCCCAGCCCAGCAGGGAGAGGTGTTGGCACGGGGCTTTGCAGAGCACAGACACCCAACCACACTTCCACAGGAGGAGGAACTGTCTGTGCCATTTGGGCCAGGGAATACTTTTTATTTTCCATCATGGAAAGCAGCAAGGAAGAGGCTGGCAAGGGCAGGAGTTTTGAGAGGGAAGGCAAAGGAAGAGAAGGATGAGTTGCAGCTTTACAGGTACAAGTGGCACCCTTGCAGAGGGAGAAAAATTGCTTTGCATGGAGGGGACAGGAAAAGGTAAACCAGCAGGCCTGTCTCTGTCCAAGGGATGCTTTCAGCACCACCAGGAAAGCAGAGCTGCTCTGGTTTTTGAGGATTTGACTCAGCTCAGAGCTCCATGTGTTACTGTGGAACACATTCTCCCCAGCACCTTAAGCCCATCCCTGATTTAAGAGTCAGCTAGTGTGATTTATTTAATCAGCATTAACGTGTGCAGTGAGCTGACATCCCTGGAGTTCTCCCAAAAGCATGCCTAGGAGCTCCTGCTTTGAGCAGAGAAGCAGCTCCTGCCTTCACACTAGCTGTGAGCTCACAGCACCCTCCTTGCTCCTCAGCTGCAAAAGCAGCAGGAGCCAAATGCAGCCCACCAAAATGAGAGCCACATCTTCAGGCACACAAAAAATTAAGAGCAAGGATATGGAAGTTCCCCTTCCTCTAGGAACTCCTCTACAAAACTATTTTGGCACGTGCAGATAAAGGTCTCTTCCACCACAGCCCCTTCTTGAAGAGGCCAGAGCAATTCAGAGACATCCCTCACCCTGTCTGCTACACAGGGATTAATGCTCCCAGCACACAGCTTAGCAACATCCCAGCAGGATCCCAGCAGGAGCACTGTCAACATCCCAAGGAGATGCTCTTCCCTGTGTGAGCACAGCCTGCCAGCAACACACCTCTGTATGCTCACAGGCTCTGCTTGGGAGGTGTCCTTTCAACACCCCTAAAAACCCCCAAACCCAGCCACTCCCTGCTGGCAACTAAAAAAGCCACAAGCTCCATCTCCTCTACCAGGGAGAGGGAGATGGTTTTAAGCCACAAGCTCAAAACCATCTGAGTTTGAGAGAGAGAGCACCTGCAGAAGAATGGCCTCAACCAGGGCATGCTGCTCCCTGGGCTCTGACAGTGATGTTACACCAGGGCCACAGGGAATGTGACAAGCTAATGAGGGGCAGAGCAACTGGGAAGCCTGCCAGGCAGCTTCCTTCCCAACCATGGACATTTCTGTCCTTCCCAGCCCTTCCCATGGCCAAGTGCATGGATCCATTCAGCCACCCAGCCCTGCAAGGGGAGAGGTTTTGCCAGGGCCTGCCTGACCTGCAGCTGCTCGATTTGCTTCTCCGAGGCCGTCGCTTTGATCTCCCAGCTCTTCCTCTGCTGCTCCTCTTGCTGCAGCACCTCTGACTTCTCAGACAGCTCTTTCATCAGCTTGCTGCACTCCTGCCTCAACTTGGCCAGCTCAGCATTTTGCCTGCAGCAACAGAAGCAGGGTTATTTCAGCCCACAGGCCAGCCAAGCCAAGCCTCCCTGGTGTTGGTTGGGGGAAACACATCCTCCCGTGGGCCTGATACAGGACTTGAAATGGTGAACTTTGTTTGCCTGTTTCTAGGACACTCCTGGTCCTTCAGGGAGGGGGTGGAAAGAGCCAACAAATCACTTTTTAAAAGCCCTGTTTCAGTCACAGGAGACATTCCTTTCTTATGAAGTAGAGGACACATGGATCTGTGTTCCCAGACACAAGAGGAAGCACTACAGCTGGAGTCCACTCTGTAATTATTTGCCTGCTGTTAATCACCAGTCATTTCAGACTGTCTATAAAAAGGAGTGTGAAATTCTTCTACCTAGCTCCTATTTGTCCTGTTCTCTGTAGCATCACTCCCATCAATGAGCTGGCAGCATTTCTTCTCAAATTTGAGAGTATGAGCTCCCCTATGGGGGAAAAACACCACAGTGCCTTCTGATGCCTTCTCCCACCTCCACTGCCTGTTGGATCTGGCATCAGCACAGGTGACCCCAAAGGAGAGAGGGATTCCCTGCCCTTTCACTTGGGAAGAACACCCTTGTTTCTCCTGGTGCACCCTCAAGAGCCATGTGGCAAAGCTCTTCCTCCCTCATTCCCTCCTCCACCTCCAGCTAGTTGGGGTGTCTGCAGGAGTACCTTTGGGAAAGGGGGTGGTCAAGCCAAGGTCTGCCAGAGGGCAGCCCCAGGCTCTGCCCCTCCTCCCAGCCTTACTTGCTTTCCATCTGGCTGGTGGCCTGGTTGAGGGCATCCCTGAGGATGGAGTTCTCCTGCTGCAGGCGAGCCAGCTGCGTGTTGGGGCCGTTCTCCAGCTGTTCCTGCAGAGTCCGGATCTAGAGGAGCCCAACAGGGGTTAATGCCACCACCAGCCCTTCTGCTGCCCCTGTCAAAGCCCAGGAGATGAGCAGGAGGGACTGGCAATGCAGGGGAGTGTGTGCTGATGCTGACAGCCCTCAGGGGTGCGACATCCCATGAAGATGCTCCAACGTGCCTCTTCTCCAAAGAGGCTTGGAGGGGCTTTAAGGGATTGGGGGGGTATTTAGGGAGTGTGGGGGGTACCAAGTGGCTCTTAGAGGGGTGTGGGGGGACCTGAAGGGGTTTGGGAAGGGATCTGAGGGAGTTTAAGGGGCGTTTAGGGGGGCCTTAAAGGGGTTTTGGGGGGAAATTCGGCACCATGGCCCAGAAGCACCGCAGGCTCCTGCCCCTTCCTGAGGCCCTCGCCCCCTCGCACAGCTCAGCCTTCTCCAGAATGTGACACAGGTGCCACCAGCAGCCACCTGGCAGAGGAAGGAGGCAAGTGTAGGGCTCATCTAGGGCTCACCTTGCCCTGGAGCTGCTGGGTCTCGCTGACATGGTCCTGGTAGCTGGCCTGCATCCGTGCCTGCACGGCCACGATCTCCCGCTCGCGGGCCAGCAGCTGCTCCTTCAGCCTGCCCTCCACGGCCCCCGCCTTGGCCCGCTCGGCTGCCAGCTCCTTCCAGGAAAGGAGGCTCCCAGTTAGTCCTCAGAGCACAGGTCTCCCCATTTGAAGAGGATGTGGCCTCCTAGCTCAGCACACTACAAAGTTTAGCCCTTTCGTTGCTGCCCCCACGCCCAGGTACATTTAGCACTTACATTTCCTCCTGCATTTTGTTTTGGGCTCTGTGGCCACTGGATGCCACTGTTGTTCCATGTTGGGCCAGCTAAGAGAAAGGAGTAAGACAGCCTGGAATTTTATTTTCCTCCCCCAGGATAAATAACATCACACAAATTTCGGGGCAAAGAAGAAAAATTAAGCAGATGGACTTGACAGCCACAAGTTCAGCGTGGCAGGGATCTGTTCTGCCTTCAACACCCAAAAAGAGGTGGGGGCAGGGGGCTGAGTCAGGGAAGGGCACTGTAAATAGGATCAGGTTCCTTACAAAGGCACCATCTCAGCTCAGGGGAGCTGAAATGAGGGAGGATTTGCTTTTCTCCCTGAAGGAGAAGAAAGCTGCAATCTCTCACAGAAAGGGTTTTCCACTGCTTCTCCCGTGGCTGCCAATGGGCACTACCCTGAGGTTCTTTGGGCTGACACCTCCCCAGACTGGAGCAGCGCCAACTGAGGAGGGCAGGGGAGAGATCTCCTCTGCTTTTTGGCAAGAAAACAGCCAACAGGTGAAGGGTCCAAAGAGCCCCATCAGAGGGCTGAGATGTGGGGAGCAGGAGGCACGTGGAGAGCCACCATGAGCAGAGGCCACAGCGGGAATGGCAGGAGGGGCACCCAGGGCTTACCTTGCTCAGCTCCCGCAGTTTGTTCCTGGCAGCAGCTGCATCCTCCTGCTCAGCTGAGAGCTGCTTCTCCTTCTCCTCCAGCTGCCGTTTCAGGACAGCTACAGGGTCACCCTTCTGCGTGGCCTGCCAGCATGGGGTGGCACATCAGTGGGGACCAACACCTTCAGAGACATCCCCTCCACCCCACACACACAGGGGACATCCTGCCCTCTGCTCCAGGGGAAAATTCAGCTCCCTTCTCCCAGACATCCTCAGGGCCTCAGCCTGCCTGAAAATAGGGTGCTTCCCGTGCCCCTGCACTTCCTGAGGCTCAGCAGAGCCCTACCGTGTGCCAGGTGTCCTGGATGATTCCTGCTTTTTCCGTCAGGATCTCGATGAGCTGCTGGGCCTCCCCCTCACTGAACACCATGCTGCTGACTGTGGACACCAGTGTCTTGTAGGGCAGGTACAGGGCCCCATCTGAATCTGCAGGAGCTGGGGAGGAAAGAGGAGAGATTGGGACTTCTAGCAAAAATATTGTAACATCTCAGCAGGCTTCAAGCCCACAGCTGCCATCTCGAACCATCATCCAACCCAGATTTCCAGAGTCACATTTGGTATCTCTGTGAGTGAGAACAGTAAGAAAAGCACTGGAGATGGCACCACACACATGCTCCTTGAGTCACCTCTGCCTGGCTCAACAACTGGTCCCAGCACCTGCCATCATCCCTACCAAACTGAGAGACTCTCACCAGGAGCTGGGAGTGCTTTGCCAGTGCCAGGGGGCTCAGACATGTCAGGCATCAGAAGCTGGACCACACCAAAATACAACCTTGCTGAAGGATGTCACTCCATGCATCCTTCACACTGGTGCCAGTGACAGCAAGGTCATCTCCCACCTTTCACCTGCCAAGCCTGTTCCAGCTCTTTGCTAAGGGAGCAACATGACTCCAACCCTTCCCCTGCTAACCTGGGAAAGCCAGGGAGCATCAGGGACCATGATGCTGTTGTAGGACCTTAGTGCACATGGTCACAATACACAGAGGCAGTGGTTTAGGGGTTCCTGCATGTATCTGTGGCCCTGTGGGCTCCTCTTCCTAGAAAACCACAGAAGGAAAGCAGTTTGGAGTCCAGTAGCTCCAGAGTCCCTGAAGTCATTAACATCAGAGTCTCTTGAATACAAAGCTTTGGATGCCCCAGACAGAAAGGTTCAAAGAAGAAGGAGGAGGAGGAGGTGCTGCAGGTATTGGAGCAGAGATTCTCCTCTAGAGAATGGACCCCATGCTGGACAAGGTTCCTCCCAAAGGACCATGGAAGGCCCCACACTGGAGCAGGGGAAAGGTGTGAGGAGGAAATAGGTGGCAGAGGGTGGCTGTAACAAACTGACCACGCTCCCCATCCTCCTGCACCACTCAGGGATGGGAGGTAGAGGAGTCAGGAGGGAAGGAGTGAAGTTGAGCCTGGCAATAAGAACAGGAGGTGGTGGGGAAGGCATTGTTTTCACTTTAAAAAAAATCTCTGTTTCTCATCTATTTTACTGAGGAATAAATTAGTTTTCCCCAGGTTGAGTCTGTCTGGCCAGTGACAGTAACTGAGTGATCCCTGGTAGATCCATCTGGAACAGCAGTGCCAAGCCCTGGCAGCAGCCGTGTCTGTGTCCCCAGCCACAGCCACTTCCCAGCAGTGCAGCCAGAGCAGCTCCACCCCCGTGTGCCACCAGGGCCCGAGGCTTGGCTCACACTTTACTCATGCTGGCAAGTGCAGGGCTGCAGGACAGCACATGGCATCCCCTGGCTCAGCCCTGCTGCGTGCAGGGACACACCACGTGGAGTTCCGCCCCTCTCCTGGTGGAGTCGCAGGAGAAAAACACCCCAAGCCACTCCTGTCAGGTTTGCCATCTGTTTCAGTGCTTAGGATGTGTCCTTGAGCACTCTGAACACCCATTTTTATCTGCCACAGAATAATTTGTTCCTTTGCATTTGATGAGGAGAGATCACAGCTGCTGAAAACACGTTGGTCAAACTGCAGTTGGCTTCATGGCACAAATCTACCCAGAACTTTCCTTTGCAAAATCCCACATCACTCTTCACTTTCAGGACATGCAGGACTGGCACTTCATACCCAAGGGAATCTAAGTTTGGAGCACCCAAAAACCTCCCAACTTAACAAATGCTAAAAGGTCACCTCCCAGCCACATTCCCTCAGCTGTTACAGCTTGGATTTAGGAATTTAGGGCTTGGATTTGTGCATTTTTCACATGGGTGCACACAACAAACCAATCATCTCCAGTTTCCCCAAGCCCACCACCCCTGCAATACCCTCCAGGAGCAGCTTCTCCAGTCATTCCAAACCCCATCACCGTGTGGAGATGGTCTTTAGTAAAATCCTTCCCTCAGAAGAGCAGATTCAAGGGGTTTAACCCATCTTTGAAACCCAGCAGCTGCAAATGCCCTGCTGAGTAGCAGGCCCTCTTCCAAAATGTGGGTGTGGAAACTGCCAGGCTGCACAGCAGGTTTGGATGTGCTGCAGAAGGGCAGCAAGAAGGGATGTCTTTTAGTTTGGTGGGTTGTTTGGCTTTTTGGTAAAGAAAGAAATAAATCTATGCACATCACATGAATTCTTTGAGAACACCTGAGAGGTTTCTGCCATGTGTCCACATGGGAACCCTTCCACAGGTCTGAAAGCACTCACATTTTTAGTGCCTGTAATTATCACTTAACCAAAAATAAATCCCAAACTGTTCTCACTGGTAAAATGAGAAGTCAGAATCCAGCAAGAAATCTGATTTTCCCCTCCCTACACCTTTTTTATACTCTGCAGATTTCAGGACCACCTGATCTTTTCCATCTCTAAGTCAATCAAGTAAGGCACGACTTACGATGGGTAAGTTTTCCCTTCCCTGTGAGAGACCCAAAGTCACTTCCCTCTAATTTCTCTACAATCAATCCCCTGCAGTCTGAAACTCCATCAATCCTCTCTGCTTGAAGAATCCTTCTTCACCTCCACCAAAGGAGGAGGAAATGCTAGCAGTGACCAAGTGTGGGAGGGAGAGCTCCTCTGTGCTTTTAACAGTCAGGGTTCTATGGGGAAAACACCTCATCCTGGCTTTCCAACCAGATGTGCAGCACCTTGGCAGCTGTCCTCCCTCTCCCAGGACAGGGACATGCAGCTCTCATTCACTCCCATCTGCAGAGCCCACAACACAGAGCCCAAAGGAACCTGTCACTCTCCAACACCCGTGTGCTGGAGCAGAGGGATACAGGCAGAGGAATTTGGCCTCACCTGGCTCGCTCTTCTTCTTGGATGCAGCCTTCTTCTTGGCAGGTCCATCATGCTTCTGGTCCTCCTGGGCTGGGGGAGCCTCGCTTTTCTTGACAGCGACAGAGCTGACGACAGGAGCACTTTGCTGGGTGCCAACCGGGGGCACTGCCACCACAGGCACCTCCTTGGGGGCCACCTCCCGCACGGGAGAACTTTTGGGGACGCTGACAGGGGGCGGAGCCAGCACCGGGCTAGGAGCAGGCTCCACCTTTGCCACCTTCTTCTCCTTCTTCCTCTTCTCCTTAGGTGATGGGACGGGTTTCTCCTTTTCCTGGGGGACAACAGCCACTGCTGCAATTGGAGTCTCGACTGCTACAGGCTCGGGCACCCCAGCAGGCTCAGGGAGCACCTCCTTGGGAGGGTCTGTCACTTCCTGAGTAAGCTGCTGCTCTGGGATCTTTCCATTCGGTTTCTCCTCCTTTTTCTTCGCTTTTCCCTTTTTCTCAACTGGTTTCTCTTTCTTCTTTTTCTCTAATTTCTGCTGCTGGCTCTTCTCAAGCTCCTTGCGTTGCTTGGCCAAGGCTTCCTCGTAAGATGTCTCCTTCATGGAGAAGGTGGACACCAGGAAGATCCCGATGGCTGAGATCACCATGAAGCCTCCAAAGACCATAACACCCAGCGTCTGAGGGTCGTACACATCCATCCTGCCTCGCTCCTCTGTGCCTGCAAGACACCAGGACAACAGTTAGGGGCAGCAGGGGAGGAAAGAAATGCAATGGCTTTCCTGAGAAGGATCCTCACACTGGCATCTGTGCCTTCCACTGGGAAGAGGAGCGCTCCAGGTTCACATGGCTCAGCCTGACCTGCCTGCACACCCCTGAATTTGTGCTCCTCTGCTACACTGCCCATGCACAGGGGTCCAGTTGTACATCAGTGACTAAATTTCATCTCCAGAAGAACCAAAGAGAAGGAAATAAAACCAGGGATTGAGTCAGAGACAGCCACGAGCCTCATTCTATGTCCAGTGGGGTGGTTTTGTACAACCCTAAGCCATACCTGCAGCACTAAGAGAGCCCACTTTCAGACTGCTGGGAGCAGGTTGGCCAAAATCTGGGCTTTCCCTGGAGCACCTGGCTTTTTCACTGCCCCCAGATACATATCCAGGTGTCATCTTTGGGACAAAATATCCCCCTGGGAGGAGAAAGCTTTGCAGCAGCCCTTCCCTCTTCCCTTCCCCTGCTGAGCAGCAGCAGAGACCACACTGCCTGCTCTGAGCTCTGGCCAGCAGGGTTCAGCCACACCTGGGGAAAGATGCTGCTATCTCCACTCCTCCTAATGGCTACTTGAACCTATCCTGGTTTCAAATCCAATTTTTGCTGGCCCATCCACGTGTTTCATCCACCAGGGCATCACTTCCATGTGGCTCTGAGGTGGCTCCCAGCCCCCCAGATGCTGCTGTCAGGCAGGTAATGTGGGAAGGGACATTTTCCAGCAGTTGCCATGGCTGTGGTTCCTCATCACTGTTACTCAAAACAGAACAAGCAAAATGCAGGAAGTCCTCAGCTACCAGGAGCTCTCATCCCCACAATTAACTGCTGACATTATCAAATTTCCTCTTTAAGGGGGTGTGGGTCAAGGAGGGAGGGAGGGAGGGAGGGAGGGGCTGGAAGGGGAGGAGGCAAAAATAAGACTAAAACTAAGGAGATCAGCATCTTTTCAAACCTCAGTGCTTGCAGGGAGACATCTCAGAGGCCCTTCCTTTCTAAGAGCTGGAGCAGCAAACTTGAATCTGCAGCTCAAAGCTGCTCGAGGTGGGGACGGCGCAGTGCAAACTCATCTCCAGCACCCAAGCAGGGGGTGCAGAGCTGGCAGGAGCTGCAATCTCCCACTGGAGACACCCAATCTGCCTGGGAAAGGATGTTCTAACCAGCTCTCCCTGCCCACCTCTCCAAGGTAAAGCAGCAGAGAGAGAAGCTGGCAGGCAGGAGGGCTCTCCATGCCAGCTGGAACCAGCCAGCCCTGTCAGGGCCAATTTTCTACCCCAGGGCACTGCTGGAGATCCCAGCTGATACTGCAGGCATCCCTCATTACTATTTCACATCTACCCTGGCCATTTGGCACTTGAATGGCCTCAGCCCGCTCTATCCCAGCACATCTGGTGCCAAGCCATTACCTCCTGACTAAGGAGCATTGCTTTGGGATGTCCCAACCAGGACAGACAGGTAATTCCCAACCACAGTGTGAAAAGGACTGGAATTCCTCTCCCTGACAGTAAATAAAAAGCAGGGCTGGAGAACACATACCCCCAGTCTTGGGTTGGGTTTAGGGCTATACCAAAGCACCCAGGAGCTGTTTTAGGGCCACAACAATGTGACCTACATTCCTCACCCAGCAACCCCCAACCTATTTGTAAAAATAAGCTCTTCCTGATCTCACAGCATCACAGTTTCAAATCTAGATAAAAATCCACTGCTCCACCTTGGGGCAAGGGCTTCCCCAAGTGCTGACAAACACACTCCAACCCCACCAGCTGGTACTGCCACCCTCCAAAGCAGCTTGATGGAGCCCACAGGGGATGGGAATGGGGCAAGAAATCCTACTCTCCACTAGGGAGGATGGATGAGAGGACAGGGGTGGTGAGGTGGGTGAGATGGCAGCGCTGGATGTGGCATCCTGGCACCAAAGCCCTGTGCCTGCCCATCCTTACCCCACAGGACTGTCCCCAAAGCCCTTCCAGAGCCCCATACCTTCTGTCCCTTGCAGAGAGCCTCACCCAGCTCCATGGTCTGCAGTAAAAGCTGCCTGTACCTTGCCTCCTGCTCTAAAGCCAGGCTGAGATAAGGATGTAAATGAGCACTAAAGTCCTTCCTATCGACACAAAAGCACCCCAGCAACCCCCTCCAGACCAAAAACAACACAGGAACAATGCAGCTGAGAGCACCGAGGAGCTGTGGACCTGCAAAAGAGCCCTGGCAGCTGCCAGAGCTCCTGAGGGCAGCCGAGATGCTCAGAAGGGCCATCCAAGCTCCCACTGCTCGAGCAGGGGAACCCCCCCATGCTGTTCCTGAGGACAGATGTGCCAGCAGAAGATCCACAGGAAGGAGAGAGAGGTGCCAGCCAGGAAATGATCCCTGCCAGCAGCAAACCTTGCTGCTGTCCCAGCGCTCCAGCCCCGCAGCCCCGAGGGAGGAGCGAGTTCTACCTGTAGGGTTCCTCCTGTGGTTGGGACTTGGCATGGCCAGCCCAGCAACTTGTTCAGGGAAGAGCCCATCTCTCCAAAGGGGCACAGACAGGCTTAAACCAAGCCAGGCTGGCCTTGGCATTTGGGGGATAAGGAAAAATCTTCCTGCTGGAACTTCCTGGTGCAGAGATGCCAGAAGCGTTTATGCCACGGTGTTAGCAGCCAGGAGAGAAGCTCTGCTTTGACATTCCCTGACCTTGCCACCTTTGCCCTTCCAAGGGCTGGAAGTTTGCTCCTGGATTTGCAGAGCAAGACACCATGCCCCTCACAAGCACAAGTTCCCCTCTGTGCTTCCCACCTGGACAAAGTCTTAGCCAGGACACGGCAAAATGAGGCACCAAAGGTAGTCTCACATGTTCAGCCTGACAGCCACGCTTTGGAGAGGCTCCAAGACTTCAGGATCCTCCCTCCTGTAGCTCCTGGTCCTTCACAGGGCATCACTCCTGTGATGGCATTGTTCCACCTGGCTGGGAGAGAGCTGTGTGCCCAAGAAGTGAGTGGACACCAGCAGTCATGGACTCCACGCTCAAAATATCAAGTTCACATCCAACACTGAGCACATTTACTTCCACGACTTTTCTGAAGTATCCTCCACTCCTCTCCCAGCCAGAACAGCAGAAATCATCTAATATCTCTATACACAAACTCCTTCCCCAAAACAGCTGGTCCAGGTAAAGCCTTTCGCCACATCAGAACAGGAATACAGTGAACAACTTCACTTGGTGTTCACTTGGCCTTCTCATGTAGAGGAGCTGGCTGAAATGCTGTGCTCTGACTCTTCCACTCCTGTGGCTTTTTCCTGTTATCCATCAAGCTTCCCAAAATCCCAGATAACAGCCCAAGAGACCTGACCTCCCTCACCCCCCTGCAGATGCAGCCACCTCTGTTTGACCTGAGCCAAAGTCCAACTCTGCCCTAAGGAAGCAGAACCAGAAAAGCACTCAGCCCTGCTGGTTTTTCAGCACTAAACAATTTCCAGGATGAACCAGCCCACAGACATGTGACACAACAGCACCAGGGCCGTGCTCAGTGTCTTGTGGTCACATTTGTCACTGACAGCTGTGTCAAAAACCAGGCTGGAACCGTGCCACCTGCTCAGCCTGTCCTCCCCTCTGTGACCATACATGAAATCCATGGGAATTCAGCATCTTTATGACCCAGCCCTCCACCCACCCTCATTTAAATCACCCAGGCCACACAACAGGTGGGCAGGAGCAATGGGAGAGTCAGGTTGTGCAGTAACTACAGAGATCTTATTTCTTCCCACAGCCAAAGGAAAACACACATTATCTCCTCCTGGTGTCGACAGGTGCTGCAGACAGGAAAAGATGCTCCTGGCCAGCAGGACACTGACCCCCTGCACCGTAAGGCTTCCACTTTGCCATGGTGTGAAGGTGGCATCTCAGTTTAGAGCAAGGCAGCAGGGGTGATGAGGGGCCAGAGAGAGAACTGGGTTCACACAGACAGGCTGTGCATAACCCACAGCAATGCCTGCCAGTGAAGCTCCTGCAGCATCCCTTCCTCTACATATCCTAGCAGCTAAAAAAAAAAAAGGAGGGAAAGGGCAAGGACGAGGGAACTGGGAGGCCAGTTCAGCAACAGCACTGCCAGCAGATAAAAAAACAATCACCAGATACCTCTCCTGGAGTTTTTCTCTCCACCCTGTTGCAATAGAGACAAAAATTAAAAACAAACGAGAAAAGCCTGCATGCCGTGAGCAGATCCTGCCCACCTTGCCAGCAGCCTCTGTTTAAGTACATTTTCTGTGTAAGTGACTGTGCACTTCCAGCCTCCCAGCAGCATGTGCTACTCCACACAGCAACTCCAGATCAGCCCATCATCAACAGTTACAGCTCGGCTTAATTGAACGTGTCTTAGTGCTCCATTAGCTCTGGCAGCAGCAGCCAGCTGGCTTGTACTTGCCAGCAGTGCTGCCAGCTCCCTTCCTCAGCCCAGGAGTGAGAAAACAGGCAGAAAATACATGGGTATATAGGAGAAGAGTGTAACAGCACCACAACACAGCTGCAGCTTGACTAAACTCTGCAGCGGCTATTAGGAATTCTCTCTCCCCTCCCTGGCCCGAAGAGGCATTTCACCGCCGCTCCTCATCAGCTCCTCTCTGGGGCTCACATCCCAGGCAGCCTCGACTCCTTGCAGCCCTTTCCCGCCGGTGCGGGGCTTCGACGAAGGTGAGAGCTGGCACTCCGGGCGCGGACGCTTCTCCATGCCCTCAGCCACGTGTGCAGCACACGCTCTTCCGCTGGAGCGCGTCCCCGGCGGGGCGAGGAGAGGAGAGGAGAGGAGCGGGGCAGCCCCGCGGGAAGGCTGCTCCTGTGCCGGCTGCAGGGAGCCCACGGCGGCCGAGGGTCTCCGCCTGGGGGGTCGATGCCTCTGTCTAATAAAAGCTCCGCGCTGCCGGGGGTCTCCGGGTGCCAGCAGAGTTTCGTCGGGGGGGCTTAGTTAAGGAAAGAAAAGGGACAAGGGACAGCGGCCCGAGCGCCGGGACCTTCCTTCAGCGAGTTAATCAGATTAGCAATTGTCATCCGGCCGGCGCTGGAGCCGGGGGCAGCGCGGGGCCCGGACCTCGCCCTGCCCGCACACGCCGCCATTCCGCGCTCAGGGCCATTCATCCGCCCGGCCCCGCCGCACGGACCGGACCCCGCGCCGGGACCGCCGCCGCCGCTGCCCGCCCCACACGGCTCCGCGCCGGGGCTGCCGCCGCTGCCCGCGCCACACGGCTCCGCGCCGGGGCTGCCGCGCCTCGGAGCTCCCGCCCCGCTCCGAGCGCCGGGGCCGGGGGGTCCCGCAGGCAGCGCGGGGGGATCGCGGAAGCGCTGGCCGGGGAAGGGGCCGGGGGAAGGAAGGGCTGCCCTGCCGCTGCCCCTACCCACCCGTGCCGGGTCGCGGTCCCTGTTCTCCGCCGCGGCCGTGTGGAGTCGTGGCACTTTCCGCCGCTGTCTCGCCGGGCTCGGCCGCCGCGTCCCGCCCCGCCCCGTGGCGTCCCGCCCGCCGCTCCGCTCCGCGCCGCGGGGCCCACTCAGCGCGGGGCCGGGCCGGGCCGGGCGGGGCGGGGCGGCCGCGGGGCCCTCCCCTGGGGGAGAGACGCTGCCCCGCTGGCCCTCACGGTGCCTCTGCCGTCCCTCACGGTGCCTCCGCGGTCCCGCCGCTCCGCCTGGGCTGCGTTGGGGCCGGGGGAGCCCCGGGGAGCTTTGCCCCCGAGCTGAGCCGCCGGGGATCGTTGTGCGCCGGGCGTGGCTGCCCGCCGGCCTTGCCCCGGGTGTCGGCCTCATCCCTGGGGCACAGCGGGGAGAGCGTGGTGCGGGATCTGGGCTGCTCCCGGCCGGCGGTAGGGGTGCTGCTCCGTGCTCCTCAAGGGCTAGGTGTGAGCACCAAGGGAGCAGATGGGACCCGAAAGGTTCCCGGCCCCTGCGGGAGCCTTTTTTCTGGGTTTGCAAATGTTGTGCGGTTAAACAGCGCTGGGACTGGTCCATCACCCAGCAGCTTGCAGGTCCAAGGATAGGGAGAAAGCCGTGGCCACGATGGCCAGTGCCATGCAGGATAGTGGCTGTCCTCTTGGCACATGCCTTCTGTGTGTCTCCCGGCCTCCCATGGCAAGATTTATCAATCAAGTCCCTATTCACACCAGAGGGAGTTTTCTATCTGGAAGTGGGTCAGATGGGACTCCATTCACGTCAGAAGCAACTGCCAGGCTGAACCACTGGAGATGAGCCAGAGCATCTTCAGGAGATGCTGCACCCTGCCAGCCTGTAATAAAAATATGAGAGCCATTTCCGCAGGAACAACACCCTGACACCCAACCAAGCGGGAGGGTGAGGGTTGGCAAGAAGGGTTGGTCTGAAAGGGCAGAGGTTTGCTGCCTACTCTAACACACATGTGGCATTGCCTACACTTTTTATCCCAAAACAGACAAAAGGTCTGGTCTTGGGTGGGAGTATGTCTCCTATGCCTCCATACCATCAGCCAAGCTCAGAGTTGTCTCTTTCCCTACCCTGCATTCTCCTTGGTCATGTTTGAACCAAGCTTCTGCACTGGCTGTGGAGTAGGAAAGGAATATATTAAAAAGTGTCTGTGAGGGAGTGATAAATCACCATCACAGCACGGGCTGTGGGGACCTTCCAGCCTCCTGGCTTGGCACATCAACATTATTGTGTTTCAGTGGCCAGACCTGCTCAGGGGGTGCCACTGGGGCTGCTCTCAGTGGTGTTCCTGGGATTTACATCAGCTGCCGCTGGATTGTCACCCCCTGCACGGAGAACAAGCCGTGCTATTGAGGCCAGGCTGGGGAGGGCAGCAGCTCCTGCCCACAGCCTGGTACATCTCGACACAAGGGCAAGGGGAGAATAAGTGACTGTTTCATGAGGGCTGATGTGGTGGCAGAAGAGGAAAAATATGCTAATGGAGAAACATTTCAACTAATTATGATAACACAGCTTCTGCAAGGGGACCTGAAATGGACACAAACACTTCTTGGCACTCATGAGGACTTGGAGGCTCTTTTGGGTTTTCTTTTGGGGCAGGGCAGGGCTCCCCACTTCGAGCAGGACCTGCACTGGGAAAACCCATGATGGCCATGATGCCTCCAAGCAAAGCCATAAAAGTTTGGGATCCATCCCTGCCTCAGTCCACCTGGGACCATCAGCTCATTAGACTCCCCAGGGACCTTCTCCAAACCAAAGCACTTGGATGCAGGAATACAGGGGCTGAACAGCACCGATGTCCCCAGCCTTGTGAGTCCCCATTTCCCTGGCTACTTGAGTGGTGGAGCATGCAGCCAGGCACCCCTTCCAGCCCCCTGCCATGCCATCAGCGTCCTGAGAGGCCATGGGTGCTCTCTCATGCCTGCTGGGTGTAAGAGACACGAGGCTGGGCTCTCTCAAGCTCTCTTAGCAAGGCACTGAGCACTTCACTGGGGCAGGGACGGGCAGGCACAGCCCCAGCCAAGGGGGCCATGGGGAGCTGGGCCCGTTCTCACCCCCTCCAGCCAAAGGAACAAGTGAGTGTCTGCTTCAGCATGGAACAGTAATGAGGGCAGGGCAGTGGGGAAATGCACCGTGAGGGGTAAAACCCCAGGCAGAGAGAGCTGAGATGTGAGCCTGGGTGTCCTCTGCCACCATGGCACAGATGTGCTCAGGGGAGCGCTCCCTCTGCTCCTTCCCCAGCTGTGTTTGGGGTCTGTAGACAGATGTCTGAAACCCTTGATTGCCCTCAGTTCCCCAGCCCCTGTGTGGCTGAAGCTGTCTCATTCCAGAGTGTTCTTCTCAGCACCCACAGTCCCCGTTGGTCTATTCTTGGGTCTTTCCCCTCACTTTATAAGACATCAAGTGGTTACCTCCCATCATGGTGCTTCCCTCTGCACGTATGCTGTTCATCCAGACCACTGGGATAACATATTATCAGTGTAATTTGATTTCACCTTCATAATGAAGGCATTCTCCTTAAATACTAAATTTTCCTTAAATTCTCCCAGCTCCTGCCCAGAGGCAGAATCCAGCCTAAATCCAGAGGTCTGTGTACCCTGTTGTTAAAAAAACCAAAGTGCTGACAATTTTCCACGGTCGTCTTCACTACTAGAAAAGTTTTTTTTGGGTTCAGTTTGAAAATCGCTTGCTCCAGCTCAAGTTTTTCAGTTTCTAGTTATTTTTGCATCCACAAGTCTTTGGCTGTTGGTGAAGAAGCTGTTGTTTAGCCCTGGAATGGCTCCAAATCTTTCCACTGGGTGTATTAGTTATCCTGAACTCCTAACCATAGCTGGGGTATTTTTAGCTCTGCACAGCAGTCATCAAACAAACGCTGCCACAAGTTCTGCAGGACTCCCTGAGGTCCCCTGCAGCCCAGCTCCTTCTGCAGCTCCAGGCTCAGTTGTGCAGAGATGACCATGAAATCCCACCTGGGGAGCCACCCAGGACTGTGACCAAGGGCTTTGTGCCACCCCCATGAGATCCACATCCAGGCTGTGGCCGAGCACACAGACAGGCACAGCTCATGCTTTCTTCCCAGGGAGCTCTGCCTGGCCTTGGTGGTGCCTTTGTGGAAGTGTGGAGCTGTAGAGGTGCTTGCCCCCCCTCACTCCCACCATGGAAGTCTTCCTGCTGCAGAAATGCACCAAAAATCCAGTAGGAACAAGAGCAGGGCAGCCCCTTGCTCCAGACTCGGCTGCTGCCTGCTCTGTGGACGTGATGCTGCATTGTCTCCTGGTCAGGCTGATCCTCCAAGAAGTACCACATCCACACTTGATCTTTTTGAAGACTCTGGAAGCAGCCTCCCCTTTTTCATGAAAGAAGGAATCAGTCTGTCTGGCCTCCCCCTGGCTCCCTGGCAGTTCCTCCCAGCCTGCGTGCCTTGCCAAGCCCTTGCTGGTCTGGGTTTAATAAGCAGCAGCTCTGCTCCAGGGATGGAAATTAGAGGTGGATGCTGCAGCAGAGCAAAGTGCAGGGATGTGGTGGCAAGAGTTTCTGGATCCCTCCTCACCCCTGTTTCTGCCATGGCACAGCTGAGGCCTGGCTTAGAAAATGCACCGTGCCACAGCTGGATTTGCTTCTGTACCTCCTGCATGACCTCCTTGTTTTTCCACCTAACTCCACATGGGATTGGAAAATACCACTGGAATATGAAATATGAACCAGGACCTGCAGGATGACCCCACGTCAGTGGGCTGGCAGCCAGAGCCCAGTGGGACAGCCCAGTTCCCAGCAGACACTAAATCCCTGTGTCTCTGCAGCTGGGCTTTGCCCTGGGTGTTTGTAAAATAACACTTTTCCAGGAGAACTCCTGGTGTTCGTGCCTTAGATCTCTGTTCTGCTGTTCCCCTGCCCTGACAGCTCTGCTCTGTGAGGTGCCCCAAATGCTGGCAGGAGGAGTGCAAATCAGGCAGTCACCAGAAGCCAAAAGTTCAATGAGTTCATCTTTGGGTCCACCGACAGTGGAAGTGTTGTTAGAGAAGTAGATTGGTAAGGAGCTTGGAGTTCAATCAGCTGATGAAGGGTTTAAGAAGGGAACCTCTTTTTTTCCTCCCCACTTACTTTACTTCCCATGTTGCCCACTGGCCTCATTGTGGCATCCTTGCTTCTGCCCTCCTGGCATAACTGAGCTCCCATTCAGGTGGAACCCCATCTGAAATTGGTGGAATATTGCACTGGGCCATCTGAAGGCATGAATAACAAATGTGGTTTGTAATGGGGCAAGGTTAAATATCCATATGCTTCATCTGTTCCTCCATCCCTCACTGGAGATGTTTTAAGCAGAATTTAAACCTGTTCTCTGGGAGGATTCACTTAAACAGCTTCATCTCCACAGAGGGAGGGTTGTGAAGCTACACCACCCCTGTAGCTCAGCCAGCAATGAAGGAGTGTTAAAACCATCTGATTTCAGACCCCCAGATGTATCTGCTGTGGATAAAGCTTGACACCAAAGAGACCTCCCAGCCAGTAGCTTCATGCAAGCAGCTCCTGCTCTCTGTGGCACTCAAGAGCCATTAAATCAGGGCCCTGATTATTTTGATTATTTTCTCTGTGTGTATGTATCTGTCTTGTTGGCACATGGAAAATATTTTGCATTCTCCTGTTAATTCTTTCCCAGAACTTTGCATTGTTTCAGCTGAGAACAATTCCTGGCAGGAGGAAAGCAGGAACAGGTGAGTGACTGGTCAAGGATGTGCTGGACAGGCTCAGACCCCATTTAGGATGGCTTGAGGTACCAGGGATGTGCACCCCAGCCTGTGCCAGAGGTGAACATTCCCTCTGCCACAATGACAGGGATGGGGATGCACCCGTGTCCTGTCTGCTGCTGGTCTCCATCCAGCACATACCATGGTCCCCCCAACCTCACAAAAAATTTTTGGGCTGTTTGGGGTTTTCTATGCACCGGTGGCCTGCAGGGCTGTAGGACCAGCTCTCTGTAGCCTCAGCATCAGCCCAAGGTTACTCAGAAAGGGCAGCTGGTGGACTGAGTGTGGCTGGATCTGTCCAGATGTGAGCTGTGATGCTGCAGTGGAAAACTGTATCCCTGTGCCAGGGCAGGCTTGTAACAGGAAAAGCCAGCCTGAGGGCAAAGCAGGAACACGAGCTAATTTGGGAACACAATGGTTATGCTAATCAAAACACCTTCCAGAGGAGAAGGGAAGGAAATTACCTAATCCTTCACTGTGCAGAGTGGTGTCCCTGTGCCCAGGCTGAAGAACCAGGGCTATGCACAGCTTGGACCAAGGGCATTTCCATCTGGGCAAGGAAAAAACCCTGGGACCTATTCCCTCCAGACCCTCTCCATCCACACTGGATGGAGGAGAGTCCTCCCCTTCCCATCCCCAAACTGGCTTTAGGTCCTGAAAAATTCAGGCTTCTCTTGAAAGTTTGACTGGACACAAACTTACTGACTCAGGAGCTTAGCAAGAAACTTCATCAGAATTTGGCAAATCAGCTGAGAAGGGGTGAAGCAGTTCAGGGAAGTGCAGCCTGCCTTGCTCCACTGCCAGCAGACTGGGATGGGGCAATCACTGGCTCTGTCAAGAGAACCCTTCCCACTTCCCATGGATGATCTTAGCAGGGTTCATGCTCATTGCCTGACTCAACATCTGGAAATTGTAATCCAACTGAAAGCACCCCAGGAAGGCTCTCCTAACAAGCCAGGAACAAGCCAGGAACAAGCACAGCTCCTAGCTTTGAGAAATCCTGGGCCATGGCCCCAGATAGAGAATTTAAGGTATTTTGGGGATGCCAGTGCTACAGAGCCTGAGTGGAGGACAACAGAGCACTTTCAGCTTTCAGTAACAAGCCACAAAGTGCTTCTGGCTTAGAAGAAACACACCTCAGCTGAGGACAGGCTTTCCTGGCTGAGGCTCTCCCACATTCCCAAAGCTCCTCTGCCTACTGCCCCCACACCTCCAGGTAAAACCTGTGCAATGCCTTTTTTCACCTGGCTGAACCCAGGAGCCAACAGGGAAAAAGTGTGAGCCACGTCCAGAGTCAGAGGTTTGGATGCACTTGGAGAGACTGCAAAATACAGGCACAGGAGCCATGAAGGGAAAGCCAAGAGCTGAAGGGGTTTTTCTTCTGCTCCATGAAAAAATACACTCTGTAAGTGGAATATTTTTCTGCATGAGAAAAGGCCCTTCATAGAATATGGATTTTTCTTCTCCCTTCATCACTCCAAATTTTATGTGGGGCAAAAAAGAACTAACTTGCTTTTTTTTTTTTTTTTCCCTTTGTCCTGTTTGAGTCTTTCTCCAGCCCACAGACACCAAAGGGACACCCATGGAAGGTGGCACTGATCTGTGAGAGAGCAGTGGAGGGGAGATGGGAAGCCATCCCTCTGGTCTGATGGTGGGGGGAACAGGAACCTTCACTGTGTGAGCTCAACACCACCTGGGCTGACACAGCTCCCACCCCACTGCTCATTCCTCTGCTCCTGTGCAGCAGCAGAAAGCAGCCAAGCCCTCCACCTGCATTTTGTTAAATCCCTTTTTTATTTCCATGTCACTTTAAGCCCTCTCTGCTCCGCATGAATCTTAGAGTGAATTTCTCTTGCTGGGTACAGGCATCCAACACACACCCACCGTTGCAAAGAGGACTTTGCAAAGGGCCAACAGCCCCTTTCTGTGTCTGCAGAAAAAAAAAAAGCAACTTATTTTGAATCTCCTGGGATTTGCCACATCAGCATTGAAATGTGTCAGAAGGTCTCTAAAACAAACATACCTCGGAACAGTTATTTACCCAGAGAAGTAAGAGAAAAAGAAGAAAAAAAGAAGATAAGAAAGAAAAGGATAAAATTTTTTAAATTGTAATTTTTGAAGTAGTTTCTCTTCCAAAAAATGTAGCTGGAAACCTCAGGCTTGGGGTTAAATCTGTGTGTGAGGTGGCACTGAATAATGCCAAGGTAAATCCTAGCTCTGAATTAGTCTCCTTAGAGCAGAGTCGTGTACCTGCACATTGCTGTCCAAGAACATGCTGTGCTCTCTGGCTGCACACAACACTTTGTACTCAGAATCCTGCCTCTGAGCAGAAAAGGGATTTTTATATTAGCAAATAAAATATATATATATATATATAAATAAAACAACTCCTGTCCAAGTACATCTACAATTACACCCAGGTGCCAGGTTGGCATTTTGGCCAGGTGAGGGGCTTGAACCTATTTCTGAATGTGGGTCAAAGCAAGCCCCAAATCTTGCTGCAGCAGCACAGTGTGAACACAATGTCAAAATGCAGTGTTTGGGACTTGGGGAAGGTCTCAGGGTGTGCAGGGGGAAGCTGCAAGTTGTGGGATGAATTCAAAGTCCAGGTTCAGGTTTGCCAGAAGTGTCTCTGTTGTCCCCCCACCGTGGCACAGGAGACTGGTGTGGAATTGACACTCCAGGGTGGCTGCTTGTGCCACCCCTGTGCTTGTTGCTCCCATTTTAAGCTCCCTGGATACCCCTGCACCACCTCACACACCAGCCTGGCCTGACACCTCGCTGCCATCTCCTTGTGTTTCAGGTTTGCTGGAACCAAACCTGCCCTGGAGGGGAAGGCACATCCCCAGCCACTCACACTCGGGCTCTGCTCTCCCACCTGGCCCTGAGCACTGGAAAACCTTCAGCTCACATTCAAAGAGGACTTTTGGCCAGCACTCGCCTTGGCAAGGGGCAGCGTTATTTGGTGTTTGACAAGGGCCTTAAAAGTAAAACTGGAGCAAAGGAGGTTGAATGGGAAGGCTGGGAACCAGGTCACCATGACTCTGGTCAGCTGGAAGTGCTCTGACACAGCAGAGCAGTGCTGTGGACAATGGCCTTTGGCATGCTCATTCCTCCTGGGAGCTGAGCATGGATCCCTCCCAGGCAGCAGAAGTGCTTCCCTTTTCCACTGCCAGGGGCAGAGGCTCCTGTAAATCTCTTCATGCAGCCTAATTAACCCCTGGGAATGGCTTATAAAGAACAACATGTTGTAAAATCCAAACATTTAGATGTGCCATAAGTGACAAGATTATCTCTAAAAGCCCCTGCAGTGAATCCTTTCAAATAACACATTTTAGGGTCTCTCTGACATTGCAGCACATGCTTAAAACTTAACAGAGGGCAGGGAGTTACACTTCTCAGACTTTTTCTCTGGTTAGACACACACATGTATATTTATACTGCAAGCTGTACTTTGGCTCTGTGTACTCAGGAGAAATACAATGTAAAGCTTGTCTGCATTGCTGCCTCCACTCCTATTTGTATTTTAAAGACCTGTTTTGACTCCTGGATGAGATGCATTCTCCTAAAAGTGTAATGCTTCCATCAATGCCTAAAAAATCAAGAGAGGCACTTGCCAGCCTGCCCTAGGTCAAGTGGAAAAGCAAGTCACAGATTTTTTCCAATACCCAAGGTCTGCAGGTATTGCTGAGGGCACTCTCCTGACCATCAAAGCCTTGCTCAGCCATCAGCTCCTGTGCTGCTGGGTGGAAGGTTGGTGTTTCCAGTGATGGCTCTCCACCCAAGGAGGAGGATCCACAGGCTCCACAGTGGCTCAGACCTATCCCTGCACCTGCCTCTGCTCTCCAAACTGCCCCTCACTTTAGGTTCCTCTGTTTTTAAATGTTAGGCCACATTCTTCTGTTCTTCAGAAGGTGCTGAACACCCACAACCAGGGCTTTCACTAGAAAATTTTCCTCGTTTAATAATAGCCAACCAGAACATTTGATTTACCCATGCTTATTTATTCATTGAGAGTATTGATGAGGCTACATTCAGCCAGCTGAATTTTCTGCTCTCCTCATGTGACCAAACAAATAAAGAGGGAATAAACTCAGAGCAAACATCTCTTCCAGGGAGCCCATGTCTTTGTGAGAGGCTGTCTGAGACTCAAAAAGAAAGGAAAAATATTAATAACACTACCTGATGCTGCTGAACCTCCCCCAGCTGCACCAAATAATTTGCAAGGGGCAAGTCCACAGTGAATCTTGTGAAGTTTTAAGGCTGAACTGGGGCCAGCTGGAGAAGGGGACACCCAGGGACGTGCACAGCCCACTTTGAGGGAGCGCCGCCGCTCCCGTACCGGCGGCTGCCGGGAACAAAACGTTTTTGCAATCGGAGTTAAAGAAGAAAGCAGCCTGGCAGTAAATATACTTAGCAAATTCAAACAGTGAAAGAGTTCCAGGAAACTGAGATAACCCTGCAGGCACAAAGATCCTGATCCAAAGCCCACGGAAGTTGGTGGCAAAGAAAATCCTGTTCGTTTTTCGATGAAGCCCAAAGAAAGTGAAATAAGAGGTCTGGTCCCAGTGAGTCTGGGGAAATGAAACAGCCACCCAAATCTCACACACCTTCCCTGGCAGCTCCTCTCTCACAGCTTGGCCCCCACAATGGGAATTTGTATTCATGTATGTACCCATACATACATTTTTTACTCACAAACTGCTCCTGGGTGCTGCTCCCCTGGCAGCTCTCTGGTGTCTGCGACCTTGTCACAGGACTGAGAAGTTGGTGCTTCTCCTTGAGCTTCCTGTAGTTCCAAGGGTATTTAAAGATTTCCAAAGGCAGGAAAAAAGCCCCTGAGCAGCCCCAAGAGCAGCACATTTCCATGTAACCCCACGGTGCTCAAAACCAGGTATGGGATCCATGGGTCACTCAGTGGGGACCAGCATCCCACAGCACGGAGAGGACACATGACAGGAGCAGCCAGGGAGTTGCCAGGCTGAAGAAGTCACACTTTGCA
Organism: Agelaius tricolor; assembly: GCF_023055355.1. Classification (NCBI taxonomy): domain Eukaryota; kingdom Metazoa; phylum Chordata; class Aves; order Passeriformes; family Icteridae; genus Agelaius; species Agelaius tricolor. The sequence goes on from NW_027269261.1 coordinate 10,222,638, forward strand.
CCAGGGTGCAAACCCCTGGCTTAAGTAGGATCATTGTTTTGGCTGCTCAGCAGCCAGTGGACCTGGCTGAGCACTTTACTTTTAAAATAAAATGTGGGGGTTTTACTTCGCTCCTTTTAACTGCAATTGCCTGGAATAAAAATTAGCAGTTACACAGTGCCTGCTCCAGAGACCACTGACATCAACAGCAAATTGTTCCTGCCTTCAGTGGGCTTTGAATCAGATCCTAAAAATGCAGCCCAGCCCATGCACATCTGCAATACCACAGTCAGAAACGAGTTCAAGCATCCTAGTAATCCAGGGAGGTGGGGGAAAAGAAACCCCCAAGGTGACATCTAGGAAAAGAAATGTGCCACGAGCCAGCAGCTGCCCTGGAGCTCTGAAGGGGGATCAGGAGAATGGGAGGGGATTGTTTGGCATGGCCAAGTTAGAAAGACAATTGCCCTCTTAATACCAACATTATCCAGCTCCAGCTTGGCCACTCAGTTTCTCCATGCTGACAAGTATTGCTGTCCCTGGGCTGTCAGGGCAAAGCTAAGCAATGGTTCTCCAACAGAAAGACCCCTGTCAAAGAAGAAAGTGTCTTCCTGAGAACAATATGTTTATATGAGAAAATACAGACATTTGCTTTTTAAGCGTCCCCTTCCTCCTCTGGATTTATAGCATTGAAATTAATCATAGAAAAGATAAGACTGCTGGGGTTTTAATTACAGTCTTTATCAAAACCAGCTTTTATGACACTGGAAAGGAAAACAAGCTGAGACTTTGGACAACTTTTCCTGGAAACAACTCCTTTTTTTTTTTTTTTTTAGTGTGATTTCTTAAGGCCATTAAAACTAAAGGTAGAGCTGCATCTGCTCAGCATTTCCCCTCTTTTAACATTTTATCCCCCTGAGCCCTTTCAAACAGATTTTTCAAAGAGTGATGGAGTTTTCTGGGGAAAGGCCTCTGAAGAAGAGCTCCTACAAAGCCTCCCCTTCCAACCAGAGAGGCAGCTGGGCTGGGAGGGCATCCAGCTTGGCTTCCACAAGACCCAGTGCAAGGCCAGTGTGGGATCAAGGACAAAAGGGAAGCCTGCTTCAAGGCAGAGGTGCCTCAGGTTTTCCATGGCCACCAGAGGCTCTCTGGAGCTCAGGTCCCCAGGGAATGAGGCAGGCAGTGGTTTGCAAGCCACCTGCTTCCCACCCATCACCTCCTAGCAGAGCCAGTCTCACCCTGCTTGCTCATATTTGCCCATCATGGAAAGCATTCCCTGCTGGCAGCAGGAAAGCCCTGGCAGATGCTCTGCCCTGGCTGGGGCAGCCACTCCTGGCTGCTGAAATGAAGAGGATGTGAGCTACAGCTCATCTGAGGAGACAAGCCCTGCTGCAGACTCACCTGCCTCCTTCCCAGTGTTTTTCCCCCACCACAGTTCACCCCTCCCCAAACCAGAGGCAGCAGATCAGATCTTACCTGCTCTGGCCATGTGTCAGTGCTCCCTGGTCTCTCTGCACTCAAAGCTCTCCATCAGCACACGTGGATATCAGCAAGGCTGCTCTTTGTCACCCACCTCAGCACTGGCTCAGACCCTGTGCCTGCCAGAGCTTCTCTGAAAGCCAAGAGCAAAGGGTCCCATCCCTGAAGGAGATTATTACAATCCCTTGCCAGCAGAGCTGACCATGGCATCTCCTCCAGCTTTCCAGGCTCATATTTTCTATTTTAACCACCCCCAGAGGCAGCTCACATTTAACAGATGTTCAGCTTTGATGCTGCCTTGGGGAGGTCCTGGGCTCACTCTTGATTTTTGAGCACTTTCCTGCCTGAACACAAAGGTTTCCAGCTGCTTGCAGCCTCTCAGGGAGCCACACCAGAAAGTGCTAAAATCCTGGGCCAGACCACCTGCAGCTGCATGTCTGCCTCTCTGTAAGCTGATGTGCTTCTGCTCATCCACCAGATCACTGAGGAGGGCCTGCTCTGCTTTTTTTTTTTTTTTCTTACAATTATTTCCTCTTTCCCACAGGATTTTGAAGCATCAGGAGTTTTTTTTTCCTGTTGCTTTTCCCCCATCCTTGGGCAGCTCAACACCTAAGAGTAATCCCTTTTCAGAAGTCTTTTGGGTTAAATTATGTGGTGTCTGTTCTGCTTTTTTAAGGCCATTAAAACCAAAACTAGAGCTGCATCTGCTCAGCATTTCCCATCTTTTAACATTTTATCCCCCTGAGCCCTTTCAAACTGATTTTTTAAAGAGTGATAGAGTTTCCCAATATTATTAATAATACTGGATTATTATTGTCCTTAATATGTCCCTATGGAGATTCCCATTCCCTGGGGCTCTCTGCTGAACTCATGTGCTCACAATTTCCTACTGGAAAAATCAGGATAGGGATGTAAAAAAGGTCTGAGAGAAACATCCTTTCCTCCTTGCCAGCTCACCAAGAGGAGTTGGCAATAAAGAGCAGTTATGGCTGCTCCCCAGTGTTCCATTTCATTTGTGTTTCCAGCATGTGGAAGGAGACTTTTGGGGGGCACAGATGTATTTTGAAAGGCTGAGCTTACAGCCCATCAAGCAGGCACTGCTCAGAGTTTAAACAGAAATATCAGGGGCCACCCCGAGTATACAAAAGGGAGGGACTGACTGAGGTCAGGCTGCAGCACAGAGCTTAAGATGGAGAAGAAGAAGGAGAAGGAGAAGAAGGAGAAGGAGAAGGAGAAGGAGAAGGAGAAGGAGAAGGAGAAGAAGGAGAAGAAGAAGGAGAAGGAGAATTGGTCATCTGTGGGCTTCACCTTGCTGTGTTAAATTACATTATTTAAGCTTTTGTCTGAGACCAATCACATCCAAAGGTCCTGTTGCAGGTTTTCCTCACTTATGTCCAGCTGTTCATGCAGATACACCAGGAAACACTGCAGAGCATTTCTGCCCCTTTCTCTGACAAGTTCCCATATTAAAATTAAATCCTGGGGAAAGGATGCACCTCCTGGGCTTGGGAAGGGTGTTTGTATGAAAGCAGCACCTCAACAGCAGAGCATAAAACCAGCTGAATTCTCCTCAGCACTGCCAAAAGCCTTGACCACCAGAAATGTGTTAGCACTGTTGCTGCTAATTCCCAACTGGCACATAAAAAATCAAGAGCCTTCACATAATCACACAGCCAGCCCAAATCCTGGCCTCTGTCCATATCACTGACAGCTCAGTGACAGCAATTTGCCTTTCTGGAAAGAGGAAACAGGAGCTGACACAAGAACTGCATCACTGCTGGTACCTGCAGCCATCAGCAGCTGCAGAGCCCATTCCCTTTCTCTGCCTCAAAGGAAAATGCACACCCAGAGTGGCCAAGAAAGCCAGACCAAGTTCAGATAAGCCTGTGAGCAAGCAGGTTACCAAATCAGCAAGGCCACCCTGCAGAGGAGCTGTGGCACCCTGCCCAGGAGCAAGAGCACGTCAGGCTGGGGAAGGGAGCCCTGAGCTAGGAAGAAGAGAGCTCTGGGACAAGGGAAAGCTTCCTCAGAAAGACAGAAAAAGATATTATCAGGAAATAGTCCAGTCAGCAGGGCAGCATTTAGGCAGTGAAAAGCACAGAAATGGTGCTGCCCAAATAGCCATAAGCTGGGAGTGTTGCCATAATTAATAGGAACTGAAGGTTACACTTGATGAACTCCAAAGGAAACAAACACACACCCACTGAGAAGCCACTGCTGAGAAAAGCCTGTCCTGTACCTCAGCACAGCCTGTGCAGAGTGGGGCCACATCCCTGAGGTGTGGAAGCCTCAAACTCCCCTTCTAAAGCACAGAAATCTGTCTGCAGGGCAGCCACCTTTCAGAAAAAGGGACCCTTACTGTGACAGTTCCACCCCACTCACCCCAAATCCCCCCTGAGGGGCAAGCAGGATGTCTGAAGGGAACTGAGGTGTTCACACAAAGACATTTGTGCTTTTCTTTCATTGGGATGGCAAAGATGACTTTGGCTTCAGTAAGGAGAGCCCAGCCTCTGCTTGCTTGCACAAAGGGGGTGTCCCCAGCAGGGATCAACCTCTGCTCCCCACAGGTGCTCAGAGTGACAGCCACTTCTGCAGCTGGCAGCAGGGATGGCCAGGCCTGGAGCATCCAGAGGTTTCCCTGGCACCTCCTTGCCTCCAAATAAATCTTCTGGAAGGAAGGAGTGCTGGTGAAAGCCTTGTCCCCAGGAGAGGGGTGGGCAAGGAGCTCTTCCATCCTGCCCTTGGCTCTTGGCCCATACTGGAAGTCCAAGTGGCTGCCAGCAAAGCTGCAGCCAAAATCATGCCCATGATGGGAAATTCTGAAGGTCACAGATGCAAACAAATATTTGATGTGTTGATAAAATGCAGCCTTGACCAGTGCATGCCCAGCATCAGGAGGACCCCCCTGAGCCATGGCTGAGTGTGAATGCCCTCCAGCAAACCACCCACGCTGTGTTTGAGCTGCCCTGCTGTGTGCACACCTCTTGCTTTGTTAATGTTTAGACTTCCCCCAGAAGGCCTGTCTGGGCTCAATGAGCAGCAATCAGCAACATGAATTACCAGGAGACAAAGTGTCCCCAAATGTTGCTGTTGTCTCTCTGCCCTCAGTGGAGGAGCCACATTCCTCCTGGCCTTGTCTAGGTGACCTTTCCCTTCTCAGCTCACCTTCCCCTGGGATCATCTGACCCACATTTCACCCACTCTGGCCACCTTCTTTCCAGCCCTTCCTCCAAGCCTGGGCAGCCACAGCCCAGCTCCTGAAAGAATCTGAAGGGCACTGAGGAGAAAAGGGGATCAGCCCCACTGTGATGAATCTGCAGTGCTGCTGCACGTGTGACTCTGTCCTCAGCATGCAAGGGACTGCTCACAGATGCACGAGGGTCCAGAGCAGTGTCAGGGTTGTACTTGAACCACTGCTGCTGAAAAACATGGATTTTGTCCCTGTAAAGTCGTGCAAGATGCCAGGAAACCTGATTTTGGCTCAGTAACCTGTAACCTCAGTCTCTCCTTGTACCCAGCTCTCTGCCTCTCTCCATCTTTGCTTTTCCTCTTCCCTCCCTTATCTCCTTCCCATTCCAGTGGCATTTCCTTCAGCCCAACTCCAAGGACAAGCAGCAGTCTTGGATGCTGATGCAGGAATATCATCACTTTGGGCATGCCTTTTACCTGCAAAAGGGGGAAGTTTCCTCCCCCCTAAATTTTGTTGTGGGAAGCCTATAAATTGTATGTCACAATGTCCTCACATGAGGGAAGCCTCCTTTGTGACATGAAGAAGAAGAAGAAAGCATTTTCCTGAAAGAAGAGGCTTGGTGGGATGGAGTTTTATATGTTGTTTCCTGACTCTGAACACTTGCGTGAACCCAAGTGTGGATGTGCCTCAAGGAACTGCTTGCTCTGCTGGGAGTTTTGTGGAAAGTTAGGAGAGGGAAGTTTTATGGTTGCTTTTCTCCCTGTTCCTTGTACATTTTCATATACAAAAATAAGCCTGGCCATCCCACAGGCCCTCCAGCCAAATTTCCTGCCCCTTCACAGTGTGGAGATAATGAGACCCACCAGCTTCCTCCAGCACAGCTCATCCAACCACAGCACAGACCCAGGGTTCTGCTATCCTGAGGAAAGCCCAGTTTAAAGGAATTTAGAGGATGCTATAGCATTTTTAGTGGATTAGTTTAACTGATATCTGTACCTCAGACAGCAACAAGCCCCAGTGCTTGTGGAAGCACTGAAATACCCCTTGCTGCAGCACCTAGACATTTATTCTCACCATATCCCCCCAAACCCTCCTCAGCACAGAGATGCAAAAGCAACAACATGCCCTTGGACCATTTTTCCCCCTGGCCCTGCCTCATCTTCCCAGCAAACCAGGTTTGCAACAGATTGTGTTTGAATTCTCCAGCTACGTGGCTTTTTCTTTTTTAATGCCTGGCTGCCCAAGCACAGCTGTGGGGCTCAGTAAAGCAGGCTTGACTTTCAGCCTTTGAGGTGGTTTTAGACATAAACCACCAAAAATTCTGGTGCTAAAAATACACCTTGGCACTTTCAAGAAATGAAAAAAGTGGCTAGTAGTTGTGTTAATTCACCTGTTGCCTGGCTTTAGCATCCCCATATATCTCAGGGAGCTATTTCCCATTCTGAAGGGGGTGTACTCTTGTATCTTTTTTCACTTTTGGTATTAGTTTGCAATCTGTGATGGAGGGGCCATTTAAAATATCATCTTGCTCTTCTGCAGCAGTTTCAGGTGATCCAGCTTCTCCAAGCCATGCAGCTGCATGGGTTTCTGGGCAGAGGCCTGTGTATCAGAAATATTTTTATTTAAAGCTTCTCAAAAATGCCAATGGGCAGCTCAGCACCAGGATTTCCAGGCTGGTAAATGGGTGTGATCCCAACCTGCCAGCCTCAAGCACTCTGGGGCTGGTGCCTCCCATCTGGGTTTGGGGCAAGCCTTTCACTTATGGACCCTGTCCAGCCCAAAACCATCTGACTGAGCTGAGAATTAATTCCCAGGTTTCCCTCTAGGTTAGAGCCTGCCAATGCTGCCTGCTCCAGCCAAGGCTTGGTGCACCCAGCTGCAGGGCACAAGGAGGATGTGAAACCTGGATTTGTGAGCAGGAGAATCCCAGCCTGCAGGTCACCAGCACCTCCCACACCCACCTGGGCACCAGCTCAGCTGCTGTTGTCACACAAGTCTTGTCACAGCACTTGGCAGCCCTGTCTCCAGGGTCACTGACATGCCTGGAAGCCAAATTATTCAGTCTCAGTTGTTTCTACACATTTAGGCCAAGCTGATCACTCCAGGATCTGTGCCATGGGAATGCCCTGCAGTTACTGAGCTGATGGAGCACCAAAATTGGAGTTGTGCATCAAGGGCACTGGCCTGGCTGCAAACAGTGCTTTAACATTCTTGTAAGAGGGATTCAAGCAAAATTAGACAAGAGCTGCAGAAGGGACATTTCTCAGCCCTATTCTGCAATAAACCCCACCAAAAAGGTGGGAATCACCCCAGCATGGTGCAGCAGGAATGTGGGGTAGTTCCCCTCCTGGAGACCCCCTGGCAAGGTGGGTCTCAGCCTGTGCCTCTGTGGCCCCACTCTGGTGCTGGGCTTAGGTCTCAGGTGGCCTCCAGAGGCAGCTGAGCTGCAGAAGCTGTCTCTGTGTTTGATCACCCTGGAAAAACAGCAGCAGATGTCTGTCTGCTGAGCTGAGGCAGAGATTAACGTGCTCAGGGCCAGGGGAAGGCAGCAAGGGGGACTCTGGCCACTGGGTTTCCCAGCAACATGCCTTGCATGAACATGTGCACCCTGTGACAGCAGCAGAGAGCTGAGAACGTCCCCTGCTCTCGTTAGCCACTGATGGAAACGTGTGAGAAAAGGGTGAGAAGCCATTTAGCTCGAGCAAAGTGAAAACTGATATTTTGAGAGACAAATGGTAAAAGCAAGGGTTGTCCTGCAGTTGTCTCTGTGAGGGAGAGAGGAGGAGGCAGCTGCAGAGGGTTTGGTGGGGTTTTTTTTACCGTGAAACCAAGCGGAGGAAGTGTGAATGAAAACCTTGCAGGGCCCAGATTTTGCATATTTACACAGAATTGCAGTGCACACAAGGTGTGCCTCTCCAAGTATTCCCCCACCTTTCCTGGGACCCCTGACACCAGCTTGCAAGAGCCTTCAGCAGCCAACAATGCCTGTGGTGACTCTAAGTGACATCCAGGGACCACCATCAGCTCAGGGCTCAGTCAGATCCCTGGCACACCCTCAGGGCACCTCCCTCCCCTCTGGATTGATCAGAATCAGCCACCCTGGGGTCTTGCTTCCCTGTCCTGGCTCTTAGCAGTCCCAGTCCTTTCGAGGGACCCTGCCAGCAGGGCTGCTCCCCACCTCCTGCCCGGCTTCTCCTCGGCATCACCAGCCACAAAGGCGGGCCTGTGCAGGAGCTGGGGCTCATGCTGTGCTGAGAGGAGTCATAAAGCTCCTTTTAAGATGTCCAGCACAAAGCTGAGCCTGTTCAGCTGCAGGTTGGGGGCTGCTGCCTCCCCTCCCTGCCTCTGCCAGGCACTGAGTCACTGCCCTGCCATGGGGCTGCCAGCCCAGCGCTGCAGACAGGGACGGGGCTGGTGGCAAAGCTGCCACAGCCAGAACCTGGGCCTCAAAACACTGCTTCTTCCCAGAGCTGCAAATGGGGAATAGGATGGAAGAGACCTGGGGAAAGGGGCAGTGACATGGGAGGGGGGTTTGTGTTTTCTGGGGTTTGTGTTTTCCACCACAAATGGCTCTCCATGCTCTTTGTGACACAAGGAAGGACACTTAGGTTTCTACCTGTGTCCTTTCACAAGGCAAGAGAGGGAAATTTGGAGATATTTTCCAGCTTGCAAGACTCATGGTTCTTGTGGTGTGGGCTTCTTCCTCAAAGACCAGAGCCAGGATTGCAAAACATCCCTGATGTTGTCTGAGGCAGCACAAGAGACACACAATCTTCTGCCCACAGAGAAAAATAAAATGGTTAAAAGGTGGAGCTCAGCACTCTTCCAAGTTTTTAAAGCACTTTCTTGGCTCTGTCATTTTTATGACACTCTGAGCTGGCAGGAAATCTCACAGGTCAGGGATTTTACTGGTGCCCAAGGAACTGAGGTGCTGGTTCTTCAGCTCTCTCAAAAAGTAAAGTCTGGTTCCTTAAGGGTAGATGGAGACCTCTGTAGAGATGTGATGCCTACCATGAGCAGACAGAAAGCAGAGCTAGAGATACACATTGTCACTTCAATCTGCTGTTAAATCACAGAAATCAAAAAAATAAATAAAAGGCAGGATGAGGCTGGGGAAAGGGTCCTGCTCAGGGCCAGCAATTCGAGATGTGTTGGAGAAATGCACTCCTGACTCCTTTACCTTCCCATGCCTGCAATCCTGGTACTCACTCCCTTAAAGGCCAGTTAGAAACAGCAGGAAAGTGCAGCAGCCAATTTAAATTGAGGGAAATAAGAGACTTGGAGAGAAAAAAAACCCAAAAACCAACTCCTTGAGCACCTCACACCTGTGCCCAGCTGTGCAAGCTCAGCAGCTGGGGGCCTTGGGCACTCACTGTGGCAAGGGCTGAGTCACACTCCTGAGAAAGCCCCAACTGCCTGGTTCCACTGAGCAATTGCCCTTTCAGATCAAAGAATTGAAAGCAGGAGGTGAGGGGGGAGACAAGCCAAGCAGCTCAGACTCTGCAAGCTGAGAGGAACTAACTTCAGCACAGCAAAAAGGGAGATCCATGCCAGGCAGGAGATTCATCCTCTCCATGTTTGTCTTCCTGGTTCTGCTTTTCCTCTCTCTTTTTCTTCCAAGTTATTGAAGACAGGAGAGCCTCTGCCAGCATCACCTCAATGTCCTTCTGAGAATCACAAGGCAAGGCAAGCCCCAAGGACACCAATTTATAAATTGGCATCAGTGCTGCATGAGCTGATGAAGGCTTCCCACACTCTGCCCTGCCTTGCATCCAAACCCACACCATTTCTGGGTTCACAGGTATCATGGGTGCTCTCTGACAAAGAAATGGGGGTTTGTCTGATGCCATGATCCTGACAGGACCCAAACACAGGTCCTGCTCTTCTTACAGGGATCTTCTCACAGATTTTAGTGTTGACCTCCCTGGTCACAAGAGGTAGATTGTCACAGACATCTTTTCTGAAAAATCCTTTCCTTAGGATTTTTCCTCCTGAGAAGCTGAGAGGCCTCAGGAACAAAATGCAAACATTGATTGTCTGCTGCTGTGGAATGCAACAGGTGCATCTGTGATTGGCCTCATGTGGATGTTTCTGATTAATGGCCAATCACAGCCCAGCTGGCTCAGGCCCTCTGTCTGAGCCACAAGCCTTTGTTATCATTCTTTCTTTTTCTATTCTTAGCCAGCCTTCTGATGAAATCCTTTCTTCTATTCTTTTAGTATAGTTTTAATGTAATATATATCATAAAATAATGAATCAGCCTTCTGAAACATGGAGTCAGATCCTGGTCTCTGCCCTCATCCTAAGCCCCCTGTGAACATGGTCACAGTAGATAAGCCTTCACACACACCCCTTCTTGTATTCTTAACTGAATTAACTGATTTTTAAGCGATTTTGCAGGGACACAGGCTGCAATAGGACTCACCACCAAAGCTATTTTAACCCAGGCTTTCCTCTGCTTCCCAGTGGTCAGCAATTCCCTACTCCCAGGAGGATGCTCTGCCCACACAGCCCACAATGCCCTGGAGCACTGAGGCACAGTGGGGAGGGAGGGCTGGGAAGCCACTGCAGCATCCAGGACTCCCAGCAGCTCTTGGCTCAGCCCCCAGCTCCACTCTCTGCTCAGAGCCCTGGGGGTGCTGGCCCTGCCTGGGAATCTCAAGCCTGCCTGAAGCTCCCTCAGCCCTTCCATCACAGCCAGATAGGACTGGTCTCCCCTGAAACACATCTGGTGAATCCAAGCCGGATCCTTTCAGGTGGACCAAAGCTTGGATTTGCCATTGATTGAGCTCCTTTGACAGCACTGCACAGTGCTGCAGACAGTCAAGAGCAGAGCAACCAGCTGAGTCACTCCCTGCCACCCTCAATGTGCCACAGGTCCAAATCAACCTCCCTGCAGTCCTTCCCCCCTCTGCAGCTCCTGGAAGTCACTGCATCCTGCTCCCTGAGCCCTGGCATCCACCTCTGCCAGGCCTCCTCTCAAAGGGCATTTCCTTTCAAGGAAAAGCCCAGGCAAGCCACATCCTCTCCCTTCCCTTAAACACACTCCTCTTTAACTTCATCACCTTGTTGGGGCTGCCTGTGCTCCACAGAAAATCCATGTGGGTATTCCCACGTGGGCTTCCTGATATCCCTCTGGGCAATGCTTCACCCAGCAGGAGATGTGTGAGGTTTTCTGGGGTGGTCTGTGCTACTTAGAGCCAGACACTTGGGAGGGAAGAGAGAAAGAGAGAGAGAGGGGCAGAGGGTGGTTTCTCACTTGGTTCCAGCTTGCTGCAAGTCAGCACTTGGCCATCAAGTTGACATTAAAAGCTACTTGATTTTGGTGGCAATCCTTTCCTTTCCCCAGCCATTAAAAGGGAAGCCAGCCCTGCTGCTCATGGCAGTAACTTTGAACACCTTTCCTCAGAAAAAAGCTTGAGGATGTATTCCATTCCAGGCACACAATAAACACACAAATCAGACAGGAACCTGCTCAGGAAACCTCCAGGCACTGGTGTGCACAAAGTCCTGGCCTGGCTGAGCCCCCTTGTGAGGGCCTGACCTGCAGCCTCCATCCAGGAGCTGCAGGGAAGCCCTTCCAAGCATCAGGAGCTGCTCCTCAGGGTGTCAGGACCAATTAGTGAGAGTGCAGCAGCCAGGGCACAGAGCACTGGGAGTATCTCTGCTCCCAAGGCTCCTGCCAAGGGACCAAGGCTCTGTGACCCTTGGGAGGGGCTCCAGCAGGGCCCTTCTGCAAGAAGGCCCTGTCCTGTCACACCCCCTAAGAGCTGAACTTTGCCAGCAGGCAGTGAGCAAGGACTTGCAGCTTTGGCTCCCCACATGTGAGTGAGTTTTGCAGGGCAAGAGCCACCAACAGGCACAGGTCTGATTTGGAGGAACTGCAAAATTCCTGTTGAGGCACTGCAAGAGAATGAGGCCTTTGCAGAAGGTACAAGAGAATTGGCATTTGCAGAAGGTGCTGAGGTGGAGAGCTTAATTCCTACCCTAGAAAGGCAGCTAAGGAGTGACACTGCTCCACCCCCTGCCTCCTCAGTTTCTCTTCAAGAGACTTTCCTGAAGCCCTTTCCCTAATATAAAGGTCCAAGCAAAAGCAACCCTGACTTGATGAATGAAGAAACTTGGTCTTCTGCATCTCACTCACTCAGAGAGTCACAGAAATTCTGTGAGCAGAAATTCTGCCCAAGGGAGATAAGAAACTGCCACCCAAAGTGACAGAAACATTCTTCCAGATCCCCCTCCTCCACCCCCATATCAATTGTTTTCCTTCTTCCCACACTTTATCCCCTAACCTTCACTTTTCACACAGTCTCAACCATGCTCACTAGGGATGCTCTGGCTAACCACTCCCATGGGAGGGGGAAACTCCACCTCAAACAGGAGCAGGATCTGAAAAGAAGCCACAAGCCCCCCACAGGGGTGCAAGAGCTCAGTGTTTTTCAGAGTAGCTGGTATGTGCTGCCTGATGAGGTTCCTTGGCCTACAGACACCTTCCTGCTCATCCCCTTGGACAAGGAAACCCTCCTGGAAATCCAGCTTTTGGGCAATGAGCATGGTGGACCTCTGTCCAGCTCTGATGCACTTGGGAGGGTGAGGCAGTGCTCCACCCACCATGAAGGTGTGACCCTTCTGTGTGCCCCCCAATGCTGCTCTCATTGCTGCCTGGGGATGGAAAGGCAGGACCACAGTGTCTGTCTGCCAGGGATCCTTCCCTCTCCATCACACTGACACTGGTAATCATCCTCAGCCCCTTTCCTCCTCCCTTCATTACTCTAATTTTCCCTACCTTCTTACCTTCATTTTCCCTACCTCCTTACCTTCATTTTCCCTACCTTCTTACCTTCATTTTCCCCACCTCCTTACCTTCATTTTCCTTTCACCTTTAAAGATTTTTCTCACCCCTCTCCCTGCCCTTCCTTCAAGCCCCAGATTGCCTCTGTGACTCACTGCTGGGTGCCAGAGGTGGCTTTTTACTTTGTGGAGGTAATGTTGCCAACCAGCCCTCCCATGTGTTTTTGCAAGTGGCCAACAGGCACCAGCAAAGAGTGCAGTGGGTGCCTGCAGTCCTGGCCCAGAGAGGACAGCACAGAAGGATGACAGAATATACTGAAAGAGCTCATTAAACTCACTTTGGTCACGCTCCAAAGCGTGTTGGAAGTCAGGAGAGAGTCCCCCGTTGACATGAGCAGGGTTTGGATCAGGGTTAATTCCATTAACCAGGCTGTTTGGTAGCTGCTGAGCCCAGCTGAGTCCTGGGGTTATAACTGTGCATGTAAGCTGTCCCTAATAAAATAAAGAAGACAAACTGGCCACCTGTGTTTCATAATCTGAGCTGACTTATGAATCATCTGTGTTTGTTAAGACCCATCTCGTACACAGACTCATCTTTCTCCTTCCAGCACCCAGCTTTCCTGCAGGAGGTGAATTCCTGTCAGAAATACATTTAATCTGCTGCAAGCTACCCCTTTAAATCCAGGCTTTTATATCCAGTTACTCCAGAGAATATGAGGAATGCCTCTGCTGGTTTTTCACTGAGCCTATTTAGCCTTTTTTGGACAGAAGGAAGCCTCTGAGAGGGAGGGTGCATTTTTCCCTCTTTAAATCACAGAAGGAACACCACAGCTCATTCCTTGTGTCCAGACTGCTTAACTCTTCCCACATCCTAGCAGTCCTCAGCTGCTGCTCTGGACTGGAGAGGCTCTGGAGCCCCTGGCTGTCCCTTTCTTTGCCTCCTGCTCTGAAAGCCTGGCACCCAGCTCAGCCCCCCTGGCACACAAAGGTGTGGGGGCTCTCCATCCTTTCAGGTCTGGAGCCAAGACACTTGTCCCCATCTTGATCCTGCCACTCCAGCCACAGCCTGACACGCAGCCCCGCAGTTCCTTGCACAGCAGGGCCCCAGGCAAGAGAGATTCTTCTCTCTCTGGAACAAGGGAAGAGTGTTTTTCCCTTCCCACTCGTTCATGCTCTGCCACAACAGCTGCTCTCCACGGGCTTACTGTAGAGCCCTCAGGCTTAGCTCGGTTTTCAAGAGCACTAAATTTGCATCCACACCACATGACCCAGGCTTTAAGCCTGCCCACATGGCTGGCACAGCTCCTGAGTTTAAGTTTGGCTGCAGGGACCGACTTTGTGATGACCATAGCATTACTAAGAGATTCCCTCACCCTCCTCTCCTCCTCACACTCCCATGGGATGGAGTGCCATGCCAGAATTCTGGGCTGGAGAGCACAGGGAAGGGCAGAGCATGAGCTGTGGGGCTCCCATTTTATGTATATAATATATAATTGTAATATATTTTTTTATTATATATAATATATAAATATATATAATTTTTTTCCTTGTGTTCGAGTAGATGTTAAATTATCCATACAAGCAAAATTAAGGGTGAAATGAAGCAGATCACATCTCTCTGCTGGGTTCTGAAGAGTGACAAAAGCTGGCCACATTCTATAATCATAGATTATGGGGGGGTTGTACACCATCCTTAAGTTAAAGCATTCCCCAAGATGACTTCAGGTCAGCTTGCTTTTGTAACTGAGATGGTGACTGAGATGCTTGTTTGGTAAAAGCCCTGCTCTCAATAAATAGAAAATCCCACATGACAAAGCACTGACAACATGAAAATCTGACAGATGTGCCTGTTTGAAAGGCTTGCAAAGGAAAATTGTGGAGCAACAGTTTTGCAGTGAAAGAAACAATTGATGCCACATGCTGCAAGCTGTAGGGACTTAAAGAATTCTCCCATCTCAGCTGTGCCCCATCAGCATCTGCACCTGCACTCCCAGCAGTGGGGAAGACCCAGGGATGGAGCAGCATCCTGGGTCACAACCAGGGTCCCATCCCAGCATCCAAGTGCCAGGGCTGACTGTCCTCCATCAGGAGCACAGCACCTGTGCACCAGTCCACCCAACAGCATACATTCCATCTCAGTTTTGCACAAGCAGAACACCCAATTTCTACCCAATTAGCTGTGGTTCAAGGAGTTTATGGTGCCTCTGTGCAGGAAAGCAGGCAAGCCATGGTGCAGTCAGTGGGACACGGAGACAGGCAGCTCCTGATGTGGCACAGAGCCTTCCAGGCAGCCAAGAATCTTCAACAAATCTGAACCAGAAAAAAGTGAGTTTGCATGGGTCCTTAGTGCCTTGCATCACAGGGCTGGGGTATTTTCTGATGTGGTTCTCAGGAGCCTTGGGGAAGGAGCGTGGCAAAGGGCAGGAGGTGACACAGGATTCACCGTGTGACAAAACACCACAGCTGTCCTCACTTTGTTCTGGAGGGCAGAGCCTTGGGAATACAGTCAGGGGAGGACCACACAGATGAACAACCAAATTTCAGCTCCTCCAATGTGCTTCCAGAAGAGCCTGAGAAACTTAAAACAGTAAAAACACCAGCAGGAAAAAACACCCACGAGGTTAGAGATCCCCAAGATAGCAGGACAGTAAAACACTTCTAAGCTGACCAGACCTCTGCAGCTGTGATGGTTTCTGCAGGTGGCCAAAGGACAAGAACAGTCTGTGTCCCTTACCAGCTTCACCAGGCCAAGGCCAGGGCTGCTCCTCTGAAGGGACACTCAGGTGTGGTGTGCTGAGGGAAGGGGCTTTCCCAGCACTTGCCCTTTCAGGAGTAAAACAGGTGTCCTATAAACACTGAGCCAGTGATGGGAGATGCAAGGACCCAACAGGTTTGTACCTCCCCAGTAGCCACCATTTGTCAGGGATGGGCACCCAGAGGAAATGTGACCTCCAGCATACTCTGGAATCTCCTCTGGAAGAGGAAAGCCTGCTAGAGAACAGCAACAGCACTTCCAGCTCTTCTCAGGAGTTCCCACACTTCCTTAGGCTCTAAATAAAGAGAGGCTGGAGATGCAAAGACGTGGCTGCAGCTGTGCCATGTTCCAGCAGGCAGGAATTGCCCTGAGCCCCCCACTGTGCTGCTGTGACCCTGATTTCCCACTCCTCAAACCATGTGAGGGCTGCAGCCCTCCTTGCCAGCAGGTTTGCTTGCCCTGGTGTGGGGTGGCTGTCACCCTGTGGCTGTCACACGTGTGCCACTCCCCGGCTGGGTGCCACCACCTCCAGCCTCACCCCAGCTGTGACTGGCAGAGCTCTGCTGGGCTTCACTGGGCTACAAACCCAAAGCCAGATGGGCAGCCAGGCTGGAGAAGGGCTGGCCTTGCCTTCTTTAGCTGGACATGCAGGCCTGACCTTTCTCCCACAGGCCAGGCTGTCCCTGCTCACACTCAGGCAAAGAAAGCCAGTTCCTCACCTGGGTCATCCCAAGGTGAACCCGCCAGGAAGGTGACAAAAGGGGAGAACTAAAGGAAAAAATACCCTAAAAACTCTTCCTCCCAGTGCCCTGAGACAGGCAAAACTTATGGGCAGAGTGTGGCTGGACTTGCCAAGGCAGGGCCATCAGCTGTTCTGCAGTGAGCAGAAAAAGGTGACCAGCCATTTCTGAAAGGGCAGCATCCCTCCTTCCAAGCCAGAAAAGCCATTAATAAAACCTCTTCTACACTAAAAGAATGAGCACTTCCTGAGGAAGTGGGAATAAACTGTGTGAAAACATGCAAGTGGAGGAGGCAGAGACTTCCCAGCAAAAACACTGACTGCTCCTTGCCTCCTCACACAGACCTGCCCCTTCTGCTGCTGCCTTCCCCTTCTCTAGGTCAAAATAGAGTTTTTGACTCTGTGACAGTGTTATATCCCCCTAACCAGGGCAAACAGCTTCCCAACAGGACAATCAGAAAATGGAACAGTGTCAGACTCCACCTGGTGCATCATTCCCACTCATCTTGGCCAATTGTGGGTGTGAGAACCTGGCCAATTCTCCAATTTAGGGATTGGAGCTTTTTTGCCCTGAGATATGCTGTCACTACTTTCAAAAGCTGACATACAAATAGAGGCAGCTGCATATTTCTCCAAACCCTTTTCTGAAACCATGTTTGTGGCTTTTTAGGCAAAATATGCCTGTACCCAAAAGCCTAGAGAAGTTCTTAGGAAGTCCACCTGATGTCTCTGGCCATGGCCACAATCTCTCAATGGACTGACATCCATTTCACCAGGTTAATTTTAGCCTGGATCATTCCCCTGTTTCACTCCTGGCCTCACAATCGAATGTTGTGAATAAAAAGTGAGGCAAGAAGGAGTTAAGATTGTGTTGCTGCAAAGGGAAACATTTGGCAAATCTTTCCCAAAAAGCTTCTTTTGTTTGAGCAGGGAGAGGGTGGGCATTCCTGAACAGCACCAGGAAAAAGGCTGGAAATTAAACCTTGATCCCAGCAGAGGTGAGCAGTGCATGAACACCCAGGGATGCTTCCCTTTGCTTCCTGATGGGAGCTGCCACCCTGCTTGGGGTGCCTGACAATGCTCCAGGCTGCTGCAAGGGTGGCATTAGCAGTCCCCACACCACAGGCTGCAATGGAGATGTGCCCTGAAGGTGCATGTTACACCTCCTGCAGTGCTGGCAGCAGTGTAGAGATGAAGAAATTAGGGTAATGATTTTCATTGTGCCTGGCTTGTCCCCTCATCCCTCTCCCTCCTTCCATCCCTGAGTGGGATGAAGACACCGTGACAGTTTGGAAACTATCAGACACTTTTTTGGTGCGATGGAACGAAGCAAGTCTGGGTTTTGTGAGGATGGTGAAGGATCCATCAGGAGGGAAGAGGGTTTTAAACTGGAGCAGATCCCTGATCCAATCCACCATATAGCCACTGATGGGGCAAGGCTGGGCAGAAAATCACATGGGTGAGAACCCTCATGCTGTGGATCCAAAGTAGTGCTGATTTATCCACACACGTGGAAGGCAGGGTGGTATCCAGGCAGGAACTGCCAAGCAAGGTCCCCACAAAGTTAAGGCTGCTGAGCCTCAAATCAGAGCCCCACCATCTTCCTCTGCTCCACATGGCAGCAGAAGGCTGCCTGCAGCACCGGGGGTGTTGCTGATCCCAGAGGGGCCATGGCTCTGCAGGAATGCTGGCAAGGGCTGCCTGCCCACCTCATCCTGCCCCTGGGCAGCTGGGCTACCACAGCCCCACGGTGAGGCTCAGAGAAAGCAGCTGTAAATCTGCAACCAGCGGGGCTGGCTGCCTCGGGAAAGCACCAGGAGATGGGAGATTAGACACGTCATTAGCAGGAGCCCTGCTCTTTGCAGCTGCCTGCAAACCCTGGTACTTGGAGCCTAAAGCAGCTCCTGCTTTGCAGGCAGGTGATAAGCTCAGTGCTCCATAAATCCCCAAAGGAGCATTGCTGAGACTGTGCCCCTTGGCATCATGACACAGCAGAAGGAAGCATTGCTGCTCCCTCTGCTTTGTTATACCTCAGTCCCACCAAGGACCCTTCCTGCACACCTCCTGTGAACGGGCTGCACAGAAAATGAATTCTTCAAATGTCTGTTGCCTTCTCCCTGTGCAAATACCAGGCTGCTGATTGCCCAGGGAAGGATACAAATATTTACAGACAAGGTGAGGGTGGGAGCTCTGCCATGCATTGTGCTTGTGGCTGCAGCTGGGCAGAGCTGCCAGGTACCTGTGGCCTGTGCCTGCTGCACAGCCAGACCTGGCACACCCCAAATTCAGCAACAAATATTCTTTTCTTGGGTTGATTTCAGAGCATTTGGTTTAAAGCTGATCTGAATACAGCTGAAGTGGGAAAACAATCCCACTAAGGTGCCCAACAATGGCAGGTCCCAGTGATACACGAGGTTCTCCAGCACAGGAACCTCACCACAGCACCCCACATCAGGCACTGGGGCCTCAAGGAGCCTGCTGCCCAGCAGGAAAGGCTGGCACCATTGCAAGAAAGATGAGCAGCCACAGGAATGCCACCACCACCTCCCAACAAATGCCCCAAAAGACCCAACTTTAGTTCAGTCTTTTTCTTGTCCAGGTAGTCCTGGAGTTTGAGTATTCCCCTGTCCTCACACAGATCAGCTGGGACAAACTGGATCCAGGTGAGGAGGAGGCAGATTCTGGATTGGCTGGCAGCTGGAACCATGACTGTTAGATGGTACCTGGTGTGATTTCAGCCCATGCCAAGAAGCTTCATTCTGCAGGTATCCAAGATTTGGGAGACAGCATGGATCAGACAACACTTCCAGCAGCAGCAGGAGATAATTTAATGGCACACAGACTTGGCCAGACCTGACCACAAAACACCTTTAACTTCTTCACAGCAGTGCACCCACCTGCACATTCCTTTCCCCATTAGGAGACCTAAGTACAAGCACCCTGGGGTGGGTGGAATCTCTCTCATTGCAGTTTTTGCAGGGACATTTATGGATTCCTCTTTGACCTGACCTTTGCAGCCATCCAAGGCCGTTTTCCTGGGGTTTCTCCTTTTCCTGGGGCTGGAAGCAAGTTGCACTTGCCAGGGAAGCACAGCCTGCCTTTGATGCTTAGCAGGGAGAATTTCCACTCAGCATTGCCTCAGTGGAAGAGCATATTGCTCCCAAATTTTCAGCAGGACCCTGCTGTAGCATGGAAACACACCCATTAAGAAACCTGCTGTGGTGTCCTTGTCACAGCTCATCACCCTCCACTTTCTGCTGCTCATTCCCCAGCCTAGTGCTACACTACAAGAAGCACCTGACTGAAACATGCCAGGTTATTTTTCCAGTCTCTGCCCTTACTGGCTCCAGGAAATCAGCTGTGATATTGCTTTCATGGATCAGATCTCTGGGCTCCATCCTTCACCGCAACAACACCCAAATGGCAGGAACACATCCAGGAGGCACAGGAGGCCCAATGGAGTGGCCAGGCAGGGATACAAGGAAAGGTGGAGCCCAAAGGGAGGTTCAGGGCAGAGCAAAGGTCTTCTTTACCCCCTCCTTCCACAGGCAAACAGCTTGTGCTCCATCTGGGAAGCGGCTGGCTGGCACAGGGACACTCCTCGTCAGCAAACACGGCAGGCACGGATGTGGAGGGATCCACCTCTCTGGGCATGCATGAGAACACTGAGGACACATTATTCCTGCAGCCAGGGCATCCTTGATTTATCCCAGCATTGTGGGTGACACTGTCTCTCCCCTCCATTTTCCCCTTTGGTCTGTATTTGTTCACTGCAGCATTACAACTCTTCCCTGTAAGCATTCCTACAATTCCAGGCCAAGGGGATGGAGCCTTGGGTTTTTCTTGGGTCCAGCTCTGCAGAGCAAAGAGCCCCAAAGGTTCAGAGGACTCGGGGAGCACCTGCTGCTGGGCTGATCACTGGGACTCCTGTACACAAACACTACCAAAGGTCCTGCCTCGAGCAGCTTTGCAGCTCTGCAGCATGCTGAGAAACAGCTTCCTGTAGAGCCAGCGTACCCATGATGTATCCATGCTGTGCAGGGCATCCTGACATTACAGGGACAGAAAATGCCTCTTCCATAGAGCCCAGCAGGATCTGACCTGCTCCCAAACCCACTGTGCAGCCCAGGGTGTTGACTGACTCACTGACCAATCTCCCATGGCATGCCCTGGGCAAAGCAGCTCCAACACATGTCCATCCAGCACAGCATCCTTCTCACCTCCCTGGGAGAGCAAGGGAAACCATCTCTGAGCACTGCAAAGTCTCAGGACTGTGATTCTGAGGGTGCTGGACCTCCCTTTGCACCCCCCTGGGGGACAGACACCTCCCCACCTCTGCCCTGCCTGCTTTGTCAGGCCTTTGCAGAGCTGCAGGACAGCCACCCAAACAAGGATTGTGTAACTTCAGCCCAGAGCTCAGCCACTCGCCCAGAAAACAAGTCTCCTTCTAGGGCTGCCTTATCTTGTGGCTTTGGTAGGCATAGGATATGCACACATTGGCAGAGAGGGGCAGGCAGAGGACAGGAGGTGCACTCAGAGCTCCCATTTCCTTCTCTCTGTTGTGCTTTAAAAAGAAATGCTCCCTTTTTACACCTCCAGCAGCGTCCCCAGAAGTGCTCTACCTGTCCAGCCCACAGAAGACCCCAGATCCATTGTTCCAGGAGCAAGGAATGGATCTGGGGCTGTCTGCTGAGCCTGCACCCCAGGCCACTCTTGCAGGCCCCTTCTTATCTGCTCCACCCACTCTGGAGCGGGTTACAGAGCAGCAAGCAGGGATATTCAACAGCACAGTGCCAGCAGGCGATAACACCATTCCTACATCCTTCCTGCTGGGGCTGGGGCTGGGGCAGGAAAGAGGGCAGGAAGCTGTCACCACCTCCATCTTCCCCCAGAGCAACCCATCTCTCACCATCCATCGGGCAGCAGTGTCCTCCTGGTGTCCTTGCTCCTTTTTTAGCTGCTCAGAAAGCAAACAGAGCCAGGTGGTTTATTTATTTACAGAGGTTTCTCCACTAGGACA
Organism: Agelaius tricolor; assembly: GCF_023055355.1. Taxonomy (NCBI): domain Eukaryota; kingdom Metazoa; phylum Chordata; class Aves; order Passeriformes; family Icteridae; genus Agelaius; species Agelaius tricolor. The sequence goes on from NW_027269261.1 coordinate 10,243,588, forward strand.
CAGGGATGCCTGTCTCCCACAAGAACTCCCTGTTTCCCTGCTTGTTGTGTGCACCAAGGAGGCTCTGGCACTTTAAGCCCTGTGTCCTCACACACCACACAGCTTTTATGATTAACCAGTTTCTATAGAGCAAATTATGCTGCCTGAGAAAAGCTTTTCAGCCAAGCATCATGTTTCTCCCTCCAGAGCACATCCTCCAGCTTGCCATTGCACTGAAGCACACAAATACCATGTGCACAGTCCCAAGGAGAGCAAATAAATCTTTCATTTTCCCCTCTTCTACTCGAGTGAAGGCTGAGCCATGCACAGCACCCAGGTGCCACATTACATTTTGCACTTGGCTTTTTGCAGCCCAAAGGATTTTCTAGGTCATCCTCTCCAGAGCCCCTTGAAATGTCTGACATAAAGAGATGGTGTGTGTGTGTGTGTAAAGGATGGACAGACACACAACCACCCAGCACTGGTTCCATTAGCATTGCCTCCTGCCTTTCTGCTGCAGAACACCAAGCTCTTCATGTCCTTTTTGCCACAAAGGAGGAAGATGCTGTCACAAGGTCTATTGCAAGAGATTTGTTTACCCCTGAGAAAGTTCTTTAGCCCCTTCCTTTAACAAAAGGATGTCCTGGTCCTCTAGAAAATTCATGCAACACACAATTTCCAGAATGGTTGTCATTGACAACCAAATTGAAGATGAGCAAGACCATCTCTGTTTTCATTTATTGCCTTTTATTTCTCCTTTGGCACACACCTAAGGGACAGGCAGGGGGTTTCTTTTTCACATGGTGTTGTTGACATCAGAGAGTAATTTCTGTGTCACCTGGCACATTTTACAGGCCAAAGGACTAGAAAGACTCTGAGAATCAGGTGGCCCTAAAGAAACCCAGCCAGGCCCTACACCAATGGGCCAAACAATGCCAGTTCAGCCCCAGAATTAAGAGTTAAACAGGCATTCAGCAACAGATGGATGTGAGGCTTAAAAAGCCCAGCCTCCCATCAGGGAAGGGGAACCCCATCCCAGCAAGGTGAAGACACCTAAAACACAGAGGATTCCCAGCTATTGGTGGGAAAATAAAGTAGCACAGAAGGTGGGACTTGACTTGTGCAAATATACCTAGGGAGGGCTGGTGGTGGAAAGGAGGAGGTGGCACTTTGTGGTCACTCATAAAAGGAAGCCATGGATCAGGTGGCCTTGTGGTGAGTCCAGACAGACGTCACAACCTGCCTTATTCAGGGCTGGGCAAACACAGCCAGGGAGCCCTGCTGGTGTCAGTCAGTCTTGCCTTGACTCGAGTCAACACAGCCATGCCAGCTGACGTCAAAAGACTCCCTGCCATCAGGAGAAGAAGCAGAGCAAGAGGGTCCTTTGAACATTCTGCACTGCATCAAAGCTGGGCTGTGGAAAGGCTGGGAACAGCTGCAAGGGAAATCCTGGAGCAGCTTCAGGAAGGATACAGGAGTTCTGGGGTTTTGACACCATTCCCATCACACTGGGTGCCAAAGGTACCTTAAATTCACCCACAGTGTCCCTGTGAGCAATTCCAAGAGGGGTCCCCAGAGACCTTGCTGCTGATTTAACACATCATGTTGAAAACTGGTGTACAAAGAGAAGCTGATGAGCACAGCTCCCTTTCCAGCCAGAACACCTCCCAGAACACCACAGTCTACTTGCAGGAATATTCTCTGGAGCCTTGAAACAAGTCCAGTTTCATGAGCATCAGCTCAAAAACTTGCCCCAGAAAACACTGTTGAGCAAAGGCTAAAGCTCACCAAGTCAGACATGGCTTTCTCTTTTTCTGTTCCAAACACAGCTTGGGGTTGCAATGGTGTGGACAGCAGTGGGACAGAACCAGACCTGAACTAAACAACTGCCAAACCTGTCTCCGGAAAAAGGGAAATTCCTGATCCAGTGGTGATCAGTATCTACAGGTGATCAATAATCACTGGTGTACATCAGTGGTAACCTGATTATCTGCCTTCTGAAGCAGCCCATAGGCAAGAATGACAACCCTGGTGATAGGTGAGCTATTCATGTGTTGGCAGCATCCAGGCAGCTCAGCCTTTCTACAAATTCATGATGTTAATTAACAGTGATGGCCTGACTAATTTAGTTAACCCACCACAGGCTTGTCTGGCTCAGCTCCTGAGGGAACTGGATCCTCACACAGAGCCTGCAGTGGAAAGGTGGCACCAACATGTCCTGAAAGATCTGCCTTGAGTCTCACCTCTTACCCATCTCATAAGGACAGGGCAGCTCTGAACATCTGGGTATTTGCAGGGACAGATGGCCAGCTGCTTGATCTGCACACGTGGCCCAAACTGGTGTTCCCACTCCCAGCAGCAGCCAGGATATGTGAGAGATTCCAGGGAGAGAACACAGAGCCAGCACAGCACAGAGGCCTGAGCTCCAAGAGGTCTGAGACAAGAAAAGGCAGAGAGGGAAGGCAGAGGGAAACAGGAGTGAGAGGAGCTGCAGAGTTAAATGGAGAGGCATACACTGAAAGTTTGCTAAGTATCTAACTTCCAAGTGAAAATCCCTCCTGCTTCTCACATTAATCAGAGCTCTTAAAACTAGTCCTAACCAGCTGCTCCTACTTCCTTTGTCCAGCTCTTCTTAAATGCACCAGCAGCCCACTAAGAAACAGAGCAAATATGTGCAAAGATTTGCAGACAAAACCAGAGACCTTTGGAAAACACTCCATAGAAGCAAGCACCCCTCTCCCAGCACAGAGGCAGCTGTGCTTTACAGTAGGACAGTTTCCAATGTTTTCTTTCTCTGTGCAGACGAGGGATTTCCTGTCCTCCATGGCAACCACTTTGCATTTACTGAAGGAGGCTGTGCCAATAATCTCCAGAGCAGAATGAAAATTTTTAAAGTGCCACTGCCTGTTAGCTCCTGGATTTAACTTGCTGATGTTTTCCACGCCCATGGTTCCCATCCATTCTTCTACCCTCCTTAAAAGTGTTGCCAGTGGGGGCAAATCTCCAGTGCTTCACTGCCCATGCAGAGGGAGTTTCTCAAGCACCGGTGACACAAGGCTTTCTGAAGAAGTCACCAACCACCAGCACCTTCCATCAAGAGCTGTCTGTGCACCTTCCAAAGGACAAGGTTTTTGCTTTTTCCAGCAAGGTACAGCTCCCAGTTTGAAGACAGTGCCTGCCATGAAGACAGCCCTGGACTTTGATGGCCCAGGTCTTCCTGTTACGGGTTTAGAAGTAATCTTGCCACTCTTTCCTGGAAGGGAAGCACTCGCTGGACCAGTGCTGGTCTAACAGTCCCAAAACAGAGCTGAGCCAAACTAAGCCTCCCCAGCAAGGTGTCCTTCTCCACCACCTCTGTGCTGCCCTTGCTTAGGTCTGTGTGCTTCTCAGCTCCAGGGACACAGATTCAGTGCAGTGACTTGGCAAAAAGCCTTTGTTTTGTTTTGGCCCATCTCACACCATTTTAGCGAGCTACATCAGCTTGGCCTGAGGCCACACGAACATCAGGACCAGCCCAAGGCATGCAATAAGAACAAAATAGGGAGGGAAGTGAGGCCATCCCCTTTCAGTGACTGTGAGCTCATGATGAAACTACATCCATCGCTGTCTCAAGCTTTACTGTACTAGAACATCTCTCATTAACCTCTTACACTTAGAGAGGTTTTGTTTAGCAAGGCCTTCAAGGAGGACCAGTTCAAGAAAGAGCTGGAAGCTCCTGATTAAATTGTACTAAACCTGAGGTACATTTTTGGGCTGAGTCACAGGTGCAATCTAAACTCCCTCTCCTGTTTCATAGTCATCTCTCTTCTTTCTGCTTTTTTCTTTTAAAATCCCTTGGCAAGGGAGCAGAACAAACTTGATCCTAACTAAACCAGACATAATAAAGCAGGACATTGTTTTCAAAGCAGGCAGTAGACTAGCATTAAACAGGAACCTTAAAGTTCTTTTTCACTCCTGTTTTATGTCAGTGAGTCAGACTTTCAGGGGCCTTTTCCTCAAACAAAACAGGAAAGTTTTTGGGTAACAGCAAAGCAACATTAAATACAAGGAACAAAAAGGGAATGAGAACCCCTGAACTGATAGGGAAGACTTCTACAGTCCTACCTAAGAGAGGTTAAGGTGCTGCAAGCAGTGAGTGCACACAGTTCACTGCTCTCTAGCTTTGAGTGCTGACAAGAAGCCAAAGCACCAGCACAGGAGCTCTCACAACACCTCTCTACACCTGCCCTGGACCCCAGCAGCCTCTCTTGCAGAAAGTGACCTTGCAATTCTACTGCCAAGTAAAACAGACCCACAGAAGAGAGCACTAAAAGTCACTCAAACTGACTGAAATGCTTCACTGCATTGGAGTGGAGGCAGAACAGTGACATTGGCAGCTGCCACCTCTGCACAGAAGAGCAGCAAACCACAGCCAAGGGACAGCCAAACTCAAAACCACCAGCACTCATTTGACTGCTTCCAAGAGCAGCTGATCAAGACAGCAGGAGCCCAGGAGTGGAATTTCAGATTCAGGTTAATTTCCTGGATCTGACAAAAACTCCCCATGGAACCACAGGCAAGTCCCCTTGTCCTGTAAAACAGGCACCATTCCTGCTGCTCTGTTTAAGTCATGAAGCACTCCTAGCAGGGATTATTTTTAGCATGCAAGCATGACAACCCAGCTGAGCTGGACTCTGATCTCAGCTGGGCCTTCTCATTGGCTTTGTAATATTAAAAGTAAACAAAAAGCAAAGCTGAGCCCACACCAGAGCTCAGCCACAGGGCAGCATTTTGATAGCAGATGAAACACAGCTTTTGGCAAACAGTGAGCTGCAGATAGCCAACAGTCTGAGGGATTGCGTGGATCACCAGTGGCTGCACTCATTCACTGGTGAGCAGTGATCTGCCCATGGACCAGCTTCAAACCCATTTCAGATATTCCACTCTCAGCAAGCAGTGATGCAGGTGTTTGGGAGGACAAACTGAAATCACTCTTGACTGTGCTCTCAACCATAGCAGCAAGTGCTGGGAGAGAGGGAAGAACTGAAAACCCCATCCAAGAGCAGGAACTCTGCAGAGCTCTCTGCTTCACAGCACAAACAAACAGCTTCTCCCAATCTGTTGAAAGAGATGGCAAATCTCTTTCAAACTTTGCTGAGAAAACCTTCCCAAGTCCATGTTTTGAGAAATTCACATTTGCTATCAGAAGTGTAGCACGAGGGCCTCAGATCAGATCTCCTCTACAGAGTGTGCAATCCAGAAGAAAGAGGATGGAATGGAAAAAATCAGAATAAATTGGGATAAAGAGCACAAAGAGAACATGCCCACGGCTCTTCCAGGCTTTATGTATCCCAAATGCACACAAAATGTTCTCTGTTTTTTTTACCAGCCTCAGCATCAGTGATGTGTCTTCCTAGAATCATGACTACTTGTACACGTCAGGGCAAACCAGTTCCTTCCTGAAGTACATTTGATCCTTAATCATTCCCTTTCTTTGGCTACAAACCCATTTTTTTGCAGCACCTGGAATCACAGCCTGGTGCAAGAGGACATGTTTTTGAGCCTCTCTTATGGGACCAGCTTGGCTCCCATCTGCAGTTTTTCTACAGCTGAATGTTTAACACACCCTAGTAAATTTGACCAAGCAGTAGATTTTCCTCTGCCCTCATTCTAACAGGGGGAGAAGAACTGACATCTGCAGCATGTGGCTTTCCACAGCAGTTACCATCACAGTGATAAGGCCTGTGCCTGTTCTCAAAAGCCAATTTTTAACTCATAAACTAGAGGAACAAGCTTGCAAAGTTAAAGTTAACCTGCTTTACAGATGGGATCAGTAAATATACATTAGTCAATCCTTGTTTGGCACATCTATGAGACTCTGCTCTCCTCCACCCCAACCAGCCTTTTAAATTAAGTCTCAGCAATATTTCTAAAAAACTTATTTTCATATTGATGATAACCTGCCTTATCATACTGATTTGTCCAAGCTGACCTTCATTCTGCTAAGGCTTTATTCAAGGCTCTGCTATAAGAAAAGGCAGGTCCAGTGATATTGCATGCCTCAAAGGAATATTTCTGTGTTTCCTTATGAGCAGGCTGCCTACATACACAGCTAATTTCTCTTATGTATCAACATCTGCCCAGCTACCAGATAAGAAACTGGGGGATGCAGGAGCCTTTGCAGGACTTCATCTCAACTCAGCCTGAGGGGAAACCTGGGAGCAGGTGAGCAGAGGCTGTTGCAGCCTGCCACCCACTGGCCTCCAGAGGTGTGAGCTGTGCTGGGGCTTGTTTTCCAAGTCACGGCGCTGAAGCTGACTGCAATGCACTCTGCTGGCAGCAGCTGACACGCAGCAGCTGCATCCAGAGCAGCAGTGGCATTGGCAGAGACTGCTGTACAGCTTTCTTGCAGTTATTGCAAATTAACTGCAACTACAATAACTGCAACATCACTATAAAGCCATAATTACAGCCATTTGAAGTGTTTAACATATTTTTAATCTGTTCACATTCATATCTTGACTTGGATTAAGGTATGTCAAGAATTTAGAGTGCCAACACAAGAACAAACATCTCATGGAAAAGCTCCAAAAGAGTATTTGATACAGAAAAAGGGTCTCTCACTTACCTTCCAACACTGCATGAAACCCACCATAGCCTGGGCCACTTCTGGGGTTGGGACATAAAGTGTTGCTTACCATAGCAAAAACAACTGCACCCTTTCTCTGGAGAAAATGAGAAGAGCCTTTGAGCCAGGTAGAACTAGTTTAGGATAAACAGTAGGCTTTTTTAGGAAAAACCAAAGCTTTGGCAGCACAAACCATCCAGTTTGGGACCACTGATGGCCCCAGGGCAAGTGCTAGGAGCTTATCTGACATAGGAAGCATCACTGTCACCTGTCAGCTACATAGAGGCCACATATGCACAAACAATGTGCTTATGGCAAACAACCCCAGGTTGAAACTATTCCTGCCAAACAAAGGAAAAAGGAATTCACACATTCTTCAGCTACTCTGCTGCAGGATGGTGTGGCTGGCACAAGCTGCTCAGTTTTCATGGAGTATCAAGAAGAAAAAGCAGTAGGTCCCAGGAAAATAAACCCTTAGAAACTGCCACAGAGCTGCCCATTCTTCTCTGGTTGAAGCTGCTTCAGGCAGTCTGCCCAGAGCACAGCCACAGAGCCCACTTTGAGCATGATTAGGAGTTTAGTCACATGAAATTCAGCAAGGCTGAGACACTCATCTCACCCAAAAGCTGCCTTCAAGGAAGGTCTGACTCACTGACCTATATCCATGGATGCCAACTGATAGCAAACTGTCCAGTGATGGCCCTGGGGCTCATGGGCTGAGCCACCTCAGCTGTGGCACTGTGAGCCCAGCTGTTTCAAGAGCTTTATACCTTACAGAAGCACTGAAGATTTAAACAGCCTCTTGCTGCTAGTAGGAAGTATAAAATTACTTTACAATGCTGTATGTGCAGCACAGGGGAAGTAAAAGTTGCAGCCAGCCACTCAAACAGCAATGTCACTTGAAGTCCACACACATTTCATTTCAACACCCATTCCAAGAACAATCCTCTTGAGTCAAATGTTTCTCTCCAGTGCTCTGAAGAGCTCCAGGTGATGAGTAATTTGTGATAGTTCTGTGTCTGAAGCCTCTTTGTCACTTTGCATCCCACACAAATTCTTGCCATACAACAGCTTGTTGTGTCAGACATCTTTATTTGCTGTGTTGCCCAAGTGTACAAATAGTGAATGCAGTTATAGAAATTCAAAATATATTGTAGTAGAAATCTGTCTGGGAAGTGGAATGCTAAGATATTCACTTTATAAAATTATTACCCTTAAGTCACTCTCACTTGGCAAGTTTTAAATACATCAGGGCCATGAAGAGACAGATTAGGATCCTGCAAAAAAGGAGTTCTCAGTAAACTTTTTCTGCTAGATGAAGTCAGTCAACAGCAAATTAATTTCTTACATTTGACTCATTTTGAGTTATCAGCCAACAGGATGTTAGCTACATCCAGACAATTCATACACAATTCAGCTCCCATTTATACCAATAAAGTCAATGTATCACTATCAACATACCTAAGTATTAGTGAAACAATCTCAGTGACATTATTATTTTAAGCTAATGAAGTCAAGCCAATAAGTTGCCCCTGGCTATTGAGTGCAATTGATGCTTTTGTCACATTTTCAGAGTAAGACTCCTCAGTTCTTGAACAAGTCAATACAGCTCTGCAGGAGAGACACATTGTTCTGCAAAGAAAGAAAATTAGTTTCAGATGGGGGTGACTGATAATTCCAATCCTGCCTTTCACAAGGAAGTAGCTTCCCAAATAGTGTGTCTGTCACAGGATTTTGTAGCCTGTGACAATGCTAAAGATCTCCTACTGCAAAGACAAGCACTCAAGCAGTAAAGAACCAAAGCCAGATCACACATTCTGCAATCTGCCTCTTCCTGTAGGCCTGCAACCATTAATCAGTTTGTGCTAAGGAGAGGGGCAAAAGCCAACAGGAAGCCTTTAAAGTAGGCCAAACTGAGCAGTGTCATCAAGGCTTTGTGTCACATTCCAGTTCAGCACTGAAGTGGCTGCCTGTGCTAAAGTCCAGTACTCTCAGGGAGTGGGGACATTAGGCTTTCCTTCTTCAAAGGAAGCTGAGGATGCACAGTTACTGCTTTGCTCTCTACACTAAGTTAGCAGACCCTTCAAGCCTGCCTAGCAAAGCTTGGCAGAGGCTGCTGTAAAGCCAACATGCCCTCCACTGACAAGGATTGACAGCCTGATCACAAGCTGCAGGATGAGCTCCTGTGCCAGCACTCAGAGCACTGGAAGCAGCAGCTGCCTCTAGACACAGCAGGGGTCAAAACCCTCAGATGAGGCTGCCTGATGGGAAATCAGGTGACCCAGCAAATCCTCCCAGTTACACACCACTCATTTCTCTCAAGCCATGCCTGTTAAATTCCAACGAGAACACACCTTTGCGTGCTTTATTTCCAGTTCTGCCATTTCAATTAAGTTTTTACGGAATGCTGCTATTCTCTTCTGCTTGAAGCTCATCAGTTCTGTAGAGAAGGAAGTAAACAAAGGTAAGAGATAGACAAAGTGTGACAAGCAATGCCCCCCATGTTTCAGGAGTTCTGTTGTGCAGCTCAGATTACAGTATTTGATCAAAAAAAGGTTCAAGAGTTAGTCATGCTGTTTTTAGACAGAGATGCAGTCATCACATGATACACAGACAGCTTAAGACAGAAAAGCTTTGTAGGAAGACAGCTGGAACAAAGCAGAAATAAGTCACACAAGCTCTGTGAGAACCTGGATCATTTAAAAGCCAGATACACGAAAGGAGCAGCATGTATACCATGAAAGCATATTATAAATATATATATATACACACATACACTCTTCTACTGAGAACCACTGTTTGAAACTCTGTATAAGGCACTCAGCTGTATTGGGAGGGAGCAAAAGCCTGTTTGCACAGTTTTGACTGAGATAATTAGTTACCCTCTAGTAGTTAGATTCACATGGAGGCTGAGTTGAGTCCAAAAACAAATACTAGGGGCTTATTTATAAGGTTGGTGTAGTACTGACACTGCTCTGCTACAGAAAATTGCTTTTAAAAATGTTTAGCTGCATTAGTTCTATCTCTATTGTCCTTGGGATGTTCAGACTGTTTGTTCAGGAGCCTTCAGTAGCTGAAGGTCAGATGGAGACCTTGACTGCATTAAGCTCTCCTTTAAGCACAAGTACAGCAAAGCCTGTTTTACCTTGTTTAGCAGATTCTGAAATCTTTTCAAACTTCTGACAGCAATCCTGTTGATGTGCCTCAGCCAGCCTGACGTCCTTGCTCTTTAGTCTGGCTTTGTCTAGAGCTTTGTTCGAGTTCTCATAGTCAACAAGAGCCCGGGTTCGCCTGTACAGAAGATCCTGAAGAGACAGAAAAAGCACACCAGAGCCTTAGCAGGACTACTTCCCAAACTGAGGTTACAGCCACCTTAGCAGCAGGAGGTTTCACTTCTTTCAGCACCAGATTCTGCTTTTTCAAACAAGCTATTAGACCTGCTCTTGGCAGCCTTTCACAGTGCAGCACTACATTTTCAGGACAGCCAGTTATGCCTTCGTGAAGGAAGTCTAAGGGCTACTATGGGCATCATTTCTTCCCTTAAAGTAGTTTCTCATGCTGTAAGGTGGATGTCTCCACTAAGAGCAAAAAGCACTTTCTGAATTCCCTCAGTCTACTTCCAGCAGCCATTTAATTTGTTGGAGATCTGACAGCTTGACTGAAGCACTGCACTAACTTAGACAGAATAATTATAGAGGTCTCTGAGCCAATCCCTTCCTAATGCAGCAGGAGTACAGTTGTGATGTCTAAATAACAGCACACCCCACTGAGGGAGGCTGTAGTGGATGTTCTGGGGTACCTGACATTACAGGTAAGACACAAGATGAAGAGGCCCAGTAGGTTGTACCTAGATACCTTTTTGCAGCATAGTCATCCCCTGTCAAGTTTTTATTAGAAAAAGGGTTGCCAGCAAGGCTTTTGCAGTCACATCAATCTACCAAAGCCCTCTTGGAAGCTCAGACTCCAAGAGCCTTCACAAGTTACCACTTATTTGTGCTAGGGTACTCTAAAAATCCTGAAATCAATCCCAACTACTAATTAGTCATCATTGATTTTATTGGCAGGTCCGTGACTACTCAGGCAGGGAACAGGAAAGAAACTGCTGCAGACTTAAATTCAGTTTGCTCTAACTTACAGAAATTTAAAGAGTTCTTCCACTTTACATGCCAAAGAAAAATTGGTCCAAGTCTTCTGTAAGTGGCTGGGCTCCAGCTAGCTAATATATAGCTTCTATATTCTGCTGTGGTTTAAGAGTCTCAGGTTTCTTAGGCAAAACAAGGGTCCACTTTCCTGTCTTCTTAAAGCACAAAGAATACCATCAGTGAGTTGTGTTGCCCATAACAAAACTAAGCTTCAAAAAGAAAACTCTTCTCACCTTAGCAGCTTCTATATTGAGCATGTAGTATCTCAACAGTTCAGAGAGTTTTAAGTCCTCATCAGATGAAACTCTACTCTCTACCTTCTGCAGAAGGGGGAAAAAAAACCAACAGTTAGTTGGTGTGTAACAGAACAGCCACATGCAGAGTCAGAGATTCTTCTCCCCCACAACTGCCCCCAGCAAAGCTTCTTACCCTGAGTTTCTCAAAGAGCTCTGCAACTTTCAACAAGTACCTAGTGAGGGAAAAAAAAAGCATAAATAAATTTGGATACTTCTTAGTCTGATAAATACCAGGATCAATTGGCAGGAAACCAGAAAGCTGAAGGCTGGAGTTTACTCCTGTATACAGATCCAAACAAGGGCTTGAAAAAAACTCATTTAGGCAAAGACCTGGAGAAAAGGTTCAATGTGTTGGATTCCAGCCTGCCAGAATAGTACAGCTGAGCAGCTCAACACCATTTAATGTAACAATGCTGATCTCAGGAGCATAAAGGTGTTGTGGAGAATTTCCCTGCTGCTATCCAAGAGGGATTAGCTGACTTGTTTATTCAGCTTTACACTCTGTTTTAACAAGGTCTTGGTAAATTGATAGCAAAGTCAAAAGGTGGAAGAAGTGACCTCAAAAAAGGCAACTGAGTTCCCCCAGCTTAAAAATCCCCTACTATTCTGGAAGTGCAAAAGTCCAGAAGATAGTACAGACCTAGTGCAAGCTGACCTAGTGCATTTATACTTAACAGCACATTAGAACACACACACAAACCCTTTCTTCAGGGGTCTCCAGCAGTTTGTGACCTGAAGAGAATCAAGGTGATTTCTGTTTAGAAGGATTTTGATGACCAGCACAAGTAACCTCTAGGTCACAACTGGCAAGTGATCAACTAGTTCAGAGTTAGGAGCAATTGATGACATTAGGTCTGCCACAGCAGGGGTGCCAGAAGAAAGAAAATTTTAATGCCACTTGCATGCAATTCAAGAACCTCAAACCACCTAAGACCCAGTCCTCTGGATTTTACAGAAGAAATTTGGTTTCCCCGGACTCAGGATATGTTTATGAACAAATGGAATTGCTTACTTTTTGATAACTGTAGGCTCTTCTGATGCCAGGCTGTTCAAACAAGCTGAAGTATAAATATAGTCATCTGCAACATCTGCAAGAACAAGACAAGGTTTTCAGGCTGAAATCATCAAAACTGCATGATCCCTTGAAAGGGCTTTGAAAAGATTCACTTTTATGAGATCTTGTCATCTTATCTGCTTTTGCACATGCATCCTTGATTCTGTTGTAGTAGTTCACAAGAAAAGTCTTCTCTTGCTCAAAAAAATCTTCTACTTCCTGAAAAAGAATATGACCTGTTAAGTCAGTAACTGCAGAATACAAGCTCTTCCCTATTTTAGGAAGGGCCAAGGAAGCAACCATAGCCTGGGCCTGAGCTTGAGGCCCATCAATCCCTATGGAAAAACTGTTCAAGACAAGATGTGAGCCAAGGCTTTGACATCCCAAACCACCTGGCAAACTTCTTCCTCACTATGCAGTGAAGATGAAGTTGGCACTCAAATACTGATGCAGGTTGTCTGAAGCAGCCAGTAAGTTATGGGACAGCCCTCAGGACTCCCAACTGCTGGAATTTTATTTTATTTCCTAGGTGTGCTGCAACACTGTAGGACTAAGGACTAAGCAGTTTACAATCTTGTTTCTCATCCACACCAAACATGATACATATTGTAATGTTTCATGACACTGCACATAGGACAAGAAGCTTTTTGGGAAGTGCTGTCATGGCAACACAACATAAAAGCTGGAGCAAGACCAGTTACAGGAGTCTTTGGTATTTGATCTTGTCTAGTATAAGCAGAAACCCATAAATTATATCTGTTCAGAGCTCCAAAGTAGACAAAAGCCACAAGGATATTTCCTGAAGGTATAATTCCTTCCTCTCCAGTATCAGGTATTAAGGCAGGTTTTCTGCATCCAGAAACTTGAATTATACACTGAAATTGAACAGCCTAAAGCTACAATGTCTGACTTCTATAGAAATCAGAATTAATACAGGCTACTCCCCTCAACTAGGAGAGCAGTAACAAGGGAGGTATGTCAGTGGCTGAGCCTCATGCTCAGCAAGCCTGAAGCAGACAGGAGTAACTTCCCTGGAGCAGGAAGCAAGAAACAATCAAGATTAGGGTAAGAGACAAACAAACAACCTTACCTTGACTCCAGAGAAGAGGACCTCATCAGCACTCTTTACTACACTTTTTAAAAAGCCACCAAACATCTCTTTAGTGTTTTTCCTCCGCACACTCAGCTGTAACAGAGAGGCCAAAGCAGCTTTAAAGTTATACCCAGGGAGGGAAAAAAAGTGACTGTTTTGATACTTGCAATGTTAGTAACATCCTTTACAGTAGCATATGTCAGAACAGGCTGATTTCCAAGCCCTCCAGAATACCTATATAAAAATGTAACATGTAACACGTGGCTTGGCTACAAGTAGTTCAATGGATTTTTCCAATTCCCATAAACAGCTCTGTTTCTCCCTGCATATCTTGGCTCAGCATCTATCACTCCTAATTAGGTGTGATGAAACGTATGCAGGAGTGACTTTAATACACCTCCATTCCTCCACAGCACAGGTACACCTGAGCCATACATGTTCCCAAGGTAAAGACATGCAAAGGTGGCTTCCTAACCAACTTGACAAGGATTTAGAAACACAGTGGGATTTATAACAGAGAAAGGTGTAAAGGTCAGGCTTTCACCCTTCAGCCATCTCACAGAAATACTGGCAATATCTACTTGCTGATGCTGCACATAAATCCACAGAACATTCTGACTCTGCCCAGCAAAAACAACAGCACTCCCAACAGTTTGCCTCGCTTGGAAAGGGAAACAAGGAAAAAACGTCTCACGTCCTGGTCATACTCCAGGAAAACATGGAAATTGCGATCCTTGCTGAGCACAGGATGAGAAGCAATCCGCTGCAGGAAGATCTCATGTGATGAGACAGTCTTCTTGAAGACAGCGAGGTATTCACTGCAAGGAAACAACAGACTGAGATCCTCTTTGTACTACCCTCTTCAGTACACAAAGAATTGCTTTAACTTCAGCCCATGAAAATATTCAACTGCAGATTTCTGAAATAGCCAGCTTGTGACAGCGAAGCTACTTTCAATCTCTTTACCTAGGAAGTTTTCCAGCTTGAAAGCTGGAAAAGCTGGGCCACTCCCCAGCTCCAGGATTTTCAAGACTCCCTTCAAAACAGAGACACTCAAGATCAGTTATCATCAAATGAATTACTCTCCCAGGAGGCTTCTCTAAATGCAGCTTTTGGCAGTACACTCATTTTACTTACGCTTCCAGCTCTTGCTTCATTTTAGCAAACTCTTCTTTTGTCATGGACACCTCTCCTTCCCCCAGCTTCTGCATCTTCTCTCTGGGACCATCAAAGTCAGGCTTTGAAGGTGCTGGAGGTATCTAGGCAGGGAATTGGTTAATCATGGATTTTAGCAAATAAAGTTGTCCAAGATTACTTCTAGCCTTCTCTAGAAGGAGGCTCTTTTGCCTGGTCATAGGAAAATGGTAAAGAGTGCATGATCCAGGAATTCTAGGTCCTTGGTTTGTGTTATCCCTCCCCAGGAGGGAAACCAACTCAAAGCAACAGCTTCTGTAATCCACCCCATTGCCAGCCATCTCCTAAAGAATCATGATAGGAAGGAAAGCCCACATTTAATAGATTATTTCAGTGTGCCACCTTCAGGCAGATATTAATACCACCACAAGTCGAGGACTCTCACAGCATCTTTTGCTGCTCCAAGCTATGTGCAAAGTTAACACAAATGCCATACCACTGAAGTTGTTTAGGAATTAAGGCAACAGGAAGCATGGAGAACACCCAAATCACAGAACACCAGTAACACTGGTAAAACATACTTCATGCTCTTATTAGTAGGAACTTTAGATTGCTACAGTTTTTCACTTAGGATCACATTCTTTAAGAAGTACTTACAATGAGTCCTGCATACTCCTCAGTTTCAGTGAGTGTATCATGTAACCACACAAAGTCTTCGTGCTGCCTTGTAACTGAAAACTCAGGGCTTTGAAAAGCTGGCAGTGTAGTCTGGAAGAGAATATATAGAAGCCCTACTGTTTTGTAAATCAGTGCTTTTAGAAACAGTTCTGTCCATTTCCAAAGGAAGCTATTCTGCTTACTAAGAGCCTTGCCCACTCCCTTTTAGCTGAGCTGGCACTTATTCAACAGCACCACTAAGGAGACTGTTAGAAAAAAAAAGTACTGTTGTAGAACAGCATTAATGCAGTTTGCTTTGTGACATTTCACAGTAGCTCCCTTCCTACCCCCCATCCTTCTGGTGTCTAGCTAGGATTCCTTAGCAAAGCCATCAGCTACTTGCCTCTGTTTAGAGAGTTCAGATCCTAGGAAATCTGAAGTTTCTCCATATATATATATACACATCCTCAGGCCACCTTTAAGTGGAAAATCTCCATCTAATTAGATTTTCTTCACTGCCAAGCCCATCGTTGCAAGTATGTGTACTGCAAATACATCTGTTACTTGCACAACCTCTTTTTGCCCGTGACCTTACCTTAGTGTGCACAGTGAACTTCACTCTGTCCTTTTCACTTAGGGCATCAGGGATGTCAATTTGGAGAGAAGGATCGACATTCAGGTCTACAGATACAGACCTCAGCTGCAAGAGAATTCACAGAATAATCCTTGATCAAGCATCAGGCAGGTTTAGTGAAGCTGACTGACCATCAGCCATGAACAAGAACCACACTGCACTACACACCTGCCTTCAGGTACACACTTATGACCAGAATTCCTTTCCCAGTGCTTCAAAGAGCCATAAACTGAGCCAGCATTCCTTTAGGGGCTTATTTCCTCATTCATTCCATCAGCCTAGACCCAGAACATAATTTCAAGACCACTGAAACTTTTAAAGATCAGTGGAATAGCTTTCTCAGTAGAAGATCCTCCAGCTTACATGTGAAGACTGTCTTCTAAGAGGCCCTCCCTTGCTGCAGCCTGACAAATCATTGCTGTTTTCTGCATAAGGGAGAAACCACCAGAGATCAAGGTCACAGCACAGGAAGTTTGCTGAGGAGCAACTATCAGAGCCAGGAGGAATGCTGCAGTTACCCTCTGGAGATAATTCTGAAGGCCTCCTCAGAAAAGCAGGCTGGAGAACTGCACCAGGACTGCTATCTCAGCAGCCTGCAGCACAGACCACACCAGCCAGGAGCCTGCTCCTACCTCTGCACTGTACACGAAGCTTCAGCACCCAAATGGTGCCAGGATCTGAGCAATCCTATCATATCACAGATGGCTAAATCCTGCCTCAAGCCTCTGCAAAGCTGCCTAAGAACCACTGATAGGCTGCCTGTTATAAGGTGAAGCTTTGCTTCCCAAAGGCTCTGGAAGATGCCCCCCCTAGGCTGGCCATCTGCAGCCCAGATCTGGTATGTGACAAGTGTCTCTGGCTGCCTGCAGAGGACACAGCTGCCAGGACAGGGAGCATTTGCCCCTGCCACTGCTCTCCCCTATGATCAGACTGCTGTGAATAAGTGAGGGATACCCCAGCCACTGCACCCTCCAGCCATGCTAAAAACACTTCTGTCTGCTGCACCCTCACTGCTAGCTAGAAATAAAAGGAGACAAGTAATAGATAAAACTTTTTAAGCCTTACAGCTATGGGATGGCCTTGCATGCAAGCACATTAAGCACATTCCCAGAAGATGGACAGACAACTTTTAGCCCATCCTGGGCATTGCCTTGGCAGTGAGCACACTTACAGAGCACAGTTCCCAGCAGTCCCAGGCCCTGTTCACATCCCACAGGACATGGTGGGACTCCAACAGCAATCACTTCCCTGCAGTCACCACTTAGGACAGACTATCATGTTCCCATACAGGCAGGCAATTCTGGTCCTTGCTAGGAAGGCACAGGCCAGACAGAGGTGCATGGTCCAGAGGTCACTGACACAGACTTGGGCAGAAGCTGCTCTCCCCAACAGGCACTGCAGGAAGGGCAGGTAGAAGAGCACCAGTCAGGCACCAGTTTCACTGGGAGCACAGCTCACTGTTGCCCAATGAAAGGCAAGTTGGTTGGTGGTTTCCATTTCCCAGCCAGATAACACCACCAGCCAAAGCAGCAAGATGCAGACCCCAGGGTTTTACATCCTGCTTACTTGTATTTGCTGTCCAAACAGGATCAGCAGTGCTAACAATATGAACTGCTGAGTCTGGAAAGTATGATAAGCCAAAGGAAACCATTTCCTCTCAGCTAAACTAAGGAAAGGATTACACAAATCAGACAGTCCTGAATTTGTGAGCTTGCTTTCTTTCTTTCATGTGGAGAAAGTAACCTGTGATTAGATGCTGTCTAGGCCCCTCCATGCCTAGTAGTCACCTACACAGGAGACAAACAAGCACAAACATTAGGTGGTCCTGCTTGGTCAGATTAAAGCAGTTAACATGTCACAAGCATGTCCTGGCACCCTGCACAAACTGCAGATGGGATCTGGAGCTATATAAAACCAAGGATTGTAAGACCCCAGGCTGCTCTACTCCTGTGAAGGTCACTGTGGGCTCCTAACTCCAGGTCAGAGACCTTTAGGATTACAGAATCATGGCTCAGACTACAAGGGGAACATTCACACTGTCTGACTTCAGGAGCAGAGCTTTGTTTCCTGACAAGAAGTGCTGGAGCAGCATTTGTCCCCTGAATGGGGGAAGCAGGAAGCCCCACTCCTGTCAGCACAGCTCTGTCAAACACTAACTCAGGGAGCACCCACAGCAAACGTCTCACACCAGCCCCTGACCCACACAGGCACCGCTCTGCACGCAGGACCTTTCGTGCCACCATCTCTCCTGCACCCATCCCACAAGCAGGAATGGGGATCAACCTCCTCACAGGCACATGAAGGCTGTGCAGAGCAAAGGAATTAAATACCCACCTCCAGGCCCCAGGCTTGTCCTTTTACCACAGCAAGGCATCCAGCCCAAGGCTTTCCCAGGTCATCCCTCCATCTTCACTCTCTGGCAGCTCCTTCATACCCAGAGGCATTTCTCTGCTAGGACATCACTGCTTCCTCCCCAGACTCCAAGCAGTGGGGCAAGAGAACTGAAGGTTCCCCATTCAGTTCCCAGAAACCAGTCTGTCACTCCACACCCTCAAGGGATACAATCCAAGCTCAGCAGCTGGGAAGGGATTATTCCTCACTGGTAGCAGATGCCCAAATAGGTACAGAGGACACACAGAATGGAAACAGCTGGGTTGGGCTGCAAACTGAAACATTCACCCAGAGCCAGCACAGTACTCTCACTTTCAACTCTCATTTTCTCTTCCCCAGAAGCAGCTTCTGGTTTGCAGTGACTCCAGAAACTGTTACAGCTTCTCTGACACCTCCCACGTCTAAACTCAGCACTCATCAGAGACCTGTTTCAGGATTCCTAGGGTTTCTTGAGGATTCAAGCAAAACTGCTCCCTGTTCAGTACAGTTTACCTGTCCAGCTGGTAAATCAGAACAAAGCAGAGCCCTTGACAATAACATAGACATCATGCTGGTTAGCATTTCTAGGTTTCAGAACCAAAAGACTATAAATAGATATTATGGTACTAATTAGGACACCATGATAAACACCTGATCTAGAAGCCCAGGAAACAGCAGAGATCATTACTATGCCCAATCCAGGCAGAATTTCAGAACATTTGCTTTTTTTTTTCCATTTGTTAGAGATGCTAAGGAAAAAAAAAAAAAAAAAAAAACAGTTGGATCACTTAAATACAAGGCAGTGTTGACCATCAGCTACCAGACTTCTGCCTGACAGACATTACATTTCTGATGTGCAAACACATCTTGATGCTTGCAGACACCCAGAGGGAGGAAATGCCCTCAGCCACCGAGGTCTCTTAGTTCTGGTGAGAGGCCTGAGCTGCTGCTTTTACAGTTCCACCCTTTGCAGTTTTAGCATCAGCCCCGGATGACTCGGTGTCACTTCTGCATTCTAACAAAAGAATCTGCCAGTGCAAGCAACTGTGCACAACTTCTGACTGCCAGTGAAATATGTATTTGTTCTCAAACACAGATAAATGAAGGGCTTTTCCACACAGCCAGGCTCTTGGAAGGAGCAAGGAGCCCTTCCACAAGGGCTCACATGTCAGAGTTTTTTGCTTATTGTCAGCTGCCTTTTAAAAACCTTCTCCCCTTACTGTCATTCAAGCAACAGCCCACAAACAAGGCTTCAGAAGTAGTTACATCTGCCACTACCCAAGACCCATTACTTTTTACAGAGCAGGCTTTCTAATTAAAGCTGTTTAGGTGCTCTCCAGAGAGCACTAAAAGATCATGGTGTTTATACAGAGCCCTCAGTTCCAGAGGGCCTTGTTTTGACACCCAGGAATTAGCCACCAGAGGATCTGGCCAGCAGCTATCAGCAGCATTAGCTGCTGGAACTACTTTTTAGTCATTTTCAGCACAAGCAGCTTAAGTTTGCTTTTAATCAGGATTCTAAAAGGACATCTTAAAGTGCACTGCAAGCATGCAGCACTGCAGAGCACGTGTGAAGCTTGGATTTTGCAGCCTTTGTGGCAGTTTGCTGTCACCACTCTGACACTGAGCTGAGCAGCCCTGAAGTGGTCTGGTTACATACAACCACGAAAACTGAAGCACTGCTTACTTATGCTATGGAAAATGCTTCCCCAAATTTGGGACTTCAAACTGAAGAACTCCAGTGATGCAAAGGTTTAATTATTTTGCTTAAAACACCGATAAAGAGGGAACAGCAGCTCAATGTAGGCACACTGAAATGGCATTCCTCAGCAGGTGCAGTGCTTGCCAAGGAAGCAGAAGGCCCAGAGCACTTGTTGCCTCAGGCTGTGCAATAAAGTGTCCCTCTCCTGCCAGAGGGATCTCTGCATCACTCTCTGCAGGAACTTGCAGGTCACACACCTCCTGACAGAGGGAAGGGCTCCATAAACATCCAAGGATGCCACAATCCAAGCAAAAGCCTTGCTGGCTCACCCTGTTCCACCAGCAGCACACAGGACACCTCCACCCAAGCCACGGCTTCCTCAGCTGGAGGGGTCAAGCACAGCTTTGGCCATGCAGGGCAAGCACTTTGGCCTGGGGCTGAGCACTCCTGGCCCAGCTCAAATGGGAATCGTGCAGCAGCAGCAAACCCCAAGGCACAGTCAGCATTCCCCAGGAATGCTCTGCTGACCTCCTACAGTGAGGCCAGAGCTGGTGGCAGGGATGTCAGGAGCAGGGCAGCCTCACTGAGCTGGCTTCACCTTCTGCTAGCCCAAACTGCTTTGTGGAGGCTGCATGTCCTTGAGAGGGCATCATCCCTGTCCAGGAGCTGGCACCTTGTAGCAGCTCACCTCCCTGCTGATTCCAGGCCCAGCAGCACGCAGAAGCAGGGTTTATTGCTAAGCACAACATCCAGTATGGTCTCATCCCTTCAAGAATGTGCAGCACAATTTGTCCAGCAGAGCCACCACTTGTGAGTGATAACAGCGAGTCCCAGGCCATGACACAACATTTTGTCTTCCACTGATTGCTTTGGGAAAGAGGTGCTACAATACATGCTCTTAGCATTTTGATCCAGAACATTTCAGCTGCAGACTGAAGCCTCTAAACACCATGGAGCCACTGACATTAGGAAATACCAAGGTATTTACTCAAGCTTAGCTTGGAAGGCCCACCACTCACTTCAGATTCTGAAGTGCCTTTTCCTCCCCCATGACAGATCACACCTTATTTTCCACTGCACTTCCAATCACCTTTATCCTACCCTCCCTTCCTTTTCCTACATATCCTGATCCTCTCCTGCTTTGCCACCTCAGGGTCAGTCTTTAGTTTATACTTAACAGTGGCTCCTATTTAAGTTAATTCCTAATGAAGCTTCCTTTACAGGCATGAGTTTTATCTACTGGTCACATGTTGTTGTTTCTCTGCCTAAACAGGAGCAGACAAGATAGGAGCATTTCTACCCTCCCCCGTGCTGCTGGACTCCCGAGGCAGCCCTACAACCTAAAACAAGCTAATCTTTGTCCATTGAGCATCAGAGTTTAAAGCTACTCCAGCCCACACCACGAGAACATTTTCCCCTCCCCCGAATATTCCTGTCTGAGTTAGAAAGGCACCTAAACACTCAAAAGTTACCAAATGTTGCAAGAGAGTTGATATTTGACCTTCCCCTCCAGTATTCTCCAAGGGCAGGCACTTAAATACAAAGAGTTTCACATGCAGCAGAAAAGAAAGCACTGGCCAGCTCACAGCTCAAAGCAAGCTACTAGAAAATGTTTCTTCTACAAATTCTTGCCTGTCTTACTGACTCAGGATTGTTTCAAAACAAGATTCATAGGGGAAAGAAGCAGAGAAAAGGAAATTATGCAGAAGTCAATAAAGGCTGGTGTATTTCTAGCCCCCCAAGTTAGTTAATATACATGCTCCAAAGAGCTGGAGAAAAGACAGACTGGAGAGACTTTCAGCACACCCAACAGCTTAAAGCAAAGTCATCTTCCTGCCAGTGAAGCTTAGTCACAATGCAAAACCACATGCAGATGTGACAATATGAAAGGCAAATAGGCAACTTGCTGACTCTTACAGGGCTGCCTTGTCTTCTTCTCAAGGTGTGCTGAGAGTACTAATTAAACCAGGGAGTTTAGGTAAGTTAACCCAAGCAGCTCGTCCAGTAGAAGAGAGAATTCCAATCACTGTCTACACTACATAAACATTAATTCACAAAGTTCCTGCTTCAACCTTTCACTTGCATTTCCTCTGAGAAGCTGAGAGTCTTAACACTAGGAAATCCCCTGTGCTGCTTTAAAGGGAAGACATGAAGCTCCTTGGCACTTACAGCTTCAACACCTCTCCGGAGAAAGGAAAACCAAGCGAGCTGCTGATGTGACAACCAAGGCAAAGGGGCAGCGCAGGTGAAGTGACAGCTGGCAGCCCAATTAAGGCGGAGCACAGCCAGGAAGGCCGGTCACAGACCCAGTAGGGCAGCTGGCCACCGGGGAACGGCAAGTTTAACCCCCTGCACCACTCGTGCCCGGGGCCAGGTCCTGCTCCTGCATCCATCACCTGCCAGGCCCGGCTCCCGCAGCTCCAGGGCCGCGGGTATCACCTGCTCCGCCTCGGCACAGAGCGCAGCACGCACCGCCTGCACAGCCCTGCCCTTCCCTCCTCTTCCTCCTTCCCGCTCCGGCTTTAATCCTCCCGCCCGCTCACCTTTCCCCGGGCACCGCTCCCCTCCGGGCTGCTCCCCACGCTCACCGCGGTCGCTCCGACCCCCTGCCTCCAGGGGACCTCGGCGCGCCAAAGGCACGAGGGCTAAGAGGAAGTATCTTCTTTTAAAAAGTCCTAAACGGAGCAAAAGCCAAACCCCTGTCACTGTCCCAGCGCTGCCGGGGGCAGAGGGAGCAGGGAGCTCCCTAGCGCCGCGGAGCCAGCTCGGTTGCGCCCTCCCCGCCCGCCCCAGCCGGACTCGGTCCACCATCCTCACCTTGTCCTGCGAGTCCCCACGGAGCAGAGCCATATCTCCGGGCGCAGACAACCACCCCGCACCTTTCCCTCTCCGCTCCTCCCCGCCACCTCCTCCTCATATAACCCGGGCGGAGCCGCCGCCGCCACACCCCCTGAGGGGCACTCGCCATCTTTAGTAAGGGCAGGGCGCTGCTTGCCTTCATCCAAGACGGCACAGCAACGCTTTATTTTTCGGCTTGCATTTAAAGATTTGGGTTGTTTTCTTTTACAGCCTTTCAAAAAATACTAAAAGAGAGCGAGATGGAGCGGCCGCGCACCTTTCGGGGCGCTCCAGAGAGGAGGAAAGGGCTGGGGGCTGGCAGTGCGGGGGAACTACAAGTCCCATGAGGCAGCGGGCGGTGCATGCACGGTGAGCGCGGTAGAGGCGGCGGGCGGGGCGCGCCTGCGTGGTGGTGCCCGCGGCGGTGGCGGGAAGCGCGGCTGAGGTAACGCGGAGCTGCGGGTCGTGAGGGCCGGGCGGGCCTGAGGGCGAGGGAAGGACAAAGGACGGGAAAGAGACGGGAAAGAGGAAAGGAGCTGGTGTTCCTCTGAACCAGACTGCCCTTGGGTCCGGCAGCGAGCGGGCTGCATGGCGGGGCTGCCGTGGCTGGGCATGCCCAAGGGGCTCCTTGGCCAGAGCGGGTTTTCCCCCTCGGCACAAGGGCGGGCTGTCCGGCCCTGGGATTTTCAGGCACATGCAGCAAGTTTATTTGGCCGAGGGCACTTGGTGGTCACTGGTGTTGGCCCAGGTCTTTCACAGATCGCAAAAAGCGTTGATTTCGTGTTGCAGCCCTATTCCCCACTAATTCCCTTCCCACTGCTGATCTGGGAATGGAGCTTGAGCTGGGAACTGGTGCCTGTTACAGCTTCCCTGAACTAAAGCTCACAGCTGTGGGCTTGTGCGGTAAACGGTGTTGTGAGTTGTCTCTCTTTGTGCTCTAAACATCCCAAAAGAGGGAGGTGTATTTTTAACCTGGATAGTTCAATAATATATTTTGAAAACTGCAGGGAACTCAGTTATACCTTCCTCATTGGATTTGTTCTGCTCAAATTAGGGACAAGGGGCAATAGGTCTGTAGGTGTGTTTAGGAGTACTCTTTTTTGTTATCTCTGAAATAAGCCAGTGGTTTTTTTGTTGTTTTTTTTTTTTTTGTTTGTTTTTTTTTTTTTTTTTAAGCTGGATAGGTTTCTGTGGAGAAAAAGCCATGCTAGTTATTATGCAAAACCACAGCTGGAGGTAGGTTTTTATAGATGTGAACTTTTCCTTAAGTACTCCTTTCTATTTCCTTCAGTTAAGCCACTCATTCCTATACTGGAAAAAAATGTCCTAAATTGTGTTAGCTCAGTTATTGTTGGAGCTGCAAAGTCAGCTTGCTTGGGACAGTAAAGTCCTCTTGGGGTATTTTTTTTTAGCTCCAAGTTATTTTAATTTTTTTTCAGTTCTCCATTGTGGCTCATCATGCAACACTTGAAGCAATTCTGCCAGTCTTCAACCACAAATGCTTCCAGAGAGAAGGGAGACACTTCCCCAGGGGGAAATCTCAATTAAATTCTGTTCTTTGTCTACAAGAGTAGATCCCAACCACTCAATTTCCTTCTTGTAAGCTATCTGCACAGAAAATGCCACTTTGGTGATTTGTTGAAAAACACATGATTCTTCATTCAGCAGGGCACAAGGGTTCCTTATTTCTTAGCAATCCTAGAACCTCTTTCCTTTTGTAAAATAGGACAGCAGCTGGCAAACTCTTCCTTTCCTGCTGGTTGTGTTCATACTGCACAAACATTTCCACAAGTACTGGAAATTCCAGAGGTATATTCCCCAGCACAACAAAGGCTGTTAAATCAGAATTCCTGCTAGTCACTGAAGCACTGTGTTGCACTAAATTTAACTCTGGAGCTCGTAATATTCCACATCTCAATAGCCCCATGATTCCAAGCACTGATCTGGTAAAAAGTTATTCCTTGGGAGGTGTTGAGGGAGCAGCTTAGTACAAGTGAATTTATGCTGAATCAGGCATACTCTCGCTTCCTCCAGTGGCACAAAGCCAGAATAAACTTTTCCTTTTGTGCTGTGGCTTTATGTGACAAAGCCACAGCCACTGGCCCAGCATTTGCTCTATTCTGATCAGTGCATGTCCACAGTGACCATTAATGAGCCTGTTCACAATAATCATCAAACAGCAGCCTGGCAATCCACAAGCATGGATATGTCACACAGGAATAAGAATGTATTTTTCCTATTTCATTTTCAATCTCAGCTCTGGCACCTCTAATTACAAGTAAGCTCCAAGAGGGAAGGAATCCATTTTTCTGCACTGATGAAGGAATTGCTACTATGGAAGTGTTACATTTTACCCAAAAATGTGTGCAAAAAAAACTTCCTAGGGCTCCCAGTGCAGCTCTGGAAGGGGTGCTGAGCGTGGTATTGCTTGGATGCTGTTCTTGCTTTTAAATTTCCTAAGTGGCTTTGAGCACAACTATGCTTGAAACTTGGTGTGGGAAAACGTGTTTATATTTTATTCTGAACTTTAAAAAATTTTCTTTGAATCTGAAAATATTTGCAGTGCATCTGGTTTCCCTTTTCTAGCTTCAAGTCTCACAATTGTATGTACTGCTGCTGTCTGTTTTCTCCTAGTGATACAGAAGAGAATCGTGGGTTTATACCCTGTAAGGTACCCCACAACCCCTTAAGTTGGTCATTCTCTATAAACTTAAGAGTTTTAATACCTCACAGCAGTGGATTGGCTTCAATGTGCTTTAATTTCCCCCTCCCTCTTTTGGGGTTGTTCTTGGCAGATCTGGTTTTTGTGCCTACTTCCATGGCAGTTCTGATACTGTTGCTGTAGGGATGTCCTGTGGTACAGCTTTAGCTACTTGCAACAAATCTTCAAGTGATTCAGATTTCAGATTTGGCAGGCTGTTCTTTTCAGGAGCATTTCCTCTCTTCCTTGCTCATTGTTTTTTTATCTTATTGATCTGAAGAATAAAGGTGGTACAAGGTAAATGAAGACACTTTGGTCATAGCAGTTCTTTGTTTGGCAAAGGGCAAGAATGGGATGGTTGGCAGAGTTTTATGACTCTGTAAATCACAAATTTCTTTTTCCACAGGAGGAAAAAAATATGGTAACCCACAGCCTGTTGCTGACAGAAGGAAGAAAACTCTAACTGCTCACAAACACTTCTTGTCAGGATGCAATTCCTACACATCCTGTCCAGGAAACCAGGGAGCCTGGAAGTGCTTTTTCAAATACCATTTTGCCAAAAGCAATTCCCATACACCTGTCTGTCTACCTCTGCATGTGTTTACAGCAAAAAGAAAAAAGGAAACAGTTATGACCAAGTTGACCAAGAAAAATACAAGAACTTGGTCCACTCTGTTATATCTTACAAAACCAGTGCCCAAACTCCAGAGACAATACTTGAGGAAGACAATTTGTTATATGGGCCACCAGCTAAACACACACCTCCAATTAAAGCTGGGACAAGAACTCCCAAGAATTGGGTTCCTTTAATAAACCCCAGCAAGAGAATTCTTCCTGTCAGCAGTGACTCAAACGTGCCCCTGAAAATCAGGCTGCAAAGAATGAAGATGCCCAGCGTTACCCGCATCCTTCAACAAACCCTCTCTCCTCAGCAAGTCTTCTATCTGGAAAGATGGAAGCAGAAAATGATAGAGGAGCTTGGAAAAGAGGGATTTGAAGAGTATACCAAAAGTAAGTCTAGCCACAGTGGGATTGTGGAGTAGAAGCAGTAGTTTGGATTATTGCTGGCAGGTACAATGGGACAAGTGGTTTGGGAATGCATGAAGCTGTTTCCATTTCATGAGAGCATGTTGTGAGTGTACCTGTTACCAGCAAGCCTAAGCTCTGTCTTTGTTCTGGGACCACTAAAATGGGTTTGGAAATTTGTAGAAAGTGAGAGTCAGACTGTAGGCTTACTTTGCTCAATCCTGTCTGACTTTCCTTTAGTTCTTGATTTGCCAGTATCTAATTAGAAATAGGTATTTTCCAGGTGATGTTACTGAGCCTCTTTGCAGTTACAAAGCTACTTTGTAACAAGATGGAAATAGGCATTTTGAACTCATCTAGTCCTGAGCCTTTACAAATCAATGTGTCCTGCTGTTTATGGTGAGGTTTTTCAGTAACTGTTTGGTTTATCCAATGTATCAGTAATCAATGAGACTAAAAAAGTAAAGGAAGCATTAATATAAGGGATACCAATTTCGCTATTGACAATTTATTTCTGGTTCTTTCCCTTCTCCCTACACCCTCAGACTTTCAGTATGAAAATTGGGACTGGTTTAAGAGCTATATTGTGGAATATGTAGGATACAAATCCAAAGTAGTGTCTAAAATATGAGGGGGCGTGGCATTCACATTCCTGAAAAAAACCCTTTGCCCAGGATTTTTCTAGGAAGCTGAGAAGCCTCAGAGAAAAGGAAAACAATTCTTATCTCAATTGCTTCTCCTGTGTTTTGCTCACGTGGAATGTGTTTGGAGATTGTTTACCCACAGGTGATTGTTCCATTGGATTCTGGTGTGAGTTGTTTTCACTCATTGGCCAATTGGGGCCAAGCTGTGTCAGGGCTCTGGAAAGAGTCATGAGTTTTCATTATTATCTTTTTAGCATTGAGTAAGTATCCTTTCTGTATTCTTGAGTATAGTTTAGTATAGTATTTTTTAATATAATATAGTATTATAAAGTAATAAATTATCTTTCTGAGAACATGGAGTCAGATGCATCATTCCTGCCTTCATCGGGGCATTCCCTGCAAATACAATAAGGGGCTTTTCCCATTTTTCTTAGATCTTTTTCTCCAAGGAGAGCTCTTCCATTCAGCTTTGGAATCGATATTCCTGTCTGAAGAGACAGCAGCCAGGGACCAGGGTGAAGCTGATGTCGTGGCTGGCTACTTATCCAGTGTGGAAGGTGTCTTGGAGGACATCAGCGAGGTGAAGGCTCTGGAGAGTGGAGTTCACCACCCGACCCTGCAGTACCTGGGCCTGGTCGACTGCGTGGCCAAGTATCGGTGAGCGCCCTTCCTAAAATCCCTGTCATGTGATGCTGTGGGGGCCAGGGTGTGATGGAGTGGAGACATCTCCAGGACTGGCAGGCAGGAGGAACTCCCCTGGATGATCCTCAGGCCAGAAGTGCTGGTTTTCCTGGTGGGGAGCTCCCTACTGGAGAAGGGACAGGTTTAAGCAATTGTCAGCATTTTCCAGGAGCTGCAGCAGGTTTTGGTAAGTTAGTTCTAGTTTGGTTTTTAGGATCTAAACTGCTAGTGTGAAAGAGACTTGTTTAGTCATAATAATGACAGCAGGGGGAAACAGGCTGAGAGTGAAAAGTCTGTATGTGCTGTCTCTCTTACTTGAGACTAAACTTAAGTTTAAACCATTGTCCTGTCTTGTTCTCCTGTGCAGGGGCCAGCTGTGTGTGATCGACTGGAAAACTTCAGAGAAGCCAAAGCCATCTCTGCAGAATACTTATGACAACCCATTACAGGTTGCAGCATATATTGGAGCCATAAATCATGATGCCAATTATGACTTCCAGGTCAGTAGGCCTGCTGCATGCCAAGACAAGCAGCAATGCCTGTGTGATCCTCATTTCTTCCTGCCTTTAGAACCTTCTGCCCATTGTGGAAGTGTTGGTAGGATTTGTAACAAAGGAGCCCAGTCTGAGATCAACTGAGGTTAAGGTGTCATACTGTGAAATAATTCCACTGCTTCTGCTGATCCTGCTGCCCTTGGCTGCCAGTAGTGAATTTTCAGTGGTTTTAAGGAATTGCTCAGTGGGACCAGGGGATGCTCAGATGAACTCCCAGGTACTTGGCATGTGGGCAACCCCCTGGGCTCTGTCCTGTGTGGTTTTTGCTTGTGTCAAGAGTAGGAAGGGGCAGGAGAGGAAATAAAGCAAAAGAACCTGCAAACAAGAAAATGGTGTGGGAGGGTCTTGCCTGCATCCTGTCTTGCTGTGTCCCAGTAGCAAATGAGGGACTGAGTGATGCACTTGGTGTCTGGGAGCTGTACTGTGTTTCCTCAGGGAAAAGCAGTGTGTTGGGAATCTCTTCATCAGAAAACTGTGGAATAATGCTTTTAAAGGCCCCAAAAGCAATTCTAGCCTGCCTGCTTGGCCTGAAGGATTTTTACCTCAGTACAGATATTAAAGGGTGAAAATACGAAGCAGAAGAGAGCAAGGTAGTTTGTATGTTGTGCAAAGGACTTTCTAGAATACTGTAGAGGTCAGTGAGCACAAGCACTCCACAGACATGATCCTGACAGAGTGAAATATGGGCTGGAATTCTGCTAGTAGCTTCCTGCCCCCCACTGCCAGTGGCTGCTTGGGATTTGGGATTTGCCAGGTATGAAAGATGTCAGAACATACCTAAGTAACCATTTCTACCCAGACTGAAGCTGGAGGGTGGCATCAGCCCGGTTGTATGGCCTCAGGCAAAAACTCCTCAGTCTCTGGCAATTTTCCTGGCATCTGCAGGGTTTAAATATCACTCATCCTCAGAGTTCATCCCCTGGTTTACAAAAACTCCTCAGTCTCTGGCAATTTTCCTGGCATCTGCAGGGTTTAAATATCACTCCTCCTCAGAGTTCATCCCCTGGTTTTCACTGGAGTTACCCAGAGCTTTGGGCTCGGGGTTTTTTGGAGCATTGGAATGTTAAGTCTCTCTGTGAAGGTGAGCTCTGGCCCCTTTTTATTCCCCATTCCTTATGTGAGATGTGCATGTTGGGAAGCTGTTTGGCAGTGAGGTTTAGCTCCTGGGCTTGCACAGAGCCATGGGGTTTGTGACAGCCCCTGTTTGTGCTGCAGGTTCGCTGTGGGCTCGTGGTGGTTGCCTACAAGGACGGCTCCCCGGCACATCCACATTTCATGGATCCTGACCTGTGCTCTCAGTACTGGGACAAGTGGCTCTTGCGCCTGGAGGAGTACATGGACAAAAACTGACCCAGAATGAGCACAAGCAAGAGACAAAGGAAGAACCTTTTCTTTAAATGTACCACTTTTGTGTTCTTTTTTGAGTAACTTTGGCTAATTTCTTACTAGCTAGGTTTCCCTCTCTCCCCTCCCAAAAAGTAACTTTCAAATGGGGAATGTTTATTTCCTTATATTGTAGGTGACCTCAGTGGTCCAGGCAGAAAAAAGCCAACTTATTTGGCCTCTCTTTTTTATCCCACACAGTTTATACAGCCTGGGGTTGATAGAAAAGTTTCTACTATCAAGTAAAACTGCTTGATCAAATAATTTTCTTTTCTTTTCCTCAAAAATCACAAATGAAAGTTGCAGAACTGAGAGTCTTTAAAAATTAAGTTGGTGAACTAAAGCAAAACAATATCTGTGATGTATGAGCTGAGTGAGAGAAATGCAAATGATTAAGAAAGTGATATAGTGGACTGGGTTTCAGTCAGTTCTTGCTCATACCATCATCAGGCTTGTTATTATTTGTGGTTTTTCTTACAGCTACAACTGGAAAACCTGAACTGAGAGTTACAAGGAAAGTCTTCATTAGTTCTTATTTAGAATAGTACAGCAAAGTGGCCACTTAGCAGAAGTGGCTCAGCAAGAAAGGAGCAGAATTGGAGCCAACACTCCCAAAAATTTCCAGCGAGTGTTCTGAGAGGTGGGAATGTTGGCTGCTGCTGGTGGCTCCTCCTGCAGGTGTTTTACAGCCAGCCCACAGAAAAGCACTGTGAGATGGGCTGTGTGCCTTGGCTTGGGAGCTCCGTGCTGCCACTGCCTCGAGCTCTCCTGACTCTGCTGTGGGCCAGAGGAGCCCACCCTGTGGAACCATCCCCAGTGCCACATGAGTGAATTTCTGGATCAAAGCAGGCCTGTGGCTGTGAAGCAGAGCCTTCTGAGGGGTGAGGAGCTGCTGGTTGGGTTTTGGGGGCTGTTTTTTATGGGTTTCTCTTTGTTTTTTGGTTTGGGTTTTTTTTTTTTTTTCCAAGTAAGTTTGTGAATAAATGTTTTGAAACAGAATTTTTACTTTTGAAGCACATAAAATCAAGTCTATAAAGCAGAGAATAAGCCTTGATCATGTCAGGCAGTATTGTTCTGGAAAATTTCTTTCCTCATTCTCTTTGTCTTCTATGAATTGTATGTGTGAGTTTTCACAATAACACTGCAGCTTACAAATAGAATTATGACCAACCCCTGAGCTTCAAGAAAATCAGCCAGAACCCCTTGCCTGAGGAAGGCTGCCAGCAAAGGCAGTTTGCAAACTCAGTCCCAGCTGAGTCTGTACCTCATGGAGCCAGGAGGAGGCAGACAGCCTTCAAAAGACAGCAATGCTGGGAGTCACTGTGTCTGGCCCTTCTGACAGCCTGGCTGCTGCCTTGGGCACCCCTGGCTGAGCTGTGGAGCAGTGCTGGGGCAGCACAAGCTGGCTTGTCCTGTAACAGGACTGGCAGGTGCCTGTCACCAGTGTCACACACAGCCAGAGACACTTTGTGAGCAGTTTCAATGAAGCTGCCAGACTGTTGAAGTGATGCACCCAGGGCACTGCTACAGGCACTGTCTGTCCTCTTGCAGAAAAACTTGCTGGGCAGCCAGGGCAGCTACTCCAGCTCTGACAGCCAGAGCTTCACTCTCCATATAGGATGGCTTTTTCCCTGTGGCAGCCTGCTGCCTGCTCCCTTTCTCTTTTGTTGTGAATCCTTTCTGTGCCTGTGGTTCTGTCAGCAGGGATGTGCTGTGGCACTGACACTGGAGGGAGAGCCAAAGCAACACGTGGTGCAGGAGGGATAAAAAAACAACCCATGCACACAGGTATACACCCAAAACATGGCTCTGGCTGGAGAGGAAGGGTTCAGCCCCAGCTCTGCTGTGCCAGGGAAGGGCTGAGGTTTCAGCAGAGCTGAGCACACAAATCCCATGCAGTCAGGTGAACATGAATCCCACTGCAGAGTGAGCAACCTTCCCTTTACACTGCTCAGTTACAAGACCTAGGGGTCAGTGTAAGAGCTTTAGCTTTCTGCAGTCAGGATCTTCTAATTTACCTCAGATGTTTTTGGGGTTTTTTCCCAGCAACTTCCCATTTATTAAAGTATTCTACAAACTTCCCTACTACATTGGATAAGTGTGTTCTTAAGACAGTAGCATCACTTTATTATCCTCATTTTCAAAGTCTCAAGCACCAACAGTTGTGCTGAACTAACCATTAACATCCTTAGGAATGCTTTAAGACCCCCTAGAATCTTTTCCCCACAAAAACCCAAGGGGGTGCCTGTACAAAACCTGAAGCAAGTTGAAAAGATTTTTTTCACAATTCTTGCAAAGTTGCTCAAAATGTCTTGTTTTAGCAGCAATGACTGTGAAAGGCCTGGCTAAGCCTGACTTAGGTGGGAGGAGCCTTCTACAGTCAGAGTGGTCACAGAGGAGCAGCCAGATTGGTGCCTGCAGTTTTGCACAGATCTCCCAAAGCAGACACAGGCTCAGTCCCCCTTCCCAGTGCATTATTGTATTAATGAACAGGCACTTGAATATAAAAAACAAAACAAAAAAACAAGCACACACACCATAAAATATGCACAAAATTGCATTTCATCATGACAGAAAATACTTAATTTCAAGTCATTACAGTGCTTTCTTTGGGTTTCTGGGTTGCTGTTGGTGTATGTTAAAGAGATGTGGTAATAATCCTCCAAGTGAGCACAGCAAGTCCAGGAACACCAGAGCTAAGATTTCACTTGTATATCAACATGATAAAAGTAAGTTCATGGCTTCAAGTACTTAAGACACAACCAAAAGTCTGCCCTAGAATAATAGTGGAGAAATTTTGAGAAGAAAACATTCTGCATCCTTTGGGAAGAGTTTCAACTCACCTTGGATCACACTTCCATCAATTGTTAGCAGGCTGCACAGGGCACAGAGCTGAGGGTATTTGCACTTTGTAACTCACTGGATGATACAACACACTCCTGTTCTTAAGGCACTTCAATTAATTCAATTGCATAGAACCCCGTACCAGCAGCACTCTTACCCAACACTTTTCACCCAAACCTCTCATAAGTAATTTGCATGGGAGGTAGCAGTTATTCACTTTACAAAATACAAATACACCTGGGGAAAGGTGAACTCATTTGTCAGGGGTGTTCAGACCTGACAAAAAACAGGTTGCCCAAATGTCAGTTCAGTAAATACTCCATCTGAGAGGCGACAGCCTTTGCAAGCATTCCGTTTTTATTGGCCAGATTTAAAAAAAAAAAAAAAAAAGTCTGAATGGGAATATTTCTGTCAAACTGAGGTTTTACCAACATCAAGAGTCCCGTTAACAAAAGCATCCCTTTAATTTCAGGCGTTCCTTTCAAAATAGTTCTTAAAAAAATAAGATCCGTAGTCCTGCATGTAAACTTCAAACTTCATTCCTGCCGAGCATGGGCGAGCGTCACTCGTCCTTGCCCTCCTCTTTGGAGTTCCTCTGCAGCACGGGGCTGAGTTTGGTTTGCAGAACAGCTGCCAGTTTTTTGGAGGTTTTCTTCAGGAAGGCGCTGCCGGGGTGGACGCCGCTGACGTGCAGGTACAGCTCCTCCTGCGTGGGGCCCGTGTAGCCGCAGTCCTCGCACACGTAGAGCTTGTCCCTCCTCTGCTTGTAGGCGTAGTGCTGCTGCACGCCGTGGATCTTCCTCAGGTGAGACTCCAGCGAGCAGCGCTGCGTGAAGGCCTTGTTGCAAACCTCACACTTGTAGGGACGGATGCCTGCAGCAGGGAAAGACAGAGGTTACTGTGGCATTCCCAAAAAACCCCTTCGCTCGGGATTTTCCTCCTAGGAAGCTGAGAAGCCTCAGAGAA
The DNA here is from genome assembly GCF_023055355.1 of Agelaius tricolor. Taxonomy (NCBI): domain Eukaryota; kingdom Metazoa; phylum Chordata; class Aves; order Passeriformes; family Icteridae; genus Agelaius; species Agelaius tricolor. The sequence goes on from NW_027269261.1 coordinate 10,276,893, forward strand.
AAAGGAGAACAATGATTGTCTCATTTGCTTTTCTTGCGTTGTGCTCACATGGAGATTGTTTACACACAGGTGATTGTTTCATTGGATTCTGGTGTGAGTTGTTTTCACTCATTGGCCAATCAGGGCCAAGATATGTCAGGATTTTGGAAAGAGTCACGAATTTTCATTATTATCTTTAACATTCAGTAAGTATCCTTTCTGTATAATGTAATGTAATGTAATATAGTATAATATAGTATGATATAATATAGTATGATGTGGTATGATATTAATATAATGTCATAAACTATAATATACAATAATATGATGTAATATTATATACTATGATATTATATACGATACTATAATATACTATTATATTATATACTTTTATATTATGTTATATACTATTCTATACTACACTATTCTATACTATTATATTATATACTATTCTATTAATTATATACTATACTATACTATTATATTATATATTTAGCCTTCTGAGAACATGGAGTCAGACGCATCATTCCTCCCTGCCAACAAGGGTCCTTGCAAATGCAATAGGTTGTGTCACCTGTTGTATCACCTGTGTCTTGTTTCCTACAGCCAGCCAAGAGCAAGGCCCTGGCACATCAGCTGTTGAGATATCCAGCAGCCCAAGGAGCTGCCCCTCTAAACAAAACATCATCCTTTCAGGCTATGGGTTTATATATTTAGGCATAGAAAACCTAGGAATGTTATCCCCAGCAGATGCTGAGGATAACAGATGCCCATCAGTGGTTTGGTCCTAAGGCAGCAACCATCAACTCCTGCAAAACTTCTTTTATTTTATATATATATATATATATATATATATATATATATATATATTTAAAACTTTTAAATTTTATCCTGTTTGAAATCCTGTGATTAGGTAAAACTATCTGTTTCAGCTTTTATAATGAATGAAAACTTCTGTCTTGGTAAGATTTTAATTTTTCTCTTTTGGATTAACGAGGCTTCAGTGAACAGCAGCAATCCCAAGTACTTTCATACCATACAGTTTTGATGACTGAGATTACAAATTCTAGAGAAGTGCAGCAAGATGAAAGAAATAATAACTCTGTGTGTTTCCAGAGGAGGGAGAAGAAACTGGCTTGTGATTTGAAAGACAACCAACACCACAAAAATCAATTTTACCACCAACCAACACTGATTTAACAACAACTCCCCCAGTGCTTAAAGAGCTGAGGATTTAGCAACACTTGAAAGAACCTAAACCAGCAGGAATTCTGCTTACTAGACTAGATCAGTAAGTTTGCAAGCAAAGACCACCCTTAAAACTGATAAAAGGAGTCACCTAAACCCCTCTTTTCCCCAGGGAAGGTGGAATGCCAGGGTCTGGAAGATCCTATGGTGAGCCAGGCAGAAATGGGTAAACCAGATTGCTCAGACAGTTGTAACTTTGTGATTGCATTAAGTTACCAGTCAGGACCTGATCTATCCACCAGAAATCCTAGCTAATTAGAAGTTCCAATAAGCAGCATGTCAACTGCATTTTTGTTTAGCTAAAAGAGGTTATCCCAGTGCACCAGATTAAACTATCAAGACAGAAGTTTCCTAATGCCTGCTGATGTGAAATTGCTTCATTTCATTAAACTGCAGTTGGAGAGAAAGCCCAAACCTTCATTAGAATTCACACACAAAAAGCAGTGTTGTGCTCATTTTAAGGCAATTTAAACCTCCACCATCCTTGGTGCCTGCTCCAGCACTCCACAGGCACAGAAAGGGCAGTGCCAGGCTGGCACAGCCCATTAGGGCTGTGAGAACCTCTTCATCACTTAGGAACCATTTAAAATCATTTAGCAATCATTTTAAATTATTCTGACCAGAGACCCTCTTGGGTTTATTTTTTGACTCTCTGATGAGGGAACAGCTTGAAAAATCACTTCTTTTGGAAGCACTGACTCCACACTCCAGCCAGACCCCAGTGGCAGCTTTCCTTCCCACATGAAAGCTTTGCAAACAAACCCAAACAGCCCAAAACATTGGCTCCAGGCAATGCCTTCCCATCCAACACAGGTGCCATTGGTCTTGGGGGCTCTACTACTAAGAAACAGCTCCTGCCTACCAACATCCTTGTGTCACTTCTAGCAGTTCACCTGGTTAATGGGGCTCTGCAGAGCAAGCCCAAATAATCTCCAGCTCCCACTGGGTGACCACACAGCTGGGAAGATGGGATGTGCCTGTGAGATGTGGTGCATGCACCTCCTGGGTGCCCAACAGTGCAAAGTCAACGCCCAGCCTGGCCAACCAGGAAGCATTGCCCTTGGAGAAGATGGGGTTGATGTTTATTTAAGCCATTGCTTCCACCAAGGAAAAAAAGGAAAAAAGCCAATCAAACTGGCAGCCTTCTCCCTGCTCCAGGCTGGGGTAAGAAGTTCTGGGAAAACTGAACTGCATTTGGGGCAACAGAAACACAACCACTGAGATTTGGGATGAACTCAGGAACTGACCCCACAGCAGTGTGGCCACAGACAGCACATCCTGCAGCCTGGGGGAGGCACAGCATGAACCACACTCTGGCTCCTCCAGACATTTCCAAAATCAAGCCAGAATCCCATCCTGATGGGATGAAAGCATTCAAGAATGAAAGCATTCAAGAATGAAAGCATTCAAGATTTTCCTGGTGGGTGAAACCTTCACAATCTCTTTGCGATCAAGTGGAGGACTTCATGTGCACACTTTGGGGCTGAGGCATCTCTGGCCAGCTTGGATTCAGGGGTTAAAACAAATTCTGTGTAGTGGTTTCCTTCCAGGGGTAGCAACCCTTATCTGGCTGCATCTGTGAACACGAGGGCTCAGGCTTTGAGCACCTTTCTTGCTCCTGCACTCAGCTGACACCCTGGATGGAGAAGGGAAGTCCTCTCTGGTGCCAGAGAGCTGTTTTATGTGCTGCCTTCACTAGTCACAGCTCCAGCTGCTCCAGATCCCTCAAAAACCATCCTGCACAGCAATCAGCTGGGAAGGCTCCCAACAGCAAAATCCCCAGGAAAGTGCTGCTCGCTGCCTCTAGAGGGCAAAGCGTTTTCATCGAGCTCCTGCACGGATAACTGCAGTGATTTGCTGTCCCGGGGTGGTTATCCCAGGCAGGTTATTGGGAAGGTTATCCAGGGGGGTTATCCCAGGCACGTTATCCTGGGTGGTTATCCAGGGGAGGTTATCCCAGACAGGTTATTGGAGGGGTTATCCCAGTCAGGTTATCCTGGGGGGGGGGGGTTATCCTGGGGGGGGTTATCCCAGGCAGGTTATCCTGGGGGGGTTATGCCAGGCAGGCTATCCAGGGGGGGTTATCCCAGGCAGGCTATTGGGGGTTATCCCAGGCAGGTTATCCTGGGGGGTTATCCCAGGCAAGTTACTGGGGGGGTTATCCCAGGCAGGTTATCCAAGGAGGTTATCCCAAGCAGGTTATTGGGGGTGTTATTCCAGGCAGGCTATCCTGGGGGGCTTATCCCAGCCTTGCTGCCCCAGGCATGGCAGCACGGGGCTGTGTCTACACCAGGTGTGGACAGAGGGTCCTGCACCCTCACTGCTTCACAGGGATTGCAATAATTCTCCTCAGATTTCATCATTCCCAGGACTTTTCTCTTTCCACACCACACACACTCTGTCTTCCCCTTTTCTCCACTGCAACCCCACTATTTCTGGCAAATGTTGTTAACCAGGTCTTCGTGTTATGATCTCACCAGGTTACCCTCACCCTCTCCCTGCCCTTGTCCCATCCCACCCCTTCTCCCATGGCCTCCCGCCGGTCCCAGGGGTCTCATTCTCACCAGTATGGGTCCGGACATGCCTCTTCAGATCAAAGGTGTCGTTGAAGCCTTTTCCACAGAAGGTGCACAAGTGTCTCTTCACCTGGCTGTGGCACTTGATGTGCCGGTTGAGCATCCTCTGCAGGCGGAAGCCTTTGCCACACAGCTCGCAGCTATGCAGGGCAGCATCGGTGCAGGTGCCCGTGGTGAACTGGGGAGTGGGAGAGGACTGTGTGAGCATTGGGAGGAGCCAGCAGGAGGAATAAGGCAAAACAAGCAGGGCTTATTGTGGCATTAAAAATTTAAAAAAAAAAAGGGGGGGGATATAATAAAAATTAAAAGTGAAAGCATTCAGGATTTTCCCGCTGGGTGAAACCTTCACAATCTCTTTGCGATCAAGTGGAGGACTTCATGTGCACAGTTTGGGACTGAGGCAACTCTGGCCAGCTTGGATTCAGGGGTTAAAACAAATTCTGTGTAGTGATTTCCTTCCAGGGGTAGCAACCCTTATCTGGCTGCATCTGTGAACACAAGGGCTCAGGCTTTGAGCACCTTTCTTGCTCCTGCACTCAGCTGATACCCAGGATGGAGAAGGGAAGTCCTCTCTGGTGCCAGAGAGCTGTTTTATGTGCTGCCTTCACTAGTCACACCTCCAACTGCTCCAGATCCCTCAAAAACCAGCCAGCAGTGATAAAAAGGGTGGTTTTGGAGAGATAAACCCAAGGCACGTTGTGCTGACTCAGCAGAGACTGAAACAATTGCCCTAATCTCGCCCCCGTTGGTGTCTCAGCCTCGTTAATTAACAGCAAAGTGACATTAGGGGGTAATCTCATTCCCACTCCTGGCACCAAAAGCATTGTGCCAACACCATGACATAACTTGACTAAAGAAGACACTGATGATTCAGCTCCTGGGAAGATCTGGAATGCCTGGAAAATGTAGATACTGTGCTGCTGGTTAAATTAATCCTGGTGGAACACACGGACATGCCCCCTGTTAGATGCCAGGAATGAGGGAAAGCCAGCAGAGCAGACAGGACCACATCCATCGGCTGAAAAGTCCAGCTGTGCTGAAAGGTTTTGCTGTGACAGTCACAAACAGCCCAGGTTAAATTATACAAAGTGGGTTAAAGTCAAACAGCAGCAGGGCGGGCATTTCACAGGGACAGGAATACGTCTGGGGTTTATTTTTCCTGAAGAGCCAGTTATTTTTCCCGGTCCTCCTCCTCTGCTTACTACTGAAGCAACGCTACTCGAAATTGTAAAGAAAGTTTAAAACAAACCCGGCAGCTGTGAAACCACGAGGTGTGAAACTGGAGGGGGAGCCATCTGGGAAGAATCTGTTGGGCAACAGGGCTATGACTCCACCTCAAGCAGCTGCGTATAATCGGGGTGAAACCTAATCATGGGACTTCAGCACACGGCGACTGAAAAGCTGTCAGCCCGGCACAGACAATGGCAATCTCTACAGCTCCATCCCGCACAGCAGCAGCCAGGGTTTAACGAGGTGTTAACTAGCAGTGGTAAACACATCTGCTCCTGCCTAGCGCTGGGGTGGCCTGGCTCTGCCTCTGCTGGGGGGACCCTGGATGCTCACGGAAGGATCGGGAGCTCGCTCGCTGTTGAATTCTCAGGTACCACGAGGACCTGGGGCACCACTTGCCTTCTCCCAGCCTTGGGAGGGAGGGAAATCACTGCACTGCTCTGCTGGCTCTGCCCAGGGAGCAGCCAGAGCTCCTGCCCCTCAGCAAAATCAGTGGACAGATGATTGCTCCATTTCACCCAAGCCCGCAAGGTGGCAATGGGCCTTCACAGCCATGGAGGAGAACCTTTAGCTGCTTTCTGGATAGGTGATGGTGGGAGGGGGACAGCGTGAAGGGTCACCCCAGCGCTCCTTGCTGAAGGCTTGAGCACAGCCTAGCAGGCAGCTTTTAAGGAGGCCCCACGCTAAGGAACACGATCCACCCACGCACCGTGGGGCACGACTCCTTGCTGCTCCTTCCTGCCTGGGTTCAGAGCTCCCGTGGGACCCGAGCCAAGCAGGTCAGGGGCAGCACATCCCAGGCAAGGATAAGAGAAGGCAAAGGGCACTGGAAAATTGTGGCACATCGCTTACGAGGCTTTCCCTGCCGCCCTACAGCGGGCTGGCCTCCACCTCGGTGTGCGGGACAGGTGCTGTCACCAGCAGCACAGAGAGCCCGGGGGACTGCTGCTGTCACCTGGTGTCCCCGGGCAGCAGCCAGGCCTTGACCTTGAACAGGGGTCACCCCATTCATTGCCAGAGGAGAGATGGCTGGGGTGTGGGTATTACCTTGATTTTTGACCTGACCACGGGCCGCTTGCCGGCCAGGTCCAGCAGCACGGCCCCGCCCGTGCCCAGCTCGCCGGGGGCAGCCTGGGGCGTCGGGGGGTCGCTGGGCTCGGCGTCCCGGGTCCCGCTGCTGCTGCCGCTGCTCTCCAGGCTGCAGCTGTCCTCATAGCCCAGCAGCACGCAGCCGATGCCGCCTGCAGAGGGGTGGGGATGCGATAAAGCGGGGGGACCGCGGGCAGGGCAGGGCAGGAGCCGGCGGGCCCCGGTGTTTAACCTGCGGGCGGGCCGCTGGCGGCGGGGGAGGATCCCCGGCTCACGCTGCAATCGGAAACTCAAACACGAACGGTCCCAAAGTTCAAACAAGCCAGCTCCGCCGCCTTCCCGTTATACCCCGGGCAAGGGCAGGAGGAGCGGGAGGAGGAGGAGGAGGAGAGGGGGAGGCCAGGAGTACATCACCCCCACCCCGCCGCCCTGGGTCCTTCCTCCTCCTCCCCCAGCCACCTTTCTCATGCAAACGAGGTTTCCCACCTTCCTGGACACACACACACACACACACACACACACACACACACACACATTCCCCCCCAGATCCGCTCCCCGCCCCGCCATCCCCGGGGTGGGACACGCTGCCCGGCGGGGCTGGCACTGCTGCCCGGCGGGGCTGGCACCGCTGCCCGGGCACTTTTCCCCGGAGCGCTGTCCCTGTCCCCTCCGCCGCGTTTCGCACAGCTCTCCCTAAAGCCGCTGCCCGCCCCCTCGGGGCTCCCCCGGCCCGGCAAATCCCCCTCCCCGCGTCGCCCCCTCCGCGGAGCGCCGGGACCCCGCTGGCTCCGTCCCTGCCTGCCGGGGCGGCGGCCGCCGGGCCGTACCTGGGATGTAGGTGTCGGCTCTCTCCTCGTCGGGCAGCCCATCCCAGCTGCGCACGGCCGGCTGCGGGCTCCGGCGCTTCACCAGGAAGGCTCTGGGCATGGCGAGGGCAGGGGGCACGGCTGGGCACGGAGCGGAGCGGCCGCTTCAGCCCCGCCGCCCGCCCGGCCGCCCCGACGGGGCTGCGCTGCCGTCCGGGGGAGCGGGACCGCACGCACCGGGCAGAGCCGCTGAGGCGCGGGGAGGGGAAGGGGAGGGGAGGAGAGGGGAGAGGAGAGGGTGGGGGGGGTGGGGGGGGAGGAAAGTTTCATAAGGTGGAATAGAAAAATGCACCAGGAAACTTGGGAAGGAGCATGCGTGCTGCAAACATAACGGTGTCAACAAGTCTGCTTACCTGTCCGACCGGTTGGAGCAGCTGAGCTTTGTTCCAGCCCTTCCTAAGGCATGAATGTTTGCAAAAGAATTTAACGTCTGAAAATTAAAAAAAAAAAAAAGAAAAAAAATAGAAAAAAAAGAACGACAAAAACCTAAACCAAACCAAAAACCCAAGCTAGGGGAGGGAGGGAGCCCCGCCGCTGCCGCCTGCCCGCCGGAGGAGCCCCCGCCGGGCCGGACCCACTGCCCCTCTCTGCCTCTCTCGGCCGCCGCACCGGGATGCCCTGCCGGGAATGGGGGCCGGGGCTGCTCCCCGTTCGCCCCCCGGGATTCCTGTCGAGGGGAAGATTTGCCGAGGCGCCGGGAAAGAGGCCGAGCTGTCCTGGGGGCAGCAGCAGGAAGAGAAAGTTCTTATTACTTTTCTTAATGACTAGCCTTTCTTCTGTTCAGAAAGAAAAAAAGAAAAGAAAAAATAAATTTATTCTTTTTCAGTCATTGATTTAAAATTCAAAACGTGTCACAGCCTTTTCTCTCCCCCCCCCCCCTTTTTTTTTTTCTTTTTTCTTTTATTTGCCTCTTGTCGTCTTTCCCCTCTTCCCAAAGTGGAAATGAAACAAAGACACAAGAGGTTAGGGTATTGGGGAAGGAAGCAAAAGAAACAGAAGAAAACCCACAAGAAGTCTGCGAGCAGAGCAGAGCCCGGGCCTGGCGTGGCCTTGGGTGTTTAACAGCACTCAGGGATCCCTTCTCCCGTCTCCTGCTCAATCTGCTTTTCTACGGAAAGCCGTGGAACCGCACTCGGTGCCTCGGTGCCCAGGCTCATCCCTGCGGCAGAGGCGGCAGCGGGCTGGGGCAGCGGCGGGAATGAGCACCGGGAGCTGCGTCCCGGTGTCCCCACGCCAAGGAGGAAGAGGCCTTGCAATCACTCCTTCTTTCCTCCCACAGGGCAGAGCACAGACCACGGGAATTGATGGGAGCTTCATTGCCCGTTTCACTGAGACCAAGATTTAACTTCAGGGGCTGGACATGGAGCCTCTGGAAGGAGCAGCTTTCAAAGACCAGGGCCAGATGAAAGAGCTCTGCTGGATGCCCATGTCCCCGTTAGTGTTCTGGAGCCCCAGGGGCGACGGTCCAGCCCCACATCAGGTGATGCACTGTCAGAGAGCTCCTCCAGCAGTCTGTACCTCCACCAGGGCATCCCAGCACCTACTTGCTCCCCCTGCTCCTGTGGGGAGTTTACATTTTCCCCAGGTACCAGGTGGGAAGCCACCTCAGCATGGCTTCGGGCAATACCTCAGCCAGACCGCACATAAAATCTTCCCTTTCTCTTTTTCTCTTTCAGGCTATGTAATTTTTCTGTTATGTCTGAGATTTTGCTCCAGGACAAAATACAGCTATGTGGGGCTTAATTGATTTTTTTTTTTTTTTTTTGCAGTGCTTTCAACTTGAGGTTTCTTTTATTCTAAGGACTCCTTGTTTTTTAAGCCAAAAGAGGTAGCAAATGACATTAATCAGAGCGCTCCCAAGCCAAGAGCTTGCTGAGACGACTTCACTGTCATCTGGGCTTTCTCAAATCCTGCTTTGAGGTTCTTACTTAATGAGGTCCTGGAGCACACACTTCACTTCCACTGGGTGCTCTAAGTCAGACGTGCAGTTACAAGCATGGCTGAATCAGGAATAATAACAGTAACAACAACAACAACAACAATAATAATAATAATATCATCATCAGCTCTGGAGCCTTGACACGAGTGGTCAGGGCTGAGGTGTGCCCAGCACCACAGGAGACACAGAGTGGAGAGAAAGTCCTGCAGCCTCTGGCAAGGCAAGAGGAGCTGGGTGCAGAGGCACCAGCTCCATGAAGGAGAGCATTCCAGAGATAGTGGGCTGCCTATGTGCTGAGCCACCAGCTGGAAATGCAGACTGTGGATGGTTGGTGCTGCTTGGCCAGAGCCCATGGGAAATCCATCCTGCCTTTCCTACAAATGCCATCCCTTGGTATTTGCTAACCTGTAGGAGCCTGAGGGGAGTGCTCACAGCATGACCCCACCAACAGCACTGCAGGGAGGCACATGCAGCACCATGAAATGGGATTTTTGGGGACCTTTGGGGATCCTGGTCGTGAGCAAGGCAGCCCACAGACATATCCCTGTATGGCCACGTCCTTCTCCATGCTCCCACTGGAGCAATGCTGCATCTACAGCTTCAGCACTGTAATTAAACTCGATAAATAATGATGCTAACGAGGTAATGGCACAAACATTTCTGTAGGATCTTGTGTAATTTTCAGCATTACTTGGGTGTGGGAGAAAATCTAGCACGTTAAATTAATATTTCGGGTGTAAATCAAATTAAATGTACAAAATGCCCCGTAGGGTCAAAGCACAGTGGGACCCACCCTTATGGATTTGACTACTAAATGCTCAAATGTGTTTCATTTCACTCAGATCACTTGGGAGTGAGGAGGGAGAGATGGAATCAAAGAAAGAACCAGCCCTGCTGCTGTCTCAGTCACTTCCCAAACGAACCCTGTGTGGGGTTGGATTGGTGGCCACGTGCGAGGGGCAGGGGGACTGGAGGCCCCCATGTCACTGCCAGCATCACCCTGCTGATGTGGCACCCAGGAGGGAGTGGGGACAGCGTGCCTGGGGGCAAGGAGCTGGCTGTAGGGAGCCAGGGAAGGAGCTGGGCATGAGAGGAGGAGCCCAGGAGAGGAAGGCCCTGCTCAGGGGACAACAGCTCAGTTTGGTCTGTGAACAGGGAATGTTTCAGCTGTGATCCCAGGGAGCCCTGCCTGTTTTCTTCTTGCCTGGGCCACTTTTCACCATGATCAGCACATGAGGCTGCAAAGGGACATGGCCTGGGCAGGGATGAGGGTTTGATTGCCCAGCCCATCAGAGCTCAGTGTTGCTGAAAGGCACAGTCCCTCAGCAGTGCCAGGGCAATGCCTTCAGCATGGGATCCAGCAAAGGGACCTTCCTGCTCAGCCCCCAGTGGCATCCTGTCCCCAGCCATCACTCCTCTGGCATGGGAATGGAGGGAGCCCAGCAGGTCCACCTGGGGGTGCTCTGCCCTGCAGGACCCACTTTTCTGGCCATTCCTCATTATTCTGAGCCCAACCAGGCCAGACAGAGGTGAGAACCTGGCTGGTGCAGCAGCTTGGCCAGGCAACCTTTGGTTTCTGGCTCCCAGCAGAGTTCGGGTGAGGAGGTTTATACAAGTTTACTGACCATGCAGGAGAGGCCACAGCTTCATACCCTTGGGAAAACAAACCTTCATCTTCAGGGTCTGTAGTGTTCTTGACACACCTGGACTGCTGCAAGTCACCCAAAAACCCAGCTGACACCCCCTTGGCTGGTGAGCCCTCACGCTGCTCTCAAGATGCATTTTGGGCGAGATGGGGAAGAGTCTGAGTGTCAAAGCACTGCCCAGACCTCTGTGGGACACACCCTGGTGTGACATCAGTTCCCTGAAACGCCCCGAGGGGGGACAGGGAGCAGCACCCAGGGGTGGGCACTGCCGGGCCACCAGGAGCCCTGGGCTCACAGAACATCCAGCCCAGGCAAGACCACAGCAAGGGAGAGTATCTCCTGTGCAGCCTTTTCCAGCCTCCTGCCTCTTGGATTAGCCAGTGGAGGTCAAGCATCCCATGAGGTCTTTGAGGCAGGATTGTGAGGATCTCTGAGGACTGTGTCTTGAAAGCCCCCAGAGAAGCACAAAACCCTCTCCTCGGACACAGGCTGCTTCCAGCTCCGGCTTTCCTTCCACCTGGCTGTCTCTGTGTCTGTTGGAACCTTGGACATTTCTCTGGCTGCCCTGGAGGGCTCAAGACCCTGGCAAAAGGCTCAGAGACCTTGGCACAGAGTCAAAGACATCCGTGCCTTCGATTTTAACCCTTGGAAAAAAATTACCAGCTTTGTGTGAGGATTTACAAACCACAAAAGTTTGAGTAGAATGATAGCGAATTTATCACAAAGTGAAAAAGTAGAATTTTGGGGATTTAGAATGGGGGTTCAAGAGGCAAGATGAAGGAATCTGGGTGTGTCCTGTCTTTCTTCTTCTTCTTCTTCTTCTTCTTCTTCTTCTTCTTCTTCTTCTTCTTTTTCTCCTCGTCTTTCATCTTCTGCTGTGATGGTGACACTTCTAGATTGGTTTAAGGTAGAGACAGACTGTCTAACATAAATGATAGGTATTAGAAAATTATTGTAAATAAAGTACACGTGGTTTCTAGTATAAAACACTAACACTGCTCCAAGGGCAGTCAGTGTGCCTCAATCCCACCTGCTGGACAGATCTCAGTGGGTCAGAGAGAGAATGTATTAGATAAAAGAAAATGAACAACCTTAAAAACCGGGCTGGGTAAAAAAAAAGACTCTTTAATGCCTCGAGAGCCATTTCAGCAGCCCCAAACCCGAGCTCTGTGTCTGTGAAGAGCCGAGGCGCTGCCGGGGATGCTGCGGTGCTGCCCGCGGCAGCGGGGCTGACTCAGCCGGGTTTCGGCAGCGCCCGCCCCACGCACCGCGCCTCGCCTCGCCCAGGGCACCTTCCCAGCCACAGCACGGCCTTTGGGGGAGCACCGGCCCGCGGGGAGCAGGGGGATGCCGGCACTGCTGGGCAGAGCAAGGCTGCTGCCCCGGTCACCCCGTGTGCTGGCAGCGCTGGGGCCTGGCCGCTGGAAAGCGCGGCTTCCGAGCCAGGTTTTGGCAGCTCTCCTGCTTGGATGAGGAAACGCTTCATTCACCGCAGCGGCAGGAGCCAGGGTGGCTCCGTGCCAGCATTATCTTGGAAGGAGGGAGCAGCGGCTCTGCAGGCTGCCCCAGTTTGGAGGGCGATCTGCTTTCCTTGACTGAGCAGGGAGGGATGGAGAAGGTGCCAGCTGGGGGGAGATGCCTCCCCGGGCTGCGGCAGAACCTGCCCTGCCTGTGCTTCGCTGCCGCGTTTCAAAGCACCCCAGCAGGCTGACTCACCGCGCTCCTGTCTCCCTGCCTCCCACGGCCCCTGCCACTCCCGGCGTCTCCCTGTCTTCCTCCACCTATGGCTCCGCTTCCTTCCCACTCTCCCCAGCGGCTCAGCCCCGTCCCTCTGGCCGCCCGTTCGCTGTGGCTCCGCTCCCTCGGGGCACTCAGCATCACCACAGGTTCCCACTGAGCCTACAGGTTCCCCTGCCTGTGGAAACAGCCCCCCTGTGAGGTCTGTGGTGGGTGCTGGACTGCAGCGTCCCCTGAGCATCCTCCCCACTGGTATCCGTGGCCCTGTGCTTGGGGAAGGGGCTGCTGCAGGACCCTGTGTGCCTCACATGCCCTGCACGTGGTCCAGCACCAGTATGGGAGCAACCTGGGAGCATCTCTGCCTCTTGGAGAGATGCCCACTCTCACAAGGTGGCCAGCAGAGCCCTGAGCTCTCAGACTGGCATGGAAAGGTGATTGTGTGAGCATCTGTCTCTGGAGGTCTCTGAAGCCCCTTGCCAGCTTTGCCTGCATTGTCTAGCTTGGGGGCTTTTTGTTGCTCGGTTTCCTGCAATCCTACTGCCCAGTGTTTCCTCCCTGGGAACTTCAGTGTGTTCCTACCAGCCTGATCCAGCAGCAGAGGTTCCAAAGGCAGTGAAATCCCAGGAGTATCCTGCAGGAGTAGCTAAGCAGTGGACAGGAAACTACTGCCTCTGAATGTTTCTGCTGTGCTTCAAAATACATCACCTTTTTTAGAAACCAGCAAATCCAGACGGGCTCTAACTTCCAAAAATTTCCACATAAGTCAGAGCTCCTCCAGCCTCTTCCAGTAACCAGTCAGTGCTGGTGGTGGCCCCCAATGCCCTGTGTTTCCCTGGTGCTTTCACAAGAGACCAAACCAACAGCTGTGTGAACAGGGAAGAGATGAGGCAGCAGCCTCTCACCCTTCTTGCCCAGCTGTCTGGATTTTGGATTCTCTCTGGCAGGTCACAGGGAGCCTCAGCCAGGTGGGTTTGGCCTCTTGAGCAGCTTCCCAATTCAGTCTCTGGAGGGGGCTGCTGGAATGCAGTGGAAAGGATACCACAGGTGGTCTGCTGACACCCCACTCCCTGGCTTTATCCTTGTGAGAGGCATTTTCCCTCCTTGCATTATGATCATCATCACCACATCTCCCTGTTCCCATTTTGCTGCCCAGCCTGAGCCTGCTTCCCATGGGAGATGGGAAGATGGGAGGTATTGCAGATGGGAGGTATTGCCGTGGAAAAGACACATTTTCCCTGGCACTGGGATGCATGGGGATGCACTGCCACCAGGATGCACTGCTGTTGGGATGCACTCATGGAGGCTGAGAGCTCCAGGAAGGAATGTGAAGCCCATTAACTGACTGGGATGACAAGCATTTGTCGGGGTTTGGGGAAGACAAGGGGAAAGCTCTCCGTGAAAAGCTGGTGGAAAAAAGCTGGATGAGCCACAACTGGGGGCTGACTCAGTCAGTCTCCTTCCAGGTTCCTGAAAATAATGAGCGTGCCTTTGAACCCCGTGCTTCCCGCAGCTGGCACGGCGTGATAAGCTGTGCTTCCCCCCTCCCACGAGCCCTGCCATCTCTGCCATCCCCCGCCGAGCTCAAACCTCGGGGGTAGAAAATCCCCTGTCCCCTCCCCAAGGACAAATGGCACCTCTGGGGCCCCCCAAGGCTTCCTCATTCCTGCCGGATGACGGCTGCCATAAATCCCATTGTATGCGTAGGGAGTTCAAGCATTTCTTTACCATTTCAAAAATCTCCAGGAGGGGCTAGGCGCTGGCCCTGCCATCGCTCTCCTTTTGCAGGATTGTTGGAGTGAGAAAGAAGCGATAAGGGCAGAGAGGAAGGAGTAAGTGTCCCCAGCTGGGTGCTCTGGGACAGTCCCATTGCTGCCACCGCTGGCTGAGCACCCTGGCAGAGCAGCTCCCTGGGGTTTTGGCAGCAGGAGAAGGAGAAGATGGTTCTGCTGCACTCCTCCTAGCTCCTCCCCGATGAGGAAGACCACCAGGACAGCCTTGGCCACAGGCTGTGGTGATGCCAGCCCGGGCACAAACCGGCCCCAGGCAGGCCCAGGGGACAGGACAGGATGTCTGTGTCAGGCACTGAGATTCTGTCATCTCCCCCTAATTTATCTTTACTCCCTGTGTCAGGCACTGCCTTGTTAGAGATGCACTTTTCCTGCTCCTTGTCCCGGCGCAGGGGCAGGGCCGCTTCCAATGGGGATCCCGCGCTGCTGCTGGAGAGTCCCTGCCTGTCCCGCCTGTGCTACGGCAGAGCATGTGCTCCAACACGCCCAGGAGGAGCACACACACACAGACATAGACACACAGACACACAGACACACAGACACACTGCTGGGAATGGCCATGGGAGCACGGTGGAGCCGCCCCCAGCTGGGTCCCTTTCCTTACAGCTCTGGTTTGACCACCGAGGGGGCTCAGAGCTGGCTGCAGCACCCGTGGGTGCCTCTGGCCCCTCCACACCACACACACCCAGATGAGCCCTCCTCTCCCTGCTGCCTTCATGGCTGCAGCCCCAGAACCCCTCCTGCCCATGGGAGAGCCCTGGCAGGGTGTGGGCTGGGGGTGCAGCTCACCCTGCTTTGGGGGCCAGGACCCCCCACACCTCATGTCTTGCTGCAGCGTTATCCTGCCACCACTTTGGGGTTCTGTGCACAACGGGTTTGATCTGCCAGAGCCTTTGACAATGATTTCCAGGAGAGAACAAGCCCAGCCCTAAGCCAGCAACACCCCTGCCCGCAGTTCCCAGCAGCGCTGCCGCTGTTCCCACCTCCCGTGGGCAAGGGTCTGTGCAATTAGCACCAATATAATGATTACTGCTGGGGTTACATCCTCTCCCTGCTCCTGAGCAGGCAGACTTTGGCCTCTGCCCGCTTTTCATCCCCCTCTCAGGGGAAGCACAAGCAGGAGGGAGCCAGGCTGCACTCCCTGGGTCGGGTACCCTCTGCAGCACCCCAAAACGAGGGGCAGGGACCCACTGTGCCATGGGGAAACCAGGGAGGGATATGGTGGGGAGGCACATCCAGACCCCCCTCCTCATTCCCTCATGCTGGTGATGCCAGGGAAGGAGTTTGGGGTGTCTGGGGGCTCCTTTTCCCCCTCTGGCCAGGGCAATATGAGGTGTTGGTGTCCGGTGGCAGCCCCACAGCTCAGTTGGTGTAGCTGGAGGTGACCCGGGGCTGGCTGCCCCACCGCAATCACACCAGCCCGGCTGTAAAAGCAGCACGGCTCCGGCTGCCCGGAGCTCCTGCCCTCTCGGCTGGAAGGAGGAAGTGCAGGGGGAATTTAAAATCCCAAGTAACTGTTTCACAGGCTGTCCTGCAAATGGAAGGAAAGTTTCAGCGCTCCTTGCTCGTAAAGGATTCTGTCATCTCCCCCCCTAATTTATCTTTACTCCATCATTCAAATCTCAGGACAATCAGATTTGCTTCCCTCCAGCTCCCTGGGAAGAACTATCAGAGGGCCCTGGGGCTTGTCTGAATGGGAGGAGCAACAAAATTCATCCAAATTGCTGGGGAGAACAGGTTCACATAGCTTCTTTCTGTACAAGTGCTGAGGGCATGAGTTCCAAGGGCTCTCACTTCATTTTTGCCCATCAAAAAATAAAACTCACCCAAGCCAGGCACACCTCCACCTGCCTGGAAAGGAGGCTGACCCGGTCAAAATAAAGCATTTTTAATACATACATTTCATGAATTTAAACTACTTTTGCGGTTTCTGTGCACAGAGAAGCCTCTGAATTACAGAGGAGGGACACAAAAAGTTACACATTACAATTTTTTCCTCTGCATAATGCACTTTTGATTACAAACAACACGACCCTGGCCAGCAAATCCTACAGAAACATTTCCTGCAGGGCCAGGGTGGCTGCACCAGGGCCATCAGTGCCTGCACCACCACAGGCAGGTCCATCCCTGCTGCGGAGGAACGGGAATAATTCTGTTTCTGGGAGGGGAAAAGGTATCACGGTGAGATAAAAGTGCCTACAGCACGGCAATTAGCTCTTTTTGCTGCTATAATTAGCACTGCCATAAGGAGAAAATCGATGTTAACAGCAGCAGGCACAGCCTGCCCCCTTCCCCAGCCCTGCCTCTACCCCAGACCTTGGCAGAGCCGTGCAGGCACCCACACCCACACTCAGCCACGCTCAGCTTCACAGGGCAAACGGAACTCGCTGAATTCAGGTTTTGGCTTTCTTTTGTCTTCTTTGCCACTGAGGCAGGCGAGCCCCTGTGTCCCCGTGGAGAGCTCTGGGTGTGTGCAAAGTCCCCCGTGTGAGCACACACACAGACAGACACACAGACACACACTGGGAGGAGGGAGGGAGAGTTGCCTCTGCAGAGAGGGAAGGACAGCCAGCACCTCACCAGAACGCTGGGGGAAAACCCAGAAAGGTTTGTGAAAATGTTCCTTGAGGATGGTTTCTGAAATTTTTATTATTATTTTTTGTTGGCTTGCAGTTTGATTAGAGAGGTTGGCTCCTCACATTACACAGGGCAAAGGGAGCAGGAAGGGGCTGTGGTTCAGGACCAAACCTGGAAATATGGGCTGTGCTCAAACTTTTCTCCCTCCCCTTCCACATCTCGCAGGGGTTTCCTTAGGCTTCAGTCCTTTTTCTTTTGCCACAAGTGAGCAGCCCGTTTTCTGGATTCTCTTGTGGTGGCTCATACAGGCTTGAGCTGACACTGCCACCCCTTCTCCTCTCAGAGTGACCACCCCTGCCCCAAAGCCTGGCCAGAACTCCTCCTGATCCACCAGAACGGCTGGAACAGGGAAATAAACATGGGAGTCTTGCTGAGACAGGGCCTGCAATGCAGCCCTATCAAAGAGGGTGCCAAATGCCTGTGAAAGAGCGTGGAGGGTGGATGAGGCACACACGGGTTGCACAAGCTGAATTTTCTTTGAAATCTGGGATAGAAATGCCCCCTAAGGATGGACTGCAGATGTTATCCGAGATCATTATCCAGATCTGAGCTGTTTGCCCAGGGGGAAAATGGCCTTGAGCTTTCCAGTCTCCTTCAGGTGTGACCCAACCCTTTTCCGCCTGGCGCTTGGCCCCACCTCCATCAGCGCCGCTATTCCCGGGCCAGATAAGGAGGAACCAGGCACGGGAAAGAGGGCACCAAAGCTCTGGGCATAGCACAGGTTTCACCAGCAGAGAAACCCTCCTGATCCAGCTCTGCCTCAGCCTGAGCCCATCCTCTGCCTCTCCGTTTGGGAGTCTCACGGACACAGCCACCAGGCTTGTGTTTGTCGGGCTGAATTCTTCTCTCGTGTCCTCCTGCCCACCAACAGCTGGGAAGGTTTTCCCCAGCAGGAAAACATCCCCCAGTGGTGCACATCCATCCCCTCTGGGCACTCCTGCCCTCCCAACTCCATCACATCACTTCCCCTGCCCCTGCAGCCGGGCTGAGAAAGGAAAATGGGATTTAAACCAGACCAGCTGCTAATCCGGGCCTGGGAAAGGTCTCCTCTCACCTCAGAGCATGGAAGGGGGCAAAGCAGAAGAGCAGGACCAGGGCAGAGGAGCTGAGCCCTTGGGAGAACAGGAGGAGCAGGAGCACCTGCACCACCAGGGCAGAAACAGATTGTGAAAGCACAGCCTGAATGCTCCCTGGGGATTTTAGCCCCTCCAGGGATTAATGACAGGGTTGGGTAGAGCTGGGGGAGCTACACCCTTCCCCAGTGCCAGGGGTTCTGTGCTGGCTCCTATCCACCAGGCTCCACCCTGTTCTTGGCATTCCAGTGGCCTTGGACCCCTCACATGCACTCATGCACAAACCCTAATGAGAGGAAACACAGCCATGAGACTCGATTGGATATTATCATCCCCACTAATGTCACCTTTCACTTTAATCACGTTCATTCAGCAGAGAGATGGAAAATATTATAATGAGGAGGGATCAGTCTTGTTATAGATGGATAATGAGATGATTGGCTCTCACAATTAAAAGATAACTATTGTGTGAATATTAAGAAAAGCTTTAGTGATGTGTAGTTATGTTATTGTAGTTTAGATGTCCTCTGTTCTCCCATAGTTCCCTTTTCCCCCCTGTATTGTTGGCATCAGACAGCCTGGGCTGTCTAGGACAGGTACAAAGAAGGCTGCACACGTGTCCCTGGCATGGGGCAGGTGGGAATGGAAAAGCTTGGTGCTTAGGGGCTGGGCATGGCAACACCTGAGCTCCACTCCAGTGAGAAGAAAGCAGTCTCCACCGATAAATGGCAAAGAAGAGCTGACTGACAGACTTTGGGAAGGGCCAGGACTGGCTGATGTAACCCCCAGGGGTATAAAAGACTGAGCATCCATCTTGAAGACAAACTGACCACGTGGAATGCACGAGGGGCAGTTCCCAGCGCTGCAGCTTTCTCCTTATGTAGTGCTTTCTTGCATTTTTGTTAAGGTTTAATAAACCTCTTAAAATTTTCAAAGTGAGCAGTTGTCTCTCACAGCCCAACGTGTGTTTGATTTCCCTCTTCCACTGCAGACAGGGCTGAGGATGGAATAATTCTGTGTTCAGAGCACGAAAACCTGGCAAACACGAGGCCTTAAGGCCACACACTGAACAATGAGAAGAAACCAAACAATTGAAGAGCAGCTTTCTCCAGCTGCTTCTCCCATGCAATTCGGCATTTCTGGGAGAGGAGAGCGCAGGACTGGTGGTCTTCACTTGACAAAACCAGAAATGTTTCTTGCACGCACAAGAAAATTCCATTTTTTCGTGTTGGCCGCCAGGAAGCTCCAGGGAGCAGCCCCAGGAGACGCGGGCACAGCTGGGCACCCAATCCCCAGCGGCGCTGAGGGAACAAAGGCCCATTTTTTGGGGTTCCCGGCCAGCAGGGTGCGAGTTTAGCACCCATGGCAGGGTTTCCGGCCGGCAGGGAGCGAGTTTAGCGCCCATAGCAGGGTTTCTGCCCGGTCCCGGGACGGCATCGCCCGGGAACCGCTCCCGCCTCCCGCCTCCCGCCGCGCCGCCCCGCCCCGCATCGGCGCTCGGCTGCTCGGGCCTGGCTCGCTGCGCTCGGCGCTCGGCAGGGGCGGGGCGCGCCGCCTCACGCTCTCCCGCTCCCCCACCCGCCCGGCGCTTTCCCCCGCCGCGGCCCCGCGCCGCCCCGCCGGCCATGTCGCGGGGCTCCCGCCTGGCGCTGGCCGTCTCCGCGCTGCTTTCCGCCGCCATCGTGGCGGCCGTACACATCCAGCAGCGCCAGGAGCTGGAGGTGAGTGCGCGCCGCGGGCCGCGGGGGGGAGGCGGCGAGCGGGGCCCTGCGCCGGCCCTCAATGCGGCCCCGCCCACCGGCCGGGAAGGCCCCGCCCCCTCACCTGGCGGCCCGGCATGCCCCGCCCCCACCTGCGGGCTCAGCGCGGAGCCCCGCCTACTGCCAAAAGCCCCGCCCACCGCCAAGCCACGCCCCGTGCGCCCACCTGAGCCCACGTGTCCCTGCTCCATCCCTCCATCCATTCCTCCTTTCCTTCTCCCATCCCTCCATCCATTCCCGCAGCTCCGGGCCCTGCCCGCGCCTGAGCCGTGCCCAGCCCTGGGGGCTGCGGGCACTGTGCGTGCCCAGCCCGGCTCCCAGAGGCCCTCCCTGCCCAGCGCTGTCCCCGATGGTGCTCTCTCCACAGGCCACCCCTTCCCCGCGTTTTCCTGCCTTGGCCCCTGTGCTTTCCGTGCTCTTTCAGCTGCTCCAGCTCCCCAGTGCTGTCCTGTGCGTTTCCCTGCAGGGGCAAATAGCAGCGGGGAGCTCCAGGTGAGGCTCGCTGGAGGTGCTTCCCGCCCTCTCCAGCAGCCAGCATGGAGAGGGGATGTGATCCTGCAGCCTCTAGCCAAGGTCACCCCCCTGGCAGCGTTCCCAGGGCTCTCCCCTGTCTGGCTGTACTGTCCCACTAGTGTGCCCTGTTTTTCCTCAGCCCCACAAATGCAGCCTGCTGGAGGACAGACAGCCCTGTGCTGAAGGACAGACATCCATTCCTGTGCTGTGCCATGCCCCTGCTCCCCTGTTCTGCCAGGGCAGGCACAGTGCAAGCTGTCAGAACCACCACGTGGTGATTGAACAGGGCAGTTCTCTGTGCTATGTTTACAAGAATCAGGGAATTCCTGGCAGGCCGCCTGTGTGCCAGGGATCCCACAGCCAAAAGGTGTCAGCTATGACCATGGTGAGTCCTAGAGCAGAGCAGTCTGGGACTGGAAGCTGTGTGTTCGTATAGAGCTGTGCTGTGTGGGCAGTGATGTGCTGGTTTGGACCCTGCTGATGAGCCCAGGGTTATATGAGGGCACACAGCTGATCCTTCTCACTTACATACAAAAAAATCTAGAAAATGCACACAGAAACAGCCTGTGTTAAATGACTCTGAGGCAGTTAGGAGTTAAAGAACACCAGAGTTCAGCTTCCCAATCCATAGCTCAGCTCAGCTGGCTGTTGCTTGGACTTTATGATAAATTCTGTAATTAGAGGATTGTACTTTCTTCCCCTCAAGAGATTGTCTCTCAGTGCTTGAGAGAGATGGAATTTGGAGGATGAGAGTGGTCTGGGTACAGGAGAGGCAGGTTTGTGTGAGCAGGAGTGGGAGAGCACTCTGAGGGCAAGGAGAGGATGGTTGGGATCCTGGAGTGGCAGCCAGCAGTGGCTCTGCACTTCCAGAGCTGATGGATGTGCTGGGTAGATCACCTAACATATTTTGGGTAGATCACATCACATTTGTGTGGCTGTCTGCTCTCTGGTTCCATGTGCCTGCCTTGAGGCACTGAGGATCTGGCAGGAATAGCTGCTAAATGCTCCTAAACCGAGCTGCAGCTGCAATTAATGGCAGCTGTACTTTGAACATGTGCTGCAGAATAAACATCACCCTCGGCTGTTTCATGGGACACCTGAACCTCGTGGATCTTTTTGACCCAAATCCCATTGTAGGCTAATACCTATTCAGAAGCTCCAAGGCTCAAAGCTTATGTTTTGTAAATTAAATCTGAGATTTTCTTTTTATAATTCTTCATGGCCAAGTCAAGCAGTAGTGGCTTCATGTTCAACAGATCCAGTTATTTAGATAATGGAAATCAATAATGTGGATATTTTACAGTCCTGGCATAGAGATTATTTCAAGTTTATATTTATGCAGATTAATAAAGGTTTGACTTTAATGAATTGATGTGCCAGGCCTAGAGTGCTTTGAGATTGCACATGCTTTTCATGCCTGCAGAAGACAAGCAGGGCTAACTTCCAGTAATAGAGGAAGATGAGAAGATTAAGTTTTTTATTTCAGGTCTTTGTATCAAATTCTAAAGGTGTCTTTTGCAAAATGTGCATTTTCAAAGTAAAAACATCCGCCATCTGAAAGATTGCAGTGTTTTGTGAAGGAAAAAGGATTACATTCTTGGTGCAGTTGATCAGTTACCTTGTATCTCCTCACATCTTTATTGTTATTAACTAACAGTAACATAATAATAAGTCCATGAACTTTGTGTTCAGTTTCAAATTACTGATTTCTAGTAATCAGTGGTTACAGTAATTTGTAGCCTGAGTTCAGTTGATGGAAGCTGGTGGGAAGGAGCAGGTTTTTTTAGATTAATTTCTGGAGAGTTTTGATTATTGGCAGACACGTGTGGCTGCGCATTTTCTAACAAGATAAAATTATTTCTTAAACAAAACCTTTCTGTTGATCTTGACAGGAGAAATGATTGCATTAGAAGTGTGCAGTCATTGGCATGCTAGGTGAGGCATTAAACCCTGTGATAACTTGTTAAATAATAGTCATAGACATCCTCTCAAGTGATTTCGGGGTCAGCTTTCAAATAAATTATTTGCAGGTGCATTTTGGCATCATTCAAACGGGTCAAAAATTATTGATCTTTCACCTAATTATCAAAGTATTAAAAATGTCCAGGTAAGAGAGAGAGAAGCATGTGGAGGAAGCAGCTGGGATTTTCTTGGGGCTTTTCCCACCCCTTGAGGGGTGGCACCCCAGGCTGAAAGCTGCTGGTGTTGTGTTGCACGTGATGTATTTATTTATTAATGTGTCAGATATTTACATGAGTTATAACGAACATTTTGGCTAAAGGGGATATTTGTGAAGCAAGTGCTTTGCTTTTTCAAGAGTTTGGCATAAGCAGATTGTGGATTTTTTTTTTTTTTAAGATTAAGACATGAGCAGAAAGAAGCAAATGAAGACACATGCCAGTTTTTCTTAAAATAGTTTCCAATTTGTCACAAAATTGCCTCCGAGCAGAGAAGTTTTGAGGAGCTCATTCTGATTTAGTAAAGATTTAGGCCAGAGACGACGACAGGGATTTTTTAGATCACATCCATCCTGCATGGCACGGGAATTACAGGCTCCGAGCATTTATTTGCTCAATAGCTTTGTCACTTAGTAAACCCAACCATCTGAAGTGAGTGCAAAGAAGGCACTTTGCATTATTTTTTTGCACACTACACATTTTTGGTGTAGTGATTCTAGATATCCTGAAGATTGCAGCCAGGTGAGTTGCTGTGGGAAGACCCTTGCGGGAGGGGAGGAGCCCGGGTGGGGTTGGTCCCGATCAGCGCCCCCCGGGCTGTGATAAACCCTGTCCTTTGTGCTTTCAGAGGCTGCGAAGTGGCGTGGTCAGAGATCTCGAGCGTCAGAATCAGAAAAAGGAGAACGTTCGCCTGTTGGAAGAGCAGATTGCTCTGACAAAGCAGCTCATTGAGGAGAGAGACAAGGCGCTAATGGAAAAACGTTCCCAGCAGCCCTAGGCACAGGCCTGGCTCCTTCGAGGTTTGATTAAAGACGTTTGGAGGTCGTTTGCGTCTCACTCCTTGCAGGTGTTGTAACAAACAGAGGTAATCTGTGAAAGACTGCTTATTTTGTATCAATTATAATCCAGCCTCTGCAGCTTTAGGGCAGACACAAACCCATTTGGTCTGTGATTGTACTCGCACTGTGGGGGCCTGGCTGTGCCACGTCCGAGGCTGGGGAGGAGCGGCTCATTGTCGGGCAGGCTCCCTTAGGATGGCCAACAACGTTCACATGGGTGGGCTGCTCAGCCGCCACGACGATGAAGCCACCAGGACCTCCACCTCCGAGGGGCTGGAGGAGGGCGAGGTGGAAGGGGAGACTCTCCTGATCGTGGAGTCCGAGGACCAGGCTTCCGTGGATTTATCACACGACCAGAGTGGGGACTCCCTGAACAGCGACGAGGGGGAAACGTCCTGGATGGAGGAGATGTCCTATTACTGTGAGAAGTGCCAGAAGTGGATCCCAGCAAGTAAGGCTGTGTGGTGCTGGCCGTGCTGGGTGTTTGTGCTGTCCTGTGTTCTTGTTTCACACCTTGTTGGGCTGCTCCCCGTCCTGCCTCGGTGGGTGATGCCTGCGGGCAGGACTGTGTTAGACACTGCAGTCCCAGAGCTGGTGCTCTCCCGAGGAAGTCAAACTGTCTTCTTCAATTATTAGAGAACATCAAAGTTCAGAAATGTGCCCACCCTCACAGTTCTTGCAGCTGTTTGGGGGCTTGGGCCAAGCGACCTGACCTCTCTGCTCACTCAGATAGTGACCCTTGCTGTAAAGCTCTGGGGAGGAAAAGGACTTTGTGTGTTACTTTTTTCCCCTCTCTCTTGATTTGTCACATCTGTGGAGCATATGGCTAACCCTCAACTTTAATGTTTTCCCAATAATGTGAATTTAAATTCGCTTACAAACATGCCCAGCCTTCAGCAGGCAGCCCTGGGGGGTGTTAGGAGCAAGCTGCAGAATTTGTTGCCTCTCCTCTGGCACAGATATATGCTGTTAGGAGTGTAACAGACAGCTCTACATTCTAAATTCTGGATTATCTGGTCTGTTATTACACTTAAGAGCCAGATAGTGATAAACACCTTGGCTTTGGTGTTTTTTGGTTTTTATGTTTTTTTTTTTTTTTTATTTGATTCGGAGGTTTGTGGGGTTTGTTTATTTGTGGTTAGAAATAAGGAACTTTTCAGGTGGCACCTGCCGTGCAGATATGTCAGAGCTGCCCTTTTTGCCTTCTTAGGATTTGCCGAAATTTAGAGTGTAAAAGTCTCTTCTCAAGGCATGTCAGTGAATGTTTAGGTGTTAATGTAATGAAACCAGCACCAGACTATTTAATTACTATGTACTAAAGGGAAATATTAATTTGAAATGTACTAATAGAAAAAAATGAAGCAGAGTTAAAGGTAGCATGAGCTATCTCACGTGGAGCACTTGATTTAACTCTCTCACTTGATTTAGCACTCAACTTGTTTTATTTTACAAACATGCTCCTCTCTGCAGTTGCTGTGGAACAAATCCAAGGAGCAGAAAAGGCCAGTTGCAAAGCAACGGGTAGCCACGTACGAACGTGCAGAGTAAACGAGCTGCCAAAGGGAGATACTGTGCTGTTTCCTAATAATTCAGTTCTAGAGAGTCCACATGTCTCATGTGAAAATGGCCAATGCGCTCAGGCAAATAATCACTTTATTACATTGAATTGCCACCTAGAAATTCTCTTCATTTACCAAGTGTGAGGGGGTTTTCCCCCCACCAGATGCAGTTGCAACTTGAATTCTGTAATTCAGTATGGAAGCAGGATATCCATATGTTAAAAATTATAAAATTATACATTAAAAAAGATGACATCCTTGTCGAGAAACATCTTTTGGGTGGGACTTTCCAGAAACACTCTAGTCTTAACAGTGTTTCTCTGTCCTCCGGTGTCATTTTTCAATTGTTCATGTTTGTGTAAATTAACTCCTGGTGAGTGTAGAAGCCCTGATTTCTTTTTCCTCTGCTGTAGGAACATGGAATTAAAACCTGTAACTTTGGTTGCATGGGGGTTTACAGGTGGTTCTGTAATTTTTGTTCAGACAAACCTGATCTTGGAAGAAATCCAATTTTCTTTTGCAGCACTTCTTCCTATAAAAGGGCCAAAAGATTGATTTTGACCTTTTCATTTTAGGTCAACTGAGAGAACAGCTCAGCTACCTCAAAGGAGATAACTTTTTCAGATTTACTTGCTCTGATTGCTCAGAAGATGGGAAGGAGCAGTTTGAACGCCTGAGATTAACATGGCAACAAGTAAGTGAAATGTTTGTGCCAGCACAACTGCCGTGGGACTTTCTGAAATTGTTGGTTGTTGTGTACATGCTACCTGGAAAAGGAGGATCAGGTATTGGTAACAAAGGACCATTTGCATGAACTTCAGAAATTAATTAGCTTGAGGATTGCCTGCACATGAGAACTTCAGCATTTGGCAGGGAAATTGAAAGAGAATAATACAAACCACATTCCTTTTCTTTTTTTTTTTCCCTTCCCCTTATGTTGCTCATGAATTCATGGCTTCAAGCAGGTTTGGAAAAGCAAAATAAATGCAATTTGGCTTCTAGGCATGAACAGTTTTTTGTGTCTGAGAAAATGTAAAACTGGTGAGGTGGCAACATAGAAACAGAAAGCTTGCCAGCTCCCTGGGTATAAAGCTCCAACCTGGCTGCCTGTGCACTAGCTGGAATTCACTGTTCCAGTCATTTGCACACCTGAGCAATCAAAATAACATCTGTTTGCATTCTTTGAGCCTGTAATGGTGTGTTGTCCCATAAAATATCACAAGATCAGCTAGGATGGAAAAGACCTTTGAGATCATCAAATCCACCCCATGACCTAACACCACCTTGTCAACCAGACCATGGCACTGAGTGCAGCATTCAGGGTTTCCTTAAACACCTCCAGGGATGGTGACTCCACCAGCTCCCTGGGCAGCCCATCCCAATGCCCAGTCACTCTTTTTGTGAGCAGTTGCTTCCTAATGTCCAGCCTGAACAGATGATCTGGGGACGTGTCCCATCTGAATCCATGCTGTAGGTGCCAAGTGATGGCACTCAGGATGATCTCTTCCATAACCTTGCCAGGCACTGAGGTCAGGCTGACAGGTCTGGAGCTCCCTGGATCCTCCTTCCAGCCCTTCTTAGGGATGGCTGTCACCCTGGCCAACCTCCAGCCATCAGGTACCCTCTTGGTGAGCCAGGACTGGTGGTAAATGATGGAGAGCAGCTTGGTGAGCTCTTCTGCCAGCTCCTTCAGCATCTAGGATGGATCCCATCTGCTCCCATAGTCTTGTGAGCATCTGAGAGGCTCAGAAGGTCACCAGCTGCTTCCTCCTGAATGACAGGATTGTTATTCTGCTCCCTGTCCCCATCTTCCAGCTCAGGAGGCCACCTGTCCTGAGGACAAGCTGTCAGACTGTTGAAAATATCAGCCTTATTGGCTTTTCCTTGATTCTTACCCATAGGCACTCAGCCTTATTGTCATGTAAGATAATTTGAGACACTGATTGTAACTCCTGCACTGCTTTCTTGTGGTGGCCAGTGCAGGGAAAAAGGTTAGTTTAGGCAGGGCTCTGTGCTGGCAGACTGGCAGAGTTTCACCAAATTCCAGACTGGGAAAGCAAAGGCTGCTGGCATTGCTCAGGTCTCTTCAGAGTGCCATGGGGAAGGGGCAGACAAAATGAAAATGGGTGAGGAGGAAAGCTGTGACCACCTCCCTGGACTTCCAGCAGCCAGAGCTGCTGCTGCTTCTGGGTAAGTGGAATTGAGAGAAATGGTCCAACTAACTTACCTGAAGCAGGAAGAATGGGCACAGTGATTTCTGGATTTTTTTTTTTCAGAGTATGTGGCCTCAACAAATCCATATCTTTAGCCAGTTGAAAAGAGAATTATTTTTGACATCCTGAGACATTGTCCCACGTGACTTTAAAACGCACAAAATCCCAGTTATCAAACTGAGAGGTAGAGATAGGGCGAAGGGGACGTTAAAACTGTCCACGTTTCCTCATTTTGGCATCTTTGACAATGCATCCCAGAAAGCCAAGGTCCACTGTGAGGAGACCCATCTCCCTGAGGAAAGCAGATTTCAGACTCCTCTGAGGGTGAAATGCAAGTTGTTATTGGAAGTAGTACCAAACCAAGGCTGTGTGATTGTTGAAAGGTGATCCCAGCCTGGCTGACTTTAGTTCTGTTCTAATAAGTTAATTGAAATTATTTAAGTAAACGTAATTAACAGTTGGTCACCTAGGATTTACTTGAAGGAGATGAGATATTTTTCAAAGCTGCCCTTTAGTTTGGGTATGTAAAAGGTCAGAGTGAGTGTGGTTGTGAAGTGTGTGAAAGACCATTGTCACAGTGTTTCTGATGTATTGGATAGCAGGATTACTTGTGACTTTCTTTTTATTTATTTGAAAGACTGTTTCCCTACCTCCACATTACATTCAGACCCCAGCTGTACTGTAATTCATTTATACAAGAGCTGCACAATTCTTGTGTCTCAGCACAAACCTGCATAACTAGGCAGCTTGTTATTCCCCTGGGATGGAGAAATCTCTGGAAGAATGTGCATCTAACAATAGAAAGACAAGAACAGGCAGCACAAAACCAGGAAGAAGATGGATTGCAGAAGTTGCCTATGAGATGTTGCAAAAATAAGATATTTATGAGGGAGCAAAGATCTGTGTGTGTGTGGCATCTGTGGGGGTCTGTTCAGCAGAAAAAGCAGAAGGGATTCACTTGTGTCCAACACTTTCTGTTCCAGGTTGTCATGTTGGCAATGTACAACTTGTCTCTGGAAGGAACAGGCCGGCAGGGGTACTTCAGATGGAAAGAAGACATTTGTGCTTTTATTGAGAAACACTGGACTTTCTTATTAGGGAACAGGTAAAGACATGATGTTTTCCTGAGGGTCTGGTTGGTGAGCCAAAGGAATTAAAGCCTGTTATACAGATGGACAAGAATCCTGGTTAATTTGGTGACATCTCTGTTGAGCCTTACAAGTGATAAAAAGGGAGGATTTAATATCGAAAATGTGAATGCAGTCATGGGGGTACACTTGAGAAAGAAATGCCAATTCTTACTGGGGAAAAACAACCCCAGGAATGTCACACAAAAGGAATACAAATGCATGTATTTTGGATTATTTCTTATCTTCCTTTAGGCAGCATGTGAACCTGCAAAGAATTGAGTTTTTCTAAACAAGTCACAATGGGTGGGCTGATCCTGGTATTGCCAAACTTTAGGGACAGAAATGTGATCCAGCAAATTTCCTTGGCTATAAAACTTGCAAAGGACCAAGTTCTTCAAGAAGAACTGAGCCTCACCTTTTAGATTGTTTCAGATCTTAATGAAATGGCTCTTACATAGTAGGTGTTAAACAACTGAAACGTTTTTCACACTGTCAGAGTAGGAGCCCCTCTGGTAGAGGGCAGCCTTCATTTTCCAGGTGAACAGCACATTTCTTCTGAGCATGTTGAAGCTGTCAAACCCAAGCCTCACTGTTAATGTGTGTGCTGTGAAGGCAGGGAAGGAACTGACCAATCCTTGGAAGTTGTAGATTTGATTGACTTCACAGCTTCTTTTCTTCCCCAGGGATTTCCTCTGTCGTAAGATCTGGCCTTTTTTCCTAACCAGATTTGGTCTTGGCTTTGCTTTCAGTGCTTGTCTGTGCCTGCTTGCTCTGTTCTCAGAAATGATGTTAGCATTTGTCCTCTCTGGAAGCCACAGAGACCCTGACAGGAGGGCAGCTGGTGGCCCATTGTCCCTCATTCAGGGAACCAATGCCTTCCAGGGTTTGCTGCTGCCTTTTGAGACTTGCCCTGGGAACTGGGCACTCCTTGCTCTGATTAAAATTCAGAGAGTGATTCCTGGCCTCAGACACAGCCTTCCCGCTTGCCTGGACAAGCCACTGAAGGAACAGAGACAGCTGAATCGTGTGTGCAGCAGTACAAACTGTGCAAAGATCTTCCCTGGCATATTGAAGTGCAGTTTATCCAGATTTACTGCAACACTCCAGACTTTGAACTGCAGCAGCTGGGTTTGATCCCCCACCTTTGGTGTTCAGTCCCTCAAGGTGTGTAAGGGCAGCACCTGGGCAGCAATGAACACCAACTCAGCCAAGCCTTGGCAAGCACAGAAGTTTCTGCATATGGGGCTGTGCAAAGGCAAGAAGAAATCCTGAGATTCTGGACAACTCTGCTCCATGAGCCTGACTCTGCAAAGTCCAAGGAGACTCAGTTATTGGCTACAAGGGCAATTCTTCAGTATTTCTTCTCACCTCTTCTCTAAGTGACATCTTAGTTAGCCCTGTCCCCACTTCCTAAAGGAACTAAAAATGCTCAGGCACCCAATAAGAGTGCACTGCCCAGCAGAGGGAAAGGCTTAAATGCAGCTCCCTGCCTCCAAGGGGCCAAAAAAGGGCTTCAGGAGTAGTTCAGTGATTGTATGTCAGTGCCTCTGGCAGAAACACTCTGTCCAGGATGGAAGCACACTGGTGAGTGGGGACCTAAGCCTTGTTTTCTTCTCTCCCACCACAGGAAAAAGACCTCAACATGGTGGAGCACAGTTGCTGGCTGTCTCTCTGTGGGGAGCCCCTTGTTTTTCCGCTCGGGGGCACAGGAATTTGGAGAACCAGGATGGTGGAAGCTGGTTCATAACAAGCCCCCAACACTGAAGCCTGAAGGAGAGAAGCTGTCAGCATCTGCACTGAAGGCAAAAGGTAACTCTGTCCCCAGTAGTGTGTAAATTCCTTGCTGGGCCAGAGCTGGGAAATGTGAGAAAAGTTCAGTTTAAACCAGTTTGTGTGCATGGACAGCTCCTTAGTTTTGTTCTGCTGTAATGGTTGACTGAAGAGAACTATGGGGCATATACTGTAGAGTGAGGGGCCTGTTATATTTTATTACTTTTTTCCATTGTGCTGACTTACAGGGTTTTGAGGCTTGTGCAGAGTGGTTTTCTTTGGGTTATTTTAGCTGAAATCCACAATTTCCCCACTTCTCTTCACCCTGGGGAATGTCTTTTATCTTTTGTCACTAGATGCAAATTCTCCTCTGCGCGGAGGAACAAAATTTGGGCTTTAACGAGGCTTTAGTCATACACTGGCTTAATGCTACGTGTCCCAGAGTGAATTTCTTGGTCACTTTGAAAACCCCATCTTTTAAGCTCAGTAGTCAGTGTGATTTTGACTGCACAGTGTGAATCCAGTGACTGCAAGAGCTCAGAATAAGCAAACTCCTTCTGCAGCAGCTTCCAAGCCCCCGCTGGATCCCATCATTACCGTGGAAGGCCTTCGGAAGCGCGTGAGCCGCAATCCAGTGGAGTCGGCCATGGAGCTGAAGGAGAAGAGGTCCCGCACTCAGGAAGCCAAGGACATTCGGAGAGCCCAGAAGGAGGCAGCCGGCTTCCTGGACCGCAGCACCTCCTCCACGCCCGTCAAGTTCAGCAGCCGCTGCCGCCGGCCCGACATCGTGCTGGAGAAGGGAGAGGTCATCGACTTCTCCTCGCTGAGCTCGTCCGACCGCACGCCTCTGACCAGCCCCTCGCCCTCCCCGTCCCTGGACTTCTCGGCTCCCGGCACGCCCGCCTCGCACTCGGCCACCCCCAGCCTGCTCTCGGAGGCGGATCTCATCCCTGACGTCATGCCGCCACAGGCGCTCTTCCATGGTAAGAGCCACCATGGGCTTCCTTCAGTGATGAGCTGTGTGTGCTTTTCTAGGAATATATTGTAAAAAGGAAGCTCCCAGTGCGGTGCAGGATCCTTTCAGGATGAGATGGAAAGTAACTGGCAATACTCTGTCTTAGCTGAGAGTGAGAATTAACTGGTTTTCTGTTGCAGCCTGGATAGCTGCTACCATAGTCCACTTGTGGTGTTACATTTTAGTTAAATGGTTTGCTCTGTCTCACCCCTCGAAAATGTACGGTTTATTCCAAGGCTGTGATCCTCCCCTGCAGTATCATGTATCTGTAATCCCCTTGGCCCAAGCCTTATTCTGTGCCCACTTTGAATCTCCCTGTTAAACTGTGTGAAGGAGATGAGAAGCCTCTTAGCCCTTTGCTCTCTCTTGGCCCCTTTTCCTCCTAGGCTCTCCCTCCCCCTTTCCCCCTTTTCCCTCAGAAACCATGCTGCTCCCAGGGGTGGGACCCCCAATAAACCCTCATCTAATTAGCACCCTCAGAAGCTGTGTGCAGTCTCCTTGCCTGCCTGCTGCTACCAGCAAACATACAGCTTAGGGAGCACCCCCCCCACGAACTACATCAGTTTTCCATAGTTTTATCACCAGTTTCTAAGGCCAGAAGAAACCCCCATTGTTGTTTTCTGAGAGATCCTGAAAAAACAGTGGGTAGACTTCACACAGCAACTGCTGGACCTCTCAGCATAAGCATTTCACTGCAACACAGATAATACTGTTATCTGTAGCAAGTCTAGTTTTGTCTCAATTGTTTTTCATGGGAGAAATTTTATTCCCATGGTAATATCCCAGTATTTTATAAGTTTGATTGAGCTGATTAATGGATGCTAAATTTCAGTGAGATTGCAGAGCAGTGATACAGGCTGAATTCGCTCAGTTCCTTAAGGAGCCAAGTCTTCTGGGTGACAGGAAGAATAGTGAGGGTGTGCTAGCTGAAGATACAGCTCACCAGCTTGACTTTTTCATTTCCCAGCTTTGGGGAGTTTCAGCAGCTTAACGTTCCTCAAAGAACATGTGCTTGCAGCTCAGGAGGGGCACTGTTTCCAGGTGCCAAACTACAAGACACTTTAGGAGCAGGATTGATTCTGTGTCCTGAAATTGGACTCTTTTCAGCATCTCCCATCCAAAATGAGGAGATCTAGTAGTACACAGAAAATGAAATGTGTTTGGTAAACCCACATTATTGTTCCTTATCAGGAAAATGCTGTGATAACCATTTTGAAATGAGACTTTGATGTTTAAATTATTTTTTCTTTCCCTCGAATTATTTTGCTCTGTTCCACAGATGATGAGGAGATGGAAGGAGATGGAGTCATAGACCCTGGAATAGAGTATGTGCCCCCTCCCAGTGGGACAGCTGGTGCTGGCACCATGATAGCAAGCAGGAAAAAAGTGAAGACAGCTGAGCAGATCAAGCAAGAGGTGGAGAGTGAAGAAGAAAAAACAGAACGGATGGAAGGTGACAGTGAAGATCCTGAAGAGTCAAACACACCCTTGCAGGTGAGAGGACGAGACAAGGGGAAGTCACAGCTGGAGAAGGATGCCAAACCCAGAGTTCCCAAGCACACCTCAGTTAGCATCTATGAGGAGAAGCTGCTGCTGAAGAGACTGGAAGCCTGTCCCAATGCTTTGAGCATGACCCCAGAGGCCCGGAGGCTGAGGCGCAAGCTGCTGGTCAGGCAGGCCAAGAGGGAGAGAGGGCTCCCACTCTTTGACCTGGACCAGGTTGTGAATGCTGCACTGCTCCTGGTTGATGGGATTTATGGAGCCAAAGAAGGTGGTGTCTCCAGGTCCCCAGTAGGGCAAGCAACATACAGAACTACTAGCCAGGACTTCAGGATCTTGGACAGATACCAGGTGGGTGTTCCCAAATCTAAGTTAGCTTTTGGCACTGGTTATTGTAAAGCTTTTGCTGCAGCCAGCAGTGTCACGTTGAGGTTATCTGACCCCTAGAGTGAAAAGGATCATGTGAACAAGACTCATTTTGGCTTGGGGCTGTGTCCCCACTAATGCTCTCCTAAGTCCCTTTCTTCTTGGGACATGCTGGTTCAGCACTGCTATCTGTCAGTGTCAGCACCACAAATGTCACCGTGTTTGTACTCCAGCCCTGCCCAAATGCTGGTGCTGGAGGCCTGGAAGTACCCAGACAGGTGGGTGCTCTTCCATGTGTGTAGGAGGGGGATGACCTGCAGCGCTTTTAGTTTGGGTTCCAAATCTGGGAGTGCTCAGTAGAGTCCAGAGGTGGCACCACCGTGCTCCATCCACCCTGTCACACTGAGAGGCCCTTACTGTCCCTCCATGTGTTCAGTCTCTGCCTGACCTGCCTGCAATTGTTGTGCATTTGTTGTGCATGCAGACGATGCTGCCCGCCACGAAGGGATACCGCCAGCAGACAAGCAAGTTCCTGTACCGCCTGGTAGGCTCGGAGGACCTGCTGGCAGACCACAGTATTGTCAGCCCTTACACCTCCCGTGTCCTTAAGCCTTACATCAGGTACAGAGGGTCTGAGCTTGCTCTTGGCTTGTGCACCGCCAGCCCACGGAGAGGACACCTTTCTTGGGCAGTGCTCCTCACTCCTCCTCAAAGTACAACCCAGTGCACCATGGTAACCCTGGAGGGATAGTGTTGGATTTAGCTGAGTAGTGAAACGGATTGCATTGGGAAGGGGAATCTCCAAGAGGGGGCAAGGGCAGAGAGGGTGTTGCTGTAGCCATTTAAAGCAAGTTGCACCTGCTCTTGGGTCAGAGCTGTGATTTCCTTGCTCATGCTGTAAGGAAAGACTGGCTGGACATGCTGTGGGTCTGGAAAGCGTCCTGGCCTCTAGCACAAGGGTGTTTTGGCTGAGCCTGGGGCTGCTTCCCCATGTGAATGGAAGACTGTTCTTTATTTTCCTAAAGTTGAGCATGTCAGAAGATATTTCATGGGCAGTACCCATTTAGCTGCAGTGGCAGTTCTTGTTGCTCACTTGCTTTTTCTGTTTCCTTTTCACTTTCCTGGC
The DNA here is from genome assembly GCF_023055355.1 of Agelaius tricolor. Classification (NCBI taxonomy): domain Eukaryota; kingdom Metazoa; phylum Chordata; class Aves; order Passeriformes; family Icteridae; genus Agelaius; species Agelaius tricolor. Next base: position 10,310,668 of record NW_027269261.1, read on the forward strand.
AGACGTGATTATGAGACAAAGCCTCCAAAACTCAGGCTGCTGGCAGAAATCCGGGCAAATCCACACAGGAATGATCTCAACTGGAAGGCTGAGCCAGAAGCACCCATTGATTACTGCTATGTTCGCCCTAATCACATCCCCACTATAAACTCCATGTGTCACGAATTCTTCTGGCCTGGTAAGATTCCTCCAGTGCTTGGGTTTCCAAGAAAGAAGTGGTATTGTTCAGAAAAAAAAAATGTTCTTGAGCCAAATTTTATTTCAGTTGGTGTCTGGCTGGTTCTTAGAAACCCATTATCTGATGTTACAGGAATGTATTTGAGGTGGAGGCGTGGATTTGGTGTCTTTGTCTCTTGAGATCGCATAGAACTGGGCAATTAGGCCCTAATTAGCACAGCACTTAGAAAAATAGGTGCTAATAGGAGTAGTAGGTAGGTTAGTAGTTACCTAAACTTAAGCATCCAGTGAAATATTTTGCAAGAATCAGGGGTTGAAATCAACAGTTTTATACCAGAGATTACTGTTCATTACCTTTGTGAGAAGGTTTCTTCCTAGCAGCCATAAGCTGCATATGTCAGAGTGAAAGTTGGGAAGTCGTATGAGGAGTGGCTGAGGTCACTCGGTCTGTTCAGCCTGGGGAGGAGGAGGAGGCTGAGGGGAGACCTCATCGTGGGCTGCAGCTCCCTCAGCAGGGAGAGCAGAGGGGCAGGCACCACTCTCTCCTCTGTGATGACAGGACCCAATAGAATGGCTCTGAAGCTGTGTTAGGGGAGGTTTAGGTTGGGAATGAGGAAAAGGCTCTTCTCCCAGAGGATGGTTGGGCACTGGAACAGGCTTCCCAGGGCAGTGGTTGCAGCTCCAAGCCTGCTCCAGAGGAGTCTGGACAACACTCTCGGGCACATGGTGTGATTCTTGCAGCTGTCCTGTGCAGGGCCAGGAGCTGAGCTCTGATCCTTGAGGGTCCCTTCCAACTCAGCTTATTCTGTGATTCAGTGAATTGCTTTTACAGCTGTAGGCTCTGCTGTGATGTCCTTTATTTCTTCAAGCCTCCGTGGGAAGGTTGGGTTTGTGTTTTTCTGTGTCCTTTCTGGAACTGCAGGTTCTTTGGGGACAATGGCCACCCTTTCTGGGGGTGGTCACGAGGCTGCACTCTTTAGTTGTTCTGAAATAATAACAGGGATGTTCATCTGCTGCATGCATCAGCTTCTGATCAGCAAACAACGCAGCAGACTAATTTAGAAAAGGCCAGTGCAAACAGTACACACCTTTATTCCAGGTAATTGCTGGCTTTGTGTTTTGATTTGCTGGTGGTGATTCAACAGGGCTGTAGTTCAGCAGTGCCCATGTGCCCCAGTCAGGATGGGAGCTCTTTTTGCTTCTCATTATGCAAATTGCACAGTGTGGGGGGAAACAACCTGGCACACCTTTCCTTTCACGAGCTGTTTGAGAGCTTGTGAGACACACTTGCAATCCCAGCAGAGGCTGAACCGCTTTGTCATAGTCTCTCCTCTCCTGATAATGCATTTGAAGTTCTGGCCAAGTTGGGTTGCACCTTCATTAAGTTCTTCAGGACTCACCCTGTTTTATTTAACATAAGGAGCATGGGTGTGTTCCACCCAACTGTGAACTGTTCATCATTAAATCAGAAAGCTGACACTCCTGTCAAGTCTCCAAACAGGAATCCAAATCTTTTCCATGGTGAAAAAATTCTGATGCTGGGATATGATTGTTGCACCTTGGTTCCGTTTAGCAGGAGAGGGAAGTGATGCAGAACATAAAGCCTGGATGCAAAGGGTTTAGCTGGTACAGCTTGGGGGTGGGAGGCAGGGATATGCAACTGGGTAAGCATCATTAAGCCAGCACTTAGTTCTTTTATGCCTCCAAATCCTTCCTTTCAGAGCTGTTCTTGCCTCTCCCAAGGCAGAACTAGGTTTCCAGGTAGAGAGATTGCCAGGTGTTGTTTGTCTCAGTGCCTTGGTGCCCTAACGGGAAACCTCTCCCTGGCAGGGAGTGTCTCCAGTGGTGAACCATCCTGAGCTAAGCATCTCCCTACAGGAGAAACTGCACCCCTGCAGAGGCACCTGGGGCAGTGAGTGTTCTGTCCAGACACGCTGCAAGGCACTCCACAGGCAGGGCAGCCTTGCCTTAATTAACACAGCTCCCTATTGCCAATCGATCCCTCCCAGGTCTCGCTCCACCCAGCCTACTCTGGAGCAAGAAAATAATTCACCCACTTCTCTGTGCCTGGTGCCTTCTCAAGTCTTGTCTCTCACCAAGAGGGATTGCTGGAAAACACACTCTGCTGTTTTGTTACCCTGTGTTCCAAATACATTGCAATTGCCAACTTGAGGCTGAAGCAAACGTTTCTGGCACATGTCCTCTGTGTCTTGCTTCTCATTTTGGGTCTGTCCACACAAATTATCGAGCAGTCAGTCTTCAGTGCCTCGAGCTGCACTGCTTGGTGCTGAAGGCTGTGTGGATACTCTAGGACTGCAGCAGCAGGGTGATAAGGCAAGGTAACAAACTCACAGTCTCTTTCTGTGTCCAGCCTCTGACTCACAGAAGCACCACTGCCTGAGAGGCTACTTCATCCCCAGATAAGAGAATTTGCATGCTAAAAGCAAGTGTTTTGATAGCGTTGGAAGCTGTGGTCAGGCTCACAGTGCAGCCCCACAACCAGCTGAGTGTGCACAAGAGACAGCAGTAAGAGCTGCAGGGTGGAGGAAAAAGACAGAAACCATAGCAGGCAATGCTAGCAAAGCTGAAGCTCAGTTTCATGCGTGCTGCTTCTGAAGAGAGTTAAGTTTCAGTTTCATCCTTGAGTCATTTGAAAGGAAATCAGCTTTGTTAGTATTTCCATGCAAGCTTCCCTGCTAAGCAGATACTGTTTTGTCTGTTTTGTTGTATCATTTTTTCCCCTTGCATGCTTACCAGAGCAGGCAGCTGGTTTTCCTGAGGCAGGGTTCATCCCCTGCACTCGGGGTGTCCTGACCCCTGGGATTTCCCAAAATGTGGGAAATTTGGCTGCATAATTTATAGTAACAGAGGACTGCTCTAGCAGGGACCTTGGACTACTCTGTGTTGCTGTGGTCTCTTGCTATCACAAATTTGAAATAAAGGAAAAAAGAAGAGATTGTGTTTCTAAAAAGCCTTAAACTCCTGGATTTGAACCACACTTTTCTTTTGGTTTGCAGTGCTTCCAACTGCTGTTTCTCTCTTTCTCCCTAGGAATTGATTTGTCAGAGTGCCTGCAGTATCCAGACTTCAGTGTTGTTGTCCTCTACAAGAAAGTTATCATTGCCTTTGGCTTTATGGTGCCAGATGTGAAGTACAATGAAGCTTACATCTCTTTTCTCTTGGTGCACCCTGAGTGGAGAAGAGCTGGGATTGCAACCTTTATGATTTACCATCTTATCCAGGTAATGAAATGAAATCATCCCGTGAATCTGCCAAAGAACCAGCTCTCATTTCTTCCTTGTGTGCACACCTGCAGATATTGGAGAGTAAGAGCCCTTTTTGTGAGTGTTTATGGGAGGGAATAGCTCCTGCTTTGGAAGTCAAAATGCGTTTAGGACAACAGCCATCCTGGTCATGTCCTCAGCATTAGAGGGATGCTGCACACTTCAGCTGTCTTAGGGTTAGCTCTGTGTTCTTCAGTGCTCAGTGCTTTGTGTACAAGGGATACTGTGAATGGGGGTTTAGGGAGGAAATGAGGTGAGAGTGGGCAGGGTCAATTAGAGTTATTGCAGCTTTCTTGACTCCACCTGGAGGTTTATTCCATGCATTAAATCACTTACTGATCTCAATCACTCACTTTCACTCTTATCCTCTGGTTCAAATACAGCTGAGTTAATGATGGAGTGTTTGCAACCTCATTGTTTAAAATGGGCCTTGTTCCACAGGGATACTTGGGAAATTAATCTCAGCTGACTAAACGGGTGATACTAAAGGAGTTAAACTTCATTAAATCTCTGAATGAATACTGTTATCCAACTGGTCCTAATTCCACTGACTTTCTTGAATTAAATTGCAGGAAAGGCAGCTTAACTGTGAGTAAAGATGAGTAAGATATGTTTTTTACAGAGCCCAACTCCACAGTTTTACCACTCCCTGAACTCTCTTGGCAGAGCTGCTGATGGGAAACATTGTAGTCAAGATGAGCTTCACTAACAAAAACTCACCATTGAAACTGTTTTTTCCTCTTTCTTACTTGGCTAAAGCAAAGTAGGGAGTGCTGGCAGAGCCTTGGGGAAAGTGATCCCTGGTTTGGAAAAGCACTTTGTGCTCCTGGGCTGCCCGAGGGTAACTCTGCTACCTGCACAGCTCTCTGCAGTGCTGACACAGGCCTCTCATCAATATTCTTTAAACTCACCCCTTGCATCTCCCAGGCAGCTCTGTGTCAAGTGTTGAAGGAAATTGCCCTCAGCTCAGTGTGTTGATGTGAGATGTCAACACCCAGTGGGAACCAGGAGCCAAGGTTTGTAGGGATCCAGCAGGTGGACTCTCAGAGACTTCCCTCTCCAGCAGAGTGGGATGCTGGAGTTGGCAAGTCAGCCACAGAAAATGCTCACACCTTTCTGTAGGATGTATCACATCAATTAACCTAATCCTGCTTGCATGAAGTTCCCTGTTGAGAAAAGCCAGGCAGATTTGAGAGATCTGAGTCTGATTAGGCATGCTAGCAATGAGAGATCAGCACTGTATGTTTGGCTCACATGAGGTTTGTTTTGCCATTGCTGCCTTTCTGGCAGTGGCAGAAGGGCTTTAGTCCTGTGGAACAGTGGTGGTTGTGACCTTCTGTTCCTTAGTCTCCAGGTTGTAGGTGCTGCTCTGCAGCCTCCTTGGGCTTGGGGTCTCCTCTCTGTAGCTTGAGACACTTTAATGCTCTGCTTGGATTAAGAGTAGGTTGCTGACTTTGGGATCAGTGTGCTGAATTTGGGGCTGAATTCTTGGGAACAGCATAACTTAACAGGAAAATAGTTTGATGCAAATAGTGGTGGCTGGTTTTGGTGTCAAAATTTATCCTCTCATGCATCTGTCCTAGAGGAATAAACTGCATTTTCTTAATGATCTCATTCAAATTTTCTTTTCCCCAAAACAGCTTCCAATTATTTCTTTTTTTCCTTCCCTCCCTAAATTCCTGAGAGTTTTCCCCTTGAATGTATTATCTTGGAGATTTCCTAGAGGGTATTACTGTTCCTACTTTAGAGTTACCATACACTCAATATACATGGAATGCTATTAAATCACTCGATGAAAGCAGAAAATAAATTATTTCAGCATCTTAATCAGAGTGTTGCTGGTTACAATAATTTAGGATCTTCAAGGTAACTTCAGCCATGCTATTATTTGCTGTCTGAACTGAATTTCTTGCCTTCTCAGGAGGCGAGTGCTGTGCCCTGAAGGATGGGAGAGGAGCTGGGTGGGATAGTCAGGAATTCCAGCGTGACAGCACAGAGGTGCTCAGGCAGTCCCAGAGAGCTCAGCTCTGTTTGCTGACAGGGAGGAGTGCAGAGCCTGATCCTCTGGCATGTTTTGCCTTTTCTTCAGGCCATTGTATTTGAGATCAGGGCTGTACACCAAGATTATTTTTAATTAACAATTACTGTAGTAATTTACAATGGGCAGATGACAAATTACAATCCCAAACCTTTCATTGTCAGAGAATCCACGTTTCCCAGAAACAAAGGCTCGGAGGAGCAGCAGCAGCAGCCCTCCCTTTGCTGTTGCTATGTGTGGTAACTCCTGTGACTTTTCTCACATTTCCTCAGTACCTTGGATCCCTGAGCTGATGAGTCTGCTCACCTCCTCATTCCCCCAGAGGCTGTCTCGTTCTCTTGCAGTGATATCTCCTTTTTGTTCCTCTCCCCCTCCCTTGGCAGACCTGCATGGGCAAGGACGTCACCCTTCACGTCTCTGCAAGCAACCCTGCTATGCTGCTCTACCAGAAGTTTGGATTTAAGACCGAGGAGTACATTTTGGATTTTTATGACAAGTATTACCCCTTGGACAGCAAGGAGTGCAAGCACGCCTTCTTCCTCAGGCTGCGGCGCTGAGCTGCGGGAGGGCTCTGGGGAAAAGCCCAATCCATCCAAAAAACTCCCCCAGCTTTTGGTGGAGGATGTTGGCTGCCACAGGAGAGCTGCAACACGCTGGTGTGTTTATCCCTAGGACTTTGGATGTCAGCAGTGAGATGTTGTGTGTGGAGAAATGCAATCCAAAAGGATTGATTCCTGTGCTCCAAGGGGAGAGGCCTGGAAATGCCAACTAGGGTACACTGAAACCACTGGAAAATTGAATTCCTTACAGGGCATTTTCCTGCCACTGTTACTTTGGAGAGCCTCATTAGCAAACAAAAATACCAAACAAAAAAGTGTTTCTCACTTAAGAGGGGCCCCATGGATTTCAAGTTTTGAAACCTGTCCAAAAAATGTTGCAGGTTGTTTGTCTCTGTTTTTGTTTGTTAGCAAAAAATGAACACCTAACCTTAAACCATTCAGTGTTTCTGTGGTTTGATTGCTTTGTTAGGAACTGTCTTGAGTCTGTGAAGGGACATAAGGTATTGGTGCCTGTAGCTGGATGTTAATGTTAGGAAAGTTCTGCATATGCCAGAACCATAGTCCTGGAACCACGTTTCAGGAATACTGAAGGATGTGTGCATTCCTGTTATCCCAAGTGCAAGGCTCAGAGGAGACTCCTTTGTTTTGCCCCTTCCCTGCTGCCTTCCCCTCCCTTGCCCTCCTGGCCCCGTGCTCAGTGTGGTTCTCGTAGCGCGCTGTGTTTTGTGTTCAGGAACGGTGTCAGGTGCGTTTGTGTCTAGGCAAGGCAGGGCACCACAGCTGCCAGATCAGCTCTTTGAATCCTTCCACCTCTCTGTGGTTGTGGGTCTGCAGATCAGCCCTTTGGGCACACCTCTAGCCTCAGAGCAGCCTCACAGGCTCCAGCACCCACCTCCTCCTGCCAGCAGAAACCCAGAGCAAAAGTCAGCGGGGATGTTTGAAATGCTGATTTGTAGAAGCAGTCTGCTCGAAGCTGGGAGCGAGGAGGAGAGGGCAGAGGTGGTCCAGATCTAGTTCTTGGAAGCACCTAGGCTCACCTAGCAAAGAATAAATAGAAATAGCCAAGAATTTAAAAATACAACCTCAAACGCTTTCTCTGGTAGTGGCTCTTGTCCTTTTCCACAATGTAGCAGCTTCTCTCTGCTTGACTTTCAGTGCAGATGAACAGAAAGCTGCACAGACCAAAGGCCGGGCTGGGCATTTTAACTACAGATCACATCCATTGGGATGGTCCTTTTACATCCAGCCCACAGAGCTACACACCAAATGTGACTTCTCTGTCCTTAATCTGCTGTGTGTACCTGCTGGCTACCTGACTATAGCAGTAATTGCCTTAGCGGAGTCTTCATTTTGGTAACGGAAGAGAAAGGGACACAAAGTATGTTTTAATGTAGCCAGTGTCCATCATCACCAACAAAAAAACAGTGGTAGTGGAAAGGAAAACCAGCCCAGCCAAGGGTTGTGTGCCCGAACATTCATGCACATTTCTGCCTGTTTCATGACTGTGAAAATTTTCAATGTTCTTAATGTTATGAGTTAGCTGGACTTTGAAAGAAAAGAAATATATGTCTTTATGAATGGAATTAAAGCCCTTCCCTTGGAAAAGCTTGTCTGTAGTCATACTGTTTATTAAGGTGTCTCTCCATCATCTTATTTCATTGGAATCTAGTAAACTCCAGTATGGCCATAAGAAGATGTGTGTGGGCAGCTGAGCAAGGCAAGAAACTCATTTCCCTACGGGCACCCCCAGAGAAAGCACACACAGGCAGGCCTTAGCAAGCTCCTCCTTTCCACACAGAGTTAGGAAATGCAAAGTAGTCTGAAGAAGGTCATGGTTCTGCATTGTGTTCTCCAAGGTGACCATGAAGATCTTGAGGACCACCTTGCTCTGTGGCTTTGTCCCTCAGGGACTGCCAAGTGACAACGCTGTTATAACAGCCCTGTGTCACCTGCTGAGCTGCAGCCAGCTTCTTTTATCCAGGTCCCTCGTTTAACCGCAGATCCTCAAAGGCAGTGAAGAGATCCTCGGGGTGGGAGCCGTGGCTTTGCAAGAGGTGAGGTTCTTCTAAGGTACGCAGTGAAACAAGCGGACAAACGCTGTTTCCAGCCCTCTGGTGCCTCGGGAGCCCTGCTGCTGGGTCACCCGAGCTGCGCTTGAGGAGCCAACACTGCGCTGCCCGAGGAGCCAAGCACCGCTTAACAAAGCGCGGCTTTCCCAGCAATGAAGGCGGAACCTCATCCTTTCCTACCGGGGGAGCAAATCCCGAGTGTTTCCCGAGCTCTGATTCGCTGCCACAAGGAAAAGGCTTCCTTTGGTCCGGCTGCGCGGGCGCCCTGAGGGCTCCGTGAGGGCGGCGGGCCCGCCCCACTCCCGCCCTGCCCCGCGCGCGCAGCCGTTTGAACGGGGCCATGGCGGGCCGGGAGCTGCTGCCCGAGGGGTGGCGGCTCTACTTCCACTCCGTCCGCGCCGCCACCTTCCACAACTGGCCCTTCACCGAGGGCTGCGCCTGCACGCCCGAGCGGGTGAGCGCGGGGCCGGGGCGGTGGGGCCGGGGCGGCGGGAGCGGAGCGGGGCCGGGAGGGCGCTGATGGCCTCCCGTGTGCCCGCAGATGGCGGCGGCGGGCTTCGTGCACAGCCCCAGCGAGAACAGCCCCGACGTGGCGCAGTGCTTCTACTGCCTCAAGGAGCTGGAGGGCTGGGAGCCCGACGACGACCCGCTGTGAGTACCGGGGGAGCCGCTGGCGGCAACCGAGGGGCTCGGCAGGGAGAGCGTGCGGCTCGCTGGGAGCTGCTGCCTCCTCTTTTATTTTCTCTTTCTTTTCGCCTCTTTTCAGGGAGGAGCACAAAAAACACACTGCGGCCTGTGGTTTTCTTTCTCTTCAGAAAGAACCTCCTAACCTGACGGTGCAGGAGTTCCTGAAGCTGGAAAAAATGCGAACGAGAAAGGCACTTGTACGTACACGGCATCTTTGCTTTGAATTGTTCAGCTGGCCTCGTTCCTTGCCACAAGGCTTTGTGCAAAGTGCTTTGTTGCATCCAGGCTCGGGCTGCATCAGCCGCTGTTCCCTTTCCTGGTTCTCAGCCATGCTTTATGTAGGATGTATCCTACTTTCTCCTCGAAGCTGAATGATACTCCGCTTAGTGGTAGACAGTAACATCGTATTATTTTTACTCTTTGCAGAAAAAAGAGGTTTCTCAGCAGATGACCAAGGTTGAAGATAGAGCCAAGATCCAGCGCTGTAGTATAAAGAATCTGGCCTAGACTGCTGCAGCTTCATAGTTGCCAGTGACACCTGTCTTGTCCACATGCTGTGGCACTGCCCTGTGACTGAATGGCCCGTGTTTCCTGAGGCTGCTTCCAGACTGGCTGTCCCTGAGAAGCAGAGGGAATTCTGCTTCACTCCTCCCACTCTGTCTGGGAGGTACCTGGGGTTTGATGCACTGCATACAAAATCTTTTTCTGCAAGGATTCTCCTAATTTTCCTGCTGGTTTTTAAAGGATTATAAGGATTATTATTTGTGGGTTTACTTGTTTTCTTTTTTTTTTTTTTTTTGGTAAATCTACCTGTTTAGAGGTATTGCTGTCTTATAGAGATACTGGTAGTTCTGGTGCTAAAACTTGTATTTCTCATAGGAGCTGACATGCATTTCCATATTTGTACTGAATATACCGATGCTTTTAGATACTTTAGGACATAGAAAGGAGAAGGAGTTTAAAAAATACTTCAGGGATTTAGGATTGTGGCTAATAACATTGAGTTATACCACACCTTAGTGTGCCTGGTATTCTTGTAAACTTCTGTCTGTAGTTGGCTGCTGCCTCGTGTTGATGCATTTATAAATAAAAGTTGAAGGCAGAACAACAAAGTAGTTTTACTCGTTTTTCTGGAGGACAAGACTCTGACCTTTACTGCAATGGGCTGCAGTTTTAACATCAAAAAGGAAATTAAGCTCATCAGTTACAGTTGCAGTGCTGTTGCTCAAGTGTCAGTGTTCATCAGGCATTACAGACATTTCAGAGGCATTGAAATGTATTTGTGCCTGGGAAGGTTTGGTTTGTGTCTTTGCTTGGAAAGGAAAAGAAAATTTGCAGGATAGAGTGCAGTCAGAGGGGAATTGTGCTCTGAACTGCTGGAAAGGAATGGGGGAATCTTGGAGAAACTATCTGACTGTTACAGGGCCCAAGCTGATCCAGGGTCGTGGATTCTGCAGACAGAACTGGACACACATGGTCAGGTGCTCCCAAAGTCAAAGAACCCTCAACTTTATTTGGGGATTAAGTTTGCTGTAATAACACATTGATGAGAGCAATGTTCCTGTGTCACATAAGTTTGTTCAGTGCTCTCTATCCACACTTACTTGGAACAGGGAAATAACCTTATTATCTCCAGCTGTAACAGCCAAATCCAGCGCTGAGTGCCCTGCTGCATTCTTCTTTTGCACACTTGCATTGCAGCTGTAAATACAGAACACATTGGTTTAAACTGCTTCAATTCAGTGCACTTATGATGAAGTGGCTTGTAGGTGAATGTTGATGTGGAGTAACTTTGGAATTTCTGGATGCTGCTTCCCTCAGGGACACAGGGCAGGCTCTGGGCCCGGCCACAGTACCTACCCTTACAGGGCTCGGATGCCCTCCTCTCCCTCCAGTCCCAGCAGAACTGCCTCATGGAGAGCTGTGTTGTTGTCCCTGCACAGGAGGAATGAGCAATGCACTTACTACCTGAGGAAACTTGGCAAATAAAACTTAGGAAGATGAATAGGAGGGTACAGAACACATAGGAAGTGTGGCAGGCTTTGGTGATGTTTATCATATTAAATTGAAGTGGGTGGAGGAAGGAAGAGAATAGAACAGCAGCTTTTATAACAGAAGTTATGAGAAATCTTCAAAGCTGGCAAGTGGAAGAGGGAGTGTGGATAGTGTCCTTGAAAGGAACATATTTGTGGAGAAGAGATGGGGTTTAGTTCTCTCTGAAACTGGAGCATGTGTGATTTCTTTTGTTAAAAGTTGGCAAGAGCCGAGGCAGAGGATCGGAACTCACTTACGGCCCTGACTGCTGCTCAGTGTCAGCCCCTTTCTGCACCAGAGGGGAGATGGCTCCTGTGTGCTTGTTCAGGACAGCAGCTGTGAGGGCAGGGCGCTCCTCCTGGCTCAGGGACTTGGGGTCAGCTCCCTGGAACAGAGCACAGGCAAAGGGGGCTGCTAAAACCTCACAGATTCTTCAGCTTCCACCTCGCTTTTGTGTTAGGCCAGTTCATGCTGGCAAATGGGCTTTGTGCTCAAGACAGAGGGAGGTTCAAAGTGTGTTGTTTTGCTTTCTTCTGAAAATGTTTGTCCTAGCTCAAAGCCAGAGTTAATGTGTGTAAAAGTAGCCAAATCAGATCCCAAAGCAAAACACAGAGATTATGCTTGCCTTTGCTATACAGAGGACATGATCCTAAATTATAAAACTAATACTTTTTTTTTTTGTTTGGCTTTGACAAACCCAGAGAAGACTGCCTTATCCACTGACCAAATAGAGATTTGGGGAGATCATCTGTAAATGTAAAACAGGCTCCATCTTCTCTAAAATGCTCTTTCAATCTGAAGCCTGGTATTTATTGCAAGGCTGTTGTCACCTAAACATCAAGCTGAAGTTGCATTCCAGGCTAATATTCGTGCAGTAGACAGCCAAAGAGTTGAAAAAGGAAACTCCAGCAAGTGTTACTTACATCACTGAGCAACTGTTCTATGAAGGTGATTCTTCCTTTCCCAGTTTGACCCAGCTCATCCAGCATCTGTCTGGACTCTGGCTATGGAGACACAACAGCCAGGAACATTTCACACAGAGAAAATACAAGTAAGTGGGCCAGATTCTGCATGGAATGAAAGTTCAAAATGCACACTGTGGCAAGAATTTGATGTATCTGAGCCTCAGTTACTAATCCCTGACTTCTTTGGGAATATCTTTCTGAACCTGAGCAAGTGTTGGGTAACCCTGTCTAATATCTCACTACTGAGGTCTTCATTCAGCAATGTGTGTCTGCAAATTATTCACTTTATGGCAATGCAGCTCTCCAGGGCTCTACAAAGATCTGCTCAGCACAGTAAAATTAAACACGGCTACATGTTTAGGAGTAAAGTTTGAAGCTTCCAGAACTTGTGGAAGTATTTTGTTTTAAAAATATGTATGTTTTGCCTCAGTGAATTTACTAAATCTTAACAAACAAACAACAAAACCTAAAACCTTTTCCTTTTATTTCTTCCCAGCTTTCAACCTTTTCTTATTTTGAAAGCTCAGTCACTTGGCCAAGCATTTTTATCTCTGGACTCATCACAGAGCTCTGTATCTTCTCCCACCTGTTGAGTTGGCTGACTGATCCAAGCTTAGATTAATGTACATTTCCCTTTTGAAATTTTCCATGTCATTACTAACAATCCCTTTAGTAGACAGTTCTTTCAGAAAATTTGGTCTCCAGGGGAAGTGAATCCTTGCTTCTTGAATTAAACTAGGCCTCTATGGAGTTAAATGTTGTGAAGTTAAGGGAAGATGACAATACCTCCATTTGATGTTGCTTCTGAAAAAAATCTGTAAGAGAATCACTGCAACAGTCCTTAGGCTAATGCAGTGTCAAAATTGAAAGGGTTCAAAATGAGAGAAAAAAATCTAATTAAACTCTGAGAAAAATAAATTAGTTATTTTCAGTTCTGAACTAAATGTCACTTACCAATGTCTAGGTTTTATATTAAGTTGGACTTTTATCCCCTGCCCCCAGTCAGGGTTAAAACCTTTCTATTTTAATGCCTGGATGCCCTCCTGCATGTTAGTGCTGCTCTGTGAATCTATTTTCCTGTGTTTGCAGAGGATACTTACAGAGAGCTTAGATTCCTGTCCCATGAGTGTTTTTGACTTGGTTCTCTTTATTTTGCCTCTTGAATCGAAGAGATTAGGATCATCTCTGCCTACCAGAAATGAAAACAAGTGTTAATTCAAAGCAAAGTGAGTATCCTAACTAGAACTTGGAGCAGAGATCTGGAAATAATTTATCCAAAATCAAAGCAGTATTTATCAGTTTTCCACATGAGAAAGTGATGAAATACTTGTTGCAGTTCAAACTGGTTTTAACAAAAGGTTTGCACAACTCCCAGTGCAGTGACTGCCTCTTGCCAAACCTCAGACTGGAAGCACAAAGTGGATGAATCTTACATGTGAATTAAATATGTCAAATGATGCTATAGGAATTCCTGAATTGTAATGCTGACTTTACAACTGGTTGATTTAATGAAAACCTAAGTCCAAAATGAGATGCCCAAAATGCTGAGCTGTTACTGACACCAGTGGGAGACTGCAGTTTAACAACATCTCTACATGAATGTATTTCATAATTTCTCATCTCTGCCAAATGTGCCAGAGCTGGCAGTCCCTGGCAGAGCTCAGAAGTAGAGATAATATTGATATTTATGGTTCTTCTTGTAAGAGAGTATGTGAAACATCTAAAGTTTTAGTGCTATAATAAAAGCACTGCTGTGACCTGTGGCTGCAGTTCACTGCTCTCCTCAGCTCTCCAGGGATCAAGTTCCTAGGAATTTTTGAAAGCATCTGTACATTGCTTAAATCTCAACTTGGACATGTTTTGAGACTTAAAAGACCAACTTAAATAGGCACAGAATGTTTGCCTGCCTTTGTGTTTGAGCTTCCAAGCACTACTTCTGTATTCCTCACTGCTCTATTTATGGTCTACTGTAAAGACAGGGAGGAAAAAAAATCTCACCAAAATTAGTCTGACTGCCATCCTGTCCATCTGTGAGTTCTGTTCCAGCACTCAGGTAATTGCTGAACTTCACTGCTCTGTTAGGATGAATATCCTGTAGAATCATCAAATGCAGGCAGTTACTAAGATTATCATGTAATGCTGCTATAATGTTAGTGGCACAACACTTGCCTATGAGAAAATACATAGGCTATGAATATCAGTGTCAAATTACCACAAGACCTTATCATTTGTAATTAAACTCTGTTTTGAGGCAAAATCATGTAGCAATTTTTTCTGAACCTTGTGTTAGGTATTTCTTTTGATTTAGAAAAAAAGTGATACAACCTCAGTTAATGAAATGAAGATTCTCATCTAAATGAAAGTGTTTCTACCATTGGAGAAATTCCACTTCTGAAATGATGTGATACAGTTTTTCAGGCCTCACATGGCAAGGTAAGCTTTCCAAGATCCCACACAAGAGATGCAGTCCGAATTTTGGATTTTTGAAATGGTAGATTTTCATCCTGAAAAGCTGGAAATGTGTATGTTGTGATGTTTGGAACGTGGTAATTCCTGAGATAGAGATTCCAGATTTTGAATAGAGCTAACTGGAGCTCTGACAAAAGTTATCTCCAAACTATTGCAAATTACTAAGCTTAATTTTTAAGAGCACACTTTGCAGGCTGAAGGAAAGCAGGTTCTGAGATCAAAAGCTAAGAGGTGCTAGAATCATCAAACAACATCAGCTGAAAGAAGACAGTTAATACTAATAGCAAACCAACAAAATGTGAGATGATAGCAACATAACCATGAAGTCTGGCTTAATCAGATAAAGATACCTGTTCATCCAGCTCCAACAGAGAAACAAAAAGATTATTTTCTCTGAAGAGGTAAGTTAACACCCTCTGAACAAAAGCATTTCTTGTTTAGACCTGAATTTAAAATATATCAGCATTACACTGCTCTAGTGACAGCTTTAGATCAGCTGCCTCTCAACAGGCCCCATGCCCTGAACTGACCTTTTTAACAGCAGCAAAATTCAATGTAATAGTGACTTCATAGTCATCTTCAGAGATGGTGGCATAATTGATCTAAAAGGAAAGAGCAGCCATTTAGCATCATCTTAGCAAAAAACCCCCACAGAAGTACTTTAAAGAATAATTCTTGCTGATGGTGTTTCTTGTGCAGCCAATGCACAAAATCACAGATGTGGCTTTTGCCTCCCTGTGATATTGTACCAACACTTCCCATGTCAATGAGAAATGGGCAGGTGTGTTTTGAGAAACTGGAAATTTCATAACAACTGAAATCCAAAGCTGTCATAAGGCTGCATTTCATGGAAGTTCAGTCATTCTCCACTGAGATTTTGTAGCTGCATAAAAGGCTGTGTTGTTCTTGGGACTCCCAGATCCAGGAGAACTGGTGGCTGCTTTAGTGACACCAGTCTGTATTAAAACTTTGGTACCTTTGTGTATCAATTCCTTGAGACAGTACTGCTGGCAATAAGTCTATGGAAGTCATACAAAAATGAGTGCACAGGGGATTGTAAAGAGGTGGAATGAAGATTATATTGCAGCTGGTCAAGAATTTTGAGGTAAGGTTGAATATATTTCTAATCCACATGAAAAACTGAAAAAGCAGCATTAAACCCAGATAGTTGGCATCTGCTTTGAGCCATTTGTTACTTCTGGGGGCACTGCTTTTAGTAAATAATAAACTAATAAACTAACAAAAGGCCAGGAAGCAGCAGGAATAGCCTTCCTTAGGCAATTTTATATTCTTTGAATCCTCTAGCAGAGGAAATAAGTTGCAATAGACTGTATCTCAACTCTATTAAGCAGATATTCTCTTGTAGTTGCATTACAGCTTCTGGACATCCTGGTGCACAGTAGGTCTCAGTGAATATAGAAATCAGATAGCAAGTATCTGCTGGAGTATCTATTCCTTAGGAAAGAGTCCTAGAAGGTTTCCACCTTCTTACCATATAAAAGCAGCTGAGCAAAGGATTTCTCACTCCCCTTACAGCTCTTAGGTTAGAGAATAGGAATTGCCATTGGAAAAAAAGCAGAAAAAAGTCTTCAGGAGAAGACTAACCAAAAAATGGAACAACCAAACAACTGACAAACATCTAAAGAAAAGGGAGACATTTACTTTTCCAGTGTTTATGTAGCAGCCACAATAATATTTTCATGACCCTCCATAGGGAGATGTTACTCACAAGCTCCTTCCTACCTTTCCCATTTGAGGTTCTCCAATCAGTGTTCTGAATTCAAGGTTGTTCTGGGCATAACTTCTTAAATGAGCACAAACATGATCCAGCTGTTTTCTCCAGTAACCTGTTCACAGGGAGAAAAATCCCTAACTGTGATTAACATTCCTTCTAGTCAAGTGATGGAAGATTTAAAAGATAGCACAGTTTCATTGAGATTAAAAAAAAATAGAAAATTCATCTAATAATGAGAATGAGAAGGAAGTTATACCCTAAAAAGCCAGGTGAAACACTGTTTTATCTGTAGTTATAATTCATCCTTAGGGCCCTCTATTCAGAACAAAGCCATGTCTTGGAATGATCCTTAGGAGTCAAAACTGGTTCTATGTGAAGGGAAAAATCTCACACTACTCCAGATCATAAGAAAAGAAGTAAAATATTACAATTAAGCAATTATGTGTTATTGAACTGATTTTTAGTTGATTTGGGATAACTGACAGGGAACAATAATCCAAATCTGAAAACTGCAAACACAGAAACTCAGGATACACAACATTTTGGTCTGTGTAAATTATCCTCCAAATGAATTCCTTTCAATTCTGTATGTAAGAGCATATTAAAAGCTTAAGCATTCCTGCTCTTTTGCCTGTCAGGATTGCTGGGAGAGAGTCAGCATTCCTTTATGCTGATAGAAGGCACATAACATGAGGGGCTGAATGTGCCTGGATTAAAAACTCATCTTAAACCATTTAGAGCTTTTTGCATCTCCTGTCCAGGCAATTCCACAGCTCCATTTTGTTTTCATCAGAGAAAAAAACAAATGGACTTGTTCTCATTTTTAACTAACTGATTGTTTTCAGGATCTGGCTGATTTTTTTTTTTTAGCATCCTCATGGTAAATACAGAGCATGATTCATTTTGTTGTAAATAAACTTGTGTAGGCTTGGTAACCTCATTTAACTTACACAATGCAGCTGCTCTGACCTTATCCTTTCCTTCATATTAAGTGGAGCTTAAAACAGTGAAAAGAGACCAAGCCAGAAGGAAAGTGCTGCTCTGGCTTTTACAAGATAAAGAAAAGGCACAAGGAGTTTTGTGCTTGGAAGACTCAAGGCTGACAAATGATGCTATGACAAACTAAACCAACAAATCTTACTTGTTAAGCAGCTTTAAATGAATAGAAAAAGAAGGATCCACAGAACAACATAAATTGTTCCCAAACACTAATACAAGCTGAAAGCAGTGTTTAAAACATCTAAAATAGACTACTTGCTGAGTGATCTCTCCATAGAAGTCAGTATTATTTGCAATAAAGTGCTTCATAACTAGCCCAGATCCCCAGATTTTATTTGAAAAAATCCAGATGGTCAGGAACATATTCTTGCATGGTTGATGTTCTATTAGATCTCGTTATACCTATATCACACTGATTTAACCTTTGTTAGAGTAGAAAAGGGAAGTTCTTTGTAATGTTTACCTGGTAAATGTCTTGGTTCCTGTTCAAAACAGACTGAAAGTACAGCAAATAAAAGAAATACAGCATACACCAGAGGATTAGTGGTTTGGTACTGCTGTTGTTTGCCCCTTTCTTAACTGTTTAATTTTTTTTTTAATCTTCACACATAAAAAGGTTAGTTAATAGTTGATGGGGTCAAGAAATAATAACCTCCACCATTTTATTTAATTGCTTGTATTTAAAAACTTGAATATCAAATGTCTGATCCTATTTTAATTGAAGAAATAATTGTCATATTTGACATAAATAAACAAGATTTTCCTGGGTGATAGTGCATGTTCTTGTTGATATAGATAGTTTCAAGCCATGTATACGACTCAGCATGAACTGACTGTAAGAGACATTTATTGATTTATGGAATGAAATAAGTTCCTCAGTCCTTGGCAGGATCTAAAGGAGAATACATTACACAGTGCAACTTCAACAAAGTTCCCTCTGCTAAGTAGATAAAAGTGAAAAGAATTCAAAAGCAGCTCAGAATTTCTGCCCAACTTTTCCCAGTGACAGCAGTTCTCACTCACAAGTCAAGAGCTGTGTTTCTGACAGAGATATACAAATATTCAGTGTGACTTTGCTGTTTTCTTTGCACTATTAGGAGCCAATCCTGTTTTATTTCTGAATAAATTAATAATAAATTAATAAATTTTAATAAATTAATAAATTAATAAATTAATAAATTAAGCTCCTTGACATGTTGAGTCAAGTATTTCCTACAGTGATGCCTAAGAGAACATGTCACATTTCACAGGAAGGGAGGAAAACAGATTTCCCCAGTGATTATTTTGAGAATCAGAGGCCATCTGAATACAGACACACCGAGTCAAAAGAGGAATTTCTAACATTCATTACCAACTTTTACTACCCAACAGAAAATTGATTCTGGTAACAGCCTGAGGGGTTGATCATCTGATTGCTGAAGAGAGCTAGATGAGAAAGTGGATCCAAAAGAGTAACTGCTCCTCTAAACCAGGGTTTGGTGCTGTAATGATTTAAAATTAATTCATCCTGTGGATTGCCCAGCTGGACTGCCCTGTGGGATTAAAGACAATTTTGCCCACTGAGCCATTTATTAGATCCCTAATTAATACTGATGGACTGTCTTCAAGGGTTTGGGATCCAGAAAGCTGAAGATTTCTCAGGATCGTAAAACTAAAACCTCTAAAAATGGCAAGCATTTAATGACAGCAAGCAGCCAAATGATTCCACAAAGAACAAAGTTGTGGAGGGATAGAATGTAAGAGAATAGCACAGAAGGTAGTCTCACACCTGAGGAGTTGCAGCTGTACTAATTACCAAAGATGAGGAACAGGCCTGCCTTTAAGAGGCCACAGCTGTGTCCAGTAATGATGAGTGCTATAGAAGGGTGGGTTAGCTGGGTGAGGAGAGAGCTGGAGTTTGTTGGTTGTGCTGTGAAGAGATGCCCATGGAAACCACTGAGAAGGTATGGGAGATTTATGATAAGATGACAACACAAAGTGACCACAAAACTCACTGTGAAAGAAAGTTGTCAGCACTACTGATACTGCTCCTACTGTAGTGTGTGAGAGGAAAGACTTTTCAATGAGTGATGTTTTTATAATCCTATTAAGAATCCCTTGCTCTAGTTCAGTTTTCTTTGCTTCTGAAGCTTCTATAAGTTATTCCACAGCAGCACCCCAAACAAGTTGCTCATGTAGATGAGCTTCATCATATTTTTAAGAGCTCTGACCCTCTGTGTCTCAGAGTTTTGTTTATCAGTATCCCTGCAGGTGCCATCACAGCTCTGCCTGAAGTTCACATGGCAGGGGCTGGGGAGGCTGCTGGGAACTGGGAGCTGTTCAGTGGTTTCCAATTCCCATACAGGACACCTGCCTCCAGTCTTGCGGCATCTGAAGAAATCAAAGTGCTATCAATTTAGTAAGGCTGCACAGGGCTCAGTAACCCAAATTTTGATATTGATGATAGCTTTATTTTAGGTATTGGTGGAGATCAGTGATTGAATTCTAAGGCAGTGCATTTACAAGTAGCTGGTGGAAACACAGACTTTTAAAGATGTGAATCAGTGTCCCATTGATGCCACATTCCATACACTATAATACTTTCAAGAAAAAAAAGCAAGGTCATAAATTGTTTAGAAATCATAAACTCAGAACTTCTAACCTTTTCCAGGACTTATGGCTGTCAGGAGAGGCTTATGATCACTCATCTTTTCCACCTTTTCTTTTTGTGAAATCAGCTCAAGCTCCTTCTTTTCCAACAGTTTGCTGGATGGGTAAAAAAGTCCAATGGTTTGGGTTCCTTTATCTTCTCTTTCTGTTAGTTGTGCCCTTGATTTGGGCAAGGAAACAGGACAAGTTTGCCAGGCAACTTGAGCTTGTAATAATTTTGCCTGTGAGGGGTGGTGGAGAAGGGAAAATATAAGTAATATAGATATAATTCAATGGCTTACAAGCATAACTAACCAGAACACCAAACTGTAAGGGAATGAAAAAGCTACCAAGAAGAATAATTAACAATTTTTAAATTTTAATTAGTGCATGGTCTGTAACAACAATGCAACTTATCACAAATATTCAAGCGAAATCCAAATTCTTCATGATTGCCAGGGATGCTTTTGTAGGGCAAAAGCTAGTCTTGTTAGGTATTGGGCTCTGTCTTAAAACAGTTTAAAAACAACTACTACATTTGTGTGGAAGAATACCTTGTATCAGCAGACCACAAATAATTCACAGCCAATAAGATAAAACTACATGAAGAGCTAAGACTTTTGAAAGGCTGGCTGTTTCTCACTTTGCCATTTACCAAGGCTGGATCCAGGTCTTGGGCTGAGGCTGCTTTTCAGCAGAAAGCAAAACAAACATTTTTGCCCTCCTTGTGCTCCTAGCCCACAGCATTGTCCCAAGGAAATGGAATTCTCATTCCCAAGGAATGGAGCTGTGCTGATCCATCCCCCCAGTGGAGCAGCCTCTCACTGAGTTCAAACCTGGCTTTGTGTGTCCTACCTGGGAGGATGCCAGGGGGTCCCCACGGTCCATGGGAGTGCCAGGAGAGCTCTGTCTGGATGGGGGCTCTATGTAGACACCACAGCACACACAGAAGCGAGCATAGGGCTGGTTGCTGGTCCCACACTTGGAACAAGTAAAGTAGGATGGAGGAGGTCCAGGCTGGAAAGATCAATGCAACATTTGTCACTAGAGAAGCATAGGATGAATGACTCAGGAATGATAAGGGCAGAGGAATGAATTAAGAGGAAGTAAAGTATCACCCTGAGTGCCCTAGTACAGTACAGGACCAATGGTTATTTATGCATATAGGGAAGTGTTTCAAATTTTATGTGCATTCAGCTCACAGAGAATAAATTCTCATTGAGTCTGATCTTTGGTAGAAGCACTGTACAAGGGGAAATTGTTTACAGTGACTGTAACTCTACTGAGCAGCAGTTAAGTACTTGTTCTTACTGAAGTTAAGGAGGCCTTCAGTCAAAACAATTGCATGCATCATCTCATATCTGGTAATTGCCTGTGAGATGATTATAGCCCAGAGCTGTTATGGGAAAACTTGCATTGGGTCAGCCTGTACTTTAACCTCTGATGCTGAAGTTACTTTGCCTGAGCACAGGGCTGTTGCATCTCAGCTGATGCAATGACCTGGTGCCTGTTGACCCACGATAATTTGTTTGCAGCCCTAAACCCTGGGGTCACAGACTGATGTGGGGTCAGGACGTCATCTAAGCCGATCATTTTTCCATACCCAATCCTCTCTGCTCTAAGCAAGTATCTCGATGAGAACAGTGTTTAGTGACTGGCAGGAGCTTAGCACAGAGCAGTGTGGCACTGCAGCAGAGAAGCAGCCCCAGGAGTGTCCCCACAGGCAGCAGGAGCACGTGCCTTGGCCCCACACCAGGCACAGAAGCGGGCGTCGCTCTGGTTCACGCCGCCGCACTTGGAGCACGGAGCCGTCTGCCCTGGCTGGCCCTGCAGAGCCGGGCACGAGTCTCCTCCAAACGGGGGCTGATGAAACAAAAAATGCATTAGGCACAAAATGCTCCTCAGGAAGGAAAAGTCCACCAGCCTCATAAGGGGAAAGAGGAAAGCAAGCTGCTCTGGCAACATAAAGTAATATTCAGCCTAAAGGAATTCTTGCAGCTTAGAGTGACTTGGATCTAACCTAGAATTTTCATTACAAAAACACAGTAAAATGTAGCATTAATTAATTTGAAAATATTTTTAGTAGAACTAGCACTAAAAAATAGTGTGCTTTTAAACTGAGTATTTATTAATAGGGCTCTATGTATAAGTCCAGATGAAATTAAGATGGAGGCTTCTGTACTGACAAACTTGCAGTTCCAAATCCAACATACAATTTTCCTTGTACCTTTCTTTTTAGTAGTATGGCAGGGAGAATGTGTTCAGGCAAAGAGTTTCCTCACAGTTTGGAATTTGCTGCATAAATATTTTTTTGCACTCTTTTGCCTTGTGCAAATTATATATTACCCAACTTTTCTACAATTAACTTCTATGAGTAAGCAAAACAGGTTTTTCATCTGAAACTTCCAGAGCTTAAGTACAGATCCCAGTTAGGACTTAAAAATGTTTTGTTAGGTTTTGCCTTAAGGCTTATGCAGTTTATTTTCTCTACAAGTCAGGAATATGGATAGGGGACAGAAGCCAAGGAAAATTATTTTGATTACACCATAACAGCAAGTAAGCAAACACAAAATAGCCCTGTTTTAATCTGTGGCCTGCATTGCAATTTGAACAATGCAATTTGGGGGTTCAGTTGGAAAATTAAATTTAGAAAAACACAAGTCTAAATATGTTCTAAATAGAAATTATTTAATAGCCATTCATAATGATATCAGCATTATTACTATTATTAAAAATACTATTGTTATCACTAATTCATCACTATTATTAGCAAATTTTCTCATTACTATTAATAATTCTTAGTAAACATTTAACTTTCTCAGCTAATACAGGTCTCACATTTGAGTCATATGCCTAACTACATATGCATCTACATATTATCTACACACATTTCTGCATTCATTGAAGCAGCCAAACATACATTTATCTTAGGTAAGTACAGAATCCTACTGAAATTCACTTTGAAATGACACTCATGTGGCTATACAAGAGACTTTTGCCTCTAGCTATGGACAATTTTAGAACTCAGGATATTAATAATTATAATCAGAAGATTTTAACTTGCAAACCATTCTTCTTCTATCATTTTTTTATTTACCACAACATGGAGAAGTGAAATGTACCAGACATTTTTCATACAAGATTTTTTCAGAACTGAAAATAAAATTCTTCTAAGGAACCAAGCTAAACGGGGAGTTGAAACAGAGCAATTTTAGGGGTAATATTTCAGTGCTTTTCTCACCTCTGTGCAGAGTCACAGCCAAATACAAGCATGCTAGCTGTATGCATGTAGGAGAAGCAGCAAGTGGAGATAAGAAAAATAATGTAAAAGTGGAGATATGAAAAATCATGCAAAAGCCTATTCTATTTTCAGAAAATAACTGAAATCAGTGTGAATGTTGTTCCTGATGCATATACTCAATTTTTCCACTGCAATTGGACGTAATGTGGACACAAATAAGACTCCCTTGGAATCAGGACTACCCATTTTCTAAGAGCATTCTGAGCTTTCTCAAGGGCATTCACAATCCTAACTTCCATGTCAGAAACTTGAAGATACATGAGACACTCATGTTTAATTAATTGGACATTTGTGGTGGAGCTTCTGTGGGAGGACTGGGCTTAAATGTCACATTGGGAAGAGAATCTCTGCTTTGGTACTTCAGTTTTCAGAGATGAAGGATGTTGTGCTGTGGTTTGACTCACCCAGTGTGACTGAAGCCTTACCATCTGTACTTCAGGCAGTTTGCTCTCACAAGTTGCACAGTGCTTATGGTGAAGAGGATTCCCTGTGCCACACACCTGACAAATGACTTTGCCCTTTTAAACAGAGAGAAAACACATTTCACAGAGTATTTGAAAACTGTCAACAAAAAGACAGAGAAGAAGCCTTGATATTACAAAATGCTGTGGTTATTCAGCCCTGCAGATAGAGGATGTCCTTCAAGTCTGAGCTGTTTCACACTTTAGTCAGGCCATGTTGCCTCTCATCACATGGAGACTATTTATTAAAAATTATGGTATAGTTTCCTCAGGAGATTCAGTATCAGTATCTCCAGGTCTTTGTATACTCTGGTTTCAGTTTGCTAGTCACTATCCTCACAAAAACCAGACAGCCCAGTATCTGCATAGACCATTATTAATAATAGTATAATACCATAATACTATGTGGTGCCTTAAAAGCCCTCTGGTGGTGAGTTGACCCTGGCAGAAGACCAGGTGCCCACCAAAGCTGTTCTATTACTCCCCTCCTCAGCTGGACAGAGAAGAGAAAATATAATGAAAGGCTCATGAGTTTAAGGGCAGGAAGAGATTACTCACTGATGACTGTAAGGGGAAAAACAGACTCATCTTGGGTAAACTTACTGAATTTATTACCAATGAAATCAGAGTAGGAAAATAAGGAATCAACCAAATCTCAAAAAACACCTTCCCCCAACTCTTCCCTCCTTCCTGGACTTAATTTTCCTCCTGATTCTGTCTCCTGCCCTCCTCAGCAGCACAGGGAAATGGGGGTTAAGGTCAGCTCATCACACATTGCCTCTGCTGCTTCTTCCTTCTCAAGGGCAGTATGTCCATGTCTTTCTTGTACTGGGGAATCCTTAATCCCTTTTTCCATTCAAGCTGTTTTAAATCCCACTAACTCTTAAAGCTGTCCATAATGTAATTATGCAAAGCTGGGTTGTATCAAAATATTTGTAATGAAGTAATCTGTACGAAAAATGCATGCCAGGAGTTAAATCATTATTTTTTTTTTCTTATTCTCAATTACCTTTATGCAGATGCTGTTTTGGGGCTGCAGCTGTGGAGCTATTGGTGCCTCACAGATAATGCAAGTGGGTGTATTCATTGGCACAAGATGTCTGCATTCAAGGCACGGTGCCATCTGAAGGAAAAGCCACCTCACAGTTATGTTAAGGACCACAATGAGATCATTAAGGTCATCATGAGATTTCAGTATTTTCCTATCTGGAGTCTACATCAGCAGCAAGGTCATTGGAAACATAGCAGTTGACTGCAATTGATGCTGATACTGACTTTAAAGATCAAAGGATCATACTGAGAAAATATTAAGACATCTGGAAAGAGAATGACAGAAAAGTACTAAAGTAATTTTCAATAAAATGAAAATGATAGTATAAAATATAGTAGGACTGGAAAGGTGCTGTGGTTCTTGAGGGGACCTGTGAGAAGGCTTTCTTTCTGTTTCCAGGAAATTACAATCATATTATTCCACTGTCACTCACTTCATACAGGTAACTGAAATTCTCCTAATTATGAATCTAATCTAAGGAGGTGGTGAATTTCAGTCATTACTTAAAACTACAGCATTTCACAGACCAGAAAACTTTCTGATGATACAGGAAGGGAAACACACCACTGACTTGTCAGATCAGGTCTTGGGAAGAGGTTAGAGAAGACAGTTACACACACCACTCCAAAAACTTGGTGCATATGCCCACACATGCCACCATTTAAAGTTTCAGGTCTGGTAGTGTTTCCTGACATAGGCAAATAATTTACTTTTTCTTTGTTTTCCTTATTAGAATACATGGCCCTTGAAAAAAATCAATTTCACCCATTGTTGGAGAATTTAATTGGGTCCCGTGCTAAAGGTATTGAGCAGAACAAAGCAATTAGAGCAGAACTTTGAAATGAAAGTGTGAGTAGGTAACAGGTTTGCCAGCACTGACTGTGTAACTTGCAGAGGCTGCTGTTCTTTGCAAGGATGATGTGTGGACTGCTGTGATGTTTTGCTGACCTGTGTTCCTTCGGGGACTGGGAAGCGCTGGAATGGCACAGGGGGGACAGGAGATCCACATTTCTGGCAGAAGTGAGCCAAGGGCTCAGACAGGCGAGGGGCAGAGCAATGTGCACATCTGAAAATAAAGCAAACTGGCTGAGCTGGGTTTGGGATTGCACTGCTGCATAATAATGAATAATCTGCAATTGGCTGGGACAGGACTTAGGCTGCTGATTTCTCAGCAGTGGTGGAACACCACACCATGCCCCAACATCCATGATATGGAGTTTTGAACTCCAAACAGCTTTGCAAGGTAGAAAGCTGTCTGGTCTTGGGGGTCTCTGTGGACATGATGACCCTGAGATGTGCCAGAGTCTCTTTTCCCAGCCCAGCAGCCAAAGGAGGAGTCAGGATTCTTTTGTTCTGGTTCTCAAGGTTGTTTATTTGCTGTTATCTATAACATTCTTTCCCTGGCCTGCTGAGGTCTGTTCAGCAGGTCAGTCAGTGGCACACTGACCACCTTCAGAGGTGATGTTATCTTTTTATACTAAAAACTGTGTGTATGTTATTTACAATAATTTCCCAATACCTATCACCTGTGTTAGACAGTGTGTTCCTACTCTAAACCAATCCAAAGGTGCTACCATCACCCAGAGGATGGAGGCTAGGAAGAAGGAGAAAAAAGGACAAGGCACGCCTGAATTCCTCCATCTTGGGACCCTGAGCCCCCATTCTAAAACCCCAAAATTCTACTTTTCACCCTGTGACAAACTAACTATCATTCTACTTAAACTTTGGTGGCTTGTAAATCCTCATACAAGGTTGGTCATTTTTTCCATGGGTCAAGATCAAAGGCACAGGGGTCTTGGGCTCTGTGCCCTCTGGCAGGGGCTCGAGCCATCCAGGTTAGCCAGAGGGATGTCCTGGGTACTGACAGTCTGGCTACTATGGAGTTTCATACTTTCCTCCTCATGATGGGAGGCAAACAGGTCTCCAGACAGGCAGCCTGTGTCTGTCAGGCCTCACTGCTGCACCACGGGGAGCCACTGATGTAGATCACACAACTTTTTCAATCCTGATAAGCATTAATGTTCTGTGAGACTACTCCAGTGAGCAGTGTTCACCTACAGCACTGAGGGTGTACTATAATTTGAAAAGACAGTTTATCCTCTGATCCTATGGGTGTTAGGAGCTTTTTTTTTAAAGGGATGATAAAACAGTTGATAACTGACAGTTGAAAACTACATTTAAGAAACAGAATTTTCAAAGTCCTATCTAGATTATACTCTGTAGCTATGACCCAGTGTCTGTCTTTGCCTTCCTTATTTTTAGAGAAGCCCACAGTATTATCAGCTTGGTTGCAAAAGGATCAGATATTTTTCCAAAGGACAAGTATGTTAAAAGGAGAAGCCACTTACTTAAGGAAATCTGTTTCACTCTGGATCCTTGACACATGTGTGCTTGCTAAGCTTTTCTGGCTAGTCACTGCAGAGGAGCTTGCAAACTGAAATAGAGGTAATTCTTTATGCTTTAGTAAGGAAATATTTGCAAAATGCATAGAAAGATAGAAAAATCAGCTAGTGATGCAATTTGAAATAAACTGCACTGAAGTGCACTGCTTTGAAGAGTATCTACCATTCTTGATTCCCCCATTAGCTGAATTAAGGACCCATGGCTTCTTCCACTAAAAATAAATCAATGCCTTGCTACATCCACCACAGCA
Source organism: Agelaius tricolor (assembly GCF_023055355.1). Classification (NCBI taxonomy): domain Eukaryota; kingdom Metazoa; phylum Chordata; class Aves; order Passeriformes; family Icteridae; genus Agelaius; species Agelaius tricolor. The sequence continues at coordinate 10,337,779 of NW_027269261.1, forward strand.
TTACTGAATACTGAGTTTTAAATATTAATTTGCCAACAAACAGCAGTAAGTATTTGCTAACTGCAGATTCAGGAATGTATTATAAAATAATTAGTAGGGATGCAGTCAGTGCTGATTTCCTTTGCCTGCTTTTGTCCATGCTGACAACTATGTCCTGCTTTGGGCATTCCTATTCCAGTGCATCATTACCATTACATTTAAATCAGGACTGTAGAATCCAGGCAAAGGCATTAATAGCTGAGAGAGATCACAAATCTTCACCTTCTCCTCTTTTTAGACGTCTGTCCTTATGATAGCCTTGCAAAGTTTTCTTCAGCTTACCCCTTTGCTCACCTGTAATAATTCCATTGGTTGTTCTGAGGTGGATTCCTCTCTGTGCTCTGTGGCTCCCAAACCACTGGCAAGGAGCTGAGGTCCTTTAGGGGATCTGTGAGAAGGCTTTCTGTCTGCTTCCAAGATAAAAATTACAATCCTGTTATTCCACTGTCACTCACTCCATGCTTCAGTTAATGTCTATCTGAACAGGAATGTTACATACTCTACTTAAGCATAATTAAAAACATATTTGGCCTCCACATTTTGGGTTCAAATAAGCTGCATGGAATTACAGGAAATGGAACTAGAAGAAACCCCACACCTCTCTGACAGAGCTGACTTTTGTGTTTTAATTTATTTACAGTTTTCTTCCTTCCTGCATGGTAAAAAAAAAACCCAGCTCCTGAGAGTAAATTAATGAGTAAACATTAATACAATTACCTGCTCTAAAACAGTCCCATTGCTGTTGCCATGGACTAAGAGACTTTATCTACAGAGAAAATCTGGGTGAAGCTTTCACTTCTGCTCAGTGTATTTATTTTGGAATCTTGTTGCAAGCAAACATCAGTAAAGAAACTCTGTAAAGGATTTGCAATCCCATCAAGTTAACAGCATCTTCTGGCACAAAGGGAAATACAGACAGGGCCTTGTTGTGCTGCTGAGAAATGAATGACATTTTAATATGTTTTTAAGAAGTCATGTGAAATGTATGGAAGGTAAATTTTGTTCTCTATTTGCAGAGTTGAGCAATCCAAACTGGAATTTCCAGAGGATGTTCTGTCTTCTGAGAGGGTTTTGAAATTACCCACATTTTACAAGTGGTACAAGAGGAAAACTCTATGCTATTTTCTGCTAGAACAGAAGACTATCTCAGTTTTATGAAGTGGTACTTACCTTGAAGGTCTTGGGTTGTTTCATCCCAGGCAGGCTTGATTTCCACATTCAGTCTATTCTTCTTAGGTTTTGTAGTAAATGTTCCACCTTCCTTATTCTAAAATGTAATTCCATTTGAATTTCAAATAAAACTTTTGCTTTTGCTCTAATCCTCTCTTGCTATAGTTATTTGTTAAAAATTTAAAAGTACATCCTTAAGGTATTTATTTTCAATGCAAGTATGTTAAAAGCTTAATTTTAATATTACAAAAAGGATCAAAGCAGCAAAGATGGGCAAAAAGAGAAAATAAGATATGTGAATAAAATTGGCAGTCAAAGCTTAATATCTAGATAATATCATATATACAGTATTTTATACACAAGGGGTTACAATTTCCAAAACTTACCTGCGTGGCCATATCTTTTAGGAAATTCTTGTCATCATCTTCAACAGGAAAAAGGAAGTTTGGTTGCTGGTACTCCACCACAAACACCTTTGTCACAACTGAACTCTCCCTGTAGTCCCTGAAAATCAGTATTCACATAGCTAAGAACCTGCCACAGACCTGTGTGCTGCAACAGGAAAATCTCTGATGGATGTGGCTTATTAGGTGGAACAGCCCTTCCAAGCTTGCCAGTCATTATTGCAGTAGAATCCTGAGCAATATTTCTTTGATAAAACAACTGTCATTCTCTATTGCCTATTAAATTACAGCAGTGGATTGAAATTGCTGTAAATGTCCAAATCACTCTTGCATGATTTATTGTTATTATTGTGAATCTCTGAAAATGTCTTAGTATAGGCAGACTGTAAACAAGTGTTAATCCAGGCAGTGATGGCAAGAAAATAAACCTAGGCCTAGGTTTTGTGTGTTATATAAAGTTGTTGTATTGCAGAGCAGGCACAAGCACAGGCTGGCTGCAGGTGCTGCTAAAGGGAACAGCAAACACAAATCTCCAAGTGGAGTGGAAGTTCCTGCTCCCTTGGAAATAAAAGATAAAGCAATACAGTACAGACAGAGAACTGATGTGTCCTCTCTCTGTCTCTAAGCATGAAGCTATTTTGGACAAAGTCAGTGGTTGTGCAGTAAAATCCAGTTTTCTTTCAATGTATTGTATTTTTGCTTCACCTAATGTTGTACTTAAGCTGTGAGGTTCTGTGATCCCTTGGGAGAAATGAAGCAAATTCCTGGGAAGACCAGCTTCTATAAATCCCCAGAACCACTGAATGACCCCAGAAACACCAGCCTGGTTTCTCTGGTGTTTCTGATGGTCACACTCCAAGGGAGGAGCTCTCAGGACAGTACATCAGCTTCTCACCCACAGCCTCTGGGATCACTGGACACCCAGAGTCCAGGAGATAACACCCAAGAGGTTACCCAACCACACAAACCATGGACATCCATTTTAATGGATAAAAATTATCCTGAGAAAGCCAAGTCAGTGCTATTCATGAGGCTCATTTAGACTGCAAACTGCCTGGGGAATGGCTCATCTCTCACCTGCAGGGTATGGAGTGCTTTAAACAAAACAGGGATATCTGTCCCTTGCTAAAACAGGACTAAAATAAACCAAAACAGGATACTCACTTTGTAACTGCCAGGGCCTTGACCATTATTCTCCCCTCTGGTAATATGATAGGACCCTTATACTCCAAGGTGTTATATGGCCCATAGCCAGGTTTCCTAATGAGTTCTGGTTTACTTCCATCTAAAGTGTAATAAATAGAGGCCTCAGGTGTATCTGAAAGAAACAAAAAAATTAATTCCTCAGACTGTAGGCAACCTTGGAAAAACAAAGTACTTACTCACTAATGTGCTTGATTTTTGTCACACAAAGAAAATAAAGCAGTTCCATAAGTGACCGAATGTTTGGGATCAAAATTGTTTCTCCCATGAAGTATCATTTACTCAACAAAAGCAATTTCATTGTAAGCAATATTTCTGACAGCAAAGTATCTGTGAAATGATTTTGCATGCAAACATTGCAGCAGCTTGTCCATTCCAATGACAGAAAGGGTATTTTCTGCCACAGCAAAAGTTGACAATTCAAAAATTGTAACGACAATGTTGGGAGTGAGCCTGGCACATGATTCTTTCAAGCACTATTTTTGCAGTCAAAGCCAAATGCAACAGCTTAAAAGTTTGGCCTTGGAAGCAATTAAGACAGCTAACACATATACTTTTTATGTCAGTAATATTGTTTGGATGCATGAAATTACATGCAAGTATATTTGGTGCATCAAACCTGCTGGTCAATTTTGTAAGTTCCTTAAATGCACACTCCAAACATCATGATTAAATGTGAAAAAAAGTATAAAGGCCAAATATTTCAAATGGACACATAAGTACAGGTTTGAGGTGGGGTTAAACTCTTGTTCATACCTGATTTTATTTCTATGAGAGTATTTGTGTCTATTTCCCGTTGAGCTTTCCCTGGAGGTGGGATACGAAGTGGGATGATCTGAGGAGCTGAGACAGAGCCAGCTGTCATTTTTCCCAGAAGTGATCTTTAAAACAGAAAAATAAAAAGGCAGACAATCATTTTCCTAAAAAAAAAAATGCACTGAGAAATAAAGTCTTTTAGCATGACTCCTGGTCTTTGTTCCTCTTGAAGAGAGAACACTGGATTCTTTAAACCATCCTGTGACTGTGATTCCATGTGTTTGATCTAGAACAGCTTCAGCACCTCATGTCAGTGACACATGGAAGGAGTAAGGGACAGGAATCTCCACCCTAACCATGTCAGATGTGGAACCAGCCTCATCCACTATGGCCATCTGAGTAAGTACAGGGTGCCCTGGAAAGGACTAAAGAAAACCAGCTATTTCTTAAGCTTATGCCAGTTACCATGTGAATCCAGAATATATCCATGAAACAGGTGCCAAACCTGATTTATCATGATGTACATAGTCATGATCACGCCATGTAATTCAAGAATGCAAAATTGCATTTGGATATGATGACATTTTACAAAACAAACATATAATACACACTCCAGATCTTGGGAATTGATGCTCAGGGCCAGGAAACACATCTGGGTTACAAGGATTTGGCTCTGTCACCAACCCTCCAGTGCCCCAGGGACACTCCCCAGCCTCTCCGGGCAATCTGTCCCAGTGTTCCTTTACAGGCTGAGGGTGAACCCTTCCCATGGGAGCCTGGAACTTCCCGCGCCCCAGATTCTCACTGTTGCCTCCTGCCCCATTTTTGGGCACCACTGAGCCGAGCCCGGTCCATCCTGTGACCCCACCCACCAACCATGGGCGGATCAGCTCTGTCCCTGACCTGAGGGGGCGTTCAGCCTTTCCCTGCTGCTCCCAGCCGCTCCTGGCATCCCAAAACTATAGCAGGCTCCTGGGGAAACCCAGAGCATTGGGAATATTTCTCTGTTTGCTCCGGGGTGCCCTGACCCCCAGGGGAGCACTGACTTTGACCCTCACTCATGGAGAAAGTTTCTTAAACTTCAAGATAAACTAGAATCCACAAAAGTGTGAAATAGATTATAGAGAGCAGTGTAGGTGTATCACTTTGGGATTTTGAGTATGTTGTGGATGGAAGCAAGATGGAGGGCACAGGGTGTTGTCCTGGGCTTCTTCTTCATGCTTCTTCTTCCTCCTTCTTCATGGGTTTGGGTGGCATTTTGTAATTGGGCAGAAAAATCCACATTGCAGGCTCTTTGGGATCAGTTATGTGATTTATGTTATACAATAATTTGTGCTAAAGGAAATTAAAACCACAGCATCTTGTGTACCAAGCCAGTGTCGGACAAATAAAGAATGGAGATTCAAACACCAGGAGGACACTGTCTCCAGGGATGTATATTTCAAGGGATTTTTTTTCTGGGGTCTGACAAGACCCCAGCAGGAGGCATTTGATAGGCATCATCAGAAGTTTATGCCAGGAAGTTTTCACCTGACAGGATTCCAGGAATTATCCACTGCTTCCAGGAAATGCAGCAGCAAAAAAGAAAAACTATGATAATATGCTAAAATATGCTAAAGAGCCCCCTTCCAGAGCCCCAAAGACTGTATAAAACAGACCCCTTCAAAATGACATTTCAGAGACCCACAGGGACTTTGGTGCAATAGACACCAAATCCTGAGTCTCCCCAAAACTGATTGTCTGGCTCAGAGTCAACTCACTTGTGGCTTTTTCCAAATTTATACTTTGATAATTTAATACATTTCCTTAATTATTAAATTGGAGTATTCATTTATAAGAAGTTATTACATTAAAAAGGACAATAATCTAAGTGTCAGCTCTTAATTGGATAGTTTAGTCTTAAAAGACCTTGTAACAAGAGATACTTTGTCACAGACATGTTTTATGAAAAATCCTTTCCTTAGGATTATTTCTCCTGAGAAGCTGAGAGGCCTCAGGAAGAAAATGTAAACTTTGATTATCTGCTGCTGTGGAATGCAACAGGTGGATCTGTAATTGGTCTCATGTGGTTGTTTTTAATTAATGGCCAATCACAGTCCAGCAGTGTCTCTCTCTGGTCAGTCAGACCAGTCAGTCAGGATTTTGCTATTCATTCTATTCTTTCCCTTTCCTTGCTAGCCTTCTGATGAAATCCTTTAGTATAGTTTTAATATAATATATATCATAAAATAATAAACCAGCCTTCTAAACATGCAGTCAGATCCTCGTCTCTTCTCTCATCCTGGGACCCCTGTGAACACCACTAGGATAGTTGGCCATTTTGTGCCTTCTAATAAAAAGCTGCCAAACTCACCCTAATGAGACTTTTTTACTAATAAGAAATAATAAACACCTGAGTCCGAACACCAATTACAGTCTCAAGTGCCTTCAATCCAAACCCAAAAAACCCAATAACTAACACCCCGCAGGCTCCCTCCGGCCTTTTGGGATCGCATCCCTGGAATGGGGACGGCCCCGCCGGCACCTCGGCCCGCTCCAGGGCGCCGCCCCCACACCCTGCCCTGCTCCATGGCGGCTGTCCAGCCCCTGCTCACCCTCCGGATCCTGCTCGATCCCGCTCGATCCCGGTCAATCCCGCTGGATCCCGCTCCGTTTCCAGGGACGCCGCTCCCGCCCCCCATTGGCCGTTGCTCGGCAACCGGCCCCTCCCGCTCCGGCCGTCGCGCATCTCTGACGTCATCTCTCCGCGCCGGAGCCCGCCGCGCCATGGCGGAGGTTAAGGTGAAGCCGGAGGTGCCCGATCCTATGGACATCGAGAGCAGGTGCTGCGGGCGCACGCAGGCGGGCATGGAGTGGCTGTGTGGAGGCCAAGAAGGGCGGGTTTTGGGGCGGGGGGGCAGCAGGCGTGGCGGGGCTCGTCGTTCAAGGCATGAGGGGGGTGGTTCGACGCCCGAGTGTTCATGAGGAGAATGATGCTGAAGGAGAGGGTGGTTGGGGACACTGAGAGTTTTGTGCTGGGAGGTGCTTAGAGGGCACTGGGGGTTGGGTCAGGTGAATTTCGGCTGTCCCGGAGTTTTTCTGGTCTTGGAAAGGGAAATGGTGCACAGGGAGTTGGTGCCGAGATGCCTGAAGAAGCAATTGATGGACACTTTTCCCCCGAGTTGCTCTTGTCGCTCTCTTCCATCCTGACTCCAGTGCTGTTTGGATTTGGGTTTGGATGCAGCAGAACGTGAGTTTTAAAGCTGCTTCTCTCCTCCTGCAGGATCCTTGAGCTGTGCCACCAGTTCCCCCATGGCATCACGGACCAGGTGATCCAGAATGACATGCCTCACATGGAAGCCCAGCAGAGAGCTGTGGCCATCAACAGGCTGCTCTCCATGGTAGGGACAGCCCACCTTCCTCATCTTCCTCAGCACATTCATAACCACAAGGCCCATTAGGGATGGGGAGTTAATTAGCTGTAGAGAAAAGGAGGGATGTGAGCCCTTCTCTCATAGGTGGGGGTGTTCTCTGAACCCCCCACGAAATCCCAAGCTTATGGATTGCTCTGAAGGCATTCAGGAACCTGCCAAATCTGTAAGAACCAAGGCTGTAACAGGAGAGGATCAGCTGGCAGTGAGAGAGTGAATTTTAATTAATGCTGTTATACACACTTACACCCTTAGGCTTGTCCAGTTGCTTTCTTCTTCAAAATAGGAAATAAGGACTTTGCCTGGCCACAAGCATGCACAGCAGAACAATCTCTTTGCCAGTAATTTGCTTCTAAGAGTCACTGTCCATCAAAGTTGGCAGCTTTCCAGTGATGGCCCCTTAGTAAAAAGCAGAACTTTGCTGCTGGAACTTGGAATTGTTCCAGAGCTCCACTGTGATTTCTGTGCTTTGGTGGAAACTGAGAGCAAAGTGTACAAGAACTGGATGTCCCTTGTGCCGTGTGAAAGTCAGGAGAAATAATAGGAATTGTGTAGATGTTGTGGGAAGGGTCAGGAACTGTTTGTTATTTCTGACAGCTGATCATAAGTGGAAATTTGTCAGGGGAAAAAATGTATCCTTAAGGCTGTTATTGTTTCCAGTGATTAGAAATGTTAGTTTTCATTTTTCTTTATTTAGTTGACATTAAACAAGGTTTTTATTTTAGAATTTTGGAATAGTCTTCAAAACACCTTCTGAAACAAGGTGTTTGAAGGGAAGTAAATGCATTGTGCCCATCTCTCCTAGGGGCAGCTGGACCTACTGAGGAGCAGTGCAGGTCTCCTGTACAGGATCAAAGATTCCCAAAATGCAAGGTAAACCTGTGTCTGCTGGGGAAGTATGTTGAGAACACAATTCTTGTTTAAAACAAATCCAACTTCTTTCAAATTTTGGACCTTTTAAAAAAATCCTGATGTCTGTGTTGTTTGACAGTAAAATGAAAGGTTCTGACAATCAAGAGAAGCTGGTTTACCAAATCATAGAGGATGCAGGCAACAAAGGTACTTTAAATTATCATTGTGAATGGTACTAACTCTGTTTGCTAACTCTGTCCAAAGTCACAAATGCTTGCCCAGACAATACAAATATAAAATCTAATGCCCCATACCTGCTTGTTTTTCCCCAATCCCTTCTGTCCATTCCTTTCATTTTGCTGGGAGTGGCAGGCAAGCAACCCAGGCAGTGTTCTGATGTGACTTTTGGTTGGTATGTATGGAAACAAATAATTTCTACTATTTATTTCTGTTCACTTCTCTGTTTTTTAACAGGTATTTGGAGCAGGGACATTAGGTACAAAAGTAATCTGCCTTTAACAGAGATCAACAAGATACTGAAAAACTTGGAAAGCAAGAAATTAATTAAAGCAGTTAAATCTGTGGCAGTGAGTATTTTGTGACCTTTTTAAACAATTTTAAACATCTGCTGCATGCTTTGTATGCTTTTAACAGGGGCCTGGGGGCAGAGAAAGCTGGAGGCAGAATGAGTTTTCTCTTTGAAAACTGTGCACCAGTGTTTGACTCTCTGCCTTTAGTGTGCAGCTTTGAGGTGCAACAGATCAGCTGAGGTCTACAGGTCAGCTTCTTGCTGTCTGTCTTCAGTTGCCTGGTTCTCACTGGGTCTGGTAAAGCAGGTGGGGGTAGAGAAGTTGGACACAGCAAAGCAGTAGCTTTTTTGTGTTCATGTGAAAGATGCTGGCTTCATCTGGTCTGTTATAAAATGATTAGGAATTGAAATGGGTTGATCTTCTCTTTATCTCTGTGTTACCTGAGGGTCAAGCAGGTTGAGGATAGCTGGAGTCAGGTAGAGGAGTAATAAACCTCTTTGGCAGATTATCTGCTTGTATATATCCCTTCCTTGTGAAGGAGGGCATATGTTGTTGAGAGCTGTACCTTTCCCTCCCCCAGGCATCCAAGAAGAAGGTCTATATGCTGTACAACCTGCAGCCCGACCGCTCCGTCACTGGAGGGGCCTGGTACAGTGACCAGGACTTCGAGTCTGAGTTTGTGGAGGTGTTAAATCAACAGTGCTTTAAGTTTCTGCAGAGCAAGGTGAGTGCCAAAGTCACTTGCCATTTCTTGTGTAAACAGGTGCCAGGTAAGGCTTAAGGTTTTCCATGAGTGTTGGCCATTATTGCAGCTAGATTGGCAAATCCATACTGTACTATTATTTTTGTCACATTAGGTGTGAAGGTGTTGTATTTAATGATGGCTGTTTTTACACCCTGGACAGGGAGGGAAGCCTTTTATCCCCAAGGTCCAATGACAAACTGTCCTAGGTGACCCAAAATTGTGTATTCCTAAGACCCAGCAACCCAGGAAAGGGGAACTTGTGTGTTTTATCCTGGAAGGAGGGGATGCAGGATCCCTTTAGAAACAGAAATGGACATGAGGGGAACACCTTTGTTCTCCCTGGGTGCCCGAGGGGATTGCCTGGGGCAGGTCTTCAAGTCATACCTGATGTGAAAAACGCCAATCACTTGTTTTTAAAATTTTAAAAGTTTAATAGGAATAAAACGGTTATAAAAATAGTGATATAATTAGAGTAATAAAAATTTGGGCAATTAGGATTTAGGACAATATGAGACAATAAAAACAAAGAGTTACGGACAGTCCGGGTGCCTTTTTCTGGGCAAAATAAGCCCAAGAAAGGACACACGTTAACAGAGGATTAACCCTTAAAAGCAACAGCCTGTTACATTTTCATACACCTCATCCATGATGCATAAATTCCATTCAAACACAGGATTCTGTCTGGTCAGTGTCAGCTTCTTCCTCTGAATCCTGACAGCATCTTCAATCCTGAGCGAGGCAGGAAGAAGTTCATTTCTTCTGATAAGGGAGCAATAAATTCTTTATCTCTGAAAGATTTTGGTGTCCTGTGGCTGCTATCTCAGTGCAAGTCCTCTCTTTAAGAAAAGTATCTTACACAGCATAGTTTCTATTTTAACTTTATGTTATAACCTAAAACTATATTTAACATACTACTTAAGAAAATGGTTACAGCATAACTTTCTAACATAACACATATAATATTCATTTCAGTATTTACAAAAAGCCAATCACAAAATACGCATTTTTCACAGCCAAGCAGCTGCATTTTGCAGTCCAGACCTGCTCCAGAGGGAATTACACAATACCTTTTCCAGCTGAAGTGCCGTCAGACGCTCTCTCCACGATTTTCCAGCTGCCTGCCATTTGTTTGTTGAGAAGGGGGTGGGCCTGCAACTTGCTGGGAAATTTTTTACAGCATTTTTGGCAGCATTGGAGATTTTGGCCAAAAATTGTCCAGATTTTGTTTTGTGTCTGTCCTCCTTTGATTGTTGTTTGTGGAAGTTCTGGAACCACGGAGGCTGCTGTGTTTTATTTGATATTGTTTCCCTTCTGTCTTGTCCCATTTTGTCTCTTATTGGTGGAAGGAGATTATTCATTTTGGAGTCTCCACCCAATATAATTGTCTTAAACTAAGACACAAACCAGGTAGTAGAGACCACAGGACCAAAAAATCTAGGAGAAGTCACTGTGGTTTCTGCAGAACATCTCATTTCTGAGACGGTGTAAGGCAGCAGTCAGTCAGGCAGCTCTGCCTAGAACACAATTGCCCCTAGTCTAAATTGTCCCTGGTTCATTAAATATGTCTGCAGATTCTAGCATTTGTCTATTCCATTACAATATATTTTTAATTAGCTCTAGGTAGAGCAGAAACTTGGTTTTTTGTCAACAAAATGCCAGATGCTGGTGTTCCTTCATATTAATCTGAACTACAGTGTAAATTTTATGTCATTTATTATAAAATCATATTTGATTGTGCACTGCATTGTCTCACATACACCAGTTTTAAGAATGTGGCTTTAAATGCTAAACATGTCCCAGAAATGGAAAACTAGTTTTGTTCTTGAGTCTGCCTGAAACTGAACCACAAAGCAGGCTCTTGGCAGTGAGTTCTGACTCTGACTAACCTTTGCTTTTTCTCAGGCAGAGGCAGCTCGAGACAGCAAACAGAACCCCATGATACAGAGGAACAGCTCGTTTGCCTCATCCCACGAGGTGTGGAAATACATCTGTGAGCTGGGCATCAGTAAGGTCAGAACACATTCATCTCACTGCTGTTCAAATTGTCAGTGCATGATGGGCTCTAGGAGCTGGCTACTGCAAACATGCTGAAGGTCTCATAAGTGTTTTAGCACCCCACAGCTTGTGTAGTGGGGGTGAGCTTTGTGGCTTCATTGCTTTTAGGGGAGGGTCATTGACACTGCCTGGCATACCAGGATAGCTTGTGCACGTGGGTTTTCTAAAATGTGTAAAAGAATTAGCATTCACATCCTTGTAAACTGTCTCAGCTGGTTTAGATTTCATCATTTCTCTTAAGTTTACATAAGCACTTCAAGGAATTTTAGGGGAGGGGAAAAAAAGAAGGGGAAAAATACCCCACCATTACTGGTCACCATCAACAAGTATATCTTTAGCAGTCTTGTCTTTTTCTTCTTTCACAATTGTTTTCTGCAAAACTGGGACTGTATTGTGCTAGGCTGATGGAGACATCTCAGGTGCACAGGGAAGTTCTTTTTGGTAAGACCAAGGCTAGTGCAAATCAGAAATGCTCAGGAGGTAGGAGGTATTAGTATTTGCTTTTCTTTCTGCATCTGCACAACTCCATAAAGTTCCCAGTGAGATTGGTGTCTTTTTCTGGGCTAGGTTAGAACTCTATGGATTTGTTACTCATGTTGTTTGCTCCTTTCCTCCTTGCAGGACTCACTGGTACACATCTTTCCTAACATCTATTTCACAAATTGTTTCTTAGGTAGAGTTGTCAATGGAAGACATTGAGACCATTTTGAACACTCTGATCTATGATGGCAAAGTGGAGATGACCATTATTGCTGCCAAGGAGGGGACAGTGGGCAGCGTGGATGGACAGATGAGGCTGTACAGAGCTGTCAGTCCTCTCATCCAGCCCACTGGATTGGTCAGGACACCCTGTGGACTCTGCCCTGTGAGTAACTAATTCTGTGTATCATTAGTGCTGCATGCAGCTCTTGAACACAGGCCTACAGTGGCCAGATGGCACAGGGCAAGCTCTGCCCATGAGTCAGCCTTGGGGCTGAGCCAGCTGTGCCTGAAAGCTGCCTGTGAGGAACAGGTTCTGGTTTTGGTCTGAACACCTGCTCTGCCAGGTGTTCCTCATTTCCAGCCTGTCTCTTTACTGGACTCTATGTGAAAAGATGCTGTCAAGTGTAGCCTGTTCCAAATTATGTTATTATATTTCTGATCCCAGGTTTGCCTGTGTTTTTACCAAGCTAAATTACTTCTGTCTAGCTCTCCTCCCTGGTCTCCTTTACCTCCCTGTAGGTAAAACTTGCCAGCATGTCCCTTTGTGGTGGGATCTGTTTTTATCTTCTCCCTCAGAGCTGCCATAAGACTTCCTAGGATTTGGCCTCTGTTAGACTAATGCTGATCTACTGGGAAAAAGCAGAAAACAGGTTACACACAGCAAGCACCATCCAACTGGAAGCAATTACTCTGCTGACACAGGGCTTTCTTTTGCAGGTTTTTGATGATTGTCATGAAGGTGGTGAGATTTCTCCATCAAACTGCATTTATATGACAGAGTGGTTGGAGTTTTAAAGTGAAAGGAAACTGTAAACTGGATTCATCCTTCACAGCCAAAGTGACAAAGCAGCTTGCTTTTTTTAAAAGTGGACTTCTAAATTTGTAAGCAACTTGAGGACATGGAGTGACAAACCAGCCATGTGGCAGTTGTATGAACTCTCTTGGGAGTGGACTGGAAGTGGAGTCAGTGCTGAAGATCAAGGCTGAAGTGGAAGTGTAGATCCATTCTTCAGTCAAAACTGGAGATGGCAACTAAGGTGGTTAATAAAACAGATTTCTAAGCTACAGTTCAAAATAAAGTTCAAACAAGGTTGAGACATTTTAGTCTTAACACTTATATCAGTCCCTCACAGCTGATCAGAAAAACTTCTAACAAGTGGTACCAAGAATGAGATCCCAAATTTTGCTTTCAGATCAATGCTACTGATGGATCCTCAAGTTCTAAAGCTGACACTTTTCTCCCACGGTGGATTCCATTTAATTGAAGACTATGAATCTGAGGTGGGAAAGATCCTGAATATGTCATATTCAGAATCTGAATATGTCAAACACTTACTGGTTCTTTATTATATATATATGGTTCTTTATTATCTTTCTTACCTGCTTATTTATCATTAAACCCCTGATTTTTCTTATGTACATCTCTGCTTCATTTCCTGTATTGCTGCCTGCTGTATTTGTTCCTTCATAATCCAATTTCTGGTGGTGTTTTCTGCAGCTGTGTCACATATGTCTCCACTGAAATTTTGAGTAGAGGTGTTCTGGGAAGATATGTTTTCCACAAGAGAAAGGGTTCCTCTGGCTTGATGATACAGAGAAAAATTTTATAGATTGCAGCATCCAGAGTGGCAGAGGGCTGCAATGACACACTAGGAGGCAGGGTGGGGTGCACAGGGGCTCTGCACAGACAGGCTCACCCCCAGTGCCACTTGCTGCCTGTGGCTTCAGCTCCCTCTGGCCAGGCTGGATCTCTCCACAATTACTCAGTATCTTCACAACTGTCTCCCAGCATTGGGGAGCAATCAGGGGATCAAGCACAACACAGGGCTTGTTGCATCTGGCTATTTTTAAATGTGCCTGGCTCAAAATAAGCCCTCTGGACAGTGTGTTGGGAGGGTGGTGGGGGAAAGCACCTCTGTGGCTGAGTTAGCAGCATCCTGGGTAAGCTGACAGAGGGTTAACATAGATTTTGGATCAGTTTACCTCATAAAGGTAATAAGAGCCTTTACATCAGTATTTTTCAATATTGTCCAGGAGTTTGCACTTTCTAAAGCAGTCTGGATCACATGAAAATGTTCAAATCTTGCTTGATTTCCATTTCCCTTCTTACAGCATGGATGGAGGACAGAGGCTAATGAGGGTGCTGTACAGAGAATAAGAGAACCTCCCATGGTTCCTGTCCCATGCAGGGAGGGTATGGATGCAGAGAGAAAGGCTCCTTGTGTGGGAGCAGTTAGGTGTGTACTGGAGCAAACAATGAGCACTGATAAGCTGCTGGCAAGTCCATGGAGGGGCTCTGACTGTCCCAGTGAGGGGAGCACTGCCAGCAGGCTCTCCTTTTGCTGCAGTGTTGTCTCAGGTGAAGGGGATGCATATCTTACAGAGGCAGAAGGGCTCTGAGGAAAGAGATGTGGGGGTGAAATGATTGGAGCTTTGTTCTTCCTCTGCCCCCTTTAAACACTCAGCACCGAAAAACCAAGGGGAAAACGCTGCTCTCTTCCCTGGAAGGAGCCTTGGATCAGACACCCTTTATTCCACCCAAGGTAATTTCATTGAGATGTGGGGCTGGGGTTGTCTTTGTCTTCCTGTCTTCAAAGGGGACTGACACAATGGGGTCCTGAGCCTGCTGCTGCAGAGATAACACAGTGTTTGTGCTCCACTGCAGCTAGAAGATAACTTCCAGGGAAACAACAGGGCTTTATCATGCAGGTATGTCACTTTATGCTCTATAATCACATTCATTGGCAATAAGAAAAAGGAGAGAAAGCTTCTCCTCAGTGAACAGCTTTAGGAAGTAGATAGATGGTTTATTAAGCTCTTTATTTTTGTCATTTAGTTTATCTGGCTTAGATGACCTTTGTGGTATCTGAAAGTTCTTAGAGTTGAAGCTGTAACAAGACTTCTCAGGTTTGGGGAAAAGTGCCTATAAGGGAAAAGTAATTTCAATTTAGTTTCTTACAGACAGCAATCTGTCTGATCTATTTCTATATGGATTAGAGGAATGATCTTTCTGTCACTCTGGTTCTTCATGAACCTGGGTGATCTATCAGCCTGACATTCTTATCTGAAAAGACAGTAAATGCTAAAAGGTAGCATTAATAGTGTCCTGAGTTTTGTTAGTCTTCTTCTTGGCAAAGCTGTCCCTATTCCAAACTGGTATGAAATGTAATGTTTTGAGGAAGCTACTACAGTAGCTCCAGTACTCAATATGAAAACACTTATGTGTAGAAAGCTGAATTATCCCTTAAAACATGGATGACAAATAGGAGGCATGATCTGCTCATTTATTTTCACAAGCCTCATGCACGAGGTCAGAGTTCAGCTGCTGCAGGACCATGAGATCCCTCCTGAGCTGGAGGGAGCTCATCCTTGTTTTCATGAGCCCTGATCCTGCTGTCAGCCCTTGAGCCTCTTTTGAGTGGTTGCCTCACTAGTAGTAGCCAGCTGTCCAAAGGCAAGTTGGAGGGTGGGCACACCCAAATGCCACACGGGATCGAATGCAAAATTTTGTTTTAATTCCAAGACAAACACTGACTATGGTAGCTGGCTGCATTGAGAACTGACAGTGGGCAGCTGGCAGCTATTGCCTGGCATGTGTAGCCTTTAACTCCAAAGTTTAAAACATGAGGATGAATGGCAAACTTGAAACTTTGGTCGTGAAAACATTTTCCCCGTGGTTGAGTGGCTGTTCGGTTTTTTCCTGGGTTTGGCTGTTTGGCCGCGGGTTTTGTATTTTTACTTTGATGGTAACTGAGCCGCTGGAGGTGTGATGGGTAATTGCTGCTCCTCTGGTGCTGTTAGAGCACCATCTCCTGTTTCTTCCTGGCATGGCTCCCCCAGGGCTCCAACAGGGAAAAGGCTCGGTCTTAAGCCATACTGATTTCTTTTTTGCCTCCACACGCAGAGCAGATTTTGGGAAGAAACTGTAGTGAGTGGAGACAACTGGGTCTCCTATTGCTGCTAAACACTTGATGCTTTGAAACAGGATACAGACACCTCAAACAGATCTGTCCTCTGCCACACAGACCAGCTTTCCCTCCTCTTGCTCTGCTTGGCTGGGACTTTCTGTCATTTCACCTGTGAGAAATGCATGGCTGGACCCTCCTCAGCCACACTGAGCCCAGCTTAGCTTGCAGCCTGGAGGAGACTAAAAGGTATTATGACAAGCTCCACAGGTGGTGTCCAAGTTCTCGTTGGAAATATTCACTTCCACCATGAGAAAGTTGGTCATTGCACTTTGCTCACTCTTCAGGAGGAATGGGGAGGACAGGAACCAGAGCTCAAAGCTCTCTTTCAGCTGTTAAACACAAACCAAGCTGGGGCTTGTATAGGCAGCCTGTGGTGTTTTCCTTTCTCCCACTTTTTGAGCAAGCTTGTGCTTCTTTCAGGAAACGCTTTTGGGAGAGCTTTTATTTGGGTTATTTGTTCCACAGACACAGAGCTTTAAGATTGTGCTCCTCTTCCAAACTGCTTTGGTTCAACCCAGCAGACAGATAAACACCACACAGGTGTTCCCTTACTTCCTCCCCAGTGGGATGGGAGAGATGATTGTAAAAAAAAAAAAGGAAAGCTTGTAGATTCAGATGAAGACAGTTTAACAGGGCAGAAAAGGAAGGGAAAATAATCATGAGAGATTATAGAAATCATGTGATGAACAATACAGTTGCTCCCCCTCTGCTGACCATTGCCCAAGGAGTGCCAGAGCAGTGGGCTGGAAACCAGCAGCCAACTCTCCCCAGTTTTATCATTCAGCATGACACCATATGATAAGGAATAAGGAATATCCCTTGAGCCACTGGGGATCAGCTGTCCTGCCTTTGCCCCCTTCCAAATTATTGTGCAGCCCCAGCTTCCTGGCTGGCAGGAAGAACCTGAAAAGTCCTTGACTTCGCATAAGAACTGCTCAGCAAGAACTGAATTATCAGTGTGTCATCAACATCTTCCTAATCCTGAATTAAAAAATGCAGCACTAAACCAGCTCCGAGGGAGGAAAATTAACTCTGAAAGTTGAAAGCAGGACACAAACTCAAAATAGTTGCTCAATATTTTAGTTAATCTAATGTTTGCAGGGGGGTGCCCTTTGCACCTCGAATATGTGTGAAAGTCTGTGGGATTCAGGAATGGATTTGCATCCATGTGTTCAGATAGGACAAGTACCACTTGCACGGCATCACACGGCTGTAGGGGAGGATTCCTGTCGGGCTCACTCACCTAAGGAAGGCCTTACCTCCTTCCCTTTGGAAAGAGTCTGGGAAGCAACACAAGATGGAAGCAATGAAAGAAGGACACATATTTGCCTAATTTCAAGGCAGAGACAAATTCCTGGGGTGAGTCAGATGTGCCAAACCTCTACCTCATATCCACAGGCTCCTTGAAAATTGTGTCCAACCCTGGATGTCTCCTCTCAGAGGGTCTGGGCACTGCAGGGGTCTCCCCAGTAGGCTGGGGTACAGATTTCCTGGCAGAATGATGAACCACTGTGGCCTCGAGCAGATGTGGGGGTAAAGCTTGGCCAGGGAACAGAGCTAGAGGAAAATCCGATGGATTGTCCCTGCCTTGCTGCTGGAATGGAATGGACTCATGACTTTGCCCAGTGCGCCCAGGGACAGAGCCCTCGGTCCAAGAGAGGAACTGGGAACTGAGACAAAGGTGTGGGGCTTGCAGTTTATGTCTTTAAAAAGTGTCTGGGTGTTATTGGTGCAGCGCTACCCATAACCCCTTCCCAGTGTGAAAAACGCCAATCACTTGCTATTAAAATTTTAAAAGTTTAATAGGAATAAAATGGTTGTAAAAATAGTAATATAATTAGAGTAATAATAATGAGGACAAATATGAGACAACAGAAACAAAGAATTACGGACGTCTGGGTACCTCTTTCTGGGCAAAATAAGCCCGAGAAAGGACACACGTTAACAAAGGATTAACCCTTAAAAACAACAGCCTGTTACATATTCATACACCTCATCCATGATGCATCAATTCCATTCAAACACAGGATTCTCTCTGGTCAGCTTCTTCCTCTGAATCCTAACGGCGTCTTCAATCCTGAGCAAGGCGGGAAGAAGTTCGTTTCTTCTGATGAGAGTAATAAATTCTCTTTCTCTGAAATATTTAGGTGTCCTGTGGCTGCTACCTCGCTGTGAGTCCTCTCTTTAAAAAAAGTATCTTACACAGCATAGTTTCTATTTTAACATTATGTTATAACCGAAAACTATATTTAGCACACTACTTAAGAAAAATAATACAGCATAACTTTTTAACTTAACAGACAAAATATTCATTTTAATATTTGCCAAAAGCCAATCACAAAGCACGCATTTTTCACACCAGGAAGTTCTATGCTCCCTGCTGAACACGACAGCGCTCTCCCAAGCAGCCGAGCCCCTGAGGGCAGAGCTGCTTCCCTCATGCCGTGCCAGGGGACGAACGCGGCACCGCATCCCACACTTGGTAGGGACACCCTGTCCGTCGCCATTCCAAGGCGGAACCTGCCGCCGTTAGCCAAGACGAGCTCCCTGCCGCCGCCGCCGCCCCGCTAAGTTTGGTAGGGGCACGTCTCTCCCCTATTTCTGAAGGGCGGTGTGGCGTGCCCTCATCCAAGATGGCGGCGGCGGAGCCTCAGCGGGCGCGGGGCCGGGCGTGCCGCCGCCGCCGCCATGTTGGCGGCGGGCAGCGCGTACCGCTGAGCTGGCCTTGCCGGGCGCGCGGGGCGTGCCGGGAGGGAGCGGCGCGAGCGGCGCGGGCAGGTGGGAGCGGCGGGGCTCCGAGGGGATGGGGATGGGAATGGGAATGGGTCTGTGTCCCATGAGCGACACAGGCGGTGTCAGGCGGTCAGTGACGGCCCCTGTGAGGGGGAAGGGGTCGTCCCTTGTGAGGGGAGCCAGTGGTGTCCCCTGCGGGAGGGTGTGGAGGGGGCGGTCAGCGGTGTCCCCTGAAGGGATATGGAGCGTGGTCAGCGGTGTCCCCTGAAGGGATGTGGAGAGGGCGGTCAGCGGTGTCCCCTGAAGGGGTGTGGAGAGGGCGGTCAGCGGTGTGCCCTGAAGGGATATGGAGCGTGGTCAGCGGTGTCCCCTGGCCCGGTGCTTTCATGGGGTCAGTAGTGTCCCACAGAGCAGCACGGGCTTGGCGCTGTTCGCTTCGGCCGGGTTAGGCATCAGCAGTGACCCCCAGGGCAGGGCTGGGGTCAGGCGTGTCCCCTGTGGAGGGTCCCCTATGGTCGTGCCGGGGATCAGTGGTCTGGGGGGCGGAGGTGGCACCTATGGTTGCACTGGGGTCTGTGATGTCCCCTATGCCATGCCAAGCACACCAGCTGGGCCATTACACCTCTCCTGACCCCAAAGGAGGGCCACAGCTCATGTCAAACCCAGCATGGCAGTCAGGGCTCTGCCTGGGGCAGGGAAGTGATTGCTGGGCTGCAGCTGGAGAAACATGGAATAAATTTACCCTGTGGCTCTGCTGCATGCCTGAGATGTCAAATGTTTGTATTGCTGTTCTGATGTGCGGGATCTTTTACAGGCAGACTCAGCTCTGAGTTTCACTTTGACAGACCTGTTTGTGATGGGGATGTGCTGTGAACCTGTCTGTTTGTCCATCCAGTGACAGGGGTGGAAACATGGGGCAATTCTGCCTAAGCTTGATTTACATCCTTAATAGCATAGAGGAAAATGTCAGTGAATTTGGAGTTCTGTAGGAAAATGTCACACCAAAACTTCCCCTCCTCTGAGGGGAGGTGTTGCTTCTGGTTTCTCATGTGTGTGGCCCTCCTGAATATTCCACCTGCAGTGAGGACCAGGAGTAAGGTAGTCCTGGAGCATCTGCAGCTGTAGGTGAACCTCTGAGTTTCCTTGTCTGAAGCACGTTGTGGAGCTGCTGCTTTTGGCTCTGTGAGTTGCTGCTAGTGCTGTGTGGTGTTTTTGTGGTCTGCATTTGACAAGTAAGTTTTTTGGTAAGCTTGTCCTTGCCTTTCTCAGAGAAATCAAAAGTAGTGATGGCCTGGAAGCTCTTGTTTGTGCCTTATTTTGAAGAGTTAAGTTAGACAACACGGAGAATGACTCCTCTGTTGTGTTGGAGATATTCCTCCTTGATGTTTTCTGAAGTCTTCTGGACTCCCAGTTCCTTCCTTGCAGTGGGCCAATGATGCCATGCAGAGTGGGTGTTTTTTGATATTTTGTCATGTACTTGCTTCCCTTTGTAAGCAGGTCAGGCTGGCAGCTTGGTGACACTTGTGACTGGTTTGGTGTCAGACTTGGCCTCCTTTTCTCCCTGCAACGTTTCAGCTGAAGGCTTCAGGACGTCTTGCAAATCTGGCCTGTTTTCCTTTACTGACCCAGTCAGGAAGGATTGCCTTGAGGCCAGCATGAGGCTGATTGGATTTTGAGATGTTAAAAGTGAATCATAAGAAAAAAAACCAAACAACCTCTTGCATTTTGACTTTGAGTGTCGGCTTTCCTTGTTTCTTTGTTGGATTTGAGTGTTTTAATTGGCTGTAATGTTGATGAGAGCCCTGGACAGAAGAGATTAATGGAGTCACGTGGTTTATTTGATAATGGGATTAATGCATTGTGCTGTGTTGGCTTTGTCCTGCAGTGCCTTGTGCCCCCACCTGTAGTTGATCTGCTGAGCTCCTTTGCAGGCCCTGTTGCCCACAGCAGTGGCCTGAAGGTGCCTTTTTCTGTCCTTCAGGAGCTTCTGGGGGCCATGGCGACGTACCTGGAGTTCATCCAGCAGAATGAGGAGCGCGACGGAGTGCGCTTCAGCTGGAACGTGTGGCCCTCCAGCCGGCTGGAGGCCACCAGGATGGTTGTGCCCCTGGCCTGTCTCCTGACCCCGCTGAAGGAGCGCCTGGACCTGCCCCCCGTGCAGTATGAACCAGTGCTCTGCAGCAGGCCCACCTGCAAAGCTGTGCTCAACCCTCTCTGGTAGGAGTTGCTCGGATGGGGATGTTGGAAGGGGCTGGATAGGATTTGCATCTGAGATTCACTGCTTCCTTATTCCCCTTTTTCTCTGCCCTGTGCCTGGCAGCCTCTTTCATTTAGATGTGGTGGGCTTGTTAAAATCCATACATCAACATGCCTGTTACTAGAGCTGACAGGAGCAGAGGGCACAGGAGGATCTCTGGGGAGGCTGTTAAGGCAGAGAGTCCTCTCAGCATCCCAGAGAATTTAATGGTGAATGAGGAAACTCGTAATAGACAAAGATGCCCATTATACTGGTATACTCAAATCTGATGATTTGAGTGCTCTGGACTGTGACTGTGTTAACTTGTTTTCCTCTGGACTCTGCTGTTCACTTGTTTTCCAGCTTTCTACACATCCTGCTGCTTGTAGGTCAGCTCCAGTATGAGCATAATGAAGTAATTTTAGAGAAATATCTTGGTCCCAAGATCATGTGATGATCATGCATACTCAGAGCGTGGTGTTGGGCTGAGAAAAAGCAGGGAATGCCAATAAGAGGAAGTGAAATAAGATCAAAGCCATGGAATGAGAACGTGGCATCCTGCACTAGCAGGATGTTGTACTGGGCTGAGGAGAGTAAACTGTGGGACAGGGAACAGCCTGTTTGTTCTGTGTTTGCACAAGATCTGGGTGGATGGCTCCTGCTGCTCTGAGACTGGAGCATTTGTGTGCTACAGCTGCACAAACAATAAGACATGAGACGAGCCTAAGTGTAGTGAAAGAATTATTAGACCCAAGTCTGTGTCTGCCAAGGGCTGAGCTTCAGAGAGCTGTCAGTGGTCCCTCATGCTGACAAGCCTGAAAATGGCAGAGCTGGATTAGCTAATGAACTTCCTGGGTATAGAATCAGAGTCTGAGTCCCTGAAACACTTGCTGTTCAAGCTGGAGTGTCTGTTTCTTAGTGCTATGAACCAGCATGGATTCATGAATTAATTGTGAAGCTTTGCTGTGAAATTGTTCCTGAAGTCACAGCAATGCCTCATCTTTCCCTTGCAGCCAAGTTGACTATCGGGCCAAGCTGTGGGCTTGTAACTTCTGTTTTCAGAGAAACCAGGTAGGTTGGAAAAAGCACTTCACCTTTTCAGTGAACACTTTATTGATGGCCTTCCCTGGACATAAAACATAAATTCTGCTTCTCTAGATCCCTTCCCTTGGCCTTCTTGCTGAACCCAGGCTAGAGTACAGCCTGCTTTATCTGACATACTGTCAGTGATTTTACTGGCATGCAGAGCATAGCAAGGAGATAAAAATGCTATTTTGTTCCATGTGTCCCAGTGTATTTTTTGCATCTGATATTTACTGTTCCTGAAGATTATGGGATTCATTAGATTTGAGTAGACTTTTGCCATCAGAAAAGAATGGCTGAAAGAATTTCAGCTACTGCATCATTGATGTTGTAGCCTTACCTTTTATTTACACTGGATTGAGTCCATCCTGCTGGCCACTTTTTGTCTGTGCTTAGGAAAAGCACTGTGGGTTTCTTGCAATGAATTAATCAGGTTGGTGCAGTGGCAGTAAATAAAAAGTTGAATAACCGCATCATCAGCAGGGCAGGCTCTGTGCTGAAGAAGAGAGCCCTACATTTTTGCCCTGCAGCTTCCTTGTCCTAATTTTTTGTTCTCTTTTTCAGTTCCCCCCAGCATATGCTGGCATTTCTGAAGTCAATCAGCCAGCAGAGCTTATGCCTCAGTTTTCAACAATTGAATACATAGTGCAGGTAAATGAACCACAGGCGAGTTTGGAGCTCCCAGAATTGTCTTGTTTCTGACAAATGATATATGTGTAAAATAATTTTAGGATAATACAAATAAACACTATGTCTGCAAGGTGCTCAAAAAGGGGTTAATTTTATTCCTTGGCTGGAGGCTTTATAGAATGTCATTTCTTCCCACTTCAGCGAGGTCCGCAGACGCCGTTGATCTTCCTGTATGTTGTGGACACGTGCTTGGAGGAGGAGGATTTGCAGGCCCTGAAGGAGTCCCTGCAGATGTCCCTGAGCCTGCTGCCCCCCGATGCCCTGGTGGGGCTCATCACTTTTGGCCGGATGGTCCAGGTTCACGAGCTGAGCTGTGAAGGGATTTCCAAGAGCTACGTGTTCCGGGGCACCAAAGACCTGACAGCCAAGCAAATCCAGGTGTGCTCTGCTATCCCTCAGGCCAGGGGCTTGTACTCTCAGCTCTGTTGGGCTCTCAAGCACAGGAGCCCTTTCTCTTTCTTCTCCCAGTATCTGTCTGTCTTTTTGCCTTTGTAAATGTCTTGGAAGCTTGTTCAGGATTGAGTTTGTGTATCTGACATAATGGACCCATGATCCATTCCTAATGGCAGTGCAAAGATGAATAATTTTACAGATTTAAGTATATTTAATGCTGCAGTATTGCAGGCCTCAGGGTATATTCAATAATAATACAAGTAATATGTAGTATGTTTAGTGTTTGAATAGTACATCTCTGCCTCCTCTTTACTGTTCTTAGGATATGCTTGGGCTTTCAAGGCCAGCTGTCCCCATGCAACAGGGAAGACCTCTTCAAACTCCAGAGCAGCCTGTAATTTCCAGCAGGTAAGCTTTACCAGCACAGCACACAGCAGGGCAGATGTTTTATGCCCCTTTATACCTGTAGGTCATGCTTCTAACCCTGGGTTTCCCAGGAGAGGAAGGAGGATTTAAATGGTATTGTCTTGTCACATTAATTTACCTCCATTGAGTTTTCTCTTTCTCAGCTTCTCTTTTTCAGTGGTAGCTCTCATGCCTTTCAGCAAACTCACCTTTGAACTTCTTTCCTCTTCTTTATGTGACTTTGCCTTCTTGCCAGTTCCTGATGTCTTGCTTTGATCAAATTTTTTATTTTGCACAGGCTTGTTATCTTGGAAAGTTTGCATGTAAGAAGACAACCTGCTGCATGTCTCTTTACTTCTGATTATTGTCTCAGTGCAATTTATGTGTGCCAGGAACAAAGAGGCAGTTTTTTCTTCTCCAGACTTAGAAGCAGGAAAACACTCTATTTCTATTTTTGCAGGTTCCTACAGCCTGTGCATAAGATTGACATGAATTTAACAGATCTGCTTGGAGAGCTGCAGAGGGACCCATGGCCAGTGACCCAGGGAAAGAGACCCTTGCGTTCTACTGGAGTGGCTCTTTCCATTGCAGTTGGCTTATTGGAGGTACTTCCAGTGCTGTTGTTTGACATGAGCAGGCCAAAGTAAGCACATGAGATGAGATGAGTGCAGCTGGGTTACAGTGGGGTGCAGAGCTGCAATTTGTCTCTACTGACATTTGAGCTGTGCTAGCACCAGCTGATGTAGGTGGGCTGGAAGGTTCCATCTAAATGGTAAAATTTGCAGATGTTGAAAGGTCTCTGATTCTTGTGTGTGTTGCTACACAAGAGGTGATACTAAGCACTGGATTTATCTAAGTATTATCTAAGATATAAGTAAAGAGAACAGAAACTGCCTGCTTCCTGTTTTGGAGACATGAAACTTGATATGGTTTGAGTTTAAACTTTATCTGAGTGCTGTGACTGTCAGGAAGTGCATCACTATTTATCAAGGTGGCCTCCAGCAGGGACAGATCCCCATTGACATTGCAGGAGCACGTGCAGACCCTTCTCTAAAGAAAGCATTGTTGCTATTTAATCAATTTCCCTTTTTTTTCCCCTCCTCCCCCTCTCTGATATAAGTCTTTGTTTTTATTTTAGGGCACATTTCCAAACACAGGGGCCAGAATAATGCTGTTCACAGGCGGGCCACCAACACAAGGGCCAGGCATGGTGGTGGGAGATGAACTGAAAACACCCATCCGTTCCTGGCACGACATAGAGAAGGACAATGCAAGGTTCATGAAGAAGGCCACCAAAGTAGGTACTAGGGCTTGATGGGTGTGTTTAAAAGCTGAAACTGAGCGTTGTGTCAGAACACTACATGGGTTGCGTGGTTGTCCTTGAAGTAATGAGTCTTTGTGTATGCTAAATTATGAGGATGGTTAAGGGCAGGGTAAAGAAGCTTCCTCCTAGTTAGTTCTCCATCATGGTCTTGTGCCTTCTCAGAGAAGAAAGTATTTCAGTGTTGTTTCTTAGCTGGTGGTGGGTGGAGAGTTTGTTCATCGGCATCATTGTATCTCCTCCTGGAGAGGAACAAATCTCCCAAGAACTGGTTATTTCCAGAAAGCCTCCTTTGTCTTCTTGATATATAAAACAACCATTAAAATAGAAAAAATGTCAGATATGAAATGTGCCTGTCAGCTTAGAGAAAGTTAAGAGAACAGGTGTCATCCTGCTATCTTTGGGTTCCCAGCAAGTCACCACAGACTAGATGATTCCTTGTCATTTATGCACTGTTTATATTTGAGACAATAAACTCAGGCTCATCCAAATGCATCCCTCATCCTAGAAGGGAGCAGTGTACTGCAGCCAACATCTCCTTAGCTACCATGGTGATTGTCCCATTGTACCTTGTGTTGGCCTGAGGTGGGGAGCAGCACAAGTTGCACTTTGCAGCCTCCTAACCCCCTGTGTGTGTTGCCAGCACTACGAGACTCTGGCCAACCGCTCTGCGGCCAACGGGCACTGCATCGACATCTACGCCTGTGCCCTGGACCAGACAGGGCTGCTGGAGATGAAGTGCTGTGCAAACCTCACTGGGTATGTTCACTGCAGGGCAGCACACAGCTGGCACCTGCTTTTTGGGGTTGGTTTTTTTTTTTTTTTGGAGGGGGAGAATAGTTCAGGAAGCAATTAGGTGTGCTGGCAGGGCAGAAGGGTTTTTAAAGTTCTGTTCTAAACTGTGGTTTGAATTTGCCAGGAATTATATGGCAAGCCTCACCTGATCCCAGTCCACATTTCTGGAGTCTCAAAGCAGCATGTGAATTAGCACTGCTGCTAGAAAACTCAATGGTGGGTAGAAGCTTTCCTTGTGTGGGCCAGATTTTCTTTGCTTAACAGCTCGCTTGTGCTTTCTCCAGGGATTCTTGACTTCCCTGGGCCCAGTTTTAAGTGACATGTCTAAAGGATAAATGTCTCTGTCCCATATTGCTAGAAATGATCTCTGTGAGGAAGGCTGTGTGCTAACCCAGGCCTTTTGGGGACTTGGCATGTTTTACTGCAAGTGCAAGGTGTTTGTAAATAACCCCTCAGTGCTCAGCAAGGAGAAGAGAGACTGTTTGACCCTGTGGATGTGTTAGTGAGCTGCATCTGGTCAGGCCTGGGCTTGCCAGGGCACTTAGGGGAGGCCCAGCACGTTCCCTGTGCTGCAGTGGTGCAGCCACCCCTGGTGTGGTGTGGGTGGTTCCAGCCCTGCTCAGGGAAAGCAGGCTGAGCAAAGAGCTTTCCAGAGCTTTTCCACACAAACATTTTGAAGGCAGCTGAAGCAATGGCAAGGAACAGAGTTGAGAAAGGAAACTGACAAAGGTGGAGCACTAACCTGTGTGGCTTTGTAGGAGGCACCCATGAATCTGCACTCCCTGGTATGAATCCTGCCTATGCAAAGGCATGCTCTAAAGCAGTAACTGCATGTGTTTGCATGTGTCAGAGGTTCAGGGATGTATCCTTTGTACTTCTAGTTCCCAACTGCTTCAGTTCCCTTGTTTTTTCTTTCCCAGAGGACACATGGTGATGGGAGACTCCTTCAACACTTCTCTCTTCAAGCAGACCTTCCAGAGGGTATTTAGCAAAGGCTACAATGGGGAATTTCGGATGGCTTTTGGTGCAAATCTGGATGTGAAGGTGAGAGATGAGTTTGATTGCAGTTTCTGGCATGTTTGGGGTGTAGGAATGTCTACATGTTTGAGGTCAGATGTAGTGCTTCTTTGGGAGAAGAAGCACTGTACTGGAGGGATATTTATTTGGAAGTTAGTAATTTTGTTGTTGTGTGGGTTTTTTGTTTAGTTTGTTTAGTTTGTTTATGTTTTATTTAAAGCAGCCTCTCCTCACTCAACAAGGAACATTTCATACAGTTTCATCCCTATAAATATGTCTTCATGATTAAAATGTGGTTCTGCAAATTCTCTTACCTTCACTAATTGTAGCAGTGGATGGTCTGGGAAAATACCATCTCATTAAAGCTGAGCAACACATTTAGACTGTGTGTATTCTATTTGACTGACTTAATGAAAAAAACTAACTTTTTTTTTTTATTTTTACCTTGTTCAAGACCTCCAGGGAGCTGAAAATTGCAGGAGCCATTGGACCATGCATATCCCTGAATGCTAAAGGACCATGTGTGTCTGAAAATGTAAGTTTCTGACATGGAAAAATCTTTAATAAAGAAGTAAATATACAATGGAAAGTTTCTGTCTAGACCTACAGTTGAACCAGAATGTCAGAGTTTTCCAGGAAGCATCCCTAGGAAATTACAACCTTTCTTAGACTAAATTCTTGCTTCCTAAGGCTTTCTTTTAACTGTATGGCCTTCAGTAACTTCATTCACACCCAAAAGATAAGCAATCTAGAAGGCCTGCCATTACTTGTACCTCTGATCAGAATTTAACAAAAGCTTACCTCTCCTGCTGCTAGAGGAAAATTGCTGATTTCTTTCTGATTCTGTGCAGGAACTTGGAATTGGAGGGACATCTCAGTGGAAAATCTGTAGTCTGGATCCCAGTACAACTCTGGCCATTTACTTTGAAGTGGTAAATCAGGTAAGCCCTGGCTTTTTTTTTTTTTTTTTAATCATCTTTTTTACTTCTTACAGGTCTAGATAATGCCATGGCACCCCCTGTGTAGCAGGTGGATGGTTGCAAAGCAGCCAAGTATTCTGCGATGACAAAATAGTTTTGGAAATTTTTTGCACGTGTCTATTTCTTTTATGTGCTGTGGGGGCTTGTTACAGCTGGGAAGAGTTCTGGAAATCATGTTTTGAAGTGTGCCTTTGTTTCATTTTCAGCACAATGCACCCATTCCTCAGGGAGGCAGAGGGGCAGTGCAGTTTGTCACCCACTATCAACACTCCAGCACCCAGAAGCGCATTCGTGTCACCACCATAGCCAGAAAGTGAGTACCCCGTGCCAGTGCTCTGCCAGAGTAGCAGCAACTTCAGCTCCAGTCTGTGCTGGGGTTCCTGGCTTTTTGCTGCATGCACTGGCACACGTGGATGCACGTGGCATTAACCCTTTGCTCACCCTGCAGCTGGGCAGATGCACAGACTCAGCTCCAGCACATCGAGGCCGCGTTTGACCAGGAGGCGGCTGCCGTGCTTATGGCACGGCTGGGAGTGTACAGGGCTGAGTCTGAGGAGGGACCTGATGTTCTGCGTTGGCTGGACAGGCAGCTCATCAGGCTGGTAAGACCAACACACTGAGCTTGGGGGCATTCTTGATTGCAGTAAAAATGGAAGAGACAACAGCAATCTTTTTTCAGATTGCCTTGCTTTGTTTGTGCTCAGATCATGGTGACGTAGCTGTAGCATGGAATAACTCAGAACCCAGTGTGATCAGCAAATTTAGGATGGGATAGGTGAACATCCCATTATGCTGAAAGGGACTGAATAAGGGATAGTGAAACATGGAATAATGCAGGTGGGATTGTCACTGGTTCAACCCTCCTGCTTAAAGTAGGACCAGCTCTGAAGTTAGAGCAGCTTGCTCCAAGTCTTGTTCAGTGGTACTTTGAAGATCTCCAAAGGTGGGATTTCTTACACTTCTCTTGACAGCCTGTTCCAGTGTCTGGTCACAGTCACTGTTTGTTTTTTCCCTCTTCTCTATCTCTCAATCAGAGTTTCCATGTCCCCATTTACCAGTCAGGTAGACAGCAAGTTGACTCCCTAATCTCACTCTTCACCAGGCTGAACAAACCCAGCTTCTTCAGCTTCATTTTCTTCATAAGATGCTCCAACCCCTGACTAACTTGGTGGCCTCTGCTAGACCAGTTTGTTTGTATATGCTAGAGCATATCCATGTTTGTCTTGCACTGGAGAGCCCACAGCAGACACAGCATTCAGATGTGGGCAAGTTTAGGATAGTAATCTGAATTAATTCTGCAACCTCCTACTGTCTCTTGCTTTGAATTTCACAAGCTCAAATTGTCAAAATCAGTGCTGGTCTTGTCCAAACACTCATGTGGGGTTGCTACTAACACAATATGGCACATCAGACCCCCAAAAAACAGGGCCAGTCAAATAGAGATTGGAGCACAAGCACAAACAGGGCCAAACTGTTTGCTGCAATGACTGTGGGATCATTAAGAGTTTAATTTCTAAAACCACTGATACTTATTTTCAGTGAAATGGTGAAATACCTATCTGCTGTTCTGCAAGAAGTGTTTCATAGGGTACAGAACAGTTTAGGTGTAATAGCCCTGAATTAATGGAAAAAAAAAGGGTAGTACTGTAGAGGCACCATTTCTTTCATTCTTGGATAATTGCAAATCTAGACTTTATGAATATATATATATATAAATATAAATAGATTAAATCTTCATTCTCATTCTAGTAAGACAGAAAAGAACACTGACTTAAAGAAAAATAGCCTGTAACTGCTGTAGTACTTGTTTGGTTCGTGCCTTGATTGTTTAAAAATTAGCAGAAGAACACCCTCTAGAAAAAGAGATCTAAATTCTTAAAAAAAAAAAGAAAAAAAAAAGAAAAAAAAAGAAAAAAAAAAAAAAGAAGAGAGAGATAACCAAAGTACCCATTTTGCTTCCAACAGTGTCAGAAATTTGGACAATACAACAAAGATGATCCCAACTCCTTTAGGCTGTCAGAATCATTTTCTTTGTATCCTCAGGTAAGAATGTCACTTCCCACAGCCGTGGGAAGAGTGTGCAGGGGTGAGTGGGAATGATGATAAAACATCTTGCACTATTTATCAGATTCAGGAGGGGAGGAACAGGTGCTTTTTTAATGTAATGGACTGGTCCTGTAGTTCAGCACTGCAAGAGACTGATAAGGGAAGAAATCTGAGGAGTTACTAAGGGGCAGACTTTTCCCCAAAGAATTTGCTGTTCATAAATACTGGAATTGGGTTGAGATGTTTTGGCAACTTTGGCTGACATTTCTTGTCTCACTCCTCTTTCTGGTGCAGTTCATCTTCCACCTGCGCCGCTCCCCATTCCTGCAGGTCTTCAATAACAGCCCGGATGAATCTTCCTATTACCGGCACCACTTTGCCAGGCAGGACCTGACCCAGTCCCTCATTATGATCCAGCCCATCCTTTATGCTTATTCTTTCCATGGGCCTCCTGAGGTGAGTCTGTGTTTTCCAGGAAGAGGTCAATCAACTCAAAATAATGAGTGTTCAGTTGAAGTAACACTATTTCAGCCAAAAGGCCCTTGTAGATTTAAAAAAAATTATTACAGGACACGATACTTTTAGTCAAGATCATATCAAATTACACTTGGATGGGCATAGAAATTGCTCTCTGGCATCCTGAGATCTGAGAGCTTAGGGGTGCCTGACTTTGTTCTTTATTTTCCCCAGCCAGTGCTTTTGGACAGCAGCAGTATTCTTCCTGACAGAATCCTACTGATGGATACTTTCTTCCAGATAGTTATCTACCTTGGTGAGGTATGGTGAAGCACGTTCTCTTTCACTTTTTGTGCTCCTTCCCTCCTGCCATGCATGCAGCCAGCTTTGCTGCTAGTATGAAATATTAACAAACTAACTTCTTGCAAGCTCACACAGCATAGTGACCATGTCGTGTACATGCTGCTTGTTGGAATGAAATTCCCACCACTGTCAGAATAAAAATAATACTGGAACCACTAAGGATATGTTCTGCACCAAGTAGCAGTATGGGAATGTGCTCTCTGTGGATGGAGTGACAAAACTATCTTTTGTCTCCTTAAAAAGGAAAAAAACCTAGAAGTTTCTTTCCTCAATCAGGTAAAAAGACACTTCATAGGACTTGGGGGACTTCACCTCAAACTTAAGGATAGCCAATTGGACAGAAGCCAAAAAGTCCCACCTAAGCTATTTACTAGAAGAAGTCAACAACAAAGGAACCAATCACTTTTGTGAGATGTTTTACCAGGAGCAAGAACCTCTTGCACCTGGCTCAGTTTGTCTCTGTGAAGAGTTTTGTTATTTTGCCTTTTATAAATCTTTTCTCTTTCCAACACTACCACAGAAGCCATCCTGCTGATTTTATGCCTTCTAAGGTAGCTGAGCTATCTTGGTGTGATATAAATCTCCAAGAGCTTATGAGACCTGGCTCAAAGAGACCAGATATCATAGCAGCTGTTGTGTTAGCTTGGCCACGAAGGTGGTCCCTTACCATGCCTGGAAAACTCCAGAGAAACTGGAAATGAAGCAAGGCAGAGTTACAAGATGATACATACTTTAACAGAGTTGCAAGTATTTTCAGAGGAGTGACAGACTTTGTTTGCAGGGTTTTCATACTTAAGTACTGTAGCTCTTCAAGAAATCAGGCAGTTTTCCAGTTTTTGCTTTTAAATACTGGATGTTTTTGAAAGCTGCTGCTATATTCCTTCTCTCACGACTGAGGGAAATGCTTAGATACTTTTCCTTTCTAAAAATCTTCTGGAGTTACCTTAAGGAGTTTCTGTCTTCTGTTGCAGAGCAAGACACTCAGCCGGTGGGTAAAATTCAGACAAGGGAAGAGCTGAGTGTCTGACCTGTGTATGTACAGAGGAATTGCTGCAGACATACAGTGCATGCAATGGATGCCTTGAAAATACTGTAAGGCCAAGTCAGATTCAAAAAGTCAGTGGTTTATAAATGTTTCATTTCTGTGTTGGCACAGGCTGAAGCATATTGAAGATTTTCAACAAACAGCTCTGGCACTGCACAAATTGCTGCCAGGTTTTGTGTTGGGTGCCTTAAATTTAGGGACAGAAAGTAATGTTGTAGGCACAGTAGTGAATGTGTGTGTTTGCCCCTAAGCAGAAGCACATGTAGCATTCTGCTGCCTTAAGACATGCAGGGTGAAAAGGGGAGGCTTGTAGACATCTCTGCTCCATTTTCCTTTCCTCCCTATGCCATCAATAGACTATTGCCCAGTGGCAGAAAGCTGGATACCAGGACATGCCTGAATATGAAAACTTTAAGCACCTCCTGCAAGCCCCACTGGATGATGCCCAGGAAATCCTGCAGACCAGATTCCCAATGCCACGTTACATCCACACTGAGCACGGGGGCAGTCAGGTAAGGAAGTTTCTGGAGGAACTCTTTCTGTTGTTGCCTAGAGCAAATGGCTCATTCTGCTTTTCTGAAAGGATGGTTCTGGTAGTCAAACACAGTTTAGCTCTTCAAAGTACAGAGCTTGCATATTTTCTTACCAGCTTTTACTACAACTCTGTCTTTTAATAGGCTGATCACTTGCTGGATGTGGTTATGAAATATGAGGGTGGAAAAAAAAGGGAAAAGCCAACTTAAATATGTTTTTATTCCCAAGTAAAAAGGTGGGAAATAAATTATTTGGCTCTGTGTCTATAGTTAGCTTGCTAGGACAGTAATGCTGAATGATTGACCATCTGTATCTTCACTCTCAGACACTGAATGAGGATATGAAACTGTTCTTATTTTCACTCTTCCTGGAATTGCAGTATACTGTAACTTGTGTACAGTCTGCTGTACCTGTAGCAGTGAAGGGGCAGGAACTGATGCTCCAAACCAAAGATTTGGTGTTGATTTTTGATGTGACCCTTTTACACTGGTCTTGCACTGAGCCATTTTTGGAAGAG
Organism: Agelaius tricolor; assembly: GCF_023055355.1. NCBI lineage: Eukaryota > Metazoa > Chordata > Aves > Passeriformes > Icteridae > Agelaius > Agelaius tricolor. The sequence goes on from NW_027269261.1 coordinate 10,370,227, forward strand.
CACATGTGGCAGGGGAAGAAGAGCAGTGCTGGTGTTTCCTGTGCCATGGAATCAGAGCTGCCAGCTGGGCACAGCCTGCTGGAGCCGGGCACTCAGTGCCCCTGAGAGACAAGCTCTCTGTGGAGCAGGGATTTCTGGACTTGAAACCTGCTTAAATTAACCTAGAACCTTGCAAAAGCAGAGGAACATTGCTGGTCATGCAGCCTGAGGGAGCAGACAGGGCTCTCATTTTACCAAACTCCTCCTCTTCTGTCTTTATAGGCCCGGTTCCTCCTGTCTAAAGTGAATCCTTCTCAGACCCACAATAACCTCTATGCCTGGGGCCAGGTAAGCAATGGAGGAGCTGCTCATGTTTGGGAATGCTGTAAAATACACATAGACACGTTTGTGTGTGCAGTTGCCATCCTGTCTCACCAAGGGGCCACAAATAGCATTACACTTGTCTTTGGTTCCTTATCATGGTAGCACTGGATGATCAGAATGGAGTTTTCAAGCCTGGATGTCATGCTTTTTCAATATTCTGGAAAAAGCAACTAGCATATGGATACCTGTAGATCTAATTTAGTTGAGAATATTAGACTTTTTTATCCTGTTTGTGTAGAGCTTTGGGCAGCAAAATTCCCAGTGCTTTAGGAAGAAACTTCCCTGCAGCAGTTCAGATTGTAGGAGAGGATAATGTCAGTGATGTTGCCAAAGAGTGGCATCTGGCTTTTGCAGGAGAAAAAGGTTTTAGCAGGCAATGAATTCAGAGTGCTGACATTTGATTCACTTTTACTTCATCCCCTGTGTTAGCAACAGTATTTTAGGCTTGTTATTTCTTTGTTTTTTCTGCAGGAATCAGGAGCTCCAATCCTGACAGATGATGTGAGTCTCCAGGTATTCATGGACCACCTGAAAAAGCTGGCAGTCTCTAGTGCATCGTGACTGATCAGACTGAGCAGCAGGAGCAGACGATTTACATGGATCGTGTTGATGACAGAAGTGGACCAATTCATTTACATTTCCTTTCCTCTCTTTTAAACTAGGGATTTTAACTGTTACACGAAATAAACATTCAGGGAGAGTTTTTTACTTCTCCCTTCTAATTTATTTGTACTGCTGTTTGTCTATATTCTGTTCACTCTGCGTTTTCCACGCATCCTAATTAGAGTTGAAAGGTGTTTTAGCCAACAGAGATTTTGACAGCCTTTAGCTTAACTTTTAAAAATTCTCTTTTAATGCTCTTAAGAGGTCTCCCAGCCAGCAGGGGCCTGTATTAATGAAAAACACAACGGGGTAGGAGCACTGCTCCTTAGTGTCGTCCCCAAATCCTGCTGTCGGTGCCATGGGCGGCTCTTGGCTCCTCTTGCCCCGCCCCCTGCGCCTGCCCCGCCCCCGGCGCGTGCCCCTTTAGGGGGCGGGGCTTCCGCGCGGGCGGCCATGAAGTCGGTGCGCGCCGCTGTGTGGAACGCCAGGGCCGCGCTGATCTACTCGCTGGGCGCCTGGACCACGCTGGGCGCCCTCATCTACTACGGCCGCCTGGAGAAAGGCAGCACCGGTACCGGCAGCGGGGCCTGCGGTCACCTCCGGGGGCTCGGGAGGTTTCGCTGAGGGAGAGCCCGCTGGGCGCGCGTCGTGTCCGGGGCGGGGCTTGCTCAGGGGGCGGGGCTTGCGTGAGGGAGAGCTCGGCCGCGGGCGGCTCCTGGGCTCTCCTGGCTGCCCAGGGTAGGGCCGGGTCCCGCTCTCACCGCTTCCCGACCCGGGAAGGTAACGCTGGGTGCTGCCCGCCCGCCCCTCGGGGCACTTCGGGCTGTGCGGCTGCCGCTGAGTGAGCCGGGTGTCCGCCTGGCCCGCCCCAGCTGTCCCTCCTGAAGAGAGTTAATCCCGTGTTGATGGGAGAAGGTCGTGCTTTATCTCAAGTCACGGGAACAGGCACTGTACTCTTCCCAACCTGTTGCTTTTATTTGCGCTCTTGGAATGGTTCGAAGCTGTGCTGCGGGAGGGCTAGGCTGGACATTAGGAAGCGTTTCTTTACTGAGAGGGTGGTCAGACAGTGGAATTAATGGGTGTTTGCACTGGGCTGCTTGGGCTAGCTTTGATGTGGATAGCTTGGGAAACCTGTTGTTACTGCTACTGTAGTACTGATAATTGTCCAGTACCAGTGTAGGTGTCTGATCTACCCCATTAAATCAGTTTTTCTGGCTATGGTTAACAGATCTTTGCTATCTGAGCCTCAGAATGGAAGGAAAAGCAAAAAGAATACTGAATGCCCACATGGCTGCCATGATAGAGGGATAAAACATTTTTATTGTTGTGCTCTTTTTTGTCTTCCCTCCCTTACCATCCTTTCTATTCCTTAGAGAATGAAAATGATCCTGAGGCAAACCAACTTCGCAAGGAAGTACACACTAAGGAATATCCTTTTGGATTGACAGTGAGAACAGAAATAACATACAAAGAGGTTCAGCCTCCTCTTACTCGGCTGCTCAGGCGTGTGGTATCATTCTTTGTTCCTGATGACAGCCCTCCTTCTGAGAAGTGATCTGTTCAGAAGCTCAGAACGTTGTGCTGGACCTCTGAGAACATCATCCCAGTGCCTGGCACCAGAGCACTGCTGGAAAACTGTCCCTTGCATTGCTGGAAGAGCAGCTCTGCCCCGCTGGTGTGAAGGTGCTTTCTCAGCGGGACAAACCCAGGTGATCCAGGCTGTACCTGGGGTGGCTCCTCAGCTGGGCAGCTCTGAAATGGATGCTTCAGGAATGATGAGTAAATGGGAAGGAATGTATTTTAATGTCTTGGTTACCGGAGTTCTTAATGGTCCTTCAAATAAAAGCTCAGAGAGATGAGTTACAAGTGTGGAAATGTTTTTGTAAGCTAAAAACTTACTGAATGTTCTGCTCCAGGCTCTTGTTCTTTAGGGGTTTTCCTGATCCTTGCACAAGCTGTCCCCTTGTAGGGTACTGTCCCTCAGCTCTGTGGCCAGAACTAATGTTTGCTCTGTAGGATTTTCCCTAGTCCTTATGGACATCACCTGCCCTGTTTCTCCGTACAGCCCTTTTAGGACACATCTTGCCCTGCCCCACGAGGGGATCTGAGGTTTCCCATCTTGCTGTTTGGAAAGCTGTCTCCATCTCCTCTGCTCACACACCTCAGCTTCCAGATCCTTCCCACTGCTGAAGGGGGCCCTGCATGGATGCTGCAGGGAGGGGGAGTCTTCGTCAGGAACTGTGGTGATACAACAAGGCAGAGTTGGTTCCAATAAAAAGAGGGGAAATTTAGGTTTGGTATTAGGATGAAATTCTCGACTGTGAGAGTGGTGAGGCACTGGAACAGGCTGCCTGGAGAGGGTGTGGATTCCCCCGCTGTGGAAGTGCTCCAGGCCAGGTTTTGGATAACCTTGAGCAACCTGGCCTGGTGCAAAGTGTCCCTGCCCTTCCAGCCCACACCTTGACTCTATAGGAGCTTTTACAACCCAAGCTCCACCCGGCCCATGCACCTACGGACCCACCTTTCCACATGGGCTCCTCAGGTCCTTACAGCCACCACCTCCTTTTCCCAGCCACTCATTTTTATGGGCATCCCGCTGTCTCCCTATAGCTGTTCCTATAGCGGATGCCAGTCTGCTTACTTGCATATTCCTTTTTTGGAAGGCACCCCCAAATTCCTACAGGGAGGGGAATTAGGAGGAATAAGAGGAAGAGGGGATTAAGGGAATAAGAGGAAGGCCAAGCACCTGGACACGCACCTGTCCCTGTCCCATGGAATCCCCCAGCGCGGCGCTGCCGGGGCTGCGGCGGCACCTCCCGTGCGCCGGGGGGCGCTGTGCGCGGGGAGCGGCCGCCGCTGCTGCTGCTGCCGGGCGCCGCCGCTGTCCCCGCTCGGCGCCGGCCGCGCTGCGCTGCGCCATGAAGGCGATCGTGCAGCGGGTGGCCCAGGCCAGCGTCACAGGTCAGTGTGTCCGAGCGCGGAGCTGCGGGGGCCGGGGCGGCCGGGCGGGGGTCTGTGTACGGGGCTGGCTGTGGGGGTGTGCGGGCGCTCCCCTCGCCTTGTCCCCCCGCGTGGGTTTGGCGTGGGTCCGCTCGCTCGCGGCTCTCCCAGGGGCCCGGCCCCGCGGGTGCGTGTGTGTTCGGGGTGTGTGCGTGGAGCTCTGTGTGCAGCCTTGCCTGGCGGGCGTGGGCTGGCACACACGCTGCCATCGCCTCCTCCAGCGCCTTTGTGTCGGCAGCACAGTCGCAGTCGTCTTGCTTCGCTTGTGTTCACGGAATCGCACAGTATTCCGAGTTGGAAGGGATCCACAGGGATCGTGGAGTCCAACTCTTAGCCCTGCACAGGACATCCCCGAGAGTCATAGCACTGTCCAAACTCTTCTTGGGCTCCGGCAGGCTCGGGCCGTGACACCGCCTGGGTGCTGTGACACGGCCTGGGTGCCGTGACACGGCCTGGGTGCCGTGACACGGCCTGGGTGCCGTGACACCGGCTGGGTGCCGTGACACCGGCTGGGTGCCGTGACACCGCCTGGGTGCCGTGACACCGGTTGGGTGCCGTGACACCGTCTGGGTGTTGTGACACCGCCTGGGTGCCGTGACACGGCCTGGGTGCCGTGACACCGCCTGGGTGCCGTGACACGGCCTGGGTGCCGTGACACCGGCTGGGTGCCGTGACACCCCTGGGTGCCGTGACGCGGCCTGGGTGCCGTGACACCGGCTGGGTGCCATGACACCGCCTGGGTGCTCTGTTAGCGGGGCTGCCCTGGCACGGCCGTGCATTGCTGTGCGTGTGGTGGCAGTGCCACCCCGGTGTCCCTGTCCCTGGCACTGCAGTCACAGTCACCTCGGTGCACGGCAGGCATGTCGGCAGTGCAGCCCGGGTCATCTTTTTGCTCTGCCTGTGTGTGTGTGTCAGTGGTGCTGTCCCAGCTGCCCCGCCGGGCGCTGCTCGCCTGGGCTCCTTCAGGAATGGTGCGTCCTGATGGAATGTCCCTGCTATTGCACTGGTTTGCACCTTCTGTGCTCAGGGTGCTTCAAATCTCCAAGAAGTTTACCCGTGAGGCAATGAGTGCCTGCTGTGGGAGTCCCTGGTGTGCAGCAGGGTGGCTTTGGAGTCATTGAGGAGTTTCTGGCTGTGTGTCACCGTGTGTCAGCACGGGCACAGCGTGGCTGCGAGGGCACAGCTGCTGGGCACAGCTGCTGGGCACACCTGTCAGCACGGGGGTTCTTGCTGCCTTGGGTCCACTTTTCTGGGGAGAATTTCAGCTGTTGTTCCTGGCTGTTGAAGAGTTTGGTGGACACTGCTGTACTTAGCAGGACAGATTTCTGGACTGGAGAATTCATAGCCTGATCCAGCCACTGGTGCACAGACACTTGCAGCTTTCACTGGAGGCCTGATCTCCTTTCATTTTGTGGGATGTTTGGAGCTTTTTGTCCCAGTCATGAGCCTGGATGCAGTTTTAGCAGCTGGGTAAACTAGTGCTTATCTCAGTTTTAAGACGACATTTATTCTTACCACAGGATGAACCACGTTAAGATAATTTAATTAAATTAAGATAGTTTAAGGCATTTCTTAGGAAAACACTACAGATCTATGATAATTTGTGTTTTATTGTAATTGTCATTAAAGGGGTTAATTTCCCAATTAGAAGGATCTAATTTGCAAGTTGCTGGGAGTCATGTTTCAAAAAACCCATGAGGACTCAGGTAGAAATCACCTGCTCAAAATAATGGCAAAGTATGAAGGAAATAGTGGAGTAGAGAAATTGAGTGCACTTAGTGGCATCAACCAGGTGGATAATTTTTCAGGGATTGGGGAGAGTTTTACCACCTTTCTGTTTAGGACAACTGATGGAATTGCAGTATAAAAATCTTCATACAGTGTTTTTAAATGCTGGAGTAAGTAACCCAATCTGATAAGGAAGTGCTGGCATTGGAAAACTTTTGAAAGAATGCTTCTGTGTGATCTTTCAAATCCACAAACTTAGGACAGAGGAAACAGGGTTTAGAATGCTGTTTTCTTTAATGGTTGGAGTGCTGAAACCAGTCCTAACTTGTGCCATAGAACAAGACAGTGCATTTAGCCTTATTTTTCTTTTCCCTCTCTGCTTTCTCCAGTGGGTGGTGAACAAATCAGTTCAATAGGACGAGGCCTCTGTGTGCTGCTGGGCATTTCTTTGGAAGATACACAAAGAGAGCTGGAGCACATGTAAGTCACTCCCTTCCTTTTGCCTTGTACTCTTCTGTTTGTGCATTGCTGATACCTGTGCAGTAGCCAAACAAATCAGTTCTTCCTATTGGGAAATTCAGGTTTGCCTGTTCCTCTTCAGATTTTACCTTGAATACAAGTTTTCTCTTCATGTTCCATTGAGAAAAATCTGGTCCCATTTTCTGCTATGTGTTTTTTATCAAGAGCAGGCTTTTAAATCCTTTTTGAGTCCAAAAGAAATCCATCCTTCAATGCTGGGATTTATGAGCATCCTCAAACTCTCCTTTTAGCTTACACATGAGTTTTGTTCTTCCTAAAGGCAGGATAGTCTTGTCAGCTGCTTGTCTGCAAACAGGAATCAGTTTTGGCAGCCTGGAGGACTGGCTCTGGCCATCTGCTCCATGGCCACAGAATATTGGGATTCAGCCAGCAAACACATGCAAGGGAGAGCTCTCCAGGGGCTTCTTCTGTCTCTTTTGGACTGGTTATTGCTCTAGGGCTGACCTCAGTCCTTGCAAAGGCAGAAAAGAAACAGGTAATGGAGCTGACTGATGTCAAGAAGAAGGGGTTTTTATTCTCACATGCTCCATTATTTGCCTTCCTGTTTGCCTCCCTCAGTGTGTAACATCTGCTCTGCCATCACTTCCCATTCCTGCCTTGGTGGATGTAGAAGCTGCTCCTGAATTTTGCAGGCAGGAGATCTGTGGCTGCCATGCTCTCAGCACCAAGTTGTTGGGATGGCTGACACAGGAAGGGCAGGAAGCCAGCATCTGGGCAAAGGGAGTGAGAGAAAGCAGCTTAACCAGGCTTTTCAGGTCCTATTAAAGGAAACTTTAGTAATCCTGTAAATGAAACAATAAATATCTCTGTGAAGAAAACAGAGCAGTGGTGATGATTTAAGCCTCCTGCTGGGGCCTTCCAGTGGATCCTTTCAACAATCCACTTCATTCAGGAGTTAATTCTGTTTGCTGTTGACAAACACAGATTGGCAAGGATGTTCCTGTGCTGTGCCTTAGTGATGGCAAAACCCTGAAGCTAGACCACAACAAAGTCTCAGCTTTGTCTTGCACTGACTGCTTCACCTCTGGTGCAGTGCAAAATGCTTGGCTGATGACTGCAGCTGAAACCCTTTGTACTGGATAGGCTCCCTTGGTATGCTGCAGGTGTGGAGAAGCCAGAAGAAGAAACTAAAGACAGGAGAGTGGCTTGGATGCAGTCCTGACATGGACTGGGTTGCCTTCTGCTTTTCAGGATCCACTTGTGAAAGTCCCCTTGTTGTGTTGAGCCAGTCAGTTCTGTCCCCTATCTCTAGAAAATCAGCCCAAAATTCAAACTGCTTTGCTGCCAGCTGCAGTTCTGCCCTGTTCCTTGGATTCCTCCTCTCATCCTGATGAGAAAGTGTTGTCATCATCTGGCTTATGGGGCCTGGTCTGGAAATAGTGCTAGGAAGTGACAAAGCAGGAGGAATATATCATGAATCATGATTGGAATCATGATTGGAAACAAAAATCCACAGTTTTAAACACAGTTTAGGATGATCTCATTTCCTACTGAGTGTGATTTCCTGGTCTGGTGGGAGGATTCAAATTCCCAAAGCTGTTCACACGTTCAGTAATGTTGTGACACATAAAGGCAGATAGTAAAGAGTGAGCTTTCTTACTTCCTGTGCCATCTTTGTGTTGCTGTGGAACATGCAGTTATTCTGTCCTGGTGCCACACTGTGAAATGATGGTGTGGATTAATGACCTGACACTGTTGTGTAAGGGCTCTCTTGGTTAATGTGATGAGATTCCCATGGCTGGGAATCAAGGGGCAGAGGGATATCTTGTTATCTGGAGGCAGACTGAATATGCATCTGTTATTGTGTATGGTACCTGTTGATCCTACAGAGGACAACTTAGGAATTAATTATCTTCTCCTCCTCCCAGGGTTCGAAAGATCTTGAACTTGCGAGTCTTTGAAGATGAAAGTGGGAAGCACTGGTCCAAAAGTGTGATGGATAAACAGTATGAAGTGTTGTGTGTGAGCCAGTTCACTCTCCAGTGCATCCTGAAGGGAAACAAGCCTGACTATCACATGGCAATGCCCACAGAGCAGGCAGAGTCTTTTTATAACAACTTCCTAGAGCAGCTAAGAAAAGCCTACAAACCAGAGCTTATTAAAGGTAAGGACAGAAGGTTGGTAAGGTCCTTGCTGTGACCAGTGGACACTCCTTGTGTGTGTCCTTTCCTGATTGTTGCTTTCTTTATTCTATGATTTTCTGTAGCTGAAGGGATGTTAACAATATTTTCACTAGAGCCTGTCAGGGTGATTGCTCCAGTATTCCTCTATCCAAGCCTTTCTCTGGGTGGCATGTAGATGTTGTATTCCATGGCATGTAGATGTTGTATTCCATGGCATGTAGATGTTGTATTCCATGGCATGTAGGTGTTCTATTCCATGGCATGTAGGTGTTCTATTCCATGGCATGTAGGTGTTCTATTCCATGGCATGTAGATGTATTCCATGGCATGTAGATGTTGTATTTCATGACATGTAGATGTTGTATTCCATGGCATGTAGATGTTGTATTCCATGGCATGTAGGTGTTCTATTCCATGGCATGTAGGTGTTCTATTCCATGGCATGTAGGTGTTCTATTCCATGGCATGTAGATGTATTCCATGGCATGTAGATGTTGTATTCCATGGCATGTAGGTGTTCTATTCCATGGCATGTAGGTGTTGTATTTCATGGCATGTAGGTGTTGTATTCCATGGCATGTAGATGTTGTATTCCATGGCATGTAGGTGTTCTATTCCATGGCATGTAGGTGTTGTATTCCATGGCATGTAGATGTTGTATTCCATGGCATGTAGGTGTTGTATTCCATGGCATGCAGATGTTGTATTCCATGGCATGTAGATGTTGTATTCCATGGCATGTAGATGTTGTATTTCGTGGCATGTAGATGTTGTATTTCATGGCATGTAGATGTTGTATTCCATGGCATGTAGATGTTGTATTCCATGGCATGTAGATGTTGTATTCCATGGCATGTAGATGCTGTATTCCATGGCATGTAGATGCTGTATTCCATGGCATGTAGATGCTGTATTCCATGGCATGTAGATGTTGTATTCCATGGCATGTAGGTGTTCTATTCCATGGCATGTAGGTGATGTATTCCATGGCATGTAGATGTTGTATTCCATGGCATGCGGATGTTGTATTCCATGGCATGCGGATGTTGTATTCCATGGCATGTAGATGTTGTATTCCATGACATGTAGATGTTGTATTCCATGACATGTAGATGTTGTATTCCATGGCATGTAGATGTTGTATTCCATGGCATGTAGATGTTGTATTCCATGACATGTAGATGTTGTATTCCATGGCACGTAGATGTTGTATTCCATGGCATGTAGATGTTGTATTCCATGGCATGTAGATGTTGTATTCCATGGCATGTAGATGCTGTATTCCATGGCATGTAGATGCTGTATTCCATGGCATGTAGATGTTGTATTCCATGGCATGTAGGTGTTCTATTCCATGGCATGTAGGTGATGTATTCCATGGCATGTGGATGTTGTATTCCATGGCATGCGGATGTTGTATTCCATGGCATGCGGATGTTGTATTCCATGGCATGTAGATGTTGTATTCCATGACATGTAGATGTTGTATTCCATGACATGTAGATGTTGTATTCCATGGCATGTAGATGTTGTATTCCATGACATGTAGATGTTGTATTCCATGGCACGTAGATGTTGTATTCCATGGCATGTAGATGTTGTATTCCATGGCATGTAGATGTTGTATTCCATGGCATGTAGATGTTGTATTCCATGGCATGTAGATGTATTCCATGACATGTAGATGTTGTATTCCATGGCATGTAGATGTATTCCATGACATGTAGATGTTGTATTCCATGGCATGTAGATGTTGTATTCCATGGCATGTAGGTGTTATATTCCATGGCATGTAGATGTTGTATTCCATGGCATGTAGGTGTTATATTCCATGGCATGTAGATGTTGTATTCCTTTTGGCTGCACAACATGAGCAGCCCAGAGAGGCTGCAGCCATGAGAACAAGCTGTGTGGTCAGGCTCCCTCAAAGGCTGGATGTTTTGTGCTGTATAAATAGATTAACCCAAGAGAAGCATTTTTTTCTGAGAAGTGTGTTTAGTGAGGCTCACCAGGTGTCACCAGTGTGTGATGGACAGCACAGTTCCATCTGTCACTTCCACATCCTGTTAAATGGAATTGTGACAGTGGGAGGTGTAATGTGCTACTTGAGAACAGGTTTTGATTTAGACTCTTTCCTCAACTCTGTGTCATGTGTGTAACAGTTTTCTCTTTATCAGAAAATACCTGGCTTTCCTGTTCATTTGTGCTCTATCCACACTCAGTCTTTTCTGTTTGGTTTTCTGAGTACTTTCTGTCCATTTTCATATTCAGATTTGACTTTTTGCTACACTTGACAGAAGACAAGTTTCTAGAAAAGACTATTTTTTAAATGGTGTCTGCTAATAGGTAGTGGTTGGCCTTACTTTCCTGATGAGGAAAAAAAGTAAAAAAAGCTGAAGAAAGATTTAGAGGCTAATTTTCACATTGACTTTGGGTTAGGATAATTATTCCAGTTCTTTCCAAGGAGGCACAGTGAAATGCACACATGTCCACATGTCCAAAAATGTCAAATTTTCAAGCTTTTTTAGCTTGATATGTTCTTCCAACATATGTTCCTGATAAGGAATGCATTGCTGATACCACTTCAATCACTTTATATTTTGAAAGCAGCTTTTTGAATTCATTCTCTCAGAGAATAGCAGTTGTGTATCTGAAATGAATATTAAGTGCCCTTATTTTGGCACTTCTTTTGCCAGTGCTTTCTGCAAAATGAGCTTTCACTTCTGCATTTTTCTTTCAGTGTTAAAAGCATAGATTTGGAAACCCAAGAGTGCTATTGTGTCAGATAACACATGAATTTAAAACTGCTGGCAGCACTGGAGCTACCTGTCAGTTTATGATTTTGCTTTCTTATTAAGCTGTGCCAGTTATAGTGTGTTGCACCCAAGTCTGTTAAGATTCTCTTAGGTTGAAGTTTCTGCTGTGCCAATTGCTTTGCCAGTGGGTGTTTTTTTTTTTTTTTTGCTTCTTTGCTGTCTGGAAAATCTGTACTCACATTGCCCCTACATACACACAGGCACACACACAACAGTTGTGGTCATTGGCAGATTAGAGTTTTATTCCCTGGATTGCTGTAGGTGCCCTTCCCTTTTGATCCTACAAGATGCTTAATGCATTTTAGAGGAGTAATTTAATCACTGAAAGTGGAATTTGTGTAGCTGAGGCAAAGACAGATCAATAAAGGTCTTGTCCTATCTCCTGAGAGCCTTGTGCTTTCTGGTTCCTGCTTCCAGGAGAGAATTGGGCTGTTGGGAGTTGTTGGTGCTGGGCAGGCAGCTCCTCTCTGCTCTCTGGTGTGCCAGGAGCTTGCCAGCCAGGAGCTCAGAGTGGGAAGTGTTCCCAAAGAGAGGCACAAACCATTCTTCCACACCAAGAGCAGTGGGACACTTGGCAAAAGAAATCTTGGAGAAGCTTCAGAGCCATGGTTCCTAGGTCAGCACATGGGCACCCACATCTAGGAAATAAAAGGCTGCATCAGAAGTCCTTGCTTGTTGTGCTTCAGTGATTTCTTGTGTTCTTAAACATCCCACTCCCCTCTAGGGAGCAGAGCTGGTGTCTGCAGGCCTGAGCACTCTTGTGCAAGCTAATATCCAAATATCAGACCTACCAAGGCTCCTCCTTCTGTTTCAGGGCCTTTGCTCCCTGTCTTGAATGTGGATTTATTCTTCTGAGGTAGTAAAGATTAACATGGCAAGGAGTGTGAAATGTCTTACTCCCTTAGTAGTAATATCTAAGTAAATATGAGAGGATTGTTCCACAAGGAAGAGTTTAACTCAGATTAAGGTTTGGTACAAGTTGAAAGCACAATTATTCTCCCTGATTAATTTTCTTTGTGAGTGTTGTCATTTCAGAATAAGTGCTCTTATCTGGAGCAACAGTATTCACATGAGGTTAATTAAGAATAACTTTCCAAGTAGACAAGCTTAGAAGTATAAAACCAATGTGAAATTTCTGGGTCATAAGGCTTGAAATATGTACAAAAATATTCTGGAAGTAAATGATGCCTCTTTTTCAAGTCTTTATGGCTCAGATGTGGCTTCTCTGACTCATGTCAGGTGCAGATATTCCATCTGAGGAAGGCATGCATGCTGGGCTTTTGGAGGCAAGGAATTTGGAGAGCTAGGTGTCCAGCAGAATGAGCTTGTCACTTTTATAATACTTCTAGGATCCTGTTTTATTGCAGAAGATGTTGCAAGATGAGTTGATCAGTCCAGAAGTCTTACAGTGGGGAAAGATGAAGAGCAGTAACTAGAAATTTAAATGTGTGAGGAGAATGGGAGGGAACTGTTACAGAAAGATGTCCCTTGACAGTAGTGCCAAAACAAGACAGAAAATGCTTATGACATGGGAGTACTTTGAGTGTTCTGGTAAAGTTGGGGGTTTATTTGACCACTTTATCAGCCTCTGGAAAATAAGGGCTTGTGGAGTTTACCTTTTTTTTAGGTCTATACACATGAATGGGAAATGGAAAAGACCAACCCTTTTTGTAAGTGAAGTACAGCAGAGGGATGGGATGAATGGGATGATTGTAGAGAGCGACTTGCAAAGTTGTGCTCCCACTAATAAAGTTTAAAATAATATTCTTTGTTTATTATTTTTTTAAAGAAAGATGCATTAGTTGTGACTGGGTTTTGTGGCCACAGGGTGTAGGTTACCTCTGTGTAACTCTCAAAGACCAGCCTAGGTTGCCAGCAGGAATGTAGAAATGGCTGTGGCAGATTGGCACTTAATTGTATTTGCTGGGAACGCCCCAGTGAAGGAAGGAATGATGAATCTGACTCCATCTGTTCTCAGAAGGCTAATTTATTATTTTATGATACTATATTCAAGAATACTAAACTAAACTATACTAAAGAATACAGAAAGGATACTTAATGCTAAAAAGATAATAATGAAAACTTGTGACTCTCTCCAGAGTCCTGACACAGCTTGGCCCCAATTGACCAATGAATGAAAACAACTCACACCAGAATCCAATGGAACAATCACCTGTGGGTAAACAATCTCCAAACACATTCCACATGAGCAAAACACAGGAGAAGCAAATGAGATAAGCATTGTTTTCCTTTTTCTCTGAGGCTTCTCAGCTTCCCAGGAGAAAAATCCTGGGCGAAGGGATTTTTCTAGAGAATGTGAATGCCACAGGAACTGAGCTGCACCCTGGTGTCCCGTGCTCTACAGTATTCAATTGTCAAATGCTTCAGACTAGGCTCCAGGTCTTCTTACTTTTTGCCTAAATATAAAGTTTCTTCAAAGCATCTAGTGGTCAGTTGGACTGGATCCCTAGGCTGAGCTGTTACAGCCTTTGAAATGTTGTCTCCTGGCAGTGAGAACCATCCTGCCCATCCTGAACTGTGGACACCCTGATTACCTGTAGACTTGGTTTGTTTTGTGCATGTTTCTCTACTTAGCTGTGTATTTATCCTCTCTGAATGTCAAGCTACATACCTGGGTGCACATACACTGTTTTTTTTTCTTAGTAACTTTCTGCAGTTGGCTGCCCTATTATGTATTTTTTATTTCTTTTTGGGATCACTTTTGCTAAAAACTTTGGTGTGTGTTATCCTCCCAAGGGCTCTGAGCACTTGTTGTCTTTTCCCTTTTCAGATGGCAAGTTTGGTGCCTACATGCAGGTCCACATCCAGAATGATGGTCCTGTAACAATAGAACTGGAGTCCCCAGCAGCCACTGTTGATCCTAAACAAGTAAGTGACTTGCAAGGTGTGTCTGGAAAGGATGATGTGTATCCTCTGCAAATTTGTAGCATTCCTGTTATGAAGCAGTACAGCTTCCAGCAGGTACAAGGACCTTGTCCTTCCTGTGCAGCCTCTGAACAGAAAAACAATTGCATGGTTTTGTTCAGTTCCCTGGCCTCTTGAAACGTTGTGTGTGTGTAATGCAGAACAGCTTTTCACAGTTTATTCCTCCTCCTCATTAAAGCTGTTTTTTAATCATGACTCATTAACAATGTTTTTAATAAGTCTGGACCACCCCCCGTGCCTTTAGTGAAGTTTCTTGCTCTGTGGGTGACTGGGTGGAGGTGAAGAGGAGCCTCTCTGTCAGAAACAAGGGAATAGGGAATTTCAATCCCAAATTTAAGTCTGGAGTGGACAGGAGAGTGAGCTAGCTCTGCTGAGAAACAGCACAAGCTGTGCTGAAAACCAAATGCAGTGCTGAGGCATCCTCATCCTCTAAACACAACAGTGGCCAGCTTTTCCAGGCTGAGAGAAAAGGGGGAAGGATTCTTGTGCCTCAGCAAGGCCACACCAAGCTTATTTGTAAAATGCTTCACTTAACCTTGGTGAAATTGTTACTGCAGTTTATAAAAAGAGCATGAGAGAAGAATCAGGAAACTACAGGCCTGTTAATCTAACCTCAGTGCCTGGAAAAATTGTGGAGAAGATCATGCTGGGTGCTCCTGAAAGGCATTTAAAGGACAGTGCACAGTCAGCATGGATTCAAAAGGGAAAGTCCTGTCTAACTGATTTAATGCTCTTCTAAAATAAGGAAGGGAAGGTGGTGGATTTAGTTTTTCTAGATTTTAGTAAAGCTTTTGACACTGTCCCTCACACCATCAACAAGTCCTCCAACTATGAATGAGCAGATACAAGTGCCCTGTGTTGCCTTAAGAAGCTTGGTTTGAAGTTGGTTTCATTTTTACCTTCAAATTCTGTTTCTGGATTCTTGTGTCATGTTTTAGCCCCTGAAAAAATCTACTTCTGTCTCTAGTCTTTCTGTAATCTCACAGTTTTAGAGTTCTCTGGCCAAACCATGCATAATTAGCAGCAGCAGCAGCAGCTCTTGTTTTTGGAGTGAGAACTGCTGCCCAGTGTGTAGGTGTAAAATAACCAAGGAATCACCAAGGTGTGCAGGATTCTGCAAGGATCCATTTCTTTCTTGGGGAATATTGACTTGTTTAAGGGTTTTGCCTTCCCAGTTCGAGGCTGCCTGCTTTACCCATCTGACATCTTCCTGGTGGCCACAGCTTGGGCTGAAGACAGGGAAGGATGCTGGTTTTTAAACTTTCTCTGGCAGTGTAAGGGCCAAAACTCCCTTGACAAGCCTCTGAAAAGAGCTTAGGGTTTTTTCATGTTCCCTGAGTTAGACACAAGGGAGAAATTCCAACAGGATATTATCAAGAAGTCAAAACAACAAAACCTTCACTGGCAATCAGACAGCTTTGGCAAAAATTTGGAGCAACATCCAGTTAACACAAAACATTTCACAAAGCATTGGCTTAACCCATTCAGCTTCACAAACTGCAAAGCTGTCCAATTTTCAGTTGCTCAGAACTCAGAGGAGAGGGAATTAGAAGAAAGAGACAGAAAAGATACAGGAAAGAATGAATATAGCTCCCACTCCTGGTCCCAGCAGTGTTCAGCTGATAGAAATTCCAAGAGGAGGTGGGGTCAAGACATCCATCCTGCAAAGTGTGATGAGGGAGAGCCAATTTAAATTGTTGTTCTCTTTCCTCCTCCCTGCCCCTTGCATTCTTTTTTTGCTGACAAAAATCTGTTGATTTGTTTGTAGCATGGGAAGTAAGGTTTAGGGATGGTGTGGTTTTTATATTTGAGCTTCAAGCTTTAGCAAGAAGAGATAACTGAGCCATCCTGCAGTGTTTAATGTGATGTTAGCAGGAAGAGATTAGACAAATAAATGCTGATGAATAGCTCTTTTATGTCATTGGATGACAGTGAAATATCTCATTTTATCTGAGCAATTGTCTGTGTTTGTAATTGGTAATCAGAACTTTGTAAGTCATTTGCAATGTAATTAGTAAAAATACATTTGGATTAGTCAATCCAAATGTATTTTTTGTATTACTTGTGCTGAGGGATATAAATAAATCATTTCTCTTTTATACTTGGGGTGATCATGTTATCTTATGGTGATAATTCACTGTCTTTTCTAAATTTTTGAAGATCTCAACCTTCAGGTTTTTTTTTTTTCTTTCTTTTTTGTTTTGTTGATACATGTATTGGTGTTGTGAATCTTAAGTTGCAAGTTTTATACAAATGCTCACATTTACAATGTTTTAGAAATGGACTTCTGAAATCGTTTTATTACATGATGTATTTTTTTCCTTACTTTGTGAATAGCTGACAAAACTTGAAAAACAGCAACAAAGAAAAGAGAAGACCAGAACCAAGGTGCCCTCTGAGTCAAGTAGAGAAAGAAATGTCCCCAGAAACAAGGATGACCCCAGTGCCAGCAGCGGAGCAGAAGGAGATGTGTCCTCGGAAAGAGAGCCTTAGCTCATCCAAGGCAAGCCTCAGGTTTGGCTTCTCCTCTCCTCTGGAATGCTTGGCCCCCTGCCTCTTTTACTGAAGCAGCACATGCAGAGAGTGCCATTAGAAGTGCTGGAAGGTGAAATTTTATAATCTTGCTGGTTTTATGAATTTTACAAGCTCTGCTCCCATCTGCAGTCGCACACCAGAGCGTTGGGGTGGGTGAAAAGCTCTTCCCAGCTTGGCTGGAGTTGTGGGTCTGGCCCAGTTGTGATTGTTTCCATGTTGACTCAGGAAATCTGAAAGTTTGATCTGATAATACAGCAGTGACTTAACTCAGAATCCTGCCTTGTGTTCTTCAGATTCTACATAGGGTTGTATTTCTGTCTGTCCTCACCTAGCAGGGAGCTCGCTCTGGAACAGCCCAAACACAGCACAGTCCCCAGCAATGGAGGTGGAAAACAGCTCAGAACCTGGAGACAGGGCAGAACTGCAGCTTCCTTTCATGGTTCTTACCTGCCCCTGCTCAGTTTTGTACTTTCCCAGGATGAATTAGTCACAGGCTGTTTCATAGACCTCCACCATCTAATAAGGACATTAGGGCAGGCATTGAGAGCCAAACTTGCCTCAGCAGCAGGAGATCTTCTCTCCCTTCAGGCACTCGACCTGCAGGACATGCCCAGACATCAGTGAATGGAATTAGGCTGAATACAGACCTGAATCCTTTGTCATGGATTATCTGCCTATGTAGATAAGTGTTTATCATACTCTTCCAGTCAGCTTTAAGCCTTCCGGACACAGCTTTCATTACCTTCCCTCCCCCAAAAAGTTACATTGCTGATTTTGACTTTTCAAACATGCCCAAGCTCTCAAGAAAGTGTTATTATCCTCATCTGCACACTGAAGCCCTGAGCTGGCTGTGCAGTTTAATTATTAGCAGCTTTGCAAAGTTAAGGTTTAACCTTTCTCTCATTTTCCTGTCCCCAGAGTGTAGTCTGGCTGTGATTTATACAATTCAGCATCGTTCTTTGCTCAAAAAGTTCCTTACCTTTTTTTTTTCTTTTTTAAATCCATGAATATCTCAGGTGGTCAGACATTGGGTGATGATTTCTGTTCTGTACAGTGTTTCCCCCCCACTGTTTCTGGGTTGTGTGTTGAAACAAGGACATTTTAGAGGGTTTGCAATGATACTGGAATGATTGGGTCAGTCCAATCTTTCCAATAACATTTGGATTTCTGAGGAGCTGAACATCTCTAAAATGTGGTACACAGTTAACCTAGCATTAGTTTTCGTGCTGTGACAATAAGTACAGATTCTTTTCTCTTTGGGATTTGAAGGAATCCTGCAGTATTTTTGCTCTACCTACAGTAATGTTCCTATTTGTTTGCCTTCCACAGTTTCTTACACAAAAGCTACACCGAATTCTTGAAGAAAGACCCAACATTGGCCTCAGCAACACTCTTCAACCACTTTGGAGAAGGATGGAAAATGGGAAAGCAGAGCTGAGACATTAGAAACCTTTCATTCTGTATTGAACCAACCAAAGCAATGCTATCAGATTCAGTTGTTAATGTGTAGTGTCAGTAGTGAAAAGGACTTGTGACATTTCTGTGTTTGCGTTCTCACACGACTGCTGAGCAAAGGGTGACTGTAGGCAGGTTGTAGCAGAGCATTTCACTCTCAGTACATAAGCTCCATTTAAAGAATAAATCAGGGTTTTTCCTTAAACTTACACTTGAATTCTGAAAATTCTCTGAGCAGGCTTGTGTATTGATTCTCACTCCGTGGTGTCATGTGCTACCTGTTTCCATTGCAGTGTGCAGATCTGTGCATATTTTGGTAAATTGTTAGCTGCTGCCTAGCATCAGGTTAGGCAGTCCAGTCTTTCTGCATGGATTAAGTTATTACAAGAGAAGATCAGCCTCTAGTTGTTTATCATGTGGAACACATCTGTCTTGTAAACTTTTTTAAAACCAGAAAAAACTTTATTAAACAAATGATGCCAGCTGAGTGCCTGTTGGTGTTTGTGTATTGCACTCCCTGAGTCACTCCTGGGTGTAACAAAGTGGGGGACACAGAGATGAACTTGTAGGCCATGAAACACCTATTGCTTCAACTCACCCACCTTTCCCATGGAAGGTTGGAAATCAGGCTGCTGACATGATATCTTTGCTGTTTCTAACACATCTAAGTAATTTATTTTGTGGTGGCTATCAAAATGCCACACAGCTGCTCCACCTACTGCATCCAGGGCTGCTGACAGACACTTCTGTCACATCCAGGGGAGCATTTGGAAGCTGCCAGCGAACAACAAGAGCTGAGAAGATGCTGCAAAACTGCCAAGGAAGCTTCAGGGGAAATGGAAGACTGCAGGTTGTTACACTTTGACTTCTTTCACAGGTGATGGCACCTTTTCTATTTGCTGTTCCTCAGGCCTTGCCCTTCCAGTCTGCCCTGGGCACCTGCTGTGACTGCCATCAGAGCCAGGATGCAGAGCTCTCTCCCTGATTGTAGGGATAACTCACTGGTGAGAGCTTTTAATCCAAATGCACATCACAGTTACAATGCTGCACGTCGTGTAACCACTGTGGTTTTTATTATTTAACTTGTAGGCTGCTTGTATTGTAAAATATCAGTCAACCAAGACAGAAGATTTAGAGCTGCACCCTGACATGGTTTTTTAAAAACCATGAAGCTCAAGTAAAGATTTGGCAAGCTCCACAGCTGGCATTTGAACAGGAATGGTGAGTGGGCAGGATAGGTGGAAGTGTTACACTTAGCCTTGCCTTTAAGAGTGACGTAATTTCCCATCTGACCATTTATCAAATCCAGGGTGCCCCCAACACAGAGAATGATTGGCATCTGATTCCATTGATCCAGAATGCTGAATAATTGCTTTATTAGGACTCTATTCTATTACATTATACTATATTAAAGAGTTACTATACTATACTAAAAGGATATTAGAGGAAAAACCTGTGAGTGTCTCCAGACAGCCAGGACACAGCTCTGAGCCAATTGGCCAAAGAAACAAAACAATCCTCAGCAGAATCCAACTGACAAATCACTTCAGGTAAACAATCTTCCTAACATGTTCCACATGTGTAAAAACAACATAAGCAGCAAGTAGAGTTAAAAATTGTTTTCTCTTCTCCCTGTGCTTCTCCAGGAAAATCCTGTGAGAGAGAATTATGTCTCTGTTCAGAGAATGTGAATGCCACATCCATTATATGTGATATAAGGAAAAGCTATGTGTTTGGGACAGATGCTTCCTGTTGTCCTGTGCCCAGAGTATTTTTAAGCATCACAATTAGTTTCAAAAAACCCACCAGCCAGCCAAGCCCATTTCATTTAAAAGTACTGTTTACTTTAACAAAAGTTATTATCTTACTCTGCTGGCAACCAAACTTGGGCAAGGCCACTTTTCCAAATGCAGTCACATGGCTTTGAAATTGGATATTTACCCATGGATTTTTCTGCTTGTAGAGAGCTGCAAGCAAAAACCAGGACACATGAATTCCTGTGCCTTGTTCTTGTGCTTGATATTTCTTAGGAAAAAATGTTTTCTCAACAGAAGACACCTCCAATGGAAATGTGCTGCTAATTGTCACGGACTGCTAAAAACCAGAAAATACAATTATTATAACACTAAAAAACTTCTGCAGGTGTTTTTCCAACATCTCCATTCAGATACTGGCCCTAGGGGCTATGATAGTTTGAAAAATAGGATTTTAAGAATGGAACAGTCAGAATAAGCGATATTTCTACAAAGCTGGAAAAATGATCAGAGTATTTTATCTTGGGATGTAAATGCAGTAATCCAAGTCCAAATAACATGACTGTTGCTGTAAGTACCCAGTGGCTAAGCTCACAGTTTAGAAACTAGAGATGCTCACTCATGGAGCATCCCCACTCTAGTGGAGT
Source organism: Agelaius tricolor (assembly GCF_023055355.1). Classification (NCBI taxonomy): domain Eukaryota; kingdom Metazoa; phylum Chordata; class Aves; order Passeriformes; family Icteridae; genus Agelaius; species Agelaius tricolor. The sequence goes on from NW_027269261.1 coordinate 10,390,737, forward strand.
TTCTTCCTTTCAGTACCTGCCCAGCAAAGGTCACACAGAGCTCCCTAAGCAGCTTTTGAGCTGCTGTGAAGTGTCTGCTCTCCTCTGGCTGCCAGTCCATCCTGAGCAGTGCCACAGTGTTCTCTGTGAGAAATGCCTTTCTGAGAGCTCCTCTGATTTAATAAACAGTTTAGTATTTGCAGCCAGCAGTATCTGAATATGTTTTTGTTCTTTGTGAGTTTAACCAAATACCCACAATATTTTAGAGCTGCTCCTTGTATTTCCAGGCCCAAAAATTATTATTGATTTAATAAATATGTTGCCAACACATAGGTGTGTGGGGAATGTGCCTCAGTTGTGACCTAAGGAGAGGAGATTTACACTTTGTATAAGACAGTACCTTGCTGTTCATGGAAAAGTGTTTCTTCCTCTTGTGTTTAGCTTATCTGGGTGATGTTGACCAGTGCCAGATGAGGTATGATGGTGAATTTTTTTCCTGTTAAGAACTGGGACTCATTTTATGAGGGTGGTTGAAAAGCCTCTGGCTGTATAGAGCATATATATGTCTTTTTACTAACCCTTCTGCACTAACACAACTGTATGCAAAAGCTTGGAGCACTTGGGGATGGACAGCTCATAGGGCAGATGTTATTGACCTGTAAAAGCCTTCCAAGGCATCTCTTACAGAACTTTGAGTGTTTTGGTTTTGTAGTAATAGAAATGGCAAATCTTGACTCAGAGAGGGTGAGATGAGATCAGCAGCAGGACCAGAGATATTTATTGCTTTGAGACTATTTCCCTTTGTGCCACCTGGTGTCAGCAGAACCTAAGAAACTGAAAACCATTACTCAGTGGATTAAGGTGGTGTTCATTAAAGCCTCCTTCCCTAAAGAAAAATTACCATTGCAGTGATAATTGACACCGCTGTTTCTTCAGAGTGTATTTGATATAAGTATGAATGAATCTGTCTTTCATTCTGGCATGAGTTTGTTTCTTTGAGGTGCTCTTGCTCCTCAGAAGCCACACATTGTTTGTTTTACTATGTATTTTTATTTCTATCTTGTGATAGCTCCAAAGAAGTTCTCTCTAGTAGCTTTCCTTTGTTTGTTTGGTGTGGTGGTGTTCACGGGGGTCCCAGGACGAGGGAAGAGATGAGAATCTTGACTCCATGTTTCAGAAGGCTGATTTATTATTTTATTATATCTATTATATTAAAAGAAAATGATATATTAAAACTATATACTAAAAGAACAGCAGAAAGGATTTCATCAGAAGGCTAGCAAGGAAAGAAGTGGAATCATAACAAAAGCTCGTGACTCTCAGAGAGTCTGAGACAGCTGGACTGCGATTGGCCATTAATTAAAATTAACCAATGTGTACCAATCAAAGATGCACCTGTTGCATTCCACAGCAGCAGGTAATTATTGTTTTTCTTTTCCTCTGAGGCCTCTCAGCTTCTCAGGAGAAAAAAATCCTAAGGAAAGGATTTTTCATAAAAGATGTCTGTGACAGTTTGGAGTTAGGGGGACACAAGACAGGAATGTAAAGAGCAAACACAATGGTTGTCAATCCTGGAATATTCACATTGGAAAAGCTGCAGTTTCAGGGGGAAGTTTCAGTTTCAAAAGGGCAGCCAGCTGGAATATTTCTCCCTGTGGAGAGTTGGTGGCTGTGTCAGGGTCTCACAGTGCTGAGTTTGCTGTCCCTGAAGCAGGCACAAGCAGCAATCAGCCAGGCAGCATTCACTGGCGTGCTTTAGGAAGAGGAACAGCGTGGGCAACAAGTTTGTGGTGCCCAGCCAAGGAACTCCTGGTCAGCATGGAAATTCCAAGAGGTTGATAAACATCCTTAGAAAAGAAATCTGAACAAACCCCCTGTACCTGCTAGAATAGTTTATGATAGGCTAATACACAGTGAGGACTTGATGAAATGGGAGGGAGGGTGGAGTAATGCAGATGTTTCTTATGGATTAAAAGGAATACCAATGAAAACTTTAAGTTTTTGGAAATTTATTGGAATATTGCCAATGGGCTTCATAAGTTGAAGTATCCACTACAACCATGAAGTTGTTGTGTGCCTACTGCAAAACTGTCTCTGTGTTTCAGGGGAGAAGAGGGAGGTGAAAAACTCTTTTATTCCAATTAGTTTAACATCCATATATTTTTAACACATCTAACAAAACATTTTATGAATAAATTTCCATTTCCCCACCTGTGTTTTGGGGAAATCCATGCTGTTCTTCTATAAAACTGACTAGAAATATTTCTGATGGTAGGACAAATTCTATTTTTTCCATTATGCCCCAGTGGTGAAAGTATACTGAGCTAGTCAGAATGTTCCTGCAAATAATTACAATGAAATATAATCTATTATGGATTAAAATCCATAAAGAAAGTTGATCAGAGTATTTAGATTGAGGCTAATATCTCTTTCTAATAGGAGGTATTGTTGAGAACTCCATGGAGTCATCTGCAGCCACATGCTGATAAGAAAACCATCTTGAAGAGCAGCATAGTGCATTCTTGCAAGGATAAAAGTGCTGACATGAAAACTGAAACTGTGTCATTTGTATTCAACGTGTTTTAGGAAAAATTCAACATGTTTTAGGAAAAAGGATTTCAAAATAGCCCAGAAATTCTGGCTACAACCCCCTAACTTCAAATCTTGTTTGGTGTTGGAACTGTTCTCTGTGTTGATGTGTTTTCACTTGTATTTTACCTGTGCCAGCTCCAGGAATCTCTCAGGGTGAGCAGGATCTCAGGCTGGGAGAAGCTGTGCTGCTCCTGATGTGGGTACTGGTGTTGGTGATCCTCCAATCTGCACCAGACAAGGCAGAAATGTTTTTGCATATCAATGCCAGGTCACTCACCATTTTTTTCCCCTGTTATTTCCTACCTGAAATACATGTGTTTGTAAAGATAAACTGCTTTTGTGCACATTTTCCCCATCATGAAGCTGATCAGCTCCTGCTCCTCTGTCTATTGTAACCCCATGTTGAAAAATGGACTCATCCCCCTGGGGTTCCTCCATAAGCCCAATTTCCAGCACAGCTGGCAAAGTGGGCTTTGTTTTGGTTTTGGAAATGTTTAGAAGGATGTAAAAATAAAATAAAAGAAGCTGAGAAGGGAAAAAACCTGTTTGCCTCTGCAAGCATAAATCCCTTTGAGATCCCAGTGGGGAAATGGGGAGTAAGGGAGAAGAGGAACAGCTGGAAGCTTGAGTGGTATCTGTGAGGTTTTTTCCTTGGAGTAAACCAAGTAAAAGATGCTTCAGGTATGAACTGGATGTTTCTGCACTGATGGCAGCATGCCCAGCATTACCAAGTGCAAATGCCATGGGAGATTAATGAAATGCACCAGAATGGTGTTGCCATGCTATTATAAATAAAATATAAAATACATTGACCTGTAATCTTTGGAGCTCTGAAGTGGAGTCCATAGGCTGCTCATCTGTTCATCTCTAAATTTACAGATGATATCTGTGATATCATCAGTGATATTATCGGTGATATTTTTGCCCAGTGTCCAGGAGAAATGACAAGGAGGACTCCATCTTATCAGAAGGCTAATTAATTACTTTATTATACTATATTAGTCTATATTATATTACACTTTATTACATTATATCTAAACTGAATCTGCCAAGCACTCAACTTACAGAATCCAATCACCAATTCCCTTCAGGTAAACAATCTTCCACATTGCATTCCACTTGTGAACAACACAGGAGAGTAAATGAGATAAGAATTGTTTTTTCTTTCTCTGAGGTTCAGAGAATGTGAAACCCAGAAATATTCTTGGGAAGTTGTGCCTTGCTTTTCTCTCTGAAGAGAAATGCAGGAATTTGGGCCGTCACTTGTTTGCATCTTTCTGGCCTGCTCCATTGGTGCAGGACAATATTTCCCAGCCATCTCCAGGATCTGTACATCTCTGAAGTGTGATGTGTGAGCTCTGAGGTCCATCCACTGTCCCCTCTCTGCTGCTCCTGCTAACTCTGTTTTACACCAAACCACAGTTCTGCTCCAGGATGCTTCCTACAGAGGCCAAAAATCAGGGGGCTGGTGGCTCCTGGAAACAGGAGCAATGAGGAAGAGCACAAACATCCTGACCTTGGTGCCACACAGTCCCAGACAGATTCTGCTCCTGGTCCCCCATCCAGAATGTGCAGAAGATCCTGAGAAAGACCTTTTGGGCCATGGCATTATTTGTATGATGATGGTTTTCACCTCTAGCTTGCCAGTGTGGTCATCAGATTCACTTTTCTTACATCACCAGCATCTGGGTGGAGTGAGGTTTAGTTCATGATGATTAATTTAAATAAGCTGAAAATTATGTTTCTGATGGGGAAATCCAGAGATACTGGAGAAACTGCAGCAGCTCTTTGCATTCAGGAAATTTGTCAAACCAGCTTGGATTACTGAATGTAGGTATTTTGTGTCCTCAAAGCAACAGGGTTTCATAGAGCATTTGTCCTTCTGATTGGTTTGATATTTGCCAGCTTTTCTTCTTCAAGCCAGATCTTGCTGGAAAAATGAGCATAATATACATATATACACATATAATATACATATATATGTATGTATGTATGTATATAAACTAAATAAAATTTGTGAAGTGGCACTATAAAAGTGCCACTTTAAAATTTATATATATGCATATGTCATCTATATAAATATATGTAATATATAACACATATAACATATAAATATAAATATGAATGAATAAATAAATATATATATATATATATATATATATATATATATATATATATACACATGCATCTGGGTCCTGCAGGGTCTTGAAGAGACAGTAACAATTTTGGACACAAAGAGCTATGGAACACAGTAACATTTTGGGTTACCCTCAACAGTCTGTCATGTCCAACCAGGGATATTTAATATTTTCTTATTAAGATCAACCTTGAAGTTACCTTAAACTTTAGGCATGAGCAGGCCCAGCAGGTTTTGCTTCACAGGGTGTGCTAAATTCTGTGTGCTTCTGTTTTTCCAGACTGATTTGATTGTCAAAATCCTCACTCAGAGACAATTTACTTCTGCCCTTGCTGGAGTCTCCTGTGATGTGATGCTTGGCATGGGTATTTTCCTGAAGTGGTACTGCTCATTTCTTGGGACCACTGGCTTCAGTTCACCTCATCTTATCCAGTTCTCAAAAAGAATAAAAACATTTACTGTATAATAAAACCCAGTGTAATAATACCTCATGAGATTTTTGTCTAGACCTGAGTTCTCACCCATAAAAATCCTGTTTGCAGAAATCTTGAACAGCCTTTTCAGTAACAAAGTGGAATATATGGAATATATTTAGGCTCTTTAGGTGTTGCTCTACAAGCTTCTCAATAAGTGAAGAGAGAGAGCCTGCAGGGGCAGTTTTACTTCTTCCTTCACCCCAAATTGATCTCCTTGAGGGCTGCAGGGCACATTGAGGTTTGCAGCATCTCATTTCATGATGTTGCCATGTGACAACTCTTTATTTGGTCTCTCTGGGAAAGCCTGCAGTGTGTCACCATGACATTTTCTGAAAAATCCTCTTTGCCCAGGATTTTCTCCTGGGAAGCTAAGCAGCCTCAGAGAGGAATGAAAACAATAATTGTTGTTTTCATATTTTATAAATATTGTTTTCAAGGATTTCTGCTCCTCTGTTTGCTGCTTTGGAATGTGGCTTGGACATTGTTTACCAACAGGTGAATGTTTGATTGGTTCCATGTGAATTGTTTTTTCTTAGTGGCCAATCATGGCCAGCTGTGTTGGACTCTGAGGAGTCAGTCATGAGCTTTTATTATCATTCTTGCTAGGCTTTCTCATGTATCCTTTCTCTTTCTTTAGTATAGTTCTAGTATAGTATTCTTTAATATAATAGAATATCATAAAATAATAAATCAGCCTTCTGAGAACATGGAGTCAAATTCACATCTCTCACCTCATCCTGGGGACCTCACAAGCAGTGTCTAGAAGTCTTATCAGATGAGAATAACCCCTTGCCTCAGCTGCAAGATTTTGCCTTTTTAATTTCTCCTCGTAGGTCCATGAGAGCTTAAATGGGTGTGGGAAGTGGGGAATCTTCAGCCATCCTCAGCTGATAATGCTCCTTGTGTTATACAAGGCACATGTTTGGACAAAAAATGGGGAAGATTACATGGGTTATTATTATTTTCATTTTTTCTCCCCCTTTTATTTGCTCCTTGAATTTAGAAATGTTTGACAAGAGCCTGTGATGCCAGAACCCCTGCAGCAGCTCCAGCTGGCAGCAGGAGATGCTCCTGGAAGCAAAAACTGAAGGAGGAGAAATGCTGCATCAGGAGAACTTCACTTCAGGTGGTTTCTGGACAGTTCTGCATACACTTGTATTTTCTTTTAATTCTTCATTGATCTTGCAGTGAAACCTAAGCCTTCTTGGGTACCTTAGAGACTCCTTGGAGTTACAAGACTTCTTCCAACAGATGCTTCTTAACTTCCCTCCCAGACTATTTCTGGTGAACTCCTTGCTCCTTGCTTTGGCTGCCAGTACTTTGAATTTTACTTTTAAACACTTCTAGCAGTAGCTTGGGGTTTTTTTTGTTTGTTTATTTGTTTTTTTCCCCCCAGACATGTGCTTATATAAACTCCAGAAATGCAGCCCACCAAACCAAAACTGTAGTTAGATTTCTGCTATTTTAACAGGATTTTGAGACACTGGAGCATGTCCAGAGAAGGACAACAAAGCTGGTGAAGCATCTAGAGAGTAAATCCTATGAGGAGAGGCTGAGGGAGCTGGGGGTGTTCAGCCTGGACAAAAGGAGGCTCAAATCCCTGGAAGGAGGGTGCAGCCAGGTGTTGTTGGCTGTCCTCTTCTTCCAGACAACCAGGACAAGGGGACACAGCCCCAAGATACACCAGGGGAGGTTCAGGTTAAACATCAGGGAATATTTCCTCATGGAAAGGGTTGTCAGGGATGTTCTGGAGTCACCATTCCTGGAAGTGTTCAATAAATGGCTGGATGTGACATGCAGTGCTGTGGTTTAATTGCCAGGGTGATGTTTGGTCAAAGGTTGGGCTTGGTGGTCTTGGAGATTTTCTCCAACCTTTATGATAAGGGTTTTTCCTTCTTTTCAGTGACTGCTTTTTGGGGACCTGGCAGTTTGCAGGTGTTTTTTATATATTGATTTATATCTTGATTTGTATCAGCAAGAATGTTTTAACATCCTCTTTAAGGTGAAGGTAAATAAGGAATCTTTTCTATGATTCCGTGCTCACCACCTATGGTATAAATCAGAACTAAACCCACTTGTTAATCTGGAGTTTTTATTGGCAAGATCTGTGTGACCCAAATTGTTACTCCCCACATACTCAGACCATTCCATCCCATGCCTAGGCCTGAAAAGTTCCTACAGCTTCAAATTACCATTTATACCCATCAGATGAAATTCTAATTAATAAGAAAACCAGCATTTTCTCATGAACACACAGAGAGAATGATGTTCTAAGTGCTCCTTAAACATAATCAGATGGTAAATTTAACATTAATCCTGGCTGCTTTGCACAAGTGATTGCCTCTTCTTATTTGCAGGAACTTCCACGTTTCAGTGTGAGTGGGTGTAGTGAGTGCATTTAAAATCAAGTGCCTGAATTCTGGGGGTAAGAAATCAGGTACTGATAAGTTTAGCTGTGATTTCTACTGCTGTGCCTCCTGAAGGGAGTGGGATGTGCTTGTCTTTTGTCTCATCACTGGCTACACTTTTATTTTCATCTCTGAAATATTTTGTCCTGTCCCTAATAGCAATGCTGCAAAGAATTTGTTTGCCATGAAACCCAGCAGAATTCAGGGAGGGGGTTTGAGTTGGATTTTTAGACCAGACCACAGAGTTGGAAACCAGCACTGTGTGATCCTTTAGGACAAATTGGTTTTGCCTTGGGGGATAAAGTGGCGGAAAAAACCAAAAATTTATGATTATTGCAGTAAAAATTTAGTGAAAAAAAAAAAAATAGAGTTGTGCACTGAATCTTTTAGTTATATTTTCTTTATGAGAATGCCTTCTTTTTCCTGTTGGCCTTGAAGGTGCTGAAAATGGGCACACAGGCAATGCACACAGGCATTTTGGCCTGTTCCAATATGGATGTTGGATGAAATTCCATGCCCCAAGCCTTGTGTCAGGTGACCTTGGAGTCTCCCACCCCATTTTCATGTAATGCCACATTTTGAATGACATTTTGTATAGTTTTTCCATTGTTAGGTGATTTTTTTTTCCTGCCCTATCCTGCCAGCTATAAGGCAGTCTGGATGATAATGGAGTTGGAATGCACTAAAAGAATACATTGAGACTACAACAGCAATAATTCTTTAGGTATTATGAATATTGTGCCGATTTATGAGTTCATTTGTTATGTTTGGGAACCTGTTAAGAGATTTTTTTGAGAAAGGTTTCTATTTAATAACTCTTCATAAGTGAGACACATGACCTATTTCCAGAACAGAAATGTATTGGCTTAGTGGTTCTAATAAGCTAATTTGAGTTCCATTTCTGCTTATTGGCTAAATGAGCAAATGTGGAAAATGAAATTAAATTTGTCTCATTTGTTCCACCACCAATTTTTGAGGTTGTATTTACAGTACAGAATATACTGCATTTTTTTTTCTGATTTCTGTTTGTAATGTTTGGGGGAAAAAAATGGGCTGTGTCAGTTCTCCATCATTTTTAAGGGAAAAAACCCCTTATTTTAGGGATAATTTTTTTTTCTCCAGCATTTTTAAGGGAAAAAAACCCCCTATTTTAGGGATGCACAAGACCCTGAAATAAAATAAGAACAATCCAGGATAAAGGAGCAGCTCAGGAATGTGAGGGTAATTTTGCATTACACATTTGTTTGTTGCTGCTCAGTGTGCAAAGCTGGATAAGTTAAGAAAGTTTCTACCCCTTGGTGATGGTCACCATTGCTTTAGTGTGGGTTTTTAGACTTTCACTGATTTATCATCAGATACAGTTCTACAGGTTTAGTGGTACATTTGGACATTGCAATGTCCAATTTCAGAGTTTTCAATCTAATTCTAGTTGCAAGCAGGTGTCCAAAACTGTTTGGAGTAGGAGTAGAAAACCACAGTGTAACACTTAAGTGGGACTGTAGATAGTAATGAGCCATGAATATGATTTACAGCTCCACTTCTCACATATTTTTTTTTATTATTAGCAGGCAATATGCCTCTAATAATATGTGTCTATATGAAGCCAACAGTCTGTCAGTTGAGGAAGATTATTGGCATGTGAATTAAACCACTGAGTCCTCTACATGGAGGAGGTGATTCTCCTCTGTATTATGTTATTTTGGTGCAGTTTTAATAGTGCAGCAGAAGTAACTAATACCAAAGGATTAAATTTTTAATATTTTATTATTAACTTAATAACAAGGTGAGCACGTTGGGCTGGTCTGGAGAACTATGCAGCCCCAAATCTTGAAAATGCTATTCCTTGGAGATAGGGTAATTCTTCACTACACAGAAAAGAGTTTGCCACGTGTCTCAGGTGTAGATTTCAGGAAGGTTGGTTGGGATGTTACTGCAGGGTAATTCACCCTGGAATCCCATGGCTTGCACCTGACTGCCAGCATTTAGGAGGAAAGATATTTAATACAGATGAAAAATGTTTAAAACTGCAAAATAACGAGGAGATGCTTGATCTGATCTCAACCCTTAGGAAAAAGGGGATCTTTGGCTGAAGCTGTGTGTCAGACTGAGGGCTCTTACCAGGATGATGAGGGTTTTCCTTAAACCCTTCAGGAGTGAAAGATGGGCTGGTAAAGTTGTCAGTGCCAGAAATGGTTTTGATTTCTTTAAATCAAAACCAGCCTTTGCAACTTCTGCAACAATATGAAGTTTGGACTCTCTGAGCAGCATCAATAAATGAGTAGCAGAGTGTCTCTCCCCCAGCCCTTGTTAGCTGGGGAGGATGCAGGTCAGAGGGGTGAGTCATGGAATAAGATTATTTTTCTGCTTCAATATCAGTGTTCAGAAGGAGGAAATATTAATTTTAGCTGCAGCTCACATGCTCACCTCTACACTCCTGGGAAGCCTGGATCTAAATGCAAACCATGGGCACCCAGTATCACTGCAAAAGGGACTGCTGGTCATATCAAGTATGTGATTCTGGTTCCAATTAAAACACATTTATTGCTTGGCTACTCAGAATAATGGAAAACTTCCATTGGGTGTTAGGGGCACCTGAGCCTCTGTGTGCAGTGTAATTTACACAGCCAGTCACAGATGTAAATCAGTGCTGAAGCACATGTTGTTAAGACAGTATTACTGAATAAGAAATGCTCTTCTTCAAAGCAATCCCAGTCATTAGAAAAAAAAAATAAATTAAAATGCCATTGTTCCATAATGTCTCCCAGATAATTAGTGGCTCCAGGTATTTGAAGCTACCTGGAGTTGCTAATACTGGGGACAGAGCTACACCTTTAATACCTGGGTGTTGTGTGGGGCTGGGGCCCCCTGCAAGAGCCAAGCCCCCTTGCAGAGACCTCCTCTGGGAAGCTCAGCTCTTTGAAGAGCAGCCTTGTAAAACATAATTGCAGTCTAGATTTGGTGCTTTCAAAAGGCCTTATCAGCCTCATCTCTGTCTTCTGGGAACTTGGCTTGCTGCTGTAATTGAATCAAATTGACTCTTAATTAGTTGGGTTCCATTCAGGAAGGGTAGGGTAGTGAGAAATCCTGACTGGCTTTCTGTGTGCACGAAGCCAAGGCTGCTCAGCTGGATGCAACTCCTAAACCAGCTCCCAGTATCAGCACACTCCCTGTGTTTGGGATCCAGGGCTTTATTTCACGTGGCACAGCTTGAAGGGGAAATCTAAGCAGGTGGGCACGGTGCTGTCTGTCCCTAGGCTGAATGAAAACCCTCCTGCAACATGCAACCCCCTGCTCTGGAGTAATTCAGGATACTCTTGGAACAGCAGAAGTTTATTTGGATGATTCTTCAGTAATGCAGTAGAAGCCCGTGAGCAGCACGAGGATCAGCTGCCTTATCTGCTGTCAGGTGGCTTTAATTCAGTGAATTTACTGTGTGGGGCACCTGGTAAGCAGATAAAGCTGTGTTGCTTATTTAAATAAAGGCTGCTAATCTCCAAACCTCTTGCCTGGCTAGTCCAATGCGTGCTTTCAAAGGATGGCATGTGGAAATTAATTTCTGGGATCAGGTTTAGTGAGGGTTATGGAAAATCTGAGCTAAAGAAGGGAGTGTGTGAAGGCTAAATTCAGTAAAATTCAATTTCAAAAAATTCAATTGCTTCCCTCTCTATAGGAAGAAAACCATATAGAAAAGTTACTCATTACCCTGGAGAAAAGCATCTTTACTCTATTCCTATGCATTAGACCCCAGATTTGATTGAGCAACAAGAATAACTTCAGATGCATAGAAAGAGGTGTGAAAATACAGGAGATGAAAGCAAAGGTCAGGAGAGAAGGAAATGGGTTCAGTTAGACATTGTGTGAGATAAAACAACAGGGCAAAAATGCCAGCCTGATTTTGATATTTTATCACATAGGAGTAATTGTGTGGTAATGTGTAGCTCTTAACTAGGCCCTATAGAATTAAGCTTCTATTTAAAATTATGACATATTTGTATTTTCTTCTGATTTTTATTATCAATGAAAAGATGCTTAGACTTCCATATTTATAAGCTTTTACCAAAATAATTTAAGTTTTATAATGTCATTAAAATTATTACTCAGTTCCAGGAAAAATGCAGGATTTTAAGATTTACTTAGTTTTAAATATTGATTTTTATTTCAGATACCATTGAGATGTCAAATGTATTGCAGTAAATTTTTTTTTAGCTGAATGTAACTTTTAAAAGTGTTTATGAGACTTTGATGTTGTGTTCTTTGCAGTTTACCAGTTAACAGAGACAAAACAAAATCACCATTTTCTTAAAGAGAGCTGGGCTTTTGGGATTCTCCCCTGTATATTTTTTGGCCATGGCTTAAAAAATTATTTTCTTCTGGTTGAAGTCAAACCTGAAATCCCTTAATGTGGGAAGAGGAAACAATTTTAAAAAACGACACTAGAGTGTGTACAAGAGAACCTTTGACACAAATCTGTTGGAAAAGAGAAAATTATTAAAGATTTTTGGTTTGATATTGTAATTTTTTTTCTTCACTTAGCACATTTCATTTCCCCTTCAGGAGGAAATTCAGGAATGTTTGTAGATCTAGGCAGGAATGACATGGCTTTTTATCCTACATAACATCATAACAGTTGCTCATACCCACAGTGCTCCCCAATTAAGCCATCATTAAAAGTTCTTCACACACTCTAAAGATCTGAAATGTAAGTTTTAGACCAATTCCTGACTATGTACAAATGCAACCTCTGGTGGTAGGAGACTTTGAAATGCTTGTTAATTCTGTATTTAAAAAAAAAAAATAGCAAAACCCCAAAAGCTAAATATGCTTAATCTGAGTTTTTTTTTCTCTCTTTGTCTCCAAAAGCGCCTCCCTGGTAGCAGGAGAGCCTGGAATTAGAAGTGGGAGAGCAAAATTCTGCAGAGGAAGGTGCTGCCTGAGGCTGAGGCATTCCCCTTGGAAAGCAGGTACACTTTCTTCCAGCCTAACTCCCTTCCAAAAAGAAACAGAGGCATATCTGATTGCATTAGCAGGGGTGATGCTGTCAAATTGACTTTAGAATTGCTTTTGATGGTTTACTGTCCTTAGGATAGGAGTCGGGTAAGGATTTGTTAAAAAATAGCACAGCTGTCTGTGCATTGTTTCCTTTCTTATTTCAGTGCTGCAGTGTGCAAAATTTTGTGTCAAAATTTTAGAGGAGTGTTTGTCTGTGTGGGATTTGCCCTGTGGATAAGGATGCCCTTAATTTCATGTTGGAGGTGATGAGCTGGGAGGGACTCCCTCCAGCTGTGGAGCAAAACCTTCCAGGCTCTGTAGAGGCTGCCAGGTGAGAGGTACAGTTGGCAAAAACCCCTCTGCATGCCCCAGTTTCCAGAACCTAAGAGGGAAACAGCTCTTTGTGCTCCTACCCAATAGCAACAGAACATCCAATAACCAACAGGAATTGCCCAGAACCCAGGGAAGGGCAGAAACTGTTACCTTTGCAGAAAAAAATGGGATTTGAATGCACTTTGCTGGTTGTGGTGTTTATTTCATAGGTGTCATGTTTAAAGGAGGTATTTTTGATGTGTGTGCCTCATGCTGAGTGCTCTGAGATGCTGTCACACGAGCCCCAGCACGTGTGACAAGGTGATGCTGAGTGCACACCCATCAACCTGTGCTCCCAGTACAGCTCCAGGCTGAAATGAGGGGAAAAACTGGGAGATGGTGCCATGGTCTTGCTTTGTAGAGACCACCTTTGGTACCCAAAAGGAGCTGGGACTCACTCTGGGAACTGGGGAGAGGAGTTCACATGGGAAAACCCAGGGAATGTCAATGAGAACTGCACCTGTCAATGAGAACTGCACCTTCTTAATGTGATTTGTTCAGCCTCTTGGAAAATTTGGGAGATGATAATGAGTATTATTTGATTACATTTTCTAGACACTATCCCACTGACTTTGTTTATTAGTTTTGGAATTTGATTTGTATTTATAGCAAAGTGTCTACCCTGCTATCTTAGCACTTGATGGCAGCTAAAATGCAAACAGCAGAGATTATCATAATAAATATTTGCAGCTTATTGTCAATTCTATAATCAAAACCAGGTCAGCCAAAAGGAAAAGATTCAATGGCTCTTTGTCTTCAAATGCCACCCTCCAGAAAAGCAGATTTAGTACACAGAATTTATGATACAATAATATATATTGTTCTTGAAAACTTGTGCTCAAATGCCTTCAGTACTGCCTCACATCTAACAAAATTCTTCTTTGAAGGGTGATAAAACTGTGTTAATGTCATTAGAATTTCTTTGGAATATTATATCTAGTATTAATTGGCATAAGCTTTTTGGAATGACAAAGGGGGTTGCCTGCGGAAATTGAATTACAGTTCTTTCTTTGTTTTCACATCCATTTACAACTTTACATAGGAAAAGCATGATTGCCTCCTTTCATTGTTTTTGTGTGTATGCAAGTTGCCTGCCTCTGCACAAAAGCTGTGACAGTGAGCCTGTCACTCACATTTTTTAAGGAAGGTGTTTGAGGAGAAGCAGGGATGGATGGATGTGATGAACAGCTGAATTGCCCAGGCTTTTGGGAAGCATCCTTGGTAGTTTTACTGAAATTACTGCAGGTGAGCAGCTCTGCCCCTGCACAGCAGGCTCAGCTTCCAGTCACCAAACACAAAGAGAGGGAGGGGAAGAAAAAGCCACAATTTTCCCCTTTTTCATTTGCTGAACCAGCAGCAGGTAGGGAGGGCAGCTGCTCTGCTGAGATTGAGCCTTTCCCACCCCAACAGGGCTCAGAGCTTGGGCTGAGCTGAGCTCATCACTTGGCTGAGCATGGGAAATTAAAAGTGGAGTATTCATGCTGGCAAGTTCAAGAACTGGTGTTCACACCTCCAGCTGACATCTGCCCCTGGCACACTGAATTTACTGCCCATTGTGTCTCCTTTATAACAGAAATCAGATTTTTTTTTTTCTCCACATATATGGGAGTAAAAGGTGACATAGTAGGGAGTAAAAGGTGACATAGTAATTTTTTTTTTTTTTTTTAGAAAAGCTATTTTTTTGGAACGCTGCAATACTGTAAAATTAAAAAGTAGTGCTTCAAGAAGGTGCTGTGTTCTGGCAGCTGTTACTTTGCTCACCATCATCCTTGTAAGAATGAGTTCATTCTCTTCTCAGCTTGGAGCTTTTTTAGGAAGAGAAGGCTGTGTTTTTAGAGGAAAGACAAAAGGGTCTCTCTCTTACCTTTGTATTTAGTATCACTTTTGAGTTGCACAACACTTTAAAGTTTGATAACAAATCTAAAAGTTTCTGTGCAACCCCCAGCTTCTTTTGTGCCTTAAAAGAACTGTTTAGGGACTTGATGTGTATGCAGTTGTCTTCAAAGACACATTTCATATTATGATAGGAAATAGCAAATGTGCCATGGAAGAGTTTGTTTCCCAAGAAGCTGAATTCTGCTGCAGTCCAAAGTAAGACTTTCATTTTAGAACACCAAAGATTCTGTAAAACATCTGAGTATTAGGATTGAACTGAGTGAAACAAACATCACTTTAAAAACTTTTATTCATGTTTTTTGACTGCTGGTGTGACTGAATGATGTTGTTTTGTAGAATCAATAGATAAAGCTGAATGCAGATCATTAGGGGGGAGTAGGCTGGAGCCAAGGCTTACATTTGGGAAGCTGCTGCCTTTTTTGTTTGAAAACAGCATCAAAACTACCAAAGTGCAGTAGGTTTTAGTGCTTTTTAGAGACCACCATAAGAAATCCCACTTTTATTGGTAAGAATATCCTCAAACATTTGATCTCACTGCCTCAGTCATTAAGGAAGATATTATAATTGAAGATTAGGATAATCTTGTCCTAATGTCTCCAGTGAATGACTCTAAAGCTTCCCCTTATACTCTTCCCCAGACCCTGATTGCTATTACACCACTGGTGACAGGAGCAGTTTTATTTCCAGTTTTGTTTTCATATTCTGCCCACGTGGTTTTGCTGGCTCACAACACCCCCCTTAAGGTATTTAAACTCACCTTAAGACAGGGGCAAATTCTACATTGTTCCACTGCATGTTGTGGCTCTGTGTCTCCTGGATTGACCTTCTCAGGTTGTTTTGCTTTCAGAAGCTGAGTTTCCAACCAAATGCTTCCAGGCAGTGGCACTGCAGAAAAGAAGTGACATCAATAAGACACCCTACTACAGGCAACCCAAACTAAAGTGCATAACAGGAATTGGCAGGAGCTGTGAATAAAACTCCCAGCCCAATGTCACAAAGAATGCTATCAGGCTTATGGAGCCAACAAAAAGCAAAATCTGTTTCTACTGAAACCCCTTTGAGCACCTCCACCTCTCCAGCTGAGTCTGTTGTGAGCATCCTGAGGGTTTTTTTCAGTTTCCAGCCCTCTTCCTACAAAAGGTGGTTTGTGTCAGCGAATTTGGGGCTGGACCAGGTTTCTGAACTGAAGCAGAGTCTTCGCTTTTTTCTTGTTTGCCATTTCCAGTGTCTTCAAAGCTGAGTCCTGACAAGTGCCAATATGATACTCTCCAAATTGAAAGGCTGGCAGGGCCCTCACTTGTGGTGTTCAAACTGCATTGTGCAAAACAAAGTGAGATCCCATGGAAGAGATCTGTGTAGATAGGGAGGGGCTGAAGCAAGGAGTGTGTCCATGTCACTGCCATATCTTCTGAAAAATCCCTTTGCCAGGATTTCTTCTCCTGGGAAGCTGAGAAACCTCAGAGAAAAAATGAAAACAATGATTATCTGATTGCTGCTCCTGTGTTTTGCTGCTTTGGAATGTGGTCTGGAGATTGTTTATCCAACGTGTGAATTGTTTTTAATTAATGACCAATCACTGCCAGCTGTGTCAGGACTCTGGAAGCTGTCACAAGTTTTCATTATTATCTTGTTATGGAAGCAGTCACAAGTTTTCATTATTTTGTTATGGAAGCAGTCACAAGTTTTCATTATTATCTTGTTAAGCCTTCTGTCTGTGTCCTTTCTCTATTCTTTAGTATAGATTTAGTATAATATAATAATAAATCAGCCTTCTGAGAACATGGAGTCAGATTCACTCACCTCTCACCTCGTCCTGGGGACCCCTGCAAATACCACATGTCCAGTTCTGGGGTTGGAGGCTCTGGATTCTGCAGGATTGTTTGCCATACAGAAAGGTCCTTCTGAAGAGCCTGAGTGAACTCAGCCCTGTTAAAATCCAGGGATTGCCATTCATGGGAGGATCTCAGGGTTCATTCCAGGTCTCTCCACAGCAAGGCCCCCGCACATCCATAGGGGAAATAGAACAAAAGTGAACTCAGAGCTCGAGTGACTTTCATAGCACCACAACCAGGGGCTCTGAAATAGATCAGAGGGGATTAAAAACCAGCAGCATTAACTCCAGGTGACTTCAGTGAGCTCTGCTAATTCTGGAGACAGTGAGGAGCTCAGCATTGCTCACAGAATAGCAGTGTTTGCAGAAAAAAATAGCAGCTGCTCAGTGGGGAAGGCAAAAGACTGAGCAGAATTGCTCTGAGTCCCTTTCACTCCTCTTATCCCTTTTCTTCCTAAATGCCAGGTTAATTTTTTTCAAAATTTTATTTATTTATTCTTTCATCTCTTTCTTGACTTTTCATAATTTTAGAGAGGGTAGGCTTTTTCAGGCTCAGGGTGAAAACTGTGCTCACCTGCAGGAGGCTTTTGGAAAACAGGGCAGCTGTGCTGTGCCTGCATGGCAGGAGAGAGCAGCTCAGGGCATTTGGCCCAGGGAACACATCTGCTGGGGAAATAACTTCTCCCTTTTCTTTGCTCAGGCAGCTCTGTTGTGAAGGATCACTCCCAGGAAGGTAATCTGTCTTCCAGGCTCTGAGCTAAACATGGGCAGGATCCTATTGATTTTTGTGGCCTCATAAAGGCACATTTTTTAGACATAATTTTCTACTCTCAGCTCTGGTCAGTCCTTTCAAATACTTGAATTTCATCAATCAGGAGTGTTTCTGAAGAGGAGATGGTCTTTACTAGTTCTGGCTGCATGATCTTGAACAAATCATGGAGTCAGGAGCCTCCTATTTTATGTTTTTTGGTCCTTTTTCAGGTGACATCAATAAACTGACTTTTCAAGGTGTCAAATGCCCCCAGGGTAACAATCCATGCTTTAAAACCAGGAGAGGATTTCTTCACTAACCAGACACTGAGTTTGAAGGACTCTGCCCTGTGCTCCTTGTTGTACATATTTTAAGGGTATAGTGGTAAAGATGTTCAATACCAGAGCATCCTCTGCACAGGGAGCTTGAAGGAGCAGGGCAGCTGCTCACAGAAGAAAACTGCCCCTAAAAGGTGGCAACAAATGTCTCTGTTTTAGCTTTTCTTAGCAGAAAAAGCTAATTGAAAGATCTCAGAGGTACTGCTCCTCCAGAACATGTGAGCAGCAACTAGGAGGGTCCCCGGCTTGTAGGTGGTTTTTAGCCTTTCTTGTCATAGGGTGGTTAACAGACTTTATGCTCTTTGCCATCAAAATGTGTGAAATTTTCATTTATCATGTGTGTTACATGCACTGAACAATAATACACCTTGGGATTTGGAATAAGGAAGGAATGGGAATGAGACACCGAGTAAATGGAGAGTCTTTTTGAACAGATAAATTTGAAAACTCAAGTTTTCCCATGTGTGTGGAAACCCAGGGCACAGGGAATATTTCTCTGTCTGCTCTGGGGTGCCCTGACCCCCAGGGCAGCACTGACTTTGACCCTCAGTCATGGAGAAAATTTCCTAAACTCCAGAATAGACCAGAATGCACAAAGGTGTGAAATAGATTATAGAGAGCAGTGTAGGTGTATCACTTGGTGAGGAATTCAGGTTTTGGGATTTTTAGTATGTTGTGGATGGAAGCAAGATGGAGGGCACAGGGTGTCATCCTGGGTTTCCTCTTCATGCTTCTTCTTCCTTCTTCTTCATGGGTTTGGGTGGCATTTTGTAATTGGGTGGAAAAGTCTGCATTGTGGGCTCCTTGGGATCAGTTATTGGGGTAAAAGGGAAAATAATCCAGGTGTCAGTTCTTAATTGGATAGTTTAGTCTTAAAAGTCCTTGGAACAAGAGATTGTTGGCCATTTTGTGCCTTGCTAATGAAAAGCTGCTGAACTCATGGTTGTGAGACTGTTTTATTTCTGCTAAGAAATAATAAACACCTGAGTTAGAACATGAAATACCACCTCCAATGGTGCCTCCAATCCAGACCCAGAGAAACTGATAAGTGTGGAAACAAACTGATCTGCTTTCAGTAAGAAAAAAGCAAACCCCAAACCAGAGTGAAACTCTTGCTCTGCTCCACGTCCTGGCTCCAATCATGCAATTGCTCTGCAGGTGCCTTTCTTGCCTCCCCCTGATGTCAGCAGGGAAAAGCTGCAGCTCCCCACAGCTTGGGAGAGCCATCCCTGCTCATGGCTGGCCCTGTCTCAGTTCAGCCAGGCCTCTTATGCATATCAAGCACATTTTTAGTCCCTCTGTTTTAAGTCCCACTGCAGCTTGATTTTGGCACGAATATAAGACCACTGGGATTTTAGCTTGTGCTAAATTTGTTGCTGGAGTGCCTGGCTGAATGTGTGTTTGAGCTGTGGCCTCTGAAAGAGCATGTTTGTATAATGCAATATCCTGATTTGTGAAAGGAGGGAACATAACATTTACTGGGGTACTGCAGAATCAGGGTAATCTTTGTGCATCCTGAAATCCTCCTGTGGATCCCTGCAAGACTCTGGGCTCAAAGACCCCTGGGCTCAGAGTGCTGCTATGTGAAAAAAATCATCCATAAAGTCTTTTTATTTATCAGATGCAAGGAGTTCCCATAAGAAAATGATGCATTTGGAAAAGCAAGAGAAAACCTAAATTTATGCAGCATAGCAGTTTTGAAGTAAGCAGGCAGTCTAGACATCTACAGTTGTTACATAAGGATGCATTGAGGACTCATTAATATTTCACTAACCAATAAAATGTTGTGTATAAAAGTATTAAAATATAATGTTATCCATTTAGTTGCCTTGCAATGGGAAACAAACAAGAAGAAGGCATATCATAGGAAAAAAACCACCAGGGTAGACTTGAAAATGGCTTTAGATGCAAAGCCTTGTGGGCTTAAAAAAGATGCTTAAAAAAGAGTAGGAGAAGAGGAGCAATTTTTGGGGTCTGTCCTGGTTTTGCAGCCACACACATGTAAACTGTACATTGCAGCCTGGGATAAACCCCCAACAGGTGATTTTTGTGTGTTCACACTGGTTGTGGCAGGTTCAGGGGGCTGCTGCTGGCTTTATGCAGAGGCTTGGGAAGCCTTATCCTTTCCATGTCACCAAATGTTTTGTTTGATTCCCAATCCAATGGGTTTTTCCAAGTGCAGGTGTCAATTTGGACTAAGGCAGCTGCAGGCTTTGCAGGGGAGGTACTTGAAGGAACTGGGTGCTGAGCTTGCTCTCCAGATCCTTTCAGTGTGCCTTGGAAAAGGCAAATATCCAGGGAGAGTCTCAGATTGTAGTGGGCTGACCCTGTCTGGGTGCCAGACAGGGCACCCCTGTACCCACCCACAGCCAAAACCTTCCTCCATCAGCCCTGTCCCCAGACACACAGGGTATGCTTCTTTCCATTTGCAAAAAAACCAGAGCAAAACAAAGCAAAAAAGCCAGGGAAATCAAACCACCAGGAAATACAAGTAAAAACCAACCTCTCTTTTTTGGCTTGGGAATGACACACTTTAAAAGGCAGCCTTTTAAATAGGGCTGTTCTCAGTAGGGTTTGAAATACTGTAGGAAAAAAAAATAAAAAAATCTGTGTCATCAGCTTTTAGGCAGGAGAAGTGAGGCAGTGCAAATTCTTTCCCTGCCAAGTCTCATCTCAGGCTCTGGGGGTGAGGGATAAGGTGACTGTGGCTGTATCTCCTTTTTGGCTGCCAAGGGAACCAGCCTGTGCATCAGGCCCTACAAACAAGAGAGCTTGCTGTCAGGGAATTTAGATTTGCATCAGCAGCCCCAGGTAAAATAAACCCCCAAATTTAGAGCTCTCAATACAGAGAAATGATGGGGTGGCTTAACTGGGATATAGTTCTAGTTTTACTGGGGAATGGCTACACCAAAATCTTCTGGGTTACACATGTGTATGATTTGAGATGTATCTGAGATGCAGGGGAGTGTCAGGCCTTAAAATAAAATTTGGTGGGGTGAAAACCTTGATTATATCTTAGGTTTTGGCAATGAATTTCTTTGAAAGGGTGGAAGCATTATTATTATTATTATTATTATTATTATTATTATAGCTCTTGTAAGATGCTTTTCATCAGTGTTTCAGAGTAAAATTGTTCTGTAAAGTGCTTGCACAGACAACTAATGTTGATTACAATTAAAGTCTCCCTTTTGAATTTGAATTTAAGGCATGCCAAATATGGCAAGAAGCTGTGACTTTGTTATTGATATGTGTTTTTTGATGGCTGATATCAGCCTATGGCTGTTCAAGAAATTGATCTCCCATAGTATAAATATTGTATATGACTCACTCACAGCCACATTCTGGATAATGTAGTATTAATTTATTGTTGGTTTAATTTAGTAGTAATGGAGATAAAGGTGTGTTTGGTTTAATATACAAACAACTTAAGTAAACATGCCTATTGTTTAGTTGTATGAGGTATTGGTATATTTTTAATGTAACTTTTAAACAAATTTTAATGTAACTTTTTAACTAATGCCATGTGTACGTGTGTTCATTTAAAGGCCGGTGTTATGTTTAAGGCTGCAACAAAGACAAATGAGGATTTCAACATTTAATTCTGTAGACTATGTCCCTCAAATGTAATTAAATCTGATCTCACTTACCAGCAGACAAATGAATAATTCATGGGGTTTAGGCATAGTCAGGTTACGAACTTTCTTAAAATTCCCGATGATGTGCAAAGGTTAATCTTTATATTAAAAGAAGAAAAACTGGGATAGTTGTATCTCCAATGTGATAATCCAGGTTGCCTAGGATACCATGTTAAAGAGACAGAAAGTTCAGGATATATATATATATATATATAGAGTCAGACACGACCTGGTATTTATTTAATCCTGAAGATGTATAGATTTTTGTGTGTGTCTGAATAACTCATTATTTCCTCCTGACAAACACAACAGGGAGAAAGGGCTGGGGGAGCTGAAGAGGGAAGGGGGAGCTGCAAACCAGAAATGGCAAACATCCAAGGAGGCAGAAGGAGAGAGGCGATTCTCAGCCTGGCAGCTCGAAAGAAGCCTGATGAAGGTAAAAAGAAATTGTGAAAAACACCAGTCACTTGTTTGTAAAATTTTAAAAGTTTAACAGGAATAAAATGGTTATGAAAAGAGTAATATAATTAGAGTAATAAAAATGTGGACAATTGAGATTAGGACAATATGAGACAACAGAAACAAAGAGTTATGGACAGTCCAGGTGCCTCTTTCTGGGCAAAATAAGCCTGAAAAAGGACCCATATTAACAGAGGATTAACCCTTAAAAGCAACAGCCTGTTGCATATTCATACATGTCATCCATGATGCATGAATTCCATTCAAACACAGGATTCTGCCTGGTCAGTGTCAGCTTCTTCCTCTGAATCCTGACAGCATCTTCAGTGCTGAGCGAGGCAGGAAGAACTTGATAAGGGAGCAATAAATTCTCTTTCTCTGAAAGATTTAGGTGTCCTGTGGCTGCTATCTCGCTGTGAGTCTTCTCTTTAAAAAAGTATCTTACACAGCATAGTTTCTATTTTTACATTATGTTATAACTTAAAACTACATTTACCACACTACTTGATAAAGTTAATACAGCATAACTTCCTAACATAACACCTATAATTTTCATTTTAATATTTGCCAAAAGCCCATCATCAAAGACGCATTTTCCACGGAAATTAAAGCGATGCCTTCAGCCAGCAGCGAGGCTCGGAGGGCCGGCAGAGCTCTCCCTTTCCCCCGGGTGTTCCCAAGGCAGCGGCACCGCCCGCAGCCCGCGGCAGCCTGGGGGAGCTCTTCCCACGCTGGAAAATCCGCAGCCAGCCATGGGGGATCCGTCAGCCTGCAGGAGAGAGGGGATGGGAGGGCTTCCCTGTCCTTACCAGCGCTGGGATGTCCGCAGGCAAAACCATTCTACCCCCAGGGCATCGTGTGAAAAATGTGTGTTTTATGTATTTTATGGGCTTTTGGCAAATATTAAAATGAATACTATATGTGTTATGCTAGAAAGTTATGCTGTATTAATTTTCTTAAGTAGAGTGTTAAATATAGTTTTAGGTTATAACATAATGTTGAAATAGAAACTATGCTGTGTAAGAGACTTTTTTTAAAGAGAGGACTTGCAGTGAGATAGCAGCCCCAGGACACCTAAATCTTTCAGAGAAAGAGAATTTATTGCTCTCTTATCGAGTTCTTCCTGCCTTGCTCAGCCCTGAAGACGCCGTTAGGAAGAAGGAAGGAAGAAGCTGACACTGCCCAGACAGAATCCTGTGTTTGAATGGAATTCATGCATCATGGATGAGGTGTATGAATATGCAACAGCCTGTTGCTTTTAAGGGTTCATCCTTTGTTAACGTGGGTCCTTTTTTGGGCTTATTTTGCCCAGAAATGGGTACCTGGACTGTCCGTAACTCTTTGTTTCTGTTGTCTTGTATTGTCCTAAATCCTAATTGTCCAAATGTTTATTACTCTAATTATATTGCTATTTTTATAACCATTTTATTACTGTTAAACTTTTAAAATGTTAAAAACAAGTGATTGGCGTTTTTCACAATCGTGAGTGGGGTTCTGTGCTCTGCTGTTTCACACAGTTTCCTTTTGTTCTCCTCCTTGCTGCTCTTAGAAATCGTTGGCTTTGGGAACATCTTTCCACCATGGATTGGATTGAATATACCCAAGCAAGTCCCCAGTGAAAAAGATACCAGGGTTTGCTCAGCTAAGCAACGAACAGATCTTTCATTAGAAATGCAAAATAGACATGAGAGAAGTAATGCACACTGGAACAAAAAGTATTATCTTTGGCATGCTTGCCTGAAATAGCAGCATGCTCAGTGTCTTAACAGAGGGGAAAATGGGTTTGCAGTAGTAAATCTCAGCTCTGACAGCTCTCACCCTGTGTGTTACAGCAATCCCACTTTTTCTTCACATGCTGTGTAAATTTGCAGGAGCTGTTCCACGAGAAACACCAGTGCAGCCCTGTCTGGAATCTCCCGTTGTGCTTGGAGGCCTTGGCCTGGAATTTCTCTGGCCCTGTTTGCTGTATTTTTGCAGGGATATGTGGACATTAATCCCTGAAGAGGAAGGTGCCCAGACTTCCCCACAAACCAGCTTTAGAGGGTTCCCTGTTCTGCATGCAGATGTCAGCACATCCTCTCTTCCTCTGCCATCCAACAGCCCAGGAGCCCAGCTGGGAGTGATTTTAACCATCCAGTCACCAGTATGGTTATATAGAAACAATTTATTTTTGCTGACTTTGTTGATATGTTGGGTGTGTCCACCACCATATTTTTTTTTCCCCACCCCATATTTTTAGGCCAGCCATTATTTCTGCCTGCAGCCTGAGGCTGGCAGCACTCAGCCCTGGCTGCTCACAGTGCTCAAAACTGCATTTGCACTGGACATACCCAAGTCAGCTGAGCTCCCCACTCTGAGGAGTGCTGGCACCCAATTTCCTCCAATTTCTCCCAGTTTCCACCTACTGAAAGGGGCTTTGTTTGCACCTGTGTCAGCACCAGGGCCCTGTGAATTCAAGGCTCCTGGGTTATGTTGGCTGAGCTCTGCTGCCTCTGCAGACTGGGGCAAAGCTGATGTTTTTCAAACAGGAGTGAGGTAGTTCTGATCCTCTGCTTGAAAAGCCTCAGCAACATCCAAGAGTCCTGCACCAGTGGACTGGAACTTCACTCCTGAACGCTGCAAGATCCTGCTGCAGTGACAGAATGTTTGGAAATAATAACACAAAAAAAAAGCTGTTTCTACTCCAAAGAGACATAACTTAAAGCACTACGCCGGGCCTTGGCTACTCCTCTGCAATTTCAGAGCAAAAGCCACTCATTTTCTGATGGAAGTAATAAAGAGAAGGTGCTCTGACACTGTAATGTTGGTCATTTGCTGCACACTGTACTGGGCTAACTGCACTCTCCAGTTTCTTGCTGAGGTAGCTGAAAAAGCAGGTGATGCCAGTGAAATGTGCCCTGGGATGCTGGGAAGGGAATTTGGGTGAAACACTTAAAGCCATTTATCTCTGAGCCCAGAAAGCTGAGGTTCTCAGGTCAGCTAAGCCACCAAGTGATGAGACAGTTTAGCACCAAATCCCTGTGCTCTAATTTAATGTGGAGCCTTATCTCAGTGTGAAGCCTGGTCCCCACTCCTTTCTCAAGGAGCACAGGGTTATTGCTCAGGATACCTCTGGGGAGGGCAGGGAGAGCAAATGAGCTCCTCTTGCTGTTCAGGTTACATGGATTAGTGATTGATTCATTAATTAGAAGCCTTTTTGACAGTCCAGCAGGTCACCAAAAGCCACAATCCTGTCTCATCTGAAATACTTGCTCAAATACCAATTTAAGGGATAAGGTTTATTTTCTTAACAGTTTCTGCTAGAGAAGGCTGGGGGAGGAGGGGTGCAGGGAAGGAACCTCCCCAGAGTTTTAGGATGGAAACAGAATGAAGAATAATCTCTGCAGACCTTTTGATAGGAGAGTCATGGGACAAAACTACTCTGGCATGTTAGCAAATTCACTTGTGTCCTATACCTTGTACAGGGAAGATGTATTTTGGGGCCTGTAGCTTCTTCTTTCAGGTTTTTTTGGGGTTTTTTTTTTTTAATTTTTTAAATTTTTTAATTTTTTTTTTGCTTGGTCATCTTTGTTTTAGGAACTGCTGTGCAGTTGACCCTCACCCAGAGCAGCCTTAGCCCAGGACAGACATCCTGTTGTTTATCTGGCTTTCAGAGGTAACAGCTTCTGTAAAAACTGCCTGTTGGGCATTTTATCCCCTGACTTCAGCACTCACAAGAAAATTTTAATGTGAATAATTTCTAAATCCCAAATAATAGGAAGGGAAAGTTGTATCAGGGCTGTGTTTGCTCTCTGAAGCTCACTGCTCAATGTCTTGGACTGAATTTTAAATATGTAGAAATCAGGGATGCTGGTGGTGCCTTACACTGACCATTTGTCTGAAGTGCAGGCTGTCTCTGAGGAACACAACTCCATGAGAGAGTGGCCAGGAGCAGCCATGAGTAAATGCTTGGATGTGTTTGTGGACACATCCCAGCAGTAAGAAAATACAGTTAAAAAAATACAGTAAAACATTTACTTTATAATGACAGATATATTCTATATAATGACATTCTACTATTCCATTCTAATGACATTCTGCACAGAAAAAGAAAATAATTTTCAAGTAACAAGTACTTCAAACCCATCTATTGTGCTGTTTCTTAAAAATACAAATTATGCTCTCTTGTTTGTGCTGGCTTATCTTCGAACCGTGGACATTTATGGAGTCACCATCTGTGGCAAGAAACATGTTTCTCATCTTGTCAATTCTTTTCTTCCTGGCCTCTCAGAGCTAGGATTTCAGAATCCTTCTGCTTGGCAGGTTCTTGAATTTGCGATGCTTCTTTCTGTGCCTGCAATTGCATTTTTAATATCTTGGCAGATGGTGTCCAAACAAGTTTTACACTCGTGGTTCCCGTGTTAGGGCATTTATTCTGAGGAGCACTTTTGTCCCCAATTACACCACAGTGCAGGGGTCTTTTTCCCTCTTTCCCCAGCAGCAGGGAATTTTGCAGTTTTAGGTACATTGCACAATTTGGAGCAAGGTAGAAAGAACTTTCACTGACCTTCAGAATTGTGCCTGTCCATTTACATTTCTGTTTCTCCTCTGAGGAAGGAGCCCTTGTTCCTCATTGTTGGCAAGTTCAGGACTTAGAGGGTGATAGAATCTGACCAGTTTGCGTTTAGGAAGTGGTAGCAGCAAGAATAAGGTGCAACCTTATGTAATTGTATGACAACTTTCAGGATGGTGGAGGAAATAAAGGGAGGTCTGGATAAAGTCTGGTGTGGGTACAGCTGAGCTGTTGATCTCCATTGCCCACAGGAAAGGCCAGCTGGCCTAAAAAGCAGTGACCTCTATGAACCAGAGCCAGATTGGGCAATGCCTGGAAGTGAGCAGCATTCAAATGCAACTTTTGAATTGCTGGATTGTCACAAAAGGAGGTGTTGATTGTTGGGTGATTATGCTGAATCAGAACAATGTTGACTAATGTAAGAATCTGTTGGTTAGCTGTTAGGAAATGCTGGATTGTACTTGAAGTGAGCATTTATGTTGATTTAACACTTATTTTCTAATATTTTGCCCCCACAGCAGCCAGAAATGTCTCAGCTTTTTTTTTTTTTCCTCCTTAAATTATGTCTGGCAAACCGTGTGGGGTATTACAGTATTAAATAGCATTCGCCTCTTCTCCATGAGTTATTCCAAGACTTGAAATATCTAGAGACCAAAAGATTAAAATATCTGGACCTGCCATTTCACTTGCAGGGCCCTCTCCAGTGGGTTTTGGGGGTCTGTTGGACCTGTCAGATCCCATCCATCCTGGCAGCTGCAGTGCATTAACTCCTGTTCCCAATGATGGTGGACACTGCCCTGGCAGTGCAGCAGCATTCTGTCCTCAGCTGCTGCTTTTCCTTGAGCATATTTACAGTGCCAGCATGGGGAGAATTAGCCTTTATAGCCATCTTTGCAGGCTCAAATTAATCTGCAAAGTAAGTCAGGAAATTCGCAGAAAAACTTCAATGCTCTGAAGGAGGGTGAGGAAAATCCATGATGCCATAATGTTAAAGCAAGTTGCAGTCCTTTCCAAGGGAAAAGGGATTTTTACAATGCCTGTGTAGTCAGGGTGTAAAATTCAGAGACAATTAGCAGAAAGTGGTCTTTAAAACCTTTAAAATCAGTATTTTAGTCTTTTGAATTACTTCTCTCCAACCTCTACTACCTTCAGTACTGGGATTAACTCCTTGGGGCTCTGAGCATTCAACAATGATCAGGAAGGTTACAGGGAGGCTTAGTTGATAGAAAAAGTTGGAATATGGAATAAAATTCCCTTAATTCCTCAAAGAGATTGGAGTGTGCATAAATGGAAATTCAGAAGGCTTCATGCAGGCTAAGGAGATGGGAATGAACAAGAGCAAAGGTGACTTGGGCTCTTTTGACAGCATGTTTGTTTTTATGAATTTGTGACATCTCTGTGATTGCTGTGCTTGTGCTGTCCTTACCAGCCTCTGGCTCTGCGGCTCTGTCTTCTCCTCCTGGGTGAAAACCTTGCTCCTATCATCCCTGACCACTCCCTGTGCTCACCTTGGAACACAGGGAGAAATTCACCCCATTTTCCTTTGCAGTATCCTTTGGAATACTGGGAGGCTCTTTCACAGCTCTCTTCTACCTTCCTGACATTAGACCCCAAGTCCATTAATCCTCTGATTAATCCCATGAGACCGTGTTTCCTAAAACCTTGATCTCTCTTAGCTGGAGTCTCTGGATGCTTTCTCATTATTGTGTGTCTTTTGTGAAGGGTGTCCCTCAGAAACAGACACTATTTCAGCTGAGAATTAGCAGGAGACCCCAGGCTTGACTCTCAGAGCAGTTTTTCCATCAGCCATCAGAAATTTGGTGGAGACTGCCCTCTGTGAAGCTGTTGATGGGCAATCAGGTGAGAGACTGTGGGGACTCTCTTGGAGTGGGAATTGCAATGGAACCCTTCAGTTAGAATAATATTTCATTTTTAAATTAAATGAATTAATTTTTATTTATTTCAGTTTATTCTAAGTTTACTCCATGATGTTTTAGCTCAAGGGATGTTTTGATGTGTGTCTGCTGTGTGTACTGGGGAGGAAAAGATAAAATTGAGTGAGTAGTCAGAATTTCTGCAAATCTCTTCACCTGTGAAAAGCAATTGCTAAAAATGCTTTTCAGTGCTCCCTTTGTAATCTTGCAAAGAGCAGGCTGATACAGCAATATCTGCATCTCCAGGAGGCATGATGATTTTCTTATGAAAGAGTAAATCAGAAGAAATGCAATTTGTCAGCTTGCCCCCTGAAGCTGGAGTGGGGTAATTTATTATCAGGTGGTTTGGCACTCTGTGCTCTTGAAATGTACAGGGAACAGAGCTGCCTTGCCTCCAGTTTCCCCAGTTCTGGCTGTTTGCAGTGCTCCCCATTTGTGTTAGGGCAGGAGCAGACCAGGTCCTTGTTGAAAGTGCAAGGTGAGCTCTGGTTGCCAGTGCCTCCATTCCTTGTTTTCATGGCAAGTCAAATGCCAGCCTCACTCTGGCAGGGAGGAGGAGGCTGCTGTTCCAAAAATGACATTTAATTGTGTGTCTCCATTCCCTTGGCAATAAAGACTGAAGTGCTCTATTTACCAGTGACTTTACCCAGCAGCCTGATGTGGAGCTGTCTGTGATTCTGTGGTGCTGTACTCTGTTCCCAATGTGAAATCCATTATATCCATCTCATTTCAATGCACAGGGATTGCTGTGGCATTCAGCCTTGCACAGAATTAGCTCCTTTTTTTAGCTCAGAAATCACTTTTATCACAGAGTGTAAAGGTGCCTTGCACAGCTTTATCCACTGTACCTGAATAATAGCCCAGAGACTGCTGCACTTCAAATCTTCAGAAATTCTTGCTGAGCAGCCAAGTATCATTCTTGCACTTAGCATATTTTCCCACTGTCATTAGTTTATGTCCTATTGAAGTGAGATATCAGAATGCTGGAAGTTATTATGTGTCTGGCCTGACAGCTCCTGCAGGTTTCCAGCAGGATCTGGGAGGTTTCTTGGTACTGCTTTGCTTTGTGTGCTTATTTCCATCTGTAAACAGGGAGCTGACTTTGCTGGCTGATCCATTCCAGGTTTAACTGGAAAACTTGATAGTAGTGTTCATAATAAAGGGTAGATATGCTTCCCAGACGGATTTTTGTAGTTCTCTTTTCACCTTTTCTTTCCTTACACAAAATGACTTAATGGGACCCCCCCTATTACTGTTCAGCAGCCAAACCTTCAAGTGAGAGCTCTCAGATTCTCATTGTAGCAGTTTGTCTGCTTAGCCCAGCTCTGAGAATTCATGCAGTAAACAAATTCCTTCTTTTTCTCTTGCTGGTTTCCTTTTCTTCCCCTCCAGAGAGAGCACTTACTCAGCCTGTTTGCTGTCACTTTGAAATGTCAGAGATGCCATTTGGACATTACTTTGCAGGAAAACAATGACAGGTCAAGAAAAACCCACAGGTCTTAAAGAAGCAGAGCTCTGGTACAGTCCAATGTTTCTCAATATCTAAATGACATCAGGTACCAGCTGAGACAAGGATATAAATTTCACAGTAACAAAGAGGAAACGGGTGAGCCAGATTGTGCTGTGCCATCTCACCCATTTCAAGGTTTTTTTTTTCATACTGCATTCAGATTGAAGGATAATTCATGGCATGAGTGTTAACTGCTGTCTGAATTCAGAATCTCTCTGAAAGTTATTACTGTAAATGTCTATTTCTGCTTTTTGTCTAGGATAGGCCCTCCCAAACCAGAATGGGCTAATGAATATATAATTGATGCAATTCTAACAGAGATTCATAGGGTTGGAAGGGACCTTTAAGATAATCTAATTCCAACCCCTCTGCCATGGGCAGGATGGGTGTTCCTGTCATTTCTTTTTAGCTCTATCAAATCCCTTTGAAAGTCTGAAGGACTTTGTGGGAATCCACAAAATCAGAGGGTTTTGGGAAAGCTGCAAAAGGCAGGCCTTAGAGACAGTAGAACTGTGATTAGAGCTAAGCAGCAGCCATGAGATAGGTCAGCAGAAAAATTATTTAAACTGTAGAAAAGCAAGGACAAATAGAACAATGGTCTGGGTATTAACACTTGTCTAGAATAACTCTCTAAGCTACAGAAAAGTTTATCTAGCAAGATATTAGGAAGGCTGAAGCTTAATAATGGAGCTCTGTGCATTGTGTTTTAAGGCTTACAAGCAGGTATTGTATTTGAAATAAGCAAGCATTGTTTTAACCAAAGGTACCTGTGCTTATAGTGGTTGGATAGAACTACTGTCAATGTGCTTTTGCTTTGTGTGATTGGTCAAGAAACTTATAAAGTAAGTTGTAACATTAAGTTCTTGGTCTGCTGCCTGGGATGTGAGCTGCTGGCATCTTCCCATTGTCACACCCATGTAATGAGACTGATGCTGGAAAATAAAACAGCTCAAGGCACGTTCCACAGCAGTCCTGTCCTGTTTGTGATTTGTACAGAGCCCCCGGCCGGCGACACTTGAGTGTTTTAAACCCTTTTCTTTTTAACCAAATGCTAAAATAGGGAATGAGTGCCACTAGGAGATGAGAGTCCAGATAGTTACATATAAGAGTTGAGCAATTACATGAGTTGTTTCAAGAAGTGTGTGGGTGTAACTTGAGCTGTGTGAAGAGTTTGAAGTCTGGTTTGTCTCTGGCCAGGTGTGAACAGGTCACTGTGTGGTGCTGACAGCAAAGCACAGCCTGGGATTTAAAGAGAGGATATGTTTGCTTGCCTGGCCCCATGGCTTCTGCTTGCAGGAAAATTGCTTTTATTAGCTACAGAAAAGGAAAAAAAAAATTAATTGCTTGAGAGCAGAAGAGAATTTTTACATGGGGTAAAGATGGGAAGTGTGTTTGACAGCTTTTGATGTCCTAGTTTGATAGATGGTTATGTGTGACCTTTGTCTGCAGAGGCACTGGGAAGAAAGTGAGCCAGTAGCTAAAATCTCAGGAGAAACCAGTGGAAGAAGAGGGAGAGGAAGGAGCTTCAGTCCAGGGCTCTTGGCAGCCTCCCCAAGGCATGGCAGCCGTGCTGGTGTGCCAGGGGCACAGCTCCAGCCTGTCCCTGAGGCCATCACAGGCTTTCCCAGCCAGGGCAAGAGATCCAGAGTCAGTCAGCCCAGCCACTCTTGGAAGATTAAAAGGGAAACTGGGGAAGAAACAAGAGAGAATTGCTGCAGAGCCTGCATGAGTGGGTGTCCCCATGGGAAGCTGTGCTGGAGTCTGGTGGCAGCCAGTGGAGGTGGGATGGTTTCACTGGAACAAAGGACTGGGATGAGAGGATGCTGTAGGAAATCTTTGATTTGTGTGGGTAATGGAGAGGCAAACACTGATTAAAAACTACTCCTCTAAGTCTGTCTGATCACTCCTGAGTGATTTGCCACAGCCCTTCTTTCCCTCAAGCATTGCTTTGTGTTTCCCAAAAGCCCCTTCAAAAGTGGGATGGACTCAGAAGTTTCTTTTAGTTAGCAGTGAGATCTAATATCTGATTCCCAAACTGCACTCCCTGAATTTTCATTCTCCTGTATTTTATGTTTCCAGGGGCTATATTAATGTAATGTAGCAGTAAACCTTTTGTCTACACTAATTTGATCATCTAGTTTTCTTTATAGAAGTTCTGCAGTGACAATTATCTCTCCTATACTCTAGGAAATAGCTTTTGTTTTGAATGCTACAGCTGCTACATTATATTTTTTGCAATGGTGGAACAGGTTTTATGCAAACAGAACTCCTGATTCACCTCATTTACTCCTCACTTCTCTCTATTTCTTCCTGTTGTATCTGAAGCACAATAACTTCATTTAACTCAATTTGCCTTTCAAAAGGCTACAACTCTCTGGTGCCGATCCTAATTTTGGCCTTTCCTTGGGACAAGCTTTTCCCAGTGGATAGTTAGGCTCCTTCTCACTTTTCCTAATGATACATGGAAAAAAATCATGGCTAAGTGCAGGCAAGGTTAACTGAACTGAATTATTTTCTAATTTAAACTTGGGGAAGGATAATTTCTATCACACTCCTGCTAGTGCTGCTTGCTGGTCTATATACAAATTGCTTCTCTGCTGTGAAATGCAGATGATGTGCCATGCCTGTGCTGTTTAAACATCTAGGCACATCCTGTTGGGGACAAAAGGAGTTTTCTGTCTTTTTCAAAGGTCACATTAATTTACTTCCTGAAATTAGGCTTAAATTTAAGTGCAGCACACCTGAATATCCACAAGGGTTGAACTAAAACCTCTAGAGGAGGGGGTTGTAATCTCTGTAGGAGGTGTAAAACCTGGGGGTGTTTTCTTCTGCAAAAGGGAATGCAATTTTCTGGAAAGTTCTCTGCTGACTTTGAGGCACTCCTGTGGCCTTGCCTGTGAGGGAGCTCCTTTGTAAGGTTTGGGGTGAGCTGGGAGCCAAGGGAGACCCCAGAACCTCGAGTGGCATCATGTATGAGGTGTATGAATATTGGCTTTTCAGAGAGCAGCACCCCAGGGCTTGGGCAGAGCAGGGAGCTGGTACCAGGGTCCAGCAGCTCAGAGCCAAAGAGGAACCACACTGGGGCCATCCAGGCCATCAGGAGAGAACAGGAACAGCAGGGTGGGCATGGGGATGACTACAAGGGATGTCCAGAGTCCCTGCTAGGAGACAGGGATGAAAGCAATGACACAGCTCAGGTGAGGAGTGGGAGTGCAGCCCAAATTTTTCCAGAGTTTCTGCACTGTGGCCAAAGGTTTGGTTGGGGGTCCCAGGTAAGGATGGTCAGGGTGACTGAGAATGTGAAAAATGCCAATCACTTGTTTTTAAAATTTTAAAAGTTTAACAGTAATAAAATGGTTATAAAAATAGCAATATAATTAGAGTAATAAACATTTGGACAATTTGGATTAGGACACTACAAGACAACAGAAACAAAGAGTTACGGACAGTCCGGGTGCCTCTTTCTGGGCAAAATAAGCCTGAAAAAAGACCCACATTAACAGAGGATTAACCCTTAAAAGCAACAGCCTGTTGCATATTCATACACCTCATCCATGATGCATCAATTCCATTCAAACACAGGATTCTGTCTGGTCAGTGTCAGCTTCTTCCTCTGAATCCTGACAGCATCTTCAGGGCTGAGCAAGGTGGGAAGAACTCAATAAGAGAGCAATAAATTCTTTTTCTCTGAAAGATTTAGGTGTCCTGGGGCTGCTATCTTGGTGTGAATCCTCTCTTTTAAAAAAGTATCTTACACAGCATAGTTTCTATTTTTACATTATGTTATAACCTAAAACTACATTTAACACACTACTTAAGAAAATTAATACAGCATAACTTTCTAACATAACACCTATAATTTTCATTTCAATATTTGCAAAAAGCCAATCATAAAATACACATTTTTCACATGCACTGTGGCCAGAGGTTTGGCTGGGGGTCCCAGCTGAGGATGGTCAGGGTGATTGAGAGCACTCAGGGCTCTGACACTGTTTAATTATGCGCTGTGTGTGTGTGTTGGGAAATGTTTTCATTAGGTCAATTAATTGTGATTGATTTGCTGATTGCATTTAGGGAAAGACAATTAATTTAGAAAGGCCTAAAGAGACGCAGGCTCTTTTTCCCTGTGTGGTGCACAGGGATCTCATGCTGCCCAGCTCCCAGGTGCCACCTTGCTGGCTGCAGCCACCAAACTCCCTGGCTGGCACCAGGAGTATCAGCAAGGTCAGTGCTGACACCAGGCAGAAAAAGAGATTCACAGTGAAGGAACAGGGTTTGAAGGCAGCTGGAAAAAGTAAGGTGTATTGAGTGCAGAAGTGTTAATTTGGCTAGTAAGGACAGTGGGTGTATTTTATACTGGTTCTTGGATTTGTTTGTAATTACAAGCTCTGCTTAACAATTCTGGGTTATTTTGCACAATCTGAACTAGGGCCATGGGCTCTCCTTTGGCCTGTGTGGAGTCTGATGGAACAAGTATTTGTGTCATCCAAAGGCATTTCAAACAAATAAGTGCAAGCAAGGAAGGAACAAAGCCGTTTTGGTTATCAGTGGTACAATGTAATTCCTCCTGCAGGTAATTACTGGTTTCTACCTACTTCTCATAGGGCTTGAACTAAATGCT
Source organism: Agelaius tricolor (assembly GCF_023055355.1). NCBI lineage: Eukaryota > Metazoa > Chordata > Aves > Passeriformes > Icteridae > Agelaius > Agelaius tricolor. The sequence continues at coordinate 10,425,217 of NW_027269261.1, forward strand.
GGGTTAGCAAGCTGCAGGCAGAGTTCAAGAGATTAGTGCTTATGCAGCTGGTTCTGGAGGGAAGGAGTAACAACAAAACCCAAAGGCAGTGAAAAGGAAGGAATTTTGGGATTACGTTGCCACAAACACTTGACATGAGCAGTTTTGGTTGATTCCCAAGAGAATGGCTCTTGCAGATCATTGCCAGCTTCCTTTTTTTTCTTTTTTTTTTTGGTTTGTCAGCTGTTTCCAGCAACAGGTAAGGTGTTTTTCTCCTTTTGCACAGTCACTGCCACACAGGTTACTGCTTGTATCCAGCTCCCAAAAAATATCTGCTGAACCTTGCTGACACTCTAAAATTTTACAGGGGTGCTGGCAATGTGTGAGGAAGGAAACAATCCCCAAGCTTTGGTTGTTTGCTGCAAAAGCAGGGAGCAGAGAAAAGGTGCAGCAGAAGCAGCAAAGATGAGCATTTAGCATAAAATAAATGGACTTCAGCTGGTGCAATTATGAAACTCTCAGAAGCAGGGTTATGTTGAGTGTTTTTCAGGGTGCACATGAGGTGTTCCATTTCAGTGTCACATCCATGTGTGACAAGCAGGGTAAATATTCCCCAAGAATCCAGCACTGCCTCTACCCATGGAGGACTTTATTTGGAACTGGTAGGGCACCTCCAACATGGATCAACAAACATGGATCAACAGCTGGAACACTTTAACTTAAATTAACTTGGGAAAAAGCAGAATACTGTGCTAGCTTGGGAGTTATTTTGGACTCCTGGGTAAACACCATTTAGACTTGTGTAAATTTGTAGGAGATATTTTGACAAAATTATTATTTACCCAAGTTAATATGGGCTTTATTTTGCTGCCTGCTCCATATGTATTTGATCAGTCAGCACACTGTGTACTTAGACTCTCCCTCTGATGGTTTCAAGACATCTACACCACTGGCTGCAGTATATTTTCAGTTTAACTCAGATTGAAGAGTGTCACTGGATTGACACCATCTAACATGAGTAATTTTGAGTGAGAGATTGCCTGACCCATTTCTCCCTAGAGTCAGGAGAGGCTCCTTCGATGTTTAATCCATTGGGTCAAGGCATCTCTGCTGGTAGAGGGAGAAGTAAATATACCTAGGCTAATGGTTTTCCTTTTTAAAAATGTGTTATTTGCTGGGTGCTTGTTAAAAAGCCTGTGCTAATATTTCTGAGGGGTGCTGCTCTTTTGCTCTATTTTTCCTGGAAGAACATTTCCTACTGATGGCCCTTGGCTCCTCCTGGGAGTCAGGAGTAGTCTGTTTCACATCCAATAAATATTCTTGGCAGCCTAAAACTCACTAGAGCCATTTGTCTTGCAAGACAATCTTGACAAGCCATCCATGAATATAGCTTGGTAATTATTAATTACAGGTCAGGAAGAGGTGAGGAATAATGGAGAAACTCTCACTTTGTTTTGTTGTGGTGGTTTTTTGTTTGTTTTTTGTTTATTTGTTTTTGTTTTGTTGTGTTTATGCCAGGAAATTGGAGAATAAGAGACCCCAAAAATAATCCTGGTCTGTGGTGTCCTTCAGCTTCTCCCGCCCCCTAGCTATTTATTCCTGTTATCCATCCAAAAGGGCATTATTTTTCCTTCCAAAGAAGTTTGTGAAGTTTCAGTTTTCTCCTGGTTTGTGAGAATTTGTCTGGGAATGGTTTAGCCATTTGTGATTGAACTGAATTGTTTCCATTTACTCCAAGTTTCTTGAGGCTCCTTCTTCACCCAACTACTAATTTCAGAGCTTGCTTGTCCCTGTCCCTCTCAGACAATCCCATTTGTTTCTATTTTTTTCCCCCCTGCATCTATTCCTCTCTTTGCTGGTTTTTGGAGTGATTGTGGTGGGACTGGAATGAGGGCTGGTAGGCAGTGCCATAGAAGACTTCCTTTGTTGTGATTTTTTGCTTTTCAAGTGTTGTGTGCCATGTGAGGGACAAAAAGGAAATGCTCTGTGGGCCATTCCACTGCTCCATTTGCAAAGTGGAGAATTCAGTTCAAAAGGAAAAGGTACATTCAGCCTACAGCTAAAGCATCCAGCATTAGCAGGTGATGGCAGGTAGGGAATCACCAGGAGTTTATCTACCATAATTAGTAGGTACTAATTTCTACCATATTAAGCAGTCATATCTTTGTTTACTCCCTCCGTTGACAGGATCAGCCAAATCACAGTAGATCTCCATGTTCCTGCTTAGGGCTGTGTCAATATCCAGCCATCTGCAAAGGTGTGTTCTCTTTCAGGATGTAATTATCTTAAAAATGACTGTCAGAGCTGCCTCTTAATGAGCCTTCTTGTTGTCAGCAAGTGCCTGGCACTGTTCTTGCACTGGAGGTGATGGCAGCTCTCCCCAGCAGAGGAGCCCTGAGCTGCCCCATGCTGCTCCCAGTGCTTGGAACACCTTTGGGATGCTCAGCAGCAACAAAGCTGATCATCCAAAGGTGGTGTTTGACTTTGTGCTTGCTGCTGAGAATTTCTGTGGGGTGTTTTCAGCACGAGTAAGAGACACCGTGTGTGTCACTGTCATATTTTCTGAAAAATTCCTTTGCCCAAGATTCTTCTTCCGGGAAGCTGAGAAGCCTCAGAGAAAAATGAAAATAATTATTATCTGATTGCTTCTCTTGTGTTTTGCTGCTTTGGAATGTGGTTGGAGGGCTCTCAGGCAAAAAATATGGGAACGGGAAATAAAAGTTCTTTAATAGGGAAGAAAATAAAAAGATAAACAATTCAGTAAACTAAAACAACACTGACAGAGTCAGAACACAACCTGACAGCCTGCTGGTCAGGGTGTTGGTCGCAGTGCCATTGGAATTGTGGCTACAGCCCTCCTGGAGTGTCAGGTGTGGTTCTGCTGGAGCAGGGATCCTGTAGAAATGAGTGTAGTCTTCCTCTGAAGGTCCAGGGGAAGAGGCAGCTGCTGTTCCTCTGGGAAATCCAGTGGAGAAGCCGTGCTGGTGTTCCAGAATCTCCAGATTATATCCAGGTAGGAATGCTTGGCTCCTCCCTCTGGGCTCACATCTCCCAATGGGATGCTGTAGTTCTTATCAGTCATGCAGTGACATTCAACAGCCTCTTATCAGCAGGTGTCTCCCTGGAGGGAGGATTGGGTGTGGAATAGATAAGGAAAACTGCCCACTTCACAGAAGACAACTGCCTTGCAGATGGCGAATAGAATACAATTTGCTTCGCAATCCAGGACACCACCTTTCTCCCCTGAGTGCAGGAATTCCATGTGTTGGGCAAGGAGAGGCCTGAGGTAAGGGGCTGCACTGGTTTTTGGGGCGCTGTCACAGCCTTGTAGTGCTCCCCAGGGCCTCTGGAGCCGTGTCACCCTTAGCTGAGCCTGGTCCAGGCTCAGGGGTTGTTCTCTGTGGGGAAAAATGGGGTATTTGCTGGGTCCCCAGGATGAAGGAGGAATTGAGAATCTGACTTCATGTTCTTAGAAGGCTAATTTATAATTTTATTACAGTATATTATATGAAATAATACTATACTTAAACTATACTAAAGAGTAGAGAAAGGATACTTACAGAAGGCTTAACAAGATACTAATGAAAAACTCCTGACACAGAGTCCTGACACAGCCTGACCATGATTGGTCATTAAGTTAAAACAATTTACATGTTTGATAAACAATCTCCAACCACATTCCTAAGCAGCAAAACACAGGAGAAGCAAATCAAATAATTATTGTTTTCATTTTTTCTCTGAGGCTTCTCAGCTTCCCAGGAGAAGAAATCCTGGCGAAGGGATTTTTCCAGAAAATATGACAGTGACAGAAGAAGGCATGAAGATGCTGACCTTGTGATTTTCCCCAAGATTTGAGTTAGAGTGGGGTTTTCCTGTTCTAGTGTCCCTAAATCCCAGTGCCAAGAAATTGGTTTTCATTGGTACTTTTTTTAAAAAGACAATGTGATTATTTTTGCTTCTTTTTAAAAACTTAACAATAATATCTATGTTTAATTCTTTAATGATATATATTATGGGGGACCCTAAAACCTGTTTTTCATGCTACTTAATCTCGCTTTTTCATCTCATATTGGGTATTAGGCCTCACAGCATCTCATAAATCAGATTAGGTGGAAACAAATACAAAGATGGAATTGTCCTAGATTTCAGTCTTGTTCTGCCTCAGACTTAATTTATAAATCTGTTCTTGTTATTAGCATAGGTGTTGACAGCTCTGTATTTTATTAGCTTAGTATAGGTTATCTACATTTGAAGCAGAAACTATCAAACCCCAAATGGAGCTAAATGTTGTCATGTGTGAAATTTATAATTTATTGAATTATAAGTTTTCCTTGACCTTAACCTGGGCTTCTAACTGCAGTTTTATCTGTTCTTACACCAGCTCTGATTAGTTACTTACTTTGTCATTTGTATAATACTGTTGATTATGTTTGCATCTTGAAAGAAGTCAGGTAATAAATAAATAAATTTCTTTGCATACAAAGAAATAGATTAAATGTTTCTTTAGCACAGAAGATATTTATTTTAAGAATGTATGCATACCTCCCTTGGTATATCTCATCCTTTGCTTTACTGCCCCTCTTGAAAGCCAAGTAAAACTGTTTTAAATCAGATTTTTAAAACTAATTTATTTGAGGAAACTGGTGGGAGAAATGTGCTCAGAAATAAAGCCATTTCAATGTGATTAAATGCAGAATAATTAAAGCGTAATTCAGGTGATTTTCAAAATTAGATTGTCCATGTCTGCAAAATGTTTTTAAACTCCAGCCCCTCAAGCTGAGGATTGTGAGGGTGTTAAATAAGATGACACATCTCTGTCCCAGCTGGATCAATATTTGAGTTGCTTTTAGGTCTGCCTGTCACAGAGGAACAAGCAGATAAATGGTGTGAATTTCTAAGTAATATTCACAATACCAGCTTCCAGGGACGTTGCTTGCTTCTAACCACAGAATCTGCTTGAGTGTGATGCCTGCCCTGGCAGGTAGGAGCCCCTGGTTGCAAGGTGCTCATTCAAGGTGAAGGTGTGACACCTCCAGGACATGGCACAGCACCTGGACCTGGAGGTTCCTGTCATCTGGGAGCCTTAGCTGCAGTCTGGTAAGAAAAAAAACCTTCACAGGAGAAGAGAAACAAAGGCCTGCTGGTGCTGTGTCTGCTTTCACTGATAATTTGCTAAGATATCAGACCTCCTGTGGTGGCAAAAAAAAAACATCCTTGAAATCTGTGATCCGACCTAACGCTTCATCTCATTTAGGTCAGTCTTGATAAGTGATGTGTGATGGAGTGGTGGAGGTTTTTTTGTTGCTTTTATTGTTTTGTTTTTTGCTTGGTTGTATTTTTCTTTTTCCCCCATGCTGATTGTTATCACTCCCTTGACCTGTTTTTTATGGAGAAAGCTCCTGGGCTGGGAGATGGGCAGCCCAGGCTTGCTGAGCTCAGCGTGTGTGAGGTGCTGAGAGAGGACAAACCATGGCAGGGACCTGATGAGGCAAATCTCTGCCTGCTGCTGTGAGCTCCCATGCTGGAGGGCCTCTGCTCTCCAAACCAGCTGCTGCTTGGGTCTCTTTTCCCCTCTGAGAGCCCAGAGATCTGAGCCTCCTTCACACAGCAGTTACAAGGAGTAGAAACCTTTTATAGGCAGTGTCAGACCAAAGAGCTGCTAGGAACGGGGAAGAAGAGGAAAGGGACAGGGAGATGGAGGATTTACTTGCTTGTCATCCTTGGTAGGATGCTGCTGTGTCAAGTTTAGATGGCAAGAGCACAGATTTATATGGATACCTACACCCTGGAAGCTGCCTGGGAGCCTGGGTACCTCTGGTGCCCTGATGATATTGTGCATCACGTTAAACCCATGGCATTTGGGCTGGGAAATGCCCCAAAAAACCATACAAAAACGACACAAAACTACATTTATAACTCCCTACTTGGGAAATATGCATCTACTTGAATTTGAAATCTGGGAAGTCTTGTCTGCATTTACCTTGACAGGTGGCACAGAGCATTGCTTGGAATGGACTTCATGACAAATAAAATGTGTTTGGTAGGGAGTCGCTCACAGTCTGGTTTGATTTTTGGGATCTGGCCCATATTGCAAGGGGGAAATGGGTGCTGCCCTTGAGGTCTGATGCCTTGGCTACATCTGTGGGGTGAGGTGAGCTCTGAACTTGTGGTCACCTTGTGCTGAATTGCTCTCCTCTGAGCTCCATCTCTCCTGGCAAAGGGATGCAGGAGAAAAGAGCTGCGAACAGAAAACAATGGAGCCTGGAATATCAGCAGGGAAAGGGACACCATGGGGCACTGTTGGACTTCCTGCAAACCTTTGTGACTCAAAAATGCTGTCCCTTCATAGCTAACACTCCTGCAGGCCCAGTGTTTGTGGTGACCTTCCTGCCTGTGTCCCCTCTCTGTCAAAGAGCTAAAGGTGATTTCACATTGAGGTTAACTCCCCCAGCTGCTGCCTGACAGTGCAGCAGGCTTATCAGTGGAACATGCATTTAATTATTTCCTTTTAGCAGATTTAAGGCTTGAATCCTGCCTGAGCAGGGCAAAAAGAGAAGCATCATTTCCTTGCTGTATCTCCAGGTGCATGGAGGATGCTCTTCTGCTGGAAAAAGCTGCTTGTGTGACAGAGGCAGAGATTTCTTCCTGAAAACAGGGGGTTTTTATGCTCAACAGCCTGATTTGTCATGCTTTACTGAAAAAGAGTGTGTGACAGAAGGGAACAAAATTCTGCTTTTCTTTGTCTACTTACATATTAAAAGATTTGTGTTGTGTTGTTTCGTTGTGATTTTTTTTTTGTCTTATAAGCATAAAAAACCAGAGTAAACAACTTACAGGCTTACCTAGAAGGTTCTGCAGCTCTTAAACAGTCATTAGTATTCCACTTACTTGTTTTATTCTGTTTGAGCAATTATTTTATCTTACTGGGCCATCATTTTGGGAGCAATTTCTTGACTCTCAAACTGCTGTTTCTCTCTTTCAGACACATACATTGCATATATCTGATCTTTTCAAAGAACCTCTGATGCTAGAAAAGCAGACAGAATAATTTGCTCAGCATTGCACTCTGCTGAACACTTTCCCCCCTCTGATTTCTTATAACTGATTTTTGCATGGAGCAGAGCCTGCACAGCAGTATGCATGAAAGGCACCTGTACCCTGCATTTTTCACAGTAAACATTTGGGATGAATTTATCATAAAGAAAAATGCTGACCAAAGAGATTTTCTGCTCAGTTTTATTGGGAGGCTCTTGGGATAATTCATAGAGGTCTGCAAGACACTAAAATAGAAAATCTTCTAGTCATTTTCCTTTCTATTTTTTTAAAACCAGATTGGTTTTATGTTTCATCAAATGGCTTCATTATTCACAGAAACATGGAATAGTTTGGGTTGAAAGGGGACCTGGAAGATCATCTAGTTCCAACATGCCCATGGAACTGCCATTATCTAGCAGCAAGCCAAACTTTTGTTGGAAATTACTGATATTTTTCTCTGATATTATTTATAATGGCTGCATAGAAGAAGAATGTTTAAAATTATATTTTAGGGATGAAGTAAAAAAGGGTATTTAGTTGATATCTGTGTGTCCCAGACCAGGCAGGACTAAATAGCAGAGTGTGGCATTCACATTCTCTGAAAAATCCCTTCACCCAGGATTTTTCTCCTGGGAAGCTGAGAGGCCTCAGAGAAAAGGGAAACAATTCTTATCTCATTTGCTCCTCCTGTATTTTGCTCGTGTGGAATGTGTTTGGAGATTGTTTACCCACAGGTGATTGTTTCATTGGATTCTGGCATGAGTTGTTATGACTTTTTGGCCAACTGGGGCCAGGCTGTGTCGAGATTCTGGAAAGAGTCACGAGTTTTCATTATTATCTTTTTAGCCTTCTGTAAGTATCCTTTCTGTATTCTTTGGTATGGTATTCTTTAATATAATATAGTATTATAAAATAATAAATTACCCTTCTGAGAACATGGAGTCAGATTCATCATTCCTCCCTGCCATGGGGGTCCCTGCAAGTACAATAGCAGAGTTGAGGGCTGTTTTGTGCCTTGAACAACTCTGTCCTGCTGAGCCTGAAGCCAGCATGAGCATGGCATGGAGTGGCTGTGCTAAACATCACCCTTCCTCCTGCAGGTCTTGGGCAACTCCCTAGAAGGTGCTGACCCATCCTAGCAGTGTCAGGAGATTCCCAAAGCATAGGTTGCTCCCAACAGGGCACATTTGCCCAGAAGCTCTGGGAGAGGCATGAGTGCTGAAAAATGGGATAAGGTAGTGGAGGTGTAGTGTATTTGCAGGAACCCTCATGGCAGGGAGGAATGGTGAATCTGACTCCATGTTCTCAAAGGCTAATTTATTATTTTATGATACTATATTATATTAAAGAATACTATATTATACTAAAGAATACAGAAAGGATACTTACTCAATGCTAAAAGGATAATAATGAAAACTTGTGACTCTCTCCAGAGTCAGACACAACTTGGCCCCAATTGGCCAAAGAGTGAAAACAACTCACACCAGAATCCAGTGAAACAATCACCTGTGGGTAAACAATCTCCAAACACATTCCACATGTGAGCACAACACAGGAGAGGCAAATGAGATAAGAATTGTTTTCCTTTTTCTCTGAGGGTTCTCAGCTTCCCAGGAGAAAAATCCTGGATGGAGGGATTTTTCCAGAGAATGTGAATGCCACAGTTCCCCAGCAAGGTCCCCCCTCCCCTTTGTTCCCTGGGATTATTTAGCAGCAGTTTTATTCCAGATCCCTAGCACAGAGCCCTCTACCAGGGTAAGGATTAAAGGGACTGCATGGGAGGGGGTCCAGGGATGTTCCTGGAGGAACAGCTCCCAGGCCAGGGTGGTTCTGGCAGGGGCTGGGCTCTCTGCATGCTGCCAGCTGGCCTGAGCAAGGGGGAATTTGGATGAGATAACATCACTGACTGAGCTGTAGCTGGGGATGAGGAATGGCAGGACTGGGAGCAGGTGTTCAGGACTAACCTCAATGGCCAGTGTTGCCAAAGGAGATGAATCCACTTTTTGCCTACTTGTGTTTTATGTTTAGCATGAGATACAGCGTGGTTTTCCATTTCTATGTGGGATTTTAGAGGTTTGGCCCTGTAAAGGGTGCAACTGCCCAGTTACCTGTTTGCAGCCAGTGCTGCTTTTAAAATGCTGACCAGAATTCTGTGGAGCAGCATTCTCTCTTGTGATAGATGACTAATGTGATGATTGACTCAGAATTAATGGACAAATATCATGTATATAGGTCAAGAAAAGTTTTATAGACTTATGTTGTATCCCCTCGCGTGGTTATCAAGGGACAGCTGGAGTTGGGACATCTGGGAGGGATGGCCTGTCCCTATGGCAACATCTGACCTCCAATCAGGATTTGAGGAAGAGATCTTCACCACTGGACAGTGAAGAAGGGGTCAATGGACAGAACTTTGGGAGGATTCAAAGGGTTAAAAGGTGAAATCTCCCTGGTGTGGCCGAGCACATGGTGGGAAAATCCTTTGCTCCTGGTGTCGTAACCTTTTTCTCTATTCAGTCTTCTGTTGTATTTTTGGTAAGGTTTAATGAACCTTTTTAAATTATGAAAAGTGAGGGACCATTTCTCACACTCTCTTCACTCAGTACTGAATGTTTGGGATTCCTGTTCTGCCTGAGCTAGCCCCAGTTATTTCACATTCACGAGCACCAGCCTCCCTTTAAGATATGTTCCCTGCTTTTCCCAAACTGCTGTGGCTAAAAGGATAAAATTCTGTGATAACCCATCTCTTTGCAAAATCCCATCTGCAACTACCCTTGTCTGCAAGCCATTTTGCTTTCCAGGGCTTCACACCTAAGATGGGAATGAAAATGAGGCAGTTTTGGAGGTTTCCATGGCTGATGTCCTCCTGTGCCACCTGAGGCAGGAGCATTCAGGTGAGCTCAGAAATGTGTGGTTTTGCCTTGTCAGTCTGTCACCATGCCTGAAAGATTGATGGGGCATGGTCATGAATAAACATATGGCATTTTATGGAGTCTCCCTTGAATATAAAGCAATCCAGTAATTCCTGAATTAAAGAGAAGTGTGGGAGGGGGAAGATGGGAGTCAAATCCTCCCTCACAAGAGGTTCTTTCCTTTGGAAAGAAGCCAGCCACTATGTAAATAGAAGCAAAGGCAGGTAATGAAACAGAAAATAGGCCCTTAATCCTGCTCTCCTGGAGATTTTGTAGCAAATCTGTAATTGCTGTCCATGGAGGGGTGGATCAGCCTGGTAGACCAGCAGCAAAGCCTTGTGCTACTTTGGTAATTACAGACATTGCCATATTTCCAGCAAAGGTTTAGCCTGTGGCTCAGGGAACCAAAAAACCTGATTAATAACTTCCCCCCAGACACTGAGGAATCACATATTTTCCTCTTATCTGTTTTCCATTTAAAGATTAAAGTGGCAATAGCTGCTTTTCTCTGTTGCAGCTTGGAGTAGTAGTTTACATAAAATACACAGATTAATAGAGGAATAAGGCTCTAAGATGAAATCACCCCACATGTTAACACAGAGGGCTGCTGAGTAATCCCCCACAGGCACACAGATAAGTCCTGTAAGATAGCATGGCAACCCTCTGTGTATAAATTCTGACTTTCCTATAAAAATCTATTCTTTTTCAATTTCCCTGGAGTTTACACACATGCACTGCCATTGTCTGGAGATAAGCCCACACAATAGCTCAAGAGGAAATTGTTGGTGCAGGCAAAATGTCCTGTGGTGAACTTCTCAAATCCTGCTACGCTTTACTTCCTTTTTATCTTTAGAGCTCAAGTTCTGAACTTTCTGTCCAACTCTTGTCTCCTCCAAGGCTCAGTGATTTTTACAGTTCAAAGATTTAGGGGTTTAGCTGGAGACATTTTTCTGTTGATTCTTTTTTGAAATGCTTTTTTCAGAAGTGTCTCTGTTGCATGCCTGCAGCTGAGAGGCACACACAGTGTGGAAAAAGTCCTGTCCTTTGTCTGGAATGTTGCTGCTTCTTCAAAATCAAGGATGGTTTCCTCTTAATGCTTTCTTTCAATGTTTCCTTTCATAATGCTTTCCCTTGTTTTGATCTTTTTAGGACCACAACCCTCTCCATTCTACAAATCCTCCCCTATTTTCTTTCTAGGAACCTTGTGGGGGTGTTTAGGGCTCACCCTTTAATTCTTTCCAGGACTCCACCTGGTTTTACTTTCTAGGCTTCTCCCCCTGCTTTTCGATTTCTTGGAATTTTCCACAATTTGTAGGAACCCATTCATTTTGCTTTCTAGAAATTCTGCTTTTTTAGCATTGCTCCTTGATGCTTTCTGGGATTATTTGATGTTGCCTAGGATTCCTGGGATGCATCTGTATATAATTGTCCACACCATTTTAATCTCTAAGACATCCCACCCCAGGAACTTTCCAGATTGATTTTGCTGGCCCCCATGTCTCTGGGGAACCCCAATGTCTTTTTTCCCCCATCCATTTCCTAGGAATGTTCCCTGCCTGTGAATTTCTGCTCTGCTTTCCAGCAATTCCTCATTGCTTTCTAGGGCTGCCTACATAGAAGGAAGTTCTCTGAACTATCTAAGAGGAGTTCCTAATTTGCTTTGTAGAAGATAAACCTTATTTGCTTTCTAGTGGTTTGTCCTTGCTTTTCCAGGGATGGTCCCTTTTGAGGAAACATTGATTTTCTCTCTGGCAATTCCCTGTTTGTCTTTCCAGATTCCATCCATATCTTAGTAGGAAATCTCCCAGTTGCTTTCTGTCACTTGCTTTGTTAAAAACTCCCTCTTGTCTTCTAGGAAGCCTCCTCTTTTTGATAGATTCAGTCCCATACCTGGGAATTCTTCTGTGCTTTCAGGGAATTCCCTACTGTGCTTTCAAGGAATTTTCTCTTTTAATTCCAGCAGTTCCCCAGTGCTGCCTGGAAAGTCCAGTGTTCTTTCTAGAATTTAGAAACCACATTTCTTTTCTTAGAGGGTTTATTTTGCTCTTCTACTTGCTTTGAATTCTCTGCTGCTGTTGAGAATTTAGTGCTTGCTTTTCTTAGGAGTCCCCACATATTTTCTAATAATTCCCTTCTTCCTTTCTAGGACAGATTTTTTTGGAAAGCTGCCAAAGTGGCACTTCTAAGCAACTGCCCTGCTTTTAAAACCCTCCTTTGGCTTCCAGAGAGTTAAAAGTCATTGGTGCTTTTAATAAAAGGTGGCTCAGAGTACAAGTAAGGATCAGGATATCCTCAGTTGCCAAAGAAGTGGAGAAGCAAGTCTCAAAAATCCTTTACAGACTGATTCTCCATGATTTGAACTGGAATTTATTCATGCCAATACAAGTGTGCATGCCATATTGGTTTTGTGAGTACCTCCACCTCCAATTTAACTTGAACCTTAGCCAGGGCATGTCAGATGGCAGAGTTTAAGAATGCAGCATTTTTAAACAAGCAGTGGAATCTCCTTTTTCTTCATGTGGCTGCTTTCCACATTGAGGAGGCTTTGCTGGCACAGCAATGCCAGTCAAGGTGACAGCTTTGGTTTTGGCACAGAGGCAGAACTCTGCAGCAGGAGCCTCAGCTGCTCAGTGATTAGAGCTCAGTGACACCAAACACTTTCAGGCTGCATTAATTTTAGCAGGATTTGTGAAATCTGAGCAGCTAAGTAAATAAGACTATCAAAGAGATGTGCCTCAGGGTGGTAACTCTGTAGAAAAGCATAGCATCTCTTAATTTTCTTTTCTGAAGTACAATGGGATGCTATCTTGATGCAGCATGAGGGTCAAATAGAAACTATTCACAAGCCCCAGAACCAAAATGGAAAAAGTTTAGGACTTTACATTTAATGCAATACCAAAATCCTCTGGTTTTTCAAAACCTGAGCCTCACAGTACAAAACCATAACATGTTTAAATGTTTTCCTCTTTTTTTTTTCTTTTGTCTCTTATTGCTGCAGACATTTAACTTGAAATCACCAAATGACAGTGAGAAATGTCAAGGTAACTTGTTTGTTGTTTACCTGATGCAATTTAAGTGATGCTGACATCACACACTGACCACATTGTCAGCTAAAGATAAGTTTTAGTTCATCCACCACTGTCAGCAAAGCATTCCCTTATCATCTTTCTCAGCTATTTGTTTGGATATCATTAAATTATTCAGGCTTTGGCTTGTTTAATCTTTCAGGTCACTGCTACCAAAAGAGATAAGGAAGTTTATTAAGAGTGCATGTAGGATGATGTTGCAGGGAAAAACTGGATGGAGAGTTTGTGGAGCTTATCTTTATTCATGAAGCCCTTGAGGGTGATGGGGAAGGGTACCAGGAATCCACACAGGCTGTTGGCTCCTGCAGCTGTGTTTAACTCACTTTTCCTGGCTGCCTGAGCTGATGCACTCAGCAGGCTCTGCCAAGGCTTGTGCTCTGCCTCCTTTGCATTATGGATGCTCCCAGAAGGGCCTGTGCCACTGCCCGAGGTGACACTGCCACTGTGGCTCTCTGCAGGGCTTTCCCAGCGTGGCACTGGGGCTCTGTGAGTGATGTTAGCGATGCCGCAGGTTTTAGCTTTTCTATTTTATAGATTCTTTAGGGTGTACACTGCCTTAGTCCAGGCTTCATGTTAGGGGATGGTGAGCTCTCTTCACAGAGTAGGTAGACAAAACAATTCCTTCTCTAGCTGGGGACCAAGGACAAATGATCCAAATTTCAGGCCCAAGAGCATAAACAATAGTAGACTGAAGGGAGAAAAACAAGAAGGATGGGACTTCATAAGCTAAAGCTGTAACTGGATAATTAAGTCCAATATGCAAATGGACCAGAACTTATGAAAGTGTGAGACCCTGTGGCTGGTTGTCCATTTTGTCACCATTTTGGTTCACCTTGGGTATAGCCCTGGCTGGGCTGTTGTGCTGCCCAAGGTGCATCCATTGAGGCCTTTAATAAATAAATCCCTACTCTATTCTTTAGCTCCATCTAGCCTCTGTACTGGGTCAGCCCTCACAAGGCATCATTAGCACTGAGCAGGCACAGCTGGAGCAAAGCAGGGTCTGCTGTTTGCCAGTGGTAGGACTCCAGAAATACAGGCTTCTTGGAATTCTGATCTATTTAATTAGAGAGATAGTGGCACATGCACAGATAGCAAAGCCAATCTGACTACTCTTATCCATAGTGTAATTATACCATGTGTCTTAGTATTTGTGCCTCTATCCTTTCTTAAAACTGAAATAATAATTCAAAAAGCCCTGCAAAATCTTCTAGCTGTTTTAAAAATGATAATTTTCTAGTGCTTATCAATGCAGACAAAAATGTAAAACATGCATATGTGCAATGTAGGAACTCTGAGATAATTCCTCATAATTATTTAAAACTGATCTCATGGATTTTTGAACCAGATTCTTTGCTTATTTGGCACCAATAACACCATGGATAGATTTTTTTTGGTATGTTTTTTTTTTGCTGTTGCTGGATGGTTTTGAAGAGCATATCCAAACAAGCTGCTCAATCAAAGCAATGATGTCTCACCTGCCTGTTTTCTATTTTAGTTTTTTTTTTTTCTTATCTGCATCATTTGGCCTATTTCTAGTGGGGTAGAGCCAGATCCTTTAGAAGTTTGGGTATTGAACTCTTTCTTTCTTTATTCCCTCTGCTGCACAATCCTTTGGAAGAGCTGATAATGTGCTGACATGAGGTTTCCATATCCTGTGCTGTGCAATGTAGGCAATGTGTTGTGTGTAATGTGATATTCCTGCAATAAATTTGTGCAACTGACTTCTGTTCCACTACAGGCAGATGAGGAAAGCAGCAGTGTAAGCTAGGACAATTTTTTCCAGCTTAGGAGGAATTTTGGGCTGCCAGAAATTGTTGCTGTCCAAGAGGAGTGTTGCTTCTGGGCACAAAGTGTGAGAATGTCTATTCAATAGGTCAGTGCAAGATCTAACCCTGGTCTGCTTGATTCTTCCAAAAGAGTAATAAAGGAAACCAATCAGATTGCCTCAGTATCAGTGTGGTACTGCCACCCTCAGGCTTCCCCAGCCTGCAGGACTAGCTTAAAAATCAATACATACACTGTGGCTTTTTTTGCTTTTCCCCCAAAAGCTGTCTCATAGCAAGTGGTTTATTTGAATTTTTACCCTTTACTCCACAATGAGGTTTAAAAACCTAATTATAAGGGGGGAAAAAAAAAAAGAAAAGTGAGATTTGCTGGTAATAGACCTCGAAGAAAGACACAAAGTGTCATGGGACTTTTGATTTAAAGTGGGGTAACATGCTATTGTTAGTTTTTGCATGAGTATTCCTTTGAGTTTCAAATATACCAGCACCTGTCTAGAAATGTAATTGCTTGGGCTTTTGTTCATTTAATTTAGCCCTCCCTCCTTGCCTCCCCATGGCTGATGCTGTCACCTTGTTCACTAACATAGATGGAGAGCTGTGAGCAGGCACAGGGTTAGTGCAAGCCCATTTCCCTGTCCTGCTGCAGGGTTAGATCTTCTAGGTACAGGAAGGAATTTCATCCTCATCTATTGCTAATGTAAAATCACTGCAAAAGTCAATTTTTAATTGAAAGTGGAGAAACAGCAGGACAGCTACACCTTAAGCTGCAATAAGCTCAGGTCACACTTCACCCAGACATCAGCATTTCGTGCTGAGCCCTCAGTGGGTGTCATGCCTGGGCAGGTCAGCAGTAATTCCTCCTAATGAAGTGGGTAATTCAGGTAAGTGGTCAACTAGAGAAGTCAGACATCATTTTTAATTGCCATGAGAAATGTTTACACTCTTGGTACATCAGGGGGCTGTGATAGGACAGGAGGCTTTGAAAAGGGCTCTTCTGTAAAACAAGCCTATGGCTTTCTCACAACACCTGGCAATTTTTTTAAAAAACCAGTTAAATAAGATGTTTTTCCAAACAGGTGCTAAAGAACATTTGTGCTGAGCTTCCTGTAAAGCACTTGAGATTTTCACCTTGCAGGGAAATGGCCCTGGAGAGCTTTGTGGAGATGCTGGAGCTTCTGTATGGGAGTGCTAACCATTACATATTAATGGCATAATTTGTCATTAGGTGATTAGTGCAGCACACCCCTGTGGTGACAACCAAATGTTTGGCTCATTCCTAGGAGCAGAGCTATCCTGCAAGGTGGCAGGGAGGAAGGAGGGTGAGCAGTGAAATGTTACCCTGGAGGAAAACAGCTCCTTGGTATTAAAACATTATAAACAAGTGCCAGCCTCCTGCTTCAGACCAAGGCTGCTTGTGAACCCTTCCTGTGTCAGGTTCTGTGTGCAAATTAAGAATTGATTATAGGGAAAAAAATAAAGCTGAAAATGACTCTCTATGGATCTGAGCACTGCTTGCCAGCAGACAAAATATTTGTTTCATGTTTAATCAGGCCCCTCAGATCTGGCCTGGCAATGAAGGACAAAAAGCAGCTCTAATGTGGGTTACTGTAATCATTTGGAATAATCTTGGGGTCCTATTTAAACAATTAATATGCCTAAGGAGAACCTTCAATATCCCTTCCTGCTGAGCCCTTTAACTCTTTTTCTCTCTAAGTTGACTCAGCAAGGTTGTGAGTTTTGGGTTTGGGGGATTGCAGAGCTCTTGCTGCTGTCACACTGCTGCTGCTGCAAATGATGGGTGGAGGAATGATGGGTGCTGCAATCAGTATTCAAAATGTTTGTCTACAAGCTGAGTGACTCATTAATTACAGGCTATAAAATGCTACATTGCTCCTCCTGTCCGCCTCAGTCTAATTTGCAGGCATTTAGCTCAGCCTTCTCCAGACAACACATTGATGCAGGGAGTGAAGAAATACACAGTAAAATCACTGTTTTAGCTCTGTCAAGTTGCCTCATCCTTGAATTGATCCCACAGGAGGAGAGGTAAAATATAAAACTAAAGTAAGGGGATGAATTGTCATGGACAGTTTCTGATAGGCTGTTACCATCATATCTTCTGAAAAATCCTCTTTGCACAGGATTTCTCTCCTGGGAAGCTGAGAAGCCTCAGAGAAAAAGGAAAACAATATTGTCTCATTTGCTTCTCCTGTGTTTTGCTGCTTTGGAATGTGGTTTGGAGATTGTTTATCCAACATGTGAATTGTTTTTACTTAATGACCAATCACAGTCAGGCTGTGTCAGAACTCTAGAAAGAGTCCCAAGTTTTCATTAGCATCTTGTTAAGCCTTTTGTAAGTATCCTTTCTCTTTAGTATAGTTTAGTATAGCATTCTTTAATATAATATCATAAAATAATAAATTAGCCTTCTAAGAACATGCAGTCAGATTCATCTTTCCTCCCCACAATGGGAGACCCCAAAAATACCAAAAAAGTTGAGGATTGTTTGTTCTTCTTCCCTGCACACTGCTTTGCAAGTGGGATTACTCTTTCATCACAGGCAGATAAAACTGGGTTTGATCTCGTTGGTTATTACATGTTGTCAGACAGATCTTTTTATTTTTGTTTTGCCTTCAGTATCTCTGAGGAAGGAGATTCCACAGCATTTCTAGGGGACCTGCTGCACTGCCTGACCACTCGCAGTAAAAAGCTGATTCATGATTTTAGGTGGAATTTCACGCCTTTTAATTTGTGTCCCTTTTGTCTTGTCCTGTCACTGAACACCACTGACAAGAGCCTGCTTTCATCTTCTCCAGGCTGACCACTCTCAGTTCTCTCAACCTCTTCTTGTGTGGGAGATGCTCCAGTTCTTTCCTCATATTCCTAGTCCTTTGTTGAAATTACTCCTTGTATATTGTGCTTTTTTCCTTTCTTGTTAAGTCAAAGGAAGCTTACATGACATGGTTAATTAATGTCTATGAAAGGAGTCGAAATCTTGGGGGGAGATAGTTTTTAATATCATTGTTACTCAGAAACTTTGAGCACTGAGGTTTGTCCTCAGAGAACCCTCACCTGACAACATGCTGTCCAACAGGAAAAATGCCTGTAGAGGTATTCCTGCAGTAAACCAAGAAAGTCTAGTCAGAGGTGAATGCTGAGATAAAATATTGCTCCAAATATTCTTTATGGATTCTTAGATGAACAAAAGGTACTAAAATCAGCAAGTGTTTATTTATTACCTCTGATGTGTGGCTGTGTGAGCCTGCACAGGGAGAGTTCATGCTGTTAAATCTACAGATCCAGAGCCTCCACCCCCACAGGGCTGTGCTGTTACACATTCAAGAGATCTGACTCCTCAGGGTGAATACAATTTTTTGAATCTTAGTTTCAAGCAGCAACACATATGGAGATTCTAAAAGATCTCTGGGACAACTCTTCCTGTGTTTGACCACCTCCAAACAAAACAAAACAAAAAAACCCCAAACAAAACCAACAACAAAAACCCATCAAAACCCAAACCAACCAAACAAAAAACCCCTTTGCATTCTCTAAGAGGAGAAAAAGGAACTTTTTTCCTTTCCATTTCCATAGCGGGCTCCTTGTGCTGACATTATGGTAAGAAGTTTCTTCAAGTAGGAAATGTTAAAGTGGATCCACTGACAGTTCTGGAAGTGCAGTTAAAAGGTAGTAGAACATTTTGAAGGGTAAGAAAAGTGCTTGGGAAACAGTGTGAGAATTGCTATATGTAAATAATCTTTTTCTCGGAATGGAGTTTTA
Organism: Agelaius tricolor; assembly: GCF_023055355.1. Classification (NCBI taxonomy): domain Eukaryota; kingdom Metazoa; phylum Chordata; class Aves; order Passeriformes; family Icteridae; genus Agelaius; species Agelaius tricolor. Next base: position 10,443,784 of record NW_027269261.1, read on the forward strand.
CAGCTGGACTTAGAGGAGCCAGGATGAATCCAGGCCCAGTTGGACAAACAGACTAAATTGATCTAATGTCCTTCAGGATAAACTCATGGCAACCTTTGGTTGTAACCTTAAAAGTGGGACAAGAGATGCTCAGAGAAGCTTTTCCAATCTAATTTACTCTCATATGTGCCAATCTCTCTCGCTTAATAAGAGTACATTTTTAAAAAACCAGCAACTAAAAGCATCCAACCTTTTCCCTTTGAGAAAAACCAGCTCCAACTGAAAAATCCTCAAGTTATCTAAGGGAGAAATCTCTATCTTTTGTATTGTTTTGGATTTTATAGAAGAGTGCATGGTTTAACATCCCACTTCCATTCATTGCCTATCAGTCCTATGAATTTCCAAAGGAGAGAGAAAAAAATGTCATCTCTTCTACTTGCCTGAGTCATTTCAGCTTGTTATTCAAACTTATTTCCAGCTTTTGCCCTCATGAACTTTAAGGTGAGGATGGTTTGAGTAAAACCAATGACCCAGCTGATTCCAGCAATCCCCATTACTTGCCTGCAGCAGCTCTGCAGTGAACAAAGGGCTGTGTCATTTCTGCCCTTTGTGCTGGCCCTCTTCCCAGTAAAACCAAAGCAGACAGCAAGCAGATTTCCATGCAAGTTCTAGAGGGGAATTTTCCAAGGAAATCGTGCTGAAGTCACCATATGTAATCCAAAGCAAAAGGCCTTTGACCAATGCTGTCTGGTCACACAGTGGGAGTGTTTGACCTGCCTGGCAGACACTGGGTGCAAGGTAGGGCTGGGCCCAGAATTCTTCTTTTCAGTCAGCTGAACTAATTCCCAGTGGGCAGGGAAATTTCTTCAAGCACAATCATTCTGGTTTTTATAAGCTATTAAGACTCTCCTGATGTCACTGGCATTACATTTTCAGAAACACTCAGATGTCAGAACCTACAGAGAGTGAAAAACACAAAGGCAGGTAAAAAAAGAAGGCAAACATTCCAGTCTGCCAAATCCAGATGGAATAATACCTGGACTGCATCTTTCCCTGGGAATGTGAGCAGCCAGCATTGGTCTCTGTTTGCTGTATTAAAAATACCCATGTCTCCTGTATATGACTGTATGGGAACAATGGACTCTGAAGCCAGGATTACAGGCAGTGACATGCTGGTTTTTTGGTCTAGAACAACGTTTCCTATGCCATATTCTTGATGCTTTTTCTCTTGTGGGTTGGGCTGTATTTCAGAGATATATTTCATCCACAGCTGTACACAAAAGTAGAAAGGGAGCACTGAAATCTTTCCATCCTAGCAGCAACCCCCTGAGGTAGAAATTCCTGTTCCAGAGTTGTTGAGAGGCTGGTTGGCTCTGTTTGCTGTCTAAAAACCACCTGTAGCTACCTGATGACTGATCAGCTGCATGCAGTCCTTGCTATGAAATAGCACAAATTCATGGAGCATAAATTGATTAGTTCAGTCCCTTCCCCCAGCAATGACTTTGCTGAATGCTATCTAAGAATGCAGTTTGTGCAGCATCTTCTAAAAGGCTAAAAAATATGTGACAAGGGTAATTCAGCCACTGGTAATAGATGATGTCAGGGCTATGGAGGAATGTGCATCAGTCTAATGCATGTCTGCTGTGCAACATGTGAATTAAAAAAGAGTCACAAAGTCAGTGCTACTGTGTAGCAGTAAATATGGAAGGTGAAAGATGATGGTGGGGATGGATGAAAGTCAAGTCTCTATCATTATTTATAGTCCAGCAGTGTTGTTTTCTGAATGTTTTTGGAGAAAAACTTGAAAGGTGAGTATTGTATTTAGAGGGTTCCCAGACAAAGGAAGGAATGATGCATCTGACTCCATGTTCTCAGAAGGCTAATTTATCATTTTGTGATACTATATTATATAAAAGAATACTATACTAAACTATACTAAAGAATACAGAAAGGATACTTACAGAAGGCTAAAAAGATAATAATGAAAATTCGTGACGCTCTCCAGAGCCCTCGACACAGCTTGGTACTAATTGGTCATTAAGTCAAAACAATTCACATGAGACCAATGAAACAACCACCTGTTGGTAAACAATCTCCAAACACATTCCAAAGCAGCAAAACACAGGAGAAGCAAATCAGAAAATTATTGTTTTCCTTTTTCTCTGAGGCTGCTCAGCTTCCCAAGAGAAGAATCCTGGGCAAGGGGATTTTTCCAGAAAATATGACTGCTACAGGTAAGGGGGAAGCCAGGGTGGCTACTTCAGTTTGAAAAACAACAGTACCCAAATGTGCAGTGTAAAATCCATTTTTGTGATCCTCATCACACCTAGAAAATCATTTTTGTGGCTCCTCATTGTGAACCTCTTGATCATGGCGAGCAGCATTGATAGGTGGCTGAGAGAATGAAAGAAAGAGAACAAAGACAGTGCTGGTAAGAAATGGATGAGCCAGGAACAGCAGGTAATGAAGAGGAACACAGCAGATAGGAGGCTTTAGATCATTTAAAGCATAATAGATGAGAAAGATAGTTCACTGTAGATAAATGTGGAATAATGATGACTATGATGAATCCTTTTCACTCCAGACTCTCAGTTTCACAAAACAGAGCTTTAAAAAAATAAAACCACCAAAACTTAGAAGTCAAAAGGCACAGCTCTGTGTCCTGCTAACGAATAGCAAACAGGAGGAAGATGAATATCTACATGGAGAATGGTGCTGCTGGTGGGGATTGGGATCCAGGGTGCTCAGGGGTGGGGTAAAACAAAAAAGGAAGAAAGAAGAAGGGGAGGGAGAGTAAACCCAATGGCAAAGTAAAAGGGTCAGCTAACTGAAAAATGAGAAGTTTGGAACAGCACACTTGTGTATGCAGATTTTTGATGTCAAGACAAATTATTTGGTCCTGGAACTCTTTCTCTCAGCTTATGGCTGGTGGTTATATTTTGAAAGCAGTTATATTACATGTGTTTAGAAGGCAATTGGTTTGTGTCTTGGTTTAAGACAATTTAAGGAATGCACTCTGAAATCAGTCACCTCCCCTTAGTTTTAACTAATCCCTTTCCACCCAAAATAAGGAGAAACAAATATGAATAGATTAAACTGAAAAAACCAACAGTTTACTAAAAAATGAAACAGGCAAAAAAATAACAATAAATGATCACTAGGTACAAAGCTGGACTGAGATAAACTGGACAACTTTGAATGAATAGGTTAAAGTAGAATCACACTTTCTAGCTGAGGAGTGGGGATGGCAGGAACATCTAGCCTAGAGTCAGGAGTTGGATTTTTTTCTTAGGCTGACATTGTCAGCTTTTGACTCTCTGCTTGTGGGAAGAAGTGGCAGTTTTGTATATCTAGATGATACTTAGACTTGCTGATCTGTTTGTGATTCTGTCTCTTGTGCACTGGAGCCTGTGTCACAGGGCAGACTATTTCATGTGAGATCTTTAAAATGAGCTGTTAAAATGTGATGTACAGAACATACACACCTTTTATTCCATATTTTATAGCCATCTTGAAGGTCAAATGAAAACCTGGTGAGTCCTTTCTGAGCTATTTCTCTGCTCCATTTCACAGTACATGTGCTTGTCTTTTTATTATCCTATTATACTGTTTTACTATGCTATTATTGGTTGAAATTAGTAAAGACATAAGGAGAGAGGGTTTAGTATCCCAAATGCAATCTTTGCAACTTGGATTTTTACACTGTTAAAAAAGACTCCATGGCCACAAATGCCTTTAGAGAATAATGGTGCTTCAATGGAAGTGTCTTTCTATCAAAGGAAAAACATCTTTATCCATCACTTAGGAACCCTTGTCAGCCTTTAGCATTAGCAAATGAACGAGCACATCTCAAAAAGAAATACAGGAAGCACAGAAGCGTGAGAACTCGCGATACTTTCATTTCTCTAATTAATATCAAAGAAACAAACAAATAGATATTCACTGTGTTTTTGTTAACAGGCAGAGGTGATAAAAGATTTTTTCATGTGCTCAGGGGGGATAAAGCTTGGTTGAGCTGTTGTTCCTAGCCCTCATCTCCTCTGAGCTGCAGTTTCTAATGGCAGTGGCCTCTGCTGAGGATGCTCTGGGATTCTGTGTGCAAGGAATGATGCAGCACCCTGCTCTGTGCTTGTCTTTAGGGGTGGGACAACACAAAGTTTTCAACTAATTAATTCTCTTGTCACATTCAGAGCTGCTGAACAGCTCTTCAGGCTTTAGTCTGTGCCAGAGATGTGTTTGGAGCACATGTGGAAGTTCCCTTTGGAAGCATTGGATGTAATATCAGTTTGGGTGTGGCCAGAGGATCTCCTGACCAGCTGGAGGTCAGGAAAAATTCTGAAATTCAAAAATTCTGAAGGGCAAGAGTGTGGGGCTGTGCATCTAAATCTTGGTTAGAGCTGTTGGTTCAACCACGCTCTGTAAATGGCTTGAAGAAGGCCAGAAATTCAAAAATGTGTTTTGATGTGGAGAGGCAAGCAATGTTCATACTATCAAAACCTGAAATGTCAGAGTAAGAATCTCTGCCCATTACTGTGGGGGTATCTTAAAATCTCTCCCTGGTTCCTTTACACTGGTTATTGTTTCCTTCCTGTTTATGTGAAATGCAAGACATTTAGCATCCATTTCTTTGGAGTTGATGGTCTGTGGTATTTGCTGGGTCCCCAGGATGAAGGAGGAATTGATGAATCTGACTCCATGTTCTTAGAAGGCTAATTTATTATTTTATGTACTCATATTATATTAAAGAATACTATACTAAAACTATACTAAAGAATAGAGGGAGGATACAGACAGAAGGTTACAAAGGAATGATAATAAAAAGACTCTCCAGAGCCTTGACACAGCTGGATGTGACTGGTCATTAAGTTAAAACAATTCACATGAAACCAATCAAACAATGACCAGTTGGTAAACAATCTCCAGACCACATTCCAAAGCAGCAAAACACAGGAGAAGCAATCAGATAGTTATTGTTTTCATTTTCTCTGAGGCTTCTCAGGTTCCCAGGGGAAGAAATCCTGGCAAAGGGATTTTTCAGAAAATACGGCAGTGACAGTGGTCTGTTGAGATTCTCTTGGTTTAACTCTCCATTCTTGTCTTAGAAACAAAACACTTCTTTTCATGCTGATGCTGGCAATGTGCTTCTGTGAGGAAGAATTTTATGAACACTTGGGCATTATCTGTGCTGATCCTTACAGATGGATCAAAACCCTGGGCAATGGGTCCAAAGTATGTTCAGAGAGGACATGATTTCCCTCATTTCAGCTTTTCTGGTTATGAGTCATATCTGAAGTCAAAAGCTGAGAATTGTCTGCTCTGAAAAGTCCAAACTTTGATCTTTTTTAGCTCTTACTCCTGTGGAGTGCTGCTATTTTGATGACTTATGGTGATAACCTAGTTCCACATAAAGGACTCTTAACCTGAATAATCAGTTACCTAGAAATGCACCAAACCAGCTTTTGGCATTTGAGAAAGGGTCAAAAAAATCCTCACACTGGTAAATATTTTAAATTAGAAGTCCTGAGGATGTGGATATGAAGACACTGAGAATATTTTCAGAGTGCCTTGATAAATGAGCACTGCCAGGAAGGTTGTGGGAATGGGTCCTCTAGCACAACAAACTTGTGTGCTTGGATATGTTGATAATCTGGATGGTTATAAAAATTTTCTAGGAGATAACCTTCCACTCTGTAGAAGGCAATTTGCTAACTTTAAGGGAATTTACTAACTAATCCAGAGAATTTTATCTATTTGTAATAGATCCGTGGCGTTTTGCCGTCCACCATTTTCCATCATATGACTGAGCTGGAATCTTTGCTCTAGACTGAGAGAAGAGAAGAGAAGCAATTATGAGGTATTTATTCCTTGATTGTAGAGCCCCACACTGATACTGGAAGTTGAAGTGAAGCACTGCCCAAGTAAGAGCCTGCTCTTACAGGCAGACAGAGTGTGGCCTGAAGGATGTGCTTTCCCTGATGGAGACACAGGAGGTACTTCATTGTCACAGACATGTTTTATGAAAAACCCTTTGCTAGGATTTGTTCTCCTGAGAAGCCTCAGGGGAAAAGAAAAACAATAATTATCTGCTGCTGTGGAATGCAACAGGTGCATTGGTCTCATGTGGTTGTTTTTAATTAATGGCCAATCACAGGTGCAGCTGTGTTGGGACTCTGGTCAGTCACAAGACTTTATTATCATTCCATTCCTTTTCTTTCAAGCCTTCTGATGAAATCCTTTTTTCTGTTCTTTCAGTATAGTTTTAATATATCATTTTCTTTTAATATAATATATATAATAAAATAATAAATCAGCCTTCTGAAACATGGAGCCAAGATCCTCATCTCTTCCCTTGTCCTGGGACCCCTGTGAACACCAACACCCATCATGGCATCTGAGCTGGGCACTGTCAGCTGAGGCAAAACTCCCATTTCATTCCTGGATTCATAGGGGGTCATTTTTGGGAGAGGGGACAGTGATGTGTGTATCAGATGTTTTTCTTCTCCCTGGCAGGACAAGCTGTATAATTATAGATGGGCTGTGCTGGAGTTGCCACACACTTCCAGCAAATGCCACTGGATATTAGTGATTCTGCCTGATCTGCAGGAAGCAGCTCAAAGTTGCAATTCTGCAGAATCACTTCATATTCCATATTCTTACAGTCCTAAATTGGAGTCTTTCTGACTTGGAAATTAGATCCCCAGTGCTGCAAATGGTGCCAGAGTGATTATTTGTCCCACAGCAAAACGGGAATAAACTTGTGGCAATGTGTTTTCTTTCTCATGTTGTCTATATTTATGGATATGTAGATTTATAGCAGCTATTTTAGTATGAGGTATGGGCTAGAAGTGCTTTGGGGCCTTTAAAAAAGGGCTGATATGTGACAGAAAGGGAAAGCTGAGGGATATGGAAAGGGATCATTCCAAAGACAATGATGCAGTTGTGGGAGACAGAAGCTAGATAAGACAAAACTCTTAAAATGATGATCCACCAAAATCAAAAAGGTGTCATGGGAGAGGAATATTAATGTGGGTTGTCTGGGGAAAAAGGTGATCTCTGATGGGCCTCAGGAAAGATGCCCCAGTGCAGGAAGCACAGTCCAGGACCACAAGGAAGGAAAGGGAAGATACAGGAACAGGTGGTGAGAGAATGAAGGGTAGAAAATTGACTGCTGGTGCCAGACACTATTGCAGCAGAATTATCATTGGGCTGGAGCTGTGTAAGTGTCAGCAGGAACCTTTAACCACAGTGCTGGATGCAGGAGGATGAGCAATGACTTTGAACTGCAGTCTTAATGTCTTTGTTCAGTAAAGTTTGCTTTCTGGACGGTTAAAAGGAAAAAAAAAAAAGACCTTTTATTTTCCACTCCACCTTTAAACTCTAAAAGAATAGCACTTTTATACTGCACTATAAACTGTGGAAGTACCATCTCCTCCCCTTTTCCTGAGTCTTTTTCATGTCAGAGCCCTCTCCTGTGAACGGACGCTTCTATAAAGAAAGGAGAGCTCTGAATCACCTGCTGGTTTTACCTCTGTCATTGCCCATAATGGGCTCCTTCTCCTAAAATGCCCTCTGGACCTTTCAGCCACCTGCTTTCTGGTGGGCAATGTCATGTCAGGAAGAAAGACAGTGTGTGAGACAGCAAGAGCAGGGCTAAAATAAGCAGCAAGGTCTGACTTTCCCTTCAGTCCCTGAATTCTGTTTGCACCTCCCAGAGGTGCTGCTTTCCCATCACCACTGCTGGCAGTGCCTGCTACCAGTGGGAACAATACAGAATGAAATCAGGAGGTGTTCTGTCAGTGCAGTTCTTGCTCACTTCTCCCACAGCACAAGGAACCCACATTTTTCTGCTCTCCTGTGATGTCAGCTCCTTTGCATGCACAGAATTTGGCTTTTATTCTGTGCTGTTTGCTGTGGTTGGTGCTTGAAACCAAGGGATTTCTCAGAACTGGTTAAGATGAGGCCTAAGTCCATGTTCAGCATCTCTGTGAATGTCAAAACCCCTAAGCATGCTTTTCTGGTTCTTAGAGAGTGTAAGTTTTCAAGATGCATTCAAGGAGTTGGAGGACACTCCTGTCTTTAATGGAGCAGCACTTTTGAGATGTGAAGTTCAGGATATTTCTTATGAAATACAATAATTCTGCCTTAAAGCAGCAGCTGGATGCAGGACATTCCATTGTACACACAGCTGCAGATATGCTACTGATATTTGAGTAGATGGGTTCATTCATACATGCATTAGAAAGAAAACTTGTGTGGGATGATAATTTGGGAGAGTTGGCTGGATGAGGATAAAGGGAAAAAAATGTTGGGATGGGCAAATGGAAAGGAGTTAACTCAGCTGGTGCTTCCCATTCCTGTTTGTCTCCACTACCCTGCATGGACTGATCACACTCTGCTCACAACTGCTTCCACCTGGAAGTGAAAAAAGCAGAACCACTTTTTGATGGCACTTGCAAACCACTTGTCTGACTTAGAGGCCCTTAGATTTTTATAATTTCTATAAATACAGTATTTGTATTTTATTTTTTCCTGATTTTTTTTCCTTCAGTATTACACTGTTTCCTTTCCTTTTCACTTTAACCTGTTGAGTGAATGATCTAGTTCATTCTCTTACAAATCCTCAATGATGAAAACTGTTATGTTCTTTAGACCTTTTCCCTTACCTTTCCATCATGATACATCAATCTCTCTTTGCAATTCTTTTTGGTTTTTTCTTTTTTTTTTTTTTCCCACAGGTTTACATCGTTGGAAATACATTCTCAGTCAGGCCTCTTTCAGTTAATGTAAAAATTAGGTTTTGCCTGACATTTGTTTCAAATAATTTACCTAAGGAGCAGAAATAATACCTGGAGCTAATTTTACTAATTTCACTGATATTACCCAGGGCTGCATATAAATCACTGTGTACATTTCATTTTCTTGACCACTAATTTTGCTGTTCTCTCTGGAAATGCTGACTGGGGCTGGAGAAATCATTATCCCAGACTTTCATGAGACACACTCTGTTATTTTTACTTGTAACAGGATCTATGATAAATTGAGTTCATTAACTTCAAGGCAGTCCCCAGCTCTTGATTTCTAATCAGTTTTTATTTTGCTCAGAGATCACTGGCTGCTAAAGCATAACAACAGTCTTCAATCAGAACTGAAATGAATCTCTTTTAAGAGCTGAGAGGCAAAGGGCCTTTTCTGAAGCCTGTCTGAAGGAGGTTTAGTTTTTATGCTCATGCTTTTCATAACCTGCCTTCCATCAGAGGCTGCTGTCTCCAGAGTCCTGCCAGCAGAGCATTTTGTGCCAGAGCTCCCTACCCCACCACAGGCAGGGCCCTCTGAGTTATTCCAAGCAGAAGGGCTGATACTTTGGCATTTCCTGAAGTCAGAGGAGGAAAAGCTCCCAAGATTCACCTCAGCAATGGGAAGAGTGGCAGCAGCCCCCAAGCCCTCCGTGGGGCTGAGTGGTGACCATGCAGTCACCAGCGGCAGCTGCTCTCTGTGTTTGTCCCTGGCAGGTGATGGGCAGCAGGAGAGCTGAGCAGAAATGGCCCCAGCCTAAGCCAGGATTAGTGCTGTGGCATCCTTGACATCCATTCTGGGGTCAGTCTGAAAAGCCAAAGAGGCAAAGATGTGTCTGTGGCACTGAGCACCAATGTGGGCTGGTGCAGGTGGTGGAGAAGACTCTACAGCTTTGGGAAATTCTGCAATATTTAGGTGAAAATTACTCATTAGCTGGAAGGTTCAGTGTGGCTCCTCCTGCCAGTGCTTTTCTCTCCAGGGTAGGCAGATCCATCCCAAAGAGCCTGGAGCCACATCTGGGGAGCCTGCCTTGGCCAACTACATCCAAGTGCAGGGTGTCAGTACAGGCTGACTTTGGCTGCAATTTGCAACAATTAAATAACATCATCCTCTTTCCTGATAACACCTGCAAGGATCAGAGTTTGAAGGGAAAAGTTTTCTCAGCACTTTGTTTATCAAGAAAGGTGGTCCTGGCTGACCATCACGTGGGGGAAGCCCTCTGACAGTTACACTGTAAGGATAAATAAGATTTAATGCTTCATTCAGTAGGATTTAAGATGACTTTGTAAGATGCAGGATTGTAAGAGCCTGAATGAAGGATGTGAGATTCCAGGGGCTCTCCAAAATGCAGTTTATTCCATCCAAGAGGTTACAGCAGCCCAGGGTGGTGGGTGACAGAGCCTGTGCCTACAGCTGTCAGCTCCAGCTGCAGGCAGGCCTGGAGACCCTGAGTTTAGGTTACAATGCATTATAGACTTTTCTTTGTTGAGCATCTTCATACAGTAGAACCAATCTATACCTTAACTTTTATCTATAGCCTATCATAACTACTGTAATTACCATATTCATGTTACTATTCTCCAATCACTAAAAGTTAGTACATTACAGTTTAAGCTAGAAGTTGTTTTTCAGTTTTCTTGCAGTAGAAAATTCTGAGACCTTTTTTCTACTTGCAGCATTTGCTGATTGTTTGCCTGTGCTCTCTTTCTGCTTGGTAAAAACATTTTCTTGTTTGAGGTGGGTTTATCTTTTGCTTTAAGCCATAAAACCCCCTTCTAACTAACACACCCTTTGCCTTCTTGGTTATCCAGTAAGGCTGGTTCAGCAATTCTTTTCTTCTATATCAAAACTTGCTTCTATCTCTATTTCTTCATCAGACTCTACATTCAAAAATCTTTCTGTTAGGCATACATATCTGTGAAACTTTCTTGTCAAACTTTCATCTTTCCCAACACAGGATGAGTTTGCCTGCTCCTGAGGCAGGGAGGAGATGACCAGCTGCTGGTCATGCAAGTGGAGAGGACATGCTCAAGGAGTGAGCAGCTGTTTCTGATTTATTGACTAACAAGACATCCTTGATGCCAAGCACATGGGGCTGAGCTGAATTTCTTGTAGCTGAGGTTGGCCTGGCAGGTTTTCCCAGCCTCATTTCCCTCGGGGTGCTCCTGCCCTTCTGGCACAGGAGAGCTGGGATGCTGCTGGGCTCTGTCACTGCCTGTTTGCTGATCTGCTGAAAGGTGATTTGAGAGACAGGGGCTGGCAGCTCTGTGACTCCAGCCAAATCCAATTCATTGAGGATTTGTGCTGCTTTCCTTGCCGTTGTAATTTAGCAGTGCTCTGTCGATTTAGTAGTAAATTTAGCTTTTTAGCCTCTAAAAAGCACCACTCCAGTAAGGTGCAAATGAAGCTGGCAGTCTGACAACTTGGTCTGTAGCCCAATCACTAGTCCATGGAAACAAAATAAGCACTGTAAATTTCAGTTCTAATAGTGTCTGAAACAAAATATCTGTATGCTATGCCTCTTTAATATTACTATGTGTATCAATAAATAAACAGAAATGGACATTTTCAGTATCTTGGATTAATTTTTTTTTTCCCCTTAACTGAGCTGTATGATTTTTGCCTTAGGTGTTGGAGAAGGCTTTGCTGACCTTGGAGGATGTGAAGGGCCAATAAAATGTGGTTGTGTGAGATGTGTTCTGTCTTCCTGGGGAGCAGAAAATGCATCTGAAGGAGGTAAGCCTGAGGAATGGTCTTGGTTTAAGGCAATTTGAAGATGTGGACACTCTAAGTTTCCTGCCCTTAGTTATAACCAATCCCTTTCCACTGTTATTGTGGCATGATTATCTCAGAGCAGAAAGGTTTGGATTCCTTTTCCTGTGTAACTCCTCAGAGAAAGGGCACAGCCAGAAGTTCTCATCAAGAAAAACATCAGCTGTTTCACAAATTATTAGATGCCTTCTATTGACACCCACTTAAACCTTGCTCTTATTGTCTTCTCTCTTGTGTGTGGCAATCAGAAAAGTCTTATTTATTCATGTTTCAGACACGTTACAGTTGTGACCAGATGAAATCAGGAGAGACTGTTAGGCTTTCATAATTTATAGAACAGAATTATTTAGGCCATTTGCTAGGAGAAAGGTTTAGATTTTTCACTGCCCTGGCAAGTTAAAAGGTCCTTGTATCCTAGAGAGCTGTAAGATCCTGAGGAGATGGATGAGTTTTACTAATCCTGTGGTGAAGGGCAAGGGACATTTCCTTAATAAAGACTAAAAAACAATTTTTTTTTTGGTTAAATTTCAGTCAGGTATTATCAGAGGAACTTAGAAGAATTTTGTTGAATTAACTACACACTAGGTTCTTTGTGTTAAACACTTATAAAAATTCAATATTTTATCCCTACTTTTTAGTGTTTTATGGATTAGCAGTGTAAAAAAAATGTTGTGGCTATAACAAGGCCTGGTAATTATCTGCAAAAACTGGTGGGGAATAGGAAAGCTTAAAATCTGAGTGAGGCTCAAAATTATCTGGGAGAACTTGGGTCACAGTCATTTCCATCACTGGTGCTCAACTTCCAGCCTTCCTACTGGCAACTGGGAATCTTTCTACCTTGATTTACCCTGGAAAGTGTGATTCATTTCGAGCTCAGCTTTCAGCTGGGTCTTACAGCCTAATTAAAAGAGATGAGGGGATAAAGACACAGCATGGGGATGCCAAAATGGGGCATTTGTTCAACAGCAAACCAGTTCCTCTTTGAAAATACAGTGCTCAGACTTCAGAGTGCCTAAATCCCAGCCTCACACTCACTGGGCGAGAGGAGGAAGTTCTGATCGTTTCAGAAAAAAACTTCCAAAAGCTTTTGGAAGGTGTACACTGTCAAGCCATGCCAATAAACAGAAACAACTGTGTCTTGTGGCTGCTGAAGCCAGGAACAACTTGTTCCAGGTCCTGGGGAAATTCCCTGTGCCTTGCAGGGTGAGGTACCCATGCAGAAGTACCACAGTACCTGTGAAAGCAGAAATACTTTCTCCCAGGAATTGCTGGTGGCTTCCCCCAGCAGGGTGGAGTGGCAAAATAGGGGAAGGCTCTTCCTCCCTTGAGGATGAGAGTGGTAAATGCATGGTTTTGTGAGTTGTATTCCAGCACAGGAACACTCAGGCAGACAGCCAGAGTACAAAGTGTTTTTCTGCTTGTGTTGTTTCGTGCATGTTGGTGTTAGTGCTTTGAGGGGAAGGAGTGCTGCATTGCACTCCAGCACTTACAGCAGCATGGCTTAAAATTTAATTTTCTTTTGTTTGGTCAAATGTTTTGGTGTCTTTCATACACAGATTCTGGTTTCTGAATTATCCATGGAAAAAAAAATTCTCAGCAAAGGCCTCTTTCCTTGAAATAGCTTTGGCCCTCACAGTATTCATTATTTCTTTATCTCCTGTGAAGGAAAAAGTCACTAAATTATTCAGAGGCTGCAGGGAAATCCAATGGCATCTTCAGTTGCTAGTGTCTTTTTGTTTTGTTTTTCTTTCAAGCACTGTAGGAAGAGGGACATATCACAGTAGCTGCTTGGGACTCCATGAGGGGAATCTGCATCTCCTTTTTCTCATTAACTTGTGTCTTACATAAATCAGGGATGTCACAAACTGCTCACAGAATGTGGTGCTCCTTCTCTCCCTCTCCTGCTTGAGGAGAAGATGAGCTGCTGGGTGTCTGTCATGTTAAAACATCCCACCTGGCAGCAGCCTGAGTGCTGTGAGCTATTTCAGTGTACCTGCATATGGCCATGGAGGATGTCAAATACCTCCTCTCAGGGTCTTTGCAGCTTTTTTATTCATTGCTGTCAGTAATGTGGGGAAACTTTGGAAAAAAATGCTCCAAACAAGTGTAGCCAAGGTAGGAGATGCAGCAGGAAAGAAACTCAAAATATTGAATTTGTGTTTTACCTTAAGCTACATCATGGTTTCTTATTGTGGGTTTATCACATAAAGTGACATTTGGTCTGTGGGGAGGATCATTGAGCTGGTTTTCACGGGAGGACTTTTTGTCTGTCCTGAAATATGGATGGCTGTCAAGTGGTGGGTCTTACTCTCTGAAAATAAATGCCCTCCTTAGGTAGGCCTGTATTGTGGGTTGTTCTTGGACTGAGTGACCTGAATAATCTCTGAGGAATGCTTTATCTGACCCTGATGTCTCCTGGGAGCTGCAGCAGATGAGGCCATGGCAGTGGCTAGGAGGAGACATTGGGAATCATTGCAGTGGATTGAACTTGTAGGCCATTTTCCTTGGTGTTCATATCCAACAGGAATGGTTTGTATCAGATGAAAATGTAAGCCAAGATAATGCCCTCCACCCTGTAATTATTAGAGTCTAATTATTGAGACATCAAGGTTTACAACATTCCCGTTTTTTGGTGTCGTGTAGTTTCATTAATTGAATTGAACAGCAGAGTAGCATGTGAGGCTCTGGATACATTCTTAAAAATTCTGGGCTCCTTTTGTCTTGCAAAAGTACCAAATCTCTGTGGGAGTTATGACTGCTCTAGTGGATTTTAGTATTTCTCACAAATACTCCCTGGACAATGTAAAATCTTGTTTATCCAATCTTGATGAAATACAAGAGGAGTGCAAGCTTCCCCCCATTGTGGCTCATCATTATGCCACAAATCAGGAAAGGCCAATTTTGAATGCAAATTTTGTCTTTTTGAAAGGATTGCCTGGATGAAATGTGCTGAGTGGAGCTGCCTGCATTCTGAATGCTCAGAATGTGCTGGGTTTGGTAAAAAGCTATAATTTTCTGTTACAATAATACAGCTGTGGGGAATTATGTGGTAGCTAAATTCATATCAATTTTCCCAAGAATTAGAAACAGTCCTACTCAGCCCCAAAGACAAAGAGGAATAAGGAGGTGATAGCATCCAGCAGGATGATCATAGGGCAGATTGTTTTGGAATGTTACCAAGAAGTCATCAAAGCTGTGAAGTTGGACCTGGCTCCCTAGTCCCAGTTCTTCATTGTCAGGAGAAGACAGCAGAAGGAAGAGCTGGAGGATCACAAATAATTTGAAGATAAGAAAAAAAAAAAAGATAGCTTTATTTTTTCTTTCACATGCCTGAGGGTGAAAATGAAAAAAAAAAAAAAGGTTAAAAATACACATTTCAGGAAAATATCTGCTGAAATGAAATTCTTTGTAATCCAGCTCTGAGGAACCCATTGAAATTAGTGGGGCTACACACCTTAAGGAAATGCTTAAATATTTTAATGCTTTGCTGTATTTGTGATATGGACAAAAATTACACAGCTGGAAAATTGCAAAGAAGCAATGAAAGCAAAAAAAAAAAAAAAAGTGGGATGAGGCTGTGATGAGCAGCAGAGGAGGCAGGGCTGAAACCTGCCATTCCTTTTAAAAGAGGAAAGCAATGAAGTGGCTGAGGCTGCTTTGTTGGAATTAGAGGAAAAAAATAATCTTACACCGCATCCTGTACATTAATTAGCAGCAATAAAAATAATTGTTGCCTCCAGCTTGAAACTGTGGCTAATTGCACTTAAGTGTTCATTGCAAGCTAACATAATTAGACCTTCAGTGTGTTTCATAAATACATGGCTAAATTATGCAGGGAGGGAGGAAGTGTCCTTTGCAGCTCTTTCCTGTCTTCCTTTCCCTCTGCTTCCACAGCTGTTTCTCATCCTTCCTTCTTAGATGATCCTCCTGTGTGTGCTGGAACTGATTGTGGAGACAATTTCTTACTGAGACAGATTTTTATGCTGGTTTTGCCCCTGGTGATAGACAGGTTTGGTAAGATTCAGCTTGGCAGAGGATTTCAGGAACTTCAGCCTCACTGAAGCTGTGCTTTCATGTCTCTGATCCTCAGTACAGTTCCCAAATGCCTAGTTTAAATAATAAGCTTTTGTAAAATGAGGAAAGAAGGCATTAAAAAGGAGAAAAAAAAACCCAAGCCAACAAGCCCAAAGATTCTCTGCCTTTCTAAAAATGCAATTTCCTTATAAAACAACCGGTAATTATTTAGGTGATGTATGTTCCTGTGTCTGCAACAGATTTGTGTTGATTTTTTTCCCCCCACTGACATATAGAGGCTAGAAACACATTATGCATTTCATTACTTTTGGCTAGAAGTTGCAGTGATGCTCTCTATTGCTATTTGAGGATAAAATATCGTCCACCCATTCTCCATCCTTTCTCTCATGTCCTAATTTAGATGCATGCAGCTCCTGAAAACAGCTCCATTTAGCCTTTTCCCTATTTTTGTCTCTCTTCCACCTTTATTTATATTGCATAGACTAAAAATGCAGACCTGAGGCCGGGAAGCAGCCACAGAGCTGCTCTGATGGCTGTGTGGCAGCTGGAGGGTGTGCAGGCTCTGTCACACTGCTGCCAGCTCACAGGAGGTGTGGGATGTCACCTGCAGCTTCCCCTGGTCCCTGCCTGTCATTTGCTCTGCAGGAGCTGGAGGTGACAGATCTGGGAGTGGTTGTGGCTAAAGGAGTGCCTGCCTGGGGAGAAAGGATGGAGAAAGGAGAGCTAATTGATGGAGATGGAGAAAGGAGAGCTAATTGATGGAGATGGGGAAAAGAGAGCTAATTGAGCATGAAAACAGCCATGGAAGTAGACAAATGGTTGGAGGAGGGGGGAGGAGGGAATGGTTGGAGAGGAAAAGGCTGTTCAGCAAAATAAGCAAACAAAGGGAATGCCCCAGGCTGTGATTCCACCAGACTGAGCAAAATAAAAGTGAGCCTGGTTAGTAGGTGGCAGGAGGCAGAGGGGATCCCAGGGTTTAGCATGGCTGGCATTCCCCTGCACTTACCTGTGTGACACCTTAACGACTGACTTTGTCACAGCAGAGATTTCCCACCTTGAGCCTCAGCAGTTCCCTTCTGGTAGTTGCCATAACAGTGTGCTGATTGATTTTCTAATGGTTTTATTGCTTTGCCTCACCTCCTGTCCTGACACCCTGTGTGGTGCTGCTGGGGACTCCTGAACTCCTGTTGCACGTTGAGCTGAAGTGATTTCTGCCACATTTAGTGCTTGTGCCTGTACTTTGGGATGAGAGGGACAGGTCAGTGCTGTCTCAGAAGGTTTTGCCTTTGTGCAAAGCCTTTCTACCTGGAATAGGAGTGATTGTGTTACAGAGTAATGATAAAGTAAGGACTGAAACTGAGATCTGGTTTTTGTGCCCCTTATTTGGGAAACTGTTTCAATTTCTCTTAGCCAATTTCGTGGCTAAACTTAAAGATTAAAGAGGGAACATCCTTCACAGACTTTTTAAACAGCATATCCATAAATGAAAAGATTGAAAGCCATTCAGGTAAAAAGGAACCTCAGGAGTTCGTTACTCCAAACTCCAGCTAAAAGCAAGGTCATCTGGTCAGAGAAGTCAGGCTACTCAGAGAATTATTGATTTGGACCTTAAAAATGTTTCCTAGGCTGCATTTCCCTGGACAACCTCTGTCCCTGCTTGACTGCCCCAAGACAACAAAGTTTTTCCTTGTGTCCAGGGGTATCCCTCCCTGTTTCCATCTCTGCCTGCGGGTTGTTCCTCATCCCCCTCACAGTGCTGTGAAGAGCTTGGCTCTGTGCTTTTTGTAGCATTCTCAGAGATGGTTCTTCCTCCAAATCCAACCCTCCAAGCCCAGGAACCTCAGTCTGTGCTCACAGGGTGATGCTGCAGGCACCAACCGCACGATGACCCCACATTGGCCTTGTTGCAGTGGTGCCTTGTGCCACTTTTCAATCTGCGTGGTGTCCTCTGCATCCAATATAAAGCACAGGCTTGGGGCACAGTGTGAAGAGCTAAAGCTGAGGTGCACGACATGGATTGCTCTCCCCTTGTGCCCAAATTCACCATTTTCACCAGGAAGGCCATCAGGTTGTTCATGAATTGTGTTTTCTCGGTAAACACAACCGTGCTAAATTGAAGTGAAGAAACCAAAGCATTGCTCTGTTCTTTGTGGGGGAAAGGAAAGTGGTCAGAGCACCAAGCCTGCCAGAGTCCAATGAAATGTTTGGACAGTTGTCTCAGGCACATGGTGGGATTCTTGGGGCTGGTCTTGTGCAGGACCACGACCTTTGTGGGTTCCTTCTAACTCGCAATATTCCATCATTCTGTTATCACTGCATCTCCAGCGCTGCTTTCAAATGCATTAAATTCCAAGTGCCACGATTCCTCATGGATTTCAATTGAGCAGTGGTTAGGTTTTTTTTTGGGAGGCTGACCTCTAGTGTCTCAGTAAGACAAGCTCAAGAGAAGAGGAATAGCAGAGGAATGGAGTGAAGCCCAAAATGTGTCTGCATTGACTGGCATTTTATGAGCCTACAAGATACTTTATTTAATAATAAAAGAGCAAGTGTTGCTATGGTATCTTGAGGTGTATTTTCACTGCTATGGCCACATAAGGATTCCAGGATATTTTTTTAATCTTTGTTTTAATTACTGAGTTCAGTTTTTGAAATTGCGGGGACCTCTTTCATTTTTTTGATTATGCAGTGTTCTGTGAGATTGAAATATTAATTGAAACAAGAGCTGTCTTGCTCTTTCTTGAGAAGAAATCAAATAATCTCTGAAGCCCCAGCTATATGCAAGATTTGATTAAAAGTCTAATGGAGGTCACCAACACAGCCAGTGCTGAAAACACAGTTATTTTTCATACATGAAAGGCATGAGCTCAGCCTTAGCACCCAGACAGAGATACTGATATGCATGGTGGGTTTCTTTATCTGCCCATGTAAAAATCCAAAACACTGGCAGGTTTTTATTGCTTCAGGTCAGACTCCACAATGCACCATTCAGCTCTGGGGACTCTTGGCCACTTTTGAATTCCTGCTGATTTGGCATCATTCTCCATCTACTCTCAGTTGATGTCTGGGGTAGTGGAGAAGGTGTTTGATTGTTCTGCTGATGCAAAGGTGTTTGTAAAGCAGATGTTTGTTTATAGAGCAGAATGAGAAGTACTCCAGTTCTTCCTATGGTATTCCAGGGAAAGCTGTTTGTCCCCTCCTCTGAACATGTTCATGTACGTTATGGAGTTATTTTTATTTTTATGAAAATACATCATTCCAGCTGTGGGTAGAGAGTATAATTTTTTGAAACGAGAATGAGATCTTCTCCAGAACTTATTTAAAAAGCAGCAAAAGTCACTGGCTCACATTATATCCCCAGGCAAACAAATATCTTATGTTACTCTAAACCAGTCATTGCTGCTGTTGGGAAGTTCTTGCAGAAGGCTTCTTTTCCATGCAGTGCATTATTCCCATCCCACACCAGCTCAAACAGCCTGAATTTTTCATCTTCTGGCAATGGTGCTGGACATTTATTTATTTTACAGGAAAGCTGCTGAGAAAATCAATCTTGCCTGAAGGGCTGTATACTGAGCCCATGCCTCAAAATATCTGCTTTATTTTTACTGCACAGAACTTTAGTGGCTGGTGTTTTCAGAGATGCTACTTTGACTTGTTTGTGTTGTTTTCCTTAGGCATAAAAGTGAGAGTTAGTTTAAGAAACAAATGAGCATGCATTTTTCACTGAGTAAATAAAATGTAAGATCAGACAATTGAGGAGTTCTAGAAATGTAGAGGTAAAGCTGTTTATGTCCTTGGAGCATCTCATTCCATGGCAATATGCCTGAGATTTTGTAGCATGATTGTAAAATATGTGTGTTACTGTCATATTAAGGGTTTTGAAGTGTGCTCCTCACTCAGGCACAGGATCTGTTTTTTTGGCACATCTGTTTTTTCTGGAAATCATTACATTTGGTATGATTTTTCTGTTCTTTCTTTTTCTTTCTTTTTTTTTTTTTTTTTTTTTTTTGTGTTGTAGTACATATCTCTGTAGAAGAAGACATTTTACCCTTCTAAATTCACTCCATGTCTGTGCTGTTAAAACTGACTATGGCAACCCTCAAATTCTGGTTTGTAAACCTGTGCCTACATTCTTTCTTTTCAGCAGGGTTTAACTTTTTTGGCTTCATGGTTCTGTGGTTATGTAGAAATCAGATCTAATGTTCAACCTACTGTTTTTATCTGTGAGGCTGAATAAAGTGGATCAGCCTCATCATCCACATTTCTCACGTGCAAATAAAACTTTGTCACTGTTAATTATTTAAACTGAACCAAAAAGTTTGGGGCCTATATCAGAAATTATATAGGCTCACAAAAGCAGAAAGATTTTTTTTTTCCTTTACTTCACCAAATTCTACTAAATTTTTGAGAAGCAAAAAATGTGCTGCATTGGGAAAAATCCCATAAGTATTATAGGAAATGTTACCTAAAGACAAAACTGAAAATCTAGAGTTTTGATTTTTTTTTTTTTTTTTTTTTTTTAGTGAATGATTGAAATGTTTTTTGTTCTACCATACCCTGGATGAGACCCAGAGCAGCCTCTGTTTGCACAGACGTGGTGCCTTGTGAGGCTGCATTTTTTTTGGAAACAGATCTAAATCCTACCTATTTCTTTTGGTTTTAACTTGTAGGTGATACCTTTCCTTTACTTGCTGTCTGAATTTTCTCTGGAAAAATATTTGGTTATGGTAGTGTGCTCATGCTCTTTCTTTCTCTGTCAAGATATTGGTTTCTTCAGGTGAATTTTTATGTTCCAGGCTGTGTGTGAGCAGTTGTTGAATGCCTGGTAAGACCTCAATTTGCCAGGCAAATCTACTTCTAGTGCTTAAAATTCAACTTCACATGAAATCTTTGCTGATGGAAAGATCTATGCTCAGTGGAGCCTGTGACAGTTTGCAAAGAATACTTTAAACTCAAGGCTGTAGCCAGAGTTATAACTGCAGAGGAATTAAAGGACAGGTTTCATCATCATGCTATTTCAGGAGAGAGAAATTAGTCATAAAATATTTGTTTTTTAAAAAATATAGATCATACTGACAAGACTGGATGGCTCTTTCTGCCAGCCTGCTTAACAGTGAAAATTATGTAGGCTATGGCTTGAATATGGAGCGGAATATATTAATATTAATATTGTTGACTTGCTGAGATATTCTGGTACTTTGCAGTGCAAAGTATTTGCTAAGTATTTGCTAAGTTTAAGGCCATAACATATAATTGATATAATTTCCCTAGCCTGGTTATCATAAAAGATATCAGGACATATATCTGTGTTACACAGCTTAAAATCTGAGAGTGCATACCAATATTTTTCTTCTCTTGGTAATTAAAAACCCTCACATCATGAGGTGAGATTGCACAAAGTGTTTCACAAAGAGCAAGAGGGTTGAATCCACTCCCAACCAGGTGATAGCTCTGTTTATAAGGTAAAAAGTATTTTCTGGTGCTGCTTTGCACTGATGAGATTGCTGGTGCTGCTCTTCACTGAATTGTGAGCCACATGTCCCATTAGCATGGCTCTGGCTCTGTCAGGTTAAACAGGATGCAGGTTGGAACTGCAGTGTTTCTCTGGCTCCTCTGCTGTTCTTCAGGGGGAGGTGGTTGAGATTTTTCCCATGTCCTTTTCCACCTTCTTTTCTTTTCCGCCACTTCCTTCCTTCTTTTCTTTTCTGCCTTCCTTCCTTATTTTCTTTTCTGCCACTTCCGCCCGCCACTTCCGCCCGCCACTTCCGCCCGCCACTTCCGCCCGCCACTTCCGCCCGCCACTTCCGCCCGCCACTTCCGCCCGCCACTTCCGCCCGCCACTTCCGCCCGCCACTTCCGCCCGCCACTTCCGCCCGCCACTTCCGCCCGCCACTTCCGCCCGCCACTTCCTTTCCTTTCCTTTCCTTTCCTTTCCTTTCCTTTCCTTTCCTTTCCTTTCCTTTCCTTTCCTTTCCTTTCCTTTCCTTTCCTTTCCTTTCCTTTCCTTTCCTTTCCTTTCCTTTCCTTTCCTTTCCTTTCCTTTCCTTTCCTTTCCTTTCCTTTCCTTTCCTTTCCTTTCCTTCTTCTTTCCTTCTTCTTTCCTTCTTCTTTCCTTCTTCTTTCCTTCTTCTTTCCTTCTTCTTTCCTTCTTCTTTCCTTCTTCTTTCCTTCTTCTTTCCTTCTTCTTTCCTTCTTCTTTCTTTCTTTCTTTTCTGCCTCCTTTTCTACTTTCCTTCAGGCACAAGCCTTCCATTCTTGAATTTGCCCTTCTTGAGTCCCTAGCCCTCATTTTAGAAAAAAATACTTTAGGCAAGAAGTTTTCTTGCCATGCTGTCATGGGATTTGAGTTCTTGAAATACGAATGTGCTAAAATTCAGAATTTGTAGGTGCACAAATGGTTATTTTAATTGCTGTGCAATTGCATGGGGAGTAAACACATCAGGGCCTGCAATTAGAGACTCAGTAAGCAATTGAAAATGTTTTTCTAATTTTTCAGGTGCATTCCCAAAGGCACAGGTATGCCTGTTACAGCACATTCTTATGACTCTGAAGTGTACAGGGGAAACTGACTTTGGCATGCACGGGTAGGCTGAATATTTTAGTTCTGGAGACAACAGCAAACATGCATATTTTATGTTGAGTACAAATTAGCCATGCAGGATATCAAATGAGTGCCTGAGGGAGGGTGCAGAGTGCTGAAATTAGAGTCTGAATGAAATGTATTTAGTATTAAACCAGTCAAATCCTGAGCTGGCTTCTCCACTGGTGTCAATCAGTCCAGCTCCATTAACTCCAGCGGAGCTGTGTCTCTGTGTCTTCTGGGGAAGAGGTCTGCTCTGAATATTTTCAGTAAACACAGCACAGTTCTGTTGAGAGAGGAAAAATGCTTTTCCACGGTATTTGGGCTGTAAATTCACTCCCCATTTCTAAATGAGCTTTGTGCCTGGTCTTTAATCAGCCCTGCTGGGGCACTGCCTGTTGTCATGGAGAGCTGCTCAGGGTCTGGTGGAAGAGGAAGGATCTGAATGGGGGCCAAGCAGGATTTGGTTGGATGCTGAGGCTCTATCCTGCCAGCTGGCGTGGGAAGTGCATGTCCTTACCATGGGGGAGACCTGCACTTGCTCTTAGAACGTCCTGTGAGCTTTCCTATCCTTTAATGGCCACAAATTGTGACTTTGGACCCCGGTTAGCTTTCTCAAAATTAGCCAGATGACTTAGAAGCTTACAAGGCATGCTCCTTGTTAGCAGGACTCAGGGTCCTAAATATGCAAGATTTTAAATTATTGTTTCTCAAAGCCTTGAATAATGAAGATACTTTGGAAAATTTCTTCCTCTGATCTGAAAGAGATAGGTATTTGCAAAATATCACAGTTTCATTGACTGAACTGAATAGAAGGAAGTTAACTTGGGCATTATTTCTGTCTGCCAGTTTTAATTACCATGCAGAAGAAAGAGGAGTAAAGATGCAGGAACACATTTGTCCTGTTTGAGTTTGAAGATCTCTCAAAATAGAGACTGTCAAGCTTCCTGGGAGGAGGCAGAATGTGTCCTCAATATGAAACAACTTCTCTTTCATTAGAATAGCAGGGATTTTGGATGTTCTAATGACTTAGGTCAGTATTGGGAAAGAATTGAATTGTTAGATTTGACAACTAATTCTTTCAGGTTTTATTTTTGCATGGTTTCTTGAAATCAAGGCAGAAATCTTTGCTCTCCAGCACAGAAATTTTACCTGGCAGTGGTTATCACTCATGTCATGCACTGCCTGTTCCCTCACCCTCAGCAAACACCAGCAACTCCTTAATTATTTACCTCACATTCTTGGAGTTGTAAATACTCCCATTTCATCAGAGGCAGGCAATGAACACATTGTAGCTGCAGTGTCTCTTTTCTCATCTGAGGTTATGGTTATTCTGGAAGTGCCAACAAAAAAAAAAAAGCAAAACCTGTGAATACAACAACAGCATCATCTACAGAGGTGCATGACAGGCATATGCTCTTGCAATTAATGACATTAATTATAGAGCTAAGATAATCCTGATGGTGCCAGTGAAATCAGCTGAGGATTTTTGATCTTTATAGTCTGACCTGCAGGCTTTGCTCTCTGCCAGAGCACCTGCAAGGCCCATTGGCAGATGGGGAAGAAGTGTGTAGTATTTAAAATAGAATGATATCCATTGGCAAACAGGGAAATGGTGTAGTATTTGAAGTATTAGAATCACAATGAATTGAAATTAATCTTTTTAGCTTCATATTTGCAGATAATTAATATTGCACACATCACCAGTTGCCACTTCTCAGAGAAGGGGTGTGAACCTCCTGAGAAAGTCTAATTTGGGTTCTTGCACCTCACTTCCTACAATAGGATAGTAGAAATATCTGACATGCCATGAAAATTTTTATTTTAAGAGTTATTCCTTCCACTTGGCTAAAAGTCTCATTAATGCCCAGGAATTCACTTATCTGATCACTTATGTGCTCTTTAACTTGTTCATGGAGAACTCTTCATATTTTGCATATACACAGGGTCTTTGTATTGACATAGGCTTAAAACATAATTTATCTTAAATAAACAGAATTGCTAGATGTAATTTATGCAACTGCATTATTGCAGGCACTTTCCATGAATACTCATAATCCACATTTCTATGAATACTCAGCACTCAGGAGATCCCAGACCTTGCCTGTCTCTTTCCAGCTCTTTCCACCCTCCTGGAGATTTTTAATCAGAGACTTGGATGTCCTACTGAAGGTAAGAAACATTTTGATAAAATAATCTCCCAAATCAATAAACCCTACAGATTTATTGCTCTGATCCACATGCAATGTTATGGCAATATCTGCTAAGTAGGAAGTATAACTCTGTACTGAATCAAAATTCAATTTATTTCAGAAAGTAAATAAAGCTAAGTGCAGGATTCACTTAATCTTGACATTTACTGGGTTATACTTCCAATAAGGAATTTTGATTATTTAATAAATATTTTTGGGTTTTTTTTTTTTTTTTTTTGCTTACTAGTATTGCCCTTAGGCACTTAAATAGTCAACATCTTTAGTCTTTTACAGCTACAAGTCCTACAAACAAACCTGAAAATCCATATATTGAGAACTTTTTCCTCCTCCTGTCTCTGTTGATTCTGAAGCTTTGAGGATGTGGTATATGTAATACTCTGTTAGACATAACTCAGTCCAATAGTAAGTGTCTCACAAATGCAGGATAATTTCTGATAACAATGCTTCATTAATTATTCTTAAAAAAATAGAAAATATGAACAAAAGGGTAGTAGAGAACCTTCTTCTTTTGGGTGCATCACAATAATGCTAATAAGTGATACCAGTAGCTGGGAAGTCTGTCCCACTAAAACTTTCTGCCTCTCTCAGTTTGGAAGTTTGTGTATTACACTGGGGATTTTTCAAATATTTCCTGAGCTTGAGTATTCTTAGAAGGGACTTTCAGAACAAACAGGCCCCACCTCTGCAAGAGCTGGGGCAGTTTACATGTTTTTCATGAGGGGTTGGAGCTGCTGCACTTTCATGAGTGTGAGATCACATCAACTTAATCAATTAGGCAATTCTGGGCAATACAAGTGCACCAGTTCATACATTTTCTGAAAAAAAACTGCCTGTCTAATTTAATTTTACATATAGAAAGTCTTTTTGTGAGATGCATTTTATTTATCAGCTCCTCTAGGCTGAATGTTGCTGTGGGGCTTTCAGGTTTATGTCAAGAAAAGCTTTAATTCAAATATTGGAGCTAGTGCCTTTTACCTTTATAACTGCTTCTTTCATTCCCTGCTCCACCTCAGCTCTCCTCCAATGCTAGAACCAGAAAAGTCTATGATAAAAGCCCTAAACATTATATTTTATTCAATCTCATGCACACAAAAAAGTTTAAAAACCTGTGGATTTAATAATTGTCTTTGTTTTTCAAATATCTGCTCATCAGCAGGTGGCAAAACTGATTTTTTTTCCTATCATGAGACTAATTGTTTTAATCCATGTGGTGTCTTGACTGTCTTTTTCTCATTGACAGAACCAAAGACAATATAATAGTAATATCTAATAAAAAGTGTTTTAAGTTTAAGCCTTTATTCAGCATCCTCTACTTATTAGAAGCAAGTTTTGATTTTCTTAAACATTTATGAGAATATTTAACCTTAATTAGCTGCTGAGAAAGTAGGAAAAGTAAAACAGGACCTTATATATGCAATAAACATCATTTCAGCACCAAAATCCCAGTGCCCAGAAAGGTGTGTGGATCCTGGGTGAGGTGTGTGGGATTGGAAGGACCTTACAGTGCTACAAGGAAAAAGAATAAGCTGGAAAAGAAATACTGCAAAATCTGTAGTACAAAATCCTTGGTGGTGTAAAGGCAAGAGGGTGAAGGCACCCTTTGGAGGAAAATAAAAGCATCATTGGTATTCCATTTGAGAATATAATCCAGTCAGGAAATAGGAATGTTCCACAGCTGTTGTAGTGCATTTTTATATTTTGTAATACTTTGAAGTAGCTTTGTTTTGTATTCCCATATTTTTCCCAAATGGTTTATCCC
This sequence comes from Agelaius tricolor, assembly GCF_023055355.1. Taxonomy (NCBI): domain Eukaryota; kingdom Metazoa; phylum Chordata; class Aves; order Passeriformes; family Icteridae; genus Agelaius; species Agelaius tricolor. The sequence continues at coordinate 10,469,912 of NW_027269261.1, forward strand.
AGACTGTACCCCCCTCCCTTTACCTGTGTAATTCCTCTCCCGGGATGAGATCATCCCCAAACCCCCACCCTGGCTCTCTGTCAGTCACTCAGCATCCCATCCCCTCCATCCAGAAGTTTCGGTCCAAGTCGTGGAGTGATGAGCCAGAGGCTGGGAGTCAGCCCCCCAAGCCTTGCCCCATACGCTGTCCTAAATGTCTATCCCCCATCATCCATCCCTTAGGGTCACTCATTGGTTGGTAAAATGTTCTCTACTTTTGGTTTCTACCTCCCTTTAAATGTGACCTTGGCACATCTCCCGGGCTCTCGGCAGGAGGCCCCTGAGGTGCAGGAGCTCCTTCGGGACTCCTAGAATAAAACCTTGGATTAACCCCGGCTAAGAGTCGGCCCTTTCTCTTCTACCGATGGCTCTGGTGTCTCTTGTGCTGCACAGGCGCCAGCCCAGGTGCCCTCAGCACCCTCGGGGCACACACAGAGAGTGTCTCCCTGCTGTCAGCCCAGGTGCCCTCAGCACCCTCGGGGCACACACAGAGAGTGTCTCCCTGCCAGCCCAGGTGCCCTCAGTACCCTTGGGGCACACACAGTGAGTGTCTCCCCCCAGCCCAGGTGCCCTCAGCACCCTCAGGGCACACACAGACAGTGTCTCCCTGCCAGCCCAGGTGCCCTCAGTACCCTCAGGGCACACACAGACAGTGTCTCCCTGCCAGCCCAGGTGCCCTCAGCACCCTCAGGGCACAGACAGTGTCTCCCCTCAGCCCAGGTGCCCTCAGCACCCTCAGGGCACACACAGAGAGTGTCTCCCTGCCAGCCCAGGTGCCCTCAGCACCCTCGGGGCACACACAGAGAGTGTCTCCCTGCCAGCCCAGGTGCCCTCAGCACCCTCGGGGCACACACAGAGAGTGTCTCCCTGCCAGCCCAGGTGCCCTCAGCACCCTCGGGGCACACACAGAGAGTGTCTCCCCCCAGCCCAGGTGCCCTCAGCACCCTCGGGGCACACACAGAGAGTGTCTCCCCCCAGCCCAGGTGCCCTCAGCACCCTCGGGGCACACACAGACAGTGTCTCCCTGCCAGCCCAGGTGCCCTCAGCACCCTCGGGGCACACACAGACAGTGTCTCCCCCCAGCCCAGGTGCCCTCAGTACCCTCGGGGCACAGAGAGTGTCTCCCCTCAGCCCAGGTGCCCTCAGAACCCTCGGGGCACACACACAGAGTGTCTCCCCCCAGCCCAGGTGCCCTCAGCACCCTCGGGGCACACACAGAGAGTGTCTCCCTGCTGTCAGCCCAGGTGCCCTCAGTACCCTCGGGGCACACACAGACAGTGTCTCCCCGCTGTCGGCCGTGTCGGGGCTGCTCCCCCCGGTGTCTGCCGACTCGGGACTGGCCCAGGGTTCCTGAGAGGCTCGCAGAGAGACCGAGACACACAGCCATTTTGCTCTCCGCACTAATTTTCCTGTTTTTGTTGTTGCTGTCTACATAGGATACTTCCAATTTTCACTTCATGTGGATATTTTTATTTTGAATTGCTGGCTCTTATGCTCTTATTTTTCCTCTCCTTGCTTGGGTGCATTTGCAGGTGAAAGATCTCTCTTGGTGTGAGGCTGCTCTTGCATATCCCAGCTGGGAGTCAGGAGCTGGATTCATTTTCCTGAGCCATACACCACTGGGATGTTTTGCTCCTTGGAGGGATATCACAGGCTGTGGAGAAATGGAAAGGCAACCACAGACATAAAGAAAGAAAAAGGGGAGAGAAGCAGCTGTAAATGCAGTGCTGTTGAATGGCGGAGTATTCTGGGAACAGGGTGGTTTTAATGTTTTACTAATGTAAGGCTGATAAAGACCAGAAGTTGGTCATTTCAAGATCTTTACATTCAAAGAGCCTTAGGCAAGTTTACTTTAATTTGCTCTGGTGTATATCCATGCCTGTACCCAGAGCAGGAATAAAACCAGCATTGCTCTTGTTTCAGTGTGCCATTTAATATGGTTCCTGGATGTCAGGGGAATTGAGAGTAAAATCTTTTTCTGGCTTCCAGAACCGAGGCAGCACTGTTCTGTGGCATCAGCAAAACCCCAGTTTCAAAAGCAGCCCCCTCAAGGCCATTGTTCAGGGCTAAAGGGAAAACCAGAAAATACCCTTTTCTCTTGTAGGCAATAATAATTAATAATAGTAATAATTAGTGCTCTTGGTCTTTTCAGTTGCTTCCAGTTTGGGGAGATGAAGGCTCTCTTGCACTTCCTTGGCTTTCGGTGCTCCAATTTTGCCATTCTTGTAAAAAGGAAGCATTCATTCCCTCTCTCTTGGAAATTCTGGCTAAAAAATGCCTGTATTTTTTTGTATCCAGCTTTCCAGACATCTCATCTCAAGTAATATCATACTTTAGAATTTTTTTTTAATTGATTGGAATCATTATGGGAAGTCTGGCAGTGATATTATACTGGAGAGATGAAGTTCATGTTATGGCTGCTGGTATTTTTCCTCATGGTTTTTAGCTGGTGGTGATTACAAACCTTGTTTAGTTTTTCACTAAAACCATGCCTGTGCTTTTTTGCATCCTATGGAGTGGGTGCAGTACAAAGCTGAAAATTGTTTCTCTTTAGAGGTCTGGCTCCATAAACCCTCTGAATCCAGCACAAAACTTCAGTTGGCTTTGTACTTTCCCCACACTTGTTCAGTATTGTATTTGCAGGGCACCCCTGATGAAGGCAGGAATGATGCATCTGACTCCATCTTATCAGAAGGCTAATTTATTACTTTATGATACTATATTATATTAAAGAATACTATACTATACTAAAGAATACAGAAAGGATATTTACTGAATGCTAAAAGATAATAATGAAAACTCGTGACTCTTTCCAGAGCCTCAACACAGCTTGGCCCCAGTTGGCCAAAGAGTCAAAACAACTCACACCAGAATCCAATGAAACAATCACCTGTGGTAAACAATGTCCAAACACATTCCACATGAGCAAAACACAGGAGAACCAAATGAGAACAGAATTGTTTTCCTTTCCTCTGAGGCCTCTCTTGCTGCTTTTCAGCTTCCCAGGAGAAAAGCCCTGGGCGAAGGAATTTTTTTGAAGAATATGAATGCCCCAGTTCAGAGGTAATTTTTTCTCTCTCTCCCTCTCTCTTATTATTATTATTTTTTACTGTTACTTTCTGGGATTTTGCACTATGGTGTAATTCCATGGCAGTGTTGAGCTTCTGACAGCTCTAGAGGTGCTCTGAGTAGACCATTTAGGCTTGCTGGGTATGAGCCTCCAGGATTCCCAGTATTCTCTCAAGATAAAAGGCAGGAGGAATTTTTTTTGGGCTGGGAGTTTAATTAAATAATAGAAGAAAAAAAATGATAGTATGCAATAGCATAGCTTTTGAGGATTTGGTACTCAAATTAATGAGAAAATTGAGATTTGAATATTTGACATGGGTGGAGAGATAGCATGGACCAGGGCAGCAAAGATTTTCCCAAAATCTTTGGGGAAAAAATGCAGTCTTTTTTACAGAAATTTAAAGAATAAAGATAAAAAGAAAAGCATGGAGGTTAGAAATTGGAGGAAAGACAGATCATTCCTGTCCCTGAGTTGGTGTCCTGGTTTGGGGGGGCTCTGTGAAACTGCTGAGCTATCAGAGGTCTCTCCTGCACTGGTAACTTTTCTATTCCCACTGAGCTGGTAGTATAATATAATGCAAAACAAAACCTCAAGCAAGCTCCAAAACCCCCAGAAAGCTTTTGACAAATCCCAATAAAAATATAAATAAAATCCCATTTAGCATTTTCAAGCCCTTTCTCCTGATCAAGCAACAACAATGCAAATGCAACAGCTGAATATGTTGAATATTCAGTATATTGAATGGATATGAATAGCAGCAATGTTATCTGATGAAAATTATGTCATGTCCTTCTCTAGTCACCCACAGGGGTAGTAACAACTTGGTTGTCAGAGTTGATGAGCACCCAGAAAAGTTGTTCCATGTGCCTATGCCCATAAAGGGCACAGAAATAACACTACAAATCAAGGTGGTATATTCTGATCCTGTATATGGAACATATTTTGAGTAATAAATTTCTTTTGTGGGGAGAGGCTCCCACTGTTTTTTTACTCTTGGTGCCAGTTCAGTCTCCCTTCTGGCAGCTTGCATGTGAGCCATAAACACAGCCAAGGATGGACCTGCTGCAGAGCACTGACTAAAGGCTGACTTTTCATGTTGTTAAATGTGTGATCAGATTAAAGGCCTTAGTTCAGAAAACAAAGTGGGGTTTTTTTTTCCCTAATTAAGCAAGTCATTTAAATATAAAATCGTAGGGGGATAGAATAGAAGAAAATAAAGATAGTGTAGAAAGTAATCTCAGCCCTAAGGAGTTGCAGCTGGGCCAATGATCAAAGATTAGGAGCAGGCCTGACATTACCAGGCCACAGCTGTAAGCAAGGAGAAGAAGATGCTATAAAAGAGTGGGGTGGCTGGGTGAGAAGGCCCCTGGAGTCAGTGGCTGCTTTGTGAAGAAGAAGGAGTCAGCGTCAGAGCTCTGAGGAGCTGCCCACGAGACAGCACCAGGGAGGTATGGAACTTTTGTGATAAGGAGACAGCAGCATGGAACCCCTGCAATGAGATGACAACCTAAAATTGATACAGTAGCCTTATAAATAATTTAAGATTGTCAGAATTTGGAGTTATTTTGGAATATGTTGAGTTTAACTTCTTTTAAAGAGCAAAGTTTTATCGTGGTGTAGATTCAGTAAGCTTAAAACTGTATTCTGAGTTAACAACCCAGAGACTGCTGCATTTCTGGCCTGCAAAGGCTCATAAACTCTTCAGCAAATTTAGCAGGGGCTCTATCCTACAGCTTTTTAACAATAAAATATTTTAAATAAACTCCATGAAAATATTTGTAGGGCTTCTCCTGCTAATCCTTATGGCTGCTGTCACACTGCAGCTGTTAAAATAATGGCAATTTAATGGTAATACATAAATATATATATATATATGCATATGGGAGTCAGAGGTTAGAAAGGGACCTCTGGAAGGTTCTAATCCAACCTCCACCTGAAAGAAAGGCCAGCTGTAATACTGGAATAAGTTGCTTAGGGTTTTATGCAATGCAGTCTTGAATCATCCAAGAATAGAGTGCACAACAGCTCTGGGCAGCCTCTGCCACTTCTGGATTGTTTTTTCTCAGAATGGAGAAGCTTAAGTGCAGTTTCAGGTTTGTTAAGTTGGGTACAGGGTTTTATGTAATTCAATAGGTACTGAACTCTGGGCTGTTTACATTACACACCCTGCCTTTGTCAAGTTCTTTATCAGGCACTGGGACTGCACACAGTCCTTCAGAAAACTGAAAGCAAATCTCTTTGTGGAATGCCATTAACTCCTGGTGATTTGTCTTAGCAGCTGAAGATGCTAGTTTTTTTTTCCAAATTCTTCTATATTATTAAGGTGCTTTTTTAAAAATTCAGTTTCCTTATAAATCAGAAAGGTCTGCTCAGCAAGAGAAATCTTTCCTTTTAAAGTCTCAGATTTGATCAATGCCGTGTTCCTTGGGGTACTGTTTTATTTGACATTTCACACTGTCATGGTGCATTATCAAACAAAAACTACTGAAAAAGTTGACTGTTGTGGGTTTTTATACCCTTTGAGGTTTGCTTGTATGTTTTTATTATGCACCACATATCCTTCTGGAACTCTACCCTTATTCTGATTGAAATGTAAAGCAGAGGTCCTAGGATGTTCCTATGAATAAATCAGATGATCCATGCTCTAGGTAGCATCTTCTTAGTGTGGAGCATTATAGAAAACTTAGGATGGCCACACTGAGAGCTTCCAGCAGGGTGCAGAGACTGGGGTGGAAGCCTCTCAGTCTCAGTCATGCTCTTTGTGCTTGCAAAACCAGATTTGACTCGTCTTCTCTAGCATTTAATCCAATATCCAGGCCAATTTAAGATGCCCATGGGCAAAAATCTTCATCAAGTAGTGGTTATGTGGTTTTGCATGAAGTTTTAATCTGCTTATTTTTTCTAAAGACTGTGTTGATACCTTTTATATGAAAACTGAGTAAATGGCAAGATTTTCTGGCTGGATCTGGAGTCATGCTTAACCAGGCACATACACAGCTCAGAAAATGGATCTTTGTGTGTTCTTATGTGTGGATGGATGAATAAAGTGCAACTTTAATTTCAATTTTGGTACTAAATTTGTAACATAACAGTGGATTTATCTGTGCACTCAAGCATGTCTTGAGTGAGTGGTCTATAAGTAGCTCCATTTTCAACTGTGGAGATTTAAAAAAAATCTTTTTCTCATATAATTCTTGATTTCTAACTCTAACTGCAACTGTTACTCTTGGCAAGCCTACTCAAAAAAATCAGTTCAGCAGAAATTCGAGCTCCCTCTTTTGCTAATATCTTTCATAAAACCTTAAAAGGTTTTAAATATTCTTATGGTCATCTCCCTTTTTGTGTTAGCAAGGTATGTTTTAATTGCACCCTTTTTCAAATAGGCACTCTCACCCTTCAGTCAAACCATTTGTATTCAGGAGATGGAGGAGGTACTGAGGAGAACATGGAATTTGAAAGCCCCACAGTCTTTGCCCAAGGAAGGGATCCTTAGGGAAAGGGGAATATTCTTCTTTGTGAAGCCAAGAACAGGGAAGAACTTGCAGGCCATTAGGAGGGAAGATGAGAAAATGAAGCTCTTCATTGCTTGATATAATTTTTCAGTGTTTCACAATTTCTCTCTTGTACAAACAAAAAGAATCTCTAAGGTTTAGTTGGAGTACACATGGGTAGGTTTTACATCTAGGTACAGAAATACACACATTAAGGAGGGTGTTTAATACTAAAAGGTCACATATCTGGAAATAGTTTGGTTTAAATATATATGTATAAAAACTGATTCATTGCTGCATAATTCTAGTTTTGAAGTCAGTTGATTTTAATGTATTTTGGGACTGAAGTAATACAAGAGTGAATCAGTTCTAGAATTATTTTGGGAAAAAATGATATGCTAGTAGTTCTGGGGAATTTTTTTTCTGTACAAATCATTGCTGCTTAAGGAGGGAAACCATACCTTTCTTCATATGTCTAAATTAATTTTGTCTTGCATATGCAGATATGTTTCTTTTTAGGTTTGATTAGGGAAGGATTTTTTTTTCCTTTTTTAAATGGCAGATGTCTCAGATGAGTAAGAGAATTAGGCATGCTGTTATGAGCAAGAATCCTAAAAAATCAGAATATTGTAAGAAAGAGGATCTGAAAGTGGGGGGAAAAAAAGCTTGGTTATTAACATCTCTAAATTTAACTTATTAAAAAATAAGTTATTTTCCACCTTGAGAACTGAAGCTGCTAATCAAAAAGAAATAATCAAGTCCTTAGCATTTTCTTAGTAACAAAGAAGAGAGGGTACCATTTTGGGTGTAAGTTAACAAAACATAACATTGGCTGATAGTGAGGGAGAAATTTTAGTAGCTACCTTAATTTCTATGGAAACGCTGGCCTTAAGGCAGCTGGCAGGGTATTTGTTGAGGTTGTAGGTTTAAAATATTTTTTTTTCTTGTCAGTCTTCATTAAGGTGTAAAAATTACACTAATAAATGTGTTATATACAGTTCTTTAATTAGCTGAGAAATACATGTTGATAAGTGTGTGGTAACCTAGCTGTCAAAAAATCTTAGAGGTCTGAAACATAATTTAGTGTTTTTGTTTAAATTGTCTGAGATGGATAGACAAATATTAACAAAAACTTTAAAAAAAAATGTTGCAAAGAGAAATATTGGAACACTAATGGGGTCTTGTCAGCTAAATATTATTACTGAGTATCCACACAGAAATGTAAAATCTTCTGTTTTATTGATTAAAACCTTGTCAAACTGTGTGAAAAGACAGAAGTTTCAGGAAAAATGGGGAAGAATCCATGATTAATTGCTACTAGAATATATTTGTGGTTAATGTAAATTTACCAAGTAGCAAAGTACCACAATCTGTTTGCCACAAGGTTTCAAAGGTGCATCTCTACTTGCAAGTAGCACTCAGTTGTGGTCAAACTTAGAATTCATGTCAGACATGTGGCTGCCCAGACTTTAGCAGGTCTGGCAAAAAATTCTGCCAATATTATTTTATTCATAGACAGAGAAAGAGCATCCTGCTGGAGCTCCAGTCTGAAAAGGCTCAAGAAATGAAGAAATTATGTTCTCATCGTACACAGAATGCTGGTAGGAGTGAGGCACTAAGGAGAATGGTGGAAGACTAAAGAAAAATTATTTTCCCCTGACAAATGGAGGCATATAATAAAGCAGGAAATGTGGAAATAAAAGGGGAAAACAGTTTGAGGTGAAGAAACCTGAGAGTAGAAGGGTTGCTGGTGACCTGTTTTATCTAGAGATGTTCTGAGAACTATTGATAATGGACAAAAAAAATCACTTTGAATGTGAAGAGTCAGATGAACTACTCCTACACAGTGCTGTCAGCCTTTATGGAAGGATTTTTTACACAGTAAGAAAAGATATCATTAAAATGTGACCTTGTTAGTCTCTGCCTGTGCAAAGATTTATTCATTCTTCAAACCTGCAGAATCATGAGATTGTTTTTGCAGCTAGTAAATCAAGCAATGCTTTTAATATTAAGAACCTAGAGTGGAGCAGAAAGTGGTATTATCTCACAACCCACATCTATGGCAATGTATTATTTTCATGTTTTATTAGATGCAGTTGCTGCTTATCATCCTAACTTCAAGTTTTCTAGCTAACAAATTTACTTTAGTGATTTCTTTTAGAATTTTGTGTTTCCTATTTATTGTTGATGGGTCACAGTTCATTGATGATTGTAGATGACTGTGATGTATTAACCCATGGCTTTTCAGTTTTCCTTCCTTTAAAGCATAAACTTGTAATTGTATGTGCATGTGTAAAACACTGCAAATAAAACTTGGAAAGCCAGGTGGGCTGGCTATCCAAAAATCATTAACCACTGACATGGTGGCTTTTGAAAGACACTATGTTCTACTTTGGGATTTTATTACTTACATAGGCCATTTCATCATCTCTTCACAATTGGGAAAACCAGAAAACAACCTTGATGGAAAGGTTTAGGTGAGATGAAGGTGTAATTAATGGACACAGGTATTGGTAATGGCACTGTAGGTGGTGTAGCTCATTTAAGCTTTATTCTCACTAGTACTTCAATGGTGTGCCTAATACTGAGAATGCACTTCAGCATTTCCCTTCTGGCTGTTTGAGTCTTGGCTTGCTTTTATGAAAATTAATGATCTGTTCTACTTTAACACCCTGAATAGGAAATTGCAGGATGGCCTGTTTGTACAGCTCTATTGTGAGAGCATTGGAGCTGGATCATAGAGAGCTTGTAGCTAAACCATCATTTGTGGGGAAACATCCAAATGTGTGAAAAACATAGAAATGGCCCTAATCCAATAAAAAATATTAATATGTTTTCTCCCTGCATTGTCCTTGGTATTAAAGTATTATGGTCTGCTGTAAAAACTGCCATTTCAGGTGTGCTTTGGGCAGAAAAGAGAATTAGGGAGCAGAGGGAAGGATGTGTGTGGTAGTTTCTGGGGTCCTCAGGATGAGGGAGGAATGATTGAATCTGACTCCATGTTCTTAGAAGGCTAATTTATTATATTATGATATTATATTAAATAATATAATATACTATTATATTATTTAATACAATATATTAAACTATACTAAAGAATACAGAAAGGATGCAGACAGAAGGCTTAACAAGAATGAATAATGAAAACTCGTGACTCTCCTCAGAGTCTGACACAGCTGGATGTGATTGTTAAAGTTAAAACAATTTTTAAGTTAAAACAATTCACATGAGACCAATCAAACAATGACCAGTTGGTAAACAATCTCCAGACCACATTCCAAAGCAGCAAAAAACAGGAACAGCAATCAGATAATTATTGTTTTCATTTCTCTCTGAGTCCTCTAAGGTTCCCAGGAGAAGAAATCCTGGCCAGGGGATTTTTCAGAAAATATGGCAGATGTGACAGATGTGGAATAACCACGTGAAGTTGTTTGGATGCACAGTTTAAGGGGTGATTTTCAGGACCTTATGCAGTGCCTGCTCAGCAGGAGAAGGTGGTGGGAGAGGATGGAGGAAATGTTTGCACTCCTGTGCAGACCTGTGATGGGAATGAGACTTTGGTGCCGTGCTGGTGTCCACACCTCAGGCAGGACAAAGCTGAGGAAGTGTGAGAAAAGGCCCTGAAATGGGTGTTAGGGATAGAACTGCTGCTGCACAAGGAGGCACTGAGAAGGCTGGTTTAACACACCTCTTTCAAAGGTGGGAAGGGGTAGGACTGAGATTTATAACCTCTGGGAGTGGTGAATATAGCATGTGTGAAAGAGGGTGCCCATGTACCCCCTGAGCAGTGGATGTGAGCCTAGCTGGGATGGATACCTGTCCATGGATGTGAGCCTAGCTGGGATGGATACCTGTCCATGGTAGAACAGACCTGTGCCTGGGATAATTTATTTCACTGCTTGCACAGGTTTTCCCTCCTAGAGTGATGGCCTTGAGCTATTTATGTGCCCTTCAATCTCTCTTTTGCTGTGGGTCAGTGAAAGGCTAAGCTGTGCAACTTCTTCACCAGGAGACTGTAGGGAAATTATAGGAAAGGGGTTTTGTTATGAACCCAAATTTTGAAGTTGCTCTAATGTTCATTTGCCTTACATGACTATGAACTATTCTTTCTGCTGGGTCAGAAGTGTACAAGAAGGACAGTTGCAGGTGGAAGGTTATAATAGGTTCTAATAAATCATTGATTCTCAACAAAATAAGAACAAATTTGCAAAGAATATTTTCCTTTCTCCTCAGTAGCTGCAGTCTCTTGCTCCCTGGATATTGGCCTCAAATGAAAGAGGGTTAACTTTCTCCCAACCCTTTGGACACATCTTCCACCCCTTTTCCATGGCAGCCAAGGTGTTCTCCAGAGACTACTGATTGCTGTACTTTCCACATTTTCATGGTTTTGTATATTTAAAGGGAATATAAATTATTATGAGGTGAGATAAAATTGAGATGAAGAGAGAAGACTGCAAAAGCAATAGGGCATTTTATGGCTAGTAAGAAGATGATGAAGTTTAAATATCCTTGTACCAGCACTCAGTTAAATGAAAATAAAGTGATCAGTGATGACAGGTTTGAATTTTGGGTAGCTGGTGAAATTTGACTTTTCCTAATCCAAGACATTTAATTAATGTCAAGACAACACTGTCCTGGAGTTCCTTGTGGACTTACACCCTCACACCCTTACCTAGAAATAATTTTTTATACTATTTAAATGTACATTTTGTAGATTTTAAGTTTGGGCTTTAGAAATCTAAAATGTGGAAACACTTTTTAAGGAGAAAAAGGAATTACAAGATATATATGTATCTATATACACATATATATACATATATATATATATATATGTATAATGAAAAAGCAAGGCACTGAAGACCTCCCTCTCCTGATCCCTGTTGAGTCCCTGTGGTCCCAGCCACCCAAATTCAAGGCATTACACCTTCTGTCTCATCTGGCCTCACAGGCACTGTTGTTACTTCACAAATTGCAAGTTGATTCAGATTGCCCTTAAATCACCCAGCATCCTTGCCTGCCTGAATTGGTTCACACTTTCCAGGACCCCTGACAGATGAGGTCCCTACCTAGGTCAGAGCCTCAATACACTAATTTTCTCCTGGGTCTGCATTTCAGAAAGTACCTCTGTAACACCACAAGTTGTCTCAAACAGCAGAAGGATTACAAGGCAAAAGTCTTGGTGCTGCAGGAAATTAATTAACAAAGAAAACCTTTAATCACTCAGGTTATTTAACAGCATTAGGTCAGTCTGATGTATACAGTAAGCTCTCCTAAAAGATACATAGAATTTTGAAAAATTCAAATATATTCTCATTCCCAGATTTCTTTCTTCTTGAATTTCAGGACCTATGTTATGTTCTCCTAAAGATTTCACAGTTTCTGCTTCTATTAAAAGATGCTCTTGAAATAAATACCTGTTGTCTGACAGGGGACTGTCACATTCATATTTTCTGAAAAATCCCTTCACCCAGGATTTTTCCCCATGGAAGCTGAGAAGCTTCAGAGAAAAAGGAAAACAATAATTATCTGGTTTGCTTCTCCTGTGTTTTGCTGCTTTGGGATGTGTTTGGACGTTGTTTACCAACAGGTGATTGTTCCATTGGTTTCTGCTGTGAATTATTTTGATTTATTTGCTAATCAGGGTCAAGCTGTGTCAAGGTTCTGGAAAGAATCATGAGTTTTCATTATTATCTTTTTAACCTTCTGTAAGTATCCTTTCTGTATTCTTTGGTATAGTTTAGTATAGTATTCTTTAATATTATATAGTATCACAAAATAATAAATTAGCCTTCTGACTCAGATTTACCATTCCTTCCTGCCACGAGGGACCCCTAAAATACAAAGGGATCAGATGCAGCAGCACCTGGGATAAGAGGCAGCCTATCCTGCAGAGACCAGCAGTGCCCTGAGATGCCATCCCTGTTTTTATTCCACAGCAGTGCATGTGGTGGCTGCTGCCAGGTTTGCTTTCAGGCTGTTTTAGCTCCTGCATCATGTTGCAGAATTGATACACAGCACTGTAAATGGTTTGAAAAAATAAAAGCAAATAGGGAGAGCAGGGCTAGAAAATCCAGAGTGTGAAATCCAGTTGTTAGGTAGGGTGTTCTGGTGGCATCATGTCAGATCACCATGCAAATAATGCTGAAAAGAATTCTTTTTCAGGAGACCTCTGCCATCCAGTGCTGGGTCTCTGTCTCCATTTTGCTTTTGCCTTATGTGAGCAAGACCACACTCTTCTCTCTGCCCTAAATCTGGAAGGCAGGGTTTGTTTAAAGAGAGTAGACTGTATTTTGTATGTTTTCTTTCTTTCTGGATGGGATATGTTCAGAGCATGACTAGAAAGAGCTCCAGAGTATGATCTTCCCTCTCCAATCTTACCTTTGTTGATGAGCACTGACACAGACATCATTGTGGCCACTAAAGTGTCCTCATGGCTCCTGACATCACACACATGAAAATGCATGGGATGTCTTGGTGAGACTACCTGTAGGTCCTTCACAAAATCAGATAGATGTCACTGTTTCACTTGTGTTCTGTGTTTTCAAGGTTTTCTCGTGGATTTTTTTTCCTGCTTTTAAAAGTTAAAAAAAAAATCCTGGATGCGCTAAGGAGCAGCCTGAGCTTTCCCAAGTGTTTTCCTGGTTAGTCTTTCCCTGTGTTTGCTGTAATGGCACTGGCACTAGTCTGAAAATGGTTGATAGTTGGTTGGACTCCTGCAGCTTCTCTTAGAAGTCTTCTTCTGAGGCAACCCTGTCCTGATGGGTTATTTCCCTAATATTCATATTTACCCATCACAGCATAGCTGAAACCAGCTGCCTCAAGTCCTGGTTTGGGGCTCTAACAATTGGACCATTGTGCTGTCTTGTCAGACACCCCTTTGAAAAGCTAATTGTGTCCATCCAGGTGTTTCATGCTGATATTCTTTGTCAGAGAAAGTAATTCTATTTTGGCAGATCTCTATATCCTTGTGGGGTCAGTCTCTTTAGCATTCCTGCTTCAGATTTCTCCTTTCTGTCAATACTTCTGGAAATGAGGGGTTTATAAGAAATGCTGTTTTAAAATAATAAGCACAGCTTGTCAAATTGCAGTCACAACATTCATAATGTCCAAGTTTAAACAAGGAAATAAATAGTTAAAGCACAGTACATAATGTATTTTTCTTACAGTAAATATTATTTTCTATCAAGTGTAAGCACTCAGTAAATCTCTCCTCCTTACCTGTTGGGGTATGTGTGACAGATTGCTTTAAGGGCTTATCACTCACTTGGTACCTATAAATTCACAATTGTTGCTGTTGTCATAAATCTGTTAATTTCCTGTGCAGTAGCTTTTATCCTTTCCTCCTGCTTTCTTGGTTTTACATTGTTGATAGTTGTGTTAACAGCATTAAAGTACTGAATAGGGCACTTGATTAAAGGCAGAGAGGAAAGTGGTTGAGATGTTGTGGACTGGTCTTTTAAAAAGTGTACATAATTCAAAACTTGCATATTCATACCTGTTAGCTGCTTTGAATGCTCAGATGAAGAACTAAAACAATTGTGATAGATTTGATGTTTCTCTTTGGAGGAAAGTGGAGGAATAATTTTATAACAAAACAGACAAGTTTCACTAAAAATCTAATTTTTAGAAAGGAGGAAATATTTTTTGTCCCATATACCATTATACTTGATTTCTAACTCTGTTATTCTGCTTCTTCTGGAATTGCTTTAAAGCTCTTGATGTTGACTCTAATTCCATGAAATGGAGTTCTTACCTTAGTATAATACACCAGAAAGATATTTAATAATGTTTACCTTTTAAATTGTAACAACTAAAATGTTACATTTTAATAATGTTTAACATTTTAAATTCTATGAAAAAAACCCCAAGGAAGATAAAGAAACAGTTGGCCTTTACAGTAAAAGTGCTGCAACCTGTTTTTTAAGTGGGGTGCTTGAGTCCCAACGAGGCTGAGATGGGAATGTGTTCTTTTCTGTCCTGTGCAAATTATTATTGGTTTTCATATCATCTGAAGCCTCTCATGGGGTTCATCATGACTTCCTCCTCAGGGATGTAATTCATGGGCTTGATGGTGTAGCAGTTTATTAATCTGCCTTAAACTCTGTGCTTACATGTAATGGTTGTAGCCTGATTTATGAAGACTATTTTGTGCCAAATCCTTGGGAGGTTGCTTCTGTGGATTTGTCTGTCTTTTGTGAATTCCTTAGATAAAATTCTGCAAGCAGCACATATATCAAGTGTATTTAAGAAAGTAAATATTGCTGATCCTTGTGGAAACAAATTAGGAATACTATTTATTTATATAAAAAGACTTATATAAAAGTTATTATGCAGTCTGCTACCTGTGTTCCAGTTAAAATCCAGAAAAATCCTTCAAGGGTCATATGTTTTGGTGGGTTTTACCTTTTTTTTTCATTTTCAAGATTCACAGGTGCCTGTGGCTCTACATGAGTTTATGATTTTAAATAATAAATGCCTGCAATAGCTGTACGTGCCTTCATAACATTGTCCTCCAAAATTAGCATCAAATCCTTCATCCAGGCGGGGAGTTGATAAATTTGCTGCTTTTCAGCAGCAAATAACCTGTTTAGAAGATGTTTATAATTTAAAAGCATTGTGCTAGTCATTTTGAAATTGCACATCAGCAGGAATAAAGTACTGGACGTGAAAGCAGAAACTGCAGTTACAGAACTGTTAAGGAAAATGATTATATTTTTTAAAGAAATACAAATGTTTGAATTTTGAAGTGCTCTAAAGAACAGAAGCAGGAATGTGTTATTGAGTGAGTTAGCAGGGATTCCAGTGTGTACTGGGGGTAAAATGTGAGTTGCCAACCAATGTATTCAATAGAAATTCCCTTACAGTGCTAAGAGCTTGCACTGAGGAAATCAGAAGAAAATCCAGAAAGGAAAAAGGTCAGAAAGTTATGACTTTGTGTTTTGTGGCTATTTGAGTGCACACAGCCCTCTGCCACTTGTTTTGCTGCAGTTGAATAGAAGCTCTTTGCTCAGTTTGAGGTTTTAAGACCTCAGTTTGAGGTTTTAATTCAGGCTATGTAACCTGGGCTGGCACAGGTGAGGAAAGTCCTTTGGCTTCAGAGAGGGAGCTCAGAGGAGCTGCTCTGAATGCTCAGTTAAAAAGGTTTTCAGATTGACTTATGGAGGGCATTGCCACATGGCCTGAAAGCTGGAATATCCAGCAACAGACACAAAGGAAAGATACCCATTTGATCAACTTTCAGATATGACTAAATATCTTTGGGTTTGATCTGGAAGAGAAATAGAGAGGAGTTTGCCAGAGGCAGCTAATTGAGGAAAGTGGTGAGTGCTCATGAGCGTGGACAAGTTTAATTTTACACAAGCACTTAGAAGCTGAAGAAAGGGGCAAAAATATATTAAAAAATTAAAGTTCAAGCAAGTGAACTTTATATATCTGGAAAATAATTTAGCTAGTCAGTGGGAGGGAAAAATCAGCGAGACATCAAGGAATGAAACTGAACAGCAATTTTCATTTTATTATGCAGATGAAAATCTGGAAGAACTCTTTTCTGAGTAGCAAATTATACCTTCCTGACACCTGCATGTGACTCCTATTGATGCATCTGCGTGAAACTCCCTTTAATAGCTGAGAGCAGGGATTGTTGCAGAAAGTACAGGTGGTCTGAAATCAAGGGATGGCTTTGCCCCAGTTTGCAGGCTTAACTGAACCTCTTTCCAGCCAAGGCCTGAATTATGTGTTTGGTTTTAAGCTGGCTGAAGTCCATGACCTTAAACTGAGCTTTCTGGAGTAGAGTGTTGGTGTGTTCAGTGTAGAAGAAAAGCACAGTATATTACTCCAATCTGATCTTCCAGCAAAGCATTTGTCCTGCACACAGCCCTTGCTGGAAAAATATAAATTCCATTCTTGAACTGGATTAATCCTAGTGAAAGTGCATAGATAATTTTGCCATCATGCTTCACTTTTGACCTTGGAAAAATCACTTGAATTATCCACATCTCTGCTCTCAGCATATGCTTTTAAATTTGCACTTCCTATTTATTCCAATTCAACTGTTTCCTGTGACTTGTCTGCATGGTGGAAGTACTGTAGACTCTGGACATTGCTGTGATTTGAGTAAGACTAATAGCAGGATGGAAAAGAAAGAAAACCAGAGGTTAAAAAAACCCCAGTGGTTTAGGTGCATGTTGGAGTGTCCCTTAAAAAGATCTTCCATTACTTGGCCTGGAGAGTGAGGCATTCAGCAGTGCCTGTTGCTGGCATCTCATTTATTCTGCTGAGAGTCACAGGAAACACCAAGAGGCAGAGTTTGTGTCTGTCATAAAGCTTAGAGGGTCACTGACAAGGTGCCATCATTAACTGAGCTGCTGATTAAATGCTATGCTCATTATAATGCATTTAATTTTGCATGAATTTTTATTTATATAATTCAGTGGACACCTTTCCTTTTGTGGCTCCTCCTTTTGGGCTTTTTGAGTTTTATTGAGATGGAAGCAAACACAGTTCAGCGTTCACCGAAAGCCTCAGGCTGACAGAAACAAAGTGGCTGCTCACAATCTCAGCTGTTGTTCTCCAAATTACAATGTCAAATGCCAGAATGCCTTTTCACCAACTCTCCTCATTTTTTTTCCCCTCTCATCTTGGTGACAGAGTGCAGCACATGCACAACTTCACCTGTGACAGCCTCGTGGATCCATGGGTTGGAGCTGTGTAGGGAATGGAGAATGTGTCACCTAATGAGAGACAATAGGCTTAACTAGGCCAAGGCCAGCTGTTCCCTGGGTCTGGGAGGACAAGGAGGACATATTGATGTGCAAGGAGATGGGCAGGGCTGATAGGTGGGCAGAGAGGTGTTCAGAAGGTCCTTGAGAGGGTCCTGAGTTACACCAGATATAAATACAGGCTTGTGGTCTTTATCTGTGTAGAGCAAGACACTGCCTTGTGGGAGTGGGGCAATATTCCACTGTGTTGATGCCAGCAGTGGGTCAGTATTCCACTGTGTTGATGTGACAGTAGGCTTTGAGAGATTCTTATCCTAACTGTAATTTCTTACTGATTTAGCAGGAAAACTGGTCTGGAACTTCTCAGACTTTCCCACACTGATTTCTCAGCATTTACTTTTTCTCTCTTCAGCTTGTGCTTTGGTGGTCTTCTCACAAAGGGGTCTGTGGCAGAATGACATGCTCTGGTTGAGGACTTTAGAGCTTGACTACATAGCGACTAAAAGTTAATATAGTTGCATTAAAAGAACCCCAACAGAACCTCAAATAAAATTCTCTTGTGTTATCTTCTATGATATGTATTAGACTCCCAAGCAGCACCATAATCACAATGTCCTTCTTCTTTGCTTCTCCTTTACTGTTCTGTTGACTTAATTTGTAAGCTCTTTTGTAGGAGTGGATTAATCTTCGCAGACATTCCTGAAATCTGTGTCTATATTGCTGTTAAACATTGTCTTGGAATGTGAGAATTCCTGAGTGATTCCTGACTATCTCTCATTGTTTCAACTGTTCACATCAGCTTTTCTTTGTGCTTTTACACAAGAGCCTTGCTGGCTAGGTAAGAAGGCCTCATGCCCTTCACAAGTTGGTGATGCTTTAGTGTTTCAAGGCAAAAGAAGAGCTGAGAGTTGGAGGTGAAACCAACAGATAAGGGTAGAAGAGGGATTTGGTATTGCTCTCACTTCAGCAACACTTTGTTACCTGGAGCCTTCCAGCTTCAGATGCTGCTGCTCTTATTCAGTTGTCACTGTCTTTTTCCATTTCTGTCCAAAACTGCCCATGGCTGATCACAGTTGACATTTGTCATTGTGGAGATGGGTTAGGGAGCTTCAGTCTTGCCCACCCAGAAAGACCACAGGGACATTTTCCTGCATTTTACCCTCTGTGGAGTTTTGGGCTGTTTGCTGGGTACTAGGGGCATCCAAGGTGGCAACCAACAAAGAAGTCTGCAACTTTGTACTTTTGATGTAAAAAGCTCTTTTTGTTTTAAATTCCTGGAGTACTGCAGGTTACCCTTGAAGCTTAGAGATCAATCCTCAAAGTCCTTGCTCCCTCAGAGTTAAGAAAGGATGAAAGAGCAAAGAAAGGTGTGGAGCTAACAGGGATCAGTGCAGGTTCATCCAGCAGGTCAGTGCTTGTTCTGGGACTGCAGCTGAAATCTAAGGCATTCCAGATCAGTCTGCTCTGCCTCATCTCCCTGCCATGCTCAAGCCACCAGGGCAGTGATGGAGACACTCAGCTGCCTGGGCAATGTGCAGGTTTGCAAAGCTGATGCCTTGTGAAGGCTGACACAGAACAGAGCATAGATAGAGTTAAAGTAGGTATGTATTAAAAGACCTCAATGGATACACCTTGGGCAGTACAAGAGCCCAGCCAGGGCTACATCCAAGAGGAACCCAAAATGGTCACAAAATGGATGACCAGTCATGAGATCTCTCACTTTTATAAGTTCTGGTCCATTTGCATGTTGGAGTAATTGTCCAATTACAGTTGTCCAATTGTCCTTTAGGTTATGAAGTCCCATCCTTCTTGTTTACTCTCTTCAGTCCACCATTGTTTATGCTCTTGGGCCCAGAACTAGTATTGATTGTCCTTGGTGCCAAGCTAGGAAAGGAATTGTTTTGTTTAGCTACTCCATGAAGAGAGCTTACTAACACTTAATATGAAGCTCAGAACTGTGCACTAAAGCAGCACAGAATCTCAAAAATATAAAAGCTAAAACTTAAGGCATTGGTGCTGCTTTAAACTCCACAGTAATGGGGAAGGTCTGTCTGTCAGGCCCGTTCTGCACTCCCTGGCGTGATTGCTCTGACTGTTCATCTTTTGATTCTGAAAACGTGGCATGTGCTGACCCTGGGCTGCTGGAGGGAAGTGCTGCAAGGTGGTGTCAGGATGCTTCTCTTCCAGACAAGGCCACAGCCAAGCAGTCTGTGCCCCATCCCTCTCCCCCAGCCTGCTGCTCCTGTCTTCCCCTGTTCCATTCACAAAATAGACAGGCACTTGTCATTTCCATATCAATAGTGACAGCTGTACTTTCTGGTACTTTCTGGTGTGCCTAGAAGAACTGGTGCTCTGCTTTGCTGGGGGTTTGGCTTTGCTCAGAAAAACTCTGCCTCAAGACATTACAGGGATACGCAGATTTTTCTCATGGTAGTTCACTGCCTGTCCCGCATTCCTCATGACTTTTTCTTTCTTGACATGAGTAGGAAGAACCCAACAAGTTTCTGACCTGTCTGCACTGCAAACTTTTAAGTCTCTTTCAAGGTAGAAAGTATGCTAATTCTTTTCTTCATTATAAATGAGGTAAGACCTTTCAAATAGGGCAGACAGGCAGGGAATACTTTTTCAAAACCTTGAAATCACTCAGTTTTTATGTTTAGTGAACAATATTCTGTGGCTACAAGTGCAGAGGAAAATTATGTTAGAGGAAACAGCTTCTTGTGGCTGGATATCTGGCTCTGGAAATTAGTGGATACACCTCCCACTACCTGTATTCCTGCCACTACCATGAGCTCCTTCCTGAAGACTGAGAGTAAAATACATGAAATGTTCACAAACATTTAAAGACAAACTGCCTAAATACTGGGAACTTTCAGGGTGAGTGAACTGCTGTCATAGTTATGAACTGGAAGGATGACATTACCAGGAAGGTTTAAGTTGCACACCAAGATTCTGAAGAGCAGATAATAGGTTAAAGAAAAAAAGCTCATATTTAGCAATTCAGGATTTTTTCTCCAGTACCTGCTGTCCCATTAGAATTGTTGTTTAGTTCTGGAGACTTAATCCAAGCCAGTGCCATTGTGGTGTCCAAGATGGCAAAACCTAGGAGGTGATCTGATCTGATCTGTGATCCACCAGCACAGAAATGCACCTGAAGAACAGTCCAGGTGTGTGCTTTTGAAAAGAATATTTTGGCGCAGATGCATCATCTCAATTAGAGTGTCTGTTGCCCCAGCTCCAGCACAAGGAGTGCAGGAATTACCTGGTAATCCTCTATGGTGAGATGTGCTGCAAATGAAGAATTCATGTTTGCAAAAAGAAGTAAATGCTTCATATTAATTTAGAACGTTGTGTGGATGGGATTTCTTCTGGAACATATCACAAGGCAACAGATCAAGCATAGCCTTGATAT
Organism: Agelaius tricolor; assembly: GCF_023055355.1. Taxonomy (NCBI): domain Eukaryota; kingdom Metazoa; phylum Chordata; class Aves; order Passeriformes; family Icteridae; genus Agelaius; species Agelaius tricolor. The sequence continues at coordinate 10,490,642 of NW_027269261.1, forward strand.
GAGACAATTCCTGACTATTAAGAAAACAATTGAGTTATTTTTTAATTTATGCACTATAGAACCTAATTTTCAATCCCTTGGTTTGGACCTTCTTGCCAGATAGCTTTTTTTTCCCCTGACTTGGATTATTGGCAATATATTGTATAAACAAATTAGCAGTTCTTATTCAAAAGCAAAAGCTTTAATCTTGTTGTTTTTGCCATACCAAAGAATACACAAACAAAAGACATGAAATAGTTTTAAGTTTAGATCTCAAATTGATTTAGTCTCCTTGATGTTTTTAGCCCTGAGTAGATTGCTTTTGAAATATTACATTTAATTCTGACAGTGTTATCTGGATGCCACCCAGGGGGACCTGGACAGGCTTGAGCAGTGGGAATCTCGGGAGGTTTAATAAGATCAAGCTCCATCTGGGTTGGGGCACCCCTGGTGTCAACGCAGGCTGCAAGGTGGTGGGCTGGGGGATGACTCCATGATCTTTTAAATTCCCTTTATGATGTCTTGGGAGTGCATGGGAATTGGCAAAGTGTGATGTTGAGTGTATACTCACTCATAAATAAGGTGTATGTATACACATAGATAAAATGTGTGCATAATCTCCAGAGACTTTTCAAGTGGAAAAATCTGGAATTACTGCTGAAAGATATCTTTGCTTTGGAAAAGCCTCCTTATGATCAGCTGTAATGCAGCATCATCTAGCTCACTGCCTTACACATTACAATTGAAGTACAATTATTGTTTAGATTCTTGTCTCAGACACTCTCCAAATTGTTGAACATATACTTGTTTTTTTTCTCCCCACTAGCAAACTCTCTTGACAATGTTCATTTTTTGGTCAGGATAAATTTTTAATTGAAAAAGAAAACTCAAATAAATAAATAGATAAATGTGGACCAGTTTTATCCATGATGGTTGCTGACACAGAATTAGATCCAGGTTGCACTCAGAGCCTAGTGCTAAATCACTGAACTCTAAGTAATGATAAGTTGTTATAAACTGCAGTTTAAAATTCCTATTTTCTTTTGTTTAAGGAAATGAGGCCTGTCTATATTCCAGCATATCAATTTTGTGTGCGAGCATTTACAGATACGATAGAACTTTTGCACAAGTTTACAAGTTTGTATCGCGAAGACTTGCACACAGACATATTCACACTTGCAAAATCAAGGCATAAATTTGAGTATGTTCAGTTTGGTTCTGCCCTAAAGACAAAGCTTGCATTTAATATTTATTTCACTGGAGATTAGGTGGAGCTGTTGAATTAATGTTGAGAGTTGCTTATTTTCGTAGTGCTAGATCAGTATGAATAAGACTTCCCACATTTTATTGTAGGTGGGAAGGGTATATCAGAAAAAAAAAGTTATATTAATTAATTATTGCCTGGGTTTATCAGCTATCAGGCTCCCAGTGATTCACTCAGGAATACAGGTTGAGGCCTACAAATAGTTGTAATACCCATGGGAACAACTCTTTTGTGTTTGTTCTGATTGATTCCAGGATCTGCATTTAAACGTAATTTTAATTCTCTGGGTTTTATCAGATGCTCTAATTGCAATAAGGAAAAATATCCTTATCAGGCTAAATTTAAATCTAAATTGAATTGATTGTCAAAGCCTGACAGTCAGATTTTCTGCTGATTAATGCAGAGTTGGGTATTTCTGCCATGTTCCTGTTTGCTTTTTCTACCAAACCCTAAGGTGTGACTGACCTTAAAAGGTTCTTTCCTTCTCCCCTTGCATAGATTATTCTGAGGTCTTTGAAGAGTAAGACAAGTCCAAGTGAAGACAACTACAAGAATGGAATGTGCTGCGCTCCAGGACTTAATTTCTGTGACAGAGGCTGTTCCCATCTCAGAAACCCACATGATCCATGGCCAAGGGTAAGTTCATTAGGACAAACACATTCCAGGCACTATTTTACCTTATATTCTGGAGGAAAAATTAAGTTTCCTGCCTGCCAGGGCAGTTCCCCCCACACAGCAAAAATCTGTAGAAAGTAATGTCAAGTTTTAAGCACTCCAGGCAAAAGGTTGAAGATCTGAAAGATACATTTCTACAAGTTTCATGAAAATTAGTGGTTTTTTAGAAACAAGTGACTCTGATTGCTGCATCCTCAGGGAAAAAATGAGTAGGTGGTATATTTGTTCTTGTTGGCTTGTGCTTCACTCTTAGAATGCTTCTGGAAGTGTTGGATATTCTGTAATTGTCAAGTGGCTGCTGCGATTCCCTTTCTTCTGGGAGCAGCCAAGGGGTTAAAAAGGTGTCCAATTATGTCAGACAAAATACCACAGAAGACATTGATTAAATTATATTTGTGGCTGTCAGACAGAGAGGAATTCCAGATTTGTTCTGGAGTGTAACAAAGTCAAATACACTTTTTCTCTGCTAGCTAAAATTAAAATAGCAGTAGAGGTAAATAAAAACACTGAATCTACTTAGGACTCTTTTAAATAAAAAATTTTATCATCGAGAGACTGTTTAATCTTCTCTCCTTAGCACAGCAGTTTTTTCTCTCTTACCTCAACTTTCTCCAATATAAGTAATATATTGGGCTCATGGATGTATAAGTGAATCAAAAATGTCTCATTTCATATGGGCAGCAGTGGAGTTTGTAGGCATTTCAATTGAGCCATTTAAAAAATTTATGAACACACTTCTGCCAAGCAGAAATAAAACTGTTTTCTTTTGCTTTCTGTAACTTCACCCAAAGAAACAATAAGAGAGCACAGTTTGTTTCCAGCCCATTTATTTTTGATCATGCCTAAAAAATAATAGTAATAGTCCTAACTGCAAATAGTCCTTCTAGCAGACACACCAATAATCCAAAAATGAGTCTCCTCCTTCGTTGCACTTGATTTGTGTCCAGTAAGACAGTCATTGAAGGATTTTGAGCAAAGTAATGCTTTATATCAGTCCATTTAGATTAAATTTCTGAGACAATTGTAGGCAACTCAGGCAAAAATTAATGGCTAATTTAATTTGACCTTTTTAAAATGCAAACACTTTAAGTAACTGCCTTAAATATCTTGCATAGAATGCTTAGTTTAATAAATCTAGTTTGCTTTCTTTTATTTATTTTATTGCCCATTGTGTGCTTTCAAAGTTTTCTCCAGCCCCTTCCCTAGTGTATTGGAATTGGAAAGGAAAGCAGATGGCTGTCAGATGGCAAGGCAGCTCTGACACTAACCAAAATGAGTAGGCTTGGGTATTATTTAGCTGTCAGAAACCAGATGCCTTCATGATTTTTGTTTCATGATTTTTTTCATGGAGGTTCCAGTAGAGATCACGTTCCCCCTCACTGAACAGTGCTCCTGGCCTCTTCCTCATGGAAACCTCCTCTCCTTCTGCAGCTGGGACAATCATGGAGAATTACATTCAGAAACAGAGTCAAATATTTTCTCACACTTTCTCAAATGAAAGATAAGCATCTTTGCACTGATATTAATTGCAGCTGCAGCCTCAGCAGCCCCACTCTGCTTCCCTCAGCTGAGCAGGGTGGTCACTGCACTGGGGGCTCCACAGCTCACCAGGACTCTGCCAGGGGTACTGGCATTGCCTGTATGTGCATCTCCACCTAGGCCCCAAAATGAACAATTTCCCACCTTTGTGGAAATAAATTCTTTGCAGAATTGCTAAAGCAGTGAACCACAGTGACAGGGATTTCCTTCTGGGTAGTCCTAAGCACCTGTGAGGAGATGAATAGGAATGGGGTGATGTCAGCAGTCCTAACATGGTTCAGAGGTATCACCAAGGGGTAAAAAAGCAATATTAGCCTGCAAAAAGGAAACTCTTTCTATTGAAAAGAAATTAGAAATCACCTGAAAGGAAAAAAAAATTTAGGAAATTAAATCCCTCAACATGGAGGAACATAAAGAGCACCTTATTAGCATCACAGATGGGACAGTGTGCACACCCTGGCATGTAAAAGGAAAAGAATTGGAGCAAATGGGAGTCTCAATAATGTGTTCAAGAGATAAGATACAATATTTCATTGCAGCTAAAATATATTCTTTGGAAGCACACTCGAAATTTAAACAATTCTAATTAAGTGGAAGGGGCTTTGGCAGATAAGAGAAGCGAGGCAGAAATTTGAAGAAGTAATTTTCAAAGGTACAAAGACAAGGAAGAACTGATAGAAGGTGATTGGAGGTAATCTGCCTGTTGGAAAAAAAACTTTGAATCTGTTGGACTTTCTGTGGAAGAGAAGGTGGGCAGCTGAAGCCCTGGCAGCTGCAGAGTGGTACAAGTTTCTTTACAGGCCAAGAGGGTCCTGCCCTCCCTGGGCCAGCAGGAGGTTTTCCATTTGACATTACAAGATGTGGATTCTTTCCAGGGAAGAAAGTTTTAAGTCAGATAAGCTTTGTTTTGGGGTTGCCATCTTTGAGATCACGAACACCAAGATGAATGAGTAATGGTGAATTGTTGTCCTATAATATCTGTAAGTGGGCTGAGTCATGGAGGGGCAGGCAGGGTTATTTTAATCCATAATTCATGTTGTCAGCTTCAACCTTCAGATCTCTTTCTGTTGACTTCTCTCTGTGCTGGAAATCTATTTGTGAAGATGTTCTGCCTTCTGGCCTTGATCAATTCAGCCTGCAACAACAGTTAGGCTGGTTTTTTTCCCCCCTTGTATCTTCATTTTCCCCAGTCTAAGCAGTTTCTATTCTTGGGTTTAAAATCTCAGTGTCATTTTCATTTGCACTAAATAAGCTCTCAGCATTTCACTGTTTTGCTCCAAGTCTCCTTGGACACCTGTTTTGTAGATACAACTTCCATTAAAGTTGGGCAGAATTATAAGGATTGATTCTGTTCCACTGAATTTAATGAGATTTTGTCATTAATTTTTCTGGAAAATTGCTCATATTCTAAATCTGGGAGGAAAATAACCCCAAATTTTATGTTGTTGGTATTAAGCAGTTCCAAAGTTGCTGCAATTAACTATGTATCTATCCATTCTTCCCTCACAGCTCTGCTTCATCAGTTTTGTTACTTGTGTTCAGTTATCAGAAAGATATTTAGCATTTTTATCTCTTAGCTTTGCTGAAGTCTTCAGAGCTTTCTCCAACAGCATATGAAGGAAATATGAAAGGTATTCTTGTGGCATCGTGGGACAAGAATTTGTAAAAAGTATCCTTTATATCACATTTGGACAGAAACCCCACCTCTGAATTTCTGCTCAGCTATTCCATGGTGATAACTACATTTGCACTTTCTTGGTTTGACCTAAAATAATCTTTAAGATAACTGTCATTTCTTTGTGGCTATATGTGGGATTTGGTAATAATATTCCAATTTCTTAGCTCTCAGAAACAACAAGAATAATAGTAATGATTGCTGATAATATGACTTGGTTCTGTGCACCTGTCTATATTGCTTTATTTGTCCAGTTGGCTTTTACTGATTAGGGAGACTTTGCAGGTTCATCAGAGATGAATTATAAATCTGTCTTTACAGACAGAAAATACAGGATGTTAACAAGCTCAAGCTTATAGTGTGTCCATGTATGGTCCTGTTTTAAAATGTTAAATTTTTTCTGGTTTTATCTTATTGCTGTTGACAGAGTGAATTATTTAATAGTCACCATCTAAATAAGATGCTGACAATAACATAATTTAGTTTGGGTATTAGGAAAAGGCTCTTCACCCAGAGGTGGCTGGGCACTGGAACAGGCTCCTCAGAGCAGTGGTCACAGCACCAAGCCTGACAGAGTCCAAAAAGCATTTGGACAACAGTCTCAGGCACTTGGGATGACTCTTGAGCATGGTCCTGTGAGGAGCCAGGAGTTGGGCTCAATGATCCTTGTGGGTCCCTTCAAAATCAGAATATTCTGTGATATAAGTCCAAACCCAGGACTAGCAGCTTTTATTCTTTTTTTTTTTTCCCTTGCTTTTCACTTCACAAAAGAATCTGTTTATTTAGTTCTGACTCCCTCATCAAAACAGTTCTGAGCAGCTCTGGTTAATCAGCATCTGACAACTTTCTAGATATAACTATAGAATGATAAAGGCTGATTGAGCTGAAGTTGATTTCCATTTGGCTTTTGCCTTCTAATTAGTGAGTGTCAAAGCCCTTCTACCACAACAGACCTGCAGGGCCCTGCTGTAGGCAGGACATAGCTTAGTAGAGTTCAGCAACCTCAAAAGAAATGTTACAGCTCAAGTGATTTGGAAATATTTGAAAGCTGAGAAACTCTGCTGCTTATGATAGTATAATGAAAATTATCAAAACTCCCCAAATTTGGCAGGTTCTCTCTTGTTTAACTGGCTCTAAATAAGAGGAATTGAAATCTCCAGAGGTTTATTTTGACATTCTCATTGAATACTCAAGTAGCTGATACCCATTTGTAACTCTTTGGATAAGATTTTAAAATGCAGGAGAAATTGCTAATTAAGTTTTAATTGTTTAGGAAAGGACTCCCCCTCCCAAGGAATTTTTTTATAGGTCTTAGTATGGAAACAACCTTGGCTGTTACTTGTGATTTCTGTTCCTGAAGGTGTTGGCAAGATCAGGCACATTAGGCTCTGGTGGCATATGTTGTACTTTTTAAGTAAAGAAATCCACCACTAGAGAACTGTGCCATAAAAAATGAGATTTTCTAGGATAATCTTTTGAATCTCAGAGAAGAGATAGGAATCACTGCTTTCCTCACATCAGAAAGTAGGAATTCAGCCCAACTTCCCTTGTGAATTCCTTCACATCCAATGTTTACTCTTGTTCTTTAAGAGAGGTTTTCAGAGTAATCCCTTTGCTGCAGTTGGGAATTGAGTCCATTGCCCAGCTTCCCAGGCTGGAATGGAAAAGGTGGTTAGGACTGTTTGAGCTGATTTTTTGGGTTTTTTTTAGATGTGTGATGAGTGATATGTTCCAGTAGTTTTGGGCAGAACTCAGGTCAGGCACCATGCAGGATGTGAAGGCTGTCACTTCAGTTGCACTGGTGTATGTGGTGCCTATAAGGATTCTTATATGCAGCCGCTTCTTTAGGCTGTAAGAAGACCAAAAAAAAAAAAAATCTGTTTATAGAAATTGTACTTTCCTTGCAAACTTCGCTCCCCAGTGGAATTTTAGTGTCACGAACAAGGTGAAACATACTGGAGTTGTGGAGAGCTTTGTGGACAGTTGGCTAGCTGAGAAAGGTCACGTAGAAGACATGATACCGCTGGTTAAGATAGAAGGAGGCAAGTCTAGGAGTCAGCAGTCAGTGTCCAACCACTGATGTGACCTTGCTGCAACAACAGGATGGGGGGGAGGATCTTTTGCCAGAAATATGGGGATAGTTTCAGCAGAATAACCACAAGAATGTAGAAGTAGTAACAAAATAACCATAAGAATATAAAAGCAGGCGTGGTTGACCGATAAGTAATTAACCAATAATGAGCTCAGCTTTGCAATATGTATAAGCTTCATTAACACCAATATAAATATGTGTGAACTATCAATAAACTAGAAGACTTGCTGATCATGCATATTGGGTGCTGCATTTCTTCCGCCGATCCGACATGGAGTCACTTAAAATGGAGCATTTATTTACAGTATGTATTTATCTGACACTGCTGTGAAAAAAAAATCCAGATGGGCCTTATTCCTAAACCAGAAAGCAGAATACTTCAACAGCATAAATTTGCACTTTCCATTTCTTCCTTTGGCACCAATGGTTTTCATCTATTTGTCTTTTTGAATGTTCGTTACTTCTGCTGATTATAAACACAAAGTACTTTTCTTGTCTGGATGCATGTGTTTACCTTGCAGTAATGCCAGCAAATCTCTAAGGGGAAACATGTCTCCAAGAGCCTTTAGAAAACCCATGAACTGTGCGTTTTGTTTAGTTTCTTTCCAGTGGTAGCCTTTGTTTTAGCTGACTTATTGAAGATGCTTGGAAGACTCATGTAAGATTCAAGGTTAGTTAGGCCAGAGAGTTTCAAATCTCTCAACAACTTACTGGACTTCTTAAAGAACTATAGACTCTCTTATCACATGGTGGCTGCTACCAAAAGTCTCTTCAGTAATGTATAGATGCCATATGTTTTAATATTACTTAATTTCCTTTTTTTCCTTTTTTTTTTTTTTTATTCCTTAGAGATACTGTAGCTAGAATCTGGCTGGAAACCCATACATAAGAATAAAAGCAGCTATAACTCAAATGTATATCTTTCCTCCTATGGAAATTAAGTTCTTATCATCTCAGTGCCTTATTCACAAAGGCCTATATTTGTAGCACTATTTATCTTCCTGAAGGGAATTGTATGAGACCCAGAAGATGAATAATAGCTTTTCTTAATCAGCCTTTTGAAAGACCATTGTCTTGTCTTTGTTAGAACACCAGCACAGTGGTGGGTGTTTTGTAGCATAATATGAAACAAGGTGCTTGCTGCTGAGAGCTTGTAATTTACACAAAGAAGAAGCAATCAGAAAAGGGGCTGGCAAACACTGGCACTTGAAATTCAAGGGTTGAATGTTTTCCACGCTGAGGGCAAGAGTGAGGTGAAGAATGAACAAACACCAAATGGGCAAGAGTCCTCTGGTGCCTGCCAGTGCAATCTGCCAGGTGCTGCTCAGCAGGCTTTGCTAAGATTCAGACACTGCAAATTTATGTAGCTTCTTCTTGCCTGTTTATTTTGCTGTTACATTGCATTGATCTCTATCTCACTGTTATGTAAAGATTCAACCTCTGTTTGCTCTAGTATGCTTGGTCCCCATTTTTGTTATTTTTCCTGCTCTAGATACATGGTATCCCTCAGAAGTTAAAATAATTTGAAAATAAAATAAAAGAAACAACTTTTTATGACACAACTCCCATCATATGTAGTACCTTTACAGTACATGATAAAAACATGCGTTTTCCACTTCAAGACTTGGTCACTTGTGAGTGACAAAGAAGTAACTCTTAGGAGGTGTGTGACATGACATTGATGTATTTGGAGTTTAAGGCTGCTGTTGTGTCTGCACTGTCCATGGTCATTGTGTGCATGTCCTGTTTGTGTTACAAACCTAGGTCTCATCATTTCTTCTGCTGCATCACCAGCTGCTTCATGGTTTGAATTTTTGTTTTCAATTTCTCCTTACTCAGTGCAGTGGTTTGAGCCTGTTTTTACTGAAATGCATCTTGTTAAAGTTTTCTTTCTGATTGAGCAGGTTCATATTGGGTTCTGATTGTGTCCCTCAGCCTGCTTGTTCCCCTCCCCCCCCAATCTCCTTATGCTGATTTTACAATTATACACTCCATTCCAGCATCCTAGACAGTGAGGGAATATTAAATAGAATTTGGTATTCAGTGGGTGGTGGGCAGAGTTGAGTAGGCTGTTGAGGGCCCAGAGATGCGGTACTTGGGTTGAAAACCATTCCTCTGCTATTTAATTTTTCCTTCTTTCCCAGAAAACTGGAGACAGTGGACTTGCTAGTAGGGTTGCAAAAGCCCAAGGCAGATTTTCTGCAGGCTTGGCATCCCAAAATTGTTTTAAATTGCAGCAAACACCTTTATCTTCACGTTATAGTTGCGGAGGGCAAAAGACAGGCAGCAGGTTGGTGACAAAGCCAGTGCTGGCAGTGCCCTTGCCTCAGCAGCTCTGGGGGCTCCATCCACTGCTGTGCCCTGCTTGCAGGGAAGGTGTCTGCCTTCCCTGGGCTCCCATGTGCCCTGCAGAAAAGCTGGTGCAGTAAAATCAGCTGTGCACATCAAGCAGGCACCTCCTCTACCTTCATTAGCATTCCTCAAGTGCCCGTTAATTGTTAGTGATGCTGATATTGCTAGCAGCAGAAAAGGGAGGATAAAAGGCAAACTATCTAGAATTATCACAGTATCATATAAAGGCCTTTAATTTCTTCTCTTGCCACTCCCCAGCTGTAAGTAGATGATGTAGAGCACCCCTGTGGGTGTAACTTGTGTCCACCTCATCTCTGCTGTTTGTTACACACAGGCAAAAGCTCAGTGCTGCTGTTTCATGACTATTGATGCAAGATAAGTGAATTTGTCACAGCACATGCATTTATCTGTATATTTCTCTTGTCTCTCAGCTCCTGCACCCGTTGCAGCAGCAAAAGTGTTTTGAGGTTGAGCTCAATGGTGAGGGTGGGGAATTGATCTTTATTTCAAAACAAGTGATGGTGAAGGCTTTGGTGCTTTCTCTGCCTTAGATGAAGTTTTGCTGTACTACCCTTGTATTACAAAGAGAGAAAAAAGAGAAAGTGCTGCTTATCTACTCTGTTTGCTTTTGAGTAAAATGACGACCTTTTTTACCTTGAATCTAAAGAATTGTACTTTGAATCTAAAGATTAAATGCATTTCAGGAGTGAATTGGCTGTTTAATAAGAGGGATTGTTATTATTTTAAACTCAAAATTAGAATAGATTGAACTAGAATTGGTCAATTTTCCAGGTATAAACTTCTATTGCAACAGGTGTTATGTATGATACTTCATAACTCTCAAGTCTTCTGGGACAAACCCAGAGATCTGATTGATAGAAATTTTCAAAGATTTCTCCTCTCAGGCTACGGAGAGTAAATATTCAATCCTGATGCTAAAACTAATCCCAGGTATTGAAATCTGTGGCAGAGTTTGCATTTATCAACGCCAGGGAAATATCCACCATCTGTCCCCCCCAAAAAGGTTAGACTGGTAAGGACCTGCTTAGAAAGGCAGTGAAGAAACAAAGAATGAGTTGCTTTTCATGCAACATCACTACAGTATTCTGCAGCTGCCAAATTACATCTCTTAATGTTTTTTCAGCCCAAGTTCCTATGCAGAGCAGTTCTGCTGTCCTCAGGCAGAGAGCCCATGGAGGGATGTAGTTCAGGGTTTTGTTTCTGTGGTGGAGCCAAGCAGAGTTGGCAGATAGCTCTGACTTGCAATTTTAAGGTTCCCTCTATTGCTGAGTGCACTGAACACAGGAACATCTCACCAAGAGACCTAAAACACTGACCCTCTCTTCTGTTTCATTGTGTTTCATTTTTATTGCATGACTACTGGGAGTTCCTACAGCCCTGGGAGAGGAGACTCCTGGCAGAGCTGACCTTAAAAGAGACATGGACCTGCTTTTCAAAGGGCTCTGTGTGTGTGGGGGTTCAACAGCAATTTCAAGATTTTCATGTGCATTCTGAACTGCAATATAAAGGTCATGGATGACCTTTCTTGCTGCTTGATGTGGGGAGATGGATGTAGATGCAATATCTTTATTCCTGTTTTGCCGAGTTCTTCATAAGCATTCAGTCCTGCAGGGTGGGATAATGTCACTGTTTGCTTCTTCTCAGAGTATACCAATGCTGGGTTTTGTAAACAATACAAAGAAAGTCTTCCACCTCACTCTCCCTTCCCCTCTAGATTTCACACCCAGTTTCATAAGGTTGTTTCACCAACTTAATTGCAATTTGCCCCAGTCCAGAGAAGTAAAAGAAAGCTGTTTGTTTCCAGACTTTCCAGTGATGCTGTCTCTCACTTTTAGGGAGGTTGGTGTGTTCAGCACACTTGGGGGTAGATAGTGGCCAACCTCATCTTCTTCCTGTGCTTTTGGCCCTGTCTCTTGCTGAACAGGAACATGCCCACCCAATATCTGGTCTCTTTGAGCCAGGTCTCATAAGCTCTTGGAGATTTATATCACACCCAAGATAGCTCAGCTACCATTGAAGGCATAAAATCAGCAGAATGGCTCTGTGGCAGTGTTGGAAACAGAAAAGTTTTAATAAAAGACAAAATAACAAAGCTCTCTACAGAGAAAAACTGAGCCAGGTGCAAGAGGCTCTTGCTCCTGGTAAAACACCCCACAAAAGTGATTGGTTCCTTTGTTCTCTTCTTTTTCTAGTAAATAGCTTAGGCAGGACTTTTTGGCTTCTGTCCAATTGGCTATCCTTAAATTTGAGGTGAAGTCTCCCAAGTCCTATGAGGTGTCTTCTTACCTAATTGAGGAGAGAAACTTCTGGACTTTTTTTAGGAGACAAAGGATAGTTTTGTCACTCTGTCAACAGGGGGCACATTCCTATACCCACCCTAAAATATGCCCACAGAAAACTTGAGCATTCTGTGTATGCAGATGGAATGCAAAGCAACAGCATTCATGGGAGGATTGTCTCTCCTGTTTTTGTGCCAGGTTTTTAGATAGGAAGGTTCTAGAGTGAGTGTTTTGACATTCATTGCTACTCTACTAAGCTCAATTTGTACTTAGATTTTGTGCTCCACATTGTGGGGCACCAGCCTGGAAAGCAGACTGCTGGAATTTGGGTGAAACAAAACAATCAGTCAAATTGACAGAGCTGGACATCTGCTTTGGAGAGGCAGCACTATTTTCAAAGCAATTGCCCAGCAATAGAGGAAATGTTCGACATTGCCTCTGTCCTAAGGTTGTCATAATGATGAAGCTGCCAGTGACTTAAGTGACTGTCTCCAGTCTGAATGTGGCTCTGTAAGGGGTTAATGCTGCTATGCTGTAAGAGGTTGGGAGTGGGATGCTGTTCAGTGTTGTAGGAAGTACAGCCCTCTCAGAAAGTTTGGCAGTAACTATGGGTTTACACCTGTCTGTGTTTTGCACACAGCATCTGAACACAGACAGAAGATAATGTCTCATTTAGAGCTCTGTTTGCTGCTATGTTTGATGTGTTTATTCTGGCTGATAGAATGTAATTTTTTACATTAACAGTACTGAGGGGTTCACGTTAGGCTGTTCACATGAATTACGAGGCAATCTGATGTCTTGCCTCAAAATATTTTGAAAAACTGACCAAGTGTGCAAGTTCTAACTGTCCTTCACACACTTGTCCCTTGCCCATCTTGCAGCAATATGTTTTGGTAGCCACAGCTGCATTGCTCATTGCTGGGGTCACTCAGAGAGCTCAGAGAGATGAATGCTTTTAGGATTTTTCTGCAGCCCATTAGGCATGGGCTCTCTGTCTTCACTGTCAGATGTGGCTGTCTTTCTGACTATTTTTTTTTTTTTCCTGAAGAGACATTTCTGTGGGCACTGCAAGGAAACTGACTGTCCCTGCTGATGTTTAAAACCTGTCTGATTGCATCACAAAGCCATAATTGAGTACAGGATGTCATTCAGTACTTGTAGTGTGTCTTTTTCTGTGGAAATGATACTCTTCAAGAAAGGTCTGATGACAAAGGGAAGCTCATGGAGCTCATTACTCTGCTGCATCACAACTTTTCTTTCCTCTGTCCCCCTGGGCAGAGGCAGACTTATCTTACTGTTGATGGTTAAGATTCAGAAGGGTACAAGCAGATTTTTCTTCTAAGCATGGAGGTCTGTGTTTTTTGGTTTGACAAACCTGTTCTGTGGAGAGTGCAGTGAATGTTTCAACTCCTTTCTCTTTAATCTCTGAACAGAAACCTATAGATGATGCTGCAAAGTGATTTCCATTCTATTTCCATTGCCTATTAATATTTGCATGATGTTTAGTTCCCATAATGAAACAGTCTCCCACCTTTAGTAGATTCCTGGGCAACATGACTGCTTAAGAAGGGTTGAAGCTGGTTGGCAAAAACGATTGTCCAGGATTTCTCTGGAATGCCTTCCTCCATTTTTGGTTTGGCCCATTTTAAGACAGAGAAATCATCAAAGCCCCCAATGTAATAAATTAAGGTTATTAGTAGGCATGCACTGATGTTTGAGGTCAGATATATAAGGTAAATAGTTAACTAAAAGAAAAATTCTAAAATAAACACTTTATTGACATTGCCCCCTCTATCTTAGATTAATTTTTTCCATCTCTAAGGCTATTATATGCTTTTGCACATTTGTGTGAATCAGTGCAGCATTATGTCCTGTTACATCTTGGGAAATGTGAAATTCCCCTTTGAAATCTAATTCCTCCATCATAGCTGCTGGCTGTGATTGCTTTCTGCTGTACATCATGTTCCCTCACTAGGCATGGTCACTTTTCTCCCAAGTTATTGCTCTGTAATCTGATTTTAATCTAGCTCTCCCAACAAAGAAAAATTTAAACAACAATTAAATGTAGGAGATACTAAAACTAATTAGAACCCAAATTTATTAAATTCCAGCACTGATCATTCTCACTTTTGATAATTCCCTTAGGAGAAGATCACTTACATAAGGGAGAATGAGAAAAAATCTCCTTATATGAAAAATTAGTATGTAGGAAAAAAAAATCCTTGGAGTTGAGAATAGTGTGGGAGCATCAACTCTTTCTTCTTTGCTCTGTTGCCAGTTTGGAGTTTTCTCTTCGTGCTTTTCTGGGGGAACAGTGTCTTTTATTCAGGCAGTTCACCTTGTTCTGCCTGTCACTGATTTGAAGCTCTCAGAAAGATAAAGACTGGGGGTTATCCAGCTCTTTTATTCCTTCCAGAGGTGATAATATCCACTGCTGAAATGCAGCAGGCTCTGTATTGTGTCTGATCTCACTCACCAGGAGTCTGCTGTACCTCCCTGCTGTTGTGCTTCCCCAACACCTCGGGGAGAGGGGTTTTTCTGTGCTGAGTCTCTCTGATGGGAGATATTTCCCTTCACTATGATATTTTTAGACCTGCTGCTGCACAAATGTGCTCACCTCCAGATGTCTGATGGGTTTGAGCTGGGGGAACATATGGTCTCTCAGTGACAGGCATGGGCTTTCCCTGACCTGAGAGCAGCCCAAACTGCAATTCCCATAAACAAACAATTCCCAGGTGCCAAGTCAAAATCTAACAGTGAACTAATCCTGGTTGGTGCACTTAGTTGAAAGGAACCCTTAATTAGTCTAAATGTACCTTCCTGACTCAATACTCTGATATTCTGTACACCCATTATAATTTTCCCCTCCTCTTTCCCCCTCCCAGTTTAATTTGCTGTTGCCTCCTATAGTGGATGACACTTCTGTAGCTCTTAAAAGAGCTTTGGTGCTTATGTGCTAAAGTATTTTGCAAATTAAGGAACTAAAGCACTTTTGTATGTAGGAGTCATATTTAACAAACAAGATATTAAAGTAACTTGCAACTGATGACACATCACCATAAATGCTGGGATAGATTCTGCAGAAGTAGGCAAGAATTGGCCCTTGAAATAATCATATGTTTTTCACTTAATTACAGTAGCACTTTCAGGATCCAAGGACAATTCTTTTTTAGCAGTAAAATATTTATTGACTCTCAGCTTCAGGTGAACATGAGCATTTTTGGTGACATTGTCTTTTTATAGGCAGAAATCCCAGCATAAGTGCTCCATGTTGAGATGTGTGAAGAATGGGAGGTATGAACTAGACTTTCTTTCTGAATCTGATTGAAAACATACTTTTTAAAAATACCTAGACAGGAAATGAGGTCTTCTTTTTGTCTGTTTTTAATGACAGCGAAGCTTTTATAATATTTTTTTTTTAAGTTTGTTTTGAACTGCTTTTACAATATCAATGATAAGACAGTACAAAAAAAGTTTCAAAATGTTTCAAAAATAAAATAGTAATGACACATCCAAATATTAAAACAAACCATTGGGGGATATTTTTGCAGACCAAAGTCTTATTTTTGCAGGATACTGACTGTTCGTTTATCTCCATATCATGATATTAAAAAAATTCTTTTGAAAAGTCTCTGACAAATGGCTGCTCAGCACCTCAGACCAGAAGCATATGTTTCTTTTATTCATTTTGAAAGCTGGATTTTAGCTAGGAAAGCATCCAGTGGGATGCATTAGGCTTTCACACATCAGGTATCTCATTTTCAGTCTGACCCTAATTGCAGGTGTTGAGTGTCTAAAATTATGGCTCTGAGCAAAGCTCCTCTCAGGTCATAATTTCAACTTGCTCTACTGTTGCTTCATAGAGTAACATCTGCTCCTTTTCTGGTAAATTTTCACTTAATTTTCCTTCTTCTTAAAGAAGATAAAATTCTCCAGAGCTTTGCATCTTTAAATTTTCTTTTAAGCTTTATAACAATACCCTCCTTAACTTCTGAAAGACTCTCTCTATAAGAATACTTCATAAATGACATTGAGATAGAACAGTTTTCAAGAATAATCAACAAAAGTGAGGAATTTTATTTATTTCTGCACTATCTTCTTTCTTCTGGAGCCTTCTCAGACATGTTACTCCACACAGCACTTTGCTGACACAAGGATATTTGCAGTGATTTAGGAGCAGTTGTGCCTCTCTCTGAATTGAGCCAATGACCTCAGGTTTTCAAGATAATAAATACTGCAAAAACCTTTGCAAGTCAGAAATACTATGTAGGGATGAATGTCCAGAAATGTCATTAATGCAAACAAAGAATTTTTTTTTCCCTTAGAAAGAAATCTAAATCAGTACAGCAATATTTGATAAGTAAATAAGTAATTTCTATCTTAGTAAGCAAGTATGACACCTTTAATACAAAGGGCATACCCTTTAATATTGGGTCCCTGTGGGGCAGGGTGGAATTAGAGGATCTATAAGCTCCCTTCCAGCCCAAACCATGGCTCTGTGATTGGTATTTGGTTTTCTGTGAAAACCCAGCAACCCAAATCCTATTATTTAAAGGCAGTAGAACAAATTCATTGAGAGGACCAAACAGCCTTTAGCCCTTAATCTTGCCATAGCCTAATCATTCGCTTGCCTTGGTCTCTGGAGAAGCATGTCCTGATTTTTGGAGATGTGAGCTGGCATCAGCTTTTCAGAGGCTCTTTTTGCACCTGTTGCCTGAATACATTCCCATTGAATTAGAGGGAAGATGTTGCTGTAGTGTATCTGCCAAGAGATATAATTTCCTGGCAGGACTTCCTGCCTGCCTGCTAGCTCTCTATGGAAATGTGTTTTGGGCTCAAAATCCATGGTTGGTCATAGTTTAGGGGCAGCACTGAAAGCCTGATTCAGTCAGGAGGAGACAGCTCACCACGAGGGGATTTTCATAAATGTATTGCTCCAGGCTGCACAAGCATCTTGTCTCTCCTCCTATGGCCCCTCAATCCCTCCCTCATCAACAATTAAAATATTCAGGCCAACAGCCTCGTGGGTCTGGGCATGTTCAAAGCAATGAATCTCAGCACAGAAGGGGTAAAGGGATAAATGTTCCCATGGCAATGCCCTCACAGGGCCTGGTGCAGAAGCAAAATTTGTCTTATTGTTACTGTCACATCCAGTGCTGTCAAGCCACATTTCCTCTTCTGCACAGTTATTGAAAGCATTAATTAGTTCAAAGGGAAATTTCTTTCATGTGGACAAGACTAATGGAAAGGTTACTATTTATGGCCTCATTTATGGACAGTTTTCATCATGGGCATGGTTTTGACTGCTTGTGTTTAATATCTATAGGCCTTTTCAAGAATTCCTTGAAAGAGAACAAAGCAAACAAAAAAAATGGGTTTAATCACTTGTATCCTTAATTTTTTATAAAATAAAATGCCATTCCATCACAGAATCTAGCAGGGACTGCACTGGAGATCTTCAGCCTAATTCAATATTTAGAGTGAAAGGGTTTCTTTTGGCAATTTAGATAAAGTGAAAAACAATTAAGTGGAAAAGAATCTGTGACTAGTCTAAAAGTTTTAGCTTGATTTATATTTCCATGGAAAATATTGTTTATGGACAGCCCAGGAGGTATCTATGTTCCAGTACCTTGTCTTTGCTAGTAGCCAGTATTAGATCCTTATGGCAATAATATAGCCACTAAAAAGTGCAGAGTTATATTTTTTTTCTACTTTACATTCTCAATCTGAAGTGCAGAAAGTTATATATAAATTTTAATAGCCCTTGCTGGACTTCCTGATAGGGTTTTGAGGTAATATATTTTCATTTCCACATTTTCTCATTTATCCCTTTATATTTCCAACATCTTGTGGCACTGAATCTCACAATATAATTATGTCTTTTCTGAAATAAAAGTCAGAATAAAACATCAGCACAAAAGCAAGTGGTTATAGAGTAGTATGAGTATATTTAAGGCTAGAAACTAGAAGAACAGTCCTAGTAGCTCCAGTCAGACATCGAGAGGCAGCTTGAAAAGGAATATGAGAAGTTTGTCAGATCAATTATATAGTAAATTTTCAGATGACTGAACTTAATCACCCAGGTATTTTCCTACAATAAGGTCCTTTTTCCCCTCTAACTTTTAAACTAGTGATGGTACATTGTACAAACTGTGAAAAATTAGGGAGCACAGCTCCTGTCAACATTAATTACAGCAGTTATAAAGTCAAGGTACTTTTAGGAAAAAGGCATTAAAAAGCATTTGTAACTTTTAAAAGAAGGACTGATCTGCTGTTTCCATTAAGAGCCTCAAATTTTGGAATGCACTATAAATCCTGCAAGCTAAATGTAGGAAACACCATTTTGGCACCCTGGAAAATTGCCAGTGGAGTTTTGGTGTGTTCTCATTTGACTTTGGTTGTGGACACAAGAACAGAGTCATGAAATACCCGAGGACGTTTTTATTTCCTGCCTCATCAGGATGATTGCTCTGCTGTATTTAGCCTTTCATTTGCCTAGTTTGTAAACACTTCCCACAAAATCTGTAATTAATTGGCAGGCAAGACTACACCCTGGCTAGAAGTGATTACTCTTAATTGTAAGAGCACACTTTGGGTGGATCATTTAAGACACATATACAGATTAGAGGCAAATATAAGCAATAATTAACCTCTGAATGTAAACAGTGCCTTGGTTTGGAAGGTGTGTGCAGGATTCATTTGCTTGTCCAAATCTCCATGCACTCCTACTTTTAGGCTGGAAAGGCTCTGAGGAGGGGGAGAATATTGTCAGAGTTTTCATTAATAATGAGGTGACGGCAAACTGGAGGCATTCCTCACCTGACAGCCACCCAAGCCCAATTCCACCCCTCCCAGCCACATTCTGTCTCCTCTTCTTGCCAGCTGGAATAAATCAAAAGCTGCAATGAGTCAGCAGAGCTCAGTGAACATTTCTTTGTAGGATTGCAGTGACTGCTGAGCAGCCTGAGCCTGCAAAAAGCAGCTGGCCTCTCGTCAGGGAGATGGATTGTTATGTAGATATAATGAGATTCTGATTTAAACTGGTATAAATCAAGGCAGAATCAGCCCCTGTAAAGCTGACTGGTTGAAATTGTTGATTTTCATGTTCTAGTTCTTTACATGCTTTCCTGCAGCATCCCCTGAGGTGGGTGTGCATTGTCCATTCAGAATGTTTGTTTATTGGTTTATGGAATGGCCTCCTGCATCCTCAGAAATTTGTTTTGATTAAAATTCCTTGATAACTTCCTTCTGTTTCAAGATCTGAGTAGGGCTAGAAATTATTCATGCTGCACATTAAATTTGCTATTTCTGCAAGTGTGAACATTTAGTGCTTTAATATTTTCATGTTTTTCCAAGTTTGATTTCCCCCAGAAATTGCTTACAGAAATGATGGAAACTTCATCCTAGTAATCATGTAGTAAATATTTAAATGACACATACCTGAAGAGCATCATGCTGTCAAATAGCTTTAAAGGTTTTTCTATCCAACCTCAGCAAAAATGAATAGTGTGTGTGATATTCCAGTTCTTGTGTGTGATATTTGGCTGAGGTAAATTGGTATATTTTGGCTGAGTTTTTTCTAGAAAACTACTTATGTTTTCTTGGAAGTGCCTGTCATACATTAGGCTTGTGTTTGAGTAAAAACTTGTGTTCGTTTTTATGACTTATCTGTTGAGAATATAAATCACAATCAGAATAATGGAAAAATCATGGATTATAAGAGTCTATTACATCTTGGGTACATTTTCACAGCTTATTCTATTAAATTCATGTAAGCTTTATTTTGGAGTTTTTTTCTGTGAGATAATGGGTACTTTATAGGAAGAACTTTTTAAGATTTGCTGTTTTTATACTCTGGTTTAAGATAAAGGATGAAGATTTTTTTTATTGGAGCTCATTGAACAAAAAGTGTACATTCTGACTGGAAATAAAACCAGGACACAAAAATAAAAAGGATCATATATTGTGACTTTATAAATTCCACAAAAAGAGTTTCCTTTGAAGAGTTTCAGAAGTAACTTTATCGCTGCTATCCACACTGAAACTGATTCTTGTTTAAAAAAATAAAGATGAAAATATTGTAGCTTTCCTTTCTTTGGTTCCAAGAAAATTTAAAAAGCGACCAGAATTATCTATAGCCTTCCAACTGTAATTAGTGTGTTTATTATAGTGTGTGTATTAGTCACTAAATTAGTCATTAAATTTGAAAATGTTAAGGCTATGGACTCTTAATCACAAAGTGAATTTTAAAATTTGTATTCAATTTCAGGCCACTGTAATTGGATTATAAAAATTGTGAGTCATTGCATTAAACACTGGGATTGCCTTTGACAAGGTGCCCAGTAAAAACTGTTTTGTTAGCAAATTTAATGACAAAATATCTAAAAATCTATAGTGGTGTATAGATGGACAGTGTGAAGACAGAAAGATAAATCACCTGAATTACCCACTGGACTAAATATAATAATTAGCTATTTATTAACTGGCTTTTACTGTCTTTTGCTCTGATATAACAAGCTCAATTCTAATCACATTTATGGATGTTTTGTCAGTTATACTATAATTTTACGGCAGCTGTTAATTTGGGTAAATCCAGTAAAATATATTTTACCCAAACACATTTTCTGTCTGAGTTGGCTGTGAAACACTGGTACCATTTTGAGTATTTGAGACCCGAGATACAAAATCCAGGCTAAATTGTGTGAATCAAATTATTTCAGTTCTCTGATCTTTGTGCCACCTCTCTATAAATGTAGTAGCATATAAATACACTTAATTAAAAACATTCAGTACCCAAAATGTACATAGTGCTTGATGGAGCTTGAAACTAAAGTGTTGTTACCTGAAGTAAAATCACATGAGAGATGTAAGGCCAGAACAGGCCTGCTTTGAACTCAGTGCTGCAAAAGCTGCAAAGCCCACCTAGTAATTTATTATCTGTTTGGTAACCTTTCATGACTGGAGTCTTTTTTACCCCCTTGTTTCCCAGTTTCTGGAGGAAGGACACCTGCCCTGTCATGATCTGTACATGTCATTATGCCTGAGTGCTTTATTTGAGGTATCTCCTCGCCTTTATTTCACATGGAAGTGCCATGGCTTGTATGGTTTATGTGTTATGTTCTCATATGCTCACTTGTGTGATTTATGTGTTATGGACTGCTTTTCCAACAGAGGATATTTAATATGCTGCAAAGTTCACTGGAGACAGTTTGTCTCTTGGTATCTCTGTTTATCTCTTGGTAGATTGGCTCCCTAAATGTAGGAATAATATGTAGCTACATGCCTTGCTCTGGCTTAAAAATGTATTCAGTAACCAGCAATGTTGTAGTGTGGTGTTTGTGAGGGTCCCCAGGACGAGGTGAGAGATGAGAATTTGACTCCATGTTCTCAGAAGGCTGATTTATTATTTTATGATATTATATTATATTAAAAGGCATGATATACTAAAATTATACTAAAGAAATATTAAAGAAAGAGAGGATACTTCAGAAGGCTAGAAAAGAATGATAATGAAACCTCCTGACTGACTCATCAGAGTCTGACACAACTGATGGTGATTGGTCATTAATTAAAAACAATTCACATGGAACCAATCAAAGATGCACCTGTTGGTAAATGATCTCCAGACCACATTCCCAAGCAATCAGATATTTATTGTTTTCATTCTTTTCGGGGGCCTCTCAGCTTCCCAGGAGAAAATCCTGGGCAAAGAAGGTTTTTCAGAAAATATCATGGTGACATTGGTGATTTAGAACCTCCCTGCAAGTTACCCAGGCTGGCAGTGCTGGGGGTTGGTGTGCAAATTAAGGTGCTTGGGCATCCTATTTACAGTTCTGTTCCTCACTGGCATTGGGGGATTGAGAATGTTCCTCACTGCCAGTTTTTCACTTTATCTTTTCCTTCCTTTCTCTCATTATTTTCCTGTCCAGCCAGGGAATTGCTGTGTATTACATTTAGGCAGTATCATTTCAGCTGTCTTTGGTTGTGTCTTCTCTGGCCTGTTGTCCCCTCACATGTAAGGCAAAAATAATCATCTCAACTCCCTGTTGCACACATTTTAACATTCAGAAATAGGCAGATCCTTTTACAGTGTTATTTCAGGTTTTTTTGTCTTAGTTTTAGTATATATCTATCAGGCTCACTTTGAGAATTGTTCCAAATCAAGATAAGATGGGACTCCTGGCTGCAGGGCCAGGACTCAATAAAATTTTGGGTTCAAAACCTTTTCAGCAGGAAATGAAAAGCACCCTTAGCCTACTCAGGCCGTTTGTGTCAATGTGAAATGAATCAATCAATTGGCAGCAAAGCTGGTACAAGTCCTTTCCCAGTATCAAGTAGTTTTATATTAATTTAAAAAATATTTAAAAGAAATGATCAGCCTCATTCCTACTGCTCAGGTATAAAACATAGCAGGCTTAGCTCTGAGAAGCTTGGAAGAGAGACACAATTTTTTTCTTCTCTTTTGTTTTCCTCTTCCTGTTTTACTGAGGGTACTTTATCTTTTATAAATGACAATAAAGCAATACCGCCTCCCACAGTATTATAAATAATTTCAAAAATTCATGGGTTTGCTTGTACTGTTAGGAGAGGAGGATTTTATCTCATGATCTAACTTCAAAATCTTTGTTTCCCTCTGAGTTGGCACCAGCACTGTTGGTATTTTCAGTATGCACAGTTCCAGGAAAATATTACCATATTTTCATAGTTTTAGAGATTCTGATATGCAAGTATTTTGTGGACTGCCCAACACAGCATGATCTGCCCTCCACAGATGTCAGTCTTTCTGTGCTTCCCATTTCAAATTCAGCAGCAAAACTGGTGGCATGAAAATTGCAGGCAGGGTGAAAATGTTTCTGTAGAAATAGATTTCCTGGTCAGAGTCCATGTAAAATAAAAACCAGAAAATATATGAGCATAATTCAGAGGATTACATGGCTTTTGAGGAATTTTTATTGTATGGATTTCATTTGCTTTTGCCCCTCCTAGCAGGAGTTGCATCCAGTTTTTTTCCTTAGGCTTCTTTGCAACTCAAAAAATTGGGCGGATAATTTTCTTTCCTTTTAATGAAAAAGTCATCAGGGAAGACTGGTAGATGTGAAGGGAATGAAAATTATGGGTCATATTCAAGTATTCAGGAAAGCTGAAGTTCATAAACACAGGGTCAGTCCATGTGTGCTCTTTGATGTTCCTGTGATGCCTGAATCTGCCTGGTCAAATCAGGCTGTTCCTGGATCAGGTGAGCAGATGTTTAGTTACACCTATTTATCTCTGCCAACTTGCATAAAAAGTTTATTGGATAATAGTCAATGGGAGAAAAAAAAAAGTGGCTTAAGCAATCAATTGTAACTTAGTTTATAAACATTTTGCAGTGATGTTTATATTTTCATTTAGTGCTTGTGAAGTATAACATAGTCATTTTTTTATTTTAAGAATAATACTGATTTTTATCTCTTTGGAAATGCTCTGACCCTGGTTTCCCAAGGACAGCGCTGCAGATCTAAGGAGCAACTTTTTTATCCCCTCCATTTCCATTTTGAATTGCTCTTTACCATGCAGAATACAGATTTAATCTTTAAAACTAAAGGATTCAGGCATAGGCACGTGTATAATGTTCCACTTCTGATGATGGGATGATGTGTTTCCTGGTGGATACTCTGCAGACAGTATTGGGAAATCTGGTAGGATTCTACTCTACTACTTCTACTGGCCCCTGGTGACTTTTTTTTTGGGGGGGGGAGGGTGTATATTTCTTTTAGTTAAAAGGTGGTATGCTTTAGCATCTTTAAAATAAGATACTATTCAGATTTTCATCTTATGTCCACACAAAACAGAATTTTTCAGTTACACCTCTAAATGGCTGCAGATGAAATTGATTAAGATTATTTCACATAAAATTCATGTGAAATCCTGCCCTGGCTAGGCTTAATAACAAAATTGCCCCGTGCAGCAGGGCTAGGCTTTAAGTAAAAATTGATATCATATTTTCATTCTTCATCTATCTCTTCCTTCTTCTCCATCTTCAAGAACTTGACACGTTAAAATTTTGGATAAAACGTTGAGATACAAAACAATTGATAAATATATGTTGAATACACATTAAGAGAGCTCTGTCACTTGTAGCCAATGAACTCCAAATCCTTTGTATTATAAGATACATAATTAGTAAAAAGTTTTGATAGCTGACATGCTTGATCTGTGGAACACCACTGAGCACCCAGGCTTGTGCAGCTCTGAAATCAATAGTCTGTGTCTCTCTTGTGTAATTGTTGGCTTGGTGCAAGCTGGCTAACAAATCCAAGTTTTGTGGTCAACACTAATAAGACCATAGCATGAAAAAAAAAGCTACCAAGGAGCTTTTGTTGGTCAAGAACTTTTGGTTTCTTTTCTGCAATTGACAAATGTACAGCTGATAGCCAAGTTCAGGACCTGGGTCACCAGTGGATTTCTCTACTTGGTGGTAGTCAAATTCAGTTGATGTTCATGTTGGCTTGAATTGTCCTGAATCTCCAAATGTATCTTCCCAAAAAGTTGTCCTGGGATTCAGCAGTGTTTTCAGCACTGAAATTTCCTGGGAAATTTCTCCTCTCAACTCCTTATAAAATAATTGAAGGGCAAAACCATTGAAAATCATATAGATGACTACCAGTTTACCATTCAGTATCTGATTGGTGTTTATGAGCATAAATAATGTGTTTTATGTCAGTCAATGTTCTCCTCATTCTTCATGTCTTTTTTGTGTGTCTCTTTTGAGAGTCCTCCATTTCTATAAGGTTTTTTTGTTTGTAATTTTTGTAATTTCAGATTTTTGCTTCCTTGTCCTTGAGCTTTACATAAAAGGAGAAAAGAATAGTATAAAGATTGCAGCTGAGCAGCAATTTTGAAGTGTCCCCCTTTTCCAAGGATACCAGAGCTATCCATTTAATTGTCTGCTATTGATTTTCATTCTCATCCACATGCAGGATATGAAGATTTTCATCACAATCTTCTCTTTTAAATTGCTGCTTTTAGAAAACTGCTTTGCCTTCTAATCTTTCTGTGTTAATCTATGTGGAAAGTAATTTTGACATCAGCCTTTTCAGTCTGTTTCACTCTTTTTTGCTAAGTACGTAAGATTAGAAGGATATTTCATCTCTAGCTGAACTACTTCAGTATTTCTTTGGAGCTAAGAAGTGTTAGTTTTCCTCACCAAATGACATGGTTAAAAACAGGCATGAAAGACTGGATGGAGGCTTCTGGGAATGAGTTATGGATGTGACTTTTTCATTTCACTTGGCATTCATTGTAGATAACCAGTGAGATTACATTTTATGCACTAGTGATATTGCTGACTTGAATTATGAAGGGATATGATAAACTAGGGAACTTGAGCTGTAGCTGTGGACATCAGGAAAAATACAACATAGATGGAAGATGTGCAAAGGCTCTGCAACCAACAGGAACAGGGAGAGCAGATGGACTTTAAAAGCTGTGGCAGAGGAAAGAAAACAAACCTTTCTGTCAGGATTCTTCTTAAAATTAATGCCAGGCACTGAATTAGTGGTGTGAAATAGGAGTCTCTGGCAGTTGGGTGCCTAAATTACACATTTAGGTTAATTTGTTTGCTCTGGTTTGTCATCTTTGTGATTTTTTTTTTTCAAAGTTTTTAACACAGTGCTGAAGATGGGAACAAGAAGTAAAATGATGGGGGAGGGAGACTGCAAAAATTACCTTGTGATAAGTCCCTATGTATGGCTGTTTTAAAGTGATGACCAAAAATAATTATATTTATGTTTTTAGGCTTTAGATGAAAAGCTTGCAGCAGCTCATATCTGGATATGTAATTGATCTTCTATTTTATCTTTTAAACTGGAAGAAGCTAGGTCAGATTTTGAAGTGTTATGTGACCCCTGTTCCCTCTCTCCCCAAACTCAACCAATCAAACCCTCCCTCAGTCAGACCCTTTTTCTTCACCTCCATCCAAACACTTTCCCCCCCTACTTTTCCCTTTGAGTATGAGGACCCTGCAAGCAGCACAGGGGTTTTCCTTTCAGAGTTCTCTCTCCTCAGACACTAAAGGGGGTTCCAAGGTCCCAATAAAGTGTCACCTGAGTAGAAAGAAGAATTGGACCTGCTTTATTGTCTAAATTAAACCACAAGGGAGAAGGGTTAATGAGCTGTGCAGGGATAAATAATGGTTGCCAAAAGGACGGTTTTATAATGCCAGCACTTGAGTTAAGTGTTTTGAAAGGTTTGAAAATGCAGAAAACCACGTATTCAAAATGTATGAGTGAAACTAAGTCTTTTCCTGGCATAATGATAGCTGTGTGGGAACCTCTGTACCTCACCACTGAGCTGTGAGGAGCCTGCACTGAGTCACGTCAGAAATTACTTGGAAAATGGATGAAAAGGTGGCTTTGTTCATCAGTCTACACTGTATATACAATCCTGGTAACTAACCAAAGCACCATGACTAAAAAACCTGAAGAGGCACGATGGGCCATTTCATTCCCAAAATTTTGGGGATTATTAGACCCTGTCTAAGGGAACATTTGGTACAGTGCATGATTTGTATTAACTTGTTACCATCTCAGTCTTTGTGAGTCATGCTATTCATCCCCCATGACTAAGCAGCATATTTTTGAGATTTTTCTTCTTTAATTTATAAATACGGTGTATAAATATTTATATGCTGAAGAGAAAGTTTAAAAGTAGCTACTGATGCCTAAAAACTCCATTGTGAGGAAAGATACCTGAATTGGAAAATTCCTTTATGAAACAAGATAAAAGTATCAGCTAGATAAGAGAAACAAAAAAGAAAAAAAAATCATTTATTGCTCCCTGGGTAAAATCTTTAAGTGGAACTGGATACTTTTTGACAGACATATGTGCTGATACATCTGTGAATTATTTTGACTCAACATGGAAACTACTGGATGACTTTCTGTGGCTCAGCAGCTCAATCAGACCATTATAATTGGGCCCTCCAACCTCTAAAATCTAGAAGGAAAAGCTTGCTCTCATTAGGCCATGAAAGTTCCTGTCAGTCTCAGTGCAACTGGCATTGTGCCGTATGAATTGGTCATAATATACATGTAAATATTATGCAAATGTTCTGTTCTGATGGGAAATGTTCTTTATGGCATGCCAGAGGTTTAAAATTCTTGACCTTCACAGGTGATTTCCTAGGAAGCCTTATAAATTTTTCTGGTATATTTACTTCCTAAGAATGCTGAAGAGGCTTGTTTTTTTCCTCCAAAAGACAGAAATGCAGCATTAATTTGCTGCAGTTTTGGAGAATATTCTCCATATTGAAGTTTTCTCAGTAAGGGTGAGTTGTGGAAGCAAAGCCAGAAACTGCACTAGAAAAAAACTTAGAGGAAGTGAAATACAGCACAGAGAAGGAAATATAAGCCACACTACAAATATGACACTCATTAAAATGTTCTTCTTACAATTTATGCTGGAAATAAAGGCTGTTGGTGTAAAGAATTTTAGTGGCAGAAATGGAGTGCTTTAAAGGACATCTTTTGTGAGTGTTGACATTGTCATCTTTGATCATTGTGAAGCTTTAAATGTGTTTGAAATGGAGTATGTTAGCAGGACCATGGTCTGGAGATCCTGTTTGAATCAGAGATCACTTCAGGAGACAGAGCTGATATGTCTAAAGGAAAAAAAATTGAAGGATGTTGATGGTAATATTTATTGTTGAGCTTACTTCGATTTTATAAACTCCTTTATAAGTAGTTGAAATTTAACATCTTCTGGAATAGCATTGCTGGAGTGTGTTTAGTTCCTTCTGCAGGCTTCAACAATGTCTGTATATAGTAAGAAGACATAAATCTGTGGGGAAAAAATTGTATAGAGTCTACAGGGAATGAGAGCCTTCTGAGAGGAAGGGAAGAGAAATAACTAAGCAGAGGGAGGCTTCAGAACAGCTCTCTGCATGATTCAGAGATGCCTTGTGCTTTTACAGGTACTTTCTGTGTCATAATTTACAAGCTGAAGTTACCACTCTTGTGTATGTGGCAGCAGTTGTCTGTGCCTCCACCACTTCCATCCCACCAGGGCTCTTCAAACACATGCTAAATAGAATGAGAATTTGCTGGCTCAAGAGTGATGGAATTGCAAGTGATTTGAGGATTATTGCTTCTTCATAAATCCACCTCAAACATGCCTCCCTACTCCCCTGGCAGAGATGGAAGAACAGCCTGTTACCCTGTAAAATACAGATTAAAATCAGCAGCACTCAGGAAAGAACTGGGATGATGAAATATCCAGCTTCAGGAGCAGGATTGCCTGCCACTCTGCTCACCATGATTTGTTGATTCCTCTACACTTTGCCAAAGTAATTAATGGAGAGAGCAGTTTATAAATGAAAGAAGGAATTTCTGGGTTAAGAGTATCAATATGGCACAAAGTGAACAACTAGGCCTTGAGTTGTTGGGGGTGGTTGCTTTCTGGCATTTAATTTGGTATGCTTGTTCTATTGCTAATTAAACAGCTGATGGACTGGGTCATATTTGGGCATGGTCACATTAAGCAGTGAGCCTTAGCCCTTCAAAGCAATAAGGTTCCCAAGTTGTGGTTTAGTGAAAAAAAGAGGTGTTCATATGTGGCATTCACATTCTCTGAAAAAATCTCTTCGTCCAGGATTTTTCTCCTGGGAAGCTGAGCAGCCTCAGAGAAAAGGGAAACAATTCTTATCTCATTTGCTTCTCCTGTGTTTTGCTCATGTGGAATGTGTTTGGAGATTGTTTACCCACAGGTGATTGTTTCATTGGATTCTGGTGTGAGTTGTTTTCACTCATTGGCCAATCAGGGCCAAGCTGTGTCAGGACTCTGGAGAGAGTCACAAGTTTTCATTATTTATTATCTTTTTAGCATTGAGTAAGTATCCTTTCTGTATTCTTTAGTATAGTATAGTATTCTTTAATATAATATAGTGTCATAAAGTAATAAATTAGCCTTCTGAGAACATGGAGTCAGATGCTTCATTCCTGCCTTCGTTGGGGCATCCCTGTAAATACAATATTCATAGAGAATGCTGGGTTTGATTTTGATTTACATTTTTGCAGGTCAGGTGTGTTTGGCAATAGATTATCATCACTTGCTTTTACACCTTTGTCAGTTTTTGCAGCAGAACAACTTTACCTAAGGTTTTGTAGGGGCTGTTTAATTATGAGGTTTGAAAGCATCACTGTCACATCAAAGAGATCCTGGGAGATGCCCTTTATTCTTTATTTGGATGTTTGGAGGTTGAGGAATATATGACATTACACCAGTAGTAAAAGCAGAAGATATTTGTTGGTGTTGTTGCCCTGCCTTGACTTTCTGGCAGCAACCCATAATCATATATTCATGTGAGAAAAGTGTGAAATTTTGTGAGATCATGAATATTTATCAGAGCACAGAGGAATCCATGGCCAAGCTCCACTGTTCTGCATGCTGGCTGTGTAAAATCATAAAATATCCTGAGTTGGAAGGTTCCCAAAATGATCATTTAAGTCCAGCTCCTGGCTCTGCTCAGGACAACCCCAGGGATAACTCTGTGGATCTGAGAGAATGTTCTCCATTGCCCCAGGTGCCCTGGCCAGGAAAACCAGCATCTGCTTGCAGGTGGGCATGAGCAGAGAAGAAGGATAATTACTGAATTTCCAAAGTTTGATGGCACAAATTGATTTGGAAGAAGGTGCTTTGTTGCATGATATCAGGAAGGGAAGCACCACCAATCTGGCATCATAGTAATTGCTGCTAGGTCTTGAGGCACTGATTCTATAGAGGGGTCTTGTTGGATAGCAATTTTTTTTTTTTTATTTAGAGATAGGTAATTGAGAGGTGTTTTAAAAATTTTTATTTTTAGTCTTATGAGAAGGGTGAGATGATATAGATGTCATAATTTATGCTATCACAATCAGAAGTTAACTAATTCTTAATTCCAAAACACTATAAGTGTTTCTTGGTTTATTAGGTTTTTTTTGTCATGCTATATTGTAGATGTTTTCAAGCCAATCATATAAAACTATTTTTTGTGGGTTTCATTACAATGTATCTTTTATAGCTTTATTTTTTTAAAGTATATAGACTTATTTGCAAGGCCATCCTTTGGAACTTTTTTTCTAGCTCCATTTCTTTCTCAATAATATCTGTCCTATTCCATGGCATTTCTAAGTCAGCATTTCTTATCTCAAAGTTTGCATACAGATGCACACTGTGTGGGCCTTCTGTCAGGCCCTGAGAACTCTCTACAAGTCCATTTCCCACATTGTCTGATTACCAGATAGTTCCAAATTACAGTGGGTTTTGGAGCCTGTGAATGTATTAGGCAGTGAGGAGACTTTGTGTGACTTATGTTATTTCTCACAAGAGGACAGGAACCAAGGGGTTCCTAGGATAGTGCTTAACCTGGTCTGAAGCATGAAGGAATTACATAAAAAGAGGAATAATTACCTTCTTCTGTGTGATTTCCTGCCAAGTGGTTTCCAGATGAGTTAATAATGTTGCAGGCTAACCAGAGAATGTCCCTTATATCTTGTCTGCCTTACTGTGTGGACAATAGGATGAGTTTATGCTGTAGGGATTATGAAAAGGGTCAAAAAGAATTCACTCATTTCATAAACTCTTGGAACTAAAGCCAGTGATCAAAAGTGCAGTGTTAGCATAATAGAAGGCATAGAATGACTTTTTAAAGGCCCATTTGATGTATTTTTGGCACTACTACATTTCTAGTTGAGAAATCTTTGAAGCTCTTGAAGCATTAGAGCTGTCAGCTGGACTAAATGACTGGTTAATACTTTTACAGAGCAGTGCTTTATCATAGTGATGGCTTTCCTCCTTCCTCTTAATGACAAGCAATTTGAGTTTCTGTAATAGTTTGCTCATATTCTATGCTATTTTGGAGTTTTCTTTTTTTTTTTGTGTGTTTTGTTTTGGTGATATCCTCTGAGTTAAATGTTGAGATTTGCTATTTAAAAATGATCCTTCTTAGAGTGTTAGTAGAAGTTGCCAGTGAGATCAGTGGATTGTTTTATAGAAATATTTGTATCCTAGTTGTTCTGGCTTGGAAACAAAAGCCCTCATGTTTCAACCATTGTTCACAGTTTTAAAAATTAATTCTGGCTATAGAGAGAATTTAAAAAAATCTTTTTGAAAGTCAGACCATTATTTTCAATATGTTGAAACTATTGATCAAACAATGACTCAAAAAGGGGTCCATTATCTCCAGTTTTCAGAAATTAGAAGACAATAAGGCACACATAATTTTTTAGAGAACAATATTAATTCCTATTCAGGTGGAATATTTTATAAATAATTCAAAGGGATGTTCACAATCAGATCATGTATGTTCTGGAAAATAAACTCAATACCTATAACTTTCAAGAAAAAAGTTATAAGAAGATTTAGAAAATGGGACACATTCTGACTGTCAGAGTAATTATTAGGAATTTAAAATTTTGATATAATAAAGAACTTTGAACTAAGGATTCAAAGTGTGAACCAAGGATCCAGGATTTGAACAGAATGAGAATGCTCTTCAGTAGCATTTACATAAACATCAACTTACACAGAGATAAAATGAATAGAAATATTATCAAGTCTTTAAAATGTTTTCATCTGGTAGGAGTGCAGCAGCTGAGGTGATTTAGCAGTGAAACCCATATAAATATGTTGATGATGGTTGGTCAGAGGTGGTTGGCAAATCCCCTGCATAACCGAATTTTCAACAAATAACTGTGATGAATTTATTTTTATAATTTAGATCTTTTTTCCCTAATTTTGGAAAAAAAGCTCCCAACTAAACCCAAACAAACCAGCCCACAAATGTTTTCTATGATGAACAGCAAAACAAATATTTAACTTTGTGTTAGATCACCTGAATAGAAATAGCTCAGTTTGCTTCATTAATTCAGAAGGGTTTGTGCTGGATCACTCCAATATTAAACTAAATCTTCTTGTGTAGTGGCAGTACATATACTATGGCAGATGCATTTCAGATTCTTTTTTTCCCCCTCAGATATGCAAAGCTTCTCCCCAGATCTACAGTAAGCATAAAAACATCCACTCTGGCCAATTCTGCCAAACAGAATCCCATTGTTTTTGTTTGTCAGACAAAATCTGATACTGTGGATCAGATTTTAAGTATAGTAAAAAAAAACAAAAAAAACCAAGAAGTTTGTGGGTTCACTAGATTTTAATGTTTCCTGAGAAACAAAGGGAAATACCTGCTAAAAGCCAAATATTAAAATTTCTTAGAGAGAAGTGCAAACTTATTGCTTATTTCCTATTCCAGTAGCACTAAAGAATAAAGGATTTGCAGTTAGGCCTCCAGCCAGAAAAGACCATAAACACATGTTCAGACACATGAATAGTCTCATCAAAGTCAAAACATTTAATTTTTATCCTCAAAACATGTGGGGTTTTATAACTGGCACTTGCAGACTAGACTGATGAATTAGCAGCAGATTTACAATTTAATAAAACCCTCTTACTCTCCATATTCACACGAATAGGAGTTTGTTAGTATTTCACACAGTCTGAAAACTTTGGCCAGATCCTCCATGAGTGAGACATTTCTTTGCTGAAATGAAAGCAGAAAACTTGGCCTGTTTATGGAAATATCTAGACAGCTGCCCTATCTGGGTTTGGATTGCTTTGTTTTCTTCCCTGCTTGTCTTTGAACTGAATAGCTGTGCCATGTGTCTGTACTCAAGAATGTGATAACCAAGTTGTTGCATTTTCAAGCCTTCTTTGAATCTACAATTTAAGCCATTTAACTCACTTTTTGGCTCTTTGGGGGGCAAAAAAATCTGAGGTCACCTTTGGTAACTCCCATTCTGAATTGTTCCCCTACCCATGTACAATATTCTACACACTGGTGACAACTTCCTCCTGAGAGGCTTTTTCTGGTTAGGTCATGATTTATTTGAAGTCCCCAGGCTTCCAAAATGGGATAAAACACTTTATAAATATGATTGCAGCATTAGAAGGGTCAAGACTTTGTAACTGGGTAACTAAAATTTAAAAATTAAGTAAGTAACTTGGATTTCAATAATTCATGAGTCAGCTCCTCCTGACTTTCCTATTTCCCATTTAATTTTAAGGCAGGGAGGTGGTTGTGGTTCTGCAAGTTTTGGATACAGAAAGGTGTGGAACACCTGTTACTGCTTTTCTTGTAAGGATTTGTAAAAAAACTGTCTTCTTTTTCTAGTTTCTGTGATGCCTGTTTCTCATGCACCTTCTTTCCTTCTCTCCATCCTGCTGCCACTCCTGGAAGCTTCAGGATGTCCAGCCTCTGAGTTCTGCAAAATGAGCTGTGGACTTCTCCGTTCTCCCTCTGAATTTTGTTGTTTGCTGTCAGTTTCTCTTTCCTTTTATGTGCTGCTGTTAAAAAAAAAAAATTCCTGGCTTAGCAGTCTCCACACTGGGGCACAGAACATTCCCACATATCCTAAAATGAACTGTGTGTCCTCATCCCCAGGACAATCAACACCTCTCCCTTGTGTGTGCTCTTACCCTCAGCATATGGAAAGGTCACCTGGAAAGGCTTGACCCACAATGCCAAAGTAGGTGCTTGACAATCCTGTGATGAACTTCAGCTCTACAGAAAGATATTTCAGTTAGCAGCAGCAGAAAGAAAAAAGGCCATGGAGGTGGAACTGCTAAGTGGAATTAGTATAATTAAAATCTTGTAACTGAAAAGCAGTTCCAAGCTGTCAAATGTGTTTGATATTCTCTAGGAGAATGCTCAAGTTGGTCAATTAAGATTTGGAGGATTTTAATGCTGCTTGGAAGAAGAGTGGGAAAAAAAATCCATGGTTGGGAAAACTTGAAGGATTTAACACTGTTAGAAATCTGGCAACCCTCGTACTCTGCTCAGGAGCTGTGCTCTCAATGAAATGATCAAAAGGAGATGCCAGCTTGTGCAGACATTATCTCTGACTGCACTGCGAGAGCAGGTTCTGTTTTCAGGCCTCTGTGTGAAGAAACCCGGTGAGTAGGAGAGGGTTTGGGATGCCAGAGGTTTCCCCCCTTCTGCCATGTGAGCCGTGCTCAGGCTCTGCAGCCTGCCTCTCCCTCAGGCGCTCCGCTGTCAATAGCATCGATGATTACAATTCCCGACAAATGGATGTTACCGATTCCCTTCCCTCTGGAACGGAGCTCGTGTGGGCTTGACCAATCCTTCCAGTGGCCCTTCGGAGGGAGCGGTTCCAGCAGATGTCACTGTGGGCCCTCGAGTCACAGCCGCCCCAGCGTGAGCTGCTGTTCGCCTTGCTGTGCCACAGACAGACAGACACACAGACACCTGCTCTGAACGCCTTGGCAGTGACGGGACTGAGCTCCAGCCGGGCCGATCCCGGCTGTGTGCAGGGCCCCGGGGCTCAGCTCCATCCCGGCTGTGTGAGGGGCCCTGGGGCTCAGTTCCTATCCCGGCTATGTGAGCTCCCATCCTGGCTGTGTGCGGGGCCTGAGGGCTCAGCTCCCATCCTGGCTGTGTGCGGGGCCCGAGGGCTCAGCTCCATCCCGGCCCTGGGGCTCAGCTCCATCCCTGCTGTGTGCAGGGCCCCGGGGCTCAGCTCCATCCCGGCTATGTGCGGGGCCTGAGGGATCAGCTCCATCCCGGCCCTGGGGCTCAGCTCCCATCCTGGCTGTGTGCAGGGCCCGAGGGCTCAGCTCCATCCCGGCCAAACCCCCGAGGCCTGGGGGCAGCCCAGGTGGGATGGGCAGCGGGAGGGTGATGGAAGGGTGATGGACGTCCCTGTGTGATGTGAGAGAGCTGCAGGTTAGGAGCTATCCCTGAGTGACAGTGATGGTACAGCAGAGAAACAACAGCTTTATGTAGCAGCAAAGCCTTGGGCTCCACTGATAGAGAACTTAAAAACCTCCACCACAATCCTTAAGAGTTTTCTAAATATCGTGTTCGGGCGGTCCTGAAATGAATATTTTATTTGATTAGCTTATGGTGAGGATTTTCCTGGCGTGTTGCATACGAATGCTGGAAGCAGAATAAACCTGGCAGTGTTTTGTAGGCTTTGAGTTTTCCTAAATAAGATAAGAATTCATAGCATGTGAGGCAAAACAAAAGAGCAGACAAGGATAGAGCTGGAAGCAACAGAGGAGTTACAGGCTGTAACAAGAGTAACAGGCTGTGGAGATGGGGAAGGAAGAAGGAGGAGTAGAAAATAGATGTCAAGAAGCTCTGATGAAGAGCACAAAGGATACCAAAATATCCTGATACTGGAGATGCTAAATGTGGCTTTGACCAATACTTTTTAAAATGCAGGCCTGGACAGCAAGGCTTTTTAAATTCAGACCTTTCTAAACCTCTCAGCTGATTTCTTTACAGTGCTATTCTTCATGACCTTTGCTCTTTTGCAAGGGCACCAGGGAGATACTTCCATGGGCTGGCAGCAGCCTTGTCAGCTCTCATCCCCTCTTGCCCCAAACTCCACCCATCCAGAACACATCAGTGCTGCATTCAGATCAGATCTGCTGTCAAGGAGGGGTTTCCCTTTGGTATATGAGGAAAGCTAGCATGGTCCATGCAAGATATTTCTGTTTATGGTGAGAACAGATCAGGAGAAAAACTAGAAAGTTCTCTTTCTTACTTGGAAGGCTTAGTTCTGGTGATTTATCATATTTACAGATGTACAGCTTTATATGGTCATGAGTATGCTACAGTGTTGTTTTCTTTTAATTATATTGATTTCAGATTGCAAAATCAGGCAACAAGCATTGGTAGAAAGGGAAATCCTCTTCTTGCACTTGATGGATAAGAAAAAGAAGAAGAATTATTCAAGTATCAGTTCTCCCTGGGCTTCTGAACCTACACATAACTCCTCAGGAGTCTCAGAATGTGATTATTACAAGGCTTGAGTCAATATTCGGTCAGAGCCCTCCAATTTTCCTTTATAAATTTCTATAATAGACTGATTTTTATCCACTCTGTCCTGGTGTTAATACAGAAGTGAGAGAGCTCTGGTCCAAGGAAAAGCTGTGGGCTTTGATGGAGTTTTCAGCTAAGAATTTTTCATTTGGTGGACCTCCAAGTGATGCATTTGAAGGAGGCTTTATTGCTCCTATGAATGCCAAGGAGAAGGCACTTGTTTGAAGGAACGAGTTTGAAGGTTTAAGGTGAAGAACTTTGGTGCAAATGTGATAACTTTACAATAAATACATTGGCCTAGACAAACTTGTTATGATAACTCAAAAAACGAGACCCAGGGTGAAGTAAAGTTGTGTTATTTTAATACACCCTTTGTTGCAGATGTGCTCCTGGGGTGTCAGGTAAAAACATCTGGGTGGCTAATGAGAATATTTTCATTTTCTCAGGCCAGCAGGTATTTTTACCTTCTGGAGGTTTAGATCACTGAAAGGACAAGCAACAGCTAAATAAACACTCTTACAAGTCAGTGACAGAGGAAATCGCATATTGTATGTTACTCACAACTGGTTATGCACTGCTTGTATCTAACTGTTAACATATCACAAAAAATATCATTGGGATTTGTAATAGTTCAGCTGGACACAGAATGTGTACTTGCACATTATGCACAGATACTTTCAGCATTACTTCAGTTTCTGCATACAGAGCTTTCTTTTTGTTGCTTTTGCTAGGTGTGTGTTGAGGAAGAAATCTGTATAATGCATGGCTAAAGACAAGGCATTTAGTTTGCAGCTCCATCCTGGAGCCTGAAGGAGGATCACCTCTGCTGGAAAAATTTCTTTCTTTGGCAGAGCCTCCCTGGCAGAGAGATGTGCAGAGACAGGTAAGGGTTGTGTTTGCATGTGTGGCTGTCCTGAAGGTATGAAAATCCTTCATGACCTCCAGGGAATGGCTGGAGTTAAAGCTGTC
Organism: Agelaius tricolor; assembly: GCF_023055355.1. Taxonomy (NCBI): domain Eukaryota; kingdom Metazoa; phylum Chordata; class Aves; order Passeriformes; family Icteridae; genus Agelaius; species Agelaius tricolor. The sequence goes on from NW_027269261.1 coordinate 10,527,347, forward strand.
TGACAGCAGAATTTATGTGTGCACAGGCTGCAGGTGGAATTGAGTCAGGAAGGTGAAATGATTTCCTGATTTTCTTTCCTCTGCTCCTCTGTCATGCAGCCCCCACCAAGCTGTGGTTTCACAAGGGCCGTAGCTGAGTCTGAAGAAATCCATGAAAGCACAGTGTGAGTTGTGAGTTCCTTGTGCATAGAGGTCTATAAAGGTTTAACTTCACTTTAAGCATTCCAAGTGACTCATTTGTGTCAGCTTTACCTTGAAAATCATAGCCTTTAATGACTCTTTATGGTGATTATCAGTAAAAACACAAGAACAGAAAGCTTGTTGTTCTTTAGCAGTATTAGGCACTAGATGCTCTTAAAGTTTTTTTTACCTTTTGAAACATTGACAAATTTGATTTGCCTCCCCCTGTAACCACCTTTGAGATGAGTGAGAGAAAGACAGAATCAGGCTTTTGGAGCCTGTGGCCTGTTCTGCACCTTCTACCTCAGCCCCTTAATGACTACAGTAACAAATTGACTCTTACCCCAGACCCTCAGCTGGTCTGGATCAGCAAAGCTGCTGTGCCTCTAATGGAGAAAAGGTGTTTGGCAGCAGCCAGAAATGGGACTCAGGGTACTTACTTAGTCCTTTATCTTAATTGTCTCATTCATGCCTTTGGAAGTGGGCTATGTGCAAGGTGCAAAAGTAATCATAACACTTGAATTTCCTGAGATTTGAGTGCTTGATTTCTCAGCTGATGTTGCTTTGATGTTTTTTCAATGCAGCCAATCTCATCCAGCTATTTTATGGCTCCCACTTCCAGTATCTCATATCCTTTTGCCATTGCTGGACTTGGCTTGCTCTAGAAGAGATCAGGGCTTCTGCAGGGTGCCAAATTTTCCTTTTTAAAAACACTGGCTTATGCTGATTTAGACAGTGCAATTCTAGGCACTTTGTCATAGAGAGCTTATGCCACAGGTTCTGAAAGAGAAAGCCCTTGAGTAAACTATAATCCTAGCTTGGAGCAAGAGGCAATAGACCTGTCAGTAACACAGTGGCATGGGAAATGCTGCTGTAATTAAAGTTCACTCAGCATTTCCTTTATAAATCTCTGTAATAGAGGCTTTGTGTGTTAGTGCAGCCATTTCAATTTATGTTGTTTTGAAACTAGGTAATCAGATTGTCAACTTCAGTGGGATCATTTCTCCATGAACGTATTTAGCAAAAGTATGCCTAAAATAATCAAAACCAATTCTTCTGTGTGGTGCTGTAAAAATAACAAAAATGGCTTTTAAGCCTGCCAGCCAAGGTTGTTTGGGAAGCCTTTAAGCTCAGGTGCAAGACTAGGGAGGCTTACAAAATTATAAAAATCTTGTAATACTCATTTCTTTTAGGTGAGCAAGATTTTGCCTAAAGTTAATAGGTTTTTGATAGCTCATAAGCTTTTTAAAAAGTACATCTACTGGTTACTATGTTGCAAAATACGTAAATATCTTTATTTTGGAGGTTTAAACAATACTGGGTTTTTTCCTATTAAAAAATCTATAAATACTGGATTTTAAATACCTTTTGGTACATGGAGTGGCCTAAGTAAGATTTTAAATACCTTTTGGTACATGGAGTGGCCATTGAAGTCAGATACTGGGTGCAATTAAATGTAAAGATTTTAAACTTTTAATCCCAGCATTATTATTATTATTATTATTATTATTATTATTATTGTTGTTGTTGTTGTTGTTGTTGTTGTTCTTGTTTTTCAAAGGTTAGCAAAAATACCCAAAGCATATATACCGTGCCTTCATGTGAATGTTTATTTAAATTGTTTGTGGAATAAAAACCCACAGAAAAATGAAAGTCTGTTCAGTTTGAAGTAGCAGAAGTGGCAAAAATTGCCACACAAGTCTTTAAAAAGGAGTAAATTCTTCTGTCTGGAGGGTTGACCCATTGAATCAGAATATAAAGACTTCACGGTGGTTCAGAATTTTGCCTCTGGTGAGAGGTAGAGGAATATTATTCCTTTTTAATTTTTTAAATTTCTCTCTCTTTTTCTGTCTTCTTTTTCTTTATTTTTTGCCCATCTGCTTAATACAGTCTGAGATTGTCCTACCTAATTTTAGATGACATTGGTTAACTCATTTTGAAATTAGCTGTAAACCCCTTCCAGATGTAAATTACAAATACAGAGCTCTGCAGTTGTGTCCAACTTCAGACAAAGAAGTTTGGATTCTCTTGTTTGGCCACCAGCACAGTAAATACTAGATTCTTGACTTAGGTTATTTCATTTCAGTCAAAAAGGATTGTTTGGATGTAAAGGATTTTCAGCAAGGCTTGCAGCTCAGACATTGCAGCACAGTGCTCAAACAGAACAAGGAGTAACCAGCAATTCTCACTTGGACTCTGCAGGAAGTGTCCGTGGCTCTGCAACACAGAGTTTGGGAAATGTTATTAAGATCTGGTATCTGTAAACTCATGGCAAGCCACTGGTCCTTATTCATCTCCTCAGAAGTGGGAACAAGTACAATCCCTTTTAAACCCTAACCAAATTTTGATTCTGGAGATAATGACACAGGGAGCAGATAGTTTCATGATACATTCTGCTGGACCCAAGGGACAGGAATGGATGGAAGGGAAAAGAAAGTTTCTGGTGAAACTGGTGGAAGAAAGGGAAACTATGGATTTATATATTTTTTCAATTCCTCTCTCATAAATATAACCACTACTCCTCTGAGGGTCACTATCATTACCTGCCAGTGGGCAGCACTGCTGCCAAAATTAGGAAACAAAAAAATGTTTACTTTATCAACAAAGTTAATAATAACTTTGTTAACTTTGATGTACATGGATAAGCAAGAGCTCACCTCAGCACTTCCTCTGAGCATGGGGTATCCTTGCATAAAAGCAGGTTAACAGGGTGGCTGAAACACTGGAAAAATCATTTTTACTACTCAGCTGCCTGCAGTTCTTTATATTCTGCATTAGTCATGTGCCAGTGTGTAGGGACCTCAAGGAAGGACCTACTCTCCATGTCACTTTGTCCTCTGATTCTCTCCTCCTTCAGGGTGGCCTTGGCTTTCCCCAGAGTGAACTGGTGGTTTCAAATTGGGTGCATTGGCCTCAGTAATCTGATCTTGACTAGCCTGGATGACATTATTAGCATGAGGCAGAACTCCGGTGAGGAAGGGATGTGCTGAACATTTCACATGGCAAATGTGCCAGACAGGCTGGAAATTCAGTGTCCTGTTGTGCTTGTTAAATAGCACCACTTTTTCAGCACTTCAGCCACACATCAGGCAAGACCATTCTTTATTCCCCCAGCAGTCAAGACTTTTTGTTACGATAGTAACCCAAACAGGCAGAATTTGTTGGTTTTTTTCAGTGCCTTTTGCCTCTTGTGTGTTCTCTCAAGACACATCTTTTCACTGAAACCACTTGAAATATTCTGAAAAAACTTCAAGCAGTAATGTTGTAAATTTTCTGTTGGCAAGTTTGTTGATAAGGTTTTAATCAAATTTATTGTAGTAGTAGCTATAATGGCCTTGTAGTTGAACAATGCTACTGCTATTTTCTGCTACTGCTTTTTTCTTTGATTGTTTATAGAAATAAATTAATTTAACAGATTAGGTAAATAAAAACATTCTTCTTATTGCCATTAAATCAGTAAAAGCTCTCACTGAATTTTGCGATCACCTTCGTATTTGATAAATCTTGTTGTTAAAATGTAGATATGAAAATGAGTTCCTTCATAATGGTAGATTTTAATCACACAAAGACTCTTCTTCATAAAGAGATTTGCTTTTAATTTAAAAGAAATTGCAGCATCAGCTCTTTAAGGTTCTGCATTGTACTCCTCTTCCATCACCCAAGACTCAAGCTATAACAGTAGTAGGTATGGTTAAAAGATACTGACTGCTTCTTTTGAATATCTGAAAGGTTTTTAATTAGTAGTTCCACTGGAGAAACAGGCTGTATTTTTGACTTGAATTCCCTCACCTTTTACAGCTAAAAGGATGAATATGAGGTTTTAGAAAATATATTAAAAATACATTGCATATATTTTATGTATTGGTAGTGTCTGTAGTCCTATGGAATTACTGTATGTGGATTTTTTTTACTTACTGTTGACTAAAGATGCTAAAAAAGAACTCTTGGGAATACCAATGAAAAGGGGAATTGCACTTGTTTATTATTGAGGGTGAGGCTGTGTGCAAAGCTGATCCAACAGAGGTTTTTAATTGCATTTTTTTCCAAGTTTCAAAGCATGTCTTTGATATTTACTGTGTAAATAGTCTATTTTACTACTGCAAGTGTATTATTCTCCATCACTCCTCTTCCTTTTGTCATAAAGATCAATATTTCCCCCACTGGAAATCCCATATAACCTCGGTGATTTCTGTGGCTTTTATGAAAGTGCACTGTTAAAGTAATATTTTCACTTAGCAACTGTAGGTTTGGGACAATCTGTAAGGAAAAAAATATTCCATTTCTCCATGAGACCATTTGTGTTTTGTTCAAGATCAGTGGGAATCTGCCATGTTGGTGTCCCAGGGAGAAAATCAGCTGCTAATGGAAGTTCAATAACAGGTAAAACTGCTAATTTTGAATGCTTGCAACCAACTTATTAAAAAGTGCAATTTTAAGGGTAGCAAAAACAGTAATTACTTTGAATGGTTTTAGAGTTCCCGGTCTGAACATTTCCTTCGAAGATTCTTTGAATTTTTAGCCAGAAAAGATCTGATGCAATTAGTGGGAATATTATTTGAAAACACATTTATGTGTCAAACCATATGAGCAGAATTTGAATGAAATGAGTTCAAGTGTGATGGTGTATCCTGTGGTGTTCTTCAAAAAATATTAACCACCTTTACCCTGTACAAGTGCAAATTATTATTCCAGAGTATATTATTACACTGCATTGCTCCTGTAGCTATAGCAGTACTCATGTACTGAAAATGACTGGGAAAATACTTTTCTACACAGTAAGAATAGCACTGTGGTCTTAATTAAGTGATTCATTTCAGTAGAATATGGATTTCAACTTGATAATAGTCCCTATCAGCAAGATAAATGCTAATTTATAGGTGGGAAATGATAGAAAATAAGCATCCAGGCAAAGTGGGAAACCATGAGCTAGTCCCAGTGTTCAGTGCCACTGACATTACTGCTATTGCATCTAACAATTCACGTGGAAATAAGAACATAATAAGTAAGAGATGGCAGTGGCAGATGGACCCCATCTGGAGGAAAGGACTTAGAGCAGCTCTGAGAGTGTAAAAAGGCTTTTTTTGGTTTGCTTTTGAATTAAACACCTTTTAGTCAGTCCAGAGGAGCCTGAAACTACTTCCTCGTACAATCCTACTGACTTCTGGTGATCCCAATATTGGCAACACACCTGAGATCAGCACAAATGTCCACACCAGCTCCCTCCTCACCTTTCTGTAGTGGTAAAGAAGCAACAAACCAGGGCTCCAGCTTGGGAGAACTTGGGTGGGGTAGAAAGAAACCAAGAAGTGTTACAGGAGCACAAAGGGAAAATTGAGTTGATATCATGCACACATCAGGGAGAGGTGTTAAGTTGCACAAGGAGCTGAAACTCTTCCATTTCTGGATGTCTCTGGCTGACTTTGAGAGCACAGAACATGTTTTGAATCTGGTATTTGTCAAGTAAACAAACTTCCAAGTTGTCTTTGGGGCCAAAAGGTGCCAGGGTGGCTGAGGCATTGGAATGTGGGGTCTGGAGCAGCTCTCCTCAGGCAATCTGCAGGGAAGGAATAACTGTGCACAGGGAGTGGAAATCACTGCTGTTGTAGAGAGCTTTTTAATTTTGGGCATATTTTCTGCTGCTTATCAGAAAATGACTGGATTATCTTGACTTCCTTATAATTTGAATAGTACCTGATTGCAGTGCTTGTACAGCATATTCAGTAATGGATTCTGGAGAGTGCTTATGAAATTGTTTATTATGCAGTAATCAGTTAAACACTTCCCTTGTTACCAAAATTCTCTGAAGTTGTTGGGATAAATAAGACCCCCTAACACTGTGTTTTAATGTTGGTAAGTCATTGTCTTATTCTTGTCCAGAAGGTGTGTGGCCCACAAAATTATGGCCTCTACACAGATACTGATATAAAACTTTTTCACTTATTTACACATTTTTAGCAGTCAAAGAAATGAATGCTCATTGGCTCTAAGTTAGGTATTTCACTTAATTAATTAGCATTCTATTCTCTATTGGTTATTGATTTCTCACTTTTCATACTAATTAGTTAGGAAAGTTATATCATTTACAACACCCTGTCTAAATTCCACAATGGATCTTCAGGTGTTACAAATGTGTGTAACATTTTCTGCAGATATGAACATTAAAAAGGGCAAATCAAACATATATTTTAGTTAATAACTATGTAAAATGATTTTATTTCCATTTAGGTACTAAATCCTCAGCATTGTTAAGCTTGGCATGCCACTGTGACTATTTACATTTATTTTATATATCAATGTATCTTGCTCTTTGGAGTTAGACCTCCACAGAAGTGAATGAACATCAGGTTAAACTTGGAAGGGAAATGTGATACCAGGAGTAGTAATCACATCTTCTTTCATGATTCAGGCAAAAAGAATTCTGCTATGTATAACAGTGAGAACTTTGATTCTTACTGAGTTTTCTATGGTTCTTTGAATGCTTAAAAGAAATGGTGTATTATTATGTTTGCATCCTTACTTTAGGGAACAACAGGTCTATTGAAATTTGTAAACTGCCCTTCAAGTCCATTTGTGGGATATAAGTCAGCTGGGAGATTTTTCTCTTTGCCCCCAATTAATGTTTTATTCTTGACCTTTAAAATGGAAGTTGTTTCTTTGACATAAACAAACCCAAAGTCACTGAAGAGGTAGCTGTAAACATTAAAGAAGTTGAAATAAGTGAAATGCAGGTAACTTTTTGGATAACAGCTGTTTTTGTTAAAGTCTTATTAAAGACTACAATTTGACACATTTAGATTTTTCTATTTGTCTGCATCTGGTTGGGAGATTTGCTTGTTTTTTTTCTTAGTAACTGAAGCCACAAATTGTAACACAGTATGAAATAAGCTTTTGAAACCACTAATTAAAGTGCATTATGTTTTTTCTAATAAAAGAAATAATGACAGAATCTAAAACACTCCCTTCCAGAGAAAGGGTCTAAGATAAGACCTTTTGCTGGTGCAAGTTGGCTTGACAAAAATAAATTCCATGAATATCAGACAAGCCAGGACAAAGTCTAAAGTTTTCAGGTATACAATAAGCATCTTCAAGACCTGCATATCAGGTGTGTAACTGGGATATAAATTGTCATTAAATAATTGGCTTGTAGGGGTCTCATTTTAGTAAAGGGTGACACAGGGTAGCAGTAACTCCTTTATAGGGCTCCTGTGCTCCTCCACAGGAGTGTTCATTTTCACCCTCTGAATTTTATGAGATGAGGGAAGAGTAAATTTGGCTGAAAAAATATCTGATATTGGGGACCTGAGACCTCAGGGAATACAAAGTTCCAAGTCAGAAATACACTGCTGGTTTTATTTGAACTTCCTGTGGCCACGTGCTGTGCAAAACTCTGGAGGACCAAATCTCCATGAATTTGGCTAAGATTTTAGCAGGCCTGTCAGAGCATCAGTGATGCTCATATCTAGAGATGTTCCCTTATTAGGGATTCTCATTCTGCCTTGTATATTTTGACTGCCTCCAAGCTCTATTTATGGTGTACTATAAATGTTTTCACATCAATTTGTCAGCCAGGAACAGTAAAATCAACGAACTCTGATTGCTATCAGTTCCCCATAAAAGCTATTTTATTTTTTACTTTTGCTCTTAATTGCAATGATGTGAGGATTGAGTCTTCTTTACAGCCCTGTAGTAACAGATTATTTATGTCATCTTTCACATTATTTATATGAATGAAGGCTTCTTTAATAAGAACTTCTATGAAAAGCTCTAAGTCAAACCCCAAAGGCCAGAAATTACTTTTAAATACTTTTGCATTTCAAATTACTTCCTACTTGTCAGTAAATATAACCAAGCTATATTTCAAACATTACCAAGCAACTTTAAAATTTTATCTTGCTTTCTTACCCAATTGAAGCTATGCTTGTTTTAAATGTATCTATGATGAGTTTCACAGTCTTGTTATGGAAAGGTTTAATTTTCTTTTGAATATTTTCCAGGCACTTAATTTAAAAATGGAAACAGAATTCCAGCTATATCATGTGGAGTTGTGGCCCTGATCAGGACTCTTTTTTTTTTTTTTTTTGTACTAATTAAACTGGGGATTTAATTAAACTGTGAATGGAGTTAAAGAGTATTTTTGTGCCACAGTTGCTGGCAGCTCCTTGGTGTTAGCAGTGCTCCTTTGCTCACTTCCTGTTGAAGCTGGGCTTTTGCCAGGCCTGTTTCCAGGGGTGGGTTGGACATCCTCCTCCTCAATAGCATTTCCCTCCACCAAAATATGGGTACCTTTGACCACTGAACCCACAATAAGCAATGAATAGGTGTGGAGCTGGTGCAGATAAATTTCATTGCCAACTTACCTGATTTGATCAGAATATCTTGGAAGCTCCTAAGCAGCAAATTCAAGTTCTGAAGATTCATTTTCTAGCAGTTTTATTGTATTGGAAACGGCTTGTAGGAGGGTGACAGGTCTTGATTACTTTTCTGTCTTGTAATTGTGGAAGTCCTGCTTTTTCTTAATGTTTGCTCAGGTTGCCCAGAATCACATTAGAATAAATGTAGTTTGTGACAAGAATGTGAGTGTTGAGTGAACATATTGTAATATCTGGAATAATATATACTGTTCTGAGAGCAGTGAGGTTTCATGTAAGGTCTGTGATCAGCAGCCAGTGGAGTTCTCAAAGGTTCATGGGTGGGTAGTCCTATATGTTTGTTTATAGTGTATGGAGGTTTTTGAGGAGGGATGGATGGCTTTTTGTTTGGATTTGTTTTTGATGGTAGGGAGAAGATCCATGCAAGAGACTTCAGCTTCTCTCATGTGTTGAGACTGGGAAAGGAGAGGTTTGACTTGTCCCCCTCATTGACTAATAAATGGACTCATTAAGGGAAAGAGAGAAAAATAGGATTAAACAACTGCAGGCCCAGTGCTTGCCTGACCACAAGTATGGCTGAAGGTTATTTATAAAGAAGTTAGAAGCACATCAGAGGGTACAGGGTCTGGAGGGTTAAAGACTGCTATAAATTCTCATTTACCTGCATTTCACTAAACCTGACAAACAGCAGTGAAGTTTATTCACTTCTGGGGGAACTTCTTGGGTTGTTTCCCACCAGATTGTCAAGACCTAGACAGATCAGCCAGCTGGTCTAACAGTTTAGGAGGAGACCTAGAGCAAAGCCCATTGAACAATTCTGACAGAAAACAGCCATCTTACAACTTGCAGACTGCAGGGCAGGCTTTTGGAGAGTGATGTTTGTCTATGCCTTGTCTACCCTTGTTTCATTATAAGTTATTGCTGCCTTGTGTACGTTTTTTCTACCCTGTCCAACTCTGTGATGACTGAAACCAGGCATAAAGCACTGGAGCATGGCTGAGCCAGCTGAGATTGAGCTGAAGAACTTTTAGGAACATGGTGTGCCTCAGCATAGCCCTTGCTTGCAGCTGAGAATTGGGCCAACTGTAATGAGGCAGTTAAGTGACTAATTATGAAGATTAAGGACCTGCTGGGATTTTCAAAATGATTATGAGTTCTATTCCTAGCTTTAAGCACCTTTATAAATCAGGCCCTGCTCCTGAAATTTGCATCTAGATGCCTAAGTGCCATGGGAATCTGAATAGAAGCATGGATAACAATGCAGGCCCACTCTTGGATTCTTGTTATTTTTTATTTTTTTCTTCCAGAGTTGCTATTAAATTTATGCATCTTTATTGCTATTAATTTATGCATTTATTGCTATTAAAATTATGCATCTTAAACATACAAATGAATCCTTGCAAGGTGCTGATATGAGCTGTTTTAGGTGACATGAAACATCCAACTCATGTGCTTTGAGTAGCTCATAAATGTGTTAAGGAAAATGTAATTGCTTCATTTTGGCCTCTTGATTCACTCTAGTTGATTATAAACAAAATGGGCTGGTTATAAACAGCTGGACCACAGTTGCTCCTTTTACCCCATTCCCCTGGGTGTTGACTCTTTCCGTGGAAGACAGAAGGTATTCCCGTGGAAAGGTGGATTTTTGCATTTTCCTGGTGTTCTTCCATAAGAGATGATTCTTTTTGGGGGGCCCCTCAGCTGGTGTGCAAAAATACTGAAGAATTTTACTTGTGCATCATAATGAGAGGAGAAAGTAGCTTTTGGGCTTTTCCTATTATATGAAAATACCCTTGGTATGTCAGGCAGGCTTTATTAAAAGAAGCGAGACAATCAAAAGAAACCAGAAGATTGCTTTGCAAAGTTCTTATAACACTGAGTGAAACATTTTGCCTAAAATGATAACTGAAGGAATTTTATATGATAGTCATGTTATGCTGGGAGCCTGAAGAGAGAGAGGTACAACTGTAGTGCTGAAATCCATGGCAGAGGAAGCACAGGGAGAGAAATCAGTCAAACTCTTGCTTTGTGTCATAAGTCAGTAAGTAAATAATCTTGGAAATCATTGAATCCCAAGAAGAAGAATTGAATCCCAACTAGAGAAACGTAGTGTAATAGTAGATAGTGCTGGCAGCAAATCACCAGGCAGTTGTTAAGGAAAACATCTATCTTAGATGTGTCCCTGATATATGGGAACCTGTCCTTTTCCGGCACTGTAGGTGTCTTGTGGAACACATTTTGCCAGCACAAATGTCTCTGTGGCTTAAGGAAATGGTTCATTAAAGTTGCTTAACTCTAAAAAAGAGTCAGTTCAACTTTGGAAAATTCTATATTAAACTGTCTCTCTGACATTCTCTGACAGGATAAGCGGAATTCCTGTCAGTAAATCTGTAATCCAAGGGAATGGTTATTGGGAGACTTGAATGACACTGAGTTTAGTGAGTGGGATATAATGAATGCTAATGCACATGGATTTGTGGGAAATAGAGCCTAACAATTTAGACATCCATGTTTTGAGACTCTGTATTTCATTGATAAAGCCATTGATTTAAAGTCTGCCATAAAAGTTGTCAGAGTCCAAAATCCTCAGACCAGATTCTTTTAAATATTCCATGAGTGAAGAGTGTAATGTTTAATGTCAAACTTACTTCTTTAAAGATATTTAATGTTCCATGCAACTTTTGGTTTAGCAGAGTGGTACAAAATATATAGAAAACACAATGCAAATGTAAATTACGCTTAGAAAAACGTAAAATTTGAAGAAAATCTGCCCCTTTAAATCAAATAAAGAAATCAATCACAATACTAATGTGATTCACTTTACCTGTCTTAACATTCTTGGCATCCTCAGTTGCCAGGAAGGAATATTTGGGCTGAAGCCAGCTCAAACCTGTTGCTCTGTTTGAAAGTATTTTGTTAGTTTTGGGTGAGCCACATCATTGCTTTTGCCATTCTGGTCTGATCACTGCTGTGGCTCCACAAAGCCAGCTGCTTTGTACTGTGCTCTGAGCTTCCTGGGCACTTCACCCTTGCCCAGCTTTGAGTGTTGTTCATTTTGAGGGATTCATTCAGAGGCTCCTGTTCCACCCTGAGGGGTTTAGTCAGTCATAGATATCTGAAGGGGTTTGAATTCAATAGATTGTGGCATTTTTGTTAAAAAGTAGTATTTCCATGGGCCCTGCTAAATGGAATAAAGCAGGTAAATGTTACTGTCATATTTTCTGAAAAATCTCTTCACCAGGATTTTTTCTCCTGGGAAGCTGAGAAGTCTCAGAGAAAAATGATCTCATTTGCTTTTCTTTGTTTTGCTGCTTTGAAATGTAGTTTGGAGATTGTTTATCTAACATGTGAATTGTTTTAACTTAATAACTAATCACCATCCAGCTGTGTCGGGACTCTAGAAACAGTCACGAGTTTTTCATTAGTTTGTTAAGCCTTTTGTAAAGATACTTTCTCTATGCTTTAGTATAGCATTCTTTAATATAATATCATAAAATAATAAATTAGCCTTCTAAGAACATAGAGTCAAATTCTCAAATTCTTCATCCTGAAAACCCAGCAAATACCACAGGTAAATATGTCTCAGAATATATTTGTTAGCAGCCAATAATTTTTACACACCTCTGTTTCTCATGTGGTCCCTAAAGGGCCTGCATTTTAACCCTAAGGTATTTTACATCTTTCTTTTACTCTGCAAGTAAAATCATCACGAATTTGGATAGGCAGACAGCTCCAGTTTGGGAGAAGTGTGTCACTTGCAGAGAGAGCAAACTGAAAGCTCTGAGTAATGCTGAACTCCTTGGTGAGGCAGGCACAAGGAGACAATATTCACTGTGGCCACATGTAAAACCAGGCTGGTGGCAAGGAACACTGCCACACTTAAAGCATGGGCATCAGTGTCTTGTGGAAAAATGTAATGAAAGCTGAAAAAACTTTGAAGGCTGATATATCAGTTGGATTTGAGAGCAGATGAATGCAAGACTGAAGTGGAGAAAGTCATGGTGCTTGTCATGCAGTAGCAAAATGCACAAGCAACTCATCCCTGATGTGTTCTGCCAGAAATTGTCATCAACAGTGGTTGTTTCTCTTAAAAAATACCTAATTCAGATTAATTAGAACAAAGGTGGTTTTGCACACCAGCTGAGGCCCCACATCTCTCATCAGTCAGACCTCCTGTGTGAAGGTAAATGTTTCTCTTACCCTTGTTTTGTGCAAGCAGTGGGCAAGGTAACCCTTGCAGTGTGTCTGCAGAACTATTTCTGCTTACCAGGGCACTACAAAGCAATCAGTGTCCCATTCTGTCTCCTGAGGGTGTGTGACTGTGCTATCAAAATTTCCATGATATGTCAAATTAACTCTGTGTCTACAGCATGGAGATTTAATTAGGTTTTGCACGTGATTGTAGGGAAATCCTGGTTGTGTTGTTTCTCAGGTGGATCATGTTTCCAGCCTTGACTTCTTTCTGCTCTTTAACCACACCAGGCTCTTCTATAAGCTGTTTGTTGCCCTGTAGATGCAAATTTATCTGTTTGAGGAACTGTGTCATGCCTTGTACAGAAAACTGATGCTCTGCTTTCCCTCCTTCTCTTTCTGTTCAAGCTTCCCCCACATAGTTGTTTACACTAAATTATGTTCAACCAAAATATCACTTATATTTGCTGCAAGTTCAGTTTGTTTTCAGTTCTTTGGTTGCCAGCTTATTTGACCAAGTGTTTTGTGAAAACCAATGCCTCCTATTGATAATATTTATTTACAGCTTTAACACAAACTGCTGCAAACATTTTAGCAATTTAGGATTACTACCTTTGACCCCTCTCTTCTGGTCAGATAATGTGTGAACATTGAAGTACATTTTAGAGGGCTTTAAAATCTGCTTTTTCTTGTACACAATTGATGAGAATCCCTTTGTGTCACTGTCACAATTATGTTCAGAATGAGTGTGTGTGTATAGATATGAATGAAGGCTGATAATGCTTGATAACTCCTAAGTGGGGATTTATATTCATGGAAGGATTTAATCACAGGAGTATCTGCACATAAATATGCACCTGTGAGAATGGAATTTGTTAAATAAAGCAGGCAGCAATCTGTAGCTGCAGGGAGATAGCAATGCTATCTGATGAGGCTAATGGCTCCAGCACTGTGTTTTGTTAACACCTTTGTTCTTTTCTGAGCTTCTTAAGAAAGGAAAAAACAGCATCTGATCTCACATCTTTCATGAGAGGAGTGTATTGATTTCTTTTTATTTAGATTCCTTTCACAGTTTTTGGACAGTGGATAAAATACTGGTGAAGGCAGAATCTTTCCACCTTCCTCTGTATCTCTCAGCACCTTATGCTAACCAAACCATCTCATCCTGACCGTGTATTATTGTGCATTATATATTTATATATAAATTTTATATGTAAACCCACATTATACTTACATAAAATGCTGCTAACTGTAGGTGACTGGCATAAGTGACCAGGAAAAGTGAAGGTAAAGAGTTTTTTTATTGGTTGGTCTTTCAGTTTAGGTCATGTGGAAAGCTTATCTGCCTGCCTTCAGAATGTGTAAGAATTACTGAACAGGCATCTTTCAAATTTCAGTAAAGTTCTATAATAAAATCCAGGTTCTGAATGGGGAAAATGCAATAATTGGAAAAGTATAATTGAGAAGAGGCTACATGAAGTGCTCATTTAGAAATATGTTGCTGTTTTCTGAACAGTGATAATGAGAAAGTTAAGGTGGGAATTGTCTGCATGGAAATTCAAACTTGTTCACTACACTGGTTAAAGGAAAGAAATTTAAATTGCTGTGGACAGACTTAGTTAAGAAAAGCTGCTGCTAATTGAATTGAGCTATGCTGAAAATCAGGCTTTAATGGAAATAAGAGGTTCCACATACTTATTTGCAGCAATCTAGCTTATGGAGTTTAAAATTCAACAGAGGGAAATTACAGTGTAGATGGCCTTTAATAGATTTGAACTACAAACCTGGGAGTAGGCTCTCAGCTGGTGAATATGTGCCTGCTGAAGTTCCCTTGACATTCACAGTAGGATCTGCAGGCTCTGCCTCCTTGCCCAGGTACATTGTGCTGCTTTTCCTGGGAGCAAACACAGAATTCCCTGTGAAGCTGAGGTTTGACTTTGTCCCTAGGGAGATTGAAATGCCATTCCAGAGCCATGTTTCAGCATGGAGTCTCTTCCTGATGAGAACAGATGGGCACCAGAATATTGCCCAGTGGGTTGGGAACCCTTATGTAATAACACTTTTTTGCATCTGCTCATATGAATAAGTAACCATGAAATTGGTTTGTTTAATTAAAAGCAATTCCCAGTCCTGCAAAAGAGCCACTCTCATAGAAGTCTTTAATAGAAAGGCAGCTGCATGAATTTATCAAATTTCCAGAATCTTGCAAGCCTTGAAGACTTATGAAAAAGAATTTGTGTGTATGTATCTGCAGAGGTGCTAAGAAATCTAGCTGCATGACTGTTGCTACTTTCCCCAACACCTATGAGAGTGATAGAAATTCAGATATCTGCACTAAAATACTGGAGATACACAGGATACAAAGAAGGAAGCAGACTCTCAAGACTAGTAGTGTGCAGTTGTAAATGTGGATAAAAATATCATACAAAGTTGTTTTCCTGTTTTTTTTTTAATGGATGGAGAACATAGGACATTTAATTTGATTCAGACAGTATCTGAGTATGCACAATATAAAATATAAATACCATAAAGTCAGTAGCATCACATGCTTTATAGAATAATATATCCTCATACTGCTGAAGGCACCCACAACAGTGCACCTTCACACAGAGGGAGGAGAAACCATGCAAGGAGAAGTCTTAGGCATCTGCTCAAGTGTTTCAATCAGTTCCTTAGTTGAGACTGCAGCTGTCAGTTGTATAATTTAAACATACATTACTGGGGCTGTAATGCCCTCCTCGTTTTTAATCATTTCCACCAAAGCAAATCCCACTCCAGAGGTTTGGCTGTTCTAACAATGTGTTTGATACAAACCTCCCTGAGATATGAAGCAGGATGGGCAAACAATTTGGAAATTATAATAATCCAGTGGAGGTTAAGGCTCCTTTGCTCTACTGGGATGTAATAAAATTGGAACCTTATACATACATCTGAAATAAATTAGCTGTGAGTGGTTGCTGGAATTTCATTACTCTAGGGTACTCTTCCTTTAAATTTGAGATACATTGGAGCTTCCTATTATCTAGAAATGCATTAATTTCAGTGGCATATATTTCTAGATTGATGTTGGCTACAAAATTATTGGAGTTTTTGGGATAAAATGGGATCATAAGAGGTCATTTTGAAAGGCAGACAATATAATTATTATTTTAGAGTCTGTGACTACTGGTCAGGAGATACTTTGCAGTTCCTTCCTGTTTAAAATACCTGATTTGGTGTGAAGGAGGCTACAGAAAAGTACCACTGGCTGAATGTACTGACAAAGAAATTTTAAAGTGGGAGAGGGAAAAAAATGAGAGCGAGTCAGCACAGATGTGGAGAAAAAGGTGCATCTCTTATGAAAACCAGATACAAAAAGAGATAATGAAACCTTAGGTAGAAGCAAAAATGATTGTTAAGTGTTTGTTTTGAGGCAATATACCCTAATGGAGGGCTGTGGAGCATGGGGAGGAGCTGATGATGGAGAGGGATGGAGTGTAGGCAGGAGTCAGTGGGGTTAATGACCTAAGAAACAGCAGAGAGGGGAAACAGAGGATACTTAGGAGCAGAAGAGACAGCATGAGATATGAGATGGAGAACTCAGAAAGGAGTTGCTGTGGGTGTGGAGCTTCCCAGGAAATGCTCAGCAGCCGTGGGGAACAGGAGGCAGCAGGAGCCAAGGGGAGGTGAAGGATGACTCAGTCCTAGGTGTGTGCTCAGGGTGTGAGTGATAAATTGCCTTCATTTGCCCAACCATCCTGCTCACAAAGGGCACCTCAGTCCTCCCCTCTTGCTGTTAGCTCTGCATTTCTCCTGCATTTCTCACTGCAGTGTCTCAGAGGAAGGGAGTCACTATGGCCTCTGCAAGCTCCCCAAATCCAACCAATCCACTGTAAACCTAATCCACTCCCCTAAAAACTGTAACAGGGCTTTGTGGCAAATTTTCAAGGAGCCTCTTTGATCAGAACATAGGTTTTTAGAATACAATGAGGATATTTTTGCATGTTTACTACCATTTCTCCTTTTTTTTTCTTTTTTTTTTGTGGTGTGTTGTGACCTCTAGAACAAGATAGTTTTAGAAAAACAATAACTTGCTTATAAATCTCTTCCCAGGCTATCCAAGTTCTTATGCATAATATGATTCCTGACAATTCTTGAGGAAGTATTGTTTTCTCTTTCTTAATATGATCTCAGCCTGCATATGAAGCAAATGTAATTAAACAAGCAAACCCAGCCCAAGTAGCTGGTTGTCATAAAGGTTTGTGCATCCTGCAGTTGGTGTGTGTTTGAATTTTGTGTTTCTTATCTGACTTCATTTCCTAATTCAGAGCTGAGTATTCTAGAGCCTCAGGCACTTGGGCCAAGGTACATACACTCTGTTTCTTCCCGTGTGCTCACTGACAAGCTTGTGTAACTCTGAGGAGCACCTCCTCAGGAAGGTGCCCTGAATATAAAGTCTCAGTGCACTGAATTTAAAGAAAGCCTTGCCCTTGGAGTGCACATCAACCCTTGCTGACAGGAGCACTCCATAATGTGCAGCCACTGTAGCAATATGGTCAGATGGGAAACAGCATTAAAGTCATAAAAACAGTTAATAAAGAAAGCTAACAGTAGCCTTGAAGTATTTTTCACATTGCAGTATATATTAGAGACCAGAGCCTTTGTATGTCCATTTTTGCAGAGTGAAGTGAGAACTCCTCTCCCAAGGACCAAGTTAATTGGCTGGCAGACAAAAGTGTGAATGTGCAAGGAGGGAGACATACAAAGCATTCAGCCTCATCATGTTTATTACCCCCTGGGAGTGTAAAAGAGTTTGTCTGCATCCCATAGGAAATGGAGCAGTGCTGCAGCACTTACAAAATATAATCAGTGTATATTGTAAGGCAAATTCAATTCCACTTCATAAAGCTCTCACTGTGTGCTGCCATAATCAATAGGAATAGTACTTATAGGAGATGTTATCTCAAAGTAGTTTTTTATTTCCTTCAAGTGGCTGTGGGTATCCTGCATCTTGCTGATTCAGTTCTTTGTGTGAGTACTGTAAGTTTTAACTATTTTTATAAGCTAAACCCTCAGGTTCTTGGAGGGAGTGAAATTGCCCATTCAGCAGTTCCCATGTATTGGTTTGTGAGTATCCCACCTTTTTCTAAGGAGCAAAATCAGCTCTGCTCTAAGACTGGTCTCAGGCTTGGCTCTTGCCTTCTGTGTAGAGAACTTTTTATATCCAAAATCTGGCCTGACCTTTGAGATGAAAGAGAAATCTATGAAAACCATCATGCTTGGTGTGGTTTCAAGCACTAGGAGAGATTATCCTGTTTTCTTTCCTGTGGAGAATTATAACAACTCAGTTTAATGTAGAACAGACTTTGAATGTGGTGTTCATCCCTCTTTATGCCAGAGTTATAAATTGTGACTCAAAATGTTTCACTAAAAGGAGAACATACACTGGCTGGATTATGGAAACTCTACATAAACAGAAAGTGAAGAGATCATGTTGAGAAAGGAGGTCAGGTAGAAGGACTCCAGAGAAGAGAACAACAAGGTGTCCAGGGAATAGAGAAGGTAAATCAAGTGTCCTTCTTGGTAATGCAGGACAAAAATCAAAGTTTTATAATTGTGATCTGCATACAATCTCTCTGGTTTTAAAGAATAAGTTGGATGTTTTAGTATTTTAGGAGTTGATGCCTTCTTGCCTTCCGAGGAGATGCCAGTATAAAAATGCCGCTGGAACTTGAAGCTTTAGGTCATACATCATTAATTTGCAGTTGATTTCAGTGGCAGGTGTGTGAGGTTTGTAGGACTTTTCTTTTTCCCAGAGATCTTGGGCACCAGTCACTTCAAATGACATTAATAAAAATGACCAAGGACTGGTTTCCCTGGGAAGTGATTTTTTTTTTTTTTTTTTTTTTTTTTTTTGGTATCACATGGATTTGTCCTCTGGAACACAATTAATAAATAATAGAATGGACTTTTTATTTACATGATAAGGTAAAGGCTGAGGCTTAATATATAATGGCATAATTACTGAGCATAGTTTAACAAAATATGATTTAGCTTAATCTTTTTATGTTTATTTTTTCTGAAAACATCCTTTTTTAGCCACACAGACAACAGTACTGAATTTTGTGCCAGGACATATATTTTGAAGAAGAAAGAGAAAGGAAGAAGAAATAAATAGGCGGGGAAGATGTAGGCAGTGGTGCCTGCGTGGCTTCTGAACCTTCAAATACTCCTTCCACTTTATTCTGTTGTTCTGTTCTGGAGTTACAACTTTTAAAATATACATTCTATTTCTTCACCACTGTAAATCCTAAGTGCTCAGCTGCAAGTCTGTCTAAAACAAATCTTATTTTTACAGTGGAGATTAAATGTTTTCCATTAGGGATAATATCTGCATTTTATCCCTTCTGAAATCCATGAGAGACAACCTCATGCCAGCAGTGCAGCTGGAGCAAATCAATACTTTTTAAAGTCTGTCTGGGTTTATCATTCAATATCTGTGGTAGGTTTTTTGCTATTTATATGTACTTATAATAGGTAAAAGTATTAATGATTAAAAGGCTTGGTATGTGTGGAAAAGCCTTGAAATCTTCTCAAATACATGCAGAGTATTTTTATCCAACACATTTGCAGAATGATTTTTCATCTCACTGTTCAAAAAATAGGTTAGGTGTGCATGTTTCTGGACGTGAAGTGTTTGTATTCTAAAGTATCATGACAGCAAAGAAGATTTTGGATATCCTTGTTTGTGATAGGAGAGGGTGGTTGTGATTTTCCCAGATGTAATAGTGCTGGGAAAGAGTTGAAGCTGGGAGCTGTGTCCAGATAGCTCCAGCTGAATGTCCCTGCCTTGGATGCAAAGCCCATCTTCCTCTCTCATAGAAAGGTGTTGTTGCTGTTGTTGTTGTTTATTTTTGTTTCAGAATTATTTATAGTATGATTTCAGATGGGCACAGTTTGAAAGGAGTTTTACTGTTCCCTCCTGCTATTTGAAAAATATCCAGCGAGCATCTTCCTGGTTTTAGTAGGAGTCCTGAACTTGAGGAGCTCTCGCACTTCCAGAGCAGCTTCAGATCTTGTCTTGAACTTGAAGCAATATTTGTTACTGAAGGAAATAAATGTGATTTTTGTCATAACAGAATGACAGTATTAAAGGAAAACATTCTCCAAGCAGTTTTGCATAAAGTGCTGAAGAACTGAGCTCTTTGTCTGACATGCATTTGAGGTTCTAGAGAGATGTGCTTGCTTTTATTCCTCACTTTTCTGGGGGCCTATATCTGATTTTCTGCAGCTACATTTGACATATTTAAACAATTTTGTTCAGAAATTATTTCACCTGTCCTGCTCCTTTATATTTGAACAGAAATCAAAGCACCCAGATACCAGACAATGAAAGATATTTACCAGTGGCAGGATTTTATTTCTTCACAGACACTGTGGAAAAATGAGGTAATTCCTATGGTGGCTTCTGGAGCTGCCTTTGGAGTGTGCCACACTGATGTAATGATGAGATTGGACATTATCTTGTTCACCTGGACATGCTTTGGCTTTGATTCTCCATCAGTTCTGTGGGAAATCAAGCTGCTTGCCAGTCCCATTCAGTGAGGGACTGTCACAGATGCCTGTTCATTATCAAAAGGAAATGGTATTTTCTTTTGGCCATATGTTCTTTGGCATTCCCCTCTACAACTCTCCAGAAACGTGCTTGTCACCCTCAGAGATGGTGTATGCGCAGAACTTGAACATTGGAGCTTGTAAAGGGACTGAAAAACTAATAAAAGTGTGACAAAATAAGTCCTTACCCTAAAAGGAAAAGGACTTGCATATTGATAACTCTGAAATGAAATAATCAAAAATTCATGATGGTGCATTGTGGAT
Source organism: Agelaius tricolor (assembly GCF_023055355.1). Classification (NCBI taxonomy): domain Eukaryota; kingdom Metazoa; phylum Chordata; class Aves; order Passeriformes; family Icteridae; genus Agelaius; species Agelaius tricolor. The sequence continues at coordinate 10,547,944 of NW_027269261.1, forward strand.
TAAATGCATGTCTTCATGACTAAACCAAATGTGAAATTGGAGTTTAGAATATTCTGCTACCAACAGAAGCAGAATTTTTCCCCTCCATCTGTTTTACTGGTAGCAGAAACTTATTCTGGTGTCTGCACAGCACTGGAAATAATTTTAAAGTTTTTATTAATATTTTGTTATCAAAATGCTCAGATTAATTAAAAAAAACTATGCAATGACAGTAGATAATGCCAAAAGAAAAGGTAATTTGTGGTTGCAATGTAAAGGTAGTGTAGTGTAAAGGACAGGATCTGTTTTGCCAGGTGTGAATCTCCCTTACATCCTTGTATGTGGGAGCAAGTATTGGAATTTGTCCCACAGGCAGAGTAGGTGACGTGGAGTTGAATGTTTTGTGGAACTATTTAATTTCAAGGGAGTTCCAATGGAGTTTTGACACTAACCTTGAGTGCTCTGCATGCAAAATTCTGAGGTCATGAAAATGCATGGTAAAATGAGAGTAGCCAGCCAGAAATGGCAAGAATTTGATGTTTTACAGCAGAACATTTTGTCAGGTTCTAGCCCCTCGCCCCTTCACTTCTGAACGAAAAAAATGCACAATTTGGTCATGGTTTTTTTGAAGGCCTGAAGTAAGTACATGCTTTGGGGCCCCTGAGACATTCACTGATGTCTCAGTGAAATACACTTAAGTGTAACACATTTCATTGTGACCAGGATCCTGGCTGGCCTCAGTCTGCAAGCCAACAAAACACCTGCACAGACATAAAAGAATCTGTTAAAATAATTTAGTGTTAATTAAAACATACTGAGTGACCCAGTGACATTTAGAAAAATGATGAATGGATGCCAGTGATGCATTTTGTGAATTCTAGCCTGAGAAAGCAGGAGATTTTAGCTCACTCTGTAATTCATTCATTAAAAGTGGCCCCTTCTGGTGTTTAACACTGCATGGGCAGCTTCAAGTAGACTGAAGAGTGTCTGACCTAAGGGATTCACAAAGGGAATTTGGAGAGGCAGGAGGCAATTACCTGTACTGGAGTTTGGCCAGGAGCTGGGAGCTAGCATTGCAGAGCTCATTAAACCCTGTGAGTAATGAAGAGCCATCTTTTACTGCCAGGTAGAAATGACTGTGGTTCATCTTGGAATGACTTGGCAGGATTCACTTTTCCTGGGAACACTGAAATGACTGACACTGTCAGGAGCTAGGAAGTACTCACTGGATAAAGCATTTCTTTTGTCTAGTGGGCTTCTCTCTGGCAAATTCATTTTCCCCTGCAAAAGATATGGTTAGAGGACCAAGAAGCCCATAAAGAGCATTCTTCTTGACTTCATAATTGAGCAGCCTCTCTCTTTGTTGCCAAAAACATGTTGGGCATTGCAAGATGTTTCTGATAACTGCCAAAAAGGGGGTTTGCATGTTATCACTTTCTTTTTCAGGATATTCCAAGTGATCATACTTTGTGTTTCATGACAGAATCTTTGTATTTGATGACAGAGTGTATTTATCAAAATTATTCCACAATTTATATAAATATTCTAGTATTATATTATAATTTTTATTTTCAGTGTGAAATCATGATTTTCAAATATTTTATCAAGATTCTGAATTGTGCATTTAGCATAAGTATTTAACTTACAGGTTAATGTGGTTTCTTTTTGGTTCTTCTGTCTCCTTTAGCTGAAAATTCTTTCCAAAAAGTTACAAAACTCTTGCCTGGAGTATGAAGTAGATCTATACTAATTTTTTGTTTGTTTTTAAGTAGAGATGGAATAGAATTATTTCAAAGGCTTACATTTCTCAGAGGAACATTGGGACCCAAGTGATTTCAAGGAATTCTTTAGGAGATTGTGAGAAATCTAAATTAGCACTGTCTGTATGTTGTGCCTAGCCAGAAACTGTCAGAATAACCAGCAAAGTTTGCCTGAGGAGGCAATATGGTTTTATTCATAACCTAAAGATCACAAATCTTGGTTTTTATTCCACTTTAACTTTCCAGTCTGTATCTGTTTTATTTCAGTTTTTTCTGCTGTTTTTGTTTAATTAGGCTGCCAGACCTTTGGTCAGGGACTGTTTTACTGTTTTTATACACTGTAATTATAATAAGAGCATGTGAGATTGTCAGCACCGTGTGGAATAAATTTCAAGTACTTTAAACCAATTTGAAATTACCAATTTCACCAAGATTCTCATTAAGCAAGGCACTTGACTGTGGGGTTCTCTTTTAGCATATGAATGCCACTCTTGATTATTTTAAGGGTTGAATTCAAACACCTGCTGAAGAGCTTTGTAGTGAAATATATTCTAGAATCAATCTGCTCAGAAATGCACTTATAAGCAGAGTTTAATTCATTCTAGCTCTATCATACTTCTGAGACAGAATGACATGCTTGTGGGGAGGAGCTCAAAGCTCTGGTTCATGTGACAAGGGGAGATTTCCTGGACCTTTAGTGTTTGATTTGTCTGTCAGCAGCCCAGGAACACCGGGACCCTTGTGCCCAGCCATTCTGCCAGTGTCCCATTACAGGGATCCTCCACTGAACAGTCCTGCTGGGTCACAGGTGGTCCTACTGACTTGTTCAGGGACACACACCAGCAGTATAAGGGAGACCCCTCAATGTCTCTTCCCATTTTCTGACCCCTCAGCAGGTCACCCACTTTATTCTGTTGTGTTCCCTGCTGCTGGTCACTGCCAGTGCCTGGGAAGGACTTACACTGACAGTTCATGGAATAACATTCCTTATCAACATAAAATTGTGACAGGTTAAGGTTCAGGGACTGACAGTGAAAGTATCTGACTGCAAAAACATATTCAAAACAATTCAGAGAAGCTCTAATTCCCAGTAAAAGTATTCAGTGTGCAGAGTACATTTCTTATCCACAGGGGAAGAAGATAGGTTGAGCCTGTTGACTGATCCCAGTAGTTACAATGGAGTCTTCCCTAACTCACTCCTATTCTCAGCTTACTTTTCTGCTATTTCTTTATGTTTAGGTGGAGCTCGAGTGACTCTTAGTCATAGATGCCTTTGTTACTGATTGGTGTAAAATTCTCTTGCTTTGCTCACAGCTGTATTCAGTAAAGCACAGAGCATGTGCCCTGTGAGGGGTGGTCACACTCTGGGGTGGGGGATTTTGGGAAGGGGATGTGTGTTAGTACAATTGTGTTATGGTGAACTGAGCTCATCCAAGGAGGGTGATTTTGGGAAGGGGATGTGTGTTTGTAGGGGCATACAGTATGGGTAAATGAAGGTGGTATAGAATGTAATTTTATCCCCTAAAGAGTTGCAGCTGGGTTAATTACTAAAGATTAGGAGCAGGCCTGATGTTAAGAGGCCACACCTGTAGCCAATAAGAATCGTGTTATAAAAGAGTGGATTGGTGGGAATTGGAGTTAGTTGGTTACTGCAAGGACAAGGAGGAGTCAGTGCCTAGAGGAGCTGCCTGCAAGAAACATCAAGGAGGTAGGAAACTCTAGTAATACAGAATCTTTGCAATATAATGACAATAGAACTCTTGCAATATATGATAATGTGTTAGTACAGTTGTGTTATGGTGAACTAAGCTCATCCAAGGAGGGTGATTTTGGGAAGGGGATGTGTGTCCATACAATTGTGTTATGGTGAGCTGAGCTCATCCAAGGAGGGTGATTTTGGGAAGGGGATGTGTGTTCATACAGTTGTGTTATGGTGAACTGAGCTCATCCAAGCAGGGGGATTTTGGGAAGGGGATGTGTGTTAGTACAGTTGTGTTATGGTGAACAGAGCTCATCCAGGGAGGATGATTTCTCCCCTGTTCTGGCTCAGCCACAAGATGCCTCCAATCTCCCGTGGCTGACAGGCCCTGTGCAGTTTATCAGCTGCAAAGCACCATGGAGATCCCCTCCCTGCCAGGACTCTAAGGGAACTTGGCCGTGGTGTTTCCACTCTGCTCCACTCTCTGTTCCATCTCCTCAGCAGAGGCTGTGGCTGCAGGTTGTGTCTGTGGAGAACCATCCTGGAGCAGGCTTGGAGCACACCAGCAGCATTCCATCCAGGGAGCAGCAGCTGCATTTTACCCTGTAAATCTTGTACTGTTACAGCTTCTGTTAGGATGTGAATATAACTTCTCAGTGTCCTCTAATTTTGCCTCCAGGTGTTTTTCCAGACTTGAGAAATCTATATAGAAATGAATGAGGGTCATTTCCCTTGAAAGTTTGGGGAGTTTTTGTCTTCTGTAAATGCATGACAGATGCATTTTAGTCTGCATGAGAGATGTATTTTGTTGCAGGGAACTAGCCCATCTCTCTGCATTAAATGCATGAGAGATGTATTTTGTTGCAGGGAACTAGCCCAGAGAAGACCTCTAAGAGAGCTGATAAGGCAGTTTTGCTGTGTTTTGGTCTATTAGCCTGTCAGCTGTTTGCACCAGTGTTTGAATGCTGAGGTTTTTACATATTTGAATGCAGGTAGAAGAGCTGGTTAGTAAGGAAAAAAAAAAAAAAAAAGGTGAAATCTTGGATCACTTTCCCTGACCATTTAGCCAGTTATGGCCTAAAATCTTTTAAATTTAAATGGTCCCCCCACCCCCCCGCCTTCCTTTTATCTATTTTATTTTTATTTTAAGTTGCTCAGAGCACAAGTCTTATGAGAAGTAGCTGAGTGTACTGGGAGTTCTTTAACCTAGAAAAAAGAGGCTCAGAGGGGACATTATCACTCTCTAGTAACCCGAAAGGCTCTGGGGGACCTTATCACTCTTTGCAATTGCCTGAAAGGAGTTTTGTAGCAAGGCAGGTGTTGGTCTCTTCTCCCACGTAACAAGCAAAATGGCATCAGGTTATGCTGGGGGAAATTTTGATTGGATATTAGGAAATATTTCTTCACTGAGAGTGTTGTCAAGCATTGTAACAGGCTGCCCAGGGAAGTAGTTGGGTCACCATCCCTGGTGGCATTTCAAACACACATAGATGTGGCACTCAGGGATGTGATTTAATGGCGGACTTGGCAGTTCTGGGTTAACAGCTGGACTCAATGATCTTACAGATCATTTCCAACCTGAGTTATTCTTGATTTACCTGGAATAAAGCTCCATTCCACACAACTTTATTTAGATGCAGAATGCTATCAGGAAGATGTGTTAAATTTTATTGCAGCATTTCATAAATGGATGCTGCTTATTCAAGAAAACCCATTTCAGCGGGCTAAATGAAAATAAATAAAAAGATATGCATTATTTACAGACCATAATGTGAGTAAGAAGGCTGCATGCACAAATAGCAGATGAAAACCCAGCAGATGTTGTAAGGAAAATTACTGTTCAGGAAAAAAGCTTGTCTTCAGGCCCACATGCTGTATATATACACACTGTGATAAAAACCAAAGGTAAATCGGTTTTACACAAGAATTGTCAACCCCAGCTTTTACCCTGAGGACTGGAAACCCCTGCATTGGCTTCCTTCAGCAGTAGGACTGCATCTTGATTGCCATCTTCTTTCTTTATGTAAATAGGAGGAAGAGATTAACCTGTGTAATTAGGAGATTGCTTTTGCTTGATTTTCCTAACTGGTATTTCCACCAGACCTAGAAAATAATCAACAGCTTGCAAGATGTGCATAATATACTGGCACTTAGGAGTCAGCCAGGCAAACTCTTCCTCACACCCATGAATTGCCCACCAAAACTGCTCTATCCCTCCCCTCATCATCTGAGCAGGGCAGGGAAAATATAATGAAGGGCTCAGGGGTTGAGACAGGACAAAGAAAGATCCCTTACTGGCTGGTCTCATGGGCAAAACAGATTTGACTTGGGGAAGGTAGTTGAGTTTTTTACCAATCTCAATCAGAGCAGGAGAATAAGAATTGAAACAAATCATAAAACCACCTTTCCCCCCATCTCTCCCTCCTTCCTGGGCTCTACCTCACTGTTACAGAGAGATAGGGAATGGGAGTTAAAATCAGTTTATAACACGTTGTTTCTACTGCTGCTTTCTCCTCAAGGAGAGGGCTCATTTCCCTGCTCCAGTGTGTGTCCCTACCACAGGAGACAGTCCTCAAATTTCTCCAGTGTGAGTACTTCCCACAAGCTGCAGTTCTTCCTGAGCTGCTCAAGCATGAGTTCTTTTTCCTTGGTTTAATTCTGTTTAGTTACATTTTTCTTCTTGATGGGTAGTTCAGTAGCTCAAAAAACCTCCTTCCCTAAATATCTACTCTGTCAGAGATAACCTGTCTTGGATGTGGAGTGTGTTATGTCATTGTCAGGTTGTCCCAGGTTAATTAAGGAGTTTAAAGCAGGGCATAAGAAGCTTCCTGAGAAGTCAAAGGCCAAGACTCAGGGAGAAAAAGGATGGAGCTGTTCTGCAAAAGAAATCAGGATGGGAACAAGGGTGACAACTCTGCATGCAGGGAAAGCCTTCTAATGGGACATCTCCTGGCAATCTAATCCCAGGTTGTACAGAGCAGAGCAGCCTGGAGGCAGTCTTCAAGTATTTGAGTTTTCTTAAGCTTTTCTAACCATACGAGAACTTCCTCCATCAGCAGAAGGTGGCCAAGAACCTTGCAGACACAAATCACAAGATAAGGGGAGCGATGCTCAGGACTCCTGCATGGTTTAAAATGACAGATTTTGTTTTATTGTCTGGTTTAGGCTTTCTGTGAGAAGTTACAGTGCACAAAATTAAGAACATGGGATAAAAATACTACAAATACATAATGAAATATTAGGCTGATTTTTATTCTACCCATTTTACCCATGGGGCAGCAACAGGACAGATTTATATCTGTGTCCACTGGTCTTAAAGCTTGCACAAGGATCCTCCTGAGGAAGATATGAGCTCTTGATAGTTGCATGTTTTTCTCAGTAAATTATGATTTGTGAGTGGACCTCTATTTTTCAATAGGTAAGTTCAAAACAGGCACCTCATGGAATCATAGAGTGGATTATTTAATTCCAACCCCAAAAATCTACCTCCAGCTCTTCAGCTTTAAAAATGCAGAACATTTTAAATGGAGACAGTTTCATTTAATCAACATTGCAAAACAAAGCAAACTTTCCACAAGGTGTCATATATTGAGTTGCCTCCTTTTTTTGACATTGGATTTAGTGTTGAAGTGTCAGGGATTCTCCTGGGACTGAAATTCTGTTTTCCACATAACTCTAAGTGGATCTGCTTCACTTGCTGTACTGGTTTGATTTCTTAATCTTTAATGCAATTACTCTTGATTTATATCACTAAATGAGAAGGTGTTTTTCAGACCAACAAACATGAGCCACCTGGGTGTTCTTAATTGCCAAAATTAGTTGTTCACATATGCCTGCTTTTTATGTGATGGAATTATTTTATTTAAAGCCCAAGTTTCCATTCAAGAGGAGAAGGAGGAGGAGTTCCTATTTGCAGTGCTGGTGCCACCTGAAGTGATTTATCTGTGTACTTCTGGGCCATGTTGTGTGGGTTTTCTAACTCTGCTCAGAAACCAGGGCTTTCCCTGGTGTCTTTAAAAATCAGAATATTTCTGCTTTTCTTTCCAATTTCCAGACCAGTGTCAACCCCAGCACAGCACTCTCACAGTATTTGTGTTATAGGTAATTCTTACTCAACTCTGTCTTGCTGGAACTGGTACTTTATGTTTTAGGTTTGGGACAGGTCCATGCCCCAGTGAAGACACAAGTGACTGGAAGCAGCCTCTTGAACCTTTTCCTTTGCAAGGTTCAGTATGTTCACGTTAATCCAGCATGTCTGGGAGGCAAGAGTTTCAAATTAGACATTCCTAGAGAAAAAATGTTTTAATTTTTGCGTCTTTCAAAGATCATTGTGCATACATTTGGAATGGCTCTGTCTGGAAGATGAGAAGTAAATCTGAGTCCTATGAGGGCATTCTGAGTGTTCATTAATATTTTATTCTTACAAAGAGAGGGCCTAATTAAAGCAGTGTTTGAGGGTTGTTTCACTGTCTTCCATTGTCTTTAGTTTTGTAATTACACCCTGAATGAATGTAAAATTAGATAGGTGTTCTTCGTCCCACTTGCCTTATTTTCCTGAGAAACACATAGTAGCAGGAACTTCCTTCTTGCTAGTCCTTGCCTTTCTTCATTCTTTTTCACTGTCATTAACAACTTTTTGATGACACACAAATAGTCCAGCCAAATATTCATAAATTCAACAGTGAAAAAGGGCTTATTTTATACAGAAAATTCACACTGTTCACTTTGTATAAAGCTAAATTTAATAAGCAGACTATTTGTACATTTTTATTGATGCTGTTGAATGACTGAACTGGTCAAAAGGATGAGCCCAGCTTCTGTTGAGGATGGTAGTGATAGTGATATATTGATATATATATGGTGATATAGTTACATAGAAAGAGATGTAATTTCCCTCTTCCTTTTGTATAGAACTTGTCTGTTGAGACTTGCTAATATTCCCATTGAATAGCATCAATGAATAGCCATTTCTGGACAAATTAAATGTTAATAAGTCCTTGTTATAGGTGTCAAGAAAAGTAGCACTAATTGAATAATACATGATGGTTCACTGATAAGAATCAATGACCCAGTTTATAAAGCCTAAAAAATTCACATTCAGGTACTTGCTTAGGATAAATTACCATGGAATCCATGTTACAAACCCAGCCTTGAAGGATTGTAAGGTTCTGCTTTAGTTGCTTAAAGGATAATTTGTTGCAGTTTCTCTCTCATGATTTTAGAGTTTGCTTTCTTTTAAAAAATAAATACCTATTTTAAAAGGTGTTACCTATCCAATTCCATTGAAAGCACAGGAGAATAATTACATTATTTACCAAAGTCCTAGAGAAAAAATTGGGACGTGAAATGTGTTTCTTAGTGAATTTTTTAATAAGGAGGGCTATCTTCATTAAACTGGAGAGAAAGGCTTGGATTAGATGGATGTAGAGTTTTCTTTGTAGTGTTGAAGTCTATTCTTTTCCTCATACTGCAGAGGAAAATGCAGTATTCAGAGATAAATGCATGATATGGAATGAGTCAGCTCTCATTTCTCAGAGAAGAGAGAATGTGCCTGTCATGTTTGTATCTTGATTATAATATTCCATGAATCTGAGGGGAGAAGCATGCAGAATATTTTTATTAGTTTGCATATATGTGACAAATAGCCCAGTTTTGGAAGGCCGCTTAGCATGCCTTGTAAAATGTTATTTTATTGGCTGTACTGATAGTTTGACACTATTCTAGGTTTTTTTTCCAGTTTCTTGCTTGTAAAAATACAAATATTTTTAGTGTATGAGTTACAAGTTTACACATATTTTTGCACCACTGCTGGGATTTCTCTAACACCTTCTTAATAGTATTTTATGTTGTGTGATAGATCTCCAGACCTATGGAAAGGTCTGGAGAATTTTTGTTCTCTGAATAATTCCACACTTTATCTCAGTTTCTGCTGAAAGAAATGTGATGTATTTGAAATTTGAAGGGGAAATCAATGCATGTTTTACATATTATCCCTCAAAACATATGTGAATCCTTCAATAGAAAAATATAACTCCACCCTTTGTGCTTCATTTCAATGAAAGATCTCTGCAGAACAAAATTCCCCCTTTTTAATCCGTTTTCATCAGTGTGAGTGGGGGATAAAGGAGGGTAGAGATGAGCAATTTCTCCCCTCCTTGTTTCTTGGAATTTTACTACTGTAAAATGCTATCTGGGGAGAGATCAAGATAAAGAGCTCAGCTCAGAGCTAAATGCTCAGGGGCTGGAAGCTGTGGAAACTGAGCACACCAAGAACAGTCAGTGTCTCTCCATAAGAACCTTTTGTCTCCATGGGGCTGGAGCCTTCACCTGGAATCCACCAGATCAACCATATTTAAACTTTCAGCATCAGTCTACTGACCTTAATCCTTGAGTGCAGTTACTGGGGTAGAGCCTGTACTATGTTTTCTGAACTGAACAGAGGAGATATTGCCTAAAAAAAGAAAGAAATGGAAATTTGTGATTTATGAGGTTCCCTCCCTCCAGTGTCTTCCTTGACCATGACAATGGTCTCATATATCTGGTTACTTGGTTTATAGGACCTGTCAGCAGACCATCAACATTTCATGCTTTCCTTCCCTGCAGAGAGTGAACAAAAAGCTCTTTTGTCTGGGCTCCTGTCCATGCTGCTGCTGTTATTTTGTTTTAATTGTGTGATAGGGAACAAGTTAAATTGAATCTATAGTTGAAAACTGTTGGGTTGACAACAGATTTATTTAGAATGCATTTAAAAAACATTAGTGGGGGAGAAAGATAAGCTCGATTTGATGGATAGAAAACTCTAAATGGCCTTGAGATTTTCAGTGTTTCTGTCAGTGAGGGCTTGATGGAAGACTGCTTAGCTCTTATCAATGAACTTTTTCTTGCAGTCTGAATGAAACTGCTTTTTTTTACTCCACATTGAATCCCTCATAGTAGTGTGGCTTTCTGTCCCACCAGCACCACCCACATTTTTTCCCTGTTGATCCAGTTGTTCTTCCCACAGTCCATTCCTCATATCTTTTTCAATATTTTAATTTTTAAATTTTAACTATGAATATATCTCCATTATTTTTAATATTTTATCTTAATATAGTTAATATTTTAATTCTTTTTTTAACCCTCTCTTACTTTTGATAAATTGAAGCACCTCAGCTGCACTGATCTGTTTTGGAAGTTGTCTGAACATGAAAATTTTCCATGCATCTTTGAGATGTTGGTACTAGTGTGGTCTAGTCAGTTAATTTGAAAGTAGTGGATTAAAACCATGCAAAGAGTTGCCCTGAAATTGTTGAGCCTCCGGATAGAATAAAGCTGGATTTAAATATCTTTGTGGAACACAAGAAGCTTCCAGAGTAAAAACTACCAAATTCTGATGAAACAAGGTGGTGGGGGTTTTTTTGGAGGTTTTTTTTTTTTTAACCAAGTCTGTGAAAACCACATTTTTGGGCTGTGATTACAATAATTACAATTACGTGGCTTTATGCATTTGCAGCATGAAGCTCTTGGTGAACTTGCAAGAAACTGGACAAAAGCATGAAAGCATTTCTAGCTACAATAGGATTTTGTGGAATATTATATTATTAGCAACTCCTATTTTTAAATGAAGGTATATTCAGTAATCCTATGTGTGTCATAAATATAAAAGCTGATTTTTTTATACCAGTAGAAACAAAATCTGGAAGTCTCACTGGGTATTTCTGTGTGATTTGGAAGAAAAGAATCTCCTAAACATTGAATGCACAACAATTTTTATACATCCAACTGTACTAAAATAAGGATAATATTGCAAGTGGGCCAAATTACTCAAGCAATTTCTGATAGTTGAATCACCACAAGTAATATTTTAACATGAGTACAGGTTAAAATAGCATCTGAAGAACCCTGGCCTGGTTTTGTAGATCTATTGATCTGGCCTGATTTTGTAGGTCTACTGATCTTTTTTATTCAGTAATCTGCAAACAAAAGGCCATATTGACTTTCTTTAGTCTTGGCTCTCATGGCAGCCTCTGTTCTGATCCTCTCCCACATCTGCTGAAATTATTTTGAAGTATTTCTGTTATTCCTTTAACCACAGTCTCCTTGTTATTTGGTATCTGTAGTGTGCTTGTGTGAATGCTTCCTGCATAATAACTTTCCACTGAATTTTGAGTTGTACATCCCCATGGCAATAGTCTGTTAATTTTTCTTGATACAGAGAAAAACACTGTATTTGGGGCAAGCAGGTTGAGCATTGGCAAGGAATGGTTGTGAAGTAGTGCTGAGTAACTGCGTTTTGGTTTTGTATGCTTGAAAAAATGTTGGGAAAGAATTCAAAAATCTATTTAAAATGAGCCCCAGACCTCAAGACACCAATTTAGTTTTTATTCCTGTGTCTGATATGAGTTTTGATTCTCTGAATAAGTCTGAACTACTTAAGAAGTAAAATGGTGAAGTCAAACTTCTGGTAAACTATCAAGTTAGATTAAATTAGGTTAAATATCCCTTGCAGGTTATTTTACACTTCATAGATGTCCATGCTGTATTTGGAGTTAGAGCTGACCAGAGTAGGGCTTTTTCTGCCAGGAGAAAAGTAAATAAAATAATTTTTTGAAACCTTTCCTTCAATAACAGTAAAACAAAACAATTTCAAGTGCACCTGAATGGTGGGCATACATGATACTGACAGGCAGGTCTTAGTGGGAAAGCAGAATGACAAACAGTGAAGAACAACAAAAAAAATCATTGTTTATGGATTTTCTGGACTGTCTATTATGGTATGATCCTTTCACAGCACAGAAATGACTGTTGCTTAAGAAGCATCCATTGCGTGCTTTGTTCTCTCACTGAAAGCCTCATGTCCTGCACTCTAATCTGACTGAAATGCTGACTTCTTCCTCCTCCTTCTTAGAGAAACTTCTGTTGGATTCCAGAGAAATATAGGCAGTCAGGATGTTATTTCAAGAGGGAGGATGTGCTAGAACTCTGGGAGGTGATGGGGACTATGGGGACCGAGGTAGGTTTTCCTGCAGTGAAGTAGTCCAGAGGCTCTCAGATGGACATCATGAGCAGTCCTGGGGGACTTCAATGTTTTCCTGTTCTTTGACTGCAGAAGGTTTAGTTTCCCTTCCAACAATGCCTTTAAACTGACTTTTTATCCTCCTGAATTGCACAGTATTTTATAATTAATGGATAAAAATAGGTGAACAGCTACATCAAAGCCCACACAGGATCTTTTTTAAATGCCCTTTTTTAGGATTATTGACTTCTGCAGGGCTGAAATCAATAGAAAATACAGTCTTGGTTTCCTCAGTGCACAAACCCATGGAAATCTATAATAACCTCTAGGGAGAGAAAATCAAAGTTCATGGGTTCAGCAGCTGTGAGAAGACTCATCAGCTCCAGAGCTGAGCATACATGTTGTCAAAACAGTTTGGTACTAAACAAAAGTAAACTTTTGGAAGTATTTGGAAGTATATATATATATATATACTGGCTAATCCTTATTAAACTGCAGGAAGGAAGGGAAAGAATTCCTCCCTGTAAATTAATCTAAAACACTAAAGAACACCTGCAGGAGTACAAGGATGTATCCTTAATGGATTCCTTTATGAACAATGCAAAAAATACACCAAAGTGCCCATGTGGTGGTAACTGGTGGTTCCTGTTTGCATTTCACTAGGAAAAGGAATGCCTGAGCCAAAGGGACTTAAATCCACATCCAAGGAAAGGACAATGCAGAAAATTAGAGGGACTGCCTTGAAATACCTAATTAGTTTTATACCTAATTCTTTTATTATGTCTATCCTTTTTTATATGTTTAACTTCAGCTGACGAATCAAATTGAAATTAGCAGGTTGAAATAAATATGATTATATTTACTTTATATTATTGAAAAGGGAAATGTGGAACTGATAAAATATTTTTCAGTACAACTTTTGATTTAACTGTAGAACTTTCAGACACAGGAGGCTATTGATGTCATGAACATAATATTTACGAAATGATAAAGTAAGTATTTATATTGGATATCCATAGCTGCTCTAATTAATGGCCAGTACTTGTGGAAGGATTTCAAACAGATATTTCTTGGAGATGAGTTTTGGGAGTGCATTATTCTGCATCTTTTACTTTGTTGGTGTTGCACTGAAGGCCAACTGTAGGTGCTGGTTTACCCAGAGGAAGGGCAGATCTTATTATACTTTACAAATACCTAATTTGGAAATTCTTTTTCAGTGAGTTTTTTTGCTTATTTCTTTAACAATGAATGTGCCAAACACCCCCTGACATGTGAGGGTGGATTAACCTGTTTGGAAAGGCTGTGGGATCTCTGTTCATAGATGTATTGAAAAAGTGCTAAGAGAAGACCATGAGCCATACAAACTGGCTGTAATTCATAGTTAAATAAGAATCCTATAAAAAAAGCTTAAGAAATCTTTTGTTGTCAGAAACTAACCTGCTTGTGACATTTATCTTCATGCTTAGTATTTGTTGGGCAAAACAGGACAAATCTCAAATGTTTCCAGTAGTCCCATACATTTTCAGGGGGTTTTATACCTGGAAAGGAATTTTTAGCTGTTATTTAAACACAGTTGCTTTTACTTTCTCTATGTGTTTTCACTGAGCACTTAGGACAAAGAAGTGGAGTGAGTCCTGGCTGATACATTATGAATGTCTCTAAAGCTCAATGCTATTTTATTTGAAAGGTCTATATGTGACTCTTTTTGAGCTAGACTGTCCTACATTGCTTCAAAGATCATATAAAGATGTCAGTGTTGCTCTTGTGCATCATACTGTAATTTCTTAACTAATATCTTTAAAAAAAATTACTTCAGTATTAGAACTTGCATTCATCCAGTACCCAGTTGCACAGTGGTTATATTAAGCACTGCCAAAACAAATCCTCTATAGTTCTGAAATTTGTCCAAATCATATTTTATTCAGCTTCATAACACTTTCAGCTAATTTTTAAATGTAATCTTTCAATGATTCTGTCACGCAGTTGTCTAACAAGTTGCTCATGGCATAATGAAGATTATTCTTAGACAGTAAAAGACAGAACAAAGCCACCTCCATGGGATTTATAGCTCCTATTTTTGGAGATTCATTTTTGTTAGGGAAGAATGTATGTGAGGATTGATGCTCTGGGAAGCTGATTCTGGAGTAGTATTTTGGAAACATAGCACGAGAGAGGGGGCATGAGAGAGAGTTGTGGGTAATGGGATACTGTGGGATTGAAGGCAAGGAACATTCCAGTGTATTCCTGAGCTAGTTAGCACAGGGAAAGGAGGGATTTTAGCAGCATTGGAAAGATGAAAGTGAGAGCATGAATGGACTTGTGAATTCAATGCAGAAGGGGAAGTGAAAACCAAAGATCATGGAATGGTTTGGTTTGGATGGGATCATTAAAGGCCATCTAGTCCAAACCCCCTGCAATGGACAGGGGTACCTTCAACTAGACCACGTTACTCAGAGTCCCACCCAACCTCCTCTTAAATGGAAATATGGGGCATCTACAGCCTCTCTGGGCAACCTGTTCCAGTGTTTGACCACCCTGTTTGTGAAATATTTCTTCTTTATTTCTATTCTGAATTTACCCTTTTTTAGTTTAAAACCCCTTGTCCTGTTGCTGTAGGCCCTATTAAAATGTCTGTCACCATATTGTAAGATCTTTTTAAATACTGAAAGGTCTCAATAAGGTGTCCATAAAGCCTTCTTGTCTCCAGTGTGAGCAACCCAAACTCTCTCAGCCTTTCTTCCAAGGAGAGGTGTTCCATCCCCCGATCATTTCTGTGTCCCTCCTCTGGACCTGCCCCAGAACTGAACACAGTAGGGTTTCAGCAGACCAAAGTAGAGGGGCAGAACCACCTCCCTTGCCCTGCCATGCCATGCCTCCTTTTGTGCAGCCCAGGATAGAGTTGTTTTTCTGGGCTGTGGATGCACACTGGTGGATCGTGTCTAGCTTTTCATCCACCAGTCCCCTCAAGTCCTTCTCAGTAGATCTGCTTTCAACCCCTTCATCTTCTCAGCCTGGATGGGTAAAAGGGGTTGTCCTAAAAGTAAGCTATCAGAAAAACCTGAATATTTTTTCTTTGTGGAATTATTCACTTGTACCCTATACTGCTATCAAAACTCAGATGTGTACAGAAATGTGGAACATTGAAGCAGCGTGCGACTTATAATCACCAAATATTTTCCTTATGCCTGTTTGCATTTCTAGCACATTTCTGCGTGCTGCCTCTATTTCAATTTGATATGAATACCAAATGAAGCATTACTGCAGTTGCAGCTCTGTGAAATGCTCTGTGTTCATATGTGGTGCTGCATTAAACTATAAGGGCATTAATGACCAATATGATATGAACAGGGAATGATGTAATTAAACAGAGGCTTAAAGAGACCAAGATCATTAGTGAAACCAGGAGCTAGGAGGTACAAACGTTAGGGACATATTAACAGCATTCATATCTTATAAGCTACCACCATAGGTGACAGTCACCAGCCAATCTCACTTTTCTCACAGAAATTGGCCCTGCAGGGGAACTGCTCTGGATGGAGTCAGTTCCCTGCATTTGCTGCCAGAAGTTCTCTGTACACTCTCATCTTCCTGTTTTTCTCTTCCTGGGGGAAGGTTGAGCTGGGAGGGGCTTTCTCTGCCATGGGGTTTCTTTTGTTCCCGGGGAGTCCATTGCGTTCAGCATTTTTCCATCAGGTGTTTATTACTGGTATCTTGGTTGTTGCTGTTCTGTGTTTTAGTAAACTGCTATTTTTTCACTTATGTCTTCTCACATTCATCTCTCCTTCTGGATGAAAGGGAAGGGGTTAAAAATACAAGGGAAATTAACTCATTTTTGAGTGTCTGCCCCCTAAATTGTCTTAAACCAAGACAAAAGCATAACTCCAAATTCCCACAAAGACAGATTGCAAGACTTTAATTTCCATCTCAGAATGCATTTTGGCTTGCTTGTTTTGCCTGGTCATGTAAACACACCTCAAACTAAGACCAGGCAGGCTCCAGAGATGTGAGATAGTCAAGGCCTCTCATTTGCTGATGTAAATAATAAGGGAATAAGGATCTAAAGACAGGGTTAAGAGCCAGCCCTGGAGCAGGGAGACTTCTGGGGCCAGAGGAGCTGTGAGACTTTAGAAAAAGCTGCTTCAGGGATGAGACTGTTCAGCAAATCTCAGCTGGTGAACCAAGGAGGATGTGGTCCATCCTGTGCTGGATGCTGAAGAGGATCAGTTTTGAAAATGTGAGGTAGATACCCACTTGCCCATGTAATGTCCCTATCATCACATTGCATCCTGCTATTTCAGCTCTGCTTCTGTTGCCTGAGTAATCCTTTAATGTGGTCGGAGCCAAACACACCTGGACAGGAAGCAGAGGAGACTCACAACAGTGGCTTGTGGTAATCACAGAATGAAGAGAGTAGAAAGGAATTGGCTTGGGGCCAGAATGCTCTAAGGTACAGGGCACCCCTGGGCAGCAGGGGTTTGAAATCCAGGGTGGAGAGACCCAAAGGCCAGAGGTCAATTTGAGCAGTTTAAATGTGGGACAGGGTAGTTTCTGACCTGGGGAAAGACTCGTGTGGAAGCAGATCTGCCTGGAATGCCTAAATCTAGAGCTCTAGAAAGTGGGACTGTCTGGAAGGTGAAGACTTCATTTTTTGCTTTTTGAATCATAGAATCACTCAGGTTGGAAAAGACTTCTAAGATCATCAAATCCAACCATTAACCCAGCACTGACCACTAAGCCATGTGCCTAAATATTTCACACCATATTTGCTTGTAAATTTTCATTGTCCTTGCAATGATCCTTCCAGAAGGCAGATGAAGTAAAATTCCTGATGCTTTTTCTTCCCAAGGACAGTTCCTTCAGTACCTCTCCCAGTGCTCTCAGTTGGCATGGAAACATGATGCTGAAGCTGTGACAGGTCATCTGCAGGGCCCAGTGTTTCCAGCAGGACCTGCACCTCTCCTGACTGTCTCCAGCTGATGGGTTGTCTTCAGCTAAATTCTAATTGGAACCTGAGCACAAACTGGGGCAGTGTTCAGAGGCAAGGAGAAAGAACATTCTGAAGTCTTAAATAATGAATACAGCAGGCTGTAAAGAAAAAGAAAAACGGGGTATTGGAGGAAACCATAATTGGAAATATGGAATGCTATCTGATTTTCCCATTATAATTTCCTTGGCTCAATCAGTGGCAGATTCTGCCCTGTTTTCACACTTTTATGGCAGTAGCACAATTTGAGCAACATTTGCTTTTTGTTCTGCTCATGTGACTGTGGTTATAATAATGCCCAGGTTAAGAACGAATGTCTGCCTTTTGCCTTAGAGTACATTGGTATATTTTTACTTTTTCAGAAAATGAGTTAGCAGTTTTAAAGAGTTACATTGACATCCTCTTATTGTATTTATTAGGTCAATTTATTAGACTAGATATATTTTTCACATCTCATTGTAGAAATATTTGTGAATGTTGGTTTCTGCTACTGATGAAATGACCCCCATACTTATGCATAAGATAAATGTGTTTGTAGGTGTTTGCTGTCTCTAAGCTCAGGAAAGGAAAATGATATCAAAATTATGGAGAACATGTTACAAGATTTCTCTTCACTTAGTTGTTCTTTGAGCTGATGCATTCTATTTTTTTTCCTGTGAAATAATATGAAGACCTGCTAGAGAAACCCTTTTGTTCTGCTTTGCCTAGTGCCTTTTTCAATCATGTCATTTACATGAGATCTTCAGCACAATTGTGTGACATTGTTGCCCAAGTATTTCAGCATGATTTTGTGGAAGTACTTTGTCACAGAGGTTCCTTTAATGGGAAGACTTGAAGGGCATATTACTCACATCTTTTATTGCTGAACATTTGACACAAATCGACAAAATTGACAGTCGCAGCTTCAAAGTGTCTCAGAGTAGCACAAAGAGCCTCTCATTGTGTTGGACTATTGTTTTAACATGTCGGAGTGTATTTGAGAAACAATATGATTGCCTGTGGATAATGCTCTTGGCCTCGTTGTGCTGATTAAATGGATGTTTGGTTTGCAGGGAGGTCTGTCGCTCTCTGTTCAGCCTGACCTCCTCTCCTGGCTGCAATGAGCTGGGGCCCATTAGCATTTGTTCTGCTCATTAGAGTGAGAGGTGATTGCCATCCTGAAAAACACCAAACAGCCCAGTTAGTACATGAGCTGCTTTTCTTTTCCCTTGGCCTTCCCCCACTGCCACTGAGTATCCTGAACAAATGCTGGAGACACTTGGCAAGATTGTAGAATAATTGATCTCTGCATCTGGCACAAGCTGGCTCTTCAAGAGCAAGTGTTGCACTTCTATTTGTCCCTTTGTCACCTTTTGTCTTACATAAATATTTGTGTCTTTAGTACTGAGTCTGCCATGTAGTTGGGGGAACACAGTGCTAAAGTGCCATAAGTGGGGTTCAGAATAACCCTGACATAAAAAGCAGCAAAAACCTGGTCATATATATTATATAAAAAGAAAGTGTGAAACGGCAAATCTCACTTTACAGCTCAAAGCACATTTCTTAATTGTTCCAGCAAACATTTTTGGTGTTCTTGCTCTTTGGTGGCATGGGGGTCAGTCATGACAGGGAATTAATATGACCATGCCACAAGTAACAGTGGAGACCCACCTTGGTAAATATGAATTAACTTCTTTGGTCACAGTGAAGATGTTTCAAACAAGCACTAATAGAATGAAATCAGAATCTCATTATAAAGTTGTGCAGTGTGTAGCAGCTTAAAAGAGCTATATTGTTGATATGGCTGGGGCAGTGAGATGGGTCTGAGCTGCTTTAGCCCTTCCTTCTTTGGGTGATCATCTTCAGGTCATCTCATTCCATGCTTACAGGGGTCAGTACATGCTGCTGCACACTGCAGTGCTGGGTCTCGCCTTTTGCAACCCCCTGGGTGAAACTGGAAATGGCTGGAGATGTTACAAAAGAGCTGTACATCTTAACAAGACATGCTTTGTCTTTTAAGAAGGAAAAGGTGGGCAAAAAGTGGTTTCATGAGATCAGAAACAGTTGGATAATCTGATGTTTTGTAACTGTTCTAATTGTCTTCCTGCTGCTAAGCAAAGTGTCCTCTCAGACCCTGTGTTCTTTCATTTGGAGAGATTTGAGTCACTTCATTGAAAATAGAGGTAATATCTTCAGTTTGTACATATTATAATTGATGTATTTGTTTTCTGACCTGGGAGCACATCCTACCTTGTCTCACAAACTTGTTGTATATATGGAAATAGATAAAAGCAACTTAGTGGGAAGAGATGGTTTCCATAGGTAATGAGGTGGATGTGCTCAGTTTCTGTTAAAATCTCCAGAATTATTTCCACCACATTATTCACTCCAGTGTCTGTTCTCAAGCACCAGAGCTCCTGCTTTAGCAATGCGTTAATGCTTTATCAACCTTTGAAGCTTAAAAGTTTTAGATATAATGCTGTAAACACCTTCAGCTAAGAGGTGAACTAGAAACTTTGATATTCTAGTCTATCATCCAGGTAGAGAAGATATGCTCCCTATAATCCCTGCAAGTTAAGAGAAATTGGCATTCCATGATAAGAAATTAATATTTTCTTTAAAGAAAAATAAAAATAGGGTGAATACAGAGCTCAGAGATAAGAAGTGAATTACTGTATTTTTGCTGCAGTGCAGTTGTGAAGAATGAGCTATGTACTGAAGCAGTAGATATGTGAGAATAATTAAGTTAATATTGCTCCTCCTTCAGTAACTCTTATCCTTTAGCTGCATGTCCTTCGCTGTACTTTCCATATTTTATTGTTTGAATAGCATGCCTTTGCCACAAATGGCTGAAAGCAAGCCAATAAATGAAAGGACTCTGAGAACTGATAGTTCCTCTAGTCCTGCAATAGCCCCATTAGTTATTGTCTGGATAGCCAGTGCTGTATTTCATTGCATAGTGATGCTCTTTCCTTCTGCCTACAGGAGCATCTCAAAGGGGGACTTTGTAAAGTGTGTGGAGAAATAAAAGTTCTGCCTTGTTTTCTTTCTACCTCTTTTCTTTCAATGCTTTTTAAAAGTTCTTTGGAGAGAAGGGGATGAAAGCCTGTGATTTCTTGGAAAGGAAGTGTGCCTTTTGAGTTTTGATCTGTGTTAGTGGTTTTAACCCTTAGGTCTTCTGGCTGTCCATTTAGCTTAGAAGAAATGATGGCTTAGATCTGTAGGGCACATCTCATCAGGGCATTTGCCGTTCCTACAGCAAAGCTGTTCTTTCCCTGCAATTCAGTTCCAGCCTTTTTGTTATTAGCTAGGCAATGATGTGACAATAGGGTGATGCTTGCTGTTCATTTTTAGCTGTGTTATTTAGCTGGGGATGACAGGTCCTTCTGCTGTCCCAACTAATTGCAGACATCAGAAAATATGGTGTGATGTCTAGGAGGAAGAGAGAGATCTGACTTCTGGCCCAGTTGTATGATTTATGAGCAGGTTCAGTTCTGCAGCAACAACTCTTTCATTTATTTGCATCACCTGAGTAAGATGTGCTATAAAGCAGAATGTTGTTGGTGACTTAGAGTGAACTTTTGGACTTTTCCATGGCTACGAGACTACTGAAGTTCCGGACTGCAGCCTGAGGCTTGAATCAAGGCTGGTTTTGTTTCCCTGAGGAAGTCACTGAATCTCTCCTTGCTTCAGTGGGTGAGAATTAATTCATTCGTGTTTCAAAAATGCTTCAAGATTGTCACCTGGATGGAGTCATAGCAGTGCAGAGTGTGAACAGTGCACCACAGGATGGCTGAGCAAACCAGGGAAGCACTGAGGCATGTACAGAGCTGAACAATATCCAGGTATTGCTCAATCACATTTATGTCCCAAGGGATTGGAGTACTGAGGTGTAAATGTGGGTTCTTTCCTTTGAAACACATGGAACAAAATGAATAATTTGTTTACTTGCAAGCTGACTGTCTCTTTGATAGTCTTCATACCCACAATTTAAATGTTGCAAATGAAATGTAGTGTTGCATTGTCCACATGTTGCTCCTGACTTTTTTTTTTTGAGAAATAGAGTAAAAATAAATTGTGCTTCACATATTGTTTGCAAAGTAAGCCTTCTGGGTTAAAATTCTGAGAGGACATCTTGATTGAATAGGAAAATATACAAATACAATTGTGTGAAAATATACAAATACAATTGTGTATCATTTCTTCTCATGCCCACTGCTATGCTTGTATAAATAGCACAGATATGTTGATTCCTGCCACTTGTGGTTGGTTTAAAAGAGTGATGTCAAATGTCAAATTTCTCCTAAATGTCCCCTCTTTTAAGACCTATATATTCATAATTGTTTTCTAAATAGGATTTTCTTTCATGACCTGAACAGAAATATTAAATCCAGAACATTTCTGTTATTTATGGCAAAATTTATGCAACCTAAATACATAGTGGGAAAGGAATTAATACTTTGTAAAGAACAGTGCTTAGAAGAATTTTCCTTTTAGCATTAGCAGTAAATTTGTCAGCAGACTTTGGTTTATTCAGGTTTTTGATTTTTTTTTTTTTTCAGCAAATGCTTTTAAATGTTTGCTCTTTTGATTGTTGGTGAATATTCAGTGTTTGAGCTCTGTGCCTACAGACTATTGATCAGAAGCATTTCATAATGCTTTTCCGGCTTCTTGATTAGACAAACATGTAAGCACTCTGGCTCAAATAACTGTGTGGGTGAAGCTGAAGCTTGGTTGCTAGGAACACTTGAGTTTTTAAAATTTTTCCAAAGCCTTTGGTCAGAAAAACAAGATCACTCAAACATTTTCTGAGAACCAAACAAAAAGGCTTAAGAGGGGCTGAAAAAGGACTTAAAATAGCTAAAGAAGTAATGGTGGATATCCTTTTTTTCAGCATTTTCCTTGTATTCAGGCTAGAGAATAAGGTCACAGATTATGTAGAGTCAAATGATCACATCTCTAAATAGCAGTAACATTAAAAATGATTGCCTGGACTGGGAGAAGCAGTTCTGTTGAGACTCATCCTTTACCTGTGACCCACAAAAATTCCCTGGGTTTGATCCTCCCAGTGCCAGTGGGGATATGGGCAGTGTGTACTCTGTGACTGAGCCTGCAGCTAATTGGTGTCTGGGTGCTCCAGGCAGTAACTGAGACACGTGCAAAAAGAAGGATATGGTCTCCCTTTCCAACAAAGCCACTGAGATCCCTGCCATGCTAGGGGCTGGGAATAAGGAATAGAAGAAAACTGTTAACTAGAGGAAGAAATGCTGGGCTGTAAAAGACCCTAGTGAAAACTAAAGATCATTAGAGCTACAGAAAACACTGTTCCAACTCTGATCTGCGCCCTTTGAACTTGCCAGCTTTATCTCATAGGCTCCCTGTGGTTCCTGCAGGGTGTCAGGGAGGAGAGCAGGCATTGTGCTTTTCATCCATCAGGCTGTTGGGAAATGCCAGGCTCTGGTGGTGGGAGCCAGCACAGCCGCTGGAGTCAGGGAGTGCGAGACGGCGTCTGCTCCCTCCGTGGCGCTGCTCTCGACACGACCTCAGCCACATGCATCAGCTCAGGCTCACACAGAGCATGGCAGCAGAAGGGTGGATGCCAATAAAATACTTCTGAATAAAATACTTCTCACATTCAGTGGTGCAGCAGTGAATGTCAAAGGGAAAGTTCCCCTAGCCCAGGTTTTATGTATTGAACTGTTTCTAGGCACGTGCTGCTTGTATGTCTTCACCAGGGTTCGTGAAGTGGTTTCTACTGGGACTGATGGAAACTGAATTATTTACTGCATTTATTGCAGATATTCATAAACTGCTTGAAATCTGTGAGAGTGTTTGTTCTTATGCCCTGTCAAACACTGAGGTTTGTAAAATACGTGATCTTCTTGAGGTCTTCCCTTTCATGAGGAAGTGAAAACAAAGACTTGGTGAAACTAAAATGAAAATTTTTCTCCTGAAATTGGTAGGCCCAGGACTCTCAAGGTATTAGCTAATCACCCTGACTGGGCTACTCAGAAATTTAAAGCAGGTAAATCACAAACAAATTGCAAATAAAAGAGTTTTCTAAGTTAAAATCTTAATACAATTCTTCTTGTGGTGTGCTGAGCAGCCCAGCTGACCAATATGACTCTCCTTTTGTTGCTTTCCATGTAGTGAGTTTCCTTGTTGGCAGTCCTGATCTTTTTGGGACTATTTTGAAAGTACCTATTCATGTGAACTCTCTTGGAAAAAAGAAGAAAAAATGAGAGTACTGTGCTGCCAGTTCCCTGTAGTGAACAGAGAGCAAGAAGGCTGATAGAGCTGGACAAACTGAGCTGCCCTGCAGAATAACAAGGAGATGGGCAGATTCCTTTTTGTCCACTTGATTCACTGCTGCCCTGGTTTCTCTTTCATTTGTTCAGCTGCGTTTGCTCTCCAGCACGTCCGTGCTGCAGCCGTTTCTCACCTCTGTTTGTTTGCCAGTATGAGGTGTGTGTACATGATATTCCTCTTGCTCAAACTGAGAGCAGCACTGGAAACTTTTCTGTTGTGTAGAGAATAACAAAGGGTGCTTTGGAGGCCCTTCAGTGAGACAGATGCAGTGATGGAAGGCTTCAAGGCACACAGAGCACAAGAGGACACAGGTTGAAATTCTGCTCTTGGCCTTGAGCTTTGCTTTTACATGTTCTTGTCAGCTGGTTTTTTTGCTACCTTTCAGTTTTGAAGTTCCTGATATAAAATGATCTAATATGACAATTTCTCTGTAGTGGCAAAAATTGACAGACTTACCACAGAGGAAGAAGCGCAGACAAAATTAAAAACACCAAGAAAACCCCAAAACCAATACCACAGAACCCAACCAACAAATCAAACAAGCCCCCAAATTTCTGAGATTTTGGTGTTGCCCAACATGTCAGTTGTGGAGCTGGTTCAGTCCTTAAAAAGATGGCCAGTTCTGGTTCACTGGGAAGGGGAATCCTCTGGGCCTTCTCCAGTGACCCACCTGGGAGAAGGGTTGCAAATGGAGGTGAATCAGTTCTGTGAAATGAAGGCCAAGTTATTTTAAACCTGGCAGCAGCAAGCATAGCTAATGGGAGCTTTGGAAAGGGCTTTTATGGGAATGTGAGGGTGATTATTTTTCCTTTGACTTGTAAATAAGCTTGCACGGTCCTCTGACTTACAACACAGCTATTCCTGGTTCTCACTTGTTACATCTCATTATATCTTGTACCTTATATTACATTTCTTGAACTTTTAACCTTTTGAAGAATGTAACTAATGTGCTTCTGGCAAGCATTTGTGTATCATTATTGTCATATTTCAAAGTAAGCTCATTTCTCTTCTTGTTTTTTCTTCAAATCTTTTTTTTTTTTCCGATGAAATGAGAATATTAGGCTAAATTCCTAAAGGATGTAACCTAGATACTGAGGGCACACATTTATCCACTGTTTGTCTATTCAAAACTCTAATCCTAAATATAAATACTCATCTGCTGGTTATTTGCATGCATGAAAGACGGTGGATGTATACACAGGTGTTTTTTTTTCTTTTGCTTTCCCTGCTTTTGCTGGGGAAGAGCTCTGAATTACCAAGGAGGAGAAAAGGAAGGCTTTTGTCTCAGCAAGAACAATAACAGCTGGAACCACCTTAATTAATTTAGAACAATTATACACTGATTTCATATATTGTTTATATATTATACACAGATTTTCTATATTACTTGTGTAATAGAGAGCACAAGATTATAAATGTAAAAAGTTTAGTAGTAATGTATATTAAAATCCCATTATTAGAGATGCCTCTGCCTGAATTAAGGTGCAAACAAGACTTTTTGACCAAAAACAATAGTACAGATTTTATTTAACAGGAAATGTGAGGTGGAGAGAGAAAGAGAGAGATAGAAAAGTTTCCATCAGGTGGCTTAGTTCACAGTCCAAATTCCGGGAATCCAGAGGCATATTCAGGAGGGTGGGCTTCAGTGGTCACAGATGAGCAATTGCTTTAAGGCTTCAACTCTGTAGCGTGGGGAAGAACCAAAATCGAAGTGGGATTTACAACCTCTTCTGTTCCAGTCATTACCTTTGTTTTGATGTCTCAGCTTCTAAGAGAGGTGACCTTTGCAAATGAAGAAATAAGGCACATACACAAGAGGAGAGGCAGTAAAAGATTTATGGTGGTACATGTCTTTTCAAAGCTTTAAAGGTTTCTTCATTCATTATCTTCTCAAGTTTCTCCTTCCAAGGGACAGACAGTATAAGTGGGGCTTGTTTCTCTCTTTAAATTTAATAGGAGCTGGAGACTGCAAGGTAAAATACATGCTTGCAATAACAAGATAACAATACCAAGGAGCTCATTGAGGCAGGGCTTGTGTCACATGTGAAAACCACATTGTAACTGGCAAGTAAGAACTTTTGTACAAAGCATAAGAGTATTTATTTTAAAACAAAATAAGTAAAGAGGGAAAAAAAGCAGCTGAGGGTATTGTGTAACTGCTGCAATAGAGAAATTCTTGGGGAGTACTGAATCTGCATGACAACATTTGCACAACAACCATAGGGTCGTGTTCTACCTATGAGAGACCTTGCTTATTCTATATGAGAAAGGCCTTGCCTTGCTCACCTGGATGATGTTTTTTTTGCATTGGCCACTTGATTTGGTGTCCACACTCCTGAATATTCCTATTTCTGGATGTTGTGGATTCAACAGGCTGTTTCTGACTCAGTGCTGTTGGTGTTAGACTCGATAGAATTGGCATTGAGAGGCAACCTGGGGTGGGGATAGAACACGAATTAGTGGAAATTCAAACTGAGATGCTTGTGGGATGTCTTAAAAAATGTATTCTAAAAGAGAAAACAGCACAATGTGATATTCCAGCTCTGAATATTTGTGTTCTTTGTGTGATTTAGATTCTGTGTGATAATGGACTGGGAAGTGGGCAGTGTTATTTCTAATGAGATGTCAGTCCTAAAACGCTGCATGCATTAGTGGAAAGAAGTGGTATCCAGCTGATGAGCTCTGCTGATGTTTTTTCATCTCATTAAGCCTTGATTAAGTAACATGCATGTTACTTCATAAATACATGGTAATTAGTGCTTGACCCCACATGTGGCTGGCTGGGGCAATACAGGAAATTCTATTTACTAAATCCCTTTTTCTCCTATCTCCTTTCCCCCACAGAGTCACGCATTGTTCTCTGGCATTTCCACTCCAGAATATGAGTGGTCCTCTCTTCTCCCACGTAGTTTATTGCCCTTTTGATGAGATGTGTGTGTGTACCCCAAGCTATTCACTATCCACCAATTAGTCCATCTGCCAGGAATATTTTCTGCTTGTCTTGGATATAATTTCTTTCTTCAAAGGCCTCTATGAACTCTCTGTGTGACAAATGACAATATAGATACATTTCTCCACAATAGTGTGCTTTTATAGAAATTCCAGATGGCTGTTTTGTGTCAAAATCCCAGCTGGAATCAGGTGATCCTTACCTTGACATAGATGAGGTCAATGTATTGTTTTCTCAACTGTAGTTGGTCTCAGCCAGCTATGTTAGGATGATATCTATATAGCTGTTTTTCTTACTGCATGTCTTAGCTAAATCAGGTTTGTAGTTGTGCTATCAAATAGTCATCTTTTTCTTTGGCAACAGAAATACAATCTTTGACAGTAGAAGAACTCCATCAGGTGGAGTGAGGGTGGTAAAAGTAGAATCTTGTCTTCCTAAGGAGGGAGTAGAAAGTATCCCATTGGATTTTGTGTGTTGAAGGCTGAATGGCTTGGGGTATTTATTTCTTGCCTTTTCTTTCTCCCACCACTCCCAAGCTGAATCTGGTTTTGTGACAGTTATCTTGTCACTTCTGTTTCTATACATATTTGTTCAGATATCCTGACAGGTGTCATGCATGAGGATAGAATTTACATGGATGATTCTGGAGAAGGTACATACCAAGAACCTTTAGTAGACATTTGCCTGTCATCTCTATTATCCCTCAAAAAGTGTTCAAAAAGTCTCCTCTGTGTCTGGCTGTGTTTAAATTTCTTAAACACAATGTATCCTCTTTCTGTGAGAAATTCCTTTTTCGGGTTTGCAACCTGCTAATCTCTGGTTAGAACAGTAAAATACTGTGGCAGTATACTTCATGTTTATAAAAATAATATTAATGATTCATAGGGAGAATAAAACCCTCAAAACCCCCAAACCAAATATACTTTACCATATTAAGCAAGTACAAAATATAAAGATTTGGATTAGGGGAACATAAAGTAAGATGTTTGCATAATGCAATTGTTAATGGTACTTAATTTTTATCATGGGAAGTCCTTGCTGCTTCAAAATCACATAAAAGATATAGAAAATATAGCAGAAAGCACCTGTTGAAATTCTTGCTTAATACCTGCATTCAATATTAAAACCATGACTTAAAATATGACATTTTAAACAAATCAAAATAATTCATTTAGAGTTCACTTGACTTCAGTTATATGCATAGAAGCCAGTTTTAGAAAATTTAACTTTTTTGCATATTGCAGATTCTTACCTAAGGAAAAAAAAAAGTATAAGATCTCTTGCTGGTGATGTAAAGAATGTGAGTAAGAGCTGGCAGGTGGCTTACAGATATCATTCTGAAATATCTTATCCTGCCAAAAAACAATGATGTGTTTAATTAGCACTTCGCAGATGGCGTGCAAAATGATCTTCACTTAGGAAGTTCTTCCTCCCCTCCTTTTTTTTTTTTTTTGGCAGCCTATTTTTGAGAGTTGATTTTGCAAAGATGGCACCTTGTGGTGCTGCTCAGGATACACCCAGATGCAGCTGGGGATGTGTTCTCCTTGTGGTTCTGTGTGGGAATAGCCCTGTAGCTCTGGGGCCCAGCTCCATGTGCAGAGGGTGTTGGCATAACCCAAGTAAGAATAACACATATTTAGGTCATGTTAGACTAATACAGGAGTTGCTGACTTGTAAAGAGAAGGGGTCAAGGCAAGGAATTGGAATCATTTCACTTTGATTCCTCTGAATTTAGTGAATTGTCAGATATTTCTAAGTATGCAATGCATTTGTAGTCCAAATGTTCCTTTCAGCACAAATGTTCATACCAGCACTTTCCTGCTGGACTTAATTTTCATCTCTGCTTTTCTCAGTATTTTTTCACCCAGTTATTGGCAAAAGCAACAAGCAAAGAATACACTTCAATGACCTCCTGTTGTAAGGATGTTGCTGCTGCTGGAGGCCACAGGTGAGCACATGCAGCTGCCTTAGAGACTGTGAGGAAGCAGGAAATTGGTGCTTTGTTATCTCAGGGCCTGACTTTGTTTGCTTATATTGCTGCTGAGGAGAATACACAGTTTTGAGTGAAGGTGCCATAAGGAACAGAGGGAAGACAAATGGAAAGATGCTAGTTCCGAAAACCACAGCAAATGAAGGATAGTGAGAAAGGTCATAAGCCCAGTTAGGACTGAAAACAGTCCTAGGTAATAGGTAGTGGAAGATTTTGGGGAAGAGGTAATGAAATATTTTAAAAGTGAAGGAGGAAAATGAGTTTATTACTTTTGTGAGAGAGATGGAGCCCATAGAAGAATACAAAGTGAAACGCCAGTATAGTTGAAGGGATTGGGTAGGAATAAGATGCCTCCTGCCACGTTTGAAATGACTATGAACCATTATTTTTATTTTTAAAAGCCAAATTAAATGATAAACAGTGAGCAAGATGGAAGTGGGAGTCTAAAAGTGAATTTTAGCAGCATGACAGTAGCCAGACAGGAATGTTTTTCACTAAAAAACTATTCACAAGCTAGCTCTACAGAACCTGGATGTGCACTCAGAATTGAAGATGAGGCAGGGTTTTATCATGCTAAACAAACAGTGAAATGTGAGTTATAATGATGAGAAAAAGAGAAATGGCCTGCGAGAAGGAGGGATTTGGAATTCTTTTTAAGTTTACTTGTGCTTCCCTTCATGGAAAAGAATCACTGAGGTTGGTCAAGTTATTAATTTCCTAGGAGACAAATACAAGGTATACACAGGTCCTTGGGATGATGGCAAGGTGAAGATATCTGCATTTCTTATCTTGTGTTATCCTGGGGTGTCCTGGAGGTGGAAACCCTTAGCAAAACCAAAAGAAGTTAGATGGATTTGATCAGAGAAAATCTGAGTAAAGAGAATGAGAAAATAAAATCACAGAAACCAAAAAAGATGATATAGTGATAAAACACATGAAAGTGGGAGAGTGAATTTTATACAGACAGTGATAGAACAAGGAGGTATGGTTTTGAGGCTAGGAAGTCACTGGAACAGATTCCCCAGAGAAGCTGCGGATGTCCATCCCTGGAAGTGCTCAAAGCCAGGCTGGATGGAGCTTTGAGCAATCTGGATCCCAGGAGGGCCCACCTGATCCATTTGTGCTCTGGTTAAACATAGATACCTACATACAACAGCAGGAAAACAGTCCACACCCATGGCAACATGGGATTTAATTGAAGGGAAAGGAGAGGTTTTCTTAATGAACTGAATGCAGGCACCTGATCTTGTTGTTTTTTTTTTTTTTCCCCATCAGAAATTATGAAAAGTCAAAAAGGGGATTATGAGGTTCATCTGGGGTTGCCAGATTAGGAGATGAAGAAAAGAAGAGAAGTGTTAACTAGGCAAATAGCAGTAGGTGAGACTAAAGAAGAAATAGTTATCATGTTGGTGGAGGAGTTGGTGGTGCACAGGAATTAGTGCTATTCACAGTGAGAGAGCCCAAGAGAACCTTGCTGATATTCAGGTAAGGAGAGCAGTATTGGGTAAAGCTTTGTGAAACTGTTTGTTGTCTGCTGCTAAATACCTGTATTGTATTAGACCTCAAAAATCTGCAGCTATGTTTGCTCCTTGTGATCCTCTTCCACACCATCCTTGTTTTCTGTCATTTCAGCAGTAATTAAATTGATTTTGAAAAGAGTTTTGAAAAGAGAGCTGGATCGAGGTGGATGATGTGACTCAGGTCAATGTGTGTTTACAAAGGCCCCCAGTGCCTGAGCAGTACCAGTGGCAAAACCACAGGGAAAAAACAGGCAGATAGCAAAGAGCAGGGCACCCAGTTTGGGAGACTTGAAGAACCTTGGGAAGAGCCACCTGAAAAGCTGTTTTTGGACAGCCTACATCAGGAGAGGAGGGATGGTTCTTTAGGAAAGTGGGATTCAGATTACAGAGCCTATTTCCAGCAGCAGGTTCAGTAAACCAGATTCATCCACTTCCATCCAGCCCAGTGTGCTGTTAGAATGCTGTATTTCAATACTCCTTTGTAGCCACAGTTATTTCTACTCCCAAGATGAGGTCAGCTGGATTTATTGCTGACTGAGAGTGACACAAACACTTAGAGATGGAATAATTCTTTCTTTTTTAATGGCAATGTCTATTGTGCACAACTTTTCTGCTGTTTATTCCTAGTGAGGATGAATATACTTCAGTTGACTTTGGCATTTAGTGCCACTTTCAGAGAGCTGTCAGAACTGCAAACCCAGAGAGAAATCTTCTCTCAGTTCTCTTATACTCAGGTATTCTATAATACCTCATGTCATTCCTGTCAATAAAAATCAGCTCCTCTTCAGCCAGATGGTACCTGTTACTTATCCTCTCCCTTGAATTCAAATGGACAGTTTTGGTGATTTCTAGTCTGACTCCAGGACCACATTTAAATGGGATCTGCACTGCTATTTACAATGGGTTTACTTTGAGTTGTGAGTAGAATTAATGAGGGGCCTGAAAATTGCCAAGGATCTACAGGAAAGGCTTAAATGAATTTATGTAATACACTCTTGAGATTTAACCAGTGGTTTTATGCCCCAGAGTCTGTGGTGCATAACTTTAACAGAGTAATAAACCATACACCTCTCAATGTTCCTTGAGTTGCATTAAATATGTTGGGCTACTGCAGCTGAGCAGAGGGGGATTATCTGTGTCTACAATTCTAGTCCCTGCTTGCAGGTGATCCATTTAAAGGGGCTGTCAGTGGCCTCAAGTCAGGATGAGGCTGCTCTGACTGGCTTTTCTTTCCTTTCAGCAGTCCTTCTGTATTACTCCATAGTTAATAGAAAGGGACTCCTTTGGCTTCTGTGAAGGTTTTCTGGATATGAATGGCTAAAAGAGAGAAGTCTTACGTACATAAACCATGTTATACCTGGGATCTTTGGTATTTCTTTTGTGTCAATTTCTTTATCTGTCAGTCTTTGTGGTTTCTTCTTTTCACCTGCCAAGAGCCACTCCAGGTACTCCTTTTGTGCATTCTGATGTCATGACACAAATGCATAAGTTTCATTATTTGCTCCTGTATTACTCCACTTTTTCTTAGTGCTTGGTTATAATGTCCAAAAACACCAGTCAGGATTTAAACTCCAAAGAGTGCAAGTAAAAATTTGGGGACAGTCCTTACACAGTAAAAGGGAGAAAATTCTCTCCATAAACCAGATTTGACAAGAAGTCAAGAAATACAGGAATAAAATGAGATTTGGCCCAAGCTAGACTGAGAGAAACCTTGAAAGAAATACTAATAGGAAATGGCAAAATATTCTTCAGCCTTAGAAACCAAAAGGAGCAATGACTGACTAGTTTCCTGTATGATGAAGGAGAGGGAAGCATAATCCAAGCATAGGTAGGAGTTTAACTGAATGGTTTGTGCTGGGATTGAGCAGTCCTAGCATGGTGGCCATTGAGCAAAGGCAAGCAGCTTTGAGGTTATGGAAATAGAAATTACCACTTTCTAGATGAGAACACAAAGAACTTAATCCTATCAAGTCAGGAGACCAGCTAATTTCCATCACACAAAGCTGAAAGAGCTGGCACATGAAACTGCAGGACTGTGGCTGAGCATCTTTAATAAACCTTTGGGGAGAATGGATATGACTATGGAATAGCAAATGCAGTACCTTTATTTAGGAAGGGAGCAGAAGTGATGCGGAAAGGACAGGCCATTAATCTCACCTCAGCTGCGTGCAGGGCTTAGAACAAAGTCTGAAGGAAGGCCTAATTAAGACACATGAGAAAATGGGCAATGGGATAAAGAGTGGCATGGCTTTACCATAAGTAAGCTAAAGGAAAGGCAGGCACGCTTATTTTTTTGTCTTAAAGGAAAGTGCTCAAAATTTTGAAAGAGGGCTTCCAAGCTTCTGCTCTTTGGGGAATATTCTTAAATATCCCTCCTTAGTGGCTCAGACTTTACAGTGGCTTTGCTCAGCATTTCCCCCTAGACTTCCCTTAAGTTTCCTGCTGAATAAAATGATCTCCAGCAGTCATTTAAACAATAGTTGTGGTTTCCTCCCTGCCCACCAGACACCAAAAGCTAGATGCCATGCTGAGCCTTACTTTGATGTTGCAATAATTTACATGATTGTTTCTGCAGTATTTTATCTTTAATGCTCATTATTGATTTGTGCCTACAGATAAATGTCCTTGTTTTGAAAATAAGGGACAGCATGTACTGACCCAGCCAGAACATCAAAGAGAAACTTAATGGGGTGTAATTTTGCTTCTAAACAAAACTGAAACAATCAACATTTTTAAATGCTTTTAGAGCAATCTTCATTCTACATTTTTATGAACAATCAGTTGGCCAAGTAAACAAAGTGAGGAGATCATTTTTATGTGAATTTTATGCAATTTAATTGTAGTATCTTAGTATTACACAGAATATCTTCATGCTTGTGGTACTTTTATGTTTCTTGTACAGTGCAGAGAAACACCAGGGGAAGCTGGGTTGTGTCAGGTGAAGTGCTGACTCAGCCTGCTTCCACTCTCCAGTTCAGCCCAGATCTTTGCCACTTTGACTGGAGCATGGGGTGAGGGTAGTGGATGTCACATCAAATCAGACCTGACTTTTCTGTTTCTTTAAATTGCTAGACCTGCATGCAAACAGTCACCACACACACTGATAGAGATATGCAAAGTGGAAGAACTAAATGCTCTTTGAAAACTGCTGCAATCAGCAATATATGCTAAAAATGTGTTTACTTTAAATGTCACTTTACACTTTTTGCTCTGTAAATGTGATCCCTGTGCATTTTGAGCTGCTTAGGATATTGCTTCTTCAGAGAATTTTAAGTGCATGATGCTCAGAGCCATTAAAGTTTTTGATCCTGAGGGCATCTCTGATTAGCAGACCACCAGGAAACAGAATGGATGCTGCTTTTAGGTAGGGGAAAATATCATCAGTGACATTTACAGTCTCCCTCATGAAATAGCAAGATTTCCTGGGAGGCTTCCATAAGGATTCAAAGTGATGCTCATAGGTGTTGGGTAGGCCTGGCTTTTACATCTACCTCCTCCCTCTGGAGATGAAGTTTGTCAGAAAATGTTGGACACCAAGGAACAGGAGCAGAACTAAGGCAATGATCTGTGTCCCCCTTGCTTAAAAAACATTTCCACGAGGGAGAGGAACATGAAGTAGATATTGGCTTGTTCTCAAAGCTACAGTCATACAGAAATTAGGTGGTAATTTAAGCTTCCCAATCATGTAGAATCATGGAGAATCTAGTAACAGATTCCTAGCAACAGAAAAGTTGCAATCTACACATGGTAGGGCATTTTTCCTTTTTTTGAGCTTCAGTGAACTGGTGGCAAATGTCTTTATTTTGAATTGTCCCTTACAGCCTCCTGAAACATATTTCTGCCTTTCTTGAACTCAGATTTTCAGGCCCATCTGTCTTGCTGAGAATGTTTCTTGTTATCAAATGCCTGCAGCAAAGCAAAAAAAGAATCTCCCCAATTTAGCCTGTAATAATTTCTGTCCATGGTACATCATTGTTACATTTCTCCTGTCTTTTAGTCTCTCTGCTCTTACAGGTCTTATTCTGCTTCTCTTGAGATGGAATTTTGCTGATGAAGTAAAAGAATTAAAGACCACTAGGATATCCCCTTATCTTCCAATATTAGAGGAGGACAGAATCCATACCACTGCATATATGGGAGACCTTTGGGAAACAGTTATTTTCCATACCTAGCACAGCTGACCGTGTGCTTCCAAATATTAATCTGCTGCTCCTTTTTTTCCTTTAGGTGGGCATATTTAGAAAATTTACATCTTGCTAAAGTTAGTACATTCCAATTTAACTAGCCTATGGAAATGTGTAATCACTCAGTTTGCATTCATTGATTTTTTTTTTTTTTATTGTGCTCTTATTAAGGTTTAATTGTATTAACCTCAGAAGTCAATCTCAACACTTTCATTAAATTCAGATGTATTAAGAGCTCTGAGACTGGTGTAAATTTTGAGTCACTGTTTGCTTGCCACCTTCATTTTTACAGCCCTTTTATTAAGTCTAGACTTTATTGTCTTTTGATGCACGATGTTTTCTAAACCAGACTGAGAGCTGGGTGAAAATTTGTAAGTGAATGAACTTTGTAATTATTCTTGCTTCATATGTGCAGCAAGTATTGCCTCGAGCTAAATTCTGACCAGACTTTAAAAAAAATAAAATAGAATAGTAGCTAATGCTGTCATTACAACTTACATGCTGACAACCTGAATATTGCCAGCTGCCTTCCAAATTCATTCTGACTTTAGAGATATTACTGATTTCAGCAATATTTAAAGAGAACTGTATTAATTGTTTAAGGTGAAAAAGGGATGAAGATACAATATCACCTTTTGTGGTATTTTGACCCTGGCACCCACAGGGTTGCTTGCTCACTTCACTCCATCTCCATCCCATCCCTACAAGATGTGGGAGAGATTAGGGAGATTGAAAGTGAGAAAAATCATTGGACAAGATAAAAAGATTTTATAGGGGAAGGAAAGAGGGGAAAACCCCAAGGCTGTTTAGTCAGGCAGGGAGGAAAACACGTTAGTCAGAAAGGGTAAGTATTCTATACCTACTGGGTGTCTATTGTCAAGGGCAGCCTTAGGAAGCAGGTATTTATGTAGTTCACATCTGTAACACTTTTGTCTCTTCAAGAATACTCCTGTCATGTCAGAAAACACAGACTAGATTCCTAAACCCAGTGAGCAGTAAAAGATGCCATTGCACATTTTGTTTTTACATTGTGGATTTCCTTTCTGTGCATCTACTAACTTACTGTAGGCAGCATTTCAGGTGTGCGCACTTAAAACATTGAGGCCTCCTCAACAAAACATGCTCTGATTCACTTCATGGTGAACTTAACTAATTAAGTCTCTTTATGCTCTGCTGTGAGACAGCTGGGAGAAAGTTTGAGGTCTGTAGAATTCAAAATATCCCCAACCTCCATGAAACACTGTTAAAAATACCCCTGTATCCCACAAACACATGTACTTGATCTTCTGGGTCTGTAATCAGGCATTAGCATCATATCCAGCATGACTTTACAGAAGATCATCAGCTAAAAAATAAAGGAGCATTTAAATAATCCACATAGTTAATTTACAATTCAGTGCTAGATTGAGTTTTATTAAATTACAGCTTTGCATACAGTCTACAAACCAAATAAGCCATCAAATTTAAGCAGTGAGGGAGATACAAGGATGAAAGTCAATTGTTAATTCCCTGGTAGGTCCAGGATCTCATTGATGTATCTGCCTGGGTGTGAGAATCCACTGGTTTGAGATTCAAGCAAATTATCTGAAGTCACTATTGGAAGGACTTTTATAGATAATTCTCATTGTCAGAGAGCAACTCACCCTTCCTATTCAGGAGACTGGGCACAGTTGTCTTCTCATCCATGTCGGCATTACCACATGTGAAATTCTCAGTAAAGTAGGGTTTGTTTTTTTTAAAAATGCTCTGTCCATGGTGCCTATGTTACTGGTCAGTATTGTGTCCTAATCCATCACAATGAAATCAAGGTTTTTTTGCTAAGATACTGAATGCTCTATTACTTAGAAATCTTTACTCATGGTAGAATTGGCCACTTGACTGACTGTAGGCCCAGCAGCAGTGGAGGAATGTTGACTGCTTTTTGAATCCCCAGGGTCCCAATGGCTGTACTGAAACCAAATCACCTAACAGGATGTGCTGAATAAAAGTTATCTTATTCCATTCTGAAAACCTTGTTACACCCTCCTTGAGGTTTCCTGAATGGATGGTAGAGCCAAAGAATTGCAAATTCAGAGCAGCCCCATGAATTTGTCAAAGAAGTTGAACTAAATTCTTTCATGTGTTGTAATGAAAATTCTTCATCTGCGTCATGGCTAACAAAACAGAGAATGTTTGCTTACTCACAGCTATTAATTCTATTGAGTTACTATAAATGACACCTGATGGGGAAGTTTTTATTACTGTAGTAAAGAGGATAATCAGGAAGCAGCAAGTGAGGAAAGTTTGAGAAGTGCCAAATTGCTCTAAAAATGGCATAACCTGTTGCCAAAAGACTGATTCCTCAGAGATGAATCACATTCAGAGCTTGCCAGTTCCTCAAAGCTGAAACTATTATTGGGCACATGAACTGCATTTAGGAAAAAAAAGAAAGAGTGATAACTCAGAACTGGTTATAAATATTCAGTAAATGTCTGAAAAAACTGGTCTGGACTTCTCTTTGGCTCTCTGCTTGTTTACATAATGTAAGAAGTTCAGTGAAGCATAATTCACTCCATAAGCATCTTGCTCATCCCTTGGCACTCCTTAGGGAACAGTAGGGGCCTAAAATAATGTCAATAAAAACTTGAGTTACAGCCCTTCAGTCCAGTTTCTCATGGGCTCACACAGCATTACGTGCATGGAGCCCTGTGCTTTATTGAGTCTGTCTTCAAATGGGTTCTGGAGCCCTGTCCCTTACAGGAGAGGAGCAGCTCAAAAAGTTCCTCAACGGCAACTGTTAATATTCTGTATTCTATGGATCTAAATAATTTGTAAAAATCCTTCCAGGGTCATTGATAAGTTTTCAAAATCATGATAAACTTCTCTGAAGTGAAAGAAAACAAGTTTGCAACATTTAAATACATTAAAGAGACTGTTCTTGGTAGTTCTTGACCAATCAGTCTGGCATCTGCCCTGGACAAAAGAGTCTGTTACTATTGATTTGAAAGCATTGATAATTTAATGGCAATGTAATTAAACTTTGATAAGACTAGCATTAATTCTGCACAGTTTTCTCATTAGGAATAAAAATAACACAAAATCAAATAGTTGTACAACCTATGGGTGAAAAATATCTAAGTGGTGTGCCCCAAACTGACCTGGAAACAGGAAGACATGACTCCTGTCTGAAATCTTTCCTTTCTTTCCAGAATTAGCTTAGCAAAGGGTGTGTAACAGGGGTGAAGTTTAAAGCAGTGCAAGTATCAGGAATATGACAATTGCTGAAGATGGCTGATGGGAATAACCTGGTTTGTTTTGGCAT
Organism: Agelaius tricolor; assembly: GCF_023055355.1. Classification (NCBI taxonomy): domain Eukaryota; kingdom Metazoa; phylum Chordata; class Aves; order Passeriformes; family Icteridae; genus Agelaius; species Agelaius tricolor. The sequence continues at coordinate 10,585,594 of NW_027269261.1, forward strand.
ACTGAAAAGAGCAAAGAAAACTGTCTTTTAATGGGGAATTCTTCTGTGGAGGCAATGACAGTTAGGATGGAGGATTCTCTTCTGGCAAGTGACATTGGAGAAATCTAGAAACTCTTGTGGTTTTTCACCACCCAGGTGAGGAATGAAGATGATGTTGTGACCATGAGACTTTGGCTGATACCTGAGGAATTATGACACCTTTGGGGTACAGAAGGTTCCTCCTCTGTACATTTGGTACCTGTGGTCACTAATGAACTGGAGGGCAAATTAATACTGACCCAGCCAAGTCCAGTCCTGGAAGCAGCTTAGGCTTTCAGGATTTAAATTTCAGGGAAACCTTACTGGATTTGGCTGTGCCACCGAATGTCCTCCTCTGGGAGGCAGAGATGCAGAATACACCAAATGATACATGAACAAAGAGTTGACGCTGTAGGGCTGTTTACTCAGGCAGGGAGGAAAACAAAGGCTGGGAGCTGAAGGTGACAAACTCAGAGGTGAAATAAAACACATGAACAAGGACTATAATTAATTTTATCTTGACATGCATGGGTGGTTGTCTGAGCACCCTCTGGGATTTTAAAAAGGAAGGATGGATTTGCTCCTGAGAGTGCACGAGATGGTCCAAGCAGAAACCATTTCAAGAGTCCCATGGCTTCCCTTATGCACAAAGCCAGTCGCAGACCACAGCAGCCTGTCCTCCCATCATGATCTGTGGTAGCAGCCTCAAAAAAATGATAACCCCCGCCCCCAAAACTGAAAAAGAAACAAAACAACCAAAACATCCTATGGTTGTATTGCTTTATACAACAACAGAGTTGGCTTGAAACACACCTTTGTGATTGTCCCAGGAAGCAGAACAAGCTGCAGCATATCAGAAAACATTCAAAATGCACTACACATGAAAAAGAAAGCTTCCAGCTCTTGATTAGCCTCAGAAATCTTATCAATGGTGAATTATCAAAAGGTGAAAGTACAGCAATAGGGCTTGCCTAATTTACATTCTTCTAATGGGTTCAGTTTAGAAGGTTAATATACAATATTAATCCCTGCCAGGCACATTGTCCTATCAGAGAGCATTACCAAATGTTAGAGGGGAATGCTCGTGAGAGGAAGGTCAAGAATTTATCATCCTTTCATTAAATAATTTGAATGGAAATCAAAGAACAAGGAAGAGGTAGAACAGCAGAAAGCAGAAGCTGCAATGGCAGCAGAATTAAAACTCGCTCTTTCAGAAGGATTACTGTTAAATTTTCACAGTAAATGGCAAGCTTGTGTGTTTTGTTGGTCTTGAAAACCCTGAGCTGCTTTCTCCAGTGTGATGACCTTTCCACTGTAATTTTCTTTTGAGTAAATTGATAATAAGAAAATAAAAGTGAAGATAATCCTCCCCTGATGTGCTCTGCCTAGTCACTGTCTTGCAGGTGCTCAAGATTCCGTTTGCAAATGAGACAAAAAAGTGCTTTTATTTCGTGAAAACTCATGAGCTATTTAGGTTTAAATCAAGACTTGCAGAAAATTCCATTATTTCAGAACTTTGCATTGTGTGAATAATTATGTTTTCCTATGAGAATATGGAATTATTGCTTGGTTAAGTGTTGCTTCTTAATTCAAGGAGAGGTTTTCCATTTTAAGCTTTATTGCAAATAATGTTTTCTGTATTTATTCTTGTCTTCCCCTTTCTCCTCATCCATTTCCCCTTTCTCCCCATTGTTCTCACCTTCCTTTTTATTATGTCATTAAGAGAGTTGGATATATTTTGTCTGGTATGATGGGTTTAGATAGTCTAAGAAAAGAGAAGGTACCTTGATATTTGAATTCTATGATGACCAAAATAAACAGATGAATTTCATCTGCCTGTAGACTTTCACTGGTGCTTGGAGATTAAAAAATAGCAAATCCCTTTCCTTTGGAAATCAAGAAGTGTCCATTTTCCATATATGCTGCCCTAGGTTTGAACACATATACTGTTTATGGCCTTAAATTGATAATGCAACTGTGCCTAAAATATAGGCCAAATCCTGGCAATTCTGCCAACAAACTCAGCCTCAGAAAAATTACATTATTTTATAAATTCTTCTTTGAATAGACTTGGATTCTATTTAAAGGAATATAATTCTTCTTCTGCACAGCCTCAGAGGAAGCTGGGGGTGACAGAAAGTTCTATTAAGTGAACTAATGGAGCAGCTCTTTCTGCTAAACTTGTGTAACTCTGGAAATGCCATGTGCTGCTTGCTTCTTCCCTAATCATTTTAGCAAGTCAAGAAAGGTCCCTCCCTCCTTTTAGGATGCTTTCCTGCATCACAATCTTGAAGCCTCACTTGCTGCTAATTGCAGTGATTTCAAATATGTTGATGCTAAAGCTTGGTGGGTGCTGAAAGAATTCTGCAAGTATTTCCTTGAGTTGGTATCACATTTGCTTTGGCAGCATTCACTCTCCTTGGAGATTTTCTTCCACTAGCAGACTTTTAATGACATAAATGGGTGCAATGGGTCCAATACAAAACAATGTATTTTGGATAAATACTCCAAACTTCTAGGAAGTAAATTTCAAAATCAAAATGGTAAATATTATTGCTGCAAAAGTAGCTTAGGCAGAGTGCTGGACCTGTTGGTGTGGATGAAATAGCTCGTGAGCTTTCAACAGCGCACCTGGGAGTTCAGGGAAACTGCCAGTTTATACCAGCAAGAAGCTTGACTGCTAAGCCATATCCTTGAAACATCTGGGCATCGTTACTTGAGATGTGCACACTTTGTCCTTGGGGAAATGAGGAGTTTAAGTGCCAAAATAAATGTACCGTGCTGCAGTTTAAAACACACACTGAACTGCTTTACCATCTTCATCTCTCTTTCCTTTTGGAAGTTGCACAGCCCTGCAATGATCAGTTCATTAGTGAACTTTTGTGAAAAATAATTTTCAAAGGATTCCCATCGCTTTGTATCTTCCAAAATCTTCTGATGTTTCCTGTGCAGGATTTTTACTGGCAGCCCTACACACTAGAGAAGGTAACAGTATAAAAATCCACCAATGGGTTTGAAAGGAAAGAAAGATACAGGTGAGGTGACAACAGGAAAGGAAGGAAATAATCCTTATTTCTAAACATCCTTTGTTTTAAAGAGGAAGGGGAATAGATGGATTTGTAGTTTTTGACTGGTAAATTTCAAACTTTTACATCTATACCATGAAATGTTGGTAAATTAGAATGTTATAAAATTGTGAAACCTACTCTTTTAACTGCCTTTCTACCCCTGATCTCCATTAAGCTAAGCATAGGAATAAGGCTAAGCATGGTAAATAAAATTACTTTTTTTCTTCCAATTCATCTTTAATATATATTGCAATGTTGGGGGAAATGAGAATATTCATTTTCTGCAGCATTTCATCTTGCACTGCTCTTTAGGCTCAATATACTGAGCCCTGCTTTGATGAAGTAGAAAGAAATCAAAGGATATAAATATGCTGATAGACAACCTTAGAGAAATTGTATTTCAAGCTTAAGGAAAGAGAAAACTGCTTTCTTATGGGTGCAAAAATGTAAGATGTTTACAAAAATCTATAAAGAATTAGAGGCAGAAGGAGGAGTTACATTCCTTTGGAATAGAATGGTTGGCATTTAATGTTTCTTTAGATGCTTCCCTTTGCTCAGTCCCTGCTATTTAAAGTTTCCATGTGGTATTAGCCAAAACTCTTAGATCAGTTTATTGCCAGTGTATACAGCTTTCCCCAAAGTATCATAAGAACTCAAACCACATGTAATGTTTGCAAGTAATTTAGTGTTGCTTTGTGTGTATTCAGTGCTTACAAGATGCAGTTAATTGTTTTAATAAATTTATTTAGCATTACCTGATTAAACATGCAGACATATCACCATAATTAAGCTGGTTCTGCTTTGAACTTGACTCAGATCAGCAGTTTTTACCATGCTTGTAAGAAACTATCATTCTGGCATTAAATGGTGTGAAACCCAGCCTGTGGTTCCTTTAGAGAACTCTTAAACTAAGAATGTTTTTGTTCTTTTTATTGTTTTCTCCTCTTCTCTAAGTTAGGTGCAAAATTTTAACCAGAGCCTTTTTGTTCTGGAGATCATACCTTTAAAATATACAAGAGAGACAAAGTGTGGCAGAGGGGGAGAACTGTTATAAGTAATTTAAGAGAAGCTGGAGCTCAAAGATGTTAACTTTTCCCAAGATCAGACAAGAGGCCAGAACTATGAATTAAGGAATGGACCTTAAGGACAAGATGTTCCTTCTGGATCTGTTTCCTTAAATATTGGAAGGAAAATGTTTGTGATCTTCAGATTTGACATAGCAGGGATGGTTCTTCCTTCACAAATCTCCATGGAAACTCACAGTACAGGTTGGAATGGAGCAAAGCAAAGGTAGTGCAGCTCTGGGCTGTCTCACCATGGCAAAGGATTGTCTGTGTGATAACATTTCCTTAAAAGTGGATTAGGAACTGTGAGTAAAGGAAGTGTTCTTGTCAAGGACCAAAGCCAGAGCTTTGGCTGTTAGTGAAATGTTGGAGCAGCATGGCACCTCTGCTCTAGGATTATCAGATTGTAAAGGTGAAAAGTAGGACAAATCCAGAAGAAAAATCGCTCCCAGAACAACCCAAATTTGCTTACCTCACCTATTGAGTAGAACTGCTACGGCGTATGTAATTTATTCGGTATTTTTCTGCAGAAAAGGCAGAGGAAGTCTTGATGGATACACTTTTCAAATGGGTACAGTATTTCCTACACAAAATGAAAGTTCTGAATGATAAAGGGGGTCTGGCAAACTTTCAATTTTTTTCTGGAGTTCTGGGATGTAAGGAACAGACTCAGCCTATTCTGGGTACAGGGACACAGGGAAGAAATGTTCAAGTTCTTTTATGCCTAAGATTTCAAGAAGGCATTGAGCATTGTGGTACTTTTTTTAAGAGACTCATGTTGGTTTTGTCTGCCTATGCATATCTTGATTTAAGTGATATTTTTTAGGTCCCAGAAAATACAGATTGGGGCCTTATCTATTCCAAACTGAGTGCTGAAACTTAATTTGTTTTGAGTTGATGGTGCTGCATTGTCAATTTTACCATGACTCAAAAAAAAATAAACTGCATTTTTTTCTCCATTGTTATACTATTACCCTTATATTCTGACTATAAAATAACTGGCTAAGAAAATTTCACTTTAATTAGCACATTTTGATTTAATTTTTGTGGCTTATTTAAGATATTTAGATTTCTTATTTGCTTATGTCTATTTGCTTTCTATAAATTTACAGTTATGCTCTTTTAATGAGAAACAACATTAACTATAAATGACAATTTACTTTCGGATAGGCTCTTTTTGTAGTTTAAGTTATGCCTAAGAGTGCTCAGATTAGCAGTTCTGAATTTCCACTCAAAGATAGACTTGATATTTTTGCAGTGGTCTTGATTCTGTCATTATCTGTGTGTTAACTGCTTAACATTCCTGAATTTAAAATCTGTACCTTTGAGTGGTGTTTTTTTTTTTGAGGAATGGTGTCTTTGTACACAACAGAACATGCACAAAATTTGACCTCTTATATAGGAAATATTTTTTTAATAAGTCAAGAAATGTGGCATTTTCAGGTGGAAATCATGGTTTGCTTTTATTGAAAATGCTTTTGGGAGCACAGCATTACTAAGTGATAAATATATCAGGAAAAAAAAGCAGAATCTTGACTTTTAGTGGCCAAACCTGTAGGCATTTGCCTGAAGTGTTTTCCAGCCTGTACATAAACTTTCTCCTGTCTCCTCCCTTGGGTCTTCCTGTCTCTTGAGACCTCTTACTCTACAGTTACTCATTTCTAACAGAGAAGATTCCATTCGGAGCAGCCTCTTATTTTACTCTATGGACTTCAAAACCCCCTTTGTGAAAATCTTCTCCTTTCCTTTACAGCTGAGTTAGTGTGGTTTTGTTTAGCATTGCAGCTGTTCATATTTCTCTTTATGGGACATTTCTTTGGCTTTGTTTTTCTCTCTCATGTTGTTTTTGTGGGAATTTGCCCAGAGTGGGAGTTGGAACAAATTAATTTTCCTGAAATGTAATTCTGGGAGGGCTGCACCAGATGAGAGAGAATATGAGAGGGTCTCCATTACTGTGTTTATAACTACCTGTCGCTATTGATCACTAACTAATCTTCTTAGAAGTATCATTTCAATTTTCCTTTTTCAGTGTGGACTAAGCAGTGTTGCCAACACACATTTTTCTCTGTCAAACATCACAGTAAGTATGTGGCAGACAAAAAGTTTGAAAGCCATCTCCTCAGATTGCTGTTTAAAAAAGACTGTTGAATGACTCCATTGGAGGTGTCATGCTTACTGGCACTGAAAAAATAGAATTTCTGAAAGCAAGGGAGTTGGATATTTTCTAGCAACCTGTGCTGAGCACCTAAACATCCTGATGGGAAAACAGGTAAAAATTAAGTCAGAAAAAATAGGCAAACTTATAGAGAGACTTGAGATTTGGAAGTGGCAGGTGAACAGTCTGTATTAAATGCCTAAAAGCAAAGGGTGACATCTTAAAAATCAGTGGCAGAAAGAGTGTGGGTCCATGTTTTGCCAGAGACAGTGGTGGGACTTTCTGTTCTCTGAATGTCTCTCCTGGTTTTGGTCCAGGAGAGACACATTTCTATGTTCCTAGTGCTACAGGGAAATGCTGTCTGAGCATCTTTTGTGGAAGTTCAGTGGCTTCCTTTGTAGGACTGTCCATCCCAATCCTCACAAAAGTGGAGGAACTTACTGGGACATGGTTCATCACTGGAAGGGAGAGCTGAGCTCTCAAGTGCTGTGGTGTCCACAGCCAGTTTGTTTGCACTGATTTATCAAGATTTTAGCAAGCCTGGTGGGGTGGTATTCCAGAGGTGAGTTATGGCACATAAAATTCTGTAGGAAACATGGAAAGGAAAAGGTACTTCATCCAAGAAGCTGCTTGGGAGGGACTTCAAGAGCTGTGGGAGCAAGAGATTGCACTGAAATCTGTCTGGGAGGCTGCAGCAGGCTCCAGACAGTGCAGCTCTCTGTTTTCATGTGTAAAAACCACAGAAAATCCTCGGTCCTTCCTCACATTCCCCCTGCTGTTAGAGCTTTCTGTGATTGGTTTTGGTGGGATCACCAACCTGGATTTGCAAGGCTCTGTGGGGAAAGAGTAAAGGTGTCAGGTAGGCATGCAGGAGGCACACCTACTCCTCAGGGCTTCCTACAGAAAGAACTGCCCCTTCTGCTCTGCTCTCTCTCTGAGTAAAATAAAACAAAATACAAACTTTGATGACACTGGGAGCCTCCAGACAGTGAAATGAGAATTCTTTGGTAAATACCAGTAAATGCTACTTCAGTAGTAGCATTTCAAGAGGATGGTGCATGTTCTGCACTCAAAGTAAGAGCTTTGGTTAATTTGGATGTCTGTCACTCCTGCACCTTCCTTCAGCTGGTATTTTGGTGAGAAGTGCATGTGCAGTACCTGTGGTGCAGCTGAGAGGTGCCAGGTTCCAAACTAACCTCACCAGCTGCCTTCCAATAAATGAGAATTAAAGTATAGAGGTAAAAGAAATGCTAGAAATCTTTCCAGATATCTCATTCATTCATTCATACATACATACATATTTATCTCAGGGTGGCATATGTAAGAACAAAACAAGTCACAGGTTGGAAAAACCTGCCCTCAAAACCAAAGGAAATAATGCTGGAGGTGAAAGAAAAGAAACTGAAGCTTGTAGAGACAAAACAACTTCTCAAGCTATTAGAAGTTATAGCAGATGCAGAGGTTATTTCAAAAGGAGAGGTCCACCTGTAAATTTGAAAATAAAAATTTGTAATGGCCAGTTTCTTTCCTAGTGCAAGAATGAAAGAGGGAGATGAGTGGCAAGAGATCAAAGGGCACTTAGAGGATGTACAGACTGGATGAGGGACAGGCAGGCAAGACAGAAAGCGGGATCAAAGGACACTAGTGATGAAGCAGCTCTGCTTGCTATCTCCCATAAAGAAACACAGTGAGTCAGCAGAAGTTCAGAGGGTATTAAAAGGAAAAATCTAAAAGGAGATCACATTAGAAGCAAGCTCCATGTATTTCTTGCCCATCAGGGGACGTATTAATAAAGGGACATGGGCAACATTTGTGCACAAGTTTTTAAGGTGCAGGGGCCTTTGGCTTTCAAGCTATGGATTTAAAAGCCTTGAAGAGAGCAGTCTGAAAAAAGGTAAAGCAGCCAGCACATTAATTGACAGCCCCATTACAGGGCTTGGTGGAGCCTTGTCTGGAGTGCTTTGAGTTCAGTTCTGTTCCCAGCTAATGCCCTGTTGTCATTAAATACAAGTGGTGCATGTGTTTATTTTCTGTTCTTTCCTTTTCCTCTGAGGCAATGACAGAAATATTACTCTTGTCTACTTATGGGTAGTAAAGCTACTTCCCACAAATCTATTGATGAGCTAGAGGACGTGCCAGGGAAAAGGAGCTTCAAAACTGTACTCTGGAAACACAATTAAGGATATCAAAGACATGATTAGAATAATTAGGAAATTGCTCAGTATAATATTTAGCACTGAAGCAATTGGTGATTGTCATCCATTGGCCACAAAAGACTTCCTGCATAGGCAGGCAGCCTCCTTCTTGCTGTTTTTGAGAGGTCTGTGTGTGTTTGGGTCAGTGAGTGACATGTGCAGAGCTGTGCTGCAACTCCAGCAGAAAGCTGGGAGCCCAACCCACACCTGAGACAGGAAAGAGAGGAGAGAAATGAGCCATTTTGGAAAAATCACAGTTAAACCTTGTATGTAGTCTAGAAGGAACATTGTAGGGGAGAATTAATGATTACCTCTGGAATAGGGAAAGGAAAAAAACAACGTGACAATTCTTCCCTGAAACAAAGATTCTTTACAGTAATCTCCACCTCCATCTGCAGGCCATGCAGGCACTATGGTGTGTCAGGGGAGAGGACACATTTCAGAAAATTCATTGCATTGTTCCTTGGAAAAAAAATCTGTTTTCTAAAGCCTTGGGAGATCGATGGGAGAGGTGTTTCTGCAAACATATGTAAAAATCCCTTTACAGGGTTTTCTCTTTTCAGTGTGTGTATGCCACAAATTGTCACAGAGCAGGCAGTAATAGAAATTTGGGGAACTTACACTGCAGGGTGCTGAGTCAGTTCATGTATCTGAGGATCAGCTTGTCTCTCTGGTACTAAATCCCCCTGAATATTTTTAGATTTGCTTCAATGAGTGAAACTTGCTCCTTGTGTGGCTATTTTTGGGATAGGTGTGGTTAATCAAGAGCGCTTTCTGCACAGTCCCACGTCTTTGTGCTGCTGTTTCTCTATATATGCCCTGAGGAATTTCTCCAATATGCTGAATATAATCATTGGACCTTCTGTCTTTATTGCTTTCTGTTCAATTTCTCATAGCTGGCTTGCTTTTTGCTGCTACCCCAGATTTTTGCTTCCTCTCTATTTCTTGTTGAATACAATATGGAATGAAAACAGTTTAGACAAGACCTAGAAATACAGAAACTTCCTTAGCAATTATTCTGCTCTTTTATCTCTCTCAGTTTTAATGCAATTGGGCTCCCTCCTTTTATCCCTGATCAGTGTTCTGCTGCTCTTACATCTCATTTTCCATATATGCTTAAATGAATTACTTTCTGATTTTCTGATGTACTGTCTTTTCTCTAGTAAATTCTGCAACTATTTCAGTGAACTTTCCTATTACAATATTATACTCCATTTTGCCATCTCTTTTAATAGTCATGAGAGAAACTTCCTTCTCTGTTTTCTATATCAAGTCTAAGATTATATCTCTATCATCTAAGTCTCCATACCTAGGATTCTTAGCAGGTTGAAAGTACCAAAACTGCCAAATTGCACAAAACCATTTTTATTTAATGGTTTATAATGATTCAGGTTTGTAAAAGTGTATGTTGAAACTGAGAAATTTTTAGTAACTTACAAAACTTAATTTTTCTATTGAATTGTGTTGTCCTGTTTGTTGATCCACGTTGTGTGGTGATCCTTGAAATATGGCAGAATGCACTTTGCATGTTTTTGTGATTTTTAAGTGAATTAAGCTTTCTGAATGAAAAGTTTCAATTTGGATGGAAATTTAATTTTAAGGTCTTGAAATTTTAGCTCAATTTTAGCACCATGAGACACAGCAGTAATGACAATGAAGACAAAAACTTGAAAGATAGTAATGTGTCCAGTCTAATCACTGATGATGCCCTCGGTCCATTTCTGCTGGTCATGTGTGGAAGAAAAATCAGTCAAGCAATAGAAAATCACTCCAGTTGTTTTAACAGAGAAATATTTATTGCTGCTATGAGAAAGGAAAACTTGACACATGAAATTAGAAAAATACATTTAGCCAGGTCCTGTGTTGGAAGGCCAAAAGGAAATGGGGATAGGCCAGTTGACACTGCCTGAGGATCCAGGCTTGGAATGAGGCAACATAAAGGGAAAAAATGTACACACTGCAGCTAAAGTAGAGGTTGATAAAGTGAGAACAGAGGGAAAGTAATAGTGCCAGTGCTACAAAAGAGATTTAATAGGGGTTTGAGACTGAACTGCACAGTTATTGATAGCACATCATCAGCCCGAGGTGCTTTTTCATTATGGCCCAGCTGGTTAGAGGAAAGAGCACGAAGAGATTGAGGAAGGCATTTTTAGCAGTGGCCCATGAAAAACAGGGCTAATGCAGCAGTCCCTAAACAAACAATGGCTTTTGAGATACAAAAAAAAAAAAAAAAAAAAAGAGTTGGAATGGAAGAAACTTCACCCTGACAAGATGCATTTCAAACCAAACCAAACACTGAGATATACTGATAATAAGCCACGCATTTATCCAAGGTATAAATCTGAACCCTTTGGGTAAATTTTGCTCCTTTCTTTTTATGTTTAATTTCCCTCGTTAGCCTTTATTCACACATTTTTACTTAGATCACAAACAGCTGGTGTAGGAAAAGTATATTTGAGTATTAGTAGAAACAACCAAGGTCATAAAAATTATTCAAAATTTAGGAAAAAAACCCCAACCACATGTGCCTTGAAACTGGAGAAAAGTTATGTCTTAGCCAGTTGTGTCTTCTTTTCTATTTGTAAGAGCTGTTAAATCATGTGACTCCCAGGGCAGAAAAAATAAATGGGTTTATCTTGGTGGAAGCCTCACAGATTGATATTTTAGAGCTTTAGTGACTGAGCACTGGAGTATTCACTTGGAGTATCAGCACTTTCCATCTTTTCCAGAGCTTCTCCTGGAGAAATAAACCTCTTAGCAATGAAGAGACTTTTACCTTCTTAAAATCATTGAGCAGGGGGATTTTCCTCCCTTCTTGGTTTTAGTCTCAAAGTTAAATGTTTAAGCTTTAGTAAGTGACATTGCAAACTGGATTATTTCAAATTCTTGATGCTGGATGATGTCAAAGTGCACTGATAGACCAGACCACCTCCACCTGTTAGTCCAGCTTGAATAGAATTTTTTAGGTCCTAGATTACATCTAAAACCAGCACAGACACTCTAATTAAACCCACCCAACTTGGAGGACCAGAAGCAGTGGGAAGCATCTTTTCTACCTGGTTTCCAAAATGCTGATTGGCTTACAGTTGATTCTTGTACCTTAATATAATATTGAAGTTTGTGAGATGGGTCACTGATAAATCAAACAGAATTGTTTGCATTCATATCATTATTTGAATGAGAAGTTTCAGACTCTTATTCTCCATCCTCAGAAAATTTTCAGTCTTGCATCTTAACAGTAAAGAAAGTAGAACTGCCAAAGCATAAAAAAATTCCCCAACCAAACCACCCCAAAATTAATCAGTCAGAGTTCAATTTAAAGGCCATTAAGTATTTATTGAGAAAAAGCAAACAGAGATGTGTAAGAAATTTTGAGAGACTGTTTTGCTAAACTGGTAGGAAATTTCATTCTTAAAGCTCTACTCTTTTGGAGAAAAATAGGATTGTAGGCCTCATTTTCAGATGATTGGGATGAAGCCCTAACTCTGGACTATCTGTGAGTTGCTAATAACCTCTGTACCCATCTACTACGCCTGTTTGTAGAGAGTAGAATTTTGTGTGCCCAGTAATTTGTCATTACACAGTGAGGAAAGAGAGAGCTCTGTAGTAACTGCAATGGTTGTAATTATGCTAAATCCATAAATATATCAAATAAACTGTTTGATGTTCCTCCCTTTCACTGGATTTAGTGTAAAAAGGAACATGAAATGACCTTCTGGTGATTAGAGTAACAAGTGCTGTAACAACCCCAATACGTGCTTAATGTATCATGCAAACGTTGTGATGATGTTCTGGAATTGGATGAAAATACTGCAAAACAGTATGAAAAGGAGCTATGTTTAACATCAGATGAAAGGAAATAATGGAAGGAAAGAGAAAAGGCTGGCATTTTATACCTACCTGGCTTTGGAGTGTATGATTGCTTGTTATTTTTACCACTGAATCACCTCATCACTGACTGACCTCTTTCAGGTCACAATATAATATCCACATGACAGTATCTAACACCAGTTTTGTCCTTATAGTATATAGTTTACAAGTTAGAAGTGTAATTTCAGTGAATATTGGACAAGTCCTCTATTGGTTTTGGGATAGAGGTTAAAAAACTTGCCTGGCACCTATAGCAATGTCTTATTCTATGAAGAGGTTCACCCTGACCTGAGGAACTCCTGTCTTCTGATTAACACTCTGCCTATCTTATGTTTTCTGTAAGTGGATGTTTATGGCTTGTCATGTTCTTCTGTTGGCCTATTTGTTCTAAATAATCTCCTACTTTTTAACATGGGACCAGTAATTATTCAGGGCTTTATGAAATCCAGTTCTTTTTACTGTAATATCTATAAAGCTGATTCCAGAATATCTATTCATGCCAATGAAAATTTTAATACTTTAGAGCACTTATGCGAATTGTACATTAATTGTTAATGTCATTTACTAGAACATAGTTGTTGTTCTGCAGATGATCCTGCTCACTGAAGTGCTAGAATATACTGATTTTCTTTAGAATATTAGATACTGCCAAGAATTCCCTTTTTTCTTGACTATTCCTACTACCCTGCACTGTGAGCCCATCTGTCCTGTTGGATCTGGTAGATCTATTGTTGAAACCACCACTGTAACACCAGTGGGGTTTAAATATTTTTTAACACACTCAAGTAGTGTTGCTAACACCCAAAGAGTCCTGGTGACCTTTGGCAGGACAGAAATTTAAGTACTGCTTGTCATGCACATAGCATGTGTGAAGACCCTCACATTTTATCTTTGTATGCAATTATTTGAGGCCTTAGGGGAACTCTTTTCTTCCTTTCCCCTTTCCCTTTTGTCCCCCCTTTTGCCCCCTTTTCCCCCCTTTTCTTTTCTTCTTTGCTTTTCTTTTCCCTATTATAGGCCCTTTCTCTGCTCTTGCAATCACAGATTCCCTTCTTCTGATGTCTTTCCTTGGAGAGAGGAAGAAATGACTTTCAGAAGACAAGCCAGCTGACAAAAGGTGGGATTTTAAAAGTCACAGGCAAGGCTGTTGGAAAGAAGAGTGCCTTGGTGAGGGCAGAGGGAGTAATGACTGATCTTTGTGGGAATCCAGTGCACTTTGTAGTGGCTCTGGATTAATGCAGCCAAATCTGTGCTGGTTCTCATGATCTATGTGCTCTGCTGCCTGAGGAATTCTCCACTGCTAAGTGTCTTGCACATAGACCAACTGAGCTGCAAATCAGCTTTTTTTCTCTAAAGTAACACCAAGAATGACATATAATGATAGGCAGAGCAGCAGAACAAAAATTTGATGCTTGCCCAGTTTCCCTTGTGCCCTGCTATTCTCCACAGGGTTTGGATGCTCTTTCCTTCTGCTCTGCACATCCACTTTTGCAAATGGGCAGCATCTCCCTTCAGGGACATGCAGGGAAGGGCTGGCAAGTCCTGCCTGCCTCTTTTGTCTCCCAGCAAGGTCTCTGTTGTCCTGAGCCCCTGTGCAGTTTGACAGGAATAGGTGAGAGACAGCCTCTTTTCTCTAAGAGAGGAATGAAGTCGTGCTGTGTTTCACTCGTGTTTTCATCCCAAGAGATTATAAAGAATACTTTCCACAACCCTTTCATGTTCTGGAATTTTAGGATCAATGGGTCTCTGGCTATTTCTAAAACAGATTGAACAAGAGCAGACTCACGAATTGTCCATGAAATAAAAATAGATGTGAATGATTGTTATTTGGAAGAGTCTGTTGGGATTCAGAGAAGAGCTGGGAATGTGAACACACAAGCTGAAGAGTAAAAGACTTTGTTGGTTTTGTTATAAAGGAGATTGTAGAAAGGATTTCTGCTACAACTGTACATGCATTCATACATGAAGGTCCACCTGTCTTTCTCAACCTATTGCCTGCATCCTTATCTACTGATATTCCACAGTATTTTTCACTACACCAATCAGATGGGTTTTAATTTTGTTTCTGAAATGACTTTTAATGTGTTCTAGGTTCAAGGTTTTAATCTATTATCTTGCTTTATGCATTATTGTGTGCTTCTGCCTTCTCCAAGCTTTTGCCAGACCATAGTCTGCAGCCTCCAAACCCAAGCTTGACTGTAGGTCAGTTTTTAAAAGGTGATACTTCCAATCACAGCCAGCAGGGAGATAATCCTGGTGCTGCCACAGGGACCCAGCACCTTGCTCTCCTTTCCTGAGGCATGTCCCCAGTGCTGGTGGCACAAAGATGGCTCAACTTTCATGTGTTCCTTCATGCAAGCAGCTGTTGAAATCATGCCAGGAGGCATTATAAAATAATAATGAATAATAATGATCCCAGGAGCAGTGTGTCCCTCCATAACCTCAGCTGGAGGGCAGGACATTTTAGTACATTTGCAGTACATTCTAGCTAGGAGTTTAAAGTCAGTGGACATTTAGTACATTTGCAGTACATTCTAGTTAGGAGTTTAAAGTCAGTGGACATTTAGTACAATTGCAGTACATTCTAGTTAAGAGTTTAAAGTCAGTGGAGGATATGAGACAGCACCAGTCCATGCAGGTGCCTCCCATATGGATGCCTGCAAAGCTGTGGCTCTACTGACTCACCTGTTTTACAGGGGCCTTGCCTGCCAAGAGCACTCCCTGATAAACTGGATTTGTGCTCTGTAATCAAGGTGTGGGAAGAAAGAAGCACATGTCTCTCTGATGCTAATGGAAAATCTTTGATTGGAAAGAAATTGGCATAGTCAGAGAAGCTCTGATGGACACCTCTGAGGGTAATTACTGGCTGGACTCATCAATATCCAAGGATATCTGCAAGTGTAAAGAGCTGTTACCAATTATTTGTTGAGGCAGCACCTTCACAGGTGATGAAAGTACTTGGGAATCAGGATAAGTGAGTGTATGAAGCCATTCCCCCAAGTCTCTGCCACCAAAACAATCTGTTTTACTTCATGTCCACTGATGGGACTGTGTGTAACATTCTCCTCTGCTCCTGAGTCTGTATAAGTCTCTTTTATGAGTCCTTGCAGCATTTCTTGGATCAGACAAATATCACATGTCTTTATTCTGTGCTGTCAGTGTAGTGAGGCAGTCAGACCCCACCCATCTGTCAGCTCACTAAGAATTTTGTTTAGGTTTTGGCTGCAGGCATCATGCATAGGACTCCCACTGGCAGCACAGCAGAGCCACTTCCAAATTAAAAAGAATTTCACATGTTCCTGAAGGAATTTCAGATGTTCCTGTAGCAAGAAGTAGCATCTCTTATAATACAATAAATGGCTCTTCCCCTATTGAAACTCTTCATTTCTCATATGGGAGAAGTATGAAAGGAAAACATTTTTCTTATTTTAGGACTTTGCCAATCATTGTGGAATCACAGAAAAGAGGTGTGGAAGAGACTAGTGAAATCTAATGAAGAATGAAATGCATGACAGCATCATGCAATAAGGATCATTTCATCTAGCTGGTGCATGCTGGTGAAATGTAGTTATTGTTTTCTCTGTCATCTGTTTCACAGCTCTTCCTATCTCCTCACCTTTAATTATCATTCTGTTGGGGTTCTGCCTAAGAAAGCAGAGCCATCTGGGGAAATCAGCATTGCTTCACGCAGTCTCGGCTGGAATGAAAATGATCTGCTGTGAAGATGAAGAAGGAAAAAAAAAAAATCCAAAATGTCTTGTCTAGGGAATTAACCAGAACTGTTGACCAGCTCCTACAGTTCAGTATAAGAAAGAAATTTTATTTAATTAGATACTGGAATGTACTCTAACATTACCAAAAAAAAAAAAAAAAAGGAAGGTAGGTGAAAGTTTGCTCCTATTTTTATGTAGCAGACATGCTGTCACAAAATCACAGTGCATGTGTGCTTTAATGAAAGCCAATGAATCGTTCCTACTTATAAAGATGACAGGATGAGGCCAGCATCTGTTAAAATCAGTGAAATATATTAATTCTCATTCCTAAATCATGACCTCATGTTCCCAGGCCTGCAGAAATGGAGGATGTGCAGTAAATTAGTCCTACAGCCTTTTGCCTCTGAGCCTGGGCCCTGCTGAGGCCACCAGTTGAAATGAATCTGTGTCTCCATCTGAAGCAAGTCCCCTCAGAGTATTTACTGCCATCACAAAAGTGCTTTGGCATTGGGACAATTTGACTTGATTAATTGGCACTGTTCAAAGGGAGCAGGGGACAGCCAGAGCAGAGAGAGAGCTCTTGTGGTGTCTGGGAGTCTGTACTGCTCAACTAGGTCTAGACTTCCAAAGCACAGGGGAAGTTAATATTAACCAAAAAATTCCTGTGGGTGAGGAGAAGGATGAACAACAAATAGCAACACCCAGTCCTTCTAAAAAACCATGTATCAAACACTGTTGTCTTAAGTGAGGCTTGCTGCTTATCATTTTAATTTGTCTCATAAAATAATCAGTCCAAGAATACATTGGTTAAATTATTGAGTAATGTGAGAATTAAAGTCACCTCAGGAAACAGCCTGAAATGAATAATTCTCTGAGCACTGGAGCAAACGAGGCCTGATGTTTTATGAATTTGTCTCCACTGCTTTGACAGGATAGGATTTATTAAAAAGGGAGCTTTTCCTGTTAGGATGTTTCTATCATTTGCCTGCTGTGCAGATCCTGTGGTACTTGGTAATGACTTGGTTGGTAGTGTGACCCTTGGTGAGGACTGCACCATGTCTCTCTTCTAGCCAGGCTCAGCCATGAAACATCTGGCAGTGCAATGCAGCCTGCACAGCTGGGGTAAATAGGAATCAGAGCCTTTACTCAGTCCTGCTTTCTTTATTATTTTTTTTTTTAATGACCTGTATTGCACATAATTGTTCTGGCTGCAGAGAGGCAGAAAAGTAAAAGAAAAGTAAAGACCTGGGTGGGAGAAAACCCCAGGCTCTCCACCATTAAGGCAGTGTGGGTGCTACTTTCAGATTATTTAGCCACAAGAACTTGAGGACAGCCCTTCTGTTGAATTTAGGTGAACATGCTCAAAAGATGGTAACTGACAGATTTTGTCACTGCATGGTAAGATAAATAACCAATAAAAGCAGATCAGCCATTGTGCAGGAGCTAGAGGAAAGTCATATATCCCTGCTTTTACTCCTTTTAGTGAGATGGGGCATAGCAAGGAAAATCTGCCAGTTTCTGGAAAACAAATATAAGACTCATTAAGTCAGTCTCATTAAATCTTACAATCATGGCTTCTATGCAGTGCTAGCAAGGAAAGTGTTTTAACTGATAAAAACCCCCAAAGGTACTATCAGCAGTAGCATAAGGTAAGGCTTTTTATTTGTTTCTTTCTTGCCTGTCACTTGATGCAGAGCCGGAATGAGACTGCAGTGTTTCACTGCACAAGAAGGTCATAAAAATGTCTGAAATTGTCAGGAAATATATGGATATGGAAAGAGTGTTTTCACCCATCAGATTTTGTAGCAGCTGAGCAGAACTCCTGAGAAAGGAGTAACTTTGCTCTGCCAAAACCACTGGCTAGCTGGTGGTAGCCCTCAGTAGGAGTTCCTGGCAGATGAAAACAGCAGGGGGAAGAAAAATCCACTGAAGTGATATTCCTAAAATTTGACAGCAATACAAGAATATTCCATCCAAATGTGTACAGTCATTTTTCCTGTTCTACATAAATTCACTGACTGACTGTTTTGATGTGGTTTGGTTTAAGTTTCAAAATTATTTTATGCTTTCTGGAAGTATGTATTTATAAAAAGACATGTATTTTTTGATAATTAAATAGGTATTTATTACATGCATTATCTGAAATGAGGCAGCATATAGCAGTGAGTTCATTGAGCACAGGCATCCAGAGGGACTTGGATGTTTAGGAAAGATGCTCCATTCCCTGAGCAGCTCAAAATCCATGGAAGTGCCCCACATCAGACATAGCCTGGCCTGAGTGGAGGAAGGGCAGTGTACAGAAGTCAGGGAGGGGAGTATAATTATGGGTCACTGATGGAACATAAAAGTTTGTGATGAAGAAGCTGAAGAATGAATGGATGTTACTGGAGCTTGTGTCTGCAGCTTTCCTGAGCCTGCTTTGCCAGTCACTCAGGGATCTTCCTCCTTTTGTTGCCCAGAGAAGGCAGGGATGCTTTATCCCTGCAAGTGTTCAAGGCCAGGTTGGGTGGGGCCCTGAGCAACCTGGTCTAACCAGAACTAACAACTCTGGCTGGCCTTGAAGGAAGAGAGGCTTTAAAGCCTGCAACTCAGTGCCTTGGGGGATATTTCTAGGAGGTCCCCAGGAGTCCAAGGCCAGCCAGAGCTGTCCTGGCAGCTTTGGTCTGGGAGAAATCCCATAATAGAAATTTTTGGAGACAAAATCCCACTTGGGGCCATGTGCTCCTGATAACCAATATCAGCCCTTTTCTTTAGGCAAGAAAAGCCAGAAACACAATTTATTGGGAGCAGTTTAGAGGCATTTCCTGGGAATCCAAGGCCAGCCAGAGCTGTCAGTCCTAGCAGATTTGGTGTTGGAGCAATCCTCTGATGTTTGCAGTTGTAGTAGGCGGAATTCCGCTTCTGACAACACGTGACTGCGAATATCAGCCCTTTTCCATAGGGTGGAAAGCTTGGCAACCCAATGTCTTGAGGGTGGTTAAGAGGTAGGCCCTGGGAGTCCAAGTCAGGCCACAGCCATGGGTCCTGGCAGCTTTGGTTCAGGAGGAATCCTCCAACATTCAGGATTTTAGGAGGTGGAATCCCAATTTCTGTCCTCAATGCCTGACTGCCAATATTGGCCCTTTTCCATGGGAATGTGGTGTGGGTTTAGGCTTCTCAGTGAATTTTTTCCCTTTATCATTGCTTAGATGTTGGAAGTGTGAGGTGCTGCCTCGTGTGGGGGCATGTTTTTATTCCTACTTGTTGGAGCAGGGCTCCCAAAGATGGATGAAGGGGATTACGCCACACATGTAGGACTAGACTTACACAATAACTCAGGACAGAATCTGAAAAATATAAAAGCTAAACCTGAGGCATCATAAGGAGTGGGTAATAGTCTGAACTGCTGCTGCTTGCAGGAGTTTTCAGAAGTCCCCTGAAAGGGGGAGAACCCCCTTTTCTTGACCCACCTGGGGATGTTCTGAGCTGGCATGGAGTGTGTCCTAGCCACAGCTACACCAGGAGAGAAAAACAGTGCCAGGCTGGCTTAAAACTTCCAAAAATTTGCCAAATTCTGTTGGTTTGGTTTTCTGCTCTTTTATGTTGCATATATACATACATACATACACATATGTATGTATATATCTCCATATATATTTTTTTTTCTATATATGTAGAAGCCATATATATATGAGAGAAGCCGTATATACGCACACATATATATATATGTATCTCTAAATATATATATATTTTCTAGTAATGACCTGTTGTTCCTTTTTCAGCATTTTTTGCTTGAAAGTCCCATAATTTCCAAGTCTGGATTGAAGGGTCTTCCTTCACTTCTATTCCAGAAAGGTTCCCACCTCTCTTGGCAGACATTTGTCTTTTAAACCAAGGCAGAAAGAACACCCTGGAACCCGATGTCTCGGGGGCAGTTGAAAGGCAGCACCCAGGAGTCCAAGGCCATCCAGAGCCATTGGTGTTGGCAGCTCTGGTGTGGGGAGCAATCCTGTGACATTCCCAGTTTTCAGAGGCAGAATCTCACTTTCACCCCCAGGTGCTTGGCTTCTGTCAAATCACAAAAGCCCTCCACATTTTGGAGCCACAGTGAACCAGGTGAGTAAGAAATCATCCATGAAAAACTGCATGTATAAGTAAAGCATCAGAATCTGCTCAGGAAATTAGCACATGATTCTTACTGGATTTATTCTTTTTGTTTGGCTGGATTTTTGTGAGAGTTTGGATTTTTATAGTGTAATGGTTTTGTTTGGTTTTGAATTTTTTTATCCTTTTTTTTCTTTTTTTAACACAACCAACAGGCTGTCTTAAACAGAGTTATTCCCAAATCATCTGTGGTTTGGCAACAGATAGGGTTGACAAGCCAAATTATTCTTGACTGTTTTCACAGAGTGCCCAATCAGAACACTCAAATGTTTGTTTATTTGGTTGTTTCAAAGTGACACCATGATAGAAAGCAAAGTCCATATGCAACCATTTACCAGTTCTACCATTGGATTTAATAAATGCTGTTTTAGCTTTTATTCCCCTGCTGCCTGATTTTTGGGAATTGTCCACCACTGTGAAATTGGAAAGTTCAAGAGAAGAAACTATGAAAGGGAATATCTAATTTCTTTACTCTAGCTGCTATTTCATGGCCTCAATTAATCTACACTTGCAAGGCCTTCAATTTATGGAAAATTATTGGAGTGGCAATGTGGACTCTGCATAGCCAAAAGCTGGATTTTAATAAATGTGGGCTATTTAGTACGTACACACAGGATGGCCTTTGAAATCCATCAAGGCTTGTCCAACCTGCTCTGAATAATTTTAAGAAATCAGTGCATAATTAATGAAAAATACTATCAGATCTTTTTTCCTGTGGGCTATCATCCTTATTTCCAGTAAATGTGAGGCTGGAGTTTTTCCTCCTCCTTTACACTGGCTCTGCTTGCACACTAGTGGGATTTATCTCTGCAATATAGACATGGATAAAAGAAAAACAGATGTCCAATAGTACATCTCAACTAAAAATACAATTATTTACACAATGTGTGTAATTGTAGGAAGTCTCAGGGAAGTATTTTGAGCTCTGTGCCTTGGCTTAGATTCTGATTTCTGTTTGCTGAATCAAAATGGCAGCCCAAGGAAAAAACCTATCTTCATCCAGGACATTGTCCTTATGTACTTTTATGCCTAGAGAAACAGTATCCACTTGTCATAGTGAAGGAGAAAACTTTATTTACTGAGATTTATTTTAAAAAGGCAGCTATTTTAGCCACAATTCATGCTTAAAACTTCTGCCTGTGGAATGGCTTGTACTAATGTCAGCAGGCAAACTCAACACCTGTCAGTCTTTCACTTCCATTATCTTTTTTTCCCCCCCACTGTTTTGGTGTGCAGTTCTGGTTGTTAGTCTTGCTGAGTCACGTCTCAGTTGCTAAAGGAACCTATCTAATTGTGGAAACTTTGGAAGTGAGACAAAGGGAACTCTGATGCTGGGTGGGTACTGCCATTCTTGGTGCTGTGGAGAGCCTGGCCAGGTGTCCCCCCCTTGCTGACAGGTCTGGCACCCTGCTTTGCCCTGCCTGCTCCTAAATGTCTGCATAATTATTGGAGAAAGGCTTCTGCTCTTCTCCTCAGGCTCAATAGCAAGTGGCTGTGCTCAACAAAAATGATGCTTTTGTCTCCTTAAACTCCAGTTAACTTTCCTACCTCAGTGCTCACCCCCTGTTTGGCATTGTTTCAACCCCACTTCTCCTGTTCTGCTGCCTCAGGCCATCCGTGGCTGAGGATCTTTTCTAGATTCACAACACACAGCTGTTACTGAGTGCTTTTATTTGCCCCTACTTGATGTTTTCTTCTGGTTTAATCTGTTTTTTTTTTTTTTTTTTTAAATAAGTGGCAGAGGGAAAGGCAGACTCTGCTTACAGATTGGTGATAACTTGAAGCAGAATTTGCCTTTTCCTCTGTGTGAAGTCATCTCCAGATGGTTAAATAAGGAATGCCCCTCATGAAGCTGCTCTCCAAATTGTAAAATTGCTTGTTTGCAATTTGCCAGGTACCTGCAAACCCTCTATTTACCTTTAATAACCATATTTTACAAGTGGGAAAGGGAATTTTGTGCTGCTGGTTTTGACCAAGAACTGTAATTTGATTTAAATGAGTTTGCTTTCCCTCCAGCTTCTCTGACTTCTCTCCCATGCTTTGTTTGGCCTGCATTACCTTTCTTGCTGGTTATAAACCCTGGTCCATGTTATGCCCAAAACCAACACTGGCAAAGAGTATCATGTCAGCTGCACCACTAAATAAAAGAAACCTTAATATTTTATGTTTTCAGTTAAAATTTAGTGGCTGAAATGTCAGCCTTGTCGCTCATTAAACTCTTCAAGAGTTTAGAGTTTATAGGAAAAAGTTTATAACGTTCTTCTTGATTAAAAATGAACAATTTCAGCCTTGGAAATAACTCCTTAATTAAAAAGTAAATCATATTATATGCTCACCATGGTGGACTGATCATTGGAAATTATTATTTTATTCCTTTTAATATCAATAAAATGTAGCATTTGTGAATAGGAAATAAAAAATAACCTTAAAATTCTTTTCAATGATAAGCCCTGTAATGCCTGTAAGCACAGGAATTACTTCTGTGTCTATTGTGGCTTAATGCTTTTATTACCTGGAATGTCATATAGAAATAAAAAATTATTTTCCACCACATTTTAAATATTATTCTGCAATAAACCTTGGCTGTGCCATTAAATCTTCTGGACCTATCAGCTGCCTTTAAACCACCAGAATTTACATTTGGCCATACTGCAGCTGTTAGTTCAAGCCCAGGACATTTGAGGGCTGGTCTGAGCTCCAGAATGGAATGGATTTGTCTCTTTCCTCAGGATTAGATATTGTCCAGCCTGCAAATGAGACAATATTGCTGAGCTGCATCAGGGCAATGCACACAGTTGGGGTAGAACTGATAGAATTCCAGCAGTTGTTCATTCTGAAGCAATTTCAAGAGCTGTTCCAAAGCATTTAGCCTTGGGTGTCTGAGCTTGTGGGAATTCCTTTTTATACTCTCTGCTGGGAAGTCATTGTGATCAAAACTTTTGAAGGGGATACAGGTGGTTTTGGGAGAAAGAGTACATTCCTACTGAAAGTCCTACCCTGCATGCTAATTTCATTTTGGAATAAAGAACAAGGTAAACCCTTGTCTATGAGAGACAAATTGGTGTTTTTAAAACTTTCTGTAATTAGCAGACACCAAAAGGATAAATGGAATTTGACACAATAAATTGGATTTTGTTTCAACTTTCTCCTTATTCAAGCTTGCCCAGGTAGGTTATTCATTCTCTCAGTTTGAATTTTGCCATTAGATTTTGACAGAACTTAAATGGAAAATTTTAGTATCTTTCAAATCCAAACCAGTTTCTCACTCTTGTGAATTTGGTGAAAAGTATTTATTACAGAAGCTCCTCTGGGCTCATGAAAGAAAGAAAAAATCTGAATCCTGACCTGCAAGTGAGAACGACTACTACTACTATTATTATTTTTATTGATAATATCTATTTATTTATTTATTTATTTATTTATTTATTTTAAAGATGAAAAGGCTGATGGAACATACTTGGAAAACTGAACTCTCAGGTATTGGCCAACTGATAATATTCCTTGACAATTCTTGTGCCTGTCTGTTTTAGTATTGTTTGGAAATAAAGAAAATCCAGCATTGCCCCTGTCTGGCGTTGAGATTTCACTTTCCAGCTACATTGATTTTATTACTAAATTAATTTAGTGCCAGTGTCCCTTTCAGTGATCACATAAACCTGCACAAGGGACACTTGGAATTTCTCTACTGGTTACTCAAGTGTTTTGCTGCAGAAGTTTTGCTCTAGTTGCTATATTTCATATGCTTCCTTGTTTTTATACCAAGACATTTATATCAAATTTGAGCACTTTTTGAGAAAGTGAATTGATGGGTTTAGGTATTAATGATAAAGTAGATGCTTTGATCTCATCATTTAAATATTCACAACCTTTTCACACTTGGAGTTTTAATCATAGGTCAGCAGTGACATACTTGCTGATATATGATTAAGAATTCTGGACAGACTATTCTGGATTTAAATTAATATATATAAAAACACTTTTAAAATAATCTCCTTAAAAACTACTGGGTTTGCTGTTGCAAAGAGACCCAAGTGCTTTAACAGTGATTTATGTGTGCACAATACTGTTTTCACACAGAAACTTCCCCCATAATAGAAGCAAATTTTATGACAGCTGTAGTCTTTTAGGAGTGAAGACCTTTTCTTGCATAAACCATAAATTTTAAAATCTGAGTAGCTTTTTATGTGGTTTATTTGTGGAATTTTTTACCAGCTAAAGATGCAAACTGCTGCATAAATATTTGTTCAGGTTTAGTTGCAAAGAGACAGAGCAATGTTTCAGGTCCAGTATGTTATTGATGGAACAATCTGATTGAGGCCTATAGGGAAACTCAGATGATGGAGAGAATTATTTGAATGCTGGCATTATCTCCAAAGGGATTTCAAGCACTTCCAGCCATGGCTATATAACATGGGATGTGCATAACAGTTAACTCTGGGCATGATTTCTCTTTCAGTTTGGGTATTCTCGATGGTATTTCTGCCCTCTTGTGAGATGTTCAAGAATGTGTGAAATTTCCAGGTTCTCTCTTCAGCAAATCTGGAAGTCTGGGAGATCCATGTGTGTTTCAGCTGTAAGGAGTAGGAGTTTTATCTCTTACATGAGCTTTCTGCTTTGTTTAACATTTTCACATTTCATTCTCCCATATACACAGTAGATCTGTGTCTGATATTTAAACCTAAAATTATTTCATTGGGAGAAATAAAAGGAACATGAAAGTCTTGTTATTGCTCTGTACAAACCACATCTGTGATGGCTCTGTTACTTTTTCTTCAGCCACTTCCTTAAAGACAGCTTCATAAACATAGGCCAAGGTTAATCTTTCCTGGTGTAAAGCTGAGGCAATGGGCTCCATCCTGAATTTCAAGTCTTCTCTGCCTTATTTAAAAGAGTTATTTTGTAAAGCAGTATTTTTATTGTATCTCTATTTTCAGATTAACGGTGTAACACAGTTTTTTCTTTGCAAATAGTGTGGAAATTCAAAGAAACACCAACTGCATAGAATCTGAAATAAAGCATTCCAAACCTGTAGGGTTTCACTATGTCAGTTATGCCAAGATAATCTGGTGGAGTAGTCTGGACTGTTAAAATGACAAATACAGCTCTACATTAAGAGGTTCACTGCTTTTTGGAGTTACCCAGTGATAAGTAACTTCGGGAAAAAAATGAGTATGAAGAAATGGTAGTCCTGAAAGGTCTCTAGTCCACGAGCTTTTAGGAGGATTCCTCACACATACACTTCCTATTTAGGAGTATCTCAATTATCTGAGAGGAATTGTATGCTTGAGTCTATGTACTCTGAATTATTTTCTCTCATGCAAGTCAATTTTATGCTCAACTCTCCTATCTCAAAGTAGATGGCAAGATATGAGAGGATTTTACGTGTAATCCAAAGTCTTCCATCTGGGTCACTGGGTTCCTGATAATTGCTTCTTTTCTGGGCTGGAAATCACTACCACTGACAGGATAAACTAGTGCTGGAAAATCTTGCAGCAATTATGAAAGTATTTTCTGACATCAGACATGTCTTTTTTTCCTTCCCTGCAGAAAAATGCACTCTTGAGAGACACAGATGATATTATTTACAGAATCTGCAGCTCTCCTTCTGGATTCTGCTCACTGAGATAAAAAGTGGAGAAACGCCCACAAAGCAGCTGTGGAATAAAGAAACCATTTCACCCTTCAGAGCTCTCCTGCTGGTTTAGTGGAAAACCCAATGGATGGATGGACAAAGCTTGCAGAAACAAAGATCAGCTCTTGGCTAGGTGAGAAGGGGATTTTAACCACAGAGTCCCAGGAGAAATTTCTGAGTCAGCTTCTCTTAGCCTTGTAACAATAGCATGGAGGGTTCAACCTCTAGCCCTGCAGCTTTAACTCTGTGTCTTGGTTTAAGACAATTTAAGAGGTGGACAGTCTAAAATTAGTTACCTCCCCTTAGTTTCAACCAATCCCTTTCCACCAATAAGGAGAAATGAAATATGAGTAGATAAAAGTGAAAAAATAACAGTTTATTAACAAGTCAAACAGTAACAGGCAAAAAAAAAACAAACCAAAAACCAAAAAATCAACCAGTGAATAATCAGTAGATACGAAAAATTTCTAAGTCCCATGAATAGTTTGAGGTCATTAGGAAACATCAACTCTCTCAGGCTTTCTTCATGAGACCAAACTGACTTTTGACCTTGGAAACACCTGGGAGTTCTGGACTTGATTGTGGCAAAATCATTAAACAACAGTTAGCATTTGTTTGATGGACTGGTGTGTCAGTCCAGCCTTTTAAAGGTCACCTTGAAAAAACCAGTCAAATGGTCTGGAAGAAGAAAGTGCTAAGAATCTGTAAGAGACCTTTTACAGGAACTTCTTTAAAAATAAAAAGTATTATGACATAAAACTTGCAGGTGATCTGAAGTAGCTGGAAGCAAATGAAAGAGAAGGCTGCTGTAAGGTGAGAGAGAGCTTCTGAACCTGCCCAGTGTGAATTCCTTTCCTGTTGACTTATGTCAGATCTGTTCCTCCTTCCATCTTATTCCTTTCTGTTTTAGAAGACACTTCCTAGAATGGGTAAATGTACTTTTCTTTATTCCCAATCAGTGGCAGTTCTTAAGCACTTTAGAAGTATGTTGGTGGTCAATAGTGAGGTTTGGTTTTCTTTTTCCCTTAATATTTGGAGTTAAGTTTTTATAAAAACTGTGCTTAGACTGCAACTTTTCAGAAGTTTATGACTATTCTGATTGATGCTTCCTTGAGATATGTAGCAGCAAAGTCAAATAATCACAAAGAGCATGTGCTAGGTATTTCCACCCAGGGAATTTAAAATTTTCTGACTTCATTTATGATGCTGCAGTGTAACCACCTGGTGGACTGAGTGATTGCAAGGCCTGATTAATGGTACAGACTTTTAGACTAGAATTTGTTACTTCTGTACCTTGTACGCTGTTCTGTGGTGGAAATATTTCACAGCTTTTGCCAGCTATGTTTTTTGAAAAATCACAGCTTGCTGGTGCCTTGATTCTCCTCTTCCTGGAGGATGACCCATGGTTCAGGTCTGTTTAGATGTGGCAGGGCCAATGAAAATATGTTCTTTTTAATGAGGGCTGGATATATCTGGACTCTTCTTTTAGGTAAAACCCTCGAAGCAAAGTAAATGTGGTACCTTTGTAGCAAAACAGGAGTGAAATCACATGGTGGCTCTTCTGTAGCTTGGCTTAGAAAAAATAACCCTTTGTAGATGTATGCTCCCTTAGGTTTGTGGGATTAAACAAGTAGTGAGATGGGAATTGTCTTCATCTTCCCTGTCTTTCAAAGCTAGGTAGTTTCAATGTGGCAGACAAACTTCTTGTGCCGCTAAACCTAATGTGCTGAGTCTCAGGAAGAGGGATGCTTTGTTGCAAGCAGTGTTTCATTTCAAAAAAGGTTAATTTCTTGGATACAAAAAACAAAGCTTCCTGAAAGAAATGTGCTGTTGATCCAATTCCGGTACTTTCAAGTTTTTGGTGCCTGCTGAAGCATAGTAATGCCTCAGAAGCAAAATAAGGGATTTTTTTTTTTCCTCACAGATTTTAAAGAAGTTGTGAATTTTCTCAGTTTTACAAGAGATTCTCAGGAGTTCCAGTATTAACTCTTTTATGCTATCATACATCCAGACTGAAAAACCACTTTGCTCCCTATGCCAGTTATCTTTTTAGGGTTGAAGAGTTGCTACAATTCATGTATACCACAAGCTCTTGATTCATGGGAATATGTTTAGCTTTGCTATGCTCAGTCTGTGCAAAAAAATTCTGCTCAGTGTTTCAGAATTTTAATGATTGTCTTTTGATTGAATGGTTGGATTTTGCAGATTCATAGCTGATATTAATGCATTTAAAACACATAAGTCTGGAGGATCTGATATTCCAGAGGATGTTTGAGTAAGCTGAGAAGTGAGGCTGCTGTTAGACTCTTCTATTTCATTGCAGGTTCAGTAGTACTTTCTTACACTGATGAGTAGAGAAGTGGAGCAAAAGGTTCTGCCCTGGGCTTTTACTGTAACTTTGAGGCTGAGCAAAATAACTACTGTTTCTTTTTCATGAAGAGCAATGCAGAGGATGTGACAAAATGTGCCTGAGGAATGAGGTGGTGACAAGATCCTATCTGTGAGGAAACCAGCAGGAATCAAGGTAGGATGTTCCCCAGGGGGCCAATCAGTGCAGCTTTGCAGAGCCAGTTCAGGAAGCCTGATGACCTCGCCCTTCCTACTAAAATATCTTCTCAAAACTATGATCCTTATTTCCCTTTTTTCATGAGAGAGACATCTACCAGAATGCTCCCAATAACCCCCACCAATAACCAAGCAACAAACTCCAAGAAATACCCTTTATACGGATTGTAATGTGGTGATGCCAACAGGCCTGCTCTAACTAAATACTCCAATAAGGGAGGCATTGGCAGAAGAATAAACATTTGCATGCTTCCCATGCAAGCCAACTCCCTAAATGCTGGGCCTTAGGTCAAATATTCCTTGAGCAAACCCTCATATTCCTAGTTATCCTGCAAGGTTTCTGAAGGGGAAATGGCCTGCTGGGTCATGGGGAGGGTTTGTGTCTTGCTCACATTGCACTGCCTTATGTCACCATCATATTTTCTGGAAAAATCCCCTTGCCCAGGATTCTTCTCCTGGGAATCTGAGAAGCCTCAGAGAAAAAGGAAAGCAATATTATCTCATTTGCTTCTCCTGTGTTTTGCTCACATGGAATGTGGTTTGGAGATTGATTATCCAACAGGTGGTTGTTTCATTGGTTTCATGTGAATCGTTTTGACTTATTGGACAATTACGGTCAAACTGTGTCGAGGCTCTGAAGAGAGTCAGAGGTTTTCATTATTCTCTTTCTAGCCCTCTGTAAGTATCCTTTCTGTATTCTTTAGTATAGTTTAGTATAGTATTCTTTTATATACTATAGTATCATAAAATAATAAATTAGCCGTCTGAGAACATGGAGTCAGATGCATAATTCCTTCTCCATCTGGGGAACCCTGCAAATACAAGAGCCCTAAGTAGTGCCAGCATCATCAAAGGAAGCAGAACCTACCAGAGCCAGGCTCTGCAAAAGTCCCTGAGCAGCTGCTCTCTTGGCTCTTCCCTGAAGCACCTGGCAGTGCCCCTGGGATGCTTGTCTGGGTGTAACCCTGCAGACAGAATATGGCAGCTGCTAATATCCTCATTCTGTTTCCTTTGATCTGTCCTCACAAAGTACAGCTTGTTCAAAACAACTGCAGGAAGCAGAAGCCATCAGTTCTCTTGGAATTATTTTTTTGGAAAAATCAATACATTGGCTTTGGAGGTTGCTTGTGGAAATAAACCCAGCGTTGCTTTGAAATTTGATACACCTCAAGAACCGTTTTGAAACTTGATTCATTTCTAATTAAAGTGAAATCTGAAGCCATGCAAAGGTTTTGATAAGTTCAGCTTTTGTTGCAAAGAGCAGTTCTACCCAAGTTTTTTTCTCTTAGGGGCTGGCTGCTATTGTACCATTTTATGTTATAGTTTCTGAATTCACCCCACACAGTCTCATTGACTTCAGTGGGAATTTTCCAAGAACAAGGAATTAAATAGTCTTCAGAATTAGTTCCCCCATGAATTCAGAATATTAGATATCCACTCAAGTTATGTTATGTGCTGTCAATTTTTCACCTGTTAAAATTCTTGGAGCAGATGCAATAAAACTTCTCCAAGCTTGATAAGAAAAGTTGCAGATACTTTGAATTCTCTGCAGAAGTCTGGGAGTTTGGGAAAGCTGCTCCGAGGTTCTCTTTCAGAAAGGAATTTTCTGTGCTAAGCTCCATATTTCACAGCTGTCAATTCTGCATGACTTTGGTGCTCTGCATTTAAATAAAGAGAAATAACACATTTTTGTGGTAAATTATGGGTAAATAATAAAGGCCAGAGAAAACAACAACAATGAAAGAAAGAAGAACTGCAATAATTTGCTTACGTTTGGTTTTATGTATTTGTGATGAAAGAGAAAATATAAGGAATATATAGGAAATTGAGGATGGGATTGTCATTAGTTCTGCCAAATTGCAGGAATACATCTTATAAGAAGCATGTTCCTTCATATGGAAGCAAACTTTAGGCTTGAAACGTTTTTTAGTCTTTCTTGGCTTTTCCAGATGTATTCATCTGTCAGTGCAAGTGAAATCCTAAAGCCAGCAGGGGGACATCAAAACAGACTTCACATGTGTCCACTGGACCTTTTTTTTCATTTTTCTAACTTGCAAGCAAAATGATTGATTGGAAATTATTGCCGTTTGCCTTGATCCTGTCTGTGAAGGCTGCTTCTCAGTATTTTCTTTTCCAGGTTTTTTATCCTATGAGTTTTTTGGGAAAAGACACCTTCTCTCTGATCAAATCCTTTTGACAAGCTATAGATGATTTTGATATCAATTCACAGTTTTTATCTATAAAGTATATTTAATAAATACTTACTTTCCAGGATGTATTAGAAAATAAGCTGGAGGTCCACATGTGTCTGTATTAGATGCATAAAATTCCCAATTTCTGATGATGAACTCAAGAAAAGATTTTGTGAGAATTTTCTGCAGTGAAGTTAAGTTTATTTAACATTTTGTAACTGAGTACCTTATAAATAGCATACCCTTCTGAAATGGCTTTCTTTTGGCCAACTAGAAATGCATTTTTGGGGTACGGCTGGTTTCTAGAAAGCTTAAATTCTATGGGTGTGTTTTGGCTTTCTGTTTCAAGCTGTGTGGTGCCAAATACATGGCAAGAAATAAATCAGGTACTCTGAAAGCATCGTGACCATGTCACCCTTAAAATGCTTTAAATTCTTTGTCTCAATTGATTGAATCTCGGCTTTCAGTGCAGTAACAACCCTTTTTTGTTTTGTTTTGTTCTCTGTTTCCCCCATATCCTTCCTGGGCACTATTGAATTTTTCTCTTTCCCTAGACGAGGTGTACTGCACGTCCTTGTATTGTCCAGGAGAAGCCCAACACAGCAGCTGGGCTGAAGTTTCACACGTGGGATTCTCTCTAGGGGCAGTGTGGCAGGGCAATTTTAGCTTGGAAATCCTCTAGAAGATAATTTGGCAGTATACACTACAACAATTCCTAATTTTATTTTGAAGCAAGCATTCCAGATCATGACTCTAGTTCTTCCTTGGTGGAGCTGCTACAGACAACTTTGTTCAAGTGATTCTGAATACAAACCTTGGTTTTGGCATAATTTGTCTAATACAGCTGTGCGAGAAAATCCTCCCTTATTGCAATAGGTAAAACATTGAAGCTAAAGGCATTTTTGTGATGCAATATTGTGACAGAGCTTGTGATGAACTGGGTGGTGTGTGGTGCAAACAAGTGGGGAAAGTGAAGTGCTATACTGATACTCAAAGTATATTTTTAGTCTTGACTGAGTATCTCCTCTTTCTCTGTGGGATGAAATGACACGATTTATCATCTCAAGCTCTTCTGCACAGACTTGGGGAATAGATAATGCCCCTGTGGAAGCTGAGATAAAGCCATGTGATCTCAGCAGCCAGCACATAATAAAAAATACTAAATATTGTGGAAGGTTTCAACTGGCATTTCTCCAGGACAACTTTTGGTCATTTAGGGTGTTGCTTATCTAGGACCTTACTGTCCATAAATGTGCTTCTCATGATGGAGAAAATGTTGAAGACAGAAAAAATGTCAAGATTTGTGATGTGTAGTATCTAGCTTGCTGTTTCCAGCATTTTCAAAATAAATAGTGTTATTGTTCAAGGTAAGCATAAATCCTCAATTCCCTTAGTTAATTCTGGAGTGAAATACTAAATTCGGGGGGGGGGGGGGGGGGGGCGTGTGTATGTATAGAAAAAACGGATTGCTGATCTTTTTTGCTGATAGATGTCAAGCAAGGTTGGTTTTTGTCATGCTCTGTTTTGACTATTGTTCTGTAAACTTACTTCAAGTAAGATATTCCTGTGGCAGATTGATGATGAGCAGGCTTCAGGTAGGTTGACTCAGTGATTGAACTAGGAAAGGATTGTGCCTTTGGTCACTTGATCGTGACAGAGAAAATGGGACAGAGCTTCAGTCTCAGAGCACAGAAGAACTTTTTTGTAATGTAAAAATGACTCCATGGAGAAGTTGGGGAAATATTGACCTAAGAAAGAATGGAGCAACCTTTTCAGAAAAGGTTTTGAGGCCTGGTGAAATGGAACTGTGGGTTAGAGCAGGCTTCAATATTTGCATTGGAATCATCTTGGAGCGCTGTGATGAAAGCATGGGATAAATTAATGACTGTGCTTCTGAGTGAAAGCTGGTGGGTTTTTTGAACAAATCAAGTAAAAATAAGTTTAGGTGGTTCTCAGATTTGGAAGCTGCTAGAAAGCATCCAAAACAAGTTGGAAATAATGTCTCCTCCTGATAATGTTCACTTAAATCTACTGCCTGTTGGAGGTATCAGGGTTCATCTGTTCACTTCTCACAGCTTTGTCAGGCTTTGATGGTGAGAACCTGTTCAGATACTCAAAGAACATCCTAGATATGATTTAACAAGGACAGATATCTGTCATTTGGTGAAAAAAAAAAAAGTCTGCCAATGCAACAGAAGAAAGTCTATATTTTATGGTATATGAAAATGTATCTCTTGTAATCCCATTTATGACTGCTATTTATTTTTCTCCAGCATAGATGTGATGCATCCCAAGGGAAAGTGTCACAGAATGTCTTTCTGGCTATTAAATACTTCTAAATTGAGGCTGTGCATGTTGTTTGACCTGCACAGTAGTGCTTAAATTGTACAAATTATGCATGACTGGGGAGCTGAAGGCCTCATGGTGCCAGATGTTCAGGAGGCTTCTCATCTTTGTAAGAATTTGGTGAACCCTTCAAGAACTCGAGCACGTTTTGATTTAATATGATTTTATCAGAAACAAGTGGCAACTGACATGAACAGATCAGCCTGGCCACTTCAGCTTTGTAGTGGGAAGTGCTGGTGCTGGCAGTGTCATTGCCATGTGGGTGAGGATGGTTGAGAACTTTGGAACTTTTACTTTTTGGGCTCCCTGGAGGCACCTCTATTCACTGGGCTGGGGTAGAAATTAAATGGTGCCAATTAAAAAACACATTGAGTTTTTGGTTTTGGTTTTGTTTTTTTTTTTCAGTTTTCGACTGCCTTGATACTTGATTTCATTTGAAATCAGAGTAGCAGAGAATATTGATAACTTATTTTTCAAAATACTTCTGGCTAAAAAGAGATTTTGACTTACTGGTGAAGTGGATTTTGCCAAGCAACAAAGGACTCAACCAGACAAAACAAACTCCTGCATCCCAGTTCTACCCTGTGAGTGGATCACTTGAGCAAGGACTCTTTCATGTGGCTCAAAGCAGTATCCCTCTGTCACAACACACACTACCATGGAATTCTTGCAGCTTAAAAGTCTTTGAAAGCACTAAGAATATGGTGTTGAAAAAAGAAAATTATGTTGGTGTTTTGGGCTGTGGAACTTTATTTTTGCTCTCTAAGTTCTTTGCGATGTTCCTGTAATTGGAGCAGGCAGGGAATAGGTGTCTGTGATCTTTCTCTGGTCAATACCACTAATGCTGACTACAAGGATGGTGAAGCATTTAGTCTTTTCTCTGATTTCCCTTTTCTCTTTGTTCTTCTTCGGGGACAAAATGCTAAACCTTCACCCAGTTTTCTAAAAGCATCTGCTCATTTGTGCAGAGCTGGTTATTGTTAGAATCCAGGTTTTATTAGGTGAAAAACATGTTAAAACTTTTTAGTATGGGAAGCAAATGACTAAATGGTGAGAACTGGGTGTCTCCTAACATGCCTTGGGTTTGTCTTTGAAAATACCTTTGAGGGAAGAGAAAAAATATCATTAAAAATGAAAAAGAAAAAAGAAAAAAAGTATAAGATGAATGAGTATGTGGTGCTGGTGAGCTGCTCTTTCCCTCTATGTGTGTACATAACTTGGGGTAGAAAGTGGGTCTAGACTGTGGGAAATTATGATTAAATGAAGTGCCCTTCTTGTTATTTCCAATGCAAGAAGATTTCATTATTCTATTGATTTACAGTGATTAATGTTTTCTTTCTCTCTCTTTTTGCCCCTTTCTTATTTTTCTTTTAGGCTGTATTGTCAGAAGAGTGGCCAATCACAGCTCCTTATTGATTCTAACCAGGGCTGAAAGATGATTGAGTGCTGTGACTTTTTGGGCCCTGTTGTTTCTCCTTGTGTTCTGGTAGAAAAATGATTAGAGGTATTCCTAATTACTACATCTCTGGATGTTCTTTTGGTCTCTGAATATATAGGGATGGAGATGGAAATGCCAGTGACCACCTGACAGCCAGCCTAAGTTGAATGCTCATCATTTTATGAGACAACAATCAGCTACAAACATGCAATCTGCTGCTTTAGGACAAGAACAAAGTAATCTGTAAAACTGCAGACATACAGTAATAAAGAATTATTAACAAAGAAAATATTTAAGGATTTGGCCATGTTGTCATTTGCTTGTGGTAAGCAAACTCCTAAAAACCTGTTTGATTAGCTGATCAATGAGAAGCTGTTATTGGGTTTTACATTGTTCTGTCACTGGGATAATGACATTGGGGATGTAATTGGCACTTTAGTTTGCTTGGTACTATACATGTTTGAATCCATAAATAGGATTTAACTTTGCCAAATATAGATTGGGATTATGGAGCAGTACTAAGACTGTTTTAGTGTTTTGCTTCAGCAGTTTAGTGAACAAGAATGATTTTGTTTCGTGCAAGTGTTTCTTCTCCCACTGGGGAAAAATGTAGACAAGTGAAAACATAGCTAATAGGCTGATGAGGGAACTAAAGAGGATGCTGGAAGAAATTGTGGAATTTTAATCATTTTAATCATCAGAATAGTAGATTTTATATAGTTTATATAGTGAACTGCTGTTGTAAGTCAGTAATTCATGGCTCCTGCGTACAGCTGACACCACCCATGGGTCACGGGCAGCTGAGTGTTCTATCTGCTTCCACCTCTGGTTCCAAAGTCTACTCTGCCCTAAAGGATGTTTTTGCCACTGGATACCTGTGGGTTTGGAGGCATTAATCACTACTTTCTTACTGCTGAGATGCACTGTAAAGTGACAAACGGAATTTCTCCTGGTTGGTGGCCATGTTGTTGGAAGATGTTAAGGAGTGACAATCTGTGGCCAATCACAGGCATTTCTTTGGCCTTGGCTCATGGGAACTGTGTGAACTTTCTGCAGGGAAGAAAAAAATCAGAAGAATAGGAAGGTTTCCCTTTCCTTTTTCCTAAACCAAAAGTAAACAGCAACCAGAACTCAAATAATTAGGAAGTAATGTGTTTATGTGCTTCATGCTACAGCTTCATTTTATCTGGAATGATCTTTCTGTTTTGGAATCAAACAGTGGAGGCTGCTGCTTTTCCAGGGAAATCTACACTTCTGGAAAAATGCTTCAATTGCCCCAAATCTGTGCACAGCCAATGTTGTTGGTCTTTTCCTTCTGCTGACAGTCTGTTAGGCACTGGATGTTAATTTAAAAACCTCTGTGTGGTCACTGCTGTATGAAGGGAGCAAGCAGAACCCGTCTATTATCCCACAGGTTCCTCCATGCACAGGAAAACCTTCCTCAGGAATTTTCTTTGAAGCTGCAGTGGAAGGATCATGAGCAAAGAATTGCAAGGAGATGGCCATGCAGGGGTGGAAGTGTCTGGGACCTGTAAGTAGCCCAGTGTAAGTAAGTAGCCCTGTAAGTAGCCCAGCCCATGTACAATGTTGAATATTCTGGCATTTGGGCTTCTTTATTTTACAGTAAGGAAAGCCCTGTTGTTCCAGTTAGATGAAGAAAAAATTAGTTACTATCTTCCTTCCGTGGGTTTTGTGTCCTTGTGGGTTTTTTTTCTCCCCATCCCCCAGTTAGATTTGTTTGCCCTGTCACTGATATTTTTACTGTGGCAGAGAATATTTGGAGATCAGGGTTGCCTAAGCTCAGATGCTGACAGTTATGTTGCAATAAAACTCTGCTAGCACCCTCGTCATAAATCACAGGCCCTAATTTGGAGACTTAAATTACAGGTATGTCTTCTGAATTACCCTCTGCAATTAAAGTGCAATAAAAATACCTGCCACGGATTTTAACAAGCAGCCTAGTCATAGTAATGCCAACTGTTTGCTGGCTGCTGTTGGGATGTTAAATTTTTTACAGCTATTAAATATAGTGAGCAGCATGGCTGCTGCCAGTTGTTAGGAGAAACACCAGCGTTGCCACCAGCACAGCTGTTCAGCTGGAAATGTAGTGTTGTCTCCCCTGAGGGAAGGAGGCATTTATGAGAAGGAAAGGTGTGCTGGAGACAGCAATAGCATTCCTCTGGCTGTCAGAGGCTGGCATGTCCTAGAACAGTCACAACAGCACCAGAGCTCAGTGCTAAATAAAAATTCAGTAAGCCAAAGAGAAAGTCTGCCTGGAAAATAGACACAAAAATCACGTCCTGCCTTTACTCTAAGTTGTGCTGCTGACAGCCCCATGGGTGAGGGTCAAGGGGAAGATGTGGGTGAAGTAGGAAATACCAGACCTCTGCATATTACTAAAGGGAAAAGATGCCAGGGTTTATGGGCACAGAGCATGGAAGTTAAGAATCAAGAATGCATTTACAGCTAGAAAGATTTGGCAAATCCAAAATCTGATACTGTTATGAAGAGGGGCTGCTTGTGAAATGTTAAGATGCCAGCTTTCAGTCCATCCCTTTAAGACAGATTTTATCAACTGGTTCTGAAGTTCACTGTTTTCTGTGGAATTACTGACTCCACCCAAGAGATGTCTGTGTTTCATTGTCTTTAACTGGATGGCCCAAATTAGTGGCTTTCTTGATAAAGGACTGTCTCCTCAAAAACCAGACACCAACATCCTTGAAGTACAGAAAACTGCACCATGTTTGTAATGACGTGGTTTTGATCCTTTTGAAATCTAATTCAGTCAAATTGTGGTTTCTTTCAGATTTTGTCTTGAATAGAAGTAATTTATTTGCTATTCAAATAAATCTTTCAAATTTCAGCATGGTGGGGAGGTCTTCACGTTATCTGACTCATGCATCTAACAGAGATGCTCTGAATTGTCCCATTGACTTCTCACCATTGCTCACATAAAGAATTCAGTCTCCTGAATTGCGAGGAGGTAAACAAAGTAAACAAAGAGAATCTAATGCTGGAGCTGGTGAAACTCCTATTCAGAATTTTAAATGGGCGCAGCTGAGTATTTAATGGGAAAATAGTCATATTATTAAGGAAGTAAACAAATATTTTTACCATTAGAAACAGGCAGTCTTAAAAATTAGTGGCATATTGTGGGAAAAACACCAAACTACTCTTGTCGATGTCTCATTATTTCTTACAGTTCAGAGAAAAATTGTAAAAATAACAGTTGGGTCAATATGCTGCTGATATAGTTGCATGTTATGCCTCACATCATGTGTAATGCTTTATCAAAAAATGTTTAGTTATTTGTCTGGTTATTTGAGTGAGTTTTATAAAAGATGCACATCGATAATGTGTCCTAATATTGAAATATTTTTGCTTTTTTGTTAAATCTATGCACCATTGGTCATGCTATTGAGGTATTAAGTTTCTATCTCCTGGATGATTTGATTTATTACTAACTTTTATCTGAAGGATATAAATGAGGCTGGAATTGCATTAAGCCTTCATCTGAACTGCACATTTATTTGATACAGGATAACGAAGAAGCAAAGCATTTTCCCATGGCACTTCCTTATTTTGTCCTGTGGAAATGCATGATTTTTTTCCTTTTGTACACACACATGCTCCTGCTGTTCTACAAGATTGCACAAAATATTTACAAGTGTCTTTTAATTAAAATAAAGGGTTGTCAGGGCACAGCATATGCAAAGAATATTTGATTTTCTGCATGTGTTACCTGTAGTACACTGCTACTGCAAATATTTTATTGTAATCAATGCTATGTTTGATTAACTCTCATCTGTTAACTCTCATCTCTCATGCCCTGCAATTTGTGACAGTTTTCTGCCACGATAAAGTGAAATTTTAATTACAAAGTACAAAACCAGAAGGAATTGGAGGTAACTGATGTGTGGTCCAGATTTCCAATGGACTAGCTTTCCCTGCAGATGGAGTCAAGTGAGCATTTCAACGTTGTGCATAAGTCTGATGATCACTGCTTTCCTTTAAAGGATCAGCTAGTTGGGATGCCCCCTCAGTGTCACTTTGTAGTCCATGGACAATGCAAGATGGGCAGCAGAGATGCTTGGCTGGCCTGAGGGAGGCAGAAGGCCAATTCTTTATGGGTCTGATTGAGGAATATTAAGCTGTTGTTGGACAAAATCTTCACTGAAATTAATAATTTGATATTTTGGCTCCTCAATGGAAGATTTTTTTTCCCACCAACATTACTTTGTCCCATTTCATATAGTACATTTTCCCCAGGGTTGAGGGAAATGAGGGAAAGTTTTCTCAGTGAGCAGAATAATAATTTCCTAGAGCAGCAACAAAATCAAGAAAAGGGTGAAAACTTCATTGTGTAAACTTTAGGCAGTAAATGATGTAGGGATAACTTTGTTGAACAAGCATCAGTGTTTGCTTTTCCCACACGATGCCATAGCACTGCTGCGTTTTAGGTTGTTACAAAATGGTCCCTTCTCACACGTAACAAAAGATGGGAAGAAATGGCCTCAAGTTGCACCAGGGGAGGTTTAGATTGGATGTTAGAAAAGACTTCTTCACAGGAAGGACTGTCAAGAATTGGAACAGGCTGTCTGGGGAAGTAGTTTGGGTAATTATCTCTCAAGTCAATTAGAAGATGTGTGGTTGAGGCTATCGGGTTTAGTGGTGGACTTGGCAGTGAAGGGTTAATGGCCTTAGAAGTCTTTTTCAACCTAAATGATTCTATGCTTTTATGATTAAAAAAAATAATAAAGGAAGGAAACAACTTTCATTTTTTGACTAGAAAATTCTGACTGGTTTGCAATAAAATTGTGGAGGAGGGGGGCACCTTGATGTCCTACCTTTCAAGACCAGGCTTTTTGCAGCCCAGGCAGTTTACTCTTGCCATTGTGAATGAGATTTGCATAAATGATGTAACTCAGAAGTTAAATCCAGCTTCTTAGCAAAGTGCTTAGGGTATAAATAATGAATGAACTTCAGATGCTGTGGTTTGAATACTGACAGGTCAGTAGGACTGGAAGGGGGGAACCAGCTTTTGAATTTGCAGGATTTGTAGCTCCCTTTGTGTATGTGTGTTGTATAGGCATGGTGGCTGCAAAATATTTGTTATTTTTTAAGAATTTGCCCACATAAAGGATGTGTACACTTCTAGTGCATTTGAAATTGGATTTGAAATTCTGATAAATGTTGGAGCTGGATTTGGATGCTGAATTCATGTACTCAGCTGAGTCAGCCAGATAAATTCCCTCTGGTATCTGACCCCACATCAGTGCGCAGCTCCCTGGTGGGCACAGCTGAAGGAACTTCAGATTGGTTATTGTACTGTGCAGTACAGCATAATACACAGAGCTCAGTGTGGGGCTGGGTGGGAAGTCCCCATGGCACCATGTGTTGGTCACCAGGAGCTGTCCCAGCTCCTCAAAGGTCACTTATCCAGCTTGTGTTGCTGCTGACTCCAGATCAGTCTGATTGCACCCACCTCTGCATGGTGCAGGTACCTTCCTGTAAGGGAGTAGCTCTAAACATTCACTGAACCACACGCTCAGCAATTAACTTTTTTTGAGCCAAAACCAGTTCATGGAAAAGTTTTTAAGCTTCTCAAGTGTTCTCTAATCTAAGCTAGAGGTTGTTTGCTTCCCAACTTGATTTCCCAGGGGTTTTGTCCTCAAGGAAAGCTAATGCCAAACAGCAAAAGATTTTTGATCTGAAACTTTGTGGTTTGGAGGATCCTTTCACATCTGTTTATATATCAGCATAAGGAGCTCACAATGTAAAAGAAAAACTGCTTTTATACTTTGCCAGAAGTAATCTTGGCATCTGAAACTGATGTGGCTTTAGTCTTAGCTTGGATGGAATTCATTCCTGCTTCTGGTAAAAAAAAATAGAAGGATGTAATAAACATTTACACTGGAGCAAGATGATCAAATGCAAACATGGAGATCCATATCCTCCCTCTTTGCCAGTTGAAAGAGTTCTTCATCTTCCTTTCCATGGAAAGCCATTCACCCTCTTCTTTTACTTTTTATACAGTGTGGGGGTGTGTATATATATATATATATGTATGTATGTATCTATATATATACATTGAGAGTATTTGAATTTTTTTTCACTTCATAAATTTGTTCTTTTTTTAGTTCACTGCTAAGCAGACAGAGTTTGGTCATGGTCCTGCTGATGTGTTCCTGTCTTCTGTGTGTTTTGAGTGGTTAACACAGGCAGGAAATGCTGTGTGAGCTCTGAAACGTTTACAGAGAAAGGAGAAAAAAAACATATTGGTAAGGGAAGGGTGGGTATCAATCCAACCTACTGGCCTGTGCTTTATTTTGCTATATTATAGAAAATATGTTGCAGAATGCAAAATACAGATGTGATTTCTAAAAGGTGATTCTAAAAAGGGAAATTAATAGTCTTAAATATTATTGGTCACATTGATGTTTTGTCACTGCTTCAATAGGATTCTCTTTGGTGCAAAGCATTTTTTTCACAGCATCCCTCGAGCTGCAAGGGATGCTGTGAAAACTGTGATGCCCTAAACTGTCAAAAGAGGAAGTATTTCTTCCTGGCTGGCTACTGTGGCTCCTCTGCCTTCTGTGCTTTGATGAGGCTGCTTTGCAGTTATTTTACCTCAGGGATGCTAAAGCACCTCCAGCTCTCCCATGTGTTTGTATTGCAATTTTGTGTCAGTGATTCTCTGTGCTTGACCATAGGGACAAAGCTGTAAAATCTGTCTTTGTGTTGGGCACTGAGCTAATTTTCCACAGGAAGAGGCACATCTGGGAATCACAGCAGCAAATCAGACTGAATTCTAACCTCTAATCTCTAGCACTAGTCTGGGGGAGTGTTTTGGGGAAAGGATTTGGTTTGAGTTGGATCAGTTTTCTTTTTGCAGGGTGGTGGTGATATTTTGAAGTGCTACTCTCCTTTGGGAAGGTTAAAGAGGTTCCTGAGTTTTCCAAAGCAAAAAGAAGAAACAGGTGCACAGATGGTGAGACTTTCATGAGACTTTCATACCTGGTGCCTGTCCTTGCAGGTTTCTGTCCAGCATTTAAAAGCACCTTTAGCAGTAGTTACTTCTGCCTTCAGGCACATTTTTGCTTTTTCACAATATAATTAAGGTGACTGATGTGCAACTCCCATTTCTCACCATCTCTGCTTTTGTAAGATAGAAGCTGATTTTCATTTGCCAGTAGCTTATGTCTCTTTCTACTAAATTTTTTTAAATTCTGGGATTTATGCAAGATTTTTTTTTTTTTTTTTAAGGAGTCAGATGAAGTTTATGAAGTCTGGCTGGTACAAAGAAATGTCACTAGTAATTTCTAGTAACTTCCTCTGACTGCCTTCTGTTAGGGTCTTTCATGCTTTTCCTGATGGTATTAATTCCACCAGCAACTCAGAGTCATGTCAATGGCAACTGACATAATTGGCATTTTTTATTCTGTGGGCTTCAAATATAATTTGCTGAAGACTTTGCTCTCCTTTGTGCAGCAGGTTTACTTTATCCTGCACTTGATTTGCTCTTCCTCCTGCAGCTCACCTGCTTGCAGGTGAGACTTGCTTGTTGGGAGCTGCATCTCATTTCCCAGCACAGATTTCTCACCAGCCAGCATTGCTCCTGCTCTCCCTGGGTGCTTTCTTCCCAGGAAAGTTCAGGAAAGGAGGTCTGATTGGGGTGACAAAGCAGGCTGTGTGGGACCCAGCTACCTGAATGCCTAGGGGTGCAGCATTTGATGTCTGAGGCTGTATTTCTGCATTGTGTCTGTGTGGGTTGGGAACCTCTAAATGCAGTGTCTAGCAGAAGAAAGGTGGTTTCAAAGCTGTTGGATAATTAGGAAGGCAATTCGGGATTATATTCTCATGGCAGTGGATATTTCATATGCTGAACATATTGATTACAGCTTGGGGTGATATGATTTAATCCTGAACAGATCCTAAAAAATTCAAATGCACGAGTTCTTACTCTCCTTTGCCTCTCAATTTCTATGTTGTTAAATG
Source organism: Agelaius tricolor (assembly GCF_023055355.1). Taxonomy (NCBI): domain Eukaryota; kingdom Metazoa; phylum Chordata; class Aves; order Passeriformes; family Icteridae; genus Agelaius; species Agelaius tricolor. The sequence continues at coordinate 10,627,991 of NW_027269261.1, forward strand.
GTTTAAACAACTATTATCAGTTCTTTGATTTCAAGGCAAAGTAAATCTTTATTTTGGATTAAAAATGCATTGAAATGAGGATTTCTTGCATCTGAACTTTTTTTCTTTCACAACCATGGTAAGTTTCTAAACAATAGCACAGTAATGAGTTTTGCAATATGCCTTGTTGTAGACTTATTTAAGTTCCTAACATTGGGATCTAATTTTGTATTTGATGTCAGAGAGGATATATAAAAAAGTGTTACTCTTTTTCACTGCTCTGTTGGAAGATGGTGAAATAAAAATCAAACCACCCTGAGTGCAAGGATGATGTGCAATGGATAATACTCCCTTTGGCCTCAAATATTTCATACAGGGATTTTTTGGATGTTGTTGAAAGTGATGCATAGTAATTAAAATGTAATGATTTTCCCCTTCCAAATGAGCATATACATTCTATCAAAAGGCAACTGGATGATCATAGGTAAGTTAATTTTCTGCATTCAGATGTGTTATCTTCTCCCTGATTCATATGTTGCTATAGCAACAATTGACTGCACAAGGCCTGACTTGGCTCCCAAAGAAATGTGAAACACCCTGGTTTATATTTTTCTGCTGTAAGTCATGGAGATTACTTCAGTAGCAATAGCTGATCTTTATACTGTGGTTTTTCATTTTTAATTTGGAGGTAAAACAGTTTGTTTCCTGAGTTGAATATATTCCTTTTCTTCTGTGTTTACAATTTTACATTATTTTTATAAGCATGACCAGATGAGATTGTTACAGAATGCAAAATACAGATGTGATTTCTAAAAGGTGATTCTAAAAAGGGAAATTAATAGTCTTAATTTTTTTTTTTTTTTGTAATTTTAAGGTATATATTTACTTTGTCAGTCTCAGGTATCGAACGGCAAAAATACCATGAAATATATTAGCAAAAATAGTTTTACTATGAGTTTATAAATTGTCACTTAACAAAGTTTGATGGCAAGGTTCACTGTATTGCTTACTGGTGAAATGAAACACAAAGGAAAATTGAGTTACAATGGGTTTAAAGTGATTTACACAGAATCCAGATATATAAAAGGGTAAGGGAGGCCCTCCCATTGAGTTGTGAGGTTGATGCCTTTGCTTTCTAAATACCTGATGGAGCTTAACAGCTAGGTCCAGTCTTGGTCTCAGATTTGGACAACAGTTTATGTCTGGAGGAAGTAATTATAGGGATTTATTTAATGTTAATTTAGCATACAACTAATCAGCAACTTAGGGAGGATCTGTTGGGAATGGAGGATTTCTCTGCCTTGGGTAAAGAAGGATCTCAGTTTCAGGTGAGGAGTCTCAAACCCCAAGAGGTGCTCCAGCTCAGGGGGGTGTGCATTCAAGTTGAAATTTAGAGAGAACTCAATTTGGACCCGTCCATGTCATTCCCAGAGAGGTCTCTGTGCCTGGGGGAGCACCTTGAGAGATGTCCCAGCCCCAGGGGATGCACTCCCCTGCAGCCAGGGGATGTGGGCAGGGACAGCTCAGAGGACACTCACTCAGCCTGTTGTAGCTGCAGTGGAGTGGTTGGCTCGTGGCCAGGCTTCATCCAGTGGGACAGGCTGCATGAGACTCCTTGTACACACAACTTCCTTTGTTCCTTGGCCAGTGAGACTTGGAAAAGCCACCGTGTGCCAATTGCGCGGTCAATGTTCCACCAATATAGAATCATAGAATGGTTTGGGTTGGAAGATCTCAAAGATCATCTCATTCTAACCATGGGAATCTCATTCCTGCCATGGGCAGGGATACCTTCCACTAGACCAGGCTGCTCAAAACCCCATCCAAACTGGTGTTACACACTCCCAGGGATGGGGCATCCACAACTCTGGAACACCTTTTTCAGTGCCTCACTACTCTCACATTAAAGACTTTATTCCTAATATCCAATCTAAACCTACCCTCTTTCAGTTTAAAGTAATTTCCCCTTGTCCTATCACTATATGCTCTTGTAAAAAGCCCCTCTACCCCCAAAAAGCAAGCAGGTCACAGTCCTGAGGCAAAGAACTTCCCTTTCTTCTGTGTTTACAATTTTACATTATTTTTACGAGTGTGACCATTACAGAATGCAAAATACAGATGTGATTTCTAAAAGGTGATTCTAAAAAGGGCAATTAATAGTCTTAAACAATTTTTTTGTAATTTTAAGGTATGTACTTACTTTGTCAGTCTCAGGTATTGAACAGCAAAAATGGAATGAAATATAATAGAAATAGGAATAAACAGGAATAAAAATAATATAAATACTCTTGATTGAGGTGGTTAAGACGTGCTCTAGTGCATTCTTGGATTAAAAAACATGTTGAGGGTCACCTAAAGTTGTAGTAAAAGCATAAATTAAATTTCATATGTGTATATACATGTTCTTTCATTAATTTAAATATGTAGTGGATTTACAAAACAAGGATTGGACTCCCAGTATTGTTTAAGGAAGGCATCCAGTGTAACACTGAAAGTTCTGACCTTTAAATGTGAACAAAATGTGATCTCAATGAAAGACCTTTTGAAAGTCAAGAGTAAAATCCTTATCCCACTAAAATGCAGTATTTTCATCTGGAATGCATGAAATGAGCTGATTTTTTTTGCTCTTTGTAGGCTGACAGGAAGCCCTCACTGAACTGTGTAAATAAGATAACCTAAGGTATCACATACTCTGGAAAGTCACAAGGTAATACATATTTTCAGAGTTTGATATTTTGTGGTTTTTATGTGTGCATTAAATTTACCACCTTTATAGAATTATTTTTCCCCCTCCAGTAAGGGAGCAGTGAATCATATAATTGATCTTGATTTTTCCTGGACTGTTGTACAGCAATAGAATTTTCTTGTTAAAACATCTTTGATCATCAAGTGATAGTGATACAGGAGCCAAGTGGAAATATACCTTAGACTACTGAGTTGATGTTTACATGTCCAAGTTCACAGAAAATTGCATGATTTAGGAGGTATTTCATGATCCTTTACATCTCTCATAGAAAAAAATAGGCTGAGCCTGTTGTATATTATGAAGCAATGACCTTGTATGGAGCTTTGAGTATGCATTTAACAGGGTTTCTTTTCACAGCTTTTCACCAATTATTAACAGAAATAATTTAATTGAGTTCTAGAGGAGATTTTTTCCATTAACTTGTCATTATGGAATTATAATGGATACTTTAATTAGGCAGTGTTTTGAATGGGAATATTTAACTAAATGAAAATTGGGACAAATACATTCACCATGCTCAGTGGCACTTACTAGAGGTTTATTGTGCATAAGCTGCTCAGGAACAAAAGTAAGTGAGGAAATTTGGCTGAAAAATTTGGTATGGCTTTCCTAAGTTTCTCCTGAGATAAAACTTTGAGATAATATGCTGGCTTTTGAATTATGAAACCCCTCTGGTCTGCTTAAACACATCCCCTCTCCCTGCCCAGAGCTGGAAGAAAATGTTTCACTGCTTTCCAGTTGAAATTCCCAGATGCATTTTTGGCTCTCTGGCTGATGTTTACTTCCAATCTGCAAAGAAAATATGTGAGTACTGAAATTCCAATGAAATAAAAACTTTGAGTTTGGGTTAGGGGTCTTTTCAATTGATATTGCAGCTTTCCAATAAAGCAGGTGAAAAAGCTTATTGCTGTTTTAATTTTTTCATTTTATCTGTGCCAGGAATAATTTTGAAGTATCTCTTAAAATTCCTAATGGCTTCATCTTTTTTACTTAATGTACTTTGGAACCTTTAACAGTAAATTTATAGCTGGACTAAAATCCATTTCTCTCAAAAGTTTTTTTATTTGTCAATATCTTGTAATATTCTTTGTGTCCCATGCCCCTCTGTGAGGCTGTGAATGATAAAAAGCTTTCTTCAAGAGGGTTCTGCCTCTGGGTACCTTTTACCTTTTCCATTTCTTCTGTCATCCACTACAACAAACCAGGATAGGACCCATATGGGCAAGGGCTTAATATACCTGCAGGAGGCCAAAATAAACAAGAAGGTGATATCAGATTGCAGAGGGATCCAACTGTGGGACAGAGGTGACCTCTGGGATAAATCTGCTGGTCTATACAGTAGCTTTGCTCCTCCAGTGGCTCTTCAGCTGGTGGTAGAGAGTGGGTTTTGGAAGTAGGAAGGTTTTTCTGGACTCAGACTTTTCTCCCTGCTACTTTCATTCCTCTAGGCGCTGTATGTGTTCTCCTGCCTTGGTGGAGAGATCATTTATTACCCATAAGCAGATGCATAAGGATGGCAAATTGAAATCACATAGGTAATCCTAATTCTGGAATTGCATATTAGAGCCCAAATGTGCCAAGGTAGTATTTTGCTGAAGTAACATTTTGGTGTTTCATATAATACATTTATTTAACATTTTATTTTTACATAATGCATTTATTTAATACAAACCAATACATTTACTTTTATAAGTATTTGTATTTGATGCAAGATTTAAGGTGCTGTCACTGCACTGATGATTTATTTTCTTCAAATGGTGATTCCCAGAGGGCCACTTGCCATGCAATAAGGGGAGAAAGGGCAGGCAGCAGAAGTGGGACAGACCAAACCTCCCAGGGTGTTACAATAGCCCCATTTGCTTAGCAGTTATGTGTCCAGTCATGGTTCATTAATTCTGATGGTACCTGCTTCTTCCTCCTGTCAGCTTCCCAAGAAAAGAGATTGATTCATCCAGAGTATTGGACGATGAGTTGTGTATTGAAAGTTTATTGCAACAATTCTGTGTCACCTCCCCCTTCCCCCTTGAACATCCTTATTTTTAGGGTTTCTGTAAAGTATAAATTTCCCATCATAATTTTGTTTGTCTAAAATAATTTTGTGGTAACAGGTTATAGAAGTGTTTTGTGTTTGATTGGTTTTTTTTCCTGCTGGCATATTTGGTCAGAAAAAAAGATGAAGTTTGCATGCTGTTGTCAGTAGGATTCTTGAACAGGAATCATTAAAAAAGCTCTAAACTAGTGTTCAATTTCAGTTTAATTACCAGCCATAGGCTTTAGACAGGAAAAAGGACTGTTCAAGTCCTCTTTCCTTCTGGCAATGGCAGCATTTCTGCTTATTGTATGTTTTCAATGGCTTTGTCCAGTTTAATTGTAAACCTCTTATTAGCAGTACAAGGGAAGCAGATTTTCCCAACAGTATATGTTTTCCAGTGGGATCTTAGAGACATTTAGGAAAGTCAATCTGCATAGAAAAAAAATCTCTCTTTGGTAGTTATGCTTTTCAATTAATCATAAATAACAGCCATATAGAGACCCGGACTCAGGGGAGGAATATTTATGTTCTAGGCTTGAAACAGAACCTGTGAGATAAAATGCCTGGATTCTGATTGCCAAGAATTGCATTTGAAGGGGGTAGTTTCTGTCTCACTCCCAGGCTGTTCCCAGAGAGTTTCTGGTGTGAGCCTCAATTCCTGCACTCTGGTTTGGGCTGTGGCAGCACAGCCAGGGTGACTCACTGGGGTAGTTCATTTCTGAAGTCTCTCTGACACCAGAAATGGCACAACTGGGGAATAAAGAAAGGTCAATGGCCAAACTGTGGTATCAGGATGCATGAAAACAGGATCTTTTTTCTCTCTTTCAAATGTAAAATACACATGAAATGAAGTCTTGGGCTCTTTCGGGGAATGACTGTTTGATTTCATTCAGCTGGGACTCATCTGTCATAAACCATGAAAATACATTATCCATGCTTCTATTTTAAGTATGTCACAGTTCAGTGCTGCTAAAAAACCAGGGGTTTTATTTTGGTTTCTTTTTTCCCAGTTGTTTTACTGACATTTTTTCTTCCTTCCTCTCTTCCTTCGTCTGCTGTGTGTTCTGTCATCATATTCCCCTTTCCCCCTCCCATTACCTATCTTAAGTTTCCCAAACTGGGTGATGAAGGTGGGTTGAGGATTTTTCCAGTTACAGATTCTAATAAAAATCAAGGTGGTGCTGACCATGACCCAGGGACTGTGTTACCATCAGCTAAGGGGAAAAAAAGATGCTTAAGTTAAGTATGAGCTTAATGTTGGTAACTAATTATGCAGCCTTATAATATGTGCATCAGTTTGACATATGAGTTGCTTGAACATAAAAGGATTGGGGGAAAGCTTCAGCATCCGTTTCATTTTTTTTCTTTCAATGCCATCATAATTGGTGTAAATACAAGGGGAGAATCTCCTACCTGGAGAGGTTCTATGTTTTGCAGTTGTAAAGGAATAAACATCCCAGGACATCAGTTCTTTCCTGAATAAACCTATATATTTGCTTGTGAGGATAATTTTAGTGATTAAAATGTAATTAGTAACCAAATAGGTAAGAGCAAAACAGAAATCTCCATAGCATGAGAGGTTTCTGACTCCTGGAAGGGTGTTAATCCCATTGGGGAGTTTGGGGGAATAAAAACCCAGCAATAGTAATTATCTAATTAATAGGCATCAGGGTCTGCTTTCTGTAACTGCTTTTCAACAGATATGTTGCAGTTATTGGAGGCAGAAACATATAAGGGTGAACTTGCAAGTAGAGCAAGGCACAATTAAAACTGAAAATTGAGACTTGCAACATTAATTAGAAGATCATTAACTAGCACTCTCGATAATGTGCCTTCGTGTCTTTCCTTCCTCCTGTTCTTCCCCCTCTTGAAAAAAGTATGAATTCCAATTTATCATCACTTCATGAAGGAAAGTGCAATTATGTTTTGCTTCCATATGATCTCATAATGATCTGGGGATTGAAAACCCTGTTTCATTTCACTCTTAAGAAGTCCAGTGTGTCCTTGTGGCTAAACGGGGATGAGAAATCAAAAAAATGGGGACTGCTTAAAAGGAAATGTTTGAGGAGGGGTTTGGGATAAGGAAGAAAATACTGAGTCTGTGTCAATATAAAGATTAGACTGGGGCTGTTTTCTCAGTAAGCATGATTTAAACATGGCTAATTTAATTTGAAAAAGGCTGAAAGAGACGGGTGAGTATGGCCTCAGAATATATAACCAGCTGTCTTGAATTCAGTGAAAATGCATTGTACAAGAAGGGATGTGAAAATCGAGGCATTTGCAGGACTTGGGAAATATAAGAGGGGAGATTTATTACCAGGAACTATGAATCAAAGTAATTTCTGATTCATCCACAGCTGGCAAGCATAGCACCTATTATTTCTGATAATACACACTTTCATTTCATGGACAATGTGAGTATTTAGCTTTCAGGTTTTCAAGACACTTCATTAACAGCAATGAAGGTAAAATTGAGTAAAAAAAAAAAATCACCTAATTTGTTGTTTTTCATTTGGTTGGCAAAAAGGCAAACAAAGAACTACTGCTTAGAATGAAAACGAGCCTTCTTTCTCTGAATTGTTGATAATTAAGGGAATGAATGTTCTGAGGGTGATTGTGATTCTGTGTATGTTACTGTGATTGGGGTTTGAAAATATTTTGTCTTCTAAAGAAGTTTTCAAGTAAAGGTGTTTCTTGGTTTTGTGTGTTTGGTTCTTTCCTTAAGATGGGAAGAAGTTGCGCATCTTATTTTGTGTTGGAGCTACTGGGGCTTTTTGTATCTTTTGGGTTTTTCATTTGTTTGTTTGCTTGGATTTTTTTAATGTTAGAAGCCTGGAGAAATTGAAAACATTCCCCGTCTATTGGTGATTCATTATCAGATACAGAATATTCTGCCTCTGACGTGACCAGCTGCCACCACCAAAAATAGATTTAGGGGCTACATAGCTTCCAGTTGGATGGCACTTTGTCACTCCAAAAAGGGTTTTGATCCCCTTCATGAGAGGATCTTCCTTTAGGGTACTTCTAAGTTGTTGCTTAGATGGCAAAATGTTTTGCTGTGTGGTGAGACCTTGGTTGCTGCTGAGAGTCCAAGTGATTTCTGTGTTTCAGAAGGATTTGGCAGTGCCTGTTCACATCTTTGAGGACTGGGGACACCAGATGCGTAAGTGGATGAGGATATTCCACCTTTGACACAGAGGAATCTCATTGCTGGACCTTGTAACTGTTGTCTTTGCCATCTACATGAAATACTACAAGCTGCCAGCTACCAAAAGATGGCCATCAATTGTCATTTCTATTAATATGTGATTGGTGCAGACAGAAGTCATTATAATGATTCAAAGCTCTAATCAGCATGATAATGGATCCTAATTGCTAGGCTCCTTAAAAACTTTAAGACAAAAAGTCTATGCTAATACCATCTGAAAGCTAGTAGCAATTTATTATTTCTCTTTTGATCAAACTTGTTTTTTGCAAGGGGTTAAAAAAAGTGTTTTAATTATGTACTTGAAAAATAGTCTTGGTATTAGAGATTCAGGTAGACAATAGGGACAGTAACTTTATTACTTTTACCCTTTAGTAAATATAGACCACAGACAATCTAATAGGTGAACGTGCTTTTATTAAAAATAGGTAATCAAGCTCTTGGAAGAATTTAATTAAATTGTCTTTTTTTTTTCCTTAAGGCTACTAAAATATAAAGTGGAAAACATCTGCAAATATTCTAAATTTCAGTGACCTGCTTTCAGTGCCGATCTCAGTTCTTGAAATGCTCTGAAGGTGAGTCTCCTGCACATCTGTTTCTGCACAAGAAATGTGCCTCATGGAGAGGTAGTCAACTATTGTATTTGTGGGGTGCCCAGATGAAGGAGGGAATGATGAATCTGACTCCATGTTCTCAGAAGGCTAATTTATTATTTTATGATACTATATTATATTAAAGAATACTACACTAAACTATACTAAAGAATACAGAAAGGATACTTACAGAAGGCTAAAAAGAGAATAATGAAAACTTGTGACTCTTTCCAGAGCCTCGACACAGCCTGACCATGATTGGCCAATGAGTGAAAACAATTCACAGAAACCCAATGAAACAACCACCTGTTGGTAAACAATCTCCAAACACATTCCAAAGCAGCAAAACACAGGAGAAGCAAATCAGATAATTATTGTTTTCCTTTTTCTATGAGGCTTCTCAGAATCCCAGGAGCAAAATCCTGGGTGAAGGGATTTTTCCAGAAAATATGACTGTGACAGTCAACAGTTACATTTCCTGGCAGGTCAAAAGCTCCAACATAAGGGTGACATTTCACATTAGCCCATCACTGGCCCTACAAGTATTCATCTGGATAATGGAACACTCTCCCACATCAAGACCCTTTTTTAGCACACTTTCATTTTTATCGTTTGCTTTCTATGCATGCATTAGAACAGAAAAACTCCCCAGCAATGCCTTGTCCAGAACACAAGGCAGTCTTTTTCATGATGGGACAGAAAGTCTGTTTGAGCTGGAGAACCAGTGCTTTTAGCACCTCCTTTGTGTTAGCTAGACAGCACTCTGAAATTGCTTCTGCTTTCCTTGCAAATATCACTTAACACTTTTGCTGAATAGCATCGGGATCTTGGCTCTGCTTGCTCTGTACCATGCCTTGAGCTGCTGGCTGTCATTCAGTAAAGCACTTATGCCTTGAATAGCACATGAATTTCTAGGTAACTCACACCCCATGACAATTTCTTTTTTTCTCTCCCTCCCCTGCTTTTTTTTTTTTTTCTTTTTCCTCTTTTTTTTTTTTTTTTTAATTGGAATTGCTACCACTGGCCTTCTCTGAGGGCATGTGCAACCTTTGGAAAAAGAGGTCCTTCTCCACGTTTGTCAGCCATGCTTTAGGCTTTGATCTGCACCATTTGTTCTCTTTCATGCAGCTTTTCCGAGTGTATGTTCAGATCTTTTTTATTTTTATCTCCCTGTTTGCTGCAGCCCAAAGAGTGTAAACAAGTAAATACTTCCCTACCTCATAAAAAGGGTCTCTTGATCAGTATTTGCATTTCTAGCAAGCAGCTGACTTCAGCTCTGCCAGGTAAGCTGATACTCACAGCTCCTTGGTTTCTGCAAGGTTTCATAAACACTGTTAAGAATTTCTCAAGTTTTTTACAGTTATTGCCAGTAACACTGATCCAAATTACTTTGCCAGGTGTTTAATGGAAATAGCATTTTAAAAAACAGAGACAATTGTCTGCAGCAGGCTGTAGGGTCTCTGCTGGGCTTAATAAGCAAAGTTATGTTTGTCTGGGGGACTTTTTCAGAAAACATAATGGACGAAGACAGCTTGGTTATGAGAAGCTTGGTGTATACATCAGTTTAAAGGCTTGTCACCTACTTGATGCATTAATTCAAGTCCTCTGTGCAAGCCAAAGTTCCTATTCCAGGCAGAGCATATGTTCTGTCACTTAGCACATGACATGTTTTCAGATCACTGTGAGTGCCAGGGTGCTGGCCCTGAATGCCAATGCACAGCTTTGCCCTGCAAAAGCTGGCACCAATTTATTGCCCATTCAAATAGTTCTACTGTATTGTTGGGCCCCTTTACAGCTTAAATATGAGGAAAGATGTTCAGGGTTTAGCCCACAGTTCTCCTTTACTATCCTTTAAATGTTCCCTGTGAGAAATGACTTCCATTCATCCACCAGCTGAAATAATATTCATAGGAGCATAAATGTATACAGTTGTATTTCTCTGTAATAGTCATGCTGACAAGTCTCATAACTTCAGAGACAATTCACTTGCCTTACTGGTACTGAACTTGATTTTATAAAGATTAATTCATCAGGGTTAACTAGACTTTAGGCAGATAAACTGAAATAAAAATCCAAACCAATCAAACTCTCAGGAAAGAGCTGTTCATCTAAACTTTTGATCAGCAGCTGGGAGTAACAGCAGGGAACCAGAATTTGGGATCAAGGTCATACATGTAGAAATGATTTACTCTTCAGTACATCAGAATAAGGTCCAAAGTCCAATCATCATTTATGAAAAAAAAATGCTGGATACTTGTACTCTGAAATTTGATGCAGTTGACAAATTATAGGCATATTAGATTAAATGCCTTGTATCGAGTTAGGTAGGCTACAGACCTAATGGGAAAAACTAAAATCTCTGAATATCTGCAGTCATACATGTCCTGAAGCAATTTCTATGCATGTTTTACTATTTTACTTTTTTTTCCAGTGGTTGTCACCGTTCACTTGTGAAGCAGAAAAGGTACTTTATAACTTGGGTGAAGAATTGCACACCAGCCTGCTGAATGGTAAATCTTGGGGTAAGAAGTTGTGAGAAACACATAGGATATGTGACAGTGTTCACAGGGGTCCGAGGATGAAGGAAGAGACAAGGATCTGACTCCATGTTTCAGAAGGCTTGATTTATTATTTTATGATATATATTATATTAAAACTATACTAAAAGAATAGAAGAAAGGATTTAATCAGAAGGCTGGCTAAGAATAGAAAAAGAAGGAATGATAACAAAAGCTTGTGTCTTGGACAGCGAGTCCAAGCAAGCTGACTGTGATTGGCCATTAATTAGAAACAACTCTATGAGACCAATCACAGATCCACCTGTTGCATTCCACAGTAGCAGATAATCAATGTTTACATTTTGTTCTTGAGGCCTCTCAGCTTCTCAGGAGGAAAAATCCTAAGGAAAGGATTCTTCAGAAAATATCATGGCTACATAGGATATGTTTTATCCAGCTAACTGCTTGAAAGGGCAAGCTGTGGGCAGCCTTGATGGAGCTTTTCCACAACAATGTGTGGCATTCACATTCTCTGAAAAATCCCTTCGCCCAAGAAGGGATTAATTCATCAGGATTGAAAAAACAATTCTTATCTCATTTGCTTCTCCTGTGTTTTGCTCATGTGGAATGTGTTTGGAGATTGTTTACCCACAGATGATTGTTTCATCGGATTCTGGTGTGAGTTGTTTTCACTCATTGGCCAATGAGGGCCAAGCTGTGTCAGGACTCTGGAGAGAGTTACGAGTTTTCATTATTATCTTTTTATCATTCATTAAGTATCCTTTCTGTATTCTTTGGCATAGTATAGTATTCTTTAATGTAATATAGTATCATAAAATAATAAATTACCCTTCTGAGAACATGGAGTCAGATTCATTATTCCCTTCTTTGTTGGGGCATCCCCACAAATACAATAGCAATGTTCCTTGTTCTAATTTTCCTGGCTACTTTTGTGCCTCGGAGAAAGCAGTCAAGTATGAAGTAGGGAAGGATTCACTGTGGTGAGTGGTAATCATTTAACTGGCTGACAAAAATCCTACTGGCATCTGAATTTAGGTATCTGTACTGTTAACATTTCCATACTTCCCCTCTGGTTTTGCTCCTCACAGCATATAAAGGAGAGGAAGCATCCTTCCAAATCTGAATGTAGAACATGTGATAACTGAGAAGTGTGGGACCTTAACATAAGGAAAGATGAAGGTGCTACAGTGCTTTTGTATCTCTGAAAGGAGGCCCAGCAAGGTTACACAGTGATGTTTAAATGTGGACTTGCAGGAAGGCATAGAATCATCCCTGAAAAAAAATGCACCTGGACTTGGATTGAGGTACAAAATGAAAGTATTAATTGCTCTTGCATGTGTATTTACAGCAGGAAGGCTTGTGTGAGTCTTGGAAAACAGGGATTTGCGTGCTGAGTGAGGTGAGCAGGGTGTGATGAGCATGTCTCCAGTTTTACGAGGAATGTATCTCATTTCTTCAGTTTCCTGATAACAAAATTAGCAGCCTTGTTAGCTGTATCATTTACAGGGAGCAGTTCAACATATGTTCTGATTCATGTTCACTTTGCTCAAGGTTTTCTCTTGTCTCTATTTCAAACCAAGTACTAAATCTGCCTCAGGTTTGTAGGTGTTAGCTTTGCAGGCTGTTGTACTGAAAATCCTTGCACTTGAAATTCTCCTGGAACCTCTGGCAGACAAGCACATTTCTGACTTCAGAAGAAGAGGAGACGAGTGCAGAAATGAGGGAGTGGACTGAGCAACGAAAGGAAAACTAAACAATCCTCTTCTGGCTTCAAAAGTAAGAACCACTCTGCCTGGCTTGGACTCTACCTGATTTTTTTAAGTCTTTGAGCTTGCTGTTGACATTAGAAGAGATTGATTTAGCTTGGCACAATCCACTGCAGAAAATAGCTTTCCTGTCTAATTCTGCAGTTGCATGGGACACAGAGAAGGTGACTTGTACTGTCAACAACTCTCCTCAGCTGCAGAAAAAAAAAATCTTTCCAGTATTTAAATGTACATGTTAATCACTGATTTCTGTCAGTGTTCATTTCATTATCAGCTGAGCTAGACACACTTATGAAGGTCACACTTAATAATTTATCCCAGGAAACAAATTCTGCTCAAGGGGTAAGGAGATGTGGGAGATGGTCATTGTGTCCTAATTTACAGTGTCAGATGACACCTGTAAGGGTGCAGAGTGTAAGCACTGGGAATGGGATTTGAGAATTTGTGTACCTTTGCTGTTTTAGAGGATTTGCTGCATATGAATTTCACTCTGTATTAGTTGGAGATTGTTCTGAAAGGTTTGACTGGTGGATGGAAGCTATCCCAAGCTCTACAGGCACCTCTCTGATGAGTGAACTTATTCACTGAACAAAAGGAGTAGGAATTTTAGGATGGAAAGTTCAGGCAATCTCCTAGAAATAGAGGCATAAGTCTTGGGTTTAATTTAGGCCTAGTTAATTATATTCATAGTAAACACTGTCTTGTATTGCTCATGATTGTGGTTTTTTTTTTTTGAGCAGGGAGAGAAGCCAGTTTTTAAAATCTTTGGCTGCTAACGCATCTAGACATTATTATAAGCTTAGAATAAATAAGAAGAAATACTCTCAGAGAAACTGGTCTGCCTTCATAGTGGTGCAGTTCCACCGATTACAATAGGCTTTGTGAGAGAGAAATCAATTTAAAATTAAACTACTTATATTTAAAAGTGCTCTTTGATCAAGGGCCTCTGTATTGAATGATTCTTACAATGTCTAAAATACAATAAAAAAAATCCCTGTTGAAAACATTATACAGGGCTGTTGCAATAATTTGCTCAAGGCTGCAGATCAGAGGAATCAAGCAACAATATTCAGTCCACTTTTTTGAAGTGTTCTGACTGCAATTGTCTCTAACATGCTTGACTGATACTGCTGGAGTAGGGGCAAAATAAGTGTGAGAAGAAATCCATTGTGAGAAAATCAGTGAGCTGCTTCCATTATCATATCCTTATACAAAAATGCAAATATAAAGTAACCATTACTTTCAGGAGGCTATATTGGATTAAAACCAGAGGAAAGAAAAACAGAAATTAAACAGTCTGTTGGCAGACTGAGCAAACAGTAAACTACTGCTCCTTGCATCTTTTAAAAGGAAAAAAAAAACAATTGTGCCAGTTTTATCTTTGTGTATAGAGTCATTTGTAAGTACTATTGATGCCACATCAGTACAGCTGCTGAAGAACTGCAGTTTCCATTCTGCAGGATGGGTTTGACAATATTTCAGGACTTGCTTTTTACCTAGATGGGATAAGAATCTTTCCAGAGGGTGGAAAGCCTGCTACTTTGAGCTAGCTTGATATAATTCCCTAATGCCATCAGCTTTAGTAGCAGGACCATTTGAGAGTTTTAATGCATCAGATGCTGCATCACCACCCATATTTATGGGCTGAGGTCTCCAGACCAATATTATCTTCCATCCTAGGACTTGTTGGTTCAGTCAGGGAGATAAGTTTGGTGCCAGGCAGGGAATTTCCTTCCCAGTGAGGACAGTCTGTGGAATGAGATAAGGATTACTTTAGCATTTCTAGCAGAGGTAGATTGATCTTGGGTAACTGAGAGATAAAATGGCAGATGAAATCCAAACTAGATGAGGGCCTTTGAAGGCAAAAATATCTTGAATAAAATGATGGACTTTGAATGGGCTGCAACTGCTCAAGAAACAAGATACTGGTGTTGTCCTAAATGACAGCATTGACTCTACTATCTTGTTTCAGTCAAAAAAGAAGTGAATTGAGGTTTGGAATGACTAGAAAAGGAATGGAGGGCAAACCAGAGATCAGTATTAGGCCACTGTGTGAATCTGTGGTTCAGCTGCATCTTGAATACTGCATGGAATTCTGAATCTTCAATCTCAAGCTGGACAGTGTAGAATTGTAGAAGTCAAAAAAAAAGTCAAATGTGGTCAGAAGACTGAAAAAAGGCTTCCATGGGATGAAAAATGAGGTGAGAAGGGATTGTAGAGGCAGGTATGATGCAATAAAAGGTTCAAGGAGTTATGAGGGGATCAAAGGGGCTAAATAACAAATAATTATTTGGTTGTCCCTGTATAAGAAATAATAAAAGTAATTTAATGATGGTTGGTTCTTCATACAATGCACAATTGGACTGTAGAACTCCGTGCCAAAGGATTTTAAAGTGATAAAGAGGTAAATAAAAACCAAAACCCAAAAAGCAAAAAACATGCATCCTACTGGACAGTGCAAGAGGCAATAATGAAAACAAAAGAAATCACTTTAGGGACAGGATATTTAAGTGTCACTGCTGGACCCAGAAGATTATTTTGGGGTAAGGTGCTAGGGGTTTATACTATCCTCATGCAGTCACTATTGGTCATCCTGAGCTAATTGAATATTTATTTAAGCAGTACACTCTTAGTAAAAACTCTTATTAAATTATAAATAAACTCAGAAGGCTTTTTATACAGCTTCACTTATGCTTTGATTTCACAAGTATTAACAGCTGCTCTCTGTAATCTGGACTATACTGATAAAAGAGCAGGAGAGAAAGCAACTTATATTTCTTGACCTGTTGGCTCACTGAGGAATTAAAGCAGATACCATAAAAATGCAGGGGTAAAAATGTGAGCAGCAGCACTACAAAAAGATTAAACAGGGCTTTACAGTAATTTGCTCAAGGCTGCAGATCAGAGAAATCAGGAAACAATATTCAGTACACCTTTTTGAAGTGCAATTGGAGTAGGGGAAAAATAAGTGTGAGAAAAACCATTGTGAGAAAATCAGTGAAAATTCATTATTTGGTGATTATTATTATTTCATTTCACCTGTGCATGAGTTTTTATGCTTTTCTTTTTGGCTCCGATTACAAGGTTTTTGGGGCTTGTGCAGGGACATGGTCAACAAAGAAATCTCTGGTCTTCATTCCAGAGAGAGGCAGCAATTTCTTTCTGCTGGAATTCCCAGACTATCCACTAAATGGGAAGACTCACTCTTGTCATAGAGAGCTCAGTTATGGAATTTCTATCAAAGGATGCTTATCCCAACCTTAGCTCCATGGGGAAGAGTGTTGGTTTGCCACTGCTGTGGGGCACAGTACCCAAGGAGGAATATCTTTGAATATGCTCCTTAAGAAAACACTGTTAATATAAAATGGAAGTGGAGACTACTAAATGGATTTCTCTGGGAGTTAGGACTGATTTTTTTTTAATGCAGGAAGGATAAATATGCAAGTGTTTCTTTGAGTAAATGGCTAGATTATCTTTCTCTTTGTTCCCAGAGTGTGTGTGCTCTCTAGAAATTATCTTCTTAATAAATTAAACAGCAATGTTCATAGTAGAAAAAGTGAAATTAAACTGGCTATTGAAGTGCCACAGAAAGGGAATTATTTCTCTGTAAACTAAACACATTTAAATAGAGCTGCACAAAAAGAAAAGGGAATTTTTTCTTTCTCCAAAAAGTCATTTTCTTTGACATTATACTGTTTCTAATCTTCTTTTTTTGAATAAAACCAACCCTGTTTGCAAGTGTTTTGCCACCAAGTGATACTGATGCTTTTTTTCCTGAGTAGTAACTCAACTGAAAATTAATTTCCAGAACAGCAGAGGATTCTCAATTCATTCTGGGGCAATATGGTAACTAAATTCCTGCTAAGCAATAGGAACCCTTCAAAATGAGAGGACACTTGGTCTGTTCAGCCTGGGGAAGAGGAGACTGAGGGGAGACCCCATTGCAATCACAACATCATCCTCATGAGGAAAAGCAGAGGGGCACTGGTCTCTTCTCTGTGGTGACCCATGACAGGATTTGAGGGAATGGCCTGGGGCTGTGTCAGGGGAGATGTAGGTTGGAGATGAGGAAAAGGTTCTTCACCTTGGGCACTGGAACAGGCTCCCCAGGGCAGTGGTCACAGCACTGAGCCTGACAGAGTCCAAGAAGCATTTGGACAATGCTCTCAGGCACACGCTGTGACTATTGAGGATGGTCCTGTGCAGGGCCAGGAGCTGGACTCAATGATCCTTGTGGATCCCTTCCAACTCAGCTTATTCTGGGTCTCTACAGCATCTAAGGATTTCATTCCTTGTAGGTTTGAAACAAGGCTTGTAAGGAAAAACCTTCTTTACATAATCCCAAAGTTTAATTTTATTGTGGATACTTTCAAGTGTATTTTAGAAGAGAAGGTATCTGCTGAGACAAAATGAACGTGTGTGTGTGTATTTTGGAATTATATTTCAGCAGACCAACCTACATTTATTGATTCTATTGCTAAAAAGATGAAATATCCCCTTTTTCCTAGTTCCAATATTATTATTGCCACAGAATATAAGTTCAGTTATTAGAACCACACATTAGGCCTAAATGTTTTACATCTCAAAAATTTGATTAGCCAAGACTTATATCCTAAAGTATTGGGAATAATTTCAAGTGTCATTTTTTTCTTGGATAGCCCTAAGACTGTGCAAAGCATTAGGGATGAGGAAATTGTTAAACCAACACATTTTTACACACTGTGGTTTGTTCTTTAATATATCAGTTGTCTGTAGTCAGTTGAAGGTAGTGGTGTCAAGAGTCTGGGCAAATTTTGGTCAGGAATCAATTTCAGGAAAATTAATATACCTTAACTTGATAGAAGAGGACAATTATCATCCTTATCTGTCAACTAGCAGTGTTTGCTAGTTTTATTGCTCTGAGTGCCTGAAAAAATAAGTGCATGAAGGTAACTATATATATAATGTGTGCACCTTATCTGTGCTTATAGTTACTTGGCAAATTTTAAGTGTTCTTTTGTTTCATTTAGAATACCATTTCCCATTAATCTGTTTAATTAGGCGTGTGATGTCACCCTGAAACTCTTTGATTTTCAATGCCATGGTTTTAACACTGACATTTTTGATAGGCAATGCACAGTTGATAACAAAATTCTCTTCAGTGTGACCAGAATCTCTATGAATTGCAGAAGTTTCAGATGGATTTTGATAGTTTTTTGTTATCAATTGAATGATGTGGAGGAGCATTTCACCATGGCAGAGAAGATCGATGAACAACTTTTTTTCCAGTAATTTGGGCATGGCCTAGAGCAAGTCCAGCTCAGCTTGGTTCAGAATTTGTTGGGAGCTCTGGAAGTGCATTCTTCCTACCATCACTTGACATTGTTTGGGCGATGATTGGACTTGATGATCTCAAGGATCTTTTCTAACCTAAATGATTCTATGTCAACAGCCTCTTAGTTTGCAATTTTCAGTTTAGCAAGGTTTCCATAGACTATTTGGGCTGTGAATGCAGCAATCTTTTATCTTTTGGCAGTCATGGCAGAAAGCAGTTGCACTTTTGTAGTTTTCAGTTTAACACAGTAGTTTTCAGTTTAACATTTTGGACAGCATGTGGTGCACAGATTGTCAAACATTCTGATCATGGGTATGTCTTGATGACCACTTGGTTGTGGCCTCTTATTTGCTCAAGTTCAATTATCACACTGGCAACATCAAAGAAGTGGCAAATATGTAGAGATGTCTTGATGTGCACGTCATCCAGGTATGTTGTTTCATAATAATTCTTAAGAAAGATAGTATTTATAAAATGTAATCCAGAAAGAGGAAAAAAACCCACCCTTTTAAAGGTCTTTGGAGTACTGTAAACTTGTGATCAGGAGAAATGAAAGGATAAATAAGGATATGGCAGGTGGTCAAATGAAAATTAGTTTATGGGTATAGACCACAATTCAATTAAAGGGTGATTCTTTGGTTTTAGAGGTGTATTTGATTATATTTTAGAGGGAAATGCAGAAACCAGATTGTAGCCATGGTGTTTCTCTCTTCCAGGAACATGCAGGAAATCTTTAAGATGATTGTGAAAGAGATGACAGTTCTGCTTCTTCTATGATATTGAGTTGACTTATAGGTACAGCAACCTGACAATGACAGATTTTCAGCATGAACTACACTGGAGCTTTATCCAAGGTTTAACAGCAGCATTGAAGCTGCACTTTTTAATGGTGACAACCTGGACATATATAAAAAGGTACAGATGGAAACTGTTTCTCATCTGCTGCTCCATCAAACACCACTGCATGAAAAAGGAGCCAGGGGAAGGAGAGGAATGTTGAGCAAAGGAGGGAGGGAGTGAAGAGAGATGGAGAGGCCTCAGTCATTCAAGTTGCATCTCTCATTTCTCTTGGTTCCAGCAGCTACTTCTGTGCACTGAGGGATAGACCTAAGAAGCAGAAGGTAATTTCTTTTATCATAATAAAACCCTGGAGAAAAAGCTCTGTTTGCGAACATCAGTCGATGCTTTTATACACAGACCATAAAATTCAAAATAAATGTTAGTGAGGAGTCAGTCTTTCCTTTTATTGCTTTCTGACAGAAGATATACATGCATCCTATTTCAAGGGTCATAAAATAATTAAATGTTTGTCTCTTTCATGGTCCTTTTTATAATAACATCAGATGGATTGGGAATGTAATTCTGAACATGTGGGTAAACCAGCTATGGAGATAGCAAAAAGCACCTGAGAAATAAGCATGGAATAAG
The DNA here is from genome assembly GCF_023055355.1 of Agelaius tricolor. Taxonomy (NCBI): domain Eukaryota; kingdom Metazoa; phylum Chordata; class Aves; order Passeriformes; family Icteridae; genus Agelaius; species Agelaius tricolor. The sequence continues at coordinate 10,647,573 of NW_027269261.1, forward strand.
CTTCTTTTCATTGAAATGGTGATTTAGTTGCCACCAGTAATTTTTACCTGCAGCTTCTGATGCCAGTGTGCTCAGGATGAGGTGCAGTGATGTAATGATAAGATAGAGCATAAATTTGTTTGCTCTGGATTGCTCCTAAAGATCTGGCTTCTAAAGCTACAGGTGAATAAATGAAAATCAAAACATGGTACTGATAAAAGTGTTCAAAAACACTGGTACAAACTAAATGAATCCAAGAATTGGTGAAAAATTCAACCTGGAATAAGCTAATGAAAATCACTAATTTTTACCCAAACTCTAGGCCAAGTTCTAAGGAGGAAAGGATGGTTTTTGCAGCGTGAAAGATGTTAGAAAATAAATGGGTGAAGAACAGACCTTTAAGCGGTAAAAAATGGAATGGGAAAAATAGAATTGGAAACTATAGTGATGTTTCTCTTGGCATTATTTCAGGATGCTTTCTTTTTTTAAATCTTTCTTTAGCAGCAGTATCACACTGTGGGCATGTATTCAGTTTGCAGCTTGTAAGACATGACTTCTTTTTAGTATTGTTTTTAAACTATTTCTCTGTCAAAATCACTTAGAATTCTGAACCAGGGGGGCAAGTGCTTGCAAAGATCTTAGTGACCTGCACAGATATCCTTGTTTTGATATCTAGGTAAGTAATGGAAGTTTTGAACAGGCACAAGTCTCAAACACACTCCTAGGTTGAAATAACCCCTTAATTTGACATAAAATTGTTGATACTCACTTGCACTGACAGCTCTTGTCATGCAGTTTTGTTCTGTGGGATCCTGGGCAGAGACAGCATCCGTTGCCTCTAAAGACTTTGCAACAGGCTTTTAAAATCGTTTATTTTACATATGTTTATATATGGATGTTGTCTATCTGTAGTAGACTGTAGTAAAGTTTACAGAGTGCTCACACCTCTTCTGCAAAATAGTTGTTGATCTCTAAGGGAGGAAAGGTTGAAAAATCTCTGTTTATTTTACCTGGTTTGGTTTTGTAATGTGATTGCTGCTGTCTTTAAGAATGCAATATTGTTAGGAAATGGTGCAACTATTTCCTGTAGCCCTGTGAGATCTAAAAATGGATTGACACAGATTATTCTTGACAAATCCATATTTTCACATAATGTTGTATGATATTTTAGATGGCTAAAACACCACTTCCTCAATAATTTCTTTGAGTATCTTTGTAGCTTCAGACTTCTAATCTCTAACTTCAGTAAATCGTGTTTGATGCTTTTGTTTATAATATTGTATGAATGAATGATTTGCCGAGTTTTTAGCAGTAAGACCTGTTGTTTTCCAGGCACCCAGCCCCCTGAGCTGAAAGACAAGGTTAAGGAGCAGAATGAAGCCCTCCTAATCCAAAGGGAAATAGCCAGGAAATGGAAATGTGTCCACTTGGGCTGGACGGGATCCACCCAGGGGTACAGAGGGATCTGGCAGAAGAGCTCACCAAGCCACTTTCAATCATTTACCAGCAGGCCTGGCTAACCAGGGCGCTGCAAGTCAGCAAATGTGACACTCTCTTATACAGGAAGGGCTGGAAGGAGGATCCAGGAGAGCTACAGGCCTGCCAGTCTGAACCTGGTATCAGGGAAGGTCATGGGTCAGATCATCCTGGGTGACACCACACGGTACATGAAGGACAACCCAGGCATCAGCCCAGCCTTCATGAGTTCATAACAGGCAGGTCCTGCTTTACCAACCTGGTGACCCTCTCAGTGGATGAGGGAAAGGCTGTGGATGTTGTCTATCTGTAGTAGACTGTAGTAAAGCCTTTCCCACTGTTTCCCACAGCATTGTCCTGGAGAAACTGGCTTTATGTGGCTTGAGATGGGTGTACTGTTGGATGGGCAGCAAACTGCATGGATGGCTGGGGATGTTGGAGGATGGAGTTAAATCCAGCTGGTGGCCAGTCACAAGTGGTGTTACCCAGGGCTCAGTATTGGTGTCAGTCCAATACCTGTTTTTTCTGTTTTACATGTTTATTATCTTCAACAACCTGAACAAGGGGATCAAGGGCACCCTCAGTCAGTTTGGAGATGACACTAAGTAGGGCCGGGGTGATGATCTGCTGCAGGACAGGAAGGCTCTGCAGGGGGATCTGGACAGGCTGGATGGGTTGAAGCCTGTTGTATGAGGTTCAACAAGGCCAAGTGCTGAGTCCTGCACTAGAAAAAAGGAGACCTCATCCTTATCCTGTGGAGCAGAAGTGCCAGATCTTTGAAAGATCCACAGATGTGTGCTAAGGGACAGGGTATAGTGGGTGCTTGGCAGCATCACGTTAATTGTTAGTCAGATTAAAGATCTGTTCCAACCTAAATGATTCCATGATTTCTATGCTTTTACTGAGCCTAGATGGAGAGGTTTTACAGAGAAAGAACTTTTCCTTCCTATTTCATGAAAGGTTGGATACATTTACCTCCCACTCAGCAGCACTTCCAGTCCTCTTGTGGCAGCCGGCAACTGCTTTTTATTCTCAGCACACTTCTGGTGTCATTACTTCTCAATTTCTGTCTGCTGCTAACTTTAGGGATCCTCCCAAGACGTGTCATCTCTATCACTGCAAGTCAATATTCATTTATTTCCTTCAAGGTCCACGGCTCTGCCCCATGCAACACCAGGGAGAGCCTCATGGAAGCAGCTGAGTGGGAACAAGGGCTCGAATTTGGGGAATGCAGAGAATGTCCTAAAGACAATGAGTGGTAATTTACCCAGCTGATTATCCACTGCTTTAAAACCCAATCAGCTGTTTACAATGAGGTCTTTTTGGTCATGCACTGTGAATCTAATCAAATCATATCGGAAAAACAGCATGGCAGCATGAGGGCTTCTCCCTCCATGTGTGTCTTTTTATAGCTCACTCAGGATAAGGAGAGTAGTTGAAATAAGAGCAGGGAAATGATAGATTCTACTTTTTTTCTTAATTTTTTTTTCAGTTTACTCAGTGTGATTTATATTATATTACTGTTGGTCATTTCCAGCTGTTCTTTCTGCAGCTGCTAGTTTTGAGTTTGGTTCTTCCCTGAAACCTCTTCACAGAAGGATTTTCACTTCAGATAACTTGGAAAGGAAGTGTTTTTATGCAAGAGAAAATGCATTTCACCAAGATTTACATGTTTTTTTCTCCCTCCAGAGCAACTTCTTAAGACTCTATGAGATAGTGATAAGTAAGAATAAATAGGAAAAAGTGTTTCAGGAGCTAACAAACAGAAAACCATGAGGGCCAGCTGAGCAATTATTTCACTCTGTTGGCAGCTTCAATTAGGAATCAATGCTAGGAATTTTCTGAGTCCTTGAAAGATAGGGTTAATGGGCTACTGGCTGAAATTAGTTTTTTTTTTTGGCTGTAGAAAACCCTAGGCTCTCAGTAGACTCTCTCACCTTTGTGAGTTTGATAGGACTGCTGATAAAAACCATCAGCTGGCTTTCAGATGCACCAAGATAGAGTTGCCTATCATTCATGGAGATATAGAGCAGCTGCTACCCAGGGGCTACAGCCAAAAGGCCTGTGTCTGCTGAATAAATGGTGCTGAGAAATCTAAATTTGAAGATATGACTTTTATGTGGGTGCTGACAGAAGGGGTAGATGTCTCTTGAATTTTCCATATCTTTTAATGGTCCATTGTATATTCAAAGTGCTTTTGTAGTTGATTTTAAACCATACTACCCAAGATGCACATGTTAAGAAAGAGAAACTGTAGGTTTCTGATTCCCATCAATGGGAAATATTTCCATGTTTGTTATTGTACATCTTGATTTAAGTGGCAGTTCATGTTTGTGTAGCATTGCATTCAAATTGATAGTGGGGTGTTAAAGACAGGACCTTTTCACAATGATCAGGAGGTGCAGAGGTTTGTTATCACTGGGGATTCATGACACATTGGAAAGGGAGAGGAAGTTAACAGTTTATAGTAGAAATTCCAACATTCAACATAGAGATGTGATTCATAAACCCCTCTTATTTCCTCAGTGTCCTCATTGTCACTTTTCAAATTCTCACCTGTTGATACTTAAGAGGCACTGAGACTGGCTGAAACTCACTGTGCTTCCTGGAAAGACCTTATGCTTGTAAAGCAGTAATGTCATCCTGCTCTGGGATTATTTTATTTTTAAAAGAGTATTTGAGCCCTTTATTGAGCCCTGGTCCCTAAAGGAGCTAGTAAAGCATTATTTTGACACCACTGCTGGGGTATGAGTTGGGTTTGGCCACCTGAATGAATTTTAAGCTTTCTGTTCTTGGCAGTGAAAATCCTGTTTGGCCTTCTGCTATTGATTTCTTTTTCTGAGGTCTGCATCCACCTGCAAGCAATTCTTACAAGTGAAGATGAGATTTAAATATTTCTATTGGTTTCTGCTTAAGCATTTGGCTGTTGACCTGCAGGGCTGCAAGACTCCATCCTCACAATAGAAGGAAATTTGAGAGTGGGTCTGAAGGCTGTTGGCAATGTGTGAAGCTCTGAGTTTTAAATGGGTGTTTTCATCATCAGCTTTAGAGAAACCTTTCTTCTTTCAGGTTCTGCTTGCAGAGGTTAAGCCTGGACACCTACATCCTGATCCCAGTGGGAAGATGGTTGTGATTCTGTAACTGTCTGGTAAGAATAATTAGGTCATTACCCATGACTGGCAGTGCTAAAAAAACAGCTGGAATTTGTACTGATTGTGAATTTTGTTGATTGTTGAATGGCTGGTGGTGAGACATTTCATCCAAGGAAATATCTTGGAGCTGTGGCATTGCATGTGTAGTGGGCTTATGAGCCAGATAATGTTCTTCTGTAATGTGTATTAATTTTAGGACTTTTGATTATTTTCATAGTGTCAACCAATAATGTTTGTGATACAAACTGCTGTTTTCAGTAAAGGGTTGAAAGAACTGGTGCTCTGTACAAATCAGTGCCTGCTAGCAGCAATAACAGAGGTACTTGCAGAGTTTGGGGGCATTTCTTGAACCTGCCTTGTTGGGCATTTTATTAAATACAAATATCCAGGAGAAGGCTACAATAGTTTTGAATTTTTGTTTTGCCTGGTTGCAAAGGAGGTTGTTACAGAATAATTAACACAGAAAAGTTTCTGCATCATTAACTCCAGTTGCAGAGGCAGGTTCTGCAAGAGGAGCACCAGGTCAGTTATGCAAATACCCTTTACCAACAACTTTCTAGAATGTAGAAAAAATATGAAAGTGAGTGTTTAAGATGTCTTAATACCAGAGTGTAAGAAATAGACATGTAATGGAGCCAAGTATTCTTCTAGAAATACTTCATTTGGAAGTCTGGTTAAAAGGCAGTTCAGCTTAGTACAAAGAATCATGATGCAAGGGGAAGAAGATAAGAAAGAATGAGTGAACAAAGAGTGGAAGTCTATGAAGTAAAGAGTTTAATGGATGACATTCTGTTTTCCAGAAAAAGAGGAATTTTCCTGTTTAGTGTTGGTCAAAATAGATTGGACTGATAAAACTTCTTATTCACTAATCACAACTAAAATGGCAAAAGGATTTCAGTTTTTCAAGTGTTCAAATTTTGCTTTGCTAGTAAGAGCATGGTTATATTTGGTTTCTAATTTCTTTTCATTTGCTATTAGCATGGAAGATGAAAATGGGACCTGATTGTTTGATGGTACCCCTTAGGAGACCTGGGTGGTTCAGCCACCCTGGGGCAGCAGTCACCAGCTGGTGACCCTCAGAGATCCTCTGATAGGTCTCCAGGCTGGAATGGGAGAGTGTTCCCAAGGGTGCTCAGACTTTATTAGTGTCTCATGGCCTCAGCTGCCACAGCTCTCAGTGAGGAGCAGCCCTGAGACACCTGCTTTTGTCAGAAGCACTGTCTGCATAATCTCCTCACAGCCTGTGTGATCCAGGAACATATGTTTGATGAGCATGGTTATAAACAAACCTGCCATCAATGTTCCTGCCCCCAGAGCCTGCCTCAGAGGAGCTTGTGGTGTCAGGTTGGATATAACAAGTTGACATCAGTGCAGAATGGCAGAAAAGCAGATGTGCTTGTGCCCACATCCAGAACACTCTTGGTTAACACACACATCTGCAACCTGAAAAGCCCAGGTGATGGTTTAAGGACCTGCATCATCCATAAAGCCAGTAAGGATTTCAGACATCCATAACTGTGTTTCCAGGTGGGGTTTTTTGCTGCTGAAGGCAACTGTCCAGAGAGCTGAGCTCCTTCCCCCTGAAGGGAGGAAGTTTAATTCTTTGTAATTAGTCTGATACATGCAAGTTATATTTTAAATTTTGCTTTCTGTAAACAAAAAGTTACCCCTTTGTACTAGAATATTCTTTTCTGAATATATCTTTAAAAGTGAAATGCAGTATTTATTGCACAGTATGCACAAGAAACTGTCAGTACAGTGTAAGGGCATATTTCAAACCCTACTGAAATAAACTATAAAACTCCCATTGATTTCACTAGGCCTTGGCAGATTTTAATGGAAAAGGGCATTAGGCAGAGCACCTGCTTGGACATTAACCATTGTGCATAAACAGGTGCTCTTCCTTGCTTCTAGCTGGTATTTAAGTACTGGAGAAGACACATTTTTGTTGCTTATTCTTTAAGAGACTGGTTCATTTTCAAATTTGGACCTTGCACTTGTCAAGTACAGAATAACAATGATTATTGCTGTTGAGATATATTATTATACTGTTCCTACACAGAACCACATAATAGTCCCCTTTCTAAATTGGTATTTTATTGGCAGTGACAATGACGGGTTGATAAGAATGTAGAAATGTTGAGCAGGGAATTGCTACACTGGCTTAAAGATCTGGATCTAAGGAATATTGGTGGGGGAGAAAAAGAGTACCCAGATTTTGGAATATTAGCTTTTAGACCAAAGGAAGCAAAAGGTTGTTGCAGCTCACCTGCTGCCATTTCTGATAGCAGATCTCTTGTGATTTATGCTTCCTACAGTACTTAAATGAATATATACATTGGAGCAGAACTATATTCAGTTCTCCCATTCCTAATTGAAACTGATTGCTTCTAGCCCTTCCTTGATAAGGGTGAGCTGGAGTTTGCATTGTACAGCCTTGGCCTTTCTTGAGCAAGGGGGACAGTACAACATACTCCATCAGACTCTACCAGGGCTTTTTTGGCTGGTTTTGTGCAGATGACCACCTGGAAGAGCTGTGCAGCTCAGCACATAGTGCTGATGTGCTTCTTTGCCCACTGGCATGAAAAAGGCTGGTAAAATCCTGAGGGTTTTTTGTTAGTTTATTTTTCCCCCCTCCTTTTATGACTTGCATCCTCTGGGGCCCTGCTCTACTGACAGAACTGTGCTTCACCTTGCAGCTCCAGGGCCAAACCCATAGTTTAGCACAATTTTTGGTTTTACTAAACCACTGCCAAGTGTAAGTAGACATCAGGTGGCACTTTCTCTATACTCCAGCCAATTGCACAAAATACAGTACTTAGGAGCCCTGTAATGGACAGCTGCCAGAAAGCAGACATTGATACCTGTCTGATGAACTCTCTCCTGAAAATGGTGCTGTTTTCACATTGCCTCTTGTTCCCCTCTGGTCCCTTACAATGCCAGCAGAATGCTGTGCTCACAGAGACATAAGCACTTCAGGCTTAAAGGGGATTATTTTAAGATTAAAGGCAATGACTCCTTCTGCTACTTTAAAAATAGATCTGGGGGGAAAAAAAAAAAATCTGTTGTTTAAAATGGTGCCTTCTCTTCCCATGCTCACTGCTGAGGACCTGTGACCTACTGGTTTGCCTTGGCAGGATTTCCCCTTCCCTGCTGCTTCTCCCCCTGCAGCTGCTCATTTTGGAGCCCTCGTGGTTGTACTCGTTGTGAAAAAACACAGCTGCTCTGCATCCATTGTGAGCTCCAGCTATTGATTTAGATCCTCCAATTTTTATGTGTTGAAAGACAAAATGGTTGTTTAGAGAGGCATTTGTGTGGAACCTGCAGTCAGCCAGGGCCTTGAGGCAGAACAGCCTCAACTTCTCTGCATGGCTGATGTGCCAGAGTGCTCAAAGTAGCTCCCAGTCTCTTGTCCTTGTTTTATTATAGCAAACACAAACTAATAAGCCAGAACAAGATAACTACTTTTAGAAAGAATACACAGTTCTGTTGGGTCAGGCAGGTTTAAATCAAAAGATCTGAAAACAAATCTTCCTCCATCTCCAGTGGGTTCTTGAGAAACTGAACCTTTCCTCTGACTTTGTGGGGAGAGATCAGTCACCAGTTACCATCAAACCAGATGTGACTGATGTGACTGAAGGAAACAAATTTGTTGCCAATCAAATCAGAGTAGGGCAATGAGAAATAACCCCAAATCTTAAAAACACCTTCCCTCCACCCTTCCCTTATTCTCAGGCTTAATTTTGCTCCTGAATTTGCTCTCTCCTCCTCTCCAGGGCTGCAGAGAAATGGGGAAAAAAGAGTTGTGGTCAGTTCATTGATGTTTTTTGCTGCTCCCTCCTCCACAGGGACAGGACTGCTCCACAGGGGGTTCCTTTCATGGGGGAAAGTCCTCTGCAAACTTGTCCCAAGTGAGTCCTTCCCACAGGCTCCAGTTCCTCATGAACTGCTCCAGCATGAGCCCCTTTCCCTGGGATGCAGTCCTTCTGGAGCAGACTGCTCCAGTGTGGGTTCCCTGTGTGGTTACAAGTCCTGCCACCACGCTCTGCACCATGGGCTGCAGGAGAGCCTCAGCTCTGGCACCTGGAGCCCCTGCATTTAACCTTGGTGCCTTCAGAGCTGCTCCTCTCACATATTCTCTCTTCTCTCATCTCTGGTTACAATCGCTTTTGCACAGTAATGCTTTCCCTTTCTTAAATATGCATTGTTACCATCCCTGATGGGCTCAGCCCTGGACAGGGGCACGTCTGTCTTGGAGCTGGCTTGGACATTGGACACTTGGACATTGGCACTTCAGACACAGGGAAACCTTCTTGCAGAAACCACCCTTGCAGTGCCTCCCCTCTTGCCCTAATTCCCAAAACTTTTCCACCCAAATCTGGCCAAGAGGGCTTGGGATCACTTCAAGGATTCTTTATTCTTGGGGAACTGTTTGGGATGTGCAGTGTTTGCTCAGGACAATTTGAATGATGTTTTACAGGGGCACTTCCAGGGTTTATTTTGTGTGCTTTATTTACTTGGATTGTACCACTATGGCCCTGCATCCCTGGGGGTCCCATGATGATTTGCCCACTGTTTTTAGTGGGGTGGAGCAAGACATGAGGAATGCTACTGCTCTATATCAACAGCTGCAATATAAACCACACTTTCTCAAATCTATCTGATTGTAGGGGTGCAGCATTTTCAATTTATCTGAAAATTTCAGCAGCACACAATAATTATGGGTGCTACAAGAGATGGAATGATATGCTGTTATCATACTAGAAATGGTATTTTGAAATTAATCTGGCCAAATCAATTTTACTGTGACTTTTATTACAGCAGCTTAAATAATGAGCCTGGTAATAAACTGCAGGATACATTTGATTTGTTTTAAATCTGCAAGCAAAAAGAAAGAAGTGCCAATTTATATAAAATTAAGTTTTCAGTGTGTAACAGCTTTTCAAGAAGGGAGCTAGTTGTCACAAGTTATTTGCTCTGTTTAGAGGTAGAATTAGAGTTACCCCTCTAAAGGTGGAGTAGGTTTCAGTGTGCATATTGCCTGCCAAAAAAATGCAAATACAACACTGTTCTTACTGGAGGATGGGATGAAGGATGGCTCAGAAGCCTTGGATTAAGTTAGAAAGTGAAGAAAGGAACTGATATTTCCATTGATATCTCCATTTTTGTATGCTGAATGTAACTGTTTTGTACTCAGGGAGAGTTGCTGACTTGTCACAGGATGTGAGTTGTGCATTAACAACCTTATGCATTTCCCAGGATGCAACATAAGCTGCATCCACACTGGAATCCTGTTGTGCCCAGTAGCTGGGAGTTTATGGTGTGCAGGTTTAGCAGCTGAGGTTGTGTGTGCAATATGAGACTGAGGGGGTGTGTTTGTACCAAGTGTGGTTTCTGTGCACTGCTGAATTCACAGCTGGCTTTTATGCTGTGGAAATTATGGTGGAAGCGCTTTTTGGGGAATTAATGGCACAAAAAAGGAAGCTTGTCTCATGTTCAGAAGTTTGGCACTTCAGTGTCAATGCTAAAGGGCCAGCTTTTTGGATTTGGGATGGAACATGTGTTCTGTAACTCACTGTGCTCCCAAGTTCTACGTTAGATCTGCCATAAATTCCGTGCCAGTGCACTCACTTGACAGTCTCTGTTTTGAGCTGCAGCCCAATATCAGTGAAATGCAGTCCAAGTCCTTTTGGGGAGGCTGTTTGTAAATCAGTGCTTGTGCAAACCCAACTACAGCAGTGCAAAAAGGAATTCCAGAAAGATGAAAGGGGTCATCATTTAAAAGATGACATCTCCTCTGTAGCTAAAGTACTACAGCCAATTCCTTCCTTTTCTACCCCATGTACTACTCTTTACCTGGGACAAAGAAGACTTATTAATAGCTCCCTTCACCTCCTCCCTTCCTAATATAAGATATTTATTAGAAGAATCTGGTTCTTTGCTGAAGATAAATTCTGCTGCTTATAAAAATTTATCCTAGCAATGTGAAATAACATCATGCATGAATAAAAGATGTATCCAGTTCTTAATGGGGGAACAATTATTGCCCAGAGATTTCCAGTATGGTCTCTTTAGATGTGCGTTTGCACTGAATGCAGCTTGCATGGGATTTATTTTATTTTTGTGCAGCCCATTGTTTCACTGTAACCCTGTAGCTCAGGTGTCACAATGACTGACATTTGCTGTCTGACCTGCAAGAAAAGGCTTCTTGAAAAGCTTCTAAATGTGTGAATGCCTGGGTTTCTGTAACTTGCAGACAAAGTGGCTTCTAATCATGTCGCAAAGTAGCTTCTCTGCAATAGGGAAGAAACCTATTGAAAGCAGTGTTTGGCTATCAGTCACTTGCAGATTTTCAGAACACCTGAGAAACAATGTGGAGTGCAGGTGCTTCAAAAGTAATTAGTATGTATTCAGTTAATGACTTGTCAGTCTCGCTTTATTTTGGAAAAAGAAATAAAAACCCTGTTTCGCATACTTTCACTTCCCAGCTCTAGTCACTCAAGAATTATAAGCAAGCACATTTGAACTCATAATGAACAAGATATGTAGTTGCTTAGTTTTTAATTAGGAAAAGCATGTTGAGTGCACAAGTATAATTACAGTGCTTTTTTTTTAATTTTTATTTTTTAATAGACCAGCAATTACCAGGAAAAAAGGTTATTGACACACAGGAACCTCATTGATAGATGTGAATTTCCAATGATGCAAATACAAATCTAAAACTATGCATCATCAGGATCCAGCTTTATCTGTAGGCAGAATGAACTTCAGAAGATGTTCTGATGGCTGGATCTGTGCTGGAAATTCCTGTGAGAGAGAGTGAGGTGTTGGGAGGATGAGAGAAACACAAACTGAATAAGGCATGCTGAAATTTCCAAAAGATAAGCCACCCAAGATGCACACACTACTTGTGCATCAGCGTTTTGGTTTAGTTCCTGAATGACACTAAAGATCTCAGAAAGTTGCAGACTGTAGAAAAATGTACACGTGTGCCTGTGATTCCAGCTACTGACCAATATCTTGGAATAGTGTGTTAGATGCAGGAATTTCCATGGCTCTTCTCTGTGACTCCTTTCCCATTTCCACCCCCCTTTCACTAAATTGCTGAAGACACTCTCTTTTAACTGTGCTGTCTGTGAGAGACAGGCTCTTTCCACTGTGGAAAAAAAAAAAAAATTAATTCCCTGCCTCTGGAAATCTGATAGTCTGCAGCTTAAGTCTAAGTTGTCTTAATGGGTTTTAGACTGCCAGATAGCAGGCATTCTGCTGTATGACAACTCTGCTTTGCAAACTCTCTGCACAGACCTGATGGAAATGGATGTAAAGTTTAGTGATTGTTAAACTGTGACGCTGAGAGACAGCACCCTTGAGGTAAAGTCCTCCAGATGAACTGCAACTGCACGACAGTCACAGGATAAGGAAATTTGTCATCCAAGCACTAGGATCTGGCACTGCTTCTGAGTGGCAGAAGAGAAGATAAAAACACTTTATGGATTCCTGCAGTCAGAAGCAGAATTTTCCAGTTTAGAATGAATGTGAAGTCCTTTGTGTGTATGTTTTATCTTTTATCTTTGTAAATACCTGACTCTATTGATGTGCAAAGAACCCTGTGAAAAAGGTCATGTTAAATACCCATACCCCTTGTAGTAAAGAGTGACAAACCCTTTGTTATGGTTTATAATATTTTTTTTGTTCCTTGAGAGAAGATGACAATGTCTTTCCTTCATTCCCCTGCTGTTTGAGAACTTCAGCAAGGATATCACAGGTGCTCCCTGCCCCTGTTGCAAGTGGTGTCCTTCACTTTGTGATGCATTATGTAAAGGTGTGATAGGCTGCAAATTTCAGGAGTCAAAGGGCAAAAACAGGGATATTTTTTACTATCCAAGTTTATACTAAGCTTAGCTGAGTACCAAGCCAGGCTTATGACCCTGAGCTGCACTGCCACTGAGATTAGCTTAGATGATGAAAGCATGCTGTTAATTATGCCAAGATTGTGGGACCACTCACTTGAGGTGCACTTGATGATCCTTGTGGGTCCCTTTCAACTCAGAATATTCTGTGATTGCTTAAAACATTTGGCCTGACAGGCAGATAAGATCTGCTTGCTTTGTTCAGCAGCTCCTTTTAGAGCTGAGCAGGAACTTCACTAGCCTCAAAATTACCAATTACTCATAAACTGGCATGTTCCAGGTGCCATAGCATGTCCTAAAATGGGAAATCTGTGTGAGAAGTTATGCATTTCAGTAGCTTACTGGTGAACTCTGATATGAAGACCCTTTCATAAAACCCCTTTCCTTTGGACACCAGCTGGTCTGAAATCTGTAAAACTGAAGTTAGATTTCAGTGTCTCTGTTCTGTATGGAAGTATAATCCATGGTGTTGCTGGGAAGATGAAAAAGGAGGATGTCTGGGGTTTTTTTTGAGAGTTTTACAGTCCTAATAATGTTCAAAGATGACTTGCACAACACTGGGAGTTCTGTCTCTGAGACAACACCATGATAAATAACTAACTAAGATGTTTTTGGGAGCAGAGTCCTTTGTAATGCAGACCCTTTAGAAAGCAATAGATCAGACTCCTGGCTGATGTTCTACAATATCCTTCCATGGCTTGAATATAAATATATGCATATATGTATTTAATACCTACTGTGATTTTTCTCTCTGTTTCTAGGAGGTTCTTCACTGAACTGCATCAAGATGATCTGGGAGCATTTCTGTAGAGCAGGTTGTTGGCTTAAAGGATCTTTGTGCCCTTCATGCTGCCCTTCAGGTTATAGAACAGTCCTTTTTCTTTTACATTTTGATGCATTTTGGGGTTTTTTTTTTCCTGTTTGAGAAGAGGTCTAAGAAATTGGGTGCTTTATCTCAAATTGAAACTATCCTAGATGAAATTTCAACACTTACTTTTATATGCTCTACATACTTTAATATGTTTCTGACTATGAAATAAAATGCATCATCTCAACAAAATAGCTTCTTTTTTTACTGCTGTTTCACTCTGCAAAGCATCTCCTGTAATATGTGTAACTTCCCAGCAGCAATTCAGCTCAGTTAATATACTACAAGTATAGCACTTGTATTAAATCTGCAAAATGACTGCTCCCCCCCAAAAAATCACAGAATCACAGAATAAGCTGAGTTGGAAGAGACCTACAAGGATAATCAAGTCCAACTCCTGGCCCTGCACAGGACCATCCCCAGGAGTCACACCGTGTGCCTGAGAGCATTGTGCAAATGCTCCTGGAGCTCTGTCAGGCTTGGTGTGGTGACCACTGCCCTGGGGTGTAGCCATGATATTTTCTGAAAAATCCTTTCCTTAGGATTTTTCCTCCTGAGAAGCTGAGAGGCCTCAGGAACAAAATGTAAACATTGATTATCTGCTGCTGTGGAATGCAACAGGTGCATCTGTGATTGGTCTCATGTGGTTGTTTCTAATTAATGGCCAATCACAGTCCAGCTGGCTCAGACTCTCTGTCTGAGCCACAAGCCTTTGTTATCATTCCTTCTTTTTCTATTCTTAGCCAGCCTTCTGATGAAATCCTTTCTTCTATTCTTTTAGTATAGTTTTATTGTAATATATATCATAAAATAATAAATCAAGCCTTCTGAAACATGGAGTCAGATCCTCATCTCTTCCCTCATCCTAAACCCCTGTGAACACCATCACACTGGGAACCTGTTCCAGTGCCCAATGACTCTCTGGGTGAAGGACTTTTTCCACATATCCAACCTAAATCTCCCCTGATTCACTTTAAGGCTGTCCTCTCAGGTCCTGTCACAGTCACCAGAGAGAAGAGATCAGTGTCTGCCCCTCCTCTCCCTCTCACAATGAAGCTGTAACTGCACTGGGGTCTCCCCTCAGTCTCCTCCAGGCTGAACAGACCAACCAACTTCAGCTGCTCCTCATGAGGCTTCCCCTCAATGCCCTTCACCATCCTCATCACCTTCATTTGGACACTCCCTACAGTTTTATATCTTTTTTATATTGTGGCACCCAAAGCTGCCCCCAGCACTGGAGGTGAGGCTGCCCCAGGGCAGAGCAGAGGGGACAATCCCCTCCCTTGGCCAGCTGATGCTGTCCCTGATGTCCCCAGGACAGGTTATCCCTCCTGGCTGCTGAGGCACTGCTGACCCATGTTCAGCTTGCTATTGACTGTCACCATGATATTTTATGAAAAATAAATTTTCCCAGGATTTTTCTCCTGAGAAGCTGAGAAGCCTCAGAAAATAAACGTAAACAATAATTATCTGACTGCTTGGAATGGGATTTGGAGGTTGCTCACCAACAGGTGCATCTTTGATTGGTTGCATGCGAATTGCTTTAATTTAATGATCAATCCCAGTCCAGCTGTGTCAGACTCTCTGGTCATTCATGGGTTTTTATTATCATTCTTGTCTACCCTTCTGATGTGTCCTTTCTCTTTCTTTAGTATCATTTTAGTATATAATTTCATTTAATATAATATGATAAAATAATGAATCATCCTTCTGAGAACTTGGAGTCAATTCTCATCTCTCACCTCGTCCTGGGTACCCTCACAACACCTCAGCAACTGACCAGGATCCCCAGGTCCCTTTCCATGGCACTGCTTTCCAGCATTTCATTCCCCAGTCTGTACATCCAGGGTTGCACCATCCCAGGTGCAGACTCTGGCACTTCCCCTTGTTGAGCTTCCTGAGGTTGGTGATTGCCCAGTCCTCTCCTTTGTCCAGGTCTCTCTGCAGGGCTTCCCTACCCTCGAGGGAGCCAATAGCTCCTCCTAGTTTTGTATCATGTGTGAACTTGCTCAGCATCCTTTCCAGTCCTGCATCAAAATCATTTATGGAGATGCTGAAGAGCACAGGGACAAGGATGGAGCTCTCTGGAGCTTCACCAGTGACGAGTCAATTGTCTGATGTCCCCACATTCACCATAACCCTTTGCACCTGACCTGTGAGCCAGCTGCTCGTCCATCATATGATGTGTTTATCTATCTCATGGAACACATCCTGCTGAAATACTTTAAACACAATCTAATAAAAGAATGTTATGGCTTTAGAAAGTTTCAAGGAAATGCTACAGAACTGCCAGGTATTTACTAGAATGTACTTCATTGCACTTTTAGGTGAGCAAGGTATGAGGACAGCTGCTGTCAAAGATGCACAGCTTGAGGAGAGCACAGCCTGGTGGTACAGCAGCTGAACTGAACTTCTCCCGGACCTCTTCCACAGCATAATTGTCCCATCCAGGGCTGCCATCACTATCCTTCACATGGAACATCCCTCTGGCTCTCCCACACCAGCAGGTAGGCAGGAGAAGGTGAGTGCAGGCTTGCTCTCATTGTGCTGCTCCCCAGGCAGTGTTTTAGGGTTCTTCACAGACAGACTGCAGTGCCATACTTTTGGGGACTGCTGCTTCCATGGAAACGACACAGTTTTTGTGCTCTTGCTCTGAGGAAGCTGCTTCGTGAAACATGATTAAAAGAATGCACTTACTTAAAAGCATAGATTTACAGTACTAAAGCTGTAAAAAAAAAAAAAAAGAAAATTATAGAATTCATTAAGATTATGTTTAATAAGGATTCCTCTCAGCTTGTAAGACTGTTGTGTCCTGAGGAAATGAGAACTACTCCCTTTCTGCTTCCTTTCTGCCTAAAAAGCTGTATGTAGAAAAGTCTCACTGGATCATCTGCCACTTTTTAGTCCCAGATAAAAAGGCTTCACTCCTCTCTCCTTTCTCTGCCTCCCCTTCCTGGGCCTGGTGCTGGAACATGGTTTGGCATTGCTGGGGTTTGTTTTCTTTTCCTTCTCAAGGTCCTTTGAAACATGTATGTCTTAACTGGTATCTTTCCAGCTTCAGTTTGGTAACTGCTTGGGATTTTTCTTATATTTTTTAAGGTCTTTTCAGATATGACAGTAAGATTTGTAAAGATTGTGTTGAAGTCTTTGTTAATTACACACATTTCTTAGGCACTGCTGAAACATGTTTATTTTCTGCAATATGTCTGTTTAGATTACATCTGGGATTTTCAGTTAATGAGGAGGAAAAAACCCAACCTTCTCCATTTTAGGGAACTCTCAGGAGACTTGTCAGATGGGGAGGTGTCTTATACTGGGGTGCTCATGGATTTGTTTCATGAAGGAGAAATGGCCCACACTGACAAGGTTGGTTCCCTACATCAAGCTGAAGACATAGAACAAAAGAGAGGAGATGGGTAATAATTAGTAGACCAAAAACTGTGCATGTCTAATATTTTCATGGTCAAGAATGCAAAATAAAGTGGGAATTAACATAGTCTTAAGGCTGCTGGGGCATGGAGGAACAGCAGCAACACAGCATTCCAGGTTTCCTGTTTTTCCCAGTGCACTGAGCCCTTTCAGTGCAAAGCCAGACTACTCAACCAAGATCCCCCAAACCCCAGCTTTGCTGCAAAGCATGCAAAAGATGGAGTTTGCTCATACAGTGGTGAAAGGATCAAGAGCAATGGGAAAAATTATGAGTAGGATCATCTTTTCAAGCCTGGAAAGTCTGCTTGGCAGTAGCATCAGTGACAGTCAGCAGCTGGCTGACACTTGTGCAAACTTGCACTGCTTCCTATTTGAATATGGAAGAATTTCTCTACATTTTTAGTAGCACTACTTAGCAGATCAGCATGAATGAAGAAACAGTATTTTTATCATCATCTTGGCTTCACTGAAATTTTGGGTGAATAGAAAATGTATGATTTTTTTTCAGTTCACTTTCCTGTGATTCATTTATTTAGCTGCTATATATATTTTTTTCCCTAGATGCCTGTTGTGAAATTCTGGATGTATGACACCTGCAAGACTTGCTGTTGCAATAATTAGCATGAAATGAGGCAGAACATTTTTAGGATAACTGATTTATCGATATCTCTTTCCTTACAGAGAGACTTCAGTTTTAGTATCACTGAATCCAAATAAGGCTGTAAAGGCAGAGGAAATAAAGTGTGCATATTAATGATTTATTTTAAAGTCACAAACATTGTGTATGCTTTCTGAATATAAAACTGCACAATGGAGAAAAGAAAGATATTTTCTCTTTTCAGCATTGGCCAGACTAAACCAAACAGAAGCTTTTCAGAAGACTGGGATCTCTTAGCTGCTTTTAGCATCTGTGGTGTTCTATAAACCTTCCAGGCACACAGAGGACACTCACTGCTCCCTCACTAGAAACTTTATAATCCTAGATTACTGCAACAGGCAAGGATTTAGATTACTATGACAGGGAAGGATTAAGAAATTAGTTTGGCAGAATGATCTTTTTGCCTCTTTCCTAACCTCACTTGAGAGAACACAGAAGCATATTAACTTAGAGGTCTACTTTCATTTTAGTGCCAAAGGATTTTAATGTTTTCTGAAGAGTGTTGTAAGAGTTCTGGCTCAGAAAAGAAGCCTCAGTGATGGAGCCTTGTAAGAAAGGAGAAAGAAGCTTGTTGAATATGGTTTGGTGTTTTTTTTTTTCTGTTGTTGTGGGTTTTTTTAAATCTTCTGCTTCCAAGTGTACCGTTGGTTCATTCAACCCTCCATCTGTAAACTGTATGGCAGGGGAGGGAGATTTGCATAAACGTAGACCTGAGAAGAGGGAAAAGACAGATTTGATTCTCCCACACAGAGAGATAAGCTCTGCCCTGAGGGAATGCTCACCCCCGCCCCAGGCGCTGTGAGAAGGGATGGAAGGCAAGATGTTGGTGTGCCTGCGGAGCGGAGGTGGTGATACTTGAGTTGGTGGTCTGGTTATCAACACCTACCTCTAAGTAGCTGCCCATCTTCCAAGGTGTTGTTCACTGGCAGAGCTGAGGCTGCTGGGCAAGTCTGGAAGTGCCTCTGCAGCTTGCTGTTGAGTGGGAGGGATACGGGAGTATTGTAAAATGCGGGTCCACCGAGGTGGGGAGAGAATGATGCATCTGACTCCATCGTACCAGGCGGCTAATTTTTACTTTATTATACTATATTATATTAAAGAATACTATACTACACTAAATAATACAGAAAAGATACTTAATGCTAAAGAGATATTAATGAAAACTCGTGACTCATTCCAGAGTCCCAACACAGCTTGGCCCCACATGGCCAATGAGTGAAAACAACTCACAGCAGAATCCAATGAAACAATCACCAGTGGGTAAACAATCTCCAAACACATTCCAAAGGAGCAAAACAGAGGAGAAGCAAATGAGATAAGAATTGTTTTCCTTTTCTCTGAGGCCTCTCTTGCTGCCTTTCAGCTTCCCAGGAGAAAAACCCTGGGCGAAGGAATTTTTTCGGAGAATGTGAATGCCATGCAGGAGTGCAAATGGATTTTGTTCCCAAAAATGCAGAGATTTGGGGAAGTGGGTGGATCAATCACGTGCCCATCTGCTTAGAGGCACAAAAGGATTTTCAACTGTTGCACCAAAATAAGCGATTACCGCAGTTTGAAAAAAAAAACTCCCACAGTATTATTTTGCTCTCAGTTTTCCTCCAAACAAATTATTTTGTGACCGAGTTACATGTTTAAAATATTTTTTGGCAACCTGTAAAAAACATAAGTTCTGTTTGGAAAACGAAAATGAGCTGCAAAAAAGTAGACGCCCCTGATTAAATGCAGACATCCGGGAGATGGGATGTCTGCATTTAGAAATGGAAAAAAACCCCCACCCAAACAAATCTATTGGGAGGGAAATGTAGAGCACTGTAAATAATCTCTGACAAATACAATTGTAATAGAATAAGCTTATTCTGACTCAATCCACTAATCCATATTTATTCATGTAACAAATAGAGTTCAGAAAAGTAAATTTAATTTGTGTCTTGTTGCCTGAGTGCATATGAAAAGGCTGCTAAATTTGCTTACATAAAAATTCCAATATTTTATACATTTTCATCAGAAGTAATAACTAGTATTTCCTCTCTATTTTCTTTTAGGGTACAGAAACAAAATTATCTTTAGATACATTCCTATTTAAAGTTTTGAAGAAGTACAGATCTTCAAAGTGAATTATAATTTCTGTTCAAACCATGGGATAAAGAATCAAATAGAAATACAGGCTGAATGGATTTCATAGACAAATGCTACTGTTTAGTTTAAATGTCATTGTACCATTCCCATGTGTGTAGCTGAAAAAAAATGTCATTTTCCCAGGACAGGCTATTTTCTACAACCCTGCAAAGGTGGAACACACAGAACACATTTACTTGCTCATGTCAGGCTGCCCTTCACAATGAGCACAATTTCTCCTCTGATTAATTACCTACAAAACACCCCAAGAAGACGAAAGAGTCAGTTTCAGAGGAAAATTACCATCACTACTTTCAGCTTCTAGTATTCAGTCAGATAATTACTGATGTTTGTCATTAAAATTGGGAAAAATGTATGTTCCCTTTGACTCCAGTTTTCACATTTTTGTGTCTCACTTAGATTGAAATGTCAGATAGCTGCAAATGGTTTTGTACTAATAATTAATTAAACCATAAGCAAACCAGCCAAAGCTGTGTAGCCTTTTCAGTAAAAGCAATTGTTTATTCCAGCTGTGTTCTCCAGAGCAATCTTTCAAAATTAGTATTGGAATTCTTTATTCCAGATTGCCATATATTTAATTGTCTTTCATTAGTACTCATTTCTGCTCTTTTATTTTGCCTTTCTCTTTGTTCCAATTATTTTTCATGTCAGTACTTTCTGCTTTCCAAATCGTTTAATGCAAGCTAAATTATCCAAATCACATAAAGATTTAGAACTTCAAATTAAGCCACATAATTTATCCATTGTGAATTTTTGTCATATTTCTTAAAATGTTTGAGCAGAAAGAGTCATGGATGAAATCACAAAGTTCAGTCCTGGTTTCATTAATATATAGATACTAGAAATAAAATACCAATTTATGTAGCACATGGACTGGAGTTGGCACACTTTGTGACTGATCAGGCCCTGGATCAAAAAGGCTGACCCAAGTGGTTTGTGATTTGAGCTAAACTAAGTCTCTTAGAAATGTACCAGAAAATGTAAGAGATCAGTAGATACCACAGGAATGAGGATTGTGGGAAATCTCATTCCAGCAATCTGAAGAGAATCACTGCATATGAAGCTTATCAGGGTGAGGTAAAAAGGCAGTACTATACAGCAACCTTCTTTGGATTTTGACATAGACATGCTGAGCCACATAAACATTGCATTTGGGATTTATCTGCCCTACCCAAGGTAGCTGAAAGTGGGATGCCTACATCCATGTTCTTTATTTTCTATCTCTTATTTTGTTGTTGAAAAGAGATTGCCACTTCTTCATGGCTGATTCTATCCTAGGACAGAGGTGTCTGAGACCTGCTGGATGAGATATGGTGATAATCTTTCATGCCTCAGTTTTTGGATGTTTAACTTAAAAGTGAAGCCCTTGTGAGCTGTCAGAGGGGAAGACAGGCAGTCCTGCTTAAAATGTTAGATCTCTGTAAGACAGCCCGCATAGGGCACCCAAATGTGAGAGGAATTGCTTCAGGTTTGGATATGATGTAGCAAGGAGCACAGGTAACACTGATATCTAGAAAGTCAAGAGAATTTTATGGCTGGAACGTGAAAAAAAAAGTATAGCTGGAACCTGAGCCTATGAATTTTTAACTGGGAAGGACCAAATTTTTCACATTGTGTTTTGTTTTAGTTACTGTGCTTCACATGTGGGTAGGTAGAAATAGTCTTGCATTGCTGCTGCTTTTGTCATCTTTTGTCCTTCTGCAAGGAAAACAAGCAACTACTTTTTGTCATGTTTATTATGCTTCTAGTGTTTCTTTTTCTTCCATCTGTGTACTATCATACACAAAAAGCTGGAAGGCATCAGATAAAGTAGTCTGCAGAGATTATCTCAACTCACTGCAAACATGCAGGGCCTGATTCCAACATCCCCTTTATGCAGCCCCCTCCACTGACTGTCGTCTACAATAAATAAACTACACAAAATTAGAAGAATGAAAATGCAATTAAAATAGGTAACAGATAGATTACAGGGGAAACATTTTGTGATGTGTTTTGTTAGAATGATTAAGAGGGAAACAAGTGCAACTAAAGATGCTTTGAGCTTCCCTACCTACAAATTCCCTACAAATGTGTGCACATATCCATGCTTTGCTAACCTGAATGGATTAACTGAGGACTTGTAAAATGTAGGCACTATATTAAAACTGAGGCTTTAAAAGTTTGTACACAGATACTTTTGAGAACAGTAAAAGACTGGTTAGGAATTTGGCATGAGCTATTGATTTCCAGAGTGCTTTTTGTCTTAATGTAGAGCTCTTATCTGAGATCAGTGAGTATATGACAATACAAATAACTGAATTGCTCCAATTCCATTCAATTATTTTGCTGCATTTTGTTATAATAGCATTGGTTATTAAAAGTCTATTATGCACTTAATGGGAATCATGACATGATCAAGGGGTAATCATTACTAAGACCATGGGTTCAGGCCCCCCAGCTTTGAATGTCATGTTTGGCAGTTTTTTGAGTTGCAAGCTGTCACTCTGCACACTTGTTTCTGCGAATTGTGTGATACAGATCAAATGATAGCCACATCCTAAATCTCATTCCATTCAAAAATGGAGCTAAACTATGGTTGTCATTGGTTCCTAATCTGTGAGTCATGGAGGAGGTTACAAAGAGGCAGCAGAGACTTAAAAAAAAAAAAAAAAAAAAAAGTTTAATTACAGGAAGCTTTCAGCTGTGTTAGTTTACAGATTACAGCTGAGACCAGTTAACTTTTTAAGGCTGAAAAAGGTTGGGGAGAGCTGTTGATCTTTGCTTGATCTCCAAGGGCTCCTCTCTGCCTTTACAGGCCTGTGAAGGCTACAGAAATCATTGATGAAACCCAGGTTTCAAGGTGCATAAATTGGTTTTATTATTTGGACCTTGGCTGCACTAAAGAGCCTCAGACCAACTGCTGAAACTATTTGGAACTTTAGATGACACAATTTGTCATTTATAGGTGAGTATGATGGAGAGGAACTCAGCCTGATTCCAGGCCTTTGGATGTATTTGTGAGCATGGGATGAATTTGGGTTGCTGTGTGTTTTCTGTTGATTCACAAAGCCAGCAAATTGAGCCCTATTGAGACAACTTATTACTTTCTTGTATTGCTGTAGTCATGTTCTCAGTAGCAGCATGCAAAGTCTGATGCGCAGTCTGACTTAGTTAAGCTTACTTTTCAGAGCTAATTCATCTATTGATAGCAAATAGAATTTTTCCTGCTTTGATGTGCTTCAAAATATATTTTTCATGCACTCTCCCTTAGCTGAAGAAAAGCAGAAAAAGATAATTGAGGTGGAAAGCATTTACTTTCCTTCTCTTTGTCACTGGCTGCAAGACAGGGTCCTGCAGGAGCTGCCTCATCATTGGAGCATTTGTTTCCCATTGACATTTCTATTGACCTCCACCGAAGCTTTGTTATGGGGAGAGCAGTGTGCTCTCAGTGCTTTGTTTGGTTCCACCATGTGGGACAGGTTCTGCAAGCAAAGTAGACTGCTTAGGTCTCAGACCTGAGCAGGAAAGGCGTTAATGCCACACACTGCCAAAAGCTAAAAGCAATGGGATTGTTTGTGCTTTGGAAGGATCTCACTTGGTGAATTTACTGCATGGGCTCCTTGTTTATTTTGTTTTCCTTTCTTGTGGTGTTGAAGCATTTTATTTCTCTGTCCAGCTTTCCTTCTTACAGTCCAATTCCTTTGTGAGGATCAGACAACTGCTGTCAGATTTCTCACTTTCTGCAGCTGATGTTTCATTCTTTTAGGAACAGGTTTTGAGCAAGGCTGTGTGGTCCAATGGTAGAAAACAGGCAGTGACAAAGATTGCTCCAAAGTTGTAAGCCTTTGTGATAGGGTTGAGAAGGGTTAGATTGTGATTGACTTGGTTTCACACAGCCCCATTGCTTTTGTTTGCTTTGCAGCAGTTAAAACTTTTATTGTCTTGCTGTGATGTCAGTGTGCTTTACAGGTAAAATATTTTAAATCCAGGCTCTTGATCTAGGGCCTTTGGCTAAAATGAGCTTCAGAGGCAGTGAGAAAAGTTCTTATTTGCACTCCTGGCTGATCAATCAAGCCTGTGGTTCCCACTCTTGAAGTAAATCTGTCCTTCCTCCTCCTCATCCCACCCCACACTCTCTCCAGGGTGCCACAGAGAGGGCACTGCTGGTGTAAGGGAAGGATGAAACTGTCAGTGGTGAGGTGAAAAAGCTCCAGGCTGGAAAACCACAAAGGCTTTGGTGACAATGGGAAGAAATCAGGAGATTGACAGTGTGGTCCCCAGTTGGATGTTTTCCCCACAGACCAGTGAGTGATGCTGGAGTTTTCACTCCACACCCATCTCCTCTTGTGGAAACCCAGGGCACTGGGAATATTCCTCTGTCTGCACTGGGGTGCCCTGGCCCCCGGGGGAACACTGACTTTGACCCTCATTCATGGAGAAAATTTCCTAGACTTCAAGATAGACTGGAATCCACAAAAGTGTGAAATAGATTATAGAGAGCAGTGTAGGTGTATCACTTGGTGAGAAATTTAGGTTTTGAGATTTTTAGTATGTTGTGGATGGAAGCAAGATGGAGGGCACAGGGTGTCATCCTGGGTTTCCTCTTCATACTTCTTCCTTCTTCTTCACGAGTTTGGGGCACGGGTTGTTGTCCTGGGTTTCTTCTCTTCATGTTTCTTCTTCCTTCTTCATGGGTTTGGGTGATGTTTTGTAATTGGATAGAAAAGTCTGCATTGTGGGCTTCCAGGGATTGGTTATTGGGTTAAAAGGGAAAATAATCTAGGTGTCCTTTCCTAATTGGATAGTTTAGCCATAAAAGACCTTGTACCAAGAGATTGTTGGCCATTTTGTGCCTTGTTAATGAAAAGCTGCTGAACTCATGGTTGTGAGACTGTTTTACTGATAAGAAATAATAAACACCTGAGTCAGAACATGAACTACCATCTCAGGTGCCTTCAATCCAGACCCAGAGATGCTGATATCCCCTGGCACAGTTACTGTCACCCTGCGCCCGCCCATGGGGACTGTGACACAGGTGGCTTCCAGAGGGAAAGCAAGAGTGCTTTACCCCTCCTACACTCCAGGGAGACCACTGAGCAGGGTAATTTGTGGCTTTAATTGCCGAGGACCTCCAGGGACTGAGAGGAGGCGTCAAAGCTGTGCTGCCCGCAGCGCTCCGTGGGGACCCGGGAGCTTGGGAGTGGTCGGAGTGGGAGGATGCTGCGCTAAATGTGTCAACAAACTGTCACAAAGGATAAAATTAGTAGTCGACAAGTGAATGTGATGCATTGGAAAAGTGCCACTGTGGCTTCTTTTTCATGGGGACGTAACACCTCAGAAATGTCCCGGCTTTCTCTGGAGCAAAAAAAAGCAAACTAGCTGGTGAATCAGGGGATGAGATGGATAAAATTATTGAGCACACTAGGAGCTATTAAAATAATTAAATTGTCACGTGGGAAACATTCTCATGGATTAATAACTTGTTAGGAAGGAAGGTTTGTTGTACTACTTCTGACTTTTATGTTTTTCTGCTGTTCGTCTTTCTCCAGCAATGGTTAGAGGTGGATAATGGGGTGAATGATCAGATTTTGGGTCTAATATAACTTATGTTTTGGTAGCTGCACCATTAAAAAACTTCTCATTTGAAATCTTGTCTTATTTTCACTGAAATGTGATACTTCTATTTTCTGGAAATATTTTTGCCTCAATTGAAGTATTTGCGTAGAGAAAAAGCTGATTTATTGTCTTAAATTGAGTGTGATAGATATCAAAAGCTTAACTTTTATTAAGGAATGCTCTTTTACTGAGAGACTAATTAAGAAATGAAACTTTTGACTGTAGAAACTGAGAATACACAGTAGCAATAATAATTAATAACATGTCAGTAGGAACAGCACATTGAAGTAGAACTAATTTAAGATTAAGACATTTCAGGCATAGTTAATGATTTTCATTCACTGGAAATTTTTTTTCCAAGCATCATTGTAGCTTTTGGAGAGTAGTTTAAAATAATCTAATGATCTAAATGGTTTACAATCCTGAGGTTTAGCATACATTACCACTGCTGCTTGAAGAGCTTTTCAGAGACATTGTCAGCTCTGGTTTCAATGTTTTTTCAGTACAAGACAAATTTCTAATCCCTATTGTTAAGAAATGACTGTTGTGTTTTTTAAACACTTTGTTCAAGATTTTAGAAGAGGTTAGGAAGTCATCTAAGCTTTCTTGTTTGCCCCTAGAGGTTGTAGAAACATCTAACCCAGCTGAAGGGACTAATGAATTAAAAGTGTAAGAGTTGAATGTACTGTGTGGGCGGATGCCTGGTACTTGTGCTGGTGGTAATCCCTGCAGGAACTAATTTATCCTGAAAGTGGCATGTAGCTAAGGAAGCTGACTTGGACCAGAATTTCTTTCAAGAACTCACTTTTGCTTCCCTTTAATCCGCCCTGCCAAATGCTAAAATGGAGTTTGAGAAGTATCAATAGGACCCCACTAACACGAGAGCGCCGTCTGTGCGAGCAGCGGGGCTGTTGATGAAGTGCCACAGTATTTACAACATGAAATATAAGGCAACCTTAAAGCTGACTGTACTGAACTACTGCTGAGTCTTTACTGAACAAATTGAGTGCTGCTGCTGCAAGATGAGCTGGCGTAACTGATCTAGAGTGAGGCTCAATTTATGTGAGCGGTGCTGCCCTGCTTGGAGCATGCTGCTGAGGACGGGCTGTGGAGGTGGAGTGCTGTGCTCTCACAATGAGCTTGATGTGCTGTCAGAATTCATCCAGATTTGGCTGTTAGTCAGCATTTTAAACCTAGCGCTGAGATGTCCTCACACTGCATGAGTGAGGCACAGGCACTTCCTCTGCCCCTCTCACAGGGTCCCTGCAAAGCTCCAGGCCCGTGAACAGAAACAGTTTCAGGCCACAAACCAACAGAACTTCACTTGCAAATGTGAGAAATAGCTACTCACTTTTCATAGCTTAGGAAGTTTTATTAAACCTTATCAAAAATACAACAGAAGACTGAATAGAGAAAAAAGGTTCTCTATAATAATATGGCACTAGGAGCAAAAGAATTTCCCCGCCATGTGCTCAGCCCCTGTGGTATTTTCAGGGTCCCCTGTGGCAGGAAGGAAACCAAGAATCTGACTCCATGTTATTAGAAGGCTTATTTATTATATTATGATATTATATTATATTAAAGAATGCTATACTAAAACTATACTAAAGAATAGAGAGTGGATACTTACAGAAGGCTAAAAGATACTAATGAAAAAACTTGTGACCTCTTCCAGAGTCCCAACACAGCTGGATGGTGATTGGTCATGAAGTTAAAACAATTCACATGAAACCAATCAAACAACCACCTGTTGGATAAGCAATCTCCAACCCCATTCCAAAGCAGCAAAACACAGGAGAAGCAATCAGATAATTATTGTTTTCATTTTTCCCTCAGCTTCCCAGGAGAAGAAATCCTGATGAACGGATTTTCCCAGAAAATATGACAGTGACAAGCCCACTCACAATGGAGGTTTCCCCTTTTTAACCCTTTAACTCCTCCCAAAGTTCTGTCCATCAACCCCTTCTTTGCTGTCCAGTGGTGGAGATCTCTCCCTCAAATTCTGATTGGAGGTCAGATGTTGCCACAGTGACAGGCCAGCCCCCCCAGAGGTCCCAACTCCAGCTGTCCCTTGATAACCATGCAAGGGGGTAAAACATAACTATAAATCTGTAAAACTTTTCTTAACCTATATACATGATATTTGTCTATTAATTCTGAGAGTCAATCATTGCGTTACTCATCTATCACACCAAGAAGAGTTGTGCGGCCTGTTTTTTAAAAAAAATAATTACAAATGTTCATGGTAAATGTCCCCTCTTGCTTAAATTTGAGAAAATGTAGGTATCATCAGTAGCCCTGCACTGGAGCTATGCTGGATGGAGACAGGGGCATCAAGGGGATCTCCTCAGTACTGACAAATATGACAAAATTTGCTAGGTCACAGCAGAGACTTCTAAAATCAAAGTCATCTGTATGAAGAGTGGACATTGACCCTGAATTTTAAAAAGTGGTTTTAAATGAACAAACTAGAGTTTTTTCTATATAGGCTTCAAGTTGTCAATGATATTTCTAGTCCAATTCAGGTTTTCAACCCCTACTGCTTTGGATACACATTTTTAGCTTTTCCAAACCAGCTGAGCAAACCCTTAGGGTTGAAGTAGGTTGCACAGAGAGGAGACATATTTCTTTGATAATATGGCAGTGCAGCATTTCTTAATATATACTGAAGTGATTAATGTCTTCTGTCAAACCCAGCAGTAGTAGCTGGAATTGTTCACTCTTCTCCATTTCTTCCTATTATGTGGAGAAGAACCTGATCTAGAGGGATTGTATCCATGCATTCATTTTCTTTTTTTACATTCATGAAATAACAGTGCCAGTAGTTGATAGCTGGATGAGGTAAACATTTAGGATCACTGTTGGATTACTGAGGACAGTGTTTTAAGGAGCTGATGCACCATATGTCAAATTTCCTGTGGCTCTTTTGGCACTTTGGGGCAGACTAGGGGAGCAGCTAAGGCAGGACAGTGCCTTGGGGAGGAGCTTTTTGAAGGGTGCAAGGCTTGAAACAGATCCCTCTGTGTACTCAAGCTGTGCTGTGGCACAGGGGCACACAGGCCTCTGACATGAGTAGAATTAGAACAAAAGACTTTAAGGCATCTGTAATTGACCCAGAGATGGAAACGGGGTTTGGTTGGAAACATCCTCTGGTTTTCTTTCTCAGAGCAAGACTGGAAAGACCTTGCTGGCTGGGTCTTCTTTCTGAGGTTATTTCTGGATGCAGGTGGAAGTGAAATGGGACCAGTGTAGCATCCTGCTGTGGAGCAGCAGTGGAGAGCAACAGCCCCTCTAAGCCAGGGGGATGATCACTTTGTACAGGTTGATTTTCTGTGCTTTGTCACTCTGCAGACACTGAAATATCAAATTATTTGATGCTGACCTCCATTCATGTTTTCACAATCAGTTTTTTACCAACACAAAGAGCTGTTTTTATGAATTACATGAACCTCTTTTCTGTGTGTATCTTGTGCTGCCAGTTTTCAAACAGTGAACACAGACCTGCTGGCTTTCCCTCTGCCCTACAATGCTGTGACTGTTTGGTGAAATATCAGCACTTTGAACATAATATCCTTTTGTCCTAAACTGAGCCACTTCTCTCCCATTTTATTTAATCTCTAGGGCAGCTGTTGTGGTGAGAAGCCTTCTAAGACTGTTAAACAGCAAAAATGACTGCTTACAAGAGCTGTTGCCCCACATTTTCAAGTAATTTCAGCTGGCAGGTGCTAACTACTGTAGCTATCTTGTGAGGGCTGTGGTGACAAAGATAAACCTCAGGCTAATTTTCTGAACAGAATCAGTCAGCTTGAGCAAGTCTTGTTTGGAAATTAGATAATGATGATCTTAGCTGTAGCATTTTAAATTGTGGAGTAAATAAAGAGCTGGATGCTTCCTCATATAGTTAGCTTTTAATTATCATCTCCAGTGGCAGTGACTGGATAGGTTGATGTTTATGATGGATATAGAGGTTGTTCCAAAATTTCTTTAGGCAACAGTCTGGAAAATCCACATTTGCTTACACCATGTAGAATAACATCTGGGTTTCTGTCATACTTGACAATAGGCACCAACTATATTTTGTAATATGACATGAATTTCCAAGGAGACAGTAGGTATTGATCCATAAATTGCAAGTTTGGGTTTTTTTTCTGTATGTGTCTTCAGAATGAGAGGTTTTCTATGTTAAAAATAAGGAGTTGTGTTTGGAAGGAGGCAACAGCCAAGGTAGACAGGATCCACACAGCCAGGAGGGCTTCAAGCTGGTCTCATTGCACGTGTTGAGCAGTGCCCAATGGTTTAAATTAGCAGTTCTCTGCTTCTTGGTGTTTGCTTGTGATTGATAACATCAAGGGTCTCCACTTGAAACCTCTCTGGGGCTTGGGCAAAGCTTCCCAAATAGCCAACAGTTCAGAAAAGTTTGTATAAGTGAAATCAAAGTTTCATGGGAGCAGGTTTGTACCCATAATCCAGAATGTGACTCCCATTATGGGAATGCTGAGAAATTGGGAGAGGCAGATTGAAGGCCCATTCACTGTCATCCTTCCTCTTCTCATCTCTAGGGCAGAATAGGGGA
Source organism: Agelaius tricolor (assembly GCF_023055355.1). Taxonomy (NCBI): domain Eukaryota; kingdom Metazoa; phylum Chordata; class Aves; order Passeriformes; family Icteridae; genus Agelaius; species Agelaius tricolor. The sequence continues at coordinate 10,677,349 of NW_027269261.1, forward strand.
AATTGCTTTCTTTGTGGCTGAGGGACCACATTGCTTCAGGCCTCAGTGTTCAGAACTCACACACTGGCTCTGGGAATCAGCCAGAGTTTCAAACCTCAGCCCCCTGATGAGATCAGCCAGAAAACACTGGGAGAAAGCAGAAATTCTGCGTAGGGCTGTGACAAAAGATTTCCTGTACACCTGGCTATAATTGTGTGGCAAGCCTGGGCTGCAGGTTGTCATAACTAGGGCATTTTGCAACATAATTTTGTCAGGAAACAGAGTTTGCAGCAAATATGTCACCAACTTTTGGGGCCTAAAATAGGTAATTTAATCCTATTAAATTTCTTTTCCTCATTTACAGCAGCTCTAGCAGCAAGCAAAACTGTGATTCTGTGCCATTAAAGTTTTCCTGATGCAGTCTCTGCCAAAGACTACATGGACACTGCCATTAAGGCTTCCTGAGAGACTGCTTTGAGCAGCAGAAAATGTGCTATATTTTCTGGATGTCCTCATAAGGCTGAATGTGAAATCAGACTTAGTGTCTCATAGCAAAGCATGCATTTAATGAGCCAATAAATAACCATGGGACATGAGATGTGATACTGACTATGGAGAAATATAGATCATGTGCTTTTCATAGAAACACTGAGGTTGGAAAAGACCTTTGAGATCACTGAGTGATCTCACCCACTTCCCTGGGCTACCCACTTTTCTCCATAGGACTATAGAATATTTATTCTGCTGGATTCTCCCTCTGGGCTGATTGCAAATCAGATATTAAATGAAAATGAGCAATGGTGCTTTTTAGTTTTGATCACCTAAAAGGATCCTTCCTGAAAAGTCTTGACTTTCACCTCAGTAACTCCTTCTGTATATGGTCTGTAGGGTACACTACAGTAAAATATAAATTAAATTCTCTTCAACTTATATATTTGCCTTTCAACTATTTTTTAATTACCCAGATAATTTTGTTTCCAAGGATGAAGTCCCTGCAGTCAAACACATTAAAAAGTCTCAGCCTGTCTGGAAGTGCTTTTTTATTATGTCTTTTTTTTTTTTTTTCCTATGCAGGGTGTTGGAGGGCTCCGAAATGTGTTTTAAAAGACTTAAGAAAGAATTTAAGCTTAAAATCCAGCCTGCAATGTGGAAAAAAAAGTTTTAATTGGCCCCACTGTAGTGGTCAGTGAATGAGGCACCAATCTCAGTGTTAAGAGGGAAAGTTCTAAGCTTCATTTTGTAGGTGGTTTCATTTCAGCAGAGTTTCAGCTTCCAGAAGAATTGCCTTTTTCATCCCTGTCTGAACTGAAGCTCGTGTGATGGGCCATTGTTAATAACTAGAGGGGAGGCAATCTCGTGTGGATAGGTCAGGGAAGCATTTTTTAGCTCTGGATGGATTTTAAATTTTTTTGCTGCATTTCAGAGGTGGATTGACTTCTCTGTCTATGGCTGTGGTGGCACCAAATATCTGAAGAGTCCAAACTTTTTTTTTTTTACAGCTTTTTGACTCTGAAAAGCTGTAATGCCTTTGGTGGCCTGACTCTATCTTGAGGTGTAGCATTTCACATTGGAGAGTTTTGTTGTGGCAGTCTCTGTCCCTTTGAAGTGATGCTAGAAATGATCTACAAGTAAGAGAGAACTGCAAAAGAAGGGGTTTTATCTGGAGATAAAATCTGGGGTAGCAATGCACTTGGTAATGAAGACTCCTAATACTCCTGGTCCAATGGCCTGAGATTTATCTGGAATACCTGGCTTTGAGAAGGAGATTGCTTATGTAATTTTAATCAAGTGAAATGCTCAGAATTTACTTTGCCTTGTAGCTGGTATAAAGCAATAACACTGAGAAGGTACCAGTTCTGCTGCCATATTTATTTTCCCTGCTGCATCTGCAGGCACAGTGTAGGGTTTGTTTCTGTGGTACTGCTTAGTTCAACTGCTTTCTCAATAGAGCTTATGGTTAAAGGGATCCAAGATGGCCTTGGATTTTAAAAGCAGCTGGGACCATGCTGGACCCAAAAGCAGTGATGATCCTTTTCTCTCCTTCTTCTTTCTCTCCTTTTTCTTTCTGACTTCTCAAAATATACAGCGAGCCAGACTAAATAATTCCAGTCAGTGCCTTCGTGAGGGCCCTGTGTCTGCAGAACTATGAGCTGGCCAAGTTTAAGTTTGTCTTAGCAAAGTTTGTGTAGTGCCTTGCTTTATCTGGATGGGTTAAAGCTTGCTAAGTCAGTGCTTTGGGGAGTGCTTTACTTTGCCTGGGTGCTGTTTTAGAATTTGCCAAGCACCCCATTCTACCTTAATGTTCTAAAGTTTGTAAGTAAGAGTTTGTTATTCAGCCCCCTGAGAATTTGGGTGTTTATTTGGGTGGTCCCTAGCCCAGAATGACTTGAATTACCTTCCCCTTAAAGTTGCTGAGAGAGCTGGGGCTTAACACCCTGGAGGCTGCCTTTAGATCAGTACAAAAAGGGTTCAGTGGTGGCACTGGAAGTGAGCAAACTGGGCAGGAACAGCACAGCTACCAAACCCAGTTCCAGGCTGATGGGAAGAGTGGGGATGCGATGCTTTCCCACGGCCAACATTGATTCATAGTCTAACCAGGCATGAAAGACAGATCCATGAGCAATGCACGTCAGGCATCATGTTTTGTTCCATTTCTTTTGGTGAATGCACAAAAACATCTCCAAATGCCTTGGAGATGGAAAGAACTTTCAAAAACAATTTATTGGGTAATTCACAAATAGTTAAAAGTGCCAAAAGCACTGAAAAACCCTCAAGCAGTGGCCATTAAACAAGTTTCTGCAACTTGGTATAAGGAGTAGTAAACAATGCCATCCAGAGTTCCCTGTGCTGGGACTTCTCATTTGTTTGGATACAATTCACTTGTTTGTGGTTGAGTTGGAGTGAAGACTAGAATGGCTTATATTGATATCAGCCTTCTGATTCCTTTAGTCCAGACCATTGTATGAGACCCTGTTTTTTCCAGAACAAATGTGAAGGGACATGGCTGTACTAGCATTGCATAATCTATCTTGCAACTGCATCCTTACCTGTAGGGGGATAGAATAGAAGAAAATAAAGATAGTGTAGAAAGTAATCTCAGCCCTAAGGAGTTGCAGCTGGGCCAATTATCAAAGATTAGGAACAGGCCTGACTTTAACAGGCCACAGCTGTAACTAATGAGAAGAATGCTATAAAAGAGTGGGGTGGCTGGGTGAGAAGGGCACTGGAGTCAGTGGCTGCTTTGTGAAGAAGGAGTCAGAGCTCTGAGGAGATGCCCACGAGAAAACACCAGGAAGGTCTGGAACTTTTGTGATAAGGAGACAGCAGCATGGAGCCCCTGCAATGAGGTGACAACGCTTGCCAGTTTATGATCGGAGAACTGAAGCCTCAGGTGGTGAGCATATGCACAGATCTCTACAGATTTCAGTTTGAGTTGTACTGGCACTTCTGGTAGATCTGGTTTGAAGAGGAAAAAAAAAATCAGTGGGTTTTCTTTCTGTCTCTCCAGGACACTTCCCCATGTCACATATGACCTCTGTTGCTTCCTGTGAACCATTCAGTTCAGAGGATTATTTCTTAGTGCAGGAAAGCTTCAAAATTTATGTAATGGAAATGCTCCATGGGAGTGATGTTGATGATTCTATGATTCTGTTCTGAAAGAAATGTTATTTGAAAAAAATCAGAACAAGTGGATTTAGTGCTTGTAAGTATCTGGAGAGAGGTGGGAGTGAAAACAGTGAATGAAAGTGTAATTTACTGAGGAAGAGCAAAGAAAGACAAGTGAGAGGAAGACAATTACATGGGGGGTAGTTTCAGTATGGACATGTAGTAAGAATTATGAGTGCTTTGTAAGATGGAGGTACCTTTAATCAGAAGGGCAGGGAAAAATACCACAGGATGGTAACAATTGTGGGAAGATCTTATTGCTGCTTGTCAAGCTTTCTGACTTGAATATTTTCCTTCCCAAGCAACCTTGAAACCCTGCAGCTCCCAAAAAACCACGAAAGGAGCAGCTGGAAATGGGGTGTCTTAGCCTAATGAGGATAATTAGTGTTTGATAACCCTGTATGGTCATGAATAGAAACTAGAGCAGCCTTGAAGTAAATATTTGGAGGAAAGAAATTGTAAGTCTCTGGAAGTTTGGGTGTGAAATTGGAGCCCAGGTTGGTCTCTGTGCTTCTGGTGATTGGGATAAAAGCACCAGCAGCAGCCTAATTTAGCAGAATTAAAAATGAGAAGTGTGATCAAAGCTCAATGTGTGGGTTTCATTGAGCAGGTGTGTGCTGCTTCTCTTCTGGCATGTAATTATGTTCTGATTTTCATTATTCTTTTCATTTGAAACCAGTCCACGATTTAAGACTTTAAGCATTACCAGTTTTGCTCTTCAGGGGAGAAAGTCTAACAAACAGTACAGAAGAAAGAGATTAAAAATCAATGTTTTATGCACTTACATATAAGATAACATAGAAATTATGGTAAAGTACTTCTCCAAGATATCCGATTTTGAATTCATACCAAAGCCTTTGGGGGAACAAAAAAATCCACAGAAAACAAACTGCAAACAGATGTGAAAACAGCAAAGTACAGAATTTATTCAATGACTATTCTGTCTCCTCCAGGGGGAGGGGAATATGTTTGGAAAAAGGAGATATTAGGTGAACATGAAACATTTAGAATACTTTGGCTGATGTGGCAAAATCGTGGTGGAGACAATAACTGCAGGTACTCAGTGGTGCTTTCCATGATGCTCTGGAGTGGGTACAGAAAGAAATCAGGAAATTGGTTTATGGATAAGGCTGGCAAGAAAGGCTTTGAGCTGCTTGGAGATTTTAATTTAATGAGGATGGTGTAAAATTTTAGAAGGGCTGCTTTTTTTAAGTGTGGAGGTGTCTCAATGCACTATGCTGGAGTGACATGATCTATTTTTGCCCTACCCTCAGTAAATGAGCCCACTGTGACAGACAGTGCTGAAGCTGGGGCTGTCTGGGGTTTTCAGCTTCAGATGTCATTATATTCAGCAGTGTCATGCAAGCACAGTTTTGAGGAGCAGCACAAGAGTGCATTTTGCCTTCAAGAGAGCTGACTTTGAGTAAAAGTGAAACGCCCTAGGGATTTTCATTGGAATTCAGTAATGTGTTGGAAGTAAACAAAGAAATAAAGCTAGTTTCAAAAATAAAGTGATAGGTAGGTCTGGAAGAACATTAATGGACTTTTATTTCAGCATGGGAAGCCAAGCAATATCTAACTGGCAAAAATCTGAAATGGAGTATACATAGATAAAGATGTGATGATTTGCAGCCTTTAGTGTGTTTTTAAGCTCCCCTCCCAACAAATAAACAAACTCCAAATAACAACAGACAAAATAAGACACTAAAAAAACCTCAGTCTGGTAAGTAAACCGGTGCACTAAAATGCAGAGGAAGTGGGCAGTGCACAAATCAATGAAGATGTCTGTGCTGGATGTTGCTGTCAGCTTTAGCTAATAAAATCCTTTGCCACACCTGAAGAACCTGCAACATTGTTCATGGCACTTTAGGAAGGTTGAAGTAATGCATGATTGACCATAATGTGAATTTGAAAATAAGCATTTTAGACAAGATAGGTTCCTTCAAGCAGTCTTTGCTTTCTGCCTTTCTATGAAGCAAGCACAGCAGGAACTCCCTGTTTTGAATACCCAGAGAGAAGGGAAAGTGGTTGGTTATAGGAAGGCTGCATGTCCCAAAGCAGCTTTCAGAGTTAAAAAAATGTGGATTCCTACTTAAAACACTTAGTGAAAATTGAGCACTGCTCTGAATTGGCTGACTCCAGGAATGCTAATGTAGCAAATCAGAGAGCTGCATTGTCAAAATGTGCACAAACCTGCTTTCTTTTCCTTAACAATTTGTGAGACTGAGCAATTTAGTTGGCTTCAACCATAATTGCTCTCCCTCTTTCTCTTTTTCTCCTTTTCCTCTGTCTCTCTCTTTTTTTTTCTTTTTTTTTTTTTTTCAGAAAGCTGATAGTGTGTAGCGTTATCTAGGAGCTATAGGGAGCTGAAAATTGCTCTGTCAAACTGTTGTAGAATAGTTGGCAATATATTTGTCTTCCTTTGGTCCCCTTTTGACCATTGCAGGGAAATAGGCTTGGAAGGAAGAGAGGAATCAGCTGGTAGGGGATATTTAAAGGCAGTTCCAGGTATATTGATATGGGTGAGCTGATTTTAAGGAATTTCTGTTAAGGGGCGGTTGGGATGATCAGTTAGGGAACTGTTTTTGAACAAGGATTTATCCAGGCTGGGAGTGTTGCTTGGACAAGAGAGAACTGAGGCAGAAGTGCCTCAAGTTTATAAAGATCAGAGTTGCCAAGGACAAGGTGGAATGTTGTTGCTTGTGCCTCTTCCAGTCTGAGAACTAGAAGATATTAAGTGGTCAGAGATTTAAAGCTACAAAAGATTCTCCTTCATGTAGAAGGTCCTGGAGAGGACCTCTCATATATTTTCCATTATATTAAAGAATTTGTTCAACTACAAAGAATAGTTCTGGTTAGTGGATGGATGGATTAGCTTATGTTGGGAATGTCCAAAGTACCTGGAATATGTAAGAAAGAAGGAAGAAAAAAAAATTCACTCGCAAATTCATGGGCCTACCCAAGCAAAGGTTTTCCAGGCTGGTTGTTGCATTCCTGCAGTGGATTTTGGGTTTAGGTAGTTTTTACTGAAGTGGGAATATCTTCTCAAATTGCCTCTGAGTAGCTGTGAGAAGATATCTTAGGATAAACATGATTATTGAGCAACTCTGGTCAGACAAGGTCTAGTTTAGGACATTTTAGATTGTTTTGATTTAGAAGAGCTTTGTCTGTTCCTTATCCATGGTAACACATTTATTGTGCAAAAAGTATGTAAAAATTACTACAGCACTAGGGTCCACTTGTTACATTTCAATGAGAATCCCAGGATGGGAGCACCATGCACAATCCACTAAGACTGTTACTTTTGCCAACTTGATTTCTGCTTGTTGTTGGAGGGGGTTGCTCCTTCCATGTGGATTTCTCCTTGCTTTATCTATATCAACAGCAGTGATGTTTGACTATGCCAAAATACCTGTTAGCAGTGAATATCAAGAAATATGCATTTCTTTGGATGTTTGGGATGGCCTAATTCTTTAAGCAAATGGAAATTGCAGAGCAGTAAACAGGAAATACTAAATGGGGGGCACATTTAGCCCCTAAGATTGTTTTTGTGTGTGCACAAGTTGGATAAATCTTTGCAGATATAAACTAGAAGGGACCTACTGACACTGCTGGGGCTGAACCTCATCTCAGCTCTGTGAACACTGTGTCATAATTGAGGCTACAATATTATTTTTCCTGTCTTGTTACAGGAGAATGTGAATTTGGCTTCAAAAAAGTAGAGCAATATAGTTGGTATTGTTTTTAATCATTAAAGATCAGCTTTGCTATGTCAGTAAAGTATAGAAAGCTCCTTTGTTTGCTACTCATAGAAATAAGAACTATCTAATGCAACTAGAATAAATGATGGAATCTTCAGAACAGATTAATAAATTTATTACATTAACAAGAAAACTTCTTGTTGCCCTGCAGTTATGCATTGTGCCATTTATTGATGGCATTGAAGATGGTTGAGTAGGTCACCAACACAAGAACTGCGCCACAACAATTCTGATGGTTTGTGTCCTGTGGGTGGATGAGTGGCTGATTTGAGGTTGGGCTTCTGAGGAATAAAGCAGGGTGCAGGAGAAGACACAGCTGTCTCTGCTTCCACAGACTGGAGAATGCCTTTCAGGATGAGCTTTCAAACTGCACTTTGGATTCCCTCGTGTTTGTCCATTTCAAACACAAGTTCAAAGCATTTTCTGCTGGGGTCAGTGGCTACAGAGGATGCAATAAGTCTCTAATTATGTGGTATGACTCATGTGCAATAGCCCAATTGCTGCAACTTTTAGGCATTGCTTGTGATTCCAGGGATGCACTTAGTGACACAAATGGAAGCAGGGCTCAAAGGTTTGCAAGTCCTGACTTATTTATACAAGCATAGGTTTAAAAGCCTCTTTCTCAGTCTGGCAGAGGCGATGTTTCATAATCAAGGTCTTGTTTTCATGATAGGCTCGGTAGAAAATTAGTAAAGGAACTGGTTTTGAGTGTATAAATCTTTATCTGTACAATTTTCTGTCTGGAAGTCCACCTGTCATGTTTTGAAATCTTCTCCTTTACATTTCTGCAGTTGCATTTTAAAGCAGTTTCATCTTGTATCTTTATTAAAGTACCAAGCAATGAAAGAGGCTTTGTTCATAAATCTTTTAAAAGTGAAATGTATTTAACTAATGACACTTTAGATTAAGGATAATGTTCAACTAAAGTTAGAAATTAAGATCTGATTGAAAATCTCAGACTCTACAAAACCAGGTTAAAGCAAAGTTGAAGAGGTTCTGATCTTACATTATTTTATATTAGCTTAGATTAGTTTTCTCAACTCAACAGTTGTAATTACATAGGAGGAAACACCCAGCTATACCCAAGAAGGTAATTGCTAATATATCAAGCAAATCACCTACAAGCCTTTGGAACAATGAACTGTTAAATAAAGCATGTGATAAAAGTGGGGCTTTCACTCCTGGATTAATCCAGTGGTACTTAAACTATTTCTCTGAAAGAAGAATGAAATGTTTTCCAGATGTTCAGCTAAAATGCTATAGTATTATAGAAGAACTTCATGTGCATTTTAGACCACAGGTTTGACATGCCTTCTGTCCTGACAATGTTTCTGTCCTTCTGTGTACATTCATGATTTGTAGGAGAGGAGAAAGGGAATAAAGAAGTCAGAGAACAGAATGGAAGGACAGGTGAGAAATATTTAATATAAGTATGTGCACAGTTAATGGACATAAGTGGTAGATATTTAAGCATTTCATTATCCCTCAGTGGCAGTGTGTAGCTCCTTGCCTGTCTCTTCCAGCCTCTTGCTGCCTGCCAGAAGGAACTTGAATGTGGCCCTGAGTTAATGACCATTGTCTTTTGTCACAGTCAGTGGTTACTGCCTTGAGAATTGCAGAGTTCTTGTGTTCTTCCTTTGGGTGTTTACTTATTCCTTTTCCTCTACGGGTCCCTTGCCCATCAGGCTGAGCAAGACTTTTTTTTGCCTTGTGTAATGATGATTTACTGGAGCAATCCCTTGAACATCTGGATTTCAGGCTTGTTGCCCATCTCTGCTTTCACTTTTCCATCCATGTGTGGAAACAAAGCAGGAAGGCTGTCTAAGGAACACAAAAATTAATGCAAGTGGGAATGCAGGAAACCTTTGGCAAGGTTCCTGATCACCTGCACATGGTAATGCAGTGTGAGAGCACAACCTGTTGAAACCAGTCCTTCTTCTAGGGCTCTTAAGACAGAAATCAATTAATTGCAGTTGTACAGATCTCTCTAACATATATAATATATTTTTCCTTGCTATAAAAAGAGCTTTGTAATAAAGATCAGCACTGTTTCTGGCAAGTTGGAGAAAGTTTGGTAATTCTTGGGAAGTTTGTGAATGCCAGGTAAATAATAGTTCCTTTTTCTAAGAATTTCACAGGCTTCTGGCTTTCAACATTATTTATAAACTTCATTTAATTTCAGCTTGAGTGATGTTTAAAAAAGCTCAAAAAACTCTGCCACAATGGGGGTCCTAGTGTGCTCAGGATTTTTATAGGAAAAATGTCTGGTGTACGTAGTGATATAATATGCCAATTCCTGGAAATTTAGCATTATCTTAATAATAAATGAGAAGTAAAGAGAGTAGTAGTGGTTTGATCACTTTTTAAAAGGTATTAGAGCTATTGCCATCTAAACTGTGCAGCTGTTTTGATTCTGATTAAGAGTTTAGGGAAAGAGGAAACCAAGAAAAATTATTACTTCGGAATATGAGGTCCAAGAAGATAATTCTTCTCATCTCCCCATAACATCATATGTTTTTACAATCTCTACTTCAGACAGCCAGCTGGTTTGTTTGAAATTAAAAATACTGTTTATCTTTGCTTCCAAAGTATTGTTTGACTTTTCTGCTTATTTTGTTGGGAGACCTTAGGAGAACACAGTTTATGGAAAGACTATGGAGTTTATGGAGGCTCTGTAATGAACCACATGGTTCACGTGTGTCCTGGATTCCCTGTGCTCTAGGAATGTGAACCTGAGGGTGTGCTGGGCTTCTTCTTGAGACAGACCTCATTCAATTAAGATGGGGGGTGGTTTGAAGTGATTTCACCCACTTTTTCCTAAGCTCACTTAGACCTTGATTAACATTCCTAAAAAGCAGCGGCTCCTTGCATAATGCAGCAGCTGTCCCTTGTAGCCCTGATCCTGGGGCTGTGTGTTGAGACAGCTGGTCTCATACCCTGCAAACCCCGTGCCAAGCCCTGAACAGTTGTGCAGACTAAAGCAGCCCTGACAACCATCTCCTCAAGGAGCCTCTCATCAGTTTAGACTGATGGTGGTTGTTGGAGGAGTTCATCGGTGGAGAATGTGAATGAGAGGAAGTTAAAAAAACAAACAAACAAAAAAAACCTACAAAAAACCAAGATTTCTGCAGAGGACAGAGGTTGCAAAGAATGCGGCAGGAAAAAAGAAAGAGGAGATGAACATTGGGGAAAGTGGCTGAAAGACCAGGAACCAATTCAGTCGCCTGCTCCTGTCTCCTCATGGTGGGGTAACATATCTGTAAGTAGATATATGTACAGATGTACAGAGCTCAAGTGGCCCTGGCTGAAGGAAACACTGGAGTAAGATCCAGCTGTCCAGGGCAATTCCTTGGTTCAGGAACCTGGTCCAACAGCTCCATCATGACCCTGAAGCCCTTGGTGAGGAGACAACCTGGTGAGGGGGTGGTGCTGTCAGCAACCAGGGGAGATTTAAATGGCTGTAAGGAGCGTGATGAGCAGTATTCCTGGGAGAAACCAATTATTTTCAGAGGTGCTGCAGTCTCAAGACTCTTGGGAGCCTGGAACCTCCATTGCAGAGGAGAAGCAGATGGACCCACAGCCCTGCAGGGTTATTAGCCCAAGGGCTCTCAGCCAAGGGTCTGTTAAGGGTGAAGGCTGGAAGCAGGACCCTGCAGGCACCAGGAGGAATGTTCTTCCTCATTCCCAGAATCTGACAAGCAGGACTGGCACCATCTACAATGGCTGTGAAGCTCTGGACCTAGAGGTGCAGACACTGATGAGGTGGGCAAAGGTCCTTCTGGGACAGTGGGGCCTCCCACAACACACCACCTGTACCCCACATCCAGACCTCCTCTGTCTGCAGGAAAAGAAGGATAGTGTAGTAGGAGACTCCCTGCTGAGGGTAATGGAGGGTCTGATACACAGACTGGACCCACAGGGAAATCTTCTGTCTCCCAGGGGCACAGCTGAGAACCTCTGGATAAGAATCAAGGGACAAACAAATATTGCAGATGTCATTGTTTAAATCTACTACAGACCTCCCAGCTAGGGTGATGGTGCTGGCAAATTCTTCTTTGAGGAACTAAGGGTGCTTTCAAGCTGCCCTTGTCCTTATGGGTGACCTCAGCTTGCCAGCAATTAACTGGGAGCATCACACAGCTGGTACAATCTGGACCAGAAGCTTCCGAAAACACCTGGATAACAATTTTATGGAACAAGTGCTAAGGAAGCTGACTTGGAAAGATGCCCTCCTTGATTTGCTGCTTCTCAGTGGGGTGGATCTTGTGAGCCCAGTGGAGATTGGGGCTGTCTTGGCCAGCCACAGTGGCTATGAAGTGTATGAAGTGGTCAAGTTTAAAATCTCTGTTGACAGTAGGAAAACCTTGACTTTGGACATGAGGAGAGCAGATTTCAGGCTGCTCAGGGAATTAGTGAGTAAGGTTGGGAAAATGTTTTTTTTTTTTTTTTTTTTTTTTTTTTACAGATGCTAGGGTCCATCATTGCTGGTCACTTTTTAAACATCACCTCCTAGGGGCACAGCAATTCCCAAATGTCAGAATCCAGCAGGTGAGGCAAAAGGCCCTCTTGGCTGAACAGAAATTTTCTCTTGCAAAAAAAGCAAGAAAGGAAGGTCTGTGGCCAGCAGAAGATAATTTGAAGCCTTTTAGAGCTCTTGGTAATGGTCCTGTGCAGGGCCAGGAGTTGGAGTCAATGATCTTTGTGGGTCCCCTCCAGCTCAGGATATTCTGTGGATTAAGAGGGCTGTATTGAAAAGAAAAGGCAAATATAAAAGGCAGAATTAGAGAGGAGAATGTATCGGACAATGAAAGAACAGGACCTATTAGGATTAAAATAGAGCATGTTAAAATTATTAAATATAAAATTTAGGGTGTAGTAGTCTACTTGCTAAGAATTACTTAGAGATGCAGACAATACAAAATGTTGAAAAGGAGGAGTGAAGGAATATAGAAGAAAAGAAAATGTAGGTTACATGATCCATTTAAAAAGATACTATAAAAAGTTTTCACAGGTATTTGGATTTGAAATGGAATTAAACTGTAGGAAATTGCTTTGATTCTAATAGGAAAAATTAAAACAGATTTTTAGAAAATATTAATATAGATTCACATGGTGTCTGTGATAATTTTAATCATATTTCTAATGTAGCTTTTCCTCCTTTGCCTGGTTGTGAAGTGAAAGCTTTTCCCATCTCTTTCTTTCTCTGAGGTATGCCCAGTGCACCAAAGTTGGAATTAATTTCGTGCAGGAAATTCAACCAGATGACAGCTCTCAGTATGTTGAGAAAGCAAATATGAAGTAAGTAGAGCCTTTTCTTTTTAGAAAAGATCTTATTTTCTTGTTCTAGGCATGTTTTTAAAAGTTCCACATTTTAAGCAGTGCTTGAGATGATCTTGAATTCACTACAGTGCCACACATTTGACAAGCATCAGCAGGGCTGGATTTACAGGGCCAGTAGTTCATGGAGTTGTTTGTTTAGCTGCCCATGAAGGCACCTCCTCAAAGGCTCTTTACTCATTGAGTAAAGGTGTGAAGCCCTAATCTGCCACCAGTTCTGTATGTAATGAAAAAGCTGTTCTTTCTCCTAGGTGAATATATTTACCTCTTCTCTAGAAATGAAAGGTTTTAGAGAAAATAAAAAGCATAGTAAGCATTTTGTGGGGGCAGATATGTTCTACAAGTAAAATATGAATGTACATGAACCTGTATATGCATAATATGGATTTGAGAAAGGATGATAGTGGAAGCTAATTCTTCTCATCTGTAATAACTCTGGGCAAGTTACACTTGGAATTCTGCCTTGATCCCCCATATCAAGAAGGAAAAAATATATATATACCTTGAGATTGTTTTTCTTTTCTTGGTTTATTATTTAATCGTGGCAGAGTCTTACATAATTTCATCAGCTGTCTGAAATTTGACCATTTTCATTTGGAGTCCCCCCTCCAAATGCTGTGTTTTCCTTGAAAAGAAGTACTTGATTGAGAGCTCTGTCCTTGGAGCTGCTGCCTCCTGGTTAGGTCTGGATGAAACCTGGTTCTCTAAAGTCCTCCAGTTACTATTTGCTCCCATAATCCCTTTTGAGGATGTTTTTGCAGTTCTGTTGGTGGCACTTCTTGAATCTGTCACTCAGCCACCACTTCTCAGGGTTTTGAGAGAGGATAAGCTTTGTGGAATTTTTGTTTGAAGAGCTGAGAAGGAGATGCTAGGCATCTGTTGTTATTGTGTTTTGGATCCAAGTGCTTTGTATTCTTGCCTCTGAAATATGTATGCTTCAAACTATGAAAGGTTCTCTCCCAAAGGTCAGGTTCTGTGTGAGCCAGACTCCAAATCTCTTGGGAAACAGATCCTTTGTATCCAGGGCTGCTGAATTTTTGCACTCCTTAGATAGGATCTGAAACTGCACATTCAGCTATAGCATTCACCTTATGTAGTATTTCATTTTTATGGATTTTTCAAGATAAATTACTTACCATAACTGACATGACTCAAACGTGCAAAAGCTGCAGTTCAGTTTTCACTCCAGCACTTCAGTTTGAGAGTTTATAGTCACCTAAAAAGAAAGTAGTTAGGCATTTGAAAATCTGTCTCACAGCAGAAGTCATGATCTGAAAGTATTTAGTGCCTGAAAAAATGATCTCTGCAACCTCTTCATATTTAATTCTTTTGGTTGGACCAGTCCACAATACAAAAAAAAGGATGACAATGACCATATTTCTACTCTGAAGTTGTGTAAGGGTATTAAAAATTATACTGTGGAGGAGGAAGCAAGCCAATTGTAATTTTAGCAATAAATCTGCTTCTTAGTTAGTAAGGCCTTTGAGGCATCATGGGCAAACTTTTTGTTTTCATGGTGGGATGTGCTTGGCTGGCTGCTAGACACACCCTGCTGCTCTCTCTGTGTCTCCTCAAAGGGACAGGGACAGAATACAGCATGAAAAAATTGTGGGTCAAGCTAAGGACTGTGAGGTCCCTTACCCATTACTGCCACAGGAAAAATCTTGACTTAGGCAAGATTAATTCGATTTGTTGCCAATTAAAAATAGAGTAGGATGATGAAAAATAAAGGGAAAACACGTCCCCCCCCACAACCCACCTGCCCTTCTTCTTAGGCTCAGCTTCAGTTCTCCTTTTCCAGTGTCTCGACCCTCCCTCCCTGCCTCAGAGTTGTGCAGAGGGATGGGGAAGGAGTTTCAGGCAGTTCCTAACAATTCCTCTCCCCATTCCTTCCTCCTCATGCTTTTTGTTTGTCTTTTAAGATGGTCTGTGTGGCATCAGAGTGGTATCAAACATCTCCCTGTGCAGCTGCAGAGGTGAGTGGAGCAGAGCCCTCTGCTCCCATGTACCAGCATGCCAGACATCTCTCTGCTCCAGATGGAGAAAGTGTTGCTGAAAAACCCATGGTGTCTTCTTTCATACCATTCCTCTTTTCCTGATGGTCAGTCATACTTGGTAATATTTAAATTTCTTTCTTGAAGAAGAGAGTGCAAAAACTGAAGTACTGTTCTTTAGGAATGTCTTCCTGGCACAACATCTGGTCACCTATGCGTGGCATAAATTCAGGCTGATTGCAGTTTGAAGGCGGTAAATTCGTGTCACCTGCTTCAGAAGTGTTTCTTTTTTGCAAACTCCTATCAGTTGGAAAGGTTTTTACCAATAGTACAGGAGTTAGTGTAAATTATGGATTTAGTTTAGCTAAGATCAGCCAAGCATTTGTAAGCATGAAGATGTTGGTATTAGTGTTTGTAACTGTATACTGACATTGTACTGTTGGTGTGCAAATATTTACTGCTTTTGTGGATTTCTTTGAAAGAAAGTTTGTTTGGACTGCTTGCTTTGATGCCCCCTTCCTTTTAATAAGATTTGTGCAATACTGCTAAATGTGCTTTTGGCTGTGGGAGCCATGTACCCCTCTAGAGAGCTTTGATGCCTTTATCTTTCACCACTCACTCAGAAAATGCCAGGACGTTTTCTTTCTTTTTTATCTTTACCTTTCATTGGGTGAGGTACTGAGTAAGGAGAAAGGAGATGTGCAGGTGCCTACTAGAAGCAAATAACTTGCTTTAGACATGTTAGTGTGGAATGTGATATGCTGGGGCATTGTTTTTGCTGACTTCAAAAGCTGATTTCACTCTAATAATGTAGATAAATATATTTAAGGTAGAAGATAAACAGTCTTGGATGATCAGTGTTGAGAAACACAGAACAGTCAGATTTTGTAAGCCCTATTCTGAACATTTGATACCCATATATCCTGTCTCTTGGATGAAGCAGCAGATATTAAAAAAAAAAAATTAAAAAATAAAAATTTCCTCTGTCTCCCCTTATGTGGACTCAGTATACTACCTCTGGGAGCCACTCTTCACTGCAGCAGGTGGAAGTGGCTTTCACTACAGCCTGAAGAATTAAGATCAAGAGACAATCCTGCAGCTTCAAATCCCAAAACATACTGTAGCAACTTGTCCAAGAGTGAAAAAATTTTCGTTTACAGTGTTTTGTTATAAATAGCAACAATGACAGCAACAAGAACCATAAGCAAAGTGCAGTGCCAAAATAAAAAGGAAAGAAAAGTGTGAGGGTGTGAAGGTCTAGAAATGGAAACACTTCTCAATTTTTGGAACATGCATTTGATTAGAGAATCTTCAACTACCTTAATTATTTATCTGGTAAGTGTCTTGGTATGAGGTTGTGGTTCCAGCTCAGGGAAGCTCATGCCCTGATAATCCTGTTTTTCAGAAGATAGATTGTGCTTTAACATGCTGCCTGTTTGCTTGGAGTAACACTATATGGAATCCCTAAAGAATTCATGCCTGAATTATCCAGTCACATCCCTGACCCTTGCTCAAAATATTTGATAACCATTGACTCTGTGGCCAGGAGTGCCAAATTATGCAGTCAGAATCAGACCCCAAATTCAGATCACTCATTTTCCCCTCCTGGGACTGCAGTGAGATGTGGCATCATCCCAGAGCAGCAATGCAGGGTCTGGTGTCATTCAGAGGGACAATTACACATGAGCTGATGACCACAGCAATCCCCAAAGACGTCCACAAATAGCAAAGTGAGTGGAGTTCAGTATTCAAAGCCTGTGAGCCTCTATGTTTGTATTTTCTAAGTGTGGTATTTCAGATTTTTTGGCTTCCCAACCCCAGTTAATTGCCCAGTCCCCAGACAGTGTTTTCTCTGTGTGAGAGAGAGCCTTTGCACATATTCATGTGAGGACAGTTTTATACAATACCTGACTGTGGGCAGGAACACCAGCTGCTGGGCTCCACTGAGGTGTGCAGCACTCATCTGGACTTACTTTGATTACTTTTATGTTCCTTTAGATTTGTTAACTCTTCAGAAGCCCTGCCTGACTGTCTCACCAATGCTCAAGTCACCTTGTTCCTTTTCTAGTTTTCAGTCTTTGCTCTTTTTGGCCAAAGATTTTTCTTCTTCAGCCTGCCTGTATTCAAGGACACCATAAAATTAAGGCACTGGGTCTGATTTTTGATAGGAAATGCCTTTTAATTTCAACTGCTATTTCAGTAGCTCTTTGCATCTTTTTCATAATTGTGAGCGACTTACTGCAAACAAGTCAATGTTACCCTGAAGCCACAGTATATTCCTGTCCCTTGCTGTATGTTTCATGTTGTAGGTCACATTGGTATGATAATTTTGGCTAAGAAAGTATGGTCTAATTAAGTAACAGTAGGCTCTTGCCATGTTTTCCCACCATACTGCTAATACATCCCAGTATTTTGGATGTCTCAAGACTTAGCTATGTTGCAAAATGAATGAGTATATTTGATGATCCCTGGGTTGGAACTAAGTGATGTTTAAATTCCTTTCCAGCCCAAATAATTTTATGATATCTGAATTTTCTTTGCTTCAATGATTATTGTGTCATAGCTTACTTGTCCAGTATGTGCATGACATTTACTTATTAAATGTATTTGGGAGAGAAGTCTTACTGTACAGCACAGAAACATTCTAACCCAAACTATGCTTTGACTGTCCTCTTAGGGATGTGAAACTGCAGGGAGTGAGAAAGGGCACCTGTGGGCCTCTGTGGGGGAAAATCTCTGTACCAAGTGCAGGTAGTAACTTGATGGGTTTTGACCAACAGATCTGAATTTTATGATGGAGGAGGCCGTTGGGAAAGATGGGGAACTCTGTCTGGGATATTGGATTCTTCTTTTAATAGGTTTGGGTAAATGAAACTAAGTTTAGGAACACAGAAAATCTCCTGGGAGCTTATTTGCTTTGATTGCTAAACCTTTTGAAGTGTGCTTATTGCTGTAAGGAAGGAAATATGGAAAAGGTCAAGTATGAACTAGGTGAGAAATACAAAAAGGAACTGCTTGAGATGGTCATTAAATAAGACAAAAATGAAATTCAGGAGTAAATAGAACAGTATCACTGTAAAGGTGAAATGTCTCAGCATAAATCAGTGAAAGACAGTGAAACTTCAACAAGTCTATCCAACATGCATTGATTTTGTACAAGTCCCATTCTCATCTGGTGAAATCAATATCCTGTAGCACCCTCCTATCCCAGGCGACTGGTGTTCATGGAGACCTTGTAAAGACTAAAGGTCTGTCTGTCTGTCTGTCTGTCTCTGCCCTCTGTGCCCACATATTTTTAACACAACCACTGCCACCACAGCTAGGCAGTAGGAGAAATTATCAATATTATTGTCTCTGGGGCTGGGGATAAAGCCCTGCTACGTTAGGCTGTGCTCAGGTTGACTGATACAAAGACAGACCTTGGCAAATCATGGTCAAAGAGATAGCAATGGGTGAACTATCAGAGAAGCAGGAAACAAAAGTATGGAAGTGGCACCTCCTTGCAGCTGGAATAGTTTCCAGTGTAGCCACACTGGGTCTCCAAGGCATCCAGATGTTCCTCTGAGAAAGGACCTCTGCCTCCTTCATGTCATGGCACTGGGGAGTCTTGGAGAAACATTTTGGGACCTTTCTGGTGCTCCCTTGCTTTGCTGCCTGCTTTGAATGTGGGAAGGCTGAGTTCTGCTGGCCATGTGAAGTTGTTATTCACACTCTAAATGAATCCAAACATTAATTGCAGGTGTAATTCTTGGGCTTTCTTATTTGCCCCAGTTTTTAAATAAAGTAAAAGGCCACTAATGTGAAGCAGATAATTGCTGTGAAGGGGGCTCTGGGAGTGATCACAGATATTAAACCAGGGGGGATTAATTAAAAAAAACCCTGCTCAGCACATTACTTAGGTCCTTCCAATATTTGTCTTTTAAAATGTAGTTTTTGTGGGAGTAATGTTAGTATCAATATTAATATCTGCTGAGATGAACAAAAACAACAATGTAAAAGAAAAAATGAATGTTGGCCCGCACAATAAAGTTTTCAGAGGAGAGCGTCAAAAAGCCAACAAAAATCTGCAAGGACTGATTTTATCTTTGAATTTTAGGCTGGTGTCTTTGTTCTACTCAGTCTGTCAGTGTTGCATGCTTGAACTTTTTTTAAAATCTGTTTCTACCCAGTGGCAGCTGAATGTCCTGCAGAGAAAAAACATCTCTAGTTTGTGTCTGCTTGAGTGTGCATAGCTGGTTTCAGTACTTAAGGGCTGTTATCTTAAACATGTTGCCTCTATCTTTAATAGAAGATACAGCAAATGTCTGTAGAATGTGACTTTTTCCTGCAGGTTTTCTCTAATTGCCAATAAAATCTGTTGCTTATTTATTTATTTATGGTATTTTACACTTTCTTGATTGATATTTGAGAACACTTTAAAGTGAAAGCAGCCTTAAGAGTTATTTACAGAAGAAGACAGGGATCATAAGTTTTCTATTTTTCTTTAAAAATCGATTTTCTTTGGTTTGTTTTTACAGAGGAGATTTATGTTTATGCTCACCCTGCAGCTGGGAGAGGGGAGAAAATTCTGTACAGCTCTGTAGTCCATGATGCCATTTTGGGAGCTTTAAACCAGATACCTTTGCAACATTTGCAGAGAACTTTGTGAAAGAAATGGCTCGTGGGATGTTCTCTCCAGTGACAAATACTCAGGATCTCAGTTAGGAACATTTTATTCTGTGAAACACAGGGCCAGAAGCAGCAGCTGGTGTAAATCAGCATCACCCCTCTGAAGACATTAAGGAGATGCCTCTTTGCCTCATCAGCTGCATCTTGACCTGGGTTTTCAAATTAGGATCTCATGGATAAACACTGTGAGTTGCTCTCCTCAATGGTGTGGGAAGCACACATTTTGATCCTGCTGACCTGCAATCTGTTAGCAGTTTTTGGCAATTACACACTTCATATAAATGATAAATTACTAATATTACAGAATGCATTCATTTTACACTCTTTCACCTCCCTGTAGTTACTTTATTGCAGTACAACTATCTTGTGATTTTGGGTAAATGAATAAAAGCTTTAAAGAAAAGTGAACAAAGACCACAGGGATGGCATGGTGCAGCTGTCACCCTCTGTGCACTGCACTCATCCCCTGCAATAGCCTCATAAACTCACCAGGATGACTCTATCTTCCATTCATTATCCCAGTCTGAAAGGAGAGGATCTCCTACCTAATCCAGACATCTTGTGAGGGTAATTAATTCCTTTCTGCAAATTCCCCTAACCTGATTTGTGGTTTGTATGGAAGTAAACCACCCTGCCCTTTCCGTTCTTCACGCTCTCTGTTGTCCTTTGTGTTCAGTCAGCTGGCTTTTTGTTTTATCTTAAATTTTGGTCTCAGCAGCATGGCTGCCTGGCTCTGGGGCTTTTCACTCAGCTTGGCTAAGGAAAAGCACTGCCTACCTGGCCTTCCCACCTCCCTGAATTTGGTAGGGCACTTCTGCTCCTGAGCCATCGACTCTGGTAATTGCTCCTGGCTGGGAAAATAGCTCAGGCTTCCCTTTCCTGAAACAACACAGTGACAAAGACTCTTGTCTGGGGACCAGATCTGGCTGTGGGGCTTCCTGAGATGGCTGCCAGTACAGGTCTTCCCTGATTGCCTCTCTGTGGCAGCACCATGAGAGGAGGCAGCAGGTTCATTGCAGCGTGCTCTAAATGCTGTTGTGTTGTTTGCAGGGCTGTAGTTTGCTTCTTTACTGCCATTTTCATCGCTTCCTATAAACCTTAATTTAATTGTTCCTTAATTACCTCTTTGGCTTGGTGCATGTATCTCAGATGGAAAGCTGTAAGCAGCACACATGAGGCTGTGGATGTCACAAAACATTGCTGCTCTCTATTTTCCTGGCTCTGGCTCAGAATACAGTGGGCCAAACCTTTGCTGCTGCTGTAAAAGTGTTCAGGAGTGGGAAGAAGGCCTTGTGCTCATAAAATTTCATTTTTTGACAACTTTCTGGAAGGAAGAGCAAATATTTACTCCAATTTCTCCAACCAGTTTCTACAAGAACATGTATTATTTCATATTACTTCGGTGTTTTCTCAAATTACTCGAAGAGCAGAAATCTCAGATCTACTTAACATATGCAGTATTACCTGAATGCTGCTGGAACCATGGAGGTTTTTATTCACAGCCAACTCTCTAAATAAACCACATAGCCTGCTTTGGGAGTGAAACAGAGCAGAAGCACTTTTTACTTGGGTTCTTAAGCTAGCTTTTGTTAAGAGCAGTTGCAGTGAGCTCCACCTCTTTGCCCACCTTCCCAGCTCCTGAGAAGTCCTGGGCCTTCGGGAGATTATAATGTGCTTTGGTAGCTTGCAAGGTGTTTTTCTCACCTCCCCCTAAGCCAAATGGGTGTGGGAAGCTCTCACATTCATTTTAGATTTTCAACATGAATCTTTAATGTCTTAGTGTATGTTAATTTAAGTGTTTTGCCTTTCAAAGCTGATGCAGCTCTACTTTTTGGATAGATTTCTATCTGGAAAGTGTACATTATATATGGAATTAAACACAGAGGAGTATTGATCATAGGTGAAGCTGGCTTCAGCAGATAGATCATTGCTTACAACTAGATTATTTTCTTCTCTGTGTCATTCTTTCTATACTTTTATGTGGTTTTCCTTTTTTTTTTTTCTCTGCTTGAATTCCTGTCCACATTGTACTCTGTGTGTGCCTTACTTTTCTCCATTTACCTGCTGCTTCCTTCTTCCTACCTCTTGTGGGGGAGTGGAAAGCCATTAGAGTTAACCTGTTGACTGAAGCTTTTAAAGCCACAATGTTCATAGGAATTCAGAAATGAGCAATATGAACTTCCCAGCTGAATCTCCATTTATAAAAAACAAATGCACTTAACCTTTCAGGAGAGATTTCTATATTATTTTTGTTGAATTCCTCTGTAAAATTCTGTTATTAGAAGACTGTATAAGAAGCTTATACAGAGATCATGAAATTGTTTTTTGGTCTTCTGCAGGTGTGTGGGTTTTTTTTTTTTTTTTTTTTTTTTTTTGTTGATTCGGTTTTTTTTTTTGCATATCAATCTTGCTTGGTTGGTGACTGGCATGAGCTCTCCACTAGTGTTATTTCTCTGGTTCATGCAACTGGACATTTAATTTTGCTGTGGTCTGAAGGCCAGACTTCCTGGGAGAAGTGAGAAGATTTCAGTAATGAAATACATCTTGAAGTTTTATATGAGGTTTGAAATGTATATTAGAATATCCTGACTTATATTCTCGCTTCTTAAATTGCTTTCATGAGAAATTTTGAAATATGATTTACCCTTTCTACTTGTAATCTGGCTTGTGCTTGACATCAATCTACTTTTAGCAACCAGACCATTTTGTTTCCATTTTCTGACAGGTTCTGGGCAAGTTTCAATGTCACTTTCTGACATACCAGCAAGGTGCTGGAGTAGCAAAACCAGGGCAGTCTTTTACTTAGTTTAAAATGTGCTTTCCCTTGAAATGACTTCTTAAAACTGTAAGCACCTTGTATTGGTTCTAACACTGCTCTTTTACCTTGCCATAAAACGTTTAACTGGGGCTAAGTTTCACTTGGTGGTGTCTCTTTAGACATCACCCTCTGCCTAAGAAAAGATGGGAAGACAGATGTTGCACTAACCTCTGCTGATTGCTTTTTGATTGCCAGTTTAGTTGTCTGTCTTCAGCCATTTCAGATGGCCATATGGGAAATCAACAGTGATGATCCTTAATGCAGTACCAGAAGCGAGGTGCTTCACTTACACTTATTTTCAGGGGAGGGATCTGAACCCAATTAGAAAATTTATGAAACTGCCAGAGCACACTACTCATTTAAAATTGCTGAGGGCTGCAAAGTGAACTGAAAGCTTGACAGAATATTCACACTTGTTGCAGGTCCTGTATGTCAATTAACCTCAGAAATGGAGAGGGCCACAAACTTCCTACAGTTTGTTTTCTTTTCATGTAAAAATCTGGGCAGTTGCATGTTATTGTGAAATGACAGATGAATTAGTGAGAAAGGCCTTGCAAAGTTCAGTTATAAAAAAGTTCTTGGAATTTACTCCCACTGAGTGACAGGATAAGTCAGGATCTGATCTGGTATTTCTGATCCTGCCTGTTATGTGAGGAATTAGATGTTTATGCTTAACATTTACTCTCTTCTAACA
This sequence comes from Agelaius tricolor, assembly GCF_023055355.1. Classification (NCBI taxonomy): domain Eukaryota; kingdom Metazoa; phylum Chordata; class Aves; order Passeriformes; family Icteridae; genus Agelaius; species Agelaius tricolor. Next base: position 10,700,266 of record NW_027269261.1, read on the forward strand.
GTGGGAGCCATGATGATTTAAAATTGTTCAAATGGTACCAAAGTGCTTTGCAGCAGGTGTGGGAAACAAGACAAATTTACTCATTGAGGAGGTGATGGTCCTTGGGCTTTTGGCTTGGCTCACTGTGGTGTGTTCTTAACTTAAATGTACAGGCTCCATTTGCAGAAACAGCAGCTTCAGTGGGCTAGAAAGTGAAGTTCTTTATTTATCTGCCCAGTCGGTGCAGCAGAGGCTGCCTCTGTCTCAGTGCTCTTGAAATCTTCTTTAGTGTCTCTGTGCCCTCCTGCTGCAGCTATGGTGTTGTTTGCTACATTTATTTTGGGATTCCTTATTTTGTTCCCCCAAAGAGATTGAATAGAATTTGTTACTGACCCAGATTCTACTTGTTTGTGAAGAGAAGCCACACCTTTCTCTCCCTAGCCACGTTTCATGATTTGTCAGTGGTTTGGTAGAGTTGTACATCCTGTTGTACATCATCCCTTGATTAAAAACAAGTCTTCCACACCACCAATTCCATTTCAGATCTCCAAATTTATACCATTTAGATAGGTAGGGTAGTGATTAACCTCTGCAGTTTTGTGTGAAATCCAGGAACAGCTTCATTTTATTCTGCTTTCTGATAGTGTTTTTAACAATGCCTGTGCTATGTGGAGCATCCTGCATGAATGCAGTCACCATCTCAGAGGGGCAAAATGCCATTTAGTTCTTGTAAACTTAAGTATCTTATGTGGTTCCCTGTGGTCAACAGCTGGATGACAAGACATCAAAAGTACATTCAGCAGCTTTCTAATTAAATGTCTTCTCTGCATCTAAAACACGTGGTAGCACTTCCTTGCTAATAAAAAGAGAGCACACTGCAGTCACTTTGATGCAGATACTGCAATGCCTCCCTGTGCCAGGCCTCTTGCAGTTTCTTGTAAGAAGATGATACAACATAATGCATTGTACAGCATAATGCTTAGCTGTGATTTTACAAAGCATTATCCTATTTATTTTAAGTGTCATGTAATTATCAATTCATTTTCTACCTATTGTAATACCATGAATCATAATGAATGTATTTGCATAATAGGTAGTATCACATGAGCTCAACTATAATTCAGTATTAGCTAAATGTACCATGCAAACAAAATGTTTCCTGTAAAGGTAGGCTGGGGTTGATATATAGCCTGTCTTATACCTGGTATATCACAAATTCTGTCATGGGAAATTTGTGGGCTGGATCTCAGAGGGAGCTGTTTTGTAGCTCAGTCCTGTACATTCACTCATTTTTTGTCCTGTCTCCAGCCCCTTAGTTTAAATGCTCTTCAGCCAACTTTGCAGGTGAGAAAAGCTTCAGAAACCTGTTTCTTTGCTGTTTAGCTGATGTGTTGGTGCTCTGCTTGCTGAGGCCATGAGACAGTGTCTGCCTAAAGACTGAGCTTATTTCTGCTGTGATACTCTTCAGACCTGCACTCACTGTGCTGGGTGATTAAACTGAGGAGCAGCCACACTGGGGACTTGCCTAGACAGCATTGCCTGAGCCCTGGGTAGGTTTCTTTAAAAATCTTTGTCTCTGGGTGTTACTTCTTTATAAATAAAAAGACCTCAAAAATTGCCTATGGTACTTCCTGGAGCAGGAGTTGGCTCTGTGTTGCTGTGCTGGGGAGTTTGGTACAGGAATGCTGCCAGCTCCCCAGGAGCATGGTTTGCTGTAGGTGTGCTCCATGTCTAGGTTGGTGTCTCTGCTCCTCACTCCTCATCAGAGGCCAGGACCACTCCCCAAATCTACCATGCCATGTCAGAGCTGCTTCTCCTACCCCAAATCCTCTGCAGTGTCCTGTGTTGGCCTTTATTTCATAAAGATTTATGCAGGCAGAAATGAACCATGTTGCATACAGAATAAGTGGTCCATGCCAGCTATGGTTTAATGTGTTTTGAAGACATGTGATCTTGCAATGGTAGAGTTCTTAGAATAACCCAAATGTGAGCAATATCTTGTTTCTGAGAAAAACCTTAATGGCTTGTACCTCTCTTTTGGTTCACTTACAAGTTCAACACATTTTCTGTTGCAGAAGATAGACTTGCTCACACAGTAGCTTGAAAATGATCCTTGTGTGAACTGTTGTGTCTGTAACAGATGTGAATAATCCCACTTTCCACTTTTTAAATGAATCCCATTTCCATACAGAATGTAAAATGCTTACTTTCTGGCTAGCACAGTTGATTTTTACTTGTTGCCTGCAAGTTAGATTAAGGACACTGAAATTGCAGAGGATAAAAAGAGAGTTATTTCCAAAAATACAGTGTAGTTACTGGTATCTCAAGGATTACGTGGCCTGATCTACATTCAGGAGACAGCACTGCAATGGCAAAAGGCTAACCCAGTTGACAACACTTAATTTGTTTGGACTTATGTCACTGTTGACTTTCTGATGTGACAGGAGAAATACATCTCAGGAATTGATGAAGTAGTGCCACATTTACACAATGCTGCAACTCTCAACAGGCATTTAGGGCCTGATTTCTTCCTTGAAGTACAAGGTGAAGCTCCTGAATTTCATGTGTGCACCCTCACTGGTGTGTGATTGAAGCTGTTATAATTCAGTTTGTCCAGTTAGGAAGAAAATGGGCAGTGGAAAGGGAGCAATGCCCTTCTGGATTTGGGTAAAATGAGAGTGTATTATAAATATATATGAAAAGGGTTGCATGCAGTGTTTGTCCAACAGCAATTCTTGCCAAACATGGAATTGATAATTCCCTGAGAGTGGTTAGGAGGGAGTTGTCCATACAAACACACAGAGGATGGCACACCCTGCAGTGGAGTTACTCTCTAGTGGGAGGAATTATTCCTGAGTTTGTGTTTTCACCAGGCCAGCTTGTCAGGGAACAGCATCCACAAAGGAAGTGGCTGTTGGGAATTTGAAAGAAAATGCTTGTAATTTCATGGAAATATCAACTTATGTTTCCATAGTTCTCTTGGACTTGCTGCTAACAAGTGGGAGCTTCTGGGCCTTGTCTCTTAATAGGAACTTTGCCAGTAAGGATTAGGAGAAAATGAAAAGCTTAAGTACCCATGAATTTCACAGGGGAACATTCCATGATGTTTAAATTCAGTATATTATTTCAGTTTTCAACATATATCTTTGAAATATGCCTTAAAGGTGTTTTTGTTTTACTCTTGTTTTGCGCCTAATGGCTTTTTATAGGACAGGTGCTTATTCAGGTGGATCACAATTCAGAGGAGCCTGCTGTGTGGGAATCAAATTCCCATGGTGATTGCACTTGCACAGGAAATGTAGTACTAAACATGGTCAGAGGCAGGACAAAAAGCACTATAAAATCTGTTTGTGTGACATTTTCTGCAACGTGACCAAACTTACTGTGGTGTTTGTACCAGTTACTGATGATTTTGTGCACTGAGTCATCTGTCACTGGACAATGTGCAGGGATCATCTGCTCATCCTGGACAAGTTATTAGCTGTCTGTGAGGGATGAGGTTCTTGCTGTCCAGGGTAATAGGAATTCTCCCTTACCAGCTGTCACCTTTCACTGGATTTCCAACAAAACCACAAAATTCAGTTTGGTTTACATTATTATTATTATTACTACTATTATTATTAATATTATTACTATTATTATTTCTTGATAATGATAATAATAATTTCAACAATGCTATAGCCTCCCAGAAGGGTAGAGCCTGTGGCATGTTTGAATCCTAACTTCTGTGTATCATGTAAGATCCCCTTCTGATCTAAATTCTGATATAAATCATCTAGTCCCTAAATAAGGGGAAAAAAGAGCAGAACTGCCCTAGCAATAGGACCCAGGGAATTAAGATCTACTTCGTATGTCATGTGATGCTTGGTGTGATTTTTGCCACTCCATAAAAGTGAAACTGCAAAAAGTGCTTTTTGACCACTGTAATTATTTGTTCCTTACCACCTCCCTGCCTGAATAATCTTTTTAGAATTCTGCATTGCTGTTAAATGCTTTGACTTAAAGAGAAAATGGTGTTTCTTTGCTCTATACAGATTTTCCACTTGCTTCCAGATAGCATATTTCCACTAAGATCACCCTTCCTTAATTTTCCCTACTGTGATGCAACATTCATAATAGTTCAGAAGTAAAGACTGAAATGGGATATCTCTCCAAAATAATTTGAATCATTGGCCCAGCAACACTTTTATATGAAATTTTAAACCTTAGAGAACCTATTAGTGTCTACTCTAATCAAAGCTAGGGAATATCTTCTTATCTCTTCCTCCAGCTTTTATCTTTACAACACACACTTTCTCAAGCTCACAGCAGAAGTGTATCTGGAAATTTTGGATTAAATACCTTTTTTGTTCCCCAGAGCTGCCTAGCCCTGTTTGCATGCTCTGACAGCAAGAGAGCTAAAGGCTGTAGTGTGGTGAGACATTAGTGCCAGCTAAGGAGAGGGAGAGCTGCATGAGATTCATTTTTAGTTTCCTGTGCCATTTGTAAGTGGCAGCAAGAATCAAAGTGTGGAGAAGCAGCTCTTCTTGCCTTTCTGATGTGGGCTCTTCCTCTTGGTCCTATAGCTGCTTACAGGCATCTATTGTGTTATGTTGGTTTTAGTCTATGGGTGGCAGTCACTTTCTAAATTTCCTGTGCGATGTTTGCAGGCTCTCCTGCACCAGGCTTCTCAAATTTGCTGTTAGTAACACGCATCAACAGGCAATCGATAAAATCAGAGCTAATTACATAATGTGGGCTTTTTAAAAATCTGTCTGCAGCACGAGCAGATGTTAAATGAAAGCTAATAAAGTGTGGCATCGTTTAAACAGGGGTATGCCCCAGGATTTGATACTGGACAAACCCTGCAACACAAAAGGCAATTTCCAGAGAGCTCGCATGCAAGAAAAGAATGAAATAATCATGCAAGCAGTGCATATTTGAGCTAAACCTGAGCAGTCACAACAGATCTCTGCAAAATCTCGTGAGCTTCTTAGAAAATGAGCTACCAGGCAAAGGCAGCAAGCAGCACTGCAGGCAGGCTGCTTAATAGAGAAGGTTCACCAGCAAAAGACCTGGCTGTTCCCATAGGTTTGCATATGGGGTCCATGGAAATCTCTTGTTTGGCTAAGCAGTTGCTCCTTAGGCATAGAAATAATGGTTGTTTACTTGGCTTTCCTTCAAAAAGGGAGAATTTATACCATGGGCTGTTCTGAAAGAACAGCATAGAAGGCATATAAAGTAAAATCTTGTTTTATTTTTTTTTTATTTGCTCCATTAATAAACCTCTGTACTGCTGCAAGCTATTTTTAGAGTTTTGTTTTCTTTCTCTGTATTTTTCAGCAATGCTAGTGGCAGGCAGATCCCAGTGATTTGGAGCTGTGTCTCTTTTTGAGAGAATAAGTAAGTGGGCACTAAATCTCAAAGCTGGCTATCAGTGAGAAGAGCCAGGGAGAAATAAAGAGGGAAGAAAATCCTAAATTCCTCCGAAAGCTGCAGAAAAGGCAGATTTGGTGCTGCCCCACAAATACCAGTAAATGTCATATTGTGCAGTGCTGTGCATTTGCTGTCTCAGAAAACTTGTGATTCCTCTGGACATGGGGCTCTTTCTGCTTGTCACTTGATACAGCTGCCACCACTAAATATTTATCTGGCAGACCCTGGGTATCACACAGGGAAGTCACTTGGCTAAAAACAATTTAAATAAAATTTGTTTCTGGGTTCTTAAGAGTTGATATTTTTTAGCCACTTTCTCTTGAGTCCATACAGGGGAAATTTTAATTAATTAATTAGTTTTATTTTCTTTTTTTAAAGAAAAGGCTGTGAATTTCAGGTAGTTATGTTCTGGGGATTTTTAGTGATGTCTCAATTATCCAAAGACTCAAAGTAAGCTCTCAGGATATGTTACCATAGGAAACTGGAGATTCTAATCAGAAGTGGAATCCAGATCATGTTACCTTGACTGATAGTCATTTCAGTTGACTTTAAAACTGTTGAGGAATTTAATAGCTAAATTAGGTGTGCTACACAGAAGCTTAACAGAGCAAAACCATAAACAGCTGGAATGAAATATTTATCGTGGACTTTCTTTGGTGTGGTCTCTCTAGTTTACTAAGTGATTTCTTAAAAATGAGTTTTTATTTCTGTATTCCTAACATGCTATTTTTTTTGAGACAAATGAAGGAAGGGCCTCTGACTTTGGTGCCAGGAGCATCACAGGAATGAGCCACCTGAAAAATCTCACCCCAAGCCTCTCTACTGCACTTCTGTATTGCCATGGGCTATTAAATGGCCTCAACTCTGCTGATCCAGTGATAAGAGTGATCAAAAAAAAGGAAAAGATAAATAGCTGAGAGTAAATAGCATGAAAAAAGGGTAAAGTTTTGAATAATCACCACAGTGCTTGTGAACAAGGACCAGTGAATATTATTGTCACATTAATAAGAGAAAAATCTTATCTGACTCTTGAACTTCAACTTGCTTTGTGAATATTTTTTTCATTATTCAGCTAGCTTTATTTTTTCCCTCCAGGAGTGGAAACTGGTCCTTCATCCTTATCATCCTATTTTTTTGGTGCCTTTTGATAACCATTTAAAAGGTTATTGGAATGGTTTATCATTCCTGTGTTCTGGGAAGATTGTCTTCTCCAACACTGAAGCCCCAGTAAAATCTGGAATTATAACTCCTGCAGTGCAGAAGCCTCCAAACACTGGTGTACACTATGAAAATGCAGAATAATGTGACTTTCAGTAATGGTATCTCAGAACTTTTTTGGACTAGAAAATTGAAAAAAGACCTCCCAGTAAGTCGTTATTAATTATCTTTTGTCTGCTAGAGAATAGAGCCCCCCTAAAAAGCTCTGCTGAATAAGAGTGCCCTGGGATGGAAATGCAACCCAAAGCACTTTCAGTCAGCTTAATCAAAACTTGCCTGGTATTTACAGCCTGCTTGGGTTCATCTTCCATCTTGTCTGGAGGGATTGTGCCCCTTTTCTGACATTCATCACTTATCACCTGAGCCTTTCAATCTTGTTGTCATCGGGGCACGGCTCAGCACAGAGTGGCCTTTTTTCCTTCTGTAACTGGATTACAGAAAGTAAATACAAGATATCTACAGTGACCACAAGTGACTTTTTATGAGGGTACAGAAAACATCAGTGGAATCACAGCACCTTCCTTTGCCTCCCTGCAGCACAGCCAACAGGCTGAGTCCTCAGTGTCAGGTGCACTGAAGAAGCCAATACAAAATGAAATAAATATATTTATTGGATACATTTTTTAATCATAGCTTTTTTTAACTATGGAGTGCTACTACCAGAGATCCTAAAAGGCACTGTTGTGTTAACCTTTCTTTGCTGTTTCCCAGTTGGTTGCCTTTCATCACAATCAAGGCATCACACATAATAACTAATCAGATTTTGTGAGCAGACAGGCTGTGAGGATGCATTTTAATCAGAAATAGTGAAGAATTTCTACATATCTCTCTGTGCTACAGGGTGACATTTTTAAATGCTCAAAGGGCACACAGGTCTCCAGCTCCTGGTGAAACTTCGTGAGAATGTGATGTGCAGCTCTGATTTGTGTTCTTTATGGTAGCATAAAAAAGCTCTGACTCTTATTTATTTATTTAAGATCCAGATTTTCAGTTTTCTAATAAGAAAAAATGCCAGTCATTGCCTTAAAAAAAAATCCCCTCAAGGAGCTGCAACAGCATAGCTGAGGGCACACACCTTCCAGTACTTACACTGTATTTAAGCAGAGTATATAGACATATTTTAAGATCCCATTATTATGTGTGGCTAAATAATTGCAGCCACTTCAATTATATTCCATTTAATTTGGTAATTATGTGGGTTTCAGAAATTGCCCCTACCTCTTCTGTATATTCTTTTCATGCATGTTGGAATTATTTAATGCTGCAAATACAAATGTTTGTTGGGAGAACAGGAGAGTATTGAGAAAGCTCAAAAACTCTAAAAAGCCAGCTTCATATTTTCAGGATTATTCTGTGTAAAAGATGTTTTCTGCTTAGTCATTTGAGCATGAGTGTTGGAGAAGGCTGACAGCCAGCCTCTCAAGCTCCTGAAGAAATGTGTGAGTCTGAAAATGATGTGATATACTGGCTCAGGTGAAATAAAACTAGTTCTTTTTATAAAGATTACACTTGATAAATAAGGTTCTACACCCTGACCTTGACTCAGTGTTTAGAAAACCAGGCTCTGGAGCAGAGGATGTTTCTGATGTGCTCAGACAAGTCAGCTTGCTGAGGAGATGATAGCAGCGATTGGTGCTGTGTAGTCTTGAGATGATATTGTTTTAGACTCTGAGCAAAGGCAAACATCTTTCCTCACAGATGGGCCAAGATGACTCAAACAGTTGGGTAAAATCCTGTGTAACTCAATAGGAAATGAGGAACTACCAAGGCATGTAAGCACATCTGAAAATGTCACTGTGGATGCTCACTGTGTCTGGTGACTGGATCTTGACTCTCACTTTTCCCCCCTTCACTTCCAGTCTCTTCCAGTTGGACCTCATCATTCCTAGAGCTTTCTAATCTACAACAGAAGTGTATATTTCAAGTCTGAGCAATCTAGTTTGCATTGCATGTGGATATAATGCCAAAATTCTCTGTCTAGAACCATATCATTTTTCTCTCCTTCTGCATCCTGCGATCAAAATTGGTCAGAAAAACAAATATTCCACTCAAACCAGCTGTGTGCTGGGGAGAGATTTCAGTGTCTTTGATTAGCAGATCTCTGAAATAAACCAAAATAAGTGAAAATTATTAAATCCTGAGGGGTTTTCCCCATTTTTAGGCTTCTATTATACTTACTGCAAGTTAGGAATAAGTCTTTTTGTCTCCCACATTTTGTACTGTTGTACCGTGCAAGTAAAATGGTCAAACGCAGGAATAATTCTTAAAACAGGAGCTCAGAGATTGAAATATTTCAGGATTGTAACATCACATGACGTTCATGACAACATGGAGAATGTGTCTCCCAGTCAGAAACGAGTGAACAGAAGTGGAGTGAGATGATGGCTCGTTGTCTGGTGACAGGAGCAGAGGGTGGGTGACAGGAGGTGAAACTTCACCCTCCTACGTGGAGCCTTGGGCAGGCTGCAGACTGGCTACAAGGGATGCCTCAGAGGGATTTCTTTCAGAACACAGCTGTTACCTGACACTGCTTGACAATCCAAGGCAAAACACTTGGTAGTGGAGTGCTTTCCCTTCTTGTACGGCAGAGAGATTTGTCTCTTGTCCTGGTTCCAGCCAGGGAAGAGTTAATTTTTGCAGTGGCTGTGGGTGTGTTTTAGAGGTTATTCCATACCATCTTTATATTGTTGCCAGAGGTGGTGGGGAAGGGGTTCTCTGAGTAAAATGGCAAGATGGATGGCATCAGATTCCAGCGGACTTGGTCAGCAGCACCAAGCAGCAAGAAGGAAACCCAGCTTTCCTCGGAGCTTTGGGTTTTTGGAGGATGTATATCCCAGAGGACAGCCAGACTGTAAGCCCTCCCTATCTTGTGGCACAGAAGAAGAATGATTCCAGGTGGGATCCAGAACAACACCAAACTTTTGAACAGATCAAAGATTGCTCATGCAGTAGCTCTTGGGCCAGGCAGGGCAGGACAGGATGTAAAAACCACGCTCTGCTGCTGGGAGGATGGTCCTTCCTGGAGCCTCCAGCAAAAGGTACCTGGAGAGACTCCAGGACAACCCCTGGGGTTCTGGAGTTGGGGACACAAAGGATCTGAGGCCTGGTGCACCCCAGCTGAAAAAAAAAGCACTGGAAGCTCGTGAAGAGGTTTGGATTGCCTCAGGAGTGATTGGTGTGATACTGAGTGGGTGCATCCTATTCCTTATCCTGCACCAGCCTCTGGGAAAGCTGAGTGGTGCAATGGACTGCTAAAAACCACATTGAAAGCAATGGGGGGCACTGGGGGGGGTCAGGACCTTCAAACTTTGGGATCTACATTTAGCAAAGGCCCCAGCACCAGAGGCTCTACCAACTGAATTTTCTTAACATATTTTCCAATCAAAAGGGAATAGCTGGATCTACTGGATTGCTTTCAGAGGGGTATGAGAAGAAAACAGACTTATCAGGCTATGAGAAATGATAGCATAAAGAAGTGAAATAATTCAACAATTTACTCATGATTCAATTGTTTTGTGAATTAATGGTATTGGAACCTTTATTACATAGTACTTCCATACCTACATTTTTCTGTTCACTGTTGTAATCATATATCATTTTTACTACAAAATGGAAACTGCTAAAGATAGTTAATCCATCTAACAATTGACATTCAGTTGTTGGAAATCAAACTTTCTGCTGATATTAACACAGATTTTAAGATAAGATAAAGCCAATATACTTCTAAGTCATTTACATGAATCAGTAATTTGAATAATCAAGGATATTATTTATATCATATAAAAGTATGCTTCAAAATGGAAATATTTTGTTTCCTTAATTGTTTTTGCTTTTGAATTGTCATTAGTGCTAAGCTATGCAACTAGGCAATTGGAAAATAGAGTATATTACTGTGTTTTTGTTTAATTCAGAGAAAAAATCAGATTATTGATGTGCCTTATAAGTACTTCCAAATACTATGATTTTAAAAATTATTTTACTTTTATTAAGACTTTATTAAGGGGACTCTGATCAAAACTGTGCAAAACCTGCTATTTTTTTCACTGGCTTTGGTCTATGTTGATTTAAGTTCTGTGATCTCACACAACTTTAAGTTATGCATTGAGATTCTAACTCAGCAATTCAAAGAACAATTATGTTGTTTATGTTTGGGTTTTGCTACAAGCAATAAATCGGTCTGAGCAAACCTCAGGTAAACTCTTGAGAAATCTGTTTCCTGTTACGGATTACTAAAAATTAATTCATGCAACTTTAATTGCGGGCACTAAGGATTAAAATCTAGATTTTCACGTTGAAATGCATATTTTTCTTAAAAAGATGCACAAATCTGAAAGCTCAAGGGAACAAAACGATAATTTAATCTGAACTCTTGTCTGTTAGAAGTTTTAGATTACAGAGGTTGCGAATTCAAATGCAGAGACTTGTCTTGTTTTGTGCAAGTGTTTTATGGTTTGAGTTTCACAGTCTGGGAGCTGGAGGGGAGCTCTTCTGAGTGACTCCATTTTTTGGAGAGGCCAACAGTACTGTGCCCCAGGTGGGCTGGATTCCACATAGAGAAGGTGAAACAAGCAAATATAGCCAACAGGTTTTGGCAGAGTGCATTAACAAAACAAAATGGAGAATCAGCTTTCCCCAGGAGTCAGCAGTGGCTGTGAGGGGCTGCTGTGATTTTGTGTTCTCTAGTGAAGGCATGATGAACTTGACTGTGATGGACATCTGAGGACTTGGATATTTCCATGCTGCTTTGCCAGATGATAAATTCAGATTAGTTTTCTTCAAAATGCTCTGGACATTTATTTTATTGATTTGTTGGGGTACATATTTGCCAGCCTGCCAGGCTGCTCTGTTCTGCAGTCCTGCACAACTCTTACCTGGTACTGCCTAGCTCCACTGAGGTGCTATTTTTTGAGGACAGCAGGTGAGGGGAATTCATGTTTCTGTCTAGTTCTCCCTGTGTCTGGGCTGTGCTGTGCTGCCAGTGCCACTTTTCCACTGGGGCAAATGGACAATATCTCAGACACCCAATATGATTGTGTGCACTTGGTTCAGAAAGCAATTACAAACAGTAACCCAAAAGGTGAGCAAAAAACTCTGGTATAGCTCTGGATTTTTCTTTACTTTTAATATCCTTTATTTTCTAAGCAAATTTTCTAAGTTCTAGGAGTGGTATGTGTGCTTGGCTGCTTTTCCCTTAGTTTTCATTCCTTCAAGGAGCCCTTTCAAATGAGGTACTGCTTGCAGATGCATTTCTTAATTAATTGTGAATGCGTAGTGTGGTGACAGATGCAGAGGATGTTGCCTTTATCCTGATCACATTAAAATGAGTTGTGTTGAATATTCTGTGATGCTTGGGGAAATTGCTTAATCCTATTACTTCTTGGAGAAGATTGAGTACCTCCTAATGTGAAATACGAAACCTTGGAGCCACACAGTGCAACTGCTGCAGCACAAAATGTATAGGATTTCTTCTAATGTGAGTCAACAATGATTTCTAGGCTTGTTTATCACATAAATGTTATCTGGGAAATTATTGGACAGTTGCTATGGAAACAAAGACCTGGTAGTAGAAGGATTTGTTACCATAAGTAGTTAAGACAATGCTCAGACCTGAATCCCTGCTGCAAACAGTCAACTCCTAAAGATGGAAGCGGCAGATAACAAAACACCTATTTTTAGTGATAACAGAACAATTTAGAAATATTTATCAGCTGGCCTTTGCTTTTCCAGCAAATACATAGATATATGAAATAAAGTGCAAAGGTGTGAAAACGCTAGGAGAAAAATATTCTTTTATCTTGTTTCATCCAGTTCAAAAAGAAAATACAGATGTTGGTATCTGGTAGAACATGATGAGTAAGACAGCCTGAACAGGCTTCTCCTGCCACTCTGTTGTGTTTCCTGAAAAAAAGGACAACATATTCCAGCTGCAGGGAATACTAAGTGCTGACTGTTGAGCTGACTGAAAAGAAAACTGAGGCATTTGGAAGTGGTAACTTCCTTCTGATGGAAGGTATAATGGAAATATTTTAAAAGGAGAAATATATCCTCTTCATGATGGACCAAAAGATGAGCTATGGTTGGATTGTCCCAGATTATCTTCCTTGTGGATCAGCAAAAGTGGCATCTCCACTTTCTGTATTTGTCTAGGGAAGAATGGCAGGGTATTGTATTGTAAAGTCTCCAATTTGCACACAGGGTTCAGTGTTCTCAATGCTTATAATCTTCTAGGGGTTTTCATAATATTTTGTATATTATCCATCCCCTGAATTGGGCAGTTACCTGAATCTCCCAACTGTCTTGTTGGAACTTCTAGCCCTTGAATTTTCAGAGAAAAGCCTACAAGATGTGAATGCCAAAAGCAAAACCAATTAGCAATTACAGATATGCATGAAGGAGAAGAGTCCTGTGGTGTCAGCACAGCTGAAATGGGGAGCCAGGTTCCAAAAAATAGGCTCTGCTGTGGCTGACACCAGCTGAAGGGATTTCCAGTGACCTGAGCATAGGGGAAAATGTGCAAGAACCACAGCTGGGCAGGGAGTTTGTCATCACCTTTATGATGTACACAAAAAGAACAGAAAGGTGACATTCATAGTGTTATTATTTATTTTTTTTTACCCTCAGCAGCTATGGGTAGCAACAGAACAGAAGATGAATAGATTATTGATCTAAAAGCAAACAGGGTGGCTGTTTATTTTAAGTTAGATGCTCTGCATGGTCTAATATATTGTCACAAACTGTGTTCTAGCACTAAAAGAACAGTCAGAGGTGCTGGAGGATTAAAAGACTAAAGCAGATTTATAGAGCTGAATTTCTATGTACTGAACACATATGTTAAATATGTAGAAAAAACCAAAATGACTCAACTTGTACTAAGACCAGGAAAAAAAAAAAAAGACAATATCTATCATTGGGTTAAAATTACATCAAATGTTTAACAAGAGACCAAGTTCTTTGTCAGGGAACTAAGGAAATGTGGAGATATCATCCAGTGAGTGGAGAGCCCTCAGCAGAATTCTGAATTGAGCTGAAAAAATTCAGCTTTACCACAGAATTAATGCCCTGGGATATATCTTCCTGTCCAAAAAGGAAAAAGAAAGGAATTGCACAGACCCTATTGCTTTGGAAACTGCTGAGCAAATAGAAGAAGCAACAGGATGGTTATATTAATTTTTTTTGATCTGTCGAAAAAAGGAGGACTAAAAACATTGCATTCTACCACCTACAAAGGAAGACAGTTTTGGAACAGTGAGTGATGCCAGATATAGCTATAGAAAATCTCTAATATATATATATATAGAGAGAGAGAGATATATATTTTGGAATGAGTGTAGCAGCAGGGTTCTGGCAGCTTTTTTTTTGTGTGTGTGTGCTCAGCTCCTCCTTTGGAGAGGCTGTTTCCTCCTGCTGCTGTTAGGCTCATGTTTAATGCCTGAGGTATAACACATTTCTGATGGTATAGAGGGCTTTAGGTTTACACAGACAAAGATTTTATCCAGGGAAAACCAATAGCAGAATGCCCAAAAGCAACCAGACCTTTTGGCAAGGATGAGAATAGTGGCTCCAGCTGAGTAGATATGTGCATTTTGGATAACAGAGGTAAGATACAGGAGAGAAATTAATTCAGCAACATGTGTAGGTAGAGCTTCACTAACACATCTGATTTGTAGTCAATGAAAAATATGCAGAGATTCCCACTTTTGAATGATGTGGAGGGAATTTGAGCCATATCTTACAGGCTTTGAGATGTTAGCTCAGAGGGTGAAATTCATAACCTCTGGCATGCTGAGACAGAAGTTTGGAAATTAACTGATGGAAATACCAGAGAGAGCTTCATTTCTGAAAGAGAGTTCTGTTATTTTTCTGGGACTGAGAGATGTGTTTTCTGCCTTCAGTTATTTGTAATGTAAAACTGGGATGTCGCAGCCACCACAGGCATCTGAGAGAGATGACAGGTTTGTTCTTTTAGTTGAATGTGAAGTCAGTGGTGGATGTGAGACAGTGAGAGCAGCAGGGGACAGAACAGGAGGTGGAGGTTAAAATCACCTGTATATTACCTGCTGTGGGGAAATTGTCTTCTCCACCCCTTTACATTTCCCTGGAGATCATCCATCAACATTCCTGTTGAATTTGGACATCAGATTGACAAATACCCAACAAGGAAATCCCAGGGGGATAAAGGAATCAGAAGCATGTCTAGGATTAAGGTGTGCAGGTTGAGGAGGAGAGACCTGGGCTTTGAGTCTCAGCTTCTGAGGGTGTTTATGTGATAGTCACTGGGTGAGCAATGCAAAGCAGCTTTCTCTGGTCACATCTGTGAGTGATGATAGAGGCTGTAATTTCTGGGGGTTTGGTGGAATTCAGTGATTCAGTGTGCTCCAAGTATGTTTTCTGCCTGATGGATCTGGGGTGTGGCTTGGCTCAGGTTAGCTGCTTTGCAAATTCTGGACTGCACTGGGCTAAGACCAGCACCTGGAGATAATATTATGCAAATATTAGGATCTATTATGCAAATATGAAGATCTCTCTGGGTGTGTTCAAGGGCAGATCTTTGAATGTGTAGGGTTTTGCACAGCAGTGTGAAAACCTACAGCTCTCGTATAACTTTTTGTATGTGATGGAAATTTGAGATTCAGCAGCTTCCTGTCAGTTTGGCATCTGAAATGTTTCAATATCACTTTGGATATTTCCCTTTGTGCAGGACACAAGTGCTTAAACAATTAAAACTCTGTGGAAAAATTAATGTCCAGGGTGGAGGGAGTGTCTTGGTGGAGTTCTGAGAAAATTCTCTGGCAAATGGAGCAGGGTGTTAACTTTGTCTATTCAGTACTGTACCAACTATTGAGCAATTAGGTAGGGATGCAGTAAAGGAGGAAAGAATCACTTCAAGTCTATATTCTAATATATGAAGATATTTTTAATAATGTAGGCTGTACTGATTTTAATGAAAAAAATTAAATTATAACACTAATTAACTGATTTAGGAGAAAACTGCGGAAACAGCCAATATAGTGGCAGCACTAGTATGATATTCAAAATGAGTTACTTATATTTCCTGTTCTTGATTGAATTCCACAAACATTTCATTCTCCTTGTGAATTTTTTATTTATACTTTATTTTGATTGTAGTGAATTCCTTCCTTCCTGTTTTTGAATAAACACCAGAATAGATCCAGAGAGGGATCTTTTATAAAAAAACATGTGTTCTGTATGTCATGCAAATTATGTCAAATCTATTACAAGAGTAGCAAAACTATCTGTGATTTTGCATATTGTCCTAGGAGTGTCTGTGTGGTATTTAGTTGCTCTGTGTGGTTGAACCACAGCACATCCACACATACTTGCATTTGTATTTGCCTACTAGAGGTAAATATAGCCAAAAATATCATCCAGAGAAACACAGTTTGAAGAACAGCTCCTTTTGGACTGTAATGCCACTAACATGCCTCCAATACATAACTCACCTTTGGAAGCAATTTTCTCCTCCTTTATTCTAGCATTTTTCTCTTGGTCAAATTCTACTTTATATCCCAAGATTTCTGTTTGCTATGTTTTGGTGGTTGAAAACCCGCATCTCCTTCATTTTCTTTCTAAAACTGGAGGTTCACATCTCCTTATGCAATAGCTAATGGTGTTATAAATTACCTTGAGCAAGGCAGAGAAATATGAAAAAAGAAAAGAAAGTGCTGTCATTTTCTGCCTAGAGGCCAACAGCTTCACTGAGCCTGATCTGGGGGAAGTGGAGCTCAAAATACAGAGTTTCAGGGAAGAAAATGGATTTTAAACCTTTCCTTATGTGGAGTCGATTTTAATGTGCAGATAACCACCAGTGACTGTATTGTGTTCAGGACTTCAGTCTTAAAATTCTTTTTGCCCATAAGAGATGGAGTTTATCAGTAAAACACATAATCCTTTGAACCAAGCATGTCAGTAAGTGTGCTGCTGTAGATATGTGCCTAGGGAAAAACTTTTCTGTGATTTAAGTTTCGTTTATTTTGCTTAGTGTTTGTGTATTCGGGCAAAAGAAAACAATAAAAAAACCTAGCAACCCTCTTATTTCTCCCCTTAAGCTTCTTTCTCATTCATTAATTTCCTTTCCTCCACCTCAATCCTAACACTGGGTTGAAATGCATTCACTTTTGTGTTTTATACTAGGGTTTTTTTGCAGCTAGGCTTTGAATCTTTTAGGATGGAAAGATGGTGGTAATGCTGGCAAATGCTATTCCATTGTCTTTTATTCTGTCAGGCAGATGCTCAAAAATTAGGAAGTGCTGCTCAGAAATAAAGATCAACCAGTAATCTTGTCAGACTTGTTAAAATGAGGTTTCCAAGCTGTGGAGTTTAAAATTCAGGATCTCTCTTGGTTTTATTACAGCTCAAATCAATCTATTGATAAGGGTGGAGGTCATTAAGCATGAGAAGGTCTCTTTCTGATGACCTTTGACATTCAGCTGAGAGGTGGAGAGAATGAGAAAGCAGAGACTCTCCTGTGGAAATCTCAGAGGCACTGCATTTCTAGAAGTTTTATAAGAATGAGCAGCTGGAAAGAGGAGATCCTACTACTGCCTTCACTGAAAGAAGGTTCCTTCCTGTGAGCATTCAGTCCTTATTAAACATAGGAAAATCTCCACAAAGGGAGACACAAATTAGTAAGGGTTTGGTCTTCATTACTTTTATTGGTTGTGAAACTACTTCTCAGTGTTTAGCAGGTTCTTGAGCAGACTTCTGTCTAAATAACACTATCTGCTCCTTCAGCTTGAAGGAGAAAAATAACAAACCCTGGAAGAGTTAGAGGGCAAGAAAATGCATTTCATATGTCAGTAGCAATGTGTACCTTACTTTTTTTTTGTCAGCTCGTGTGATGATTAGATTTTTTTTTTAAAAGTGGTGGTTTGCCAATAAAGTAAAACATCTGTCTTTAGAAGTTGAGAGGCTGAGTCTGTTTTCCAGCCTTCTTTAATTTACTGATTTACCCCAAAACATAATTATTGTGATCACAGATTTGCACACTTAACCACTTCAAGGTAATGTTAAAATAGCTTAGATGACTGTGTGCCAGACTTATGTACTTATTCAGCTGAGTTCCAGTCAGCTCAATTCTGCATATTAAATTTTAGAGATAAATTCGATCTTGGCAAGCATGAAGGTCTGGGCCTTTGTGCAAATGACAATTAAAGGTCAATACCACCAAAACATAGCAAACAGAAATCTTGGGATATAAATTGGCTCTGTCAGATGTGCTTCAACTTGATCTAGCTTCTCTAAGTGCAAAATGGCAGGAAAACTGTATGGATTGGTTTGAGTAAAACATTGCAAGTCCTCTGGAAATGAGTGAGAACTGATCACTGATATTTTGCTCCAGGCTTCTTTCTCTTTTAACTAGCAGGTAGTTCTACATCTTTGTATGACAAAGAGATGAAGATGTTTAATCTAATATGAATGAGGATTTCTGTGCTGTTACCGTCTTGTAGCACAGGAGCAAGGAATTTGCAGCTAAGGTTTGGGTTAAATTCAATTCACATAGTTTCCCACTGTGTGTGTATCAGAGTAAATATTTCCCTTAAATTGGTGTTAGAAAGAGCAGTGTGTTGGAAGAGATTAATCTCAGTCTTTCTGGTCTGGGTTTCTGGAGCCAGGGCAGGGGTGATAAGCACCTGATGAGGAAATCTTGGTCCCTGAAGGGTGAAACCTGTACTTAATGCATCCTCTGACACAGCACAGGAGAGCCCAAGTTTGCCACCACATGCCCTGGCACTGAGCTATTCCAGGGCATGGATACTCGGGCAGCTCTCCAGGAGACTGGCAATGTGCTGGGCATTTCCCTGCTTTGTGCATTTTTCAGCGTAGTCTGGGAAGGCAGGAGAGGAAAAAAGCGATTTACACAATTTTTCTTATCTCATCTGCAAAACCTGTGATCTCTGTGGGTGTGATAATTGCTTGTGGTGCTACTTTCTCTAAAGATGATCGTGTCTGCAAGGCAAGTATTCATTAAAAACCACTGATTTGTTTAAATCTCTTCAGGTTCTTTTTCCTAGGTTGCCCTTAGAATTTTTACATTTGGAATAAAGCAGTAGACCATGAGCTTAATGCCAGACTCCCATTCTCCTGTAGTACAGCAAAGCTGCCCTTGTAGACAGCAGGTGGGGATAAGCTGGATGCTAAATGCTTGACCAATCACCTGAGGAATTCACAGATAGCTGGGGAAACCAGTGTGATATTAAAGAAACTTTTCTTGAAGAAATTGCCTTGGAAAGGAATGCTTAATATTTGACTTGAGTTGGAAGGAAGTCTGAGCACACAATTTAATGGTAGCCTCTGTGATGCATTGAAATCTTTATTTTCTGAAATTAAGAAATTCTCTAATTTAGAAAATGAACATCTATTTCAGAGACAGCTCCTCTTTTGATCATCTCCACTGACATGGTGTGTCTGTACACAATGATAATTTATTATTGATTACCTGCAAATTAAACAATGAGAGACTTGAAGCGATCCCACGGAACACAGCTGGTGACCCATCCAGTACAGGAAGGTCAGATTTGTGCTCAAGAATTCCACCATAAACAGAGCAGAGTATTAGACCTTCAACAGGAATGTGATGTTTCAACATGTGAGTTTGGTTAATTTTCCTGGCAGGATTTTCAACAGAAAATTTTCAGAAAAAAATGATTTAGCTGGCAAACCAAGATGTGCATGTGTATCCCCACGTTGCTGGATTTAGATGGTTATTTTTGTTCACCTCAGAGAAAGCTCTGTTGCTGATGCTGTGGGGGTTGTGTGAGGCAGCAGAGCTCTCAGTGGTACCAGCAGAGCCATCCTGCTGCTGGCCTGTTTGCTTGGTAACAAATATTTCAGTCCTGGTTTTTCGAGCCTGCAGCTGGGAGTCTTTGGCTTATCTGCAACAGGAGAGCACAGGCAGTGGCAGAACAAAATGCACTGTCCAGTGGTCACTTCAGGAAGCACCAGAGTCATCCCCATCTTCATTTCTCTGCTGAGGCAAAATTGCTCACGAGAATGCAGCATTTTGTGTCTCCCCAGAACCAGAATTGGGGTCTACAGTTAATTTTAGATCATCCTGTGCATGGTTCTCAAGTGGAACTCAAGCATGTTGTGTGTACAGCCAGTGCCAGTATTTTCTCTGGCCATAGAAATGATGGGAATAGGTTGTTGTTTTCTGTGCTGGGGCTTGCTGAGCCCTAGATGTGCCCCTTTGGTTGGGTATGGGAGAACATCCACTCTCATTACAGTCAAAATAAGCAATTCAAGCAGTCACAGCTGCTCCTGACAGAAGTGGGCCACAGTGGGATCTTCTGGGCACTCCAGTTACTCTGGAGGGGCTGGAGACTCCCACTCCTCTTCCCCTGCAACACAGGGAAGGGGAACAAGCAGGAGGAGCGAGGGCATCCTGGGCAACCATGCCCAGGAGAGGGCTCAAGTCTGCTGCCTCAGATGTGACATGTTCAGGATTTTGTTGGGGCTTTTAATATATTTCAACCCCCTTTTTTTGTTCTTTAAGCCATTGAGAAAGGGTTTTGAATGCTGCTGTTTTTAATCACGTCTTAGGTTACAGAGAACACTCGATCCATCAGCGGACAACCTACATCCATGTGTAAAGATAGTGTAAGGGTTTAATATGTCCACAATATTTTGTAGCTGACTATTTTATAGCCATCTCTCAATTAACTGGGGTGTGAAGAATAAAGGATTGTGCCATTTATTTCCAGTTGATGGGAAGAAGGTTGCCCTGTTGTTTCCTGCTGCTTTTTATTTGCACGTTTGAGATTAGCCCTGTTCTCAGGAGAACAGCTTCAGGCAGTGGTTTGTACCATGAGCTTCTCTTAATGGCTGCTCTTCCCCTACAGTTCTGGTAATCTGATTTTAGAAAACCTTACTGAATTTCAAAACCTGTCATGTGAAACACACAGCATGGCATTAAAAATAAACAGGATGGCTGAAGCCAGACAGAAAAGCATGCTTCTGACATTCCTGCCTGTGGTAGATGAATATACATATTTATGTGTCTCTATATATTGTTAGGGAATTAGAGATTATTTAAAAGACTGACAAATTTTCAAGTTAAATCCCCCTGTCTACTGAATTTATACCATCACAATGTAGTTCTGCATGCAACTGCTTCTCTTTGCCCCTTTGATGGTCAGGCTACATATATGCTGGGCCAACAATTGCAAAATTTTTATGTATTGCTGTTGGTTGTGCTATTTTAGTGTGCTTATATTTGGGTTCTGTACAAAGTAATATTCATTATATCCTGATAGGAACACTTAAAATTTCTAACTAATTTAGGCATCCTGGGCTGCATCAGAAGGGGCGTGGGCAGCAGGGCAGGGAGGGGATTCTGCCCCTCTGTGCTCTGCTGAGGCCCCACCTGCAGGGCTGCATCCAGCTCTGGGCTCCCAGCATGGGAAGGACATGGAGATGTTGGAGCAGGTCCAGAGGAGGGACACCAAGGTGATCAGAGGGATGGAGCACCTCTCTAATGAGGAAAGGCTGAGAGAGTTGGGCTTGTTCAGCCTGGAGAAGAGAAAGGTTTGGGATGACTTAACTGTGGCCTTCCAGTACCTGAAGGGAGCCTACAGTAAGGATGGAGAGAGACTATTTACAAGGACATGAAGTGACAGGAAAAGGGGAAATGGCTTCAAACTGAAAGACATTACATTTAGATTAGTTAATAGGAAGAAATTATTTCTTGTCAGAGTTTTGAGGTGCTGGAGCAGGTTGCCCAGAGAAGCTGAGGATGTGTTCCATCTCTAGAAGTGTTCAAGGTCATGATTGATGGAGCTCTGAGCAACCTGGTCTAGTGGAAGGTGTCCCTGCCCGTGTCAGGAAAGTTAGCACTGGGTCATCTTTAAGAACCCTTCCAACCCAGACCATTCTATGATTTTATGATTCTTCTCTGGCTTAAAATAATTTCTGTCTTCAGCCCTGTTTTCAGACCATAACTCACTACTGTGCCACTACCAACTGGGAGTCCTATTGCTTGAGCTGCCTCTTTTTTTGTCTCCTTCTTTTGCCTTATCTGTTATCTGGCTGAACATTTTGTGCCAGCTATATGGATGCAGAAGAAGAAATATGATGGCATTATATGGAGTGGGGAAAATATAATACAGCATTTAGCAATCTGTGCCTTGCCCAAGAGCACAAATTTCATCTTGAAATGTCTCAGTGTAAAAGAATGTGCCCCTGGCTTTCACATAAGTGATCAGTGTTTGTGTGCTGGTGTCTTAGTGGAAAACACTCAGAACATTTTCCATTTTTGTCATCAGTATTTCACACCAGCCTTGACTGAGTGGTGATTTTTGGCAAGGGTCAAAATAAAGGACAAAAATGAACCTAAGTTCAGATGAAGCTGACTCTGGGGTAAACACCTGGCCAAGAACTGATTGCTCTGAATACTTGTGTATTTGTGTGCATGTGGGGAACAAACATATCCTGCACTCCTCAAAATTTTCATCTTAGTGCACTTTTAAAATTTTAGTGTACATTTTATTTTTTATTACAGTATCATACACTTTAGTTGAGTGAAATAGTTATGTTTTCTGTGCAAGAAAAGGGTCTTGTGGGAGTTGCAGTTTTTTTCTTCCTAAAATAATTTTGAGGCTTTTAAAAGATCATAAAAAACCAAAAAGTCACTTTTGGTCCACACTGGTTTATCCGTATTCCAAAACACAAATCCAAACATTTGCATAGTAGTGTGTTATCCCCAGATATTTCACTCTGCTTCAAAGGAAGAAAACAAATAGAGAAGCTTGTTGTATTTTCATAAAGTCATTTGTTGAAGTAGGTCTTAAGGGAGTAGTAGTTAAGAAAAAAAATACAATTTGCAAAATTATTATTTCTATTATTTTAATAGTAGGGGGAAATGAAAATGAAGGCAACTGTGTTTAGGAAGAATGGTATTACCCTTGATTGTGCAAAAGCATGCAAGGGCTGTTCAAGAGGAAAAGATAAAAGATTCTTCTATGTGGGACAAATACAGTTAGGGCAACGTGATTACAGCTTTATTGAATAATGGGCTGAAGTGTGAATTGTAATTTCTAAAGTGACTCTTTAAGCACAGATTCCTTTAGCCAAAAGGAGCAGTACTGCTTAGGAACTGCTGGAGATGAAGTTTGAGAAAACCAGGACATGTAATTCTCTCCCTGTGAGTATAGCTTAAGAGTCGTAAAAGAGTTGAAAAGGAGATAATTTTTTCTTCTCCTTTAGGTTTCTCTCCCTCTAATGATGGAAGACTTGTTTTCCCTACACCCTACCTCTGTATGTGTGGGCCTGTGCATGTGCTTGATGAGCATGCAGAGAGGTGAACAAATTGATTTAGTTTTAATGGTTTAGCCCATTAAGGCACCTCCTCATTATCCCAGTCCTTCTTTTGGATATTAATGTTTTTGCAGAAGGAATGACAGAGCACAGTATAAATTGCTGCCTCAGCTTCCCTTCTTCACAGCCCAGATTGTTGATATGTGTGAGTACTGAAAGTAATGAAAGAAAGATACTGGAGGCATCACACGTGAAATCTTTCTTTTATAAATCAAAACACCAGAAAATTAAACAGAAAATGCTCCTAGAAAAGATTCTTTCCTTCTGACTCTTTAGAGTGATATATATATATATATATTCTTCAGTGAATTAAAAAAAAGGCAAAATGATTTTAAAATTTTATTGCAATAAAGCAAATTTATTACTTTGGATCAGAATTCAATTATTTTTTGTATTTTTGGCCCTCCAGGCAGGATCTCTAACACTGGCACACAGATAGATGTGACTGACTTTATGTATCACACCTTTTCCATTTACTTTAATACAGCTCTCCTGCCCTAGAGAGAAACAAATTTATATGACTTTCTGGGCTTGGAGCTGAGCCCTAATGTAAAATTCACTTGTGTGCTGGTCTTGGCTGCGATAAAGTTAATTTTCTTCACAGTAGCCGGTATGGGGCTGTGTTTTAGATTTGTGCTGCCAACATTGTTGGTAATTCAGGGGTGTTATGGTCATTTCTGAGCAGGGCTAACATGGAATTGAGGCCTTTTCTGCTGCTCATCCCACCCCACCAGCAGGCAGTGGGGTGCACAAGGAGCTGGGAGGGGACACAGCTGGGACAGCTGAATGTCCAGGAGGACATTCCATACCCAGTGGCATCACACTCAGCATATTTAGCTGGGGGAGGAATGAAAAGGGGGATGTTCAGAGGGATATCATTTGTCTTTCCAAATCCCTGCTACATGTGATGGAGCCCTGCTGTCCTGGGGATGTCTGAGCACTTGCCTGCCTTTGGGAAACAATGAATGGATGCTCTGTTTTGCTTTGTGTCTTTGGTGACTTTTGCTTTCCCTGGTAAATTGCTTTGATGCGAGATTGTCAGAGCTTTTCAAATATTTGGTGATAGTCGTAGGCTGGTGTTTATAGTTTTGGAAAATATTTTGAGAGCTTGTTTCACAGTTTATCCATCTGGGCTTAAGAATTGTGACTTAAATGAAGAAAAAAAAATCATATTTTTATAGCTGAAACTGTTTATTATTAATTACTGTTACTATTGTTTGGGCAATGATTCAGACTTAGGAAAGAATTAATAGCAAAACAAATGTTTTAAGCACAGGCTTTGAGATATGGCTATCCAAGCAAAGGGGAGTTGTTCTGCTCCTCTTGCTGCCACTGGCAGACCAAAGTTTTACCTGGTGAAAATGTGGTCTTTGCTGAATCAGACCCTGAATGAGCCCCTGGTTCCCTCTTAACCCATGTCAGAAGTGAGCCCTGTCACCCACTCCTAGGACAGTGCAAAGCTTTTCCCTAAACTGGCTGTAAATGAGTCCCAATATTGGTCCCCACCATGCCAGTGTCTATGCTGAAGTAAAATTGACTATTTCAAAATCAGTCTTGTGAAAAATAAACCTGAGGAAGCTCTTAAAAAAAGAAAGAATCATTTCCTGCCATAGTTGTTGGATTTTGGAGTGGCTGGTAAGTCTTAAGATGCGTGAAAAAATGCTGCTGGTAATGTGTACAGCTCCTTTCTAGCAGCACAGACATCACTTGCCCATTTCTGCCTTCCCCCATCCATGTAGCTTTTCCTAGGAAAAGCAGAGTACAGCTTCCTTCACTCACCCCTGGTTCATTGGGAGACTCTGTTTTGACCTCCAGGGTGGTGTGTAGCACATACCCTCTGACAGAGGACTGGGAATGCACAGTTTCAGTGTTTCTGTGAAGGATTCACCTGATCTTCCAACAGGGTTTTGCAGAGCCCAGTTTCACTGGCATTGCAGTGAGGCAGGGCCTTTTGGGGGGATTTGGTTTAACACTGAACACTGGGAATATATATTTTATGGTTCCCTCAAATCCTGTAGGTTCTTTTGCAGAAATAATAAAATAATAAAATAAAAACTGCTTAACTGAATAGAAATCTGTGTGCAAATGAATCTTGCTGAAAAATGCTGCTTGTGTTCCAGACCCTCTGTACTTTCGGTTGTCACAGGAGCGATATATGAGAAATGACAGTATAATATTAATTTAAGCTCCTTTTAGGACTTACATTTTTGATTAAAGATTGATCCTTTGTCACTGTCAAGCAATAAATCTGGATAATGCCATGAGAGAAAAGCATTTGCTCACAAGATCAAATCCTCAGCAGCTGTACAGTGCTTTTTAGAAGCTGTGCTTATTTACACTAGGGTGAGTATTTGCCCTGTCATATTTATTGCAGCATGAGTGTTTTGATCTGAATAAAAGCAGACCCCTGTTCATCTTCAGGAGAGTGAAATAGGCCCTGGGTTGCCATAAACATCTGCAGCACCTCTGGCCTTGACAGCTGTCTGCTGAAATTATGAGTATGCCCTCACCTCCCGTTTTTAATGGTGGTGGACAGTACATTTCCATCTGTTATTTCCTTTGTACTTTTTTTATGCTCTTTTTATACCCTTGTGTCGACATATATCCAGATTTATGCTTATTACCCAGCTGTTATTCCAGGAAAATGCTTTTTCTGTGGCTAGAAATGCTTTTGAAGGGCTCCTGTAGTGGTGTCAGGGTCTCTCTGGCCAGATGCCACCATTGTCAGGGCACCTGGAGCATCCTGTGCCCACCACAAAATTAGTAGGGCTTCTCTAATTTATTTTTCACCCTATTTTGCCAACCCCACTCTCTTCTCTTTCTGAAGTAAAGAAAACACATCTGCTAAAAATTGTGGGGATGGGTGTAAAATGAAGACCAAGTAGTTGCTCCCACCCAAGGGAATCCAGAGACAACAATGAGATCTCTCATTATGGGATTTGCTATTTGAGGTGGTTATATCTCGGGGTGAAGTCCTGCCTCTGAAACAGGATCTAAAGTAATTCCATTCATACTGGAAAAGGATGAATTGAATACAGATGCTTTCGTTATTATCATCTTGTCAATGATTTGGGGCAAAACATTAAAAGCCCAAGGTTTATATGGATTTTTTAATCTGAAAAGGAAATCCAAATAAGGGTTAAGAATTTTTAGGGCTGATGATTTTTAAGAATTATTTTTATTGAGGGTTTGAGCAATTGAGTTTAAATTTTAAATGATTCTACTCATAGAATTTCATTCCTTACTCTTAAAATAATCCACCCTGAAATGAAACAAAACCACTAAAAAAGCACCCCAGCAAAACATCCCCAGCTTTTCTCTCCTGATATAATGTGAAGAATCAATCTTTCTTATGTAGGTTATGTTTCTACTGGGGAAGATAAACCATCCTAATTCTTTGAGGACTGAATTTGGAATTTTATTGTAAAGATTCATTTTTAGCTTAATCACTTGTTGAAGAGCTTTATAGTCATGTGAAGAAAGAAAGAAAAGTGCTGAAATATAAAAAAATCTCTTCCATAAATAGGATCATATTTCTGTAAGAGTTTTTGTTATTTTTTCTATATTATGTGTTTAATACTCATTCTCCCCCTTCTTTGCAGTGCCTTTTATTGTAGGTATGAAAAATGGGAGGAGGCATCTTGTGTAGCTTGACCTAAGTTTTGTTGGCAAGTTATAGTAAATACCCATTGATTAACTTAACAAAAAGGCAGAAAACTTCAGAGCTCCCTTCTAACTGGTGAACAATTAGGGCTGCCACAGCAAAGGAAATAAGTCTCCTTTGATATTTGATATTTACATTATATGTACTTGATATTTACATGAGCAGTAATATTAACCATTACCACTTTCACATCTTGTAAAATTGTTCTAAGATAATACACATTTACAACCAAAACCAAAAACAATAACAAAGGCAGCTCTTACAAAAAGAAAATAATTAGCCTCCATCTCTACCCCTCTATCTGCTAATATTATTGAAAGCCACCATATCTATATCTGCTCATGCAAGCTTCTCAAATAGCTGTTAAATCATACCAAAATAAAACCCATAATTGGCTGATGCAAGCTTCAGGATCTGTTCCAGCTGATCACACAGACAAAGCACCCTCTGATCCCTTTTCTTGCATGTGTTCTTAATCCACCTCTTGTTGTTTTAACCTTTAATCTGCATCATGGTTCCACTGCTTGCTTTATCTGTCTATCCTGTGATGTAGATCAAGTAATCCAGAAATGGTTGCAGAAGTCACCAAGTCTTAAGTAACTGGGACTATTTGGGGCTATCAGGATGGGTTTTCCTTGCTGATGTGGTGGCTGGAGCAGCATGCTTGTATCTTCCTGTTGGGTTTAGATTTTTCATCATTTTAGATTGCTCTCACTGTAAAGGTACCTTTCCCAGAGATGCTCAGGTCTGTAGCACTTTGTTGGTCAGGCCGGAGATAGGGCAGAAGGGCACAGATCTGAGATCAAAGGCCCTCCTCCTTTTAATGTTTGAAAAAGTTCAGATCAGTGTTTCAAACTGTGTGCCTGGCCGGTCTGCGCTGTGTTGCTGAGATTGGATTTGTCCAGAGGAAAATACCTGAGAACTCAGAAGCTTACCTCAGTGTACAAAGCTGAGCTAAGAATTCCATTAGCACAAGTTTGTCTGTGAAATTCTTGGCATCTCACCATCTGGGATGTAGAACTGGAAGACCCTTATCTGAACTTTTCAAACATTAAATTTTTTTAAATTTTATTTTGGTATTTCAGTGATGAGAGGTTGAGCAGTGGAGTAATTTGTTTTCATCATTTTATTCAGTTCATTTCCCTCCCACCTCAAAACAGAGGCTTAAACCCTGACAAGAAAAGCTGTAGATTTACTGGGAGCAGAATGAGTGGATGTTAATGTGAAAAATCTTGTAATAAATGTGTGGATTAATTGAACAACTGCATTATAAAGGAACACTTTTCATCACAGGGAGCAAACAGGCAAGGACAGGTGGCCTTTTTAATGCAAGCTGATGATTAATGTGATATAGTATGAGCTGAGACATGTGCTGATAGCCCACTAAACCTCCTCCACATGAGTTCTCATGGGAGTCTTTAGAAATGCATTATCTGTCACACAAAATAAACTGGCAAAAGTTTTAGTCAAGATTACTTCTTCTTTCCTGCCTCACTGTTTCTGATTAGACAGGAGTGGCACGCCTGGCTCCAATTCTGCCTCGGAGCAAAGTTGTCTACTGGAAGAAATTGGGAACACTCACTGTACTTGGGAGAGCCAGTGAGATCATCAATTCCATGGAAAGCCAAAAGGAACATAATTTCCAATCAAGGTGAAAGGCAGGCATTGCATTTAGTTTAGTTCGTTCTGGTTAGTTTTCCTGTTTTAGACCACAAGTCTCATTAAAAAAAGAAAGAATAATTTCCTGCCATAGGAAATCAGTTCTTTCAGAACTGCAATTATATGACCCTCTCTACCCAGACCTAGAAAAGGGAACTTTATATATAATTTTGTGGGTTTGTTTTGGTTTTTGTTGTTGTTTGATTGGTTGTTTTCTTGGTTTTTGTTGTTTTGTTTGTTTGCTTATTAAAAGAAAAAAGCAAAGGGGAATGCAGATATTCCAAGTATAATGTAAATCCACCCTGGGCCCCCAGGTTTTGCTAAGAAGCCCAGCAGCACATTTTCCTAACTCATCTTTCTGAGATATTATCTTTCCCCATTCCAACTGGCTGTGTGCACATGGACTCCCGTGAATGGTGATTAATGAAACAAAAAAATGCAGTGGATACTTCAGTGACTTTCTCATTTCCTACCTGGAACCACTCAGCAAGAGCTGTTGTTATGGATGTTGTATCCATGCTGTCTGTCATGTGTGAAGAACATTTCCCTCTGTCTAGGTAAATCCTGGCTGGGTATTTTGTTGCCTGTGTGCCATGCTCTTGTGGGCCTAGAGGGTCTCTTGCTTTATGAACGTGTTGTTAATTATTTCAACTCTCTTAATTCAAACTGTGTGTCTGCAGCTGTTCCTTAAAGGACTATTAATTTTTAAAACATGGATAATTATTTCCATATTCACAATTATTTTAACAAAAGGGAATGAAATGTGCATATTCCATGTAGGCTGTTCATTAATTCCCCAGGTAAATGTGCCCTTTAGCTTTAGCATTTCACTCAAATTTGCCTGCTTTTTGCAAAGAAAATACATTGAGCTATGATCCTGACAACTGCAGTTATGAAAACATATTTAATGTTGATATTAAAATTAGTCTTAAAATATTACTGTGCAGCTAGTTGGTCAGAATATGCAGAGAAACATATTTTGTTTTGATACACATAGCTGCACAAATAAATTACCTATGCATTTGTAATTCTATCTTTGGCATTTTTCTTGAGGGATATGGGTGAACACTCTTAGTAGTCTAAATGGTATTCTTTTCTGCAAAATATTACTGAAAATTAGGTTGTTGATTCTTTAAATAACAATAGCAGAAGGAGCAAATAGAACCAATTAATCTTTATGAGTAGATCGATTTATCATAGTTATCTCTAGATAGATTTATCATGGTTATCTGCTTATAATGCATTCACATCAACCTCTGGAAATGAATTTAGGGGAGAACCACTGCTCAGCTGACTTCCAGTTTGTTTGATGCATCTTGGCAGGTGTTGCCACCTTCATGCCTTCAATAATACTGAAACGAAAGAGGAGTGGGGAAGGGTTTATGTCATGGTTGCTCAGGCTTGAGGACACATGTAAGACTTGGCTTCACAAGGATCTCTCTCCCAAGAGGCTGAGGAACAGCTGCAGCAGGACAGGAGCTGAGCATCCTGCAGATTAGGGCTGTTCTTCTAATGAAGGGAGACCTCATTAGCTTTTGGCTTGTGGACCCTGCTCTGGCTTGGGCCTGGTTGAGGCGAGTTCTTGAGGGAGTTGGTTTTGGAGCAGCTGGGCTTGCACAGTGGCACGTGTTTGTCAGGTACCCCTGAGCAAGAGATTATCCACAGGGGTCTTCTGATTTCCCTGTCCAGCATCCCATGGAAATCAGGCCTTATTTAAGAACTCCTTTCTGTGCTCTGACAAACTGGCTGAGCCAGGTGAAACAGGAGCATGGATTCTGTATTTAGCGGTGAGCCAAGGCCACTAAAGTGCAGAGGTTTTTTTAAACATATACTGGAAGTCAGGCTAAGATGTTGGGAAGCAATTGAGGGGAAAATACACATGAATCCCTTTTTTACACTATTTTTGAGGTGCACCTTTTGGAGTAGAGTCCAGGAGCACATGTGAGTGGTACCAAAGCCAGTAGGTCTAGGAATTGATGCTGTACATCATGGGCCTAAGTAAAAATTACAAGTGCTTCAAGTCTTAGCTGAAATGTGCTGCTCTTTACAACAAAGAACCTCCTGTAACCAGAGCCTTATCTATCTTAGTAGGTGGCAGAAAGAGCTGGTAACATAAATTTTGTTGAAAATATTTTATTTGATGAGTAGTAATATTTATCAAAAATATCCCATCTTGTTTATTTTGAAAGGGTTTAGTGAAATGCTGAGCTCCTAAATGCAAAGGATATAATTGTCCACTGGCTGCTGAAGCTTTTTCCTTCAGAGATTTCTGAAAACTCTCATTCTAACTCATTACTTTCACAGTAATATAGAATTTTTATGCACATTCACAGGCTAAAATGGATTGAGTTGAACACCAATACTGAGGAGAAGTTTTTTGTTTGGACATTCTAGCAGTGAAAAGTATCTAAAAAAAGTAGTTCCTTTTATGAAAGCTCTTCAGACATGCTTTGCAGTCAATAAATATTTTCTAGAAAGAAAAGAGCTCAAGTGCTCTGAACAAATTTACCTACACAAGGTGAATAAAAAAAGTACTGATTTTTTATTAATAAAAAAATGAAACATTTTTAATAAGTTAGGCAATATATATAAATCATGTAACTTAAAGTAGTGTAGTAAAAATTTCAGTAGATTTTTTTTTGCAATTATGCAGTAGGTTGCCTGTGCATGCAACCTTTGCACCAGCAGGGCACACACTCATATTTGCTTGGGATAAGAATGTGGAGTGAGAAACCACTACCAAATGCAGTGTGACTTTATCCCCAATTTCTGCAATTGTTATTCCTGGGAAATTTACCTGTTTTGTTTAAATTTACCAGGTACAGTTGTATCTTCCCCACATTCACCATTGCATAACACTGACTTTTCAAACACTCAGAAATAACTCTTGACCTTTAAAATGGAGGTGAACATTGGGCTTCTTCAATTTTGAGCCATATGCTAAGGTCATTGACATAAACCCAGAGAAGGGTCATGAATGGCTGTGCACTGATCAGAAGACTGTGGTGCAAAGGAACACCATGGAATGTTTTGGCTGTATATGAGGCTTGGTTTTATCACAAACAGTACAAAATAGTCTTAAAAATGTTGGGCCGATGTGTAGCTCAATGTGTGTTGGTAACACTGCTGAAGTCATACAAGGTACACTGAAAAAAAGGAGACATGCAGGAAATTCTTGAATTTCTCCTAGAGTAGTAATGGTGATCCCCTTGAAATCTGAAGTCTGACATATCAACTTTTGTGCTATTGCCTTATTTTTAAACATAATGGATATATGACATGACATTTCACTTGCTTTTTTACTATAATCGCATCATCTGTGTTGGCATGGACATCATTATTTTGACACAAGTTCCAGATGATTTGCTGTAAGGATTCTGCTGGTTTTAGTTGTAATAGGGAAAATAGATGCCATACAAATAATGTGGGGCTGATTTTATAATTCTTCCTCATCCCAAATCTCATTTCATTAATGGTTAAAAGTGA
The DNA here is from genome assembly GCF_023055355.1 of Agelaius tricolor. Classification (NCBI taxonomy): domain Eukaryota; kingdom Metazoa; phylum Chordata; class Aves; order Passeriformes; family Icteridae; genus Agelaius; species Agelaius tricolor. The sequence goes on from NW_027269261.1 coordinate 10,732,019, forward strand.
GGAATTTCACTTGTATGTAGAAAGAGAGTTTTATACACATAGGGATGCCTGGGTGTGAATCTCTGTACTTAGATCTGTAAACCAGAGAGATAAAGTTAACATTTTGTTTCTATATCCATATGTGCCAGTAATGTAATTAATGCTTCCTTGCACTAAAAAGGAAACAAAATGATGAGAGATGATATACAAGCATTCAAATATATTTGTTCATGTAGCAAACATTCTGCCTGCATTCTCCAAAGCCACATTTATACTTTGTCCTGCATTTTACTCCGACATCATTACTTCTGGACACCATCATCTGCATCAAAAATGGCACAAAGCTACCCCTAGAAAAATCAGTTTAAAAGCCAGCAGCTCTCTAAACATCCTCTCTTGTCCTAGGTAGTGGTGTGACCATCTCCAAGCCAATACTGGGACTAGTCTCAGGCACATGCTAAGCCTCTAGTCATGCCTGATAAAACTTGGAAGTAATATTAATTGGAATGGGCCAAAAACCAAAGGCCAGGGACCTTTTTGACAATGTCTTGGCTGTGGTAGTTGTGTTCTCCCACCAAGAAGCTTCTTTGGATGCATTTTATGTGGCAGTAGATATGTAGCCCCTCATTCCACAGTCTGACTCTTCCAGGAGGATTTTCTGTGTTCAGAGTCCAACAGGGTCTGTGGCTGGGTGGCAGACTTGTATTGCTGGCTGACCTATAAGCCTGGCCCTCAGGCGTTTCAAGAAGAACCCAGTGCCTAAATAGTCCTAGAAACAAGAGCACTCTGCACAGCAGGGCTGCCCCAGGCAGACATTTGGGAGTTTTAGAGTAATGGGAATTTCTCACCTCTCTCCCAGCTTTCATAGCTTTCCAGATGTTTGCAACCACAGACACTCTTCCTTCATTATTTTGCAAATTCACGGGTCATTCTTAAGAGTCATTTGTGAGAATCTGCATGAAGGGGTGGCATCAACAAACCTGTGACAGTAGCAGAGATGATAAATCCCAGCTAGAAGTGATGGAGAGAAGAAAGGGAAGGTGCCAACTGCAAAATCAAAACTGCTGGCTCAGACAAGACAGGGTTAGGAAGCATCTTCTGCACCTTTCCTGTCTTTCTATTATTTGCATATAAGCACTTTTATATCAGGAAACTGTGAGTGTTTCCTTGCTCGTCTCGAATTGAGAGACTAAAGGTCAACAGGTAAATTTGCAAAATATTTTCACAGGCTGAATTGGTGTGATTAATAGTGGTTAGTATGGGAATGGAAAGAGGTTCTAGCAGCAGTTTTCCTATTAAGGAAGAATAGAGAATGATTGCAGGAAAATACTCAAGATCGGATAATTTTGGATAATTTTTGGATTATTTGGATAATTTGTTGGATAATTTTTGTTGGATAATTTGTTGGATAATAATAATATTTGTTGGATAATTTTTCTTTACTGTTATGATGTTCTTTACCTTCCTCTTCATTTTATGGGAAATACAAATACTGAATTTTAAAGTCTTTTGCTAGAAATGCATTGAATGTAGGAGGTGAATAAAGACGGAAATGGGAACAGGATACAGAGGATAAGAAAAACAGAACAAGAAAGGATACGTAGAAACTTCTCATATAAATGAAAATTTAAAAACATTAACTTAGAGTCATGGCAGTTTCTATAACTTTAAACAGTAAGATCCATATCATGAGCAATATCAGATCTCTGAAATGCAAACCAAACAATCTCAATATCAAGAGGACAGTTTCTGGACTCCAAACTTGTATCCATAATTTTGTTTTGGAGTTGCTTCTAACTTGAACAGATGTGTTTCATTACACTTTGTAGTGCATTTACTAATGCACTACAGTCTAATATTCAAGAATGTTGTTATTTCAAAAAAAACCCAAATTCAGCCTAAGAAAGGGCAGATTAAATTGTAGAGACTAATCTTGATTCTCTTTCTTGGACATATTTACCACCAGCATGGAAATTCTGTGAAGCCCATGAAAACATAGGAAGTAAATTATTTTGGATTAATCAAATGGGTAGTGGCTTAGTCAAGTCCTAGTAAATGTCCTGAGATTACTTAAGCAGATATGGTTAATTATTTTTTATTTTAGTTGGCTTTCCTTGGCAGTTCTCATGGTCACTATTCCCATTATTTCACGTGCATTACAGAACAAACCTTTGCAAAACTGTGCAAGTAGGAAGATGTTACTACCACATCATGAATGTGCTGTTTTACAGTGTGCACTCCAGAGCCAATCTCACCTCTCTCAGGGGATTTAATCAGAAATTCCTGTAGCCTCCTCTCTGCCACCCTTTTCTACTCCAATTTGGGCAGAGTCTGGCACAGGCAGGCTCCTGCTGTGTTAGGCCACTACTCTCAGCATCCTCTTTGGTGCCAGTTTATTTATGGGATAATGAATTAGGCACAGTTAATGCCTGTGTAGCCCTTGTGAGTTAGAAGCCAAGCCTCTATTGCATGGTTTTAAGATTGATGCAAGTCAGACGTATTCAGTTATATATATATAGGTATTGTTTCTTACTTTCTGCAAAGTCCTTTTTTAAAAGCCCTCCTTGGTTTCTGTTATTCTTGGGCAGTATTTTCACATTTTTAGTCTAGCAAAGGACTTCTTTTACTATTTTAATTTGTATAAGAGTGCCTACTCCCCAAGAAGATGCTAGGCCAGAGATGTATGGCTGGGTGATATATTCCAGATAGGCACAAGTTGTGCCATCATTTTAGATAGTTACTCTATTAGTGAGTCTGTACTAAACTTGGTCCTGTGCAATTAAGAAAGCTGACTGAATGAAAAACAAACCTGCAAGCCAAAAGTAGTTCCAAAAGTTAAGAAAGAAAGGGACTGACACTTGCAGCTGATTGCTGTTTATGTTAGTATAACAAGAGGCACAGTAGCACAATCCCAGGGCCTGGCCTGTGAAGATAGGGTGGGAAACACCTCCTCTGATGCAGAGAGTGCACAAGCAGAAGGTGCAAAAGCATTTGCTGGACAGCAGCAGAAGCTGACAGTGGAGTTGGGTGCTGTGGGAGGGATGGGAGGAGATCTCCATAAGTGTCCAGGCAGTTTTTATGCCTCTAATTCCAGCTACCTGTTCTGGGTAGCAGAGAAATGGGAAGAGGGGTGGGTGAGAATCTTGTCGTTGCAAGTCCCTCTTCTTGAGTCTGATTTTCTTTGAGGTTGTGCTTGTTCTTTGGTGCCTGGTGGGCAGGATTTATCAGCACAGCGAGCCAGCAAGGCGAGTGTCACCTTTGGTACCTCCAGAAGTTCCAGCTGGGAATGTTTGCTTGGAAGGCCCTCCACCACCTCTTGGGATCTTCCTGCTGGATAACCACTGCATAAAAGTGGTTCCTGCAGGAAGATCCTGCAGCATGGGTAGCCCTGGTTTTCTGGGAAGGAAATGAAGTCCTTTTGTGCACAGCTGTGCCCTTGCTCAGAGCTGTAATGCTGCCAGTGGCGCAGACAGCAGGTACTGACCTGGCAGGAGGAGTTTGAGCACTGGAAAGCAAGATGGTTCAGATGAAATAATGAGCTGTGCATTCCAAAGGGGCCACTAATGTTGGATGCCCTACTTTTTTAGGTGTTGAGATGTGTAATGTCTTGGTAAAATGCACAGAGGGCTTAGAAGCTTCCACTGAAGTGAAAATGAGTACTCGTTTCGGCATTGCTTTGCACAAAAGGAAAATAACAGGAGGAGTCTGTGGCTATTTGAGAGATGAATGTTTCAAACCAGAAGAACATTTTTAGCATAGCAAAAAAGACACATAATCACTGTAGGAGTGCTGAGATTAAAAAGGAAAAAAAAGAATGGTGAAACACTTGTGGGGAATAAAATATTTGTGAGCCCAATCATATTATAGCTCATAAAATTAGTAATTATTAATTAATTATGAATTCTTAAATACTACTGCAACTTACCACTGGAAAAGTCAATTTGTGTCTCTGTGTTCAGTGAGCCTGTTATGCCCTATAGCAGCAGATAATCACTAATGTATATAGATCATCATCTGTGTTTGCTGCAAGCAGTTCTGCTGCAGTTTGGAGAGGTTCTGATTGTTTTCCCAAAGTGCTCAGTATGGGGCTGAGTTCCTCCCATGGCTCTCTCTGTGCATGCAAGGAGCTGCAATGCAGTCTTTTAGAGCCCAGATTACTCATTTAGGCTGTGTGTGTGCTACACATGCCACTGGGCTGACTTTTCCATCCCTTCTTTCTGTTTCATTTGGCTTAAGCAGAGAATATCCTTGGGGTTTGTCTGCTCTGTCAGTCAAACAAGGGTACAAGGCTGCTTTTAAATGTAGATTTGCCCACTTTTCCTGTTGCTTTTTTCCAGAAGTATTGCTTAGGTGCAAGCTGAGAGCTGTTCCTGGGGGTATAGTTCCATGTATTTTGTGCTGTATTGCAGGCTGCCCTCAGCCTGGATGAGTTGGACATGGACAGAACACAGGAATGTGCTGTCAGAGAGATCTGTCCTTCCAAGAACAACATGGCCCTTAGTGATGCCCAGAACTGTGAAGCAGAATACAGTTGTCCAGGATCTTGATTTTTTTTCTGTTGAGTTTTTTTCTCAACCTGACATCATGGGTAGTGGCAGAAGGTTGCCAGAAGTACTTGAAAAAAGGGGCTCAGGTGCTACAGCTCTCCTCTTTTGGGTCTCTGTGCAGTAGATATAGAAGAGCTTGCCCCAGTCTGCCAGATCTACACCACTGCATCTTTGCCTTGGTCCTGCAGCAGGACTCTAAGGAAACATGATATGATTGAGAAGATTAGATGTGTCCAGCTAGCTGAACTGCACAAAAGTGGATGACAGATCTAAATATAATATGTTAATGCACTGCATCATCACCATTGTGTGCAAAGCATGTGTGTAATGCACGTGTATAATTAAATTAGCTGATTGTAGTAGCAATACCTTTGATACTCCAGTGCTGTGTGCTTGACATAGAAATGTGATTTCAAGCTTGATGCTTTAATGTCAGGTGAGTTTTATTTGACAAGCTCTACTTGGGCAACTTATTCTTAATAAATAGCTGAGCATAAAAATAAGGTTTCTTGTTCTCAGCAAGGTGGACCTAAGGAACTTGTTACTCTCCAATGGAATTTCAAAAGGAATTAGATAACATAATACCAGATTTCTCTAAAACTCTTCTATCCCCATCCAGGCTGATGAACATCTTTATAGATCAGGATAGCACAGCTTGGGTATAGTGTATTTAAATTATGGGATGGCATTGCTGTAGCCCAGTGTAGCCAGGTTGTAAATGGTGCCTTTTCATCTGATTGAAAGAATTGCTCAGATTTCTCTACCTGTTGATTCTGCATTGTTTTTGAGAGCAGCATTAAGTGCTAACAACTTTTAAAATCTACAAGGGTCCTTATTTTCCTTCATTGAGCCCTTATTTCCATCACTGAGGCCTTATTTTCCTTCATTGTTTAGGAATGGGTTACTTAGCATGATCTTTATTTTCTGAACTACTGGCAAGAAAATAAATGTGCCATCAGAACCTGGAGCTTAGCATTAGAAGTTTAATGTGCATTGATAGCAATATATTTGTGTCTCATTCAGTGTGGTGCCATTGGAATATGCCCATTAAAAGCTTCCTTTTATTAAGATATTCCCTTGATAATACAGCAAGAGATTACAGGTTATGTGTGACAAATCCTCTGCTAGGTATTGTATATACAGCTATGCCTGAAGTAATTAATACAAAATAGATTTCAAGGGGAAACATTAATGTGTCAACATTTCATTTCATTTCTTTGCCTTAGTGGGAACAGAGAAAGCCACTTCTGTTTCTGAAACAAAATACATATGGTGCATGGATTACCATTTTGGGGAATGCTGAGCAATCCATAAACCTGGGTGCACACACTGCAATTGCTTCCAAGGAAAGAATGACTATGGCATGGAGCTGTATTAATGGATCAATTAATCTATTTCTATTTTTTTTTCCTGCTGTTTGCTATATATAAGGAGTATACTTTAAAAGTGATTCCTTTTCCTAATTTAAACATGCAATTGTTGTAAATATAAAGATAAGACACAAAATATTCCCTTCCTAAAATAGGACTGATACTTCAGAAAGAAACCCCAAAAACTATTTCGAGGTGATTGAGGCCCCATGGTAATTTTTGCCTTGATCATGTCTTTTATTGACACATAAACATTATTACTCCTGAACACAGTCATTGCACAGGAATGCTTTACTGGGATGATTATATTATCTAACTCCTAGAAAGAGTAAATTTTAAATTATTATATCTGCTTAAGCCTAACTTGTACATGGGGGTAAGGAGTTTCTCATATTTTAGGCAGGTTTATATTTTACCTATATAATCTAGTAAAAAATAATGGGTATAATGCAAAAAAAGAATATAAAGGTATGAAAACAATATAAGAAGTATAAATCTCACCTTTTTCTGTTAAGATATAAAATCTACTGTGAGTATTGTGGAATGTCATGATCCAAAACCTATGGAGAGCAGAAGAGACCAATCAGGTCAAGGAGAATTAGATACAAGTAATTAATTTTTTTGTTTGTTTTGTTTATTTTTATTGTTTAAAATGGACTTGCTGAGAGAAATAAGTTGGTGGTTGCTGTTCATTTCCTGAGTAACAGGTGACACTCATGGCATCTTTTCTCTTGCTGTTCACAGCTTGGCATCTGTGGAAGGCAGAGGGACATTGCTGTCTTTTTGGAACCCTCAGTGACAGCATTTTCAAGCATTGTTTTAGCTTTCATGAATGTTGAGTTCCCACCTTGGTGGGAGAGAAGGGCACTTTGAGAGCAGATGAATCCCTCCAATATCCTCTGAAGCCTAGTGCACAGATAACCTCTTCTTGTGGGATCCTACACATGGATCTCTTAGCATGGGAGCGTACAATGCTTTGGATATTGCTGGAAACAGCAAGCTAAAACTCCACTTACTACATTTACTTTCAGAAGCTCAGAATGTGGTTTTTTTTCCTTGAGGAATGTAAAACCTCACAAAAGCAGAGGCCACCACAGATGTGTGCACAGGCTCTGTGGGTTATGGCTGTGCTGTGCTGGTTGTGGGCAGGTGCTGGTTCTACCAGAAGCTGGAGATAAAACTCTTGAGTTTCTCTATTAAAATGCAATCAGACATGAGTCATCAACCTTGTTTTTCTTGTTAGGAGCTATTTACGTTGTGCTTGGTACAGCTGCTCTGTCTACAGTTGATGCCAAGCACAGTGTCAGAGCTGCCAGCTCTGTTGGGTCAGAAAAGGACAAATTAAGGACCAGAACAACTGGTTTCGTAAAGCAGAAAATTGGACTTGCAATTTATCTGGTTTCTGCAGGGAAAGACATTTGGTAGAAAGGTCTGTGTGAGGATCTGTCTGTGCTCAGCAAGAGTGTGGAAATGGGTGTGTGGTTTCCCACGTTCCTCCAAGTAAGGGGATATCTCCACCCTGCCCATAACCTGCTCTGGCACCCTCACCACCAACCCCATCTTCCTTCTGGCCATGACCACGGTGTTTGAACTTGTGGGCTTCCAGAAGTTTCCTTCATGAGGATTGTTTTCTTGTAAGCAGTTGCCTGACCTCAACAAACTGAGAGGAAACTGTGAAATGTTGTATGAGAAACCTCCTGTATCTCTTTCACTAAGATGTGTGCCTTCAATGCTGAATGTCTTATTTAGTTGACTCAGAATGTCCATTAAAGTAATAAGGACAGGAGCAACTTCTTAATAAATATTTGCAAGTTTTTTCAGTTCCATGGGAATTCTGTTGACAGCCATTCTTTAAAAGCCCTTTAAAAAGGGTAAGCCTTTGCCAACATCTCCTGTGGTAAAAACTGTCTCAGTCTGGCTTTGTATTGCATCCATGCTTGACTGTCCCTTTTAATTTCCCTTCCTTTAGGAAATATTTTTCCCTTGGCAATGCATAATTGAAACCTCTCAGCTCTGAAAAACAAAATTGAAAGTTTATCAGAGTTCTTAAAGTGCTGATGTTATTTAGGACTCTTTGGTTTATTATGATCAAATAATTTTGTGCTCTTCATCTGTTGCTTTGCTTTACCTGCATAATGCTGTATAGTCGAAGGCAGTTGATAGGTGGTGGATTGTAAACAGGCCTAACTGGCCTGAATGCTCCATTTAACTTAATATTCTATGCCACTAAGCTCTTTATCCCTGCCCTGACCTGCCTATTTACAGAAAAAGTTGGGTTGTTTTTGAAAACCCTTCTTGCATTTTAAAAATGAGCTTTTGGGTTCTTACCAGGTTTAACTTAGGGAATTAAAAAAAAAAAAAAGGCAACAAAAAAACCTGCAAAATAAATCAGGGACAATTATGTCCCTGTGCTAGCATAGGCCTGCCATGGAAAACCAAGAATCTCTGAAGTGAAATGCAGGACTGTGTTATTGCTGATTGTGGGGCTAGTGCAGATTTATATCTGGGGATGTGAGGCTCTTCAAGAAGCAGAGTGGCCTGTGGCGTGAATTTGTATCCTCATAAACTCTCCCTGTCTTTGGCAGTGAATTCAAAGGCAGCATTTCCACAGTGGGTGAGGGCTACTGAAACTATTTTCAGCTGTGCAGATATTTCTGCTACTTTTCTGTGCTGCTCTGATGGGTGTACAGAACACTAATTGTGTCCAACAGCATCTGTGTGTCTATTGGGAGGCGCAGTTTTGCCCTCACCCATGGTGGGATTAAGAGTACTGATGTTTGTTGGCTTGAACTTGGTTCTTGGATGTTGGATACTATTTAGAAACGTTGCCAGTGGTTTGCATGTTGAAAACTGCAGCTGAAGGGGGCTGTGGGCACAGTTTTGTGCTAAGAGAAGCTGGGTCTGCTTAAAAATTACAAGAGGGTGAGTGTGTGTCTGTTAGTCTGCACTTCTGTCCTTGGTGCACCATTCTGGAGATGCTACAAGGCCACATAAACCATGCAGGAATTAAGCTTTGGTGGAGCTTTATTTCCTGCAGTGCCTACTTATTTTTGAAACAAGATCATCTTGATCTAGAGAACTGTTTCTTACCTTCTGTCTAAAGGAGGACTTTGGGGTTAGTTTTGCATACTTGCCATCCTCCGAGTGCCCAGCTGAGTGCATGCCAGGTGAAGAGACCTCTGCTTGGGTGTCTGGAGCAGCAGCCAAGTGGTGGCAGAGGTGCCAGTGCAGCCCTCTGCCCTCTCCTGACCTGGCTGTAATCTCCATTCACGGAGCTGGCTGATAAAATGCATGCTGAGAGTCCTCGTGATATCCCTGATTCCCTCCAGCTCTGCCAAGCAAGCTGTGCAGGCCAAATTATCAGCTCATAAAATCCTAAAGAAGTGGCTCTTCTTAGGTTTTTGAGGGAAGAGATGCTCCTACACATCCCAGCTATGTGTATAGTACACCAGGTGAGAGGATTTTTTTGCCCTGACCGATAAGGAGCTCTGAAAATAATTTCCATCATGCAAATTGGCAAGCTGGAGTACTTTTAGGTAAGAGAAATGATGATAGTAATTTATGCTTATAGATTTTTTTAAAGCAAAGCATCATCATCATGTTTCCCCCATTTTACAGTTGAAGTTGAGGCAGTGAGAGGTGAAAATACTTGCTGCAGGGTCAGAGTCAAATCTGCTTCTCTCAAGGTGCAGTCCTCCTCCAAAGGGGAAAAAAAGCGTTTCAGAACCTCCATTTTATATCTTTCTCTGTGTTCCTGATTGCTGCAGGATTCACATGCCTTAGTGTTTGAAAGTTTACTTTTCCTTGGGATGCTAAATGCAGTTTTTTCTGATAAAGGTGGAAGTGTGGTGTGTTAAAGCAGCATTGCCAGGGTTTGCTTGCAGCTGCAATTTTGTGTGTCTAAACAAGTCCTCAACCAAATGGTCACCCGCAATTATGTTACAGCATCACTGCTGAACTACCCTCTTAGGCCAGGAAAAAAAACCCCATAATTTTCTTTTGTTCCTTTCTGTAAGAAAGAAAAGCTCAAAATTTTGAGTACCGTGCCAGGGGCATGGGGGTCTGCAGTGAAAAGTCTTGTGGGTTGTTTTTTTTTCCTTTTTTGTTGCTTTATGTCATGGATTTAAAGTGGTTTTCCCAGAGGACAGCTGGTTTCCTCTCAGGGAATGGGAGGTTGGGATGGAAGGAGGTATGGACTGGAACACTACTCTTGGCCCAGCTCTTTTGTCATTTTATTTCACTTTCTGCATCACTCAGAAAGTGAAATAAAATGACAAAAAGTAGCTCTGGTCTACTTGTATTGGTCTGAATTAAGGGTAAATGTGGTTCAATGTTAGATCTGCTGCTTTGGATTCAGCTTTGATTATAAAGACCAGAATGGTAGGAACAAAGGATTGCATCATGCTCAGTACAAGTGATGGGCTTTCCAGATACTGAAAATTCAAGTACTTTATATAGTGTCAGATAGGTAATGTCAAATATCTCTGCAGTGAAGCTTTTCTGATTAATAATGGAGTAACACTAATTTACACCAGCTGCAGACTTCTACTCAAAAATTAACCAAAGTGCTTGTTCATTGCTGTTGGCTATATATCAAAAATGATGTTGAAAAGGAAACAGATCAGTAGCAGAAAACATAGATAACAATAATACTCTGCAACAGGGAAAAATACAAAAGTAAAGAAAATAATAAAAAATGCAGTTCACAGCTCAGAAAATAGCACTGAGGAACTGCTGTGTAATTAATAAAATTCACAAGGTGTCAATCAAGTAAACAATCTGGTTTGGGACAGATTGAAAATAAGGGGCTAAATTCTGTCTTTAGCTGCTCATATGTGGTTTTGTCTCCAAGGCAGAATTTGCTTTATAATCTATGCGTGAATAACAACACAAAACAAGAGAAAGGATATTTTAATGGTAGCCACAAATGGCAGACATGAGGCAAATCTGCTAGATTTAGCTCCAGCTTTAATTGAGAAGGTTGGTCTTGCATAACAGCAGCAGAGTGAGCTGCCAATCCTTGGACCTATCCTCTAATAAAATATCATTGTTAACTGGTAGCCCTGATGAAAACAGCATCGGTTTCCGGCCAGAGAATCATAAGCAGTTGATTGCCCAGACATAATGGTAACAATTACCACTAATGCTATGTTGCAGCAGTTTTAGAGGACACAGCAGCATGAGAAAGATGTTCAAATGCCTGTGAAGGAAATATTACATTGGTCTTACCCATAAGAAACTTGATTAGCAAAGAAATCCTTAAAAAATGACTGGATTTTTGGAGTAGGCTAAGAAAATGAATGGAGAAGTGTTTGTCTAAGTTCATCTCACCCTATGAAAGGCAAGAACATTGTCTTGCCTTTGTACCCCTTTGTCTTCCAAATAGAGTAAATTATAGTGGATGAAGATCATGACACTGCTTTTCTAAGATCTTTGGTAAGATTAAAATTGCACATCTAAGATGATAATGTCAGTAGTGAAAGTGGTTAATGACAAGGAAGTTACTAAAACAAAGGGCTGCAAGGCCAGATTCTTCCCTCAAGGCACAGCAGTGTAGTTAAGTGTGTGGCATAGCTTTCATTTGGCATCCTTGGGACTTGAGAAACTGGAGGCCGCGGTAATTTAGAATGTCTTAACAATTCAGGTTTGATACTAGTGGTAAAATTGTCAAAGGACATGACTAAGGCATTTAACCATTAAAGTAAGTGAAAAATGGAAACCAGCTTTTGATCTGCAAGCATCCCTTTGGCAAGATGCCAATAACTGTCTCAGGGTACCCTTTTTTCTCCAAAATCTTTTTTTCTGGGAGTAGGAGTTCACTACCAAAGCCAGTAAGGGATAGTAAGAGATTTTTTTGGGGCAAAAATCCTATTCTCATCCGAAGTGATGCAAACATGAAATTTGTTTGTTTTCCTTCAAAATTGTATAAGTTTTGGTTGCTTTCTCAAGAGCTGAGAGTCATTTAGACACAAGGTGATGAACATGCAGCCTGGGAAGAGGACCGAAGTTTGTGTTGCACTGAATTCCACACGTAAAACACGGAAAAATGAATATATACAAAGTTAAGAACAGAAATAGATTTTTGTTCTGGAAAATCTGTTACTCTTCTTTCTTCTGCTGGTTTTGATGGGGATCCCCTGAGCTCCTTGTCCCAGAAAACAAAATGCCTGTATTCTGGAGAGGAGAGGTTCCTGTATGCCATATGAGTGTGGAGCCTGTGCAAGGACAAACTTCCTGGAGATTTGTTGTTCAACCACACAGAAATGTAGGGACTTAGTGGCACATCTGTCTTAGCCTGAATCCTCACTGACAGGTGTTTCTTTAAAGCATATTTAAAACTCTTCTCTTGCAGGTACCCCACAACCTCCTCACCCATAACTTGCCCTAATGACTTTTTACAGCAAAGGAAATGAATGTTTAGTCTTCTCTATCAGTTAATTTACATTGATAAGTCTTGATTTGAATCTCATATTGGTTTTTTTGCCCTTCCATGGCATCTTTACACATTTTTTTAATGTCTTTTGCTAACTTGTGGTGGAGAAGAGGACGAAGTGCTTTAGTAAGGCTGTTTCTGCACTGAGACAAGGGGAATAACAGTGAGTATCTTCTTGCACTCACTATGCTCCTGTTAGTACCTCTCTGAAAGGCACTTGCTGTTTATGGACTAAACTAATAATGCTGTTTTCCTCCTCCATAGAGGAGACACAGTGTCTCAAAAGCCTCACAATAGTCAAAATCCATCATATCTATAGCTTTTCCATGCTCCACAAAGCCAGTTATCCCATAAGAGAAGTTAATGAGGTTGGTCTGATATGATCTGCTCTTGACAAATCTAAGTTGTCTGTTTCTTTTTGGCTTATTATGCTTCAGAGGATTAAAAACTGATTATTAATAATTTACCCCAGTATCTTTCCAGGTGTCAGTGTAATGCTACCTTGTCTACAAATCCCCAGATTGCTGTTTTCCACTTTTTAAAGCTGCTCACTTTTAGTTGTCTTTCCTCAGGCCTCTGGGACTTGACTATTCTCAGTGAGTTCTTGAAGACAATCACTAATGGTTTGGAGGTTGTTATAGCAAGTTCCTTAAGCACTCCAGGATGAGTTTCATCAGGCCCTACTGATTTGAATTAATCTGATTTATTTAAATGCTTTGCTCTGTGCTCTCACCTGTGTATCTCTCCTCTTCCTCAAGCCAATTGTGCTAAGCATTTTCTTCAAAGGTAGAAGCATAGATGGTGTTAAACACTTCAGCCTTCTGTGTCTGTCCTTATCTGCCTTCACTTCCTTTCAGTCTTTATTATTACCTTTATCTAGAGCTTTTTCCTAAGCCTGAGCAATCTGTGATTCATTTTGTGCTCTAGCTTCTCAAGGTTTATTCCAGGCCAACTCTTGTTCCACACATCTACTGGTGTATGTAGCCCATGTCCATTCAGAGAGCAGACTGGTTTAAATTGTGTCTCTGGTGCAAATGCACTCACTGAGCAGGCAGTCTAGTGTTTTTCTCTCCTCTGCCAGTGTGCAAGTTATACAGTTTGATATACTGGACTTCCTGTGCCTGTTTGAAAATTTTACCCAAGTCCAGTGGATTGTCTAAGACACAGCTGGTATTTCTGACTTGGCCTGCATGTTTTCTTCTGTGCACAAAGGCAGCAAGATGGAAATATGAAATGGGAGTTCACAGCTGAATACAGGAAGTCTGTAGTTTTCAGAACGGTGTGTTCAGGCTGCCTTATAGTAGGGATACTGGGGAATGGCATTGTCTTCTCCATCAGCCTGAAATCCAGAAGAGATGAATGCTTCCAGCTGCTACTGGGACAACTTAGGACTTTCTATAAAGGAAAAATTTTTATAGAGAAAAATTTGGCCTACTGCTTGTGAAATCTGAATGACCTACAGAGTGATCTCTTTGCATCAAGATTTTTGCAGTTGTCACTGGAATTGTAATTTTACTTGTCTTGAAAATACAACATTGGATTTTCAAGATATATACCTGGAGATGTCTTAGAGGATAGCTTATGAAATCCTTAAACCACTGTGGCTGTGCAGCAGAGCTTTGGGAAACTGCATCCCAGTGATGAGGGTTCTGTGGAAGGAGAGGTTTAGTTTGTCCTTATTCACTGGAAAGGTGGGAGGTGTTCCAAGGCTGTTGGAGCAGCTCCTGAAAAGAACTCAGCCAAGCTACTGCATCAGGGTTTGTTCAGAGGACCACAATGGTCCCTGGGCTTCCTCTGGGTTTATCCTGAGCCCACTCCCTCTGCTCCAACCCCATGGGAATGGCAGAGGAGCTGCTCCTCTGGCTCTGGGGTGTGACACCGCTTTGGACTTGTTCTGGCACAGCTGCCCTGTGGGATCAGGAATTCCTAGGAGACCTGCTTCTTTTCTGATGACAGCAGCTGTTCATCAGATGAAATGAAATGCATATTAGGCATTCCCCCACTGCAGCAGGAGGTGTGCAAGAGTCTTTGATAACAGTAACATTGGGAGATGATTTTCTTTTTCTCCTGGTGTGTTCTAAGCCACCACAGTTCTAGTGGGATCCTGGTGCAAGGATTTGGCACCCCTGGATATTGGGGCTTTTGCTGTGTAAAATAGGTAAATATTAATTCAAGAAGTGATTCAAAAGTTGCTCTCTCAGGAAGGAGGCTTTATGGAGGTATTACTGCTTGGATTTTTTTGGTCTGGAAGCATTGCCTGGAGGGCTCAGGAGTCTGCATGTGTTGGTAACAGCAAGAGACTTCACTGCAGCACAGGAGAGAGAATAAGGCCCATTAAATACAACACATTTCTAACAGCAGTGTTATTATGTACCTGAAGTGTTGACAGTAAAAGAGAATAGAATCCCCTTTTATTTTTAAACCTGCGACAGATTAGGAGACAAATCTATATGCAGCTGTATCAATTTGTTACTTCCATTTTGCTTTGTAAAGGCAATTTTGATTGCAGAGCTGTCCTGTGCCATGCTATAGACTCCACTGAGACTTCATGTTGCACTGAATCAGCAGGCTGTCAAGCCTTGAGAATCATCCACTCAGACAAGGCTTTCACTAACAGATAACTATTTCATAGCCAAGAAAATCCTGTTTCTTAGGAATCCGTAACAGTCATGCATTGAAACTGAGAAAAGGAGTAGCATCTACATGTCTGCCTCACATCAGCAACATTTGTGCTCTAGAAAAATGAAAATTACTGGCTTAGTCATTCAAAAGTGTCTCTGTCTTGCAGCAAGTAGTTGGGTGTCCCAAAAAAGCTCAGGAATGAACTGGAAAAATCTTCCAAACTGGAATGTTGCAGAAAGGACTGCTCAGGCTCCTTGGGTGTTTTGCAGGACACAGGTGTAATTTTCAGTTATCTAGCATGTAAAATTTCATCTCTGGCAAAGGGATGCCATGGAAGTCTGAGCTCAGGGAGTGACTCACAGTGCAAATTTAAATAAGGATGTCTGGAGCTGAAAGGCAGTGTGTGTCAAGGAAGGTGTGGAAGCGGTGTGATACCAGAGATATGCTTGTGGGATTTGGTTCCTGCAAGGTCAGAAGTTCCTTAGGTTATACTGAAAAATAAGTAGGGACCTAGTTTTAAAGTCAAGATTGATAAGAAATTAAAAAGTTAGCGCAGAATGCTACAATCCACCATGTACTCTTGTCTGAATTTGTACCAGACACAATCTCAATTGGAAACTAAATGTTATCAGCAGACCCCCCTGAAGATTTGCATTTGAAGCATTGTTTTCTATTGCCTTATGTCTTCTGGAAAGGTTTTTTGTGCATCTGTGATGGATGAATTCTTCAGAACTCAAAAATCTCCCCATACATCACACGACAGGCAGCAAAACCACCACAGGTGCAGTCTTGCTGCATTGGTGGGGGATTGCTTTCAGGAGAAGGCAGTTTCAGTGAGATGGTCTGGGTATTTTTTGGTTTAAAATAGTAATGGGAGATACACTGTAGAGAGCATGGATGCATGTTGAATAAGAAAAATGCCTGATCTGCAGAGGGACCCAAGACAGCATCTTCCTTCCTTTCTCTGGGAGCCTCTCTGCTCGCATGTGTGGTGCTGAGGGCTCTCTGCACTGGTTTGCAGAGGTCCTGCTGCATCTGCAGGTGGATGAGATGCAGTTCCTTTAAGGAACTGAGGCATTTAAAAGTTCACTAAATATTTAAGCATCTTGTCACAAAAGCATGAATTTCTACTCCCTAGTTGCACTATTTGCATGGCATAGGTTGACCTGAGAAAGAGAAGCCTGGAGACCTGGTTCTGTCAAAATCTGTGTTTCTGAGTGAAATGAGCACAGAACCATGGTGATGAGCAGTCTTGCAGGGAATTTCAGCTTTTCCTCCTCCTAAATCTACTTTGGTCCTTGACATTTGGACAGTTGTGGTTTTATGTTCTTTAAATTCCTAGGCAGGAAAGGACAAGGACAGAGCAAAATATGCAAGCACTCATTTGATTAAACACTTGATTTAGTCTGTGCAAACCTTTTGTCTTAGTTAAACATCTATTTGGAAGCTTTGATAGCTTACAAGGTGAGAACATGGATCCAGGGCTCTGGATGTGGTTCTGAAAGTGGCTGAGGAGATGCACAGGCTGAGAGGTGCATTTCAGACCTGTGAAATGTCTTCCAGTGCCACCCCCAAGGGGTGCCAGCTTAGCAAGCACTCGAATTTGTGAGCATCACTAAGGAATGCAACTGTTTCCCAGCAGTGCTGAAGTATGCTCAAGTATATGAAGAAGATGGAATCAGATAAATAATTTAAAGAACCCTGCTTTACCAGTTCACAGCACTGGTGAAACTATGAAACATAAAGGTATTTTCCCTCGTATTTCTTGGCATTTTCTTTATTGTTAACGCCCCCATGCATCTGTGAACAAATATATTAATAAGTACTATAGGATTGAAACATTTGCTCATGTACAATTCCATCAGCTGTGCTGGATAGTCAGTGTGGTTACCAAGTCCCTACAGAAAGTCTCTACTAACAGTTAGCACTGTTATCACTTTGTCCCAAGTATGTAATAATTTCCAGCTTACAACTAGACTTACAGAATTCTCTTTCCAAGCCAGAAGGAAGTAGTCAGACTAATGAGACAATGTGAAAATGGATGTTGCACCCCATTGAACCAATGCTGTGGAAACACATGCCTGATGTACTGCTGAAAGGGATAAAAAACCCCTGGCACTTAAACAAACAGAAGAATTGTTATTTTGGAGCTCTCAGAGCCTTTTGGCTCTGACCTTTCTGAAGGTCTCATTATGGACCTTCAGAAATAAAAGCAGGACTGAAACTGCCATGATTAGAAAACTCTGGATGATTTAAGAGGTGATTGGTAATTGCGTGTGTGCGTGTGAAGACGTTTCACACATTTTGTACAAAATTAGATTATTTTTAATAAATTAAGAAGGATGCCTAGCACTGGGAGCCAGGTGCACTGCCTTCATCGCTCTGCCTGAAAGAGTGGCTGTAAATCTTACATATAAATTTGTTCCTATAGCATCAGGAGCCGTGCATTTACATCTGTTTGCCCTTTTCCACCTGACAGAAGTAAATCACTGAAGCAACAAGCTTCCTTTGTGTGGTGTTGCTTTAGGATACATGTCTGGAAATCTGACAGCTGATGGGTTAAATGTTCAGCCATTAATTGATGTCTTAATCCATTCTGAAGTTTCCTAAAGGATTGTCTCACTTATATACTTTAAGAGTTGAGGAGCATGTAACAGGATGGACAGTGTTTCAGCAGGTTGTGTAATGCAGTCAGTATGAATTGGAGTTCTGTTGTTCCTGATAAATTGCTGTTACTCATTTGGCTGTCTTTCAGGGCACTATTGATCTTTACTAGCCTCAGAGAATGTTCCCAGGTGCATTCCCAGCCTGCCATGCCCACATGGGTCACTGTGGCTCGGAGTGGAGCTGGTGCGGACACGGAACAAAGCTGCGAGCAATTTGGCAAGGCTACACTGGATGCTGTGGACTGTTTGTACTTCCAGTGGTTCAGCTTTAAAGAGAGCAATTCTCTTGTGCAGTCAAGGTTAAAATGAAGGCTATTAATTTCTGAAAAGATCATGAGAACTGGACAAGTGAAGAGAATTGTCCACCGAGGAGTCTATTTTTGTTTTAATAGTGCTCTTTCGGAACAATTTAAACTGAAATCTGAGCAGGCTTGAGATCTCCATTTTATAATGGTGAAGGGTAGTGCAGTGCCCTTGGGCTCTGCTCAGCTGCCACCCTTTGTTTTCAATAGCTCCTGCCTGTGTGAAAGTGATAACATGGTCCATAATGAGTAAAACTCTCTAAATACTGCCCGTGCCTCAAGTACATGAATACATTAGTCATGTAGTGGGATCACAGAAGCAAGGGGGAGAAAGGAACCTCTGGAGATCATCTAATCTCAAAGCAACTGACTACAACAGGTTGATTGGGAGGTTTTTCAGCCAGGCTCTGAGTATCTCCAAGCATGGAGGCTCCACAGGCCCTCTGGACAACCTGTGCCAGAGTTGATCCTCCAGTTCCTTCATCATCCTTGTGCTGGCCCTGTGCTGGTCTCCCTCCAGTATGTCCATGTCTCTCTGGTCCTGGGGAGCTCAGACCCTGCTTGCCCACATTGTATGTGTCTTTTTTATGTTTTTGTTGGGACCTCCTTGTGCATCCATGCAGACCTTTTGCAACTTCATTTTCTTGACTCACTTGGTGATGGAAATTGTGGTGTTTGAAATTCCCACATGAAAAGTCCCTCATCCCCAGCTGTGAAGCAGAATTTACCTTAGCAGCCTAACCTAATTTGCAAGACTACTCTTTCCCCTTGTGCAGGAACCACATGCACGTTTTGCTGGTATTTTTCAAGAAACCTTAATGAAACAGGGCAGACAACTCACATTGTATCCCTAGCTCTGTGGTGACTGGGTTATTCTAAAGGTTTAGAATGAAATATTATTGCCTCATTTTTCCAAAGGCAAAATGAATAGCCTGTTTGATGTCATGACTTTTCACATAGTTAAAAAATTATTAAGGGCTTGGGTTCTGCACGTTTTTCCCTGTCAGATACTGGATTATTTTCTCCATTTTTTTTCATCAGCCTCTGTTTATGCTGTATTTTCCTTTTGGTAAACAGCAAACCTCTATTTAAAATTTGTAGTGTTCATTCCACTGAAGTACTCTGCCAAAATTTCCATATCAGTGAGATTCTTTTTATGGAGCTGTAGAATAATTTGGGTTGGTTAAAAGCACCTTTAAATCCCCCTTAGTCCAACCCTCCTTCAGTGAGCAGGGACATCTTCAACCAGACCAGGTTGCTCAGAGCCCCACAGACCTGACCTTGAATGCTCCCAGGGATTGTGCATCCAATCTGACCAAACTGTTCTGGTGGTTCAGCACCCTCATTGTGACGAAATTTCTTCCTTACACCTTGTCTGAATCTTAATACATAATAGGTTTGGACGCTGAGAAACAAAGAAAAATTAAAATACCTCTGTGGGGTGTTAGGGTCTTTGAGGGGGTTACTGCAGAAGAAGGACTAAGCATTTCTGTTGTGCTCACTCAAGGTCCCAACACAGAGCCAAAATGTGCTTGGAGGCCATATGGATGATGATTAATTGCACTTTCCCACTCCCATTCAAGCTGCTCCTGCCTATTGAACTCTGAGGATTTGTTTATATGTTTCATTTTCACCATTTGAAAGCAAGCTTTAATAGGTGCTGCTCAGTGCAGTAAAACATCACACTTGGTTTGTAGTTACCTGTCAAAGGTTTGTTTACAAGAGCTTTATAAATCAGTCTGTCACATAATAACCCTTTCTTTGGTAAATCCCCTTCTCCCTGTCAGGGAGCAAGGTGAGATGATAAAAGCTTCTGCAGCATGGTGTATGAATAGAGAGCCCAGATAAATATTCCCATTAACTGAAAGAAATAATATTTAGGAAAAAATTACAAAATCACACAATAGATCAGGTTGGAGTGGACCACAATGGGTCACCTGGTCAAACCTCCCTGCTCAAGCAGTCATTGCAGAGCACACATGGCACAAGAGTGTGTCCAGACAGTTCTTGACCATCCCCAGTGAGGAAGACTTCCTTCTCTGGGCAATTTGTTCTAGTGCTTGGTCACCTGCACAGTAAGGAACCTCTTCTTTATGTTCATGTGGAGCTTCCTGAGCCTCAGCCCCTGCCTCATTGTCCCATTGCCCAGCCCCCTGAGCAGACCCCGGTCCGTGCTCTGGGCCCTCCCTGCAGGCCCTGACAGACATGGATGAGGTTCCTCTCAGTGTCTCTGAGCAGGCCCAGTCCCCCCAGCCTCTCCTCAGAGCTGAGGTGCTTCTGTCCCCTCATCATCTTTTAACCATCCTCTAATCATTGGCCTTCATGTCTCCCAGGGCACTGCTGGCTCAGGGACAGCTTGTTGTCCCCCAGCACCCTCAATCCTTCTCCCCAGAGCTGCTCTCCAACAGGTTGGTTCCCAGCCTTAAGCTTAACAATTTAAACAGAAGTGGGGAAAAAGACTGAAAATAGGGATATAGGACAGGGATTGTATGTGTTGAATCTCCATTGGAAACTGCAGAATATGTGGACACTGTTAACTAAGTAGTTCCCTCAGTGGTGATATCAGCCTGCCTGAATCTGCATTACAAAAGTAGGGTGTGTGTGTAAAGATTGCCTGAAAAAGCTTCACTTCCTTTCTTGTAGAGGGGCTTGAATTGAGATGCACACAACAAATAGTGGTTTTAGTATTTTTTTCAGTGTTTTGAAAACTGTAATCAAGAAATTACCTGAAAACAAGTGGCATGTTCTCTAAATTGCCAGTGCACAAACTGTGTGTTTCTGAAACTGAAAACATGCATGCTAAGAGACAGGAAGTAAGTGCATATTAATAAGAATTTTAATATAAGCTAGAACTAAAATAGAGCTGCATGATCACAAAAAAAATCCACAAAACCCCCTAGATAATTTAGTGTAAGTGGGCAAAATGCCTTCAGGACTCAGTATGTGCATCAATGAGATAAGCAAATAGGAAGTTACTGCTCTTCAATTCATAAAATTTTAATACAAAAGATATAAGAATAATGACAAGTCAGAACTAGTTAGGCATTCATCAGATTGCTTCTGGAGAGGACAACAAAATTAACCTCTCTTTATTTGATGATAAGCAAACACAAATGCATAATTTTCCAGTTCACAAACCTTCTGTGTAAAATGCCATTAGAAAAGGAATGCAAAGCTTACTTTCAGGTGCATTCATTTTCAGAGGTCTTAGAGGGAGTTCTAAGAAAAAAAAAGACACCAAAACAAACCAGCCAGAACCCAGCCTGCCCTGTTGTATCATCTGCAAAGCCTCACAGGATCAGACAGATGGTTTGATGCACTGCTCTGACTCAAAAGCTCGGCAGAGTAATGATGGAACAGGACATGGACTGTTCATCCTATAATGATGGAACAGGACATGGACTGTTCATCCTATAATGATGGAACAGGACAGGCTCTGGGTGGCTTGGGGACATCCCTGATGGCCAAGCCATGGTCCTGCAGTGGAGGTGACCACGACAGGACAGTGTGGCCACAGCCCCGTGCCAGCTGTGCAGCTCCTCTGCAGTTTGGCCTGCAAGGGAGGCCATTCCTTTGCATTCCCACCCCACCAGGGAGCACACAGCTCACACTGCCTGGGCACCTGGTCTGATGTGAAGATCCAGTGCCAAGTGCAAGCCCATAACCTTTTGAAATTGCAGTCTCAAATAGCCACAGAAGGCAACCGGGAGCGAGAATTATTTCATTACAGTCCTCGTCTGACTGAATCACTGCTGAAATCACTCAGCTTCTCAGCACCATTCTCTGTTATTTCCTTGTTAGCACATGCCACTGTCAGAACAGAGAGATTATTTATTGCCTTTCAGCACTAAAGAAGAAAGCTAACTGCAGCACATCATGGAAAAAAGGTTATTTATTGTAACATATATCACATCCTTTGCATTCTGTGGAAATCCCAGTGTAAATTTGTTCACTGTGCAAGTATTTGGATCCTCTGGATCTTTACATTAGCTATGTTAGTGTTGCTTGTGTTTCAGGAGATGTGCCTGCAGTTTACAGCACAAATAGGGCTGCTTTGTGACTGCACTGTGGTGTGGATATTGCTAAATGGACTTTTATCAACTCTCCTGGTTCCAGCCTGCCCTTCAGAGCCCAGGGCTGAGTGTGCTGACCTTCCACATATTTATTGTGCTGCTGAATTGGGTTTTGCAGCTGGTGGCAATGCTATAACAGTGAGACTGAAGTACAGTCAGATGTCTGGGGGGGCTTAAATCCAAGGATGTCTAATTTGTGGGGCACACATAGATATATAAGCATTTAAAGAAATATTTCCTGTCTGCAGCTGAAGCTCTATTTAGATAATTATGAGTCCAGTTTTTTGTTATAACTCTAAGTTATTATATTGTCATAACACAGCCCATGATCTCTCTAAGGACTCAAAGACAAAAAATGAGGTTTTTTTACAATTTTCCCTGGAAACATTTTGTACAATTGCTAAATTTTCACTTGACCATAACATAATAGTTCTGCTCTTAGTGTTGACTCCCAACCATGACACAGAGCTGTGGGACTGTTACTACTTTGAGACAATGAACTTGGAAGGGCTCAGCTTTTAGGTTCAGGAAGCCTCTCCCTTCCCACGGGCTGGAGACTATTGCAAGGGTTACAGGGCTCACCTGTTGAGTTATTTCATACCACTGTGACTGACCAGTGGTATGAAATAAGTGATGACCAGACTGATCAATTTAAATCTGGCAGCCAGGCATGCAAGGTGCGCTGGAAATGCTCTTAGCTCTGTCAGTGGTTACACCTGATACACTGACCAGGGCAGGATACATTTTTCTGCCCACTTTTCCCCACCACTTTGGGGTTTAACCACAGTAAAACAATTTTGGCAAAGCTGAACTCTACAACACTGCTAAATGTGTTTGGAAACAGTTGAGGACAACACATAAAACCCTGCTCTGTAAAGCAGGAAATGTGTTAAGCAGCATCTTGGCAGGATTATATTTGCTCCCGTGGCTTCTGAAGACTTACTGGATTCTGATTTTCAACCCTGTTTTCTTCTTCCATGGCTATACCTCCTTTTGAAGTGAGTTGTTGTGCTTGTTACCTTGGTACTGACTTGGTGATAAAAGAACAGATGAAGGCAATGACCCTGCCTGGATGTCTCAGACGTGTGCAATAATCCATGGCGATGCTGAGCATGCCTGGAAGAAGCTCTTCCTCATCCTAGCCTTCTTCACTCTAAGGATCTCTGGAGTTGTTTCTGTAAATTAGAAAGGTTAGCATGCCCTTGAGGTCATGGTACTGCACTGCTTTTGCTAGATACACAGTAAAGTTAAAGAAAATAGCAGGTATATTAAACTTGGTAAATTGTCCAACCTGAGCTCGCAGAGCTACTCTGCAGAGGGATGAAGTCTGCAGGAGGAAATGGGTCTGTTTGCAGAGCTTTAAAACTCTCAGTCAAGCTTTAAAAGCCTCTGTTCATCTTTTCTGAAGACTGAGTTTGACAAAATTGAAATGAAAAGTCTGACAGGGATCAAAAGGGTAAGGCTCCATCCAGGTCTGCAAGATGCTGATCTGGTCAGTAGAATACACATGTTAGTTTGTTGGTTTTTGGTTTTTTTTTTGTTTGGTTTTTTTTTTTTTTTACCAACTTCCCTTTTTCTGTTTAAAAATACATAAATTTTGGAAAATACATTTTCTCAAATTCAAAGCTGAGACCGATAAAGAAAGAGATCACAAAGCCTGGTGGCAAGGCATTCATTTGGGAAGCACAGCTTTGTTTTCCATTCCTGCTCCAGTAGACACATATACCTGTGGCCACTCTTCCTGATGTTATGGTTATGGTGGAGGAGGCCATGTTTTGCAGAAGGAAAAGGGACTTTTCTCTTGCCTTGTGCTGCAGTGGATGTAGGCTCAAATATCCCACTCCTGCCTGCTTCCCCAACTCTTTCCCTGCCATTTGTCAAGGTGCAGGTTGTGCCATGTCTGGGCTCTATGGTGTGGGAGTGCCCTGGGATTTGCAGCCAGGGAATTTCTTTTCAGTGTCATTGCTTCTCATCCTGAGCTGGCATTCCACCCTGTGATTGTCACTGCTGGTGTTAGGATTTATCCCAGTGTCAGGAGCAGCTGCACCATTTTCTGGATGAGAAAAGCTCCTTGCAAGTGAATGCCAGTGAGTCCCCATGCTTGGCATTCAGACCTGCTCTGCTGAGAACGCACAGCGTAAACCAGCAGAGGAGGGCTGGAAAGTCTGAGAGCAGCTGAATTCACAGCAGGTCACTGCTTTCATTTCTGACAACAGCATGCAAGGAATCAGCAGAGATGGCTTAGGAAGCTGCATTTACTTAAAAGAAGAAAGACAAAAAAAGGCAGTGGGGTTATAGCCTCAGTAATTCAAATTTACTCCATAAAACATAGTTATTTACTATTAGTTAACCCTAGTAACAATTATTTAGCTGTTCTTTCTCTTTGAAAATAAAGAGAAGAAAGTTTTAGAAACTAAATTCTGAAATCAGTCAAAAGTAGGAAGATTTAAAATTATCCACCTGAACAGGCAGCAATTTTAGGGCTTTGCGGTGCTTATTTCTCTTTTTTAAAATTTCATTTTTTTGGTTTGATCTGAATGTGCTTCATTCTGGCCAAATACTACTTTGAGTCTTCCATAACCCCCAGCTCCGTTTTGTCTTTTGGTCATTTATCTTGTTTTTTAAGAATTTGTTTAATGAACAAGGTGACAAATGAAAATCAGAAGTCATAAATATCTCCTGATGCCTTTGATAAAATTAATCTTAACATGAGCAAATAACACTATGTGCATTTAGGGATTCCTGCCTACAGGATTTCTGTGAAGCAGAGTGGAGACTCATCTCCATTCTGGAATGATCTGTTGTCAGTTTGAAAATCCACCTTACATCCACAACAAAAACTTGGGAATGTGGCAAGGAACTTGGAAACATCAGCAATGGGAACAGTGTGTGCTTGAGGTGAAGCTAGAACCTGTGGCTCTTCTTGCTGTATAGTCATTAATTTTTACACCTTGAGCAGGATCCCTCCAAGTGGTTTAGTTGGTAAAGTCTTTCTATCTTGCACTTCTTCAGTGAGACAAAGAGCATAACACATGGACTGCCACTTCCAAGTGAGTTAATCTCTAAGTAGATTTCAGACAGGATTGTGGAGATCTGAATGTTGATTCAAAATGTGTGAGTGAATTTCTTTCTTCAGCATTTCTCATGGTTAATGTAGTAAAAACGTGTCTGTTGAAGCAAGGAGAGGAATTTTGGTCTGAAAGCTGTTCTGAAATCAGGTTTTAATATAATGATAGCCTGGCAAAAAAGAATAATTTGCCATGAATATTGTGTAGTTTAAATATATGAATGTATTTCTAAAGCCAGTCTTCCTCCAATGAGTCCAACCAGTCTTCCTTTCACCGAGAGCTTGATATTCAGCAGCACTTCAGAAAGTTCACAGTTGGCTTCCTCCATCCTTTCTTGTCTCCATTTGTTTTTCCCTTTAACTAAGGGAGGAATCATTTTGCCTGCTGAACAGCAGAGCAAGTGAAGTACTGCCTCAGTGTGTAGTCTGTGCTGAAGAAAGGGTTGCTATAAAGGCATTCCTGACGATAGCAATTCCTTCTGTTTGCACACTTGGAGTTGGGAAGAGTGTGCCTTTTTTGGTAGACCATATGTTTAGTAAGTAAATGACCTTGATCTTTTGATTGGGAGAACATCCTTCAAGCTCGTGAGCAGCATGTGACTCATGAGCTGTTGTTTAAGGGTTTCTCCTCTGAGGTTGACTCCTGGCAAACACATTGTTGAAGGTCTCCTTGGAATGCCAGACCTCTCCTATGAAATGCCACGCACGCTGTAGCAGCCACGGAATGACGACGTGCTCTGACGTGCACTCCTCCATCTGAAGTGGTACCACAATGCTGGCCAAGGTTGCCATCAACAGTTTGTTCTGTGTGCTGGTTTTGATTCCTTTGGAGGCACACAAAAATAGCTCCTGCTGAAAACACATCACGTGATCCTGGGTTAACAGACACCCTGCAATGTGGTTCCTCAGCACGAGCAGGTTTGGGAATGTGTAATTCTCCAGTAACGCTCTTTTCGGAGTTTAATAGGTCTTGTGTTATGCATTGCTGCTAAGAAAAAAACCCAACACCTATTGTTTTGTCATCTGTGTGAGGGAAGGACTTGGTGCTGGTGGATCAGAAGCTGGACAAAAGCTAGCCATGTGTGCTGGCAGCTGAGAGAGCCAAACGTGTTCTGGGCTGTATCAGAAGGGGCGTGGGCAGCAGGGCAGGGAGGGGATTCTTCCTGCCTCTGCTGAGGCCCCACCTGCAGGGCTGCATCCAGCTCTGGGCTCCCAGCATGGGAAGGACATGGAGATGTTGGAGCAGGTCCAGAGGAGGGGTCACTAAGGTGATCAGAGGGATGGAGCACCTCTCTAATGAGGAAAGGCTGAGAGAGTTGGGCTTGTTCAGCTTGGAGAAGAGAAGGCTTAGGGGTGACCTAACTGTGGCCTTCCAGCACCTGAAGGGAGCCTACAAAGCTGGAGAGGGACTTTGTATAAGGACCTGGGACAAGGGAAAATGGATACAAACTGACAAAAAGTAGGTTTAGTTCACATATCAGGAAAAAACTTCTTTCCTCTGAGGGCAGTCAAGCACTGGCACAGGTTCCCCAGAGAAGCTGTGGATGTCCCATTCCCAGAAGCCTTGAAGGGCCTGGGAAGCAATCTGGTCTGGTGAGAGGTGTCCCTGCACACGGCAGTGGGGTTGGAACCAGGTGGGCTTTAAGGTCCCTCCCAACACACACCATTCTATGATTCCATGACGTGTTTCTTACCAGTGCAAACATGATTCTTGAAAGCCAGATAATATCTCTACTATCCAAAATACATATTCTTAAAGTCTATGAATTTCTTTGTGCTGCTAAAAATCATATCCGTAGTACTTTGATTTACTTGTCACAAAGTGAGCTTCTTACAGATATTACATCACTGAAAATATTAATGGATTTTCTCATTTTTTTGAAGTTGTTTGTATGAGATGAATGTACATCACATTCCTGAAGAAAAAAACCTTTTCATTACAGTTTAGTATATATAGTATACTGTAATATGTATAATGTATGTAATCTTTCAATTTTTTTATTTTTTAATATCTTCCTTCAGGAAACTAAATAATAGAGAATATGATCCGCAGGAATTCATATGACTCCAGGATATATTTGTCAGGAATGTATTTCTGGAAAACTTTTCAGGGTTTTACTTTCAATATTCAATACTTAGAACAAAAATACTGACAAAAAATTCCAACTAAGTATGTTGATAAAATATGTCAAATGATGAACCTCAGAGGGAAAATGACTCAACTGATTAAATATTTGTTGCACACCTATCTTATCTTGAGAGTTGATGCATGATGCACAAATACAATTAGATAATGCACTTTTAGTTCATATGAGAAAATCTCTCTTTTTTTTTGGTACTTTTCTTTTTTTCCCCTGAAAGTTGAAAATTCAATGACTAAGAGTTGTGTAATATATTTTTGAAAGCAGGAGTTTGGAATGGGAGGCTGTTCAGTTAAACACACACTAGCAAAATCTTTTGGGCTTTTAAAAAGTGTACTAAAAGGTTAAAGATTTTTACCCATCTCTTCTTAAAATGAGCTTTCTGGTATAAAGCATGAATTTCCCCCCCCAGCTTTTCATTCACAGCTACAGACATTCTTGTTAGATATGCTGGTCTTTTCCTAGTTTTTCAAAAGTTCTCCGGAGCTGCCCTTGGTTCTCCAAGAGTAGCACTGCAAATGTCTGATGATCCAATTGTTTCAGTTGGTTACCCAGAGCAGAGCTGCTGCGTGCTGAAAATCTAGCCTAAGAAAGGGCTAAAGCCCCCTCAATCTATAAATTGTTCTGCAGTCTTTTTTGGAACTTGGTCTGGGCCCATGTAAGTGAATGACTGCACTTTTCTGTGGGATACCTTAGCAGCCATTATTATCAAATAATGATCTGATATTTCCAAAAGTGGTATTAAGTATTTAGG
This sequence comes from Agelaius tricolor, assembly GCF_023055355.1. Classification (NCBI taxonomy): domain Eukaryota; kingdom Metazoa; phylum Chordata; class Aves; order Passeriformes; family Icteridae; genus Agelaius; species Agelaius tricolor. The sequence continues at coordinate 10,759,973 of NW_027269261.1, forward strand.
GATACGCAGTTCCCTCTCAATATTGGGAGATATTCAGTTGTAGGAATTGCAAATCCAAATTCCATGGGATGCACATTTACTTTTCCTATTTGGTAAATATTATGAACAAGAGTTTTTATTTTTAAAAATCAAAGAAATCTTAATTTAAAACCCATGTTTCATTCACTTTCATCTTGAGTCTAACAAAAATCCCCATGTTCATTAAAATGAGGACCTTAGGTTTGCCAGAAAGGTTCAAATACTTTATGTTAGGAATTTGGAAAGGGACATTAAAAGAAGATAATTTTTCTGACTACAGTTTGTCATTATAAGCGTGTCACATTACTCAAATTGTGCTTAATTCACTGTAGGTGGCAGGTTTATTTGGTGACATAATTTCTGAGCTTCTCTTTCAATGTCTTTTTTGACTTGTCAGAAACCAGGATTTCCAGTTTCTGAAAATCATGAAGCCTATCTGATCCAAGGGATATCTTCAAAATGAACTCTTGGGGATGTGTTAGTAGCCAGAAATTGGGGTGAAACTTCAGACACACCCATTCTTTAGTTTGTGTAGATTCTTACTGCTGCCTGCATAGAGTGTTCTGGTATTATTTATGATTTTATGGTATTATTTCATTTTGCAAATCATCATTATATAAAAGGATGCAGGTTAATTTTGAATGATGCAACCTGGGGGCTGGAAGCAATTTAGTTGCCTTGATGCTTCTTTCTTCTCAGGCTTTCCTCCCTTTCCTTTTGCTTTTTTCATGTGAGAATATTCATAATGTATCCAGTGGTGTAATTTACTGATTGCATGCACATTGATGTGGTTTTTTCCTTAAAGGACAGGGGTTTTCTTTTACTTATCCTTCTTCTTCCCTTTCTGCTTTAAAACATCCACACCAGCTTTTCAATAACAGGAAAGGTAGAACAAGCCATAATCTTCCAATTCTCTCGTGAAAAGAATCACAGCTGAGGTACACAAGGAGCTTAAAGAGAAGTCCAGTACCAGTTAATTCCAATTGTCTTGGCATTTAATACAGTGTCTGTGTGCATGGAATGGTGTGCAGCTGTTTGTGTTCCAGTCTTACAGGCAGCCACACTGTGACAAGTAGAAAATAGGATAAGGGGAGTTGAATGCATTCTTCCTTGTGCTTATTTGCAGCTCAGTGACAGAGAGCACATGGCCTTCCCTGACACTGAACGCCTTCAAAATGTGAGTAATCCACTGAGGGCTGTTTGTCTGCCATTGTTTAAAGCATCTCCCTTATGGGATGGTCATTTTAAGATTGTCAGGTCTGGCATCAGCTCAGCTGGCATTGCTCTTGTCCCTGAGTGCTGTTTCCTCCTCTCTGCTGGGCTCCAAACTGGAGCCTCATGACTGGCTGGTCAATTCCTCTGAGGATGGAAAAACAGAACTGTAAGGATCTGAGTGTGCAGATATTGCAAATTCTGCAATAGGAATGGTTTTAGAAAAACGACCTTAAAACACCTATTCATGACATGCAACTGTTGTTGAAATTGTTTTCATTACTCGAGGAGCTCTACATGTTATTTAAGGAGACTGTCTTAAAATTACTCAGCTTCCCCACGCCATTTAAAAAAAACCAACTAGATAAAGATGTTTATGAATCTTGTCCCCTTGTTTGATAAACACTTTTCCCCTGAGTTGAATAAGAATGGATGGTATTTGAGGGTTTAATTCTTTACTTTCAACAGCTTCTGTGTATTAAGTCACGTCTTGTGTGCTTGGAAAAGATTCTTATCCAGCTTATGTTGCCCTGTTCCATTATATATGAAAATGAATTCCCTCCCTGCCTCACCATGCAATTCCTGTAACAGTGGATGAGAGGGATGGGAGCATGTAAATAAATCTGCTTTAGAGAAGTGCATTTCACTCAGAATAGGTTGGCAGTTTGCAAATAGCTGAGCAGGGTACCCCAGACAGCAGCGAGCCTAATCTGTGTTAAGGCAGCTCAGTGATTGTGTAAGAGCACCCAAAGGTGCAGGAGGCGGTGCTGGCACGTGCCAGGATTGTTGGCACTGCTTGGAAATGTGGTGAAAAGCAGGGGGATGGAGGAGGGGAAACATCTGAAACTGAATAATGCCTACAGCTGGACATGGACTCTAGAGCTGAAGGTGTTCCAATCATGTCAGGTGCTTTCCCACGAAAACCCTGGACAAATGTAGGACAGCTCCTCTCATCTGACATTATGGGATATCTACATTCCTATGAGATAATAGATTTACACACTGCCTTCAAGTAGTCTCCAGGGTTTAATTCCATCCCTGTACCTCTTTAAACATTTGTCTGGTTTACATTTTATACATGGCTATTTGCTTTAACTCATGTTTTCATCTTGTTTGAGCCAAGAATGATTTTGAGGTAATGGTGCCTTCAGTGTGAGAGAGTTGTTGATGAACCAAAGTAACATGAAAGGGAAAGCAGAAGATGGTTGGGGGAGGCATTAAAAATGAGGAAATGCTGAAGAAGATCCCCTCAAGAGAAGGCAACCAGACATCTCTCAGGGGTACAATACAAAAACTGAGGCATCACAAGTGGAAACAATGGAAATTCCTATTTTAGATGGAAGAAACTAGATTTCACCATGCAACACCAGAAGAGATTGCCCAGAGAGATTGTGGGATCTCTGTTCTTGGGGAGTTTCCAAATTCAGCTGGAGAAGATCCTCAGTCATCTGCTGTTACTTGGAAGTTAATAAGGTTTTGGACAGGTGGTTGCTCCAGCTGATCTGGTCCTGGCCAGCCTGAGTGACTCAAGTTCCCTGCAGCAACCATCCCTGTTCAGCAAATCTTCACTGCAGCTTAGCCCAGGGCAAGCCTAGTCCTGATGTGCACATGAATTTGGGATTAGTCTGCAAACAGTTCTGAGGGTCCGGGACATCTCTCTTATTTATGTTACTTTACTCTCTTTTTTTTTTCTGAAAAAAAAACCTAAGAAAAGGAAGGTGTGTATCCAGGCCTCCATCTTTTCCATCAGGGAAAGAACAGCGTATCCTGGCCTTTTTCAATATCCTAACTGCTAGGCTCAGATTTTCTTTAAGTTGATAACATTTCACAAAGGCAAATTGCTCAGTGATGGTGTGGTTGGGAGGCACTCCCAGCTTCTCAGTGCCCTTTCTTGCCTGCACACCCTTAGGCAGCTGACAGCCAGCTCGATTTTCATCTTTCAGAGTCCTGTCTGCTGAACAAGCCTCATGCAGGTTGATTCAGGAGGATTAAAGGACAAAAAACTGAGAGAGATGGAAAATCTCCAATATAATTAGGAAACACATTTTTTAGTTCCTGCTGTTCTTTCTTATTACTCTTCTTTCCAGTGCATTCACTTAGCTTGCTGCTCTAATTTTGACATTTTTAATTTACCCATTAGCTGTGATTAAGATCATACTGCATTCATGGGGAGTGACTTTGCTTGCCAAGAAGCTTTTCTGAGATAGTGCAGCTCTAACAAGGAGACACACCTCACTGTAGTCAAGTTTAATCTTCCCTAAAATGTTCATTTAGAAAAAAACTTCGTGTTTAATTCCAGCTCTTTCCTTGCTAATTAAATGGCAGTTATATGTCTATACACAAGCAATATAATTATTTAATTACTAGGAAGAGGATGCACTAAAAGACTTGCAGTAGAACAACCCAGGAGGGCAGATTTGATTAACAGTTTCCTGTGTAGTTCTTGCTTCCATCATAAAAAAAACTTTACATGCTGTTTGATGAGCATGTGATACAAAGGGGATCCTCTCTCTGGTGACCAGTGATAGGACATGTGGAAATAGAACAGAGCCACATCAAGGTAAATACACATTGAAAATTAGGAAAGGTTCTTCACTGGGAGGTTGGTCAGTCACTGGAATAAGCTCCCCACAGAAGTGGTCATGACAACAACCTGTCAGAGTTCAAGGAATTTCTGGACAATGCTTCTAGTGAAATGGCTTAATTTCAGTCCTGAGGTGATCCTTATTCAATTTGAGATATTCTGTGATTGTATGATGAAAATAGCTGGCTAGCTAGATAGATAGATAATAAAAAAGCATGCCACAAAGAATCTTAAAAAGGGAACACATCACACAAGTATGGAGCAAACTATTTATTCATAGTATAAATAATCACAGAATCAAAGAGTATGTTGAGTAGGAAGAGACCCACAAGGATCATTGAGTCCAACTCCTGTCCCTGCACAGAACCATCAACAAGAGTTCAATTAACAGACTCCAGTTATCAAATGAACAATGAAGAACTTCATTAATAACACCATCAAAACTGTCATACAGAGACCTCATTTCCCTCATTTCTCTTGTGCCATGTTCTGTGTGTCCCCCACCTGTGGATCCTATGTTGGCAGCCTCAGCGTGCCCCCAGCAGAGCAGAAGAAGGGCTGTAAGAAGTCTTGTAAGACTGTGAGAAGTCTTCACCAGCAGCTGTTTGGTTTTTTTTTGCCTCTTCAGCCTCAAGTCTGGATTTGGTTTTTTTTAATATGTTTTTCATCATAATTTGCTCCCTTTTCCTTGGTTTCCTGCTCAAGTTTGGAAGCTGCACTCTCAGTGTGAGCTAACATAGTTATTGTTTTTATGCAGGGACTAGCAGACTTGGTCAGATTTGTACCACATATTATTACATTTGCAGAATTTAAGATAAAACAGACTAGGGAATTATCACTTGGCAGCTGCTAAGATCTGGTAAAGCCAGCTGTGGCCAAGGCAATCCCAGGCAACTGCAGACTCCATGCACTGTCAAATTAATGAAAAACTATGCCTTTTTATTTTTATGGTGAAAATTGTGGTTTGTCTGCTGTAAGGACAGTGTTTTCACGGGTGGCCCTATGCTCTTGTGCAGTGAAGGCTCATTTATTCCTCCTTGTGGAGAAAGGAGAACATGAACACACTTCTCCCAGAGCAGAATATTACAGATGTGTACATGTGATAGCACAGGCTGCACTACTTCAGCACAGCAGACACCTGAGAGGTCACAGGTGATATCCTTGGTGCCACAAAATGCCTCCTGCCAACTTGGGTGGGTCTGGTGAGCAAGGGTAAAAAAAGAGTGGGATCTTTATTATGGAGACTTGAAATTCTTAATTAGGCTGCTTCTGAACTTGAAATTGTTTGTTTTCCTATTCTTGCCACTGCTCACAGCTTGTGTGCTCTGAGTGGGAAGAGAGAATAGAGATTGTCTGAGCTATTGTAATAATTCAGAATAGGCAGATGTATCATGGCATTTGCTGTCTCTTGGACAAAAAATTTGGTGATCACTTATCTGGGACTGTGACTGTGGTAAAAGCTGCCCTGATTGAGTAAAACTACTTCTTAAACTGGTGGTGACATTACTGTGACACAGGTGTGCTCTTTGCTCTTATCTCTGCTTTGCCCTGCCAAAGTGCTGCTATTCCAATGCCTCTAAGGAAGGCCCCCTGCTTCTTCTGAAATTGAGAGTCATTCCTTGCTGGTTTTTGCAAGATCTTGTGTCATTACAGTCACAAACATAATCCTTGAGATCATGTGTCTGTTTCTTATCTACATATATTGATTATGTCCTAAACTCACAGTCATGATTTTTATCTGATCTGGGGAGCTTGAGCTCACATCTGCTATCTAATGGCTAATGAATGATGGCTCACTAAGCTGAAACCATCAGATCTTCTACCAGGCACTTTCAAGATACACTAATGGGTTTTCTTCTGTCATCAAGGACACACTCAAGAGCTTATTTTCTAGGCATGCAGCTGAACTTCAGCTGCCTGTTGACTTTAGAATGCAAATATCTTCCTCTGCTGTTTCTGTTTGTCTGCTTTAGGGGGGACCAGGAAATAAATTACATTTTGCACATCATAGAGGTCTTCCATCAAATACAAAAAAACTTCAGCAAGACTTTCTAGTTATATGTTTGTTATGTACTGGAAATGATTGTTCTCTCTTGTGTTATGTATTTATACACGTTATATAAATGTTGAATGAAAGTATATAATGTGTGCAAGGCAAATCAGATGGGTAGGAAAGTTAGAGTTACCTTCAACCCTGCTATTTCTCTGTAAGTGTGTCCTCTGTGTCCTTTCCTTCCTCTCCAGTGTAATTCTTATATTCTTTGCAAAAAGATGAAATTTTCAATATACTACACAAAGATCAGATTCATGCTCTTTGTAAAAGTATTTGGCAGTAAAGATTTCTGTCATCTGAAGTAATTTCTTTGTAAGTGTCTAGGTAGATTGCTGAGTTCAGGCTCTTAAACTAACAAAATAAGTGCACAAAAATAGTGCAAATTGTCCTGGTACAACATGCTAACTGCCTCCAGAAAGGGTGGCATGGGGATTTAAAATTAAGCCAAATTTATTCTTTGTTCTCCTCTGTCACCAAGAGGAGCAAACATGATGTGAGAAATGTGGCAGTTAAATTAGGAAAGAATAGTAGATAATGCTTTTTTATACCCGGAGGCTGTAGTGCTGGATGAAGGGGAAGAGTTTGAAGGAAGAAATAATGAGAGGAAATTATTAAGCAAAGTTTAGATTGGATATCAGGGAACTCATCAAGACAGTGAAATCTGTTACAACCTGGAATTATCTCCCAAAAGAAGATGCTGAAACTTAATTGCTTTGGACATTTTTAACAAGTCCTGTCAAGCTGCATGGCAGAAATGCAGAGAACAATCCTGCGCCTGCAGAGGGATACAGTCGGTGACATGCTTGGCCTTGCCACTTCTTATTGCTCTGATTTTTTAACTGTCACCAGGAGTGACAGTGATTACTGCAGCCATTTTTGTTGTGGGTGGAGGACCTGTTGTTTAAGAGCTCAGCAGCATTTCTGCTTCGATCTGGTTTTGCCTTCAGGTGTGGAAGTTCAGTAGGAATAAACAGATGCTGTGTTTGGGGTGATAGCAGCAAAACCAGCACTTAGGTCACTTGGACAGCAAAACTTCTTTTAGGTGACCACAGGAGCAGTCAGGGAGAAATTTTCTTCAAACTGCATGAAGTGGAATGTGTTTGGGTGTAAAGGTGTAGGAGGTCTCTGCTGCTTGCTTGTGAGACAAGCTGGGGTTTGGGAGAGAAGGAGGAGGAGGGGAGATTGTCCTCATTTGCCCTGAGGTCCAGCTGGAAGCCTGACCCCAAGTGTTTTACAGCTTTTCTCTTTGTAGCAGGCAACATTAGAGCAGGAAGGCAATGCACAAGAGCTCTTGTATGGGACTGTTTAGTGAAATTATTAAACAAATAGCTGTTAAAGTTTAATTATGCCCTTCTCCTATACCAATCCAGAAAGATATTCAGGATACAGGACTGTAAACACTGTGGAAGTAGGAGAACTGCATAATTAAAGAATTCCACATTAGTTGCAGTGTGGATTTTTGCACGGTCACATTTAAATCCTATTAACTGAAATACAGTGTAAACTCATTTGTATTAATGTATGCCACTGTGTAGGCACATGAAAGTGCCAGACAACAGGTATAAAGAACATTGCAATTTCTTGTGGAGAAATACTGCACAAGCATCCAAAAAGTGAAGGAGCAGGGACCCAAAACTGAGAGGAGAACAGTTGTTTTTCCAGGAAAGGAAACCAGTGGGATTTCAGTAATGAACAGTTCTGGTCTTCAATGGGTCTGTGACCACAACTCATTTCTTCTTTAGGCTGTATATTTCTTTGACTAAAAGGTCAGTGTTTCCTCTGTTTGTGTCCTGGTGAAGACTGAATTTTTGATGAAAACACATGTGGAAAGTGAGGGAAAGAAGAGGGAGCAGGCTCAAATTGCGAAATATCACAAACCACCAGGAGCAAGGAGCCCCAGTGTGTAATTCACCCGCAGACGGGACGGACAGGCAAACTAAAATGTATTTGTACTCACTGCCCTCTGTTCTTGCAAAGTTTCACTGGTGCAAGTCTGCCTGGGGTGCTTTTTTGTGTTCACCCATCTCTGCTCCAGGCAGGGAGGTGGCCTGGGAGGTGCCTGGCAGATGTGCAGCATCCTCCTGCTGTGATTTGTCCTCCCAGCACGTGCTGCAGGTGAAGAAGAGCCTGTTTGCACAGTTCTGCTGAAGGATTACCCACAGTATTCCAGAGCAGGATGGATTTGCCTGCCATCCCATGCTCTGGTCACTGCCAGATGTTTGGCAGATTCATTTGCAGTCTCTGTCTCTACACTTACCAGGAGAGGTCTTTGGATCAGGAGCCATGATTTTATTATGTGTTTGTAAATCATCTTGCAGGATGGGTGTCCAGGTCCATTTTGGGACCAACAGAGAGCATTGCATTTCCAGACATGCCTGTTATTGTTATCCACTGCAAACCAAACCCTTTTCTCACTCTGTGCTGGGGGAGAGATGTTTCTCCTTGTGTTGCATGGGAACAGGGCTCCCTCCAGTCCTGCCTGTATTTTCACCAGGTGTACTACTGCAGTTTTACCCTTTTGATGTGATGCAGTTACAATGTTCAACCATTTGCTGAGTTAAACATCTGTTATAAACACCTACACAGTGACCTGTGGAAAAATTTAGATGTGTCATGGGTCAGATGGATTTCAAAGAGCTCGTAGAAATAGTGGTAGAAGGGTGGCAATGGTGATAATAACACATTGAGTAAATTACAACAATCAATTTTAATTAGAAGAGACTAAGATGAATCTTCAGAGGGATAAAATGTTACTCAGAAAATGTGGTAATAAATGTAAATATCTTGCTGTGCTCCTGCCTTTGCTTTTGGAGAGGGTGAAAGAGGTGACACACTTCAAAGATTCTACATCAGTTCAGCTGCATTATTAGAGATGTGCTTAGCAAAGAAATATTGATCCTAACAGCACAGTGAATTTAAGATAAGATCAGACAGTATTAACAAGAATAAAGCTTGATGGTCTCTTCCATCCTAGAAAATAGCATCTCGGGATATTAAAAAAAAAAAAGCTAAATTTACATTTCAACATGTGAAAAATCCAGATGTAGTCTGTGATATACAGGTGTGGTGTTTTGTTTGTTTGTTTGTTTTTTAAAATTTCTACCTATAAATTACTAATTTCCAGGGAATTATTTTGAATTTGCAGGGTGTGGCTTTTATTCCATATTGCTGTGGATCCTTTTTCCTCAGTTAACAAGCAAACACAGTTGTAGATTATATAAGGGAGCTTTTTATTCAGATTCAGCCACAATTGTGCAACCATGGGAAACTTACTTAAATATATGTATTATATTTAAATATATGTACTTCTAATGCAAGCACTTGAAACCAGACAGAGATTTGGGGCATGAAGGTCTTACCTTCTGAAATGGCATGAGCTCCAGGGAGGGTTTCACCAACACCAAGAGAAGAATTTCACCAGTGCCCTTGTTTTCTGGATTGCACTGCTGTCACTATGGAGTAATTCTTGAGGTTTTCTTTTTCATCATGGGCTGTGTTGACTTGAAGCTTTGAAAATGGGGATTTGTTTCCAATCTGGAATAGAAGCTCACTCCTGTGACTGTGCCTGGGTCCTCAGTTGTGTCCCTGCTGAATGTGCAGTGCCTCTGGCCTGCTGCTCCCATGGGATTCTCTGCCAGCACCTTTTTAGACCTCATGGGGGCTTGGAACCAGATGATCTTTTAGGTGCCTTCCAATCCAGGCCATTTTATGATTCTGTGATTGGAGATTTTTCTTATCTGGCCACAGAAATGTGATATTTAATAGTTTTGAGAGCTGTTCTAGTGGAATTGCCAGACAGAGCTGTGCATCATTTGGCTTTTAGCAGGTTTCTGTTATTATTAGAATTGTTATTAGAATTGTCTTAACAGAGAAGCTGAACAATTGCATTCTGGAAACCTTCACAGCAAGAGAAAGAAGCAAGGTCTCATAAGCAAACAGACAAACAATAATGTTTTATTGACTGCTTTGAACTAAAGAGCAACTTTATATTGCATGCTGACTCCTGCTGAAATATGGATCCTTCAGAAGGTTTGAAACAAGAGGCAGTCTCTAAATAGCAAAGGCTATTTATTGCTCAGAGTCTGTGGTCAGCTGAGACAAAAGGAGAGGTCAGATTAATGGCATCAGACATAGTGGTAAATGGTTTCAATTCCATGGGAAACTTCCTAAGGAATGAGTTGAAAGAGGAGCAGAGAATCTGAGGAAATTTAAACTCTAATTCTAAAAGACCAGCTTCTAAAAATATGTATTTTTTGGGATGGCTAAGAGAAACTAATGTGTATAATTTTATTATTTGCCTGTCTGATGGCTTACAGAAAACCTTAATTAGCATCTATCTATCTAAGAGATTAATACATATTTTTTGCCTGGTTTAGGAAAATAACAATTAGCCATTCTTTCCTCCAATATGTGCAAGAACTCTGTTTTAAAGATAGAAAAGTAATGCACCTAACTGCTAATAATTATGAAGATTTCAAGGCCACAATAATTGAATATTTTGGGGGGTCATTACTCTTGTAACTGACTTACACTTATGGTGGTATTGCCCCAGGAACTAACTATTTCAAACTTATAATTTATTATGTGAGATCTAGAAAAGAGACCTTTTAAAAGTGTTTGCTTTTAACTTTACTCTTCTTGGCCTCTGCTTTGTCTGATATATAATTAATTATACTGTTGAATCTCCAGAAGCCAGCTACTGTGGCTTTAGAGATGGGACATTAACTTCCAAGTTACACTTTATGACCCAGAGTCCAAAGCTAATTTTAGCCTGTCTGCAGCTGCAGTGAGTAGCTGCTGGTTGATGCCAGTCAGAGTTCCCTGATGAACTGATGGCTTCAAGGCCTGCACTTCAATGCCCTGCTCCCAAACCATCTTCTGATATCTCTATGTGTCTTGGTTACCTGCTGTGGAGTGCAGAGAAGGAAATGGGATTGGTGGCTGAGATGCTGGCAGCATTAATGTGGTGATTTAGTGAGCCAACTGAGTTTAGGGCAGAAAACTTTCTTGCCCCAGTTTCATTACTGGGGGAGTAAAAATAGAGTGTCCAAATGGGAACGGGAAGCTTCTGCTGCTTGATGTGAATTTTCGTGGGCAACTGACACTGATGCAAGGATAAAGTCTGAATTTGTGGAAGAAATAAAAGGTGGGAGGTGGGAATATTAATATACATGTATCTTTTTTTCTGTAATTGAAGAACTAGTGAGGGAGCATGGCCAAGAGGCCCTTCTGGAACTCCATCTGTATTGCAAAGGGACCTGAGAGTCTCTGGCAATATAATGCTGATGTTCCAATCGATCTCCCAACCTGGTTCTCTGCTTTTAAATCTCCCCAGTAATAAACCTGCTTCAGGCTGATCTGAAGAATACAAGGTTATTTCCCCTTTTCTGAGAGGGGAAAGCTCATGGACACTGGTCATGGCATTAAGGCTGTCTCCTAGTAGTTATGCCTGGAAATTGTGATTTACCAAACATTTCCTGACAACAGCTTCTCACAAAACTGAGGCTACCAGGTGCCAAGTGAGTGTGGAGTACCTTTGCAAATGAAATCAAGGCTTCTGGCAACTGCTCACTATTGAGCTGTTTTCTTCACTGAGAATATTTTATTATTTGCAGTTGATTAACTGACTTGCAATGCTTACTCTGTGATGAGCATTGATGCCCAAGAACTCACTAAATTGTGCTCTAAGGACAAAATCGACTCAACTGGTGGTTCTGTGAAGATCAGATAAGTTGTTAAATATTGGAGATATCTTTTGATTTTGTGCAGATGGTCCATATGCTGAAATGACAACCCATACACTGACTTAGATGCCCAGTTTTGGAGATTTGCCCTCCATTTTTAAAATGAGGTGGGAGTGGTAAGAGAGGCATGAGGATGTAGAAGAAATGATGAATCATGTGATATTTTGGATTTCTCCTGAAGCTAATTTCAGGGCATAGCTGTTTTTAAAAGAAAATGAGCATCCCACCGTGTTTTAAGATGTCTTTTAGGGGAAGCTGATGTTCAACAATTGAAGCTGGTACTATCTTATTGGAAAAATATGGTGATTATGTATGCAATTTTCAACATACTGTCAGTTCTGGAGCATTCCTATATGGTTACATTTATCTTGGTCATCCCTTGCTGACTTTTTTTTTCCCTTTTCTGCATCTCCTTATTTTATAATTCATCTTATTTTTCTATTATTTGATAAATATATTGACTATTTACTTTTTGCATCTTTCAATCATCTCTTCCCCATCTGCCTTGCTGTTCACTTGTGCAGGGGGGTAGGAGTGGTTTCCAGCCACCTTGAGCATGGGGTTAACTCATGGGGAAACTTCTTGCTTCCCTGTTTCAACACAGGAAAAAGAAGTGTTTCTGTCTCAGGCAGTCTGGCACAATGACTCACAAGCAGAGGAAACATATTTCCGAGGCTATTTCATGTATGTAAGAGCTGGGGAGTTTCATACTTCAGCTGATGTACTGCCAGTCTGATTTGAATGAGATTTATATTCCCTAAAGGAGGGATAGCAGCCCAAACCAAAAAACAGTAGCCAATGGTAAACATTGAAAACAGTGTGAATCTTTCCATTGCCTTTGCTAGGCATTGGAACTGGTCTTGGTAACCACAAAAACTAAGAGGCAGAGGCTTTTAGCAGTAGCTCTTCTATCACTGCACAGAAAATGACCTTAGAGTGAGCGGTTCTGCACCTATGTATTTACTCATCCAGTGTAAAAAAAACCCCAATAAATAAAAATATTTTACCCAAACACAGAATGGATTTATAAAATTAGAAATCAAAGAATCACCTAGATTAGAAACACATCTTAACATCTTAAAAATCTTTTAAATACCTCCAGGGATGGTGGCTCTGCCACTTCCCTGGTCAGCCCAATTCAATGTTTCACAACCCTTTCTGAGAAAATCTTCTACCCTCCAGCAGGTCAAGATTCTCACCCAGCTTGGTGTTGTCTGCTGAGTGCATTTGATTCCCTTGTCCAGGTAATTAATAAAAATATTAAACAGCACTGGTCCTAATACTAAACACTGAGGAGCCCCACTAATGGCTGGCCTCCAGCTGGAGTAAACTCCACTCACCTACACTCTCTGGGCCTGGCTGTCCATTCAGTTTTTTACCCAAATAGTTCTATCTTTTGAAATCCAAGAATTATTTGTAGAAAAGATTGTATAGGAATACACAGGAAGATCCCAATGTAAGTACTTATTCACTGCAGCTGATATGGAAATGAATGTGCACATTGCTGCCCTAATTTTTATTTTTTATAAGATTAATTATGTTTTCAGTTCCTCATCACAGCTCCCTATTTCTGTGCATAGCTTAAAGTATTAAACACTCCAAATCCCATTGCTGTTTCTGTAATGCATCCTTTTCACTGTTTGCTGACATGGGGGCAGCCAAAGCTTTGTCTTTCTGCTGTGTTCTTTGCAGAACTTCCTGTCAAACAAAAAGATCCTTATTTCAAAAACATTGCTTTTTGCATGTAGTGACAGCCCTTGGTGGTGAAACCCAAGGTAGCTTCATTTTAGAGATGAGAGAGGCCTAGTATTGCAATAGCATTGATTCCTACTGAAGGCCAGCTGGAGACAAACTATCTCATCCATTCAAAATCTTCCTGTTGGCCTTTTTTCTGGCTATGTGTCCTTTGGAAACATGAAGAGCATGCACATGTGACAAAAGGAGAATTGCATTTTACAGAGATAAGATCAGAATCAGAAAATTGCGGAATATTTCGAGTCAGAAGGACTTGAAGGATCGTTGAATCCAATGAGGTTAAAATGAAAGGTGATACACACATTTGCTTCAATTCAGAGCAAAAGTCAGGTTCAGGAATATGCAAGGGTGTGTGGGAAACAAAAAAGTGTCCAAAAGAGGGCAATGAGGATGGTGAAGGGCCTTGAGGGGAAGCTGTGTGAGGGGCAGCTGAGGGCACTTGGTCTGTTCCGCCTGGAGGAGACTGAGGGGAGACCCCACAAGTTCCTTGTGAGGGGGAGAGGAGGGACACACACTGATCTCTTCTCCCTGGTGACTGTGACAGGACCCAAGGGAACAGCCTGGAATTTTGTCAGGAGATCTTTAGGTTGGATATTAAAATGTTCCTTCCCTGGAGGGTGGTTGGGCAGTGGAACAGGCTCCCCAGGGTGGCGGTCACAGCACTGAGCCTGACAGAGTCCAAGAAGCATTTGGACAACAATCTCAGGCATATGGTGTGACTATTGAGGATGGTCCTGTGCAGGGCCAGGACCACGTTGGGCCTGGAGTTGGACTCAAAGATCTTTGTGGGTCCCTTCCAGCTCTGCGTATTCTGTGATTCTGTGAAGTTGTTTCCAAGTATGAATCCTGCTGCCAGGGGAGAGAGGAGGGAATAAGCTGTGGGGAAAGGCAGGTCTTGCCAGTTGCACCAAGCTGGAACTTCAATGCATGGTGAACTACCCATAGCTGCAGGAGTTTCTTAGACTTTGCCCCATCCTCCTGTAACACTTATTATTAAATGTGAACCTCCCACTGTGGGTGGACAGGGAGGTTCACATTTAATAATAAGTGGAAGTGGAATCATAATTGTGGAAGTTAGGGGAGCATTTCTGGGGGGTGGACTAGATGATCTTCAGAAGTTTCTTCCAAACCAAACTATTTTGTGATTCTATGAAGCAGACTGATGCATTGTCCATTTGTACCTTTCTAGACAAGAGGTCTCTCTCTGCTCCTGTGGTTGTCCTTTATTCTCTCACAGCTGAGCTGTGTTTCTATAAGCTGCAAGACCCCCAAAATAGGTTTTTGTGTTTTTTCAAAGCTGTCACAGGCAATAAGTTGTTCCTTTTGAAGTTTAGGGAGCAGGTACTGATGTGCTGTACAGTTGAATGCTGCTGTTGAGTATTCCACAACTTGAGTTAAAATTGACTCAATTGCAGCTTAATAGGTGTTGAGCAGACTGTATAAATGCAAGTCATTACTGCCTAAATGTTGTGGAGCATTATGGTGAGCAAAGACAAGTGTCAAATAAACCCTTTTATCCCAAGATGGAATAATTCCCTCCTTTAATCCTGAAACAAATGCAATTTGTGAAAAGTCAGACATGAAAGAGACATGTGCTTTGATAGGCTTTATAAGCCAGTATTGGGGTAAATGTGATATCCAGAGAGACATGTCATGCCTGTGGGTTAGAACAAATTCTGTAAATAATTAGTGGGGTAAAGCTCTGACAAATAAATGGTAGGTGCTTAATCTGAGCTCAGCCTTTGCCTTTGTGGATTGTGATTAGACTATCAGTGCCATATCCGTGGTGCTTTTTTGTTTTTGATTTAATATTACATCATTTTTGTCCCAAATCTGGTGATAAGATAAACACAGCTTGTATCTGGGAAAAGAAAACAGCATTCTCACATTTCAGTTTACCCTTCCTGACATTAAATACATTCCAGGCATACTTTTCATTTATATTCCAGCATCTGACTTTGAGTGGATGTATTTGTAGTGGGAATTTTAAGGGGTACATGCTTATTTTGACATCTAGTGTTAAATGCCTTCAATATGTACCACAGCATTCAATTCTGGTTTGCATATGCTGCTGGGTTTGACTTTGAGATTACAGACAATATTCCAGTAGAGGCTGAAATCTCACACATTAACAGCTTTTCTTTTGGATGTCTCATAGGTATTGCATAGCCTTTCTTTTCATAGGAAATACAGAGGTTGATGCTATCACTAATAGTGCTAAAAAGCCTTGCTTGGTGTCTCTCTGTGGACAAAATTCAAGTCCCATTAAGATCAATTAGAAGGTTCTTCCTTCCTGCAAGGAAAGCAGAGGCTTATGTCTTTGAACTGCACTGGTTGCAAATGTCTTCAGCACACAAAACATCTTAGTCATCAGTTTGGAAAAAACGGTGCTGACAGCACCTGGGATTGTTTTGAAATTCACATAAATACTGCCTTAAAAATAACTCATGAAGGTGCACTTAGTGGCAAGCACATTTTAGAGCATTGTTAATTGAGAAAGTGTTGAGGTGCTTTCAAAGGTTTTGGATTTTTAGTAAATTCAGGAGAGACACAGTATTAATAATAGTGAATTTGCCTTGTAGAAATGCACAGCTGCTGTGTCAAAGTTCTTTTGTAGCATTATGACTGTTAGGAGTATAAAAAACCTGTGTGGTTTTGTACTCCATTTTTTCTCTCTGAGCAAGATTCTGCCATCCTGTGTTATTCTTCATATGTGATGATAATATCTAATTAATGCCTTTTTTTGCATGCCTGGAAACTACTGCAGGAAATCTGAAGAAGCATCAGTGGGCAATATGAGTATATATCGACAGTATACACCAAGGGTCAGCTTCCATAAGAAGGTGATTGCAGTTACTTTTGGGAATTTTTGTAGGGTTAACTGTAGTGAAGGTGCAACCTCTATCTATCTAATCTATCTATCTATCTAATCTATCTATCTATCTATCTAATCTATCTACCTCTAGGTGCCTGCAAGCCCAGAATGAGTGATATCTGGGAGCACACTCAGAGGTGGAATTGTGACTGTGTGCATGACCATCAGGGATGGAAAGATTTCTGTGAAAGTAATTCTCCATAGATTTACAGCCACCTTGACTTTTATTAACTCATGGCTTGGCTCCTGCCTGATGATTTACCTTGCTGTGTCACTGGGGCTGATGTAATTCTCTGCCTTAGGCTCAAGTCTGGACTGATTGAGATGCTCCAGCCCCAGGGAAAATGGTGCCTGGGCTGGCATTTAAATGCTCCCTGTCCCGTCCCTTGTGACTCCCAGACTTGCTGAGTGGATTGTTTCTGCCAAAACCAGCAGGTTTTCTTTCTCCCTTCATGCTTGTAGAATCCATGGCTCTCCTGTAGTAATGGAATATGTGGGCAACTGTCCTATCTTACATGTGACCCAAGCAGGATATTCAAATTCAGGAAACAATCACATAATTTATTTTTCATGGAGCAATTTTCTTTTAAATTGTATAGAAATGCAGTGGACAGCCTTGTAATTTGTTTATAAAAATAGATTTCCTTCATACATCTAGTTTTATTGTTGTCATTAGGAAAGAGAGAAAAATAACTGTATATCCAGATAGATTCAGGTGCAAGTGGTCCATGAACAGCAAAGGAAGATTTGAAACAGCTCTAGAATTGCAAGCCATATTAATGCTTTCTAATATGTGTGCATATTAGAAATATGTGTTCACTTTTCTGCTGATGTATTTTCCCAGGGGAAATAAACACACTTTCCCAGTTTGCCCATAGCACTCATGCCCTGGCTTTTATTTCATAGTGATGGAGCAAAAAGCCACATAAGGGTGTGCCTGACAAGCAGAGATGTGTCTTTCCTTATCTAGCTATTATGAGGCAACCATCAAAATTAAGTTAGGAATGAAAGGAATTAAAATCAATGGTAATGAAGCAAATACTCTGGTACATGTTAGCATTTTAATAAATAACAGTGGTGTTTGGTCATAGCAAAATACTAATTTGTTCTGGACTTACAGTTCCAAAAGCCCTGTTCTATTAACATTCCATCTTTGCTTCTCTGTGGAAGAGATAGCAACTCTATGAGGTGCTATGGATGCCCATTTACATTTAAAATCTGTGGGATCCACTGGCTCAAACACTGTCCCAAAGCCCAGGAGCCTGGGTACTATTTCTCTCTCCGTTGCTGGCCCTAGGGGGATCTGACACAAATTACTTCCTCTGAGGTTTTATCTGCAATTTAGATACAAAGAGATGGGAGGTGGTGTTTTTTCAAAGCCCAGGAAAATACCAATGAATCAGAGGTGGTTTCATTAATAAATTTGATGATGGCAAAAAGTTTTGTAGTAATGTTTAATGATACCAGTCTTTGAACACTCTAAAAGTCTATGTAGGTCTCTTTTGAGGCAATACATGAGTAAGGAAACAACAAAGACTTCTCTCCAGTCAACTGAGAGGTGCAAGCAATTTTAATAGCTCATTATCAAGCAGATCTAACTTAAAACTCACACATATATGCCAAGTATTACTGGAAACAAGAAGAAAATAATGCTTTGGAGTCATGGGTGCTCACTTTGTTCTTGTATTATACAGATCTGTTCAGACTTTGAAACATAATTTTAGAATTTCCACATGTTGTTGAAAATCCACATAGGATGCATGTTATAAATCTGTAATCTGTGGATGTAGCCCCTTGGGGTTTAGGGCTAAAATTCATTAGTTGGTAGGGGGGAAAGTGAACTTTGCTGTCAGATATCAGTTGTCCAGTCTCTTGAAAGCCTTGGGGTTTATGAGCCAGGATTCCAGTGTTTGTGGTCATGGCAAAAGCAGTGAGATAATCAAATGGTAAATAAAATGCTTAGGCTGGAACACAATCTAAAGGACAATAATTGCAAAATGAAGAGCTTAACAAAACCCAGAGGAAGAAGGAAGGTAAAGATGTTGAGACCTGTTACAGAGTCAGGCTTATTACAGATTTGGCCTTAAATGACCTGTGAATTCTGTTTATGGAACTGGAAGTGTATTTAATCTGATATATAAAGAAAACAAACAAACCAAAATAGTTTGTTATCTGTAGCAGTTGGAGAGGAAATGAAATGAAACTGCAATTGTGGGGCTTCTTATGTTTCCATTTCTGTTACAGTTTTTCATTCTAAGGATATTTTCCATATGGAGACTCTCTTTAATAATGGTGCCCTATTTTTTGCCTATGAAATAAAATGCAAGGCAAGTGCAGTAGGTAGCTGTCTGCAAATTTATTTTTACCTTGAAGTGTAGTTACTTTTTAATGAGAACTGTAGAAGCTGATTAATTGTGGTTCCTGCATCTATAATTTAGGCAGGACACATTTGCAAACAGACTGCCCATCAAGCTGAACTCATCAGGAAATCCTTCTGTTTACAGTAACAGAAGAGAGCATTTAAGCATTTCTCCCAGGACCAAAATTGTAACACAGAGCCAAGGCTGTGTTGGAAGTGCTGAGAGGTTACAGCATCCATGAAAAACCAGTGGGCTGATGCTGCACACCCTGTATTCACCATGAAGGGAGTGTTTCTCCTGGCCACTGTTAGCAGGATGGAGCAATGCTGTTTTGCCTAATACACTACATTAGAGACTGATTTGGTAGTTTGGTATTCGTCTCAATAGAAATTTTTATTTTTGTATGACTTGATATGATTTCTGAAGTTTTTCAAGTCAGGAATTATAATTCTGTCTCAGGTGGAAATTTGACACATGAAATCTCTGCATGAGGGTCTTGCTGGCATTCTAATGTGCCCTCTGTGGCAATCATGTGTTGTAGCATGCTTGAATAGAGGCAGCTGTTGTAATCTTATGGGCAAATACTGTATTTAGATTCTGTTTTCATCTGAGTTGGAGGGTAAGTATAGTTTATTAAGTGAAAGGATTTGCATTAAACACATAGTGCTAGTTCTGGAGGTTTTCCACTGCCCAAATACATGCAAACATGAAAGAAAATTATTCCTTTCCCCTAATGGCTTCTATTCAGGAGTTTATTTTATGGGGTTATTTTGTACAGCAGTAATTGTAACCCATGGTTTAATTTTTCCCTTGGCTTTGTTTAATAAGTGAGTGGGGTTGCATTAATACTACAAGCAAATGTAATGTCCTTCCTCTGGAAGGGAGGTGTGGTGCCAAATTGTCAGCCAGGGCAAGGAGGGTCAGGCTGTACAAGAAGGTGAGTGACTCTTCTGCCTTCCAGCTGACTGGGAGGAAGAGTTTAGCATATTGCAGCATCAGGGTGCAGGGTGGGCGTTGATCTGCTTTATGGCTTATTATACATAATGTAATGTTGAACTCCCCGAGAACAAAAGCTGTTTACCCTAAGATGGCTTATTTGGATTTGACAAAAGGGAGCACAAATATGAAAGCAGTTACTGTAAAATGATGATAATTTGACTCATGGCTTTTTAGTTCAGTGGGTTTCTTGTATTGATTTTTCAGCTTGAACATTAATGAATTCCATTTTCAAGCAACACGCACCCTCTGGGATGTTCAGGCTTTCTGAATGTCATTGAATTAAGGCTGTGGGATGCTCACATGATGTGTTTTTTCCTTGGCTGCTGTTGGAGGTTCCAGCTGAGTTTTTGTTCTGCTACACTGTTTTTGCTTCATGGTTGTTGTCTCTTTTGATTTTTTTGGCACGTAATCCTATGGCTTGATAATTTTAATTAAAACATTTGATAAATATTCATACTTATTTGTATATGATTTGCAACATTTTCGCTAGTGATCAGCTACTGTGTTGGGTATTCTCACATGTGGGCTGAAGAGGCATGGTTTTCCATGGATTTGCAACCACAGCTTTCTGTGGTTTGGAGGTTTTTATACCATCTGTGCAACATTATTAACAATTTTCAGTTCTTTTGAATCATTCACAATCAGCTCTCTTGTATTAGCTCCCAACAGCCTCACCAGAAAACCATCAGGAGTTGGTTTCTTTACAGAACTATATTTGATGGCATTTCATTCTGAGCTTGCACCCTAGTTTCAGCATTTGAGGGTACCCCCTCAGCCTTCCTCCCAGGTGATGATTGCTAAATTTATATCTTGTGCTTCCCCAAAACATTGACATAACTTTAAATTACATTTTAGAGAAATGTAAATAATGTAGAGAAACACATATTTCCTTTATTTGAGTATCTGATCCCATAGTAAGTGGTATGGAGAGGAGCTACTCTGGTATGTTATGTACTTATAGGAATTACTCATACTGGCATTCCCTCAGTTAGGTAGTTTGAGGCACCAATTTGTGATTAAAACATTGTAAAGCAATATACAGTATTCTTGTAGTAGTGTTCTTATGTTTCATAACAGCAGTGATGATGGAAATGTGATGCTGACACACTGTTTACAGTAAAAAAATTAAAAAGTGAGATCTCCAAGTTTTATCTTGGCTGTGGCAGATAAATTTACAGAAACAAAACAATCTTTGAAGAATAATATGATCAGGAATGTGGCCCATGTGTAATTATATATGCACTCTGCATGAATGCAAATGCACTTAAGAGCTGCACAGAGTATTGCTTACAAGAACTGGTGTGCAAGTCAGCTGTTTGCTGAGCTGTGAGAGACACAAGGGATGACTCTGTTCTTCTGATAATGGTGTCACAGTGGATGACACAGCAGCAGGCTAAATCTGTGTGTCACTAAAAGAAACCTCCATGCAGAAAGAGAAGGTCCTGTTGTCGAATTCTGGAGTAGTTGTTGGGTTGGGAAACTGAGCCATGGGCAAGTTCAGCCTCTTGTCCCAGGCAACCAGTGACAGGATGAGAGGACAAATCTTAAGCTGCACCAAGGTAGGTTGAGGTTGGACATTAGGAAGCAATTGCTCACAAAAAGAGTGACTGGGCATTGGGATGGGCTGCCCAGGGAGCTGGTGGAGTCACCATCCCTGGAGGTGTTTAAGGAAACCCTGAATGCTGCACTCAGTGCCATGGTCTGGTTGACCATGTGGTGTTTGGTCATATGTTGGACTTTATGATCTCAGAGGTCTTTTCCAACTTATCTGATCCTGTGATTTTGTGTGTCCTTATGATTGGCATCAATGCATCGATTGACTAAGCTTTAAGTTAAGACATGCCAATGCCAGTTTGCTGGTATCTCTGCTAACTTTCTTTGTCATAAAATAATGGTCCTTCACACGCTCAGTCGTTTGGCACAGAGGCAAGGTTCACGATTCCCTATCCTTCCTATCTACCTGCTCACTTTCTGCCTGCAGCAGTGCCACAGGTCCCAAGGAGCTTTCTAATATTCTTTAAAAGCAAGGAACTGAAATTTCAACTCCTCAAAAAACTTCCTCGTAATTTGGCTGTTGTGCCAGGGCCAGGGAATACCTTCCTCTGGGGTTGCTCTGTGTGTGTGTGTGTGTGTGCATGACTGCAGGTACCTCTGCATCCAGTACTACTTTTACAGCTAAAGCCATGAACTGGGAAAAAATAAAGTATATTGCCAGGCCATACTTGCCATGAAGTAGACATTTTTCTGTTTCCTGCTTGAAATATCTCAGAGTACCAAGATAGGCTGCTTTTTCAAGTCATCACACTTTCTGTTATTATCACCCACAACTAAGTCATCAGATCATCAGCTTTTTTATTTATTTTTAAACTTTTATCTTTTCTGGCATTTATGATGAATAATGGCAAGCAAATCGTCCTCATTATCAGTTTTCTTGTCTCTTTGGCAACACTTAGAAATATATTCCAGGACATGCTCTCTAAGTAGCAAATGCTTGTTTATTTTTGTGAATGTCACTTGATCAGCTTTTCAGACAGAAAACCAAGCTCATCTATCATTTCCAAATTGCAAGGTATTGAACTATATCCAGGGCCTAATTTGCAGAACCAAACCCCTCTACTAAGCAGCCAGCTGGGCCCAGGGACGCCAGTACCCTTCTATAAACTGGGCTTGATTAGCCCCACAGGTCAGTCTGAGAGATCAGTTAACTGATTGTTGCTTGAACTCCTTAATTTCCAAATCAGTTTGGCACCTTTGGGAAAGGCACCCCAGTCAGTCAGAGCTGAGAAATAGACAGGCACGCTGGGAATTCACACAGACAGCATATATTGCTCCCAGTGAATGTATGGAGCCATCTGTTATTGAGTTAAATAAAAGCATCACAACACCATGCCAGTAATGCTGTGTAATATCAACAATTCAACTGAGTCTTCTTTTGTTGTAATAAATCCTGTCCTAAAACGTTGTAGGTTCTTTAATGTGAGCCCTTATGGTGTTAACTGACAGCTGCCAAGGTAGAAGTGGTTTATTCTGTTCAAATTTAATTACTGTATAGAAATTTTCTCATTAAGAGAAAACACCTGAATTTGATAAGCCTATCCCACAGGAATTTTGCAAGGAACAGCCTTTTCTTCTGGCTGTTCTGTGTTTTCTGAGAAGAACATAATCTGCTGTGCAAGTCTGTGCCTCTCAGAGGCAATTTATAATTAATATGGTTGCTTAATGGCACATTTCCCTTGACCATAGCATGTCATGCTGCCCTAACATCCTCTTACACTCCAGTGCCCCACTGAAAGGCTGGTGGCACTTTGCCAAACAGGAGAGAGTAAAGATGCTTCCAACAAATATTTAATCCAGCATCCCTACAGCAGGTCAGGAATGCCACCACACCACCCCAAATCTCATCTTCTGCTCATGTGTGACTTGGTAATGTATGGTCAACTGCCACTGTTCAAAAAGTGTGTCTGCTCAGCAGCTATACCTTTAAACTATATGAATTCTGAAAATTGCTTTAAACTGCAGACAGCCCACTTGGACTGCTGAGGGATTGGTAAAAAATACACATAAACTGCTGTTCCTGCAAATTATGTGTCCTGGCATAAAGGTCATTTTTCTGGGAAGAAACCTTTATTGAGTTTGGGGTAGCATCCCTTTCAAAGACAGGAGGACCCAAATGAATTGAAAAATGAGTGAAAGCTCCTTGTTAGGACTTGTGCACAGTTATTGTTCTGTTTATAAAATAATAATGTTTCAATTTTCTCACCTCTCCTGTGCTTTGGTCTGTTGTAATTAAAAGGCTATTGAAAGAGCTTCATAAAACTTTTTTTCCCTGGTAAATTATTTATAGCTTTTAGATTATATGAAGCTATCTGCAAATCAAGCTGAGCTTAGTGGCCATTTTTGTGTCACATACACACACACAAGCTGTCAAAAAGAAAGGAGGGAGAACAAACACAAAGATTAAAATATCCAAGTAAAATGAAAAATTTTATGCTAAAAAGGAAGTGGTTTTTTTTTAATTATGTGCATTTGAAAAAAAAAAATTCACTGACCTCAAATAAATTACAAAGCAAATGGCTATAAACTGTTCTATTTGTGTGAAAATACTCTGGGGAAGGAGAGAGCTAGAAGTACCAGGAGGGAAAAGCATTCCCATTTTCAGCTGACCAGAAGTTGTGACTTGATTTTCAAACCATAATTTAATTTATTAAATAAAGGGGGTAGTGTTTCACTAATTCCAAGCTGAAAGTACTAGAAATAAAAGACTGGATGATATTAATCTGCTGTCTTGGAGGTGATATTTAAGATGCAAACCTGGAATAAAACATGCTGTGGCATCTGTGGACACATAAACAGACAGCCCATTGAAAAGTGAGGTTTGGAAAGCAAATCGAGCTATGATTTGTTTGGGGCTTGGTTTACTACTCTTGGGATGGGGCTAAATCACCTTAGTTTTGTTATACATGTTCACAGAATGGAACAAAGTGAATTTCAGCTGCTGTTGTGATATGTGCACAAGGATGTAGCTAAATCTGTTTCAGGGTCTGTGTTCTGTTTTCATAGCTCTTTAAAATGGACCACATTATTTTGCTGGGACTTCATTCTTCATGTATGGTTGGGTTAATTGGCTTAAAGTCAAAAGGCAATTCAATGCTCACCTCTGCAGCAGTGCAGCATGGCCAAAGTACTTCTGGGATTTCAATATATGTTCTTAAGGCATTTAAGTGCTTCAGCATTCTCATTTTTACATTAGAGGCAGGGGGAAGCAAGATTGTGCATCAGGCAGAAATGGTAGTTTTCTTATATTTCTCAGTTCATTGAAATAAATATGTAATAAAAAAATCCATCCCAATCAGCACTTTCCATTTATGTTTTCAAGCTAAGGGACTAGCTAAAAATGCAAACCTACTTGTGCTTATTCCATAAACCGAAATAATGGACTTAGTATAATTTTACTTGTCAATAGTGTAATAGACAACAAAAGTGTTTATGTATTTTATTACCCTAAAGCTGTTGTCACTATGTTTCAAACCAAACAAATCTACAGATCTCACCCTTGTCACAGTCTGCCGTGGGGCTTATTTTCTCCTGTTAGATTCCAAGCTTTCTTGTAGCATTGTGAAACCAGTTTAACATCTGACCTTTTAGCCAGCAGATTGGAGAGCTGCCCTGCTGAGTTTGTGGAGAGGGTTTGATTGCTCTGCTGGGTAGTGCAGTATTTTGGATATGCAGATGTTACCGACTGAAGTGTATTATCCATCTTGAACACCACTTGAATTTATGCTGAAGCTTTCAAGTTCTATTCTTTGAATAGGTCCCACAGTAATTGAATTCTCATATTGTGCACAAAAAGAAGCCATACCTTATGTGCAGAGCTGAGAACTCCAGTGATTTTTAAGAATTGGCATGAGAAGGCTTTCAAATAAAAGGACATCCAGCACCTGCAGCAATATTCTAGCTCCAGGT
This sequence comes from Agelaius tricolor, assembly GCF_023055355.1. NCBI lineage: Eukaryota > Metazoa > Chordata > Aves > Passeriformes > Icteridae > Agelaius > Agelaius tricolor. The sequence goes on from NW_027269261.1 coordinate 10,785,036, forward strand.
TCTGCTGGTTTCATATAGAAATTGATTTCTATTACTGACCTAGGAATGACAGGAAAGATGACAATGTGCTGAGCATTGTTATTGCACCTCCTGGAGATTTGCTGAAATTTTCAGTCCTTCATTCCTCTTACCTGCCAGAGCTGTCTTCCAGGGCTCAGCTCTTTTTGTGGAGTTGGTTAAGTTCCTGTGAGCATGCTGCTAAATGAAAGGAGGCTCTCAAAGGCAAGATGTGGGACCAAAGAGTCAGACAAGGTTACCTAGTATGAGAACAAAGTAAAGAAATATTTCTTCAGATGTTAGTTCAGACCATACCTAGGAAAGACCTTCAACCTTAAAATACTGAGCCTGGAGATTCCAGCAGACTTTCCCCATATGTTTTGCAATCACTTCTGTAGGGAAGGCAGGAATACTCAATTTACTATGAGTTTACCGGGGAGAAATTGCCCCTGTGTCCTGGCAAAACACAGACAATGATTGATTTTTCCCACAATAGGAAAGAGAGGCCTCAGGGACAAGCGGAGACTGAAGAATATGAGTTTACAAAAGCCGAGGTGAAATAACAAACATTATTTTGAAGCAACCAAGGTCTTTGCAGAGTATAACAATAACAACTGAGTTCTGGCTATCAGCTTAAAGTTAAGAACGACTTGCACCGAGGTCTTGCTTTGTTGGATCCCATTCAGCTGAGGAGGACTGGTGGGAGAATTTTGGTGTTTCTGTGTTAGTTGAACAGCCATGGGAGTTTTCTGTCCCCTTTCAGAGTGCAGTAATTGGCTCAAATGCTGCTGCCAGTGAAGCAGCTGCTGTGGACTTAATGGGAATCTATATTGAGCTCACAAGAGCACACAGGTCAAGGTTAGGGAGTCATCATTACGGCAGGACCAGGGACTAATTAAAATATTAAGAAGGTAGAAAGAGGAAAAAACCTTGCTTGACCATGAACCCCATTTTCTATGGACTATGTTTAATAGAAAAAAACAAAATAAAATCCTTGCTTATCTTGCTGTCAGATGCAGAGCCACAACTCCATGTGGAAGACAGGTAAGGCCTGGAATTGCTCAGATCTTCTGTCTTTGTGTCTGACAAAAAGGGGTTTTACACAATATAATGTAGTTGAAGATGTGGTCTAGATTATTTGATTCTAAGAATGGTTAAAATGTTCATCAGTAATAAACCACTTCTCCATCTAGCACATTAAAAATGATGGAGTCCATCCTGAGTACTCACAGGAAGTCACGAAATCTTGTTTATAACTAATTGCAATGTTAGCTAAAGGGTATCATTCTCTAATTGTTATTGATGCTCAGTTACCCTCCCCTGCATGTGCCCATCCATCCATAGTTAGAAGCCCATTTTATTCCCATACATTTCTGTTACCCCAATCTTTCTAGGGTTTTTTAACTTTAAGAAGTATTACTCATGAAGTTTTGCAGTTGTGCAGAATTTACCCTACACAAGCAATCCTGTCATCAGGGAGCACTTCTACCTCCTAAGGTCTGACTGGCAGAAACATGTTTTCTGATTGAGTTCTGCCAGTGGTGTTTGTGTATGACAAATAGGACGTCGAAAGAGAAGAGTTTCAGGCAAGACAGTGTGATAAATTCTTCTGCAGAAACATAAATGATTTATTATATTAGTATGAATTATTAATAATATTTCATCAGATGGACTTGAAAAGCTTCAGCACATTATTGTAAACACTGCACCATTTTGAGTGACTCCAGGTAGGATTAAAGGAAAAAGCAAGATAGGAATCAGAGCTGAGTGTAGGAACTCAAAGTCTCTGAGGGTCACAGAGGGAAAGAGCTTTCATCAGTTTTATGAGATGAGCAAAAGAACCCGTCAGAAATTTTTTTGCAAGTATAAAGTGTTCTAAAAGTATAAATGCTAGAAAATAAATGTTTTCATTAGAAGAAAAGTTACCAGTTCGTGTTAGATACAGGAAATATTTCACAGTAAACTTGGCAATGGTAAACTAAGGGCAGGCTGGCAACCCTTTCTTTGAGTTATCTGAAGTGCTGCAGTGACTGGAATTCAGGAAGTTCTCCCTTTTCCTGTTCAAAATCTCAATGGGGATCTCCCACTTTGAAACCATGGTAGTTCACATCACACACTGCATAAAACTCCAGCTGTTGCTTGATGTGTCTACCTCTGCCTTTGAGGCAAAGGCCAGAACTCCCTGAAAGGTGTTACCCCAACCTGGCAAAGCAGAGCTTCTCACTCTCTACCCAGAGTTTGCAGCAAGCCTCACATCACTGCTCTTCACTAGACTGTCTTCAGTGTACATCTTCATCTAAAATGTGGTTAAAATTTAGTCTTCTTTACTATAAGGGTTGGTCATCTGTTTGGGGAGAACCTTCACCAGGGACTTGCATTTTCTTCAGTGTCCTTGGCATCATCAGGCAGCACAGAGCATCCTCCTCATGCATGTTGGAGTACATAACATAGCTAATGTTTCCCAAACCTTTTAGCTGAAAATAGTTGATAATTTTGTGAGTTCCTTTCCAATCTTGCTTCATGTTGATAACATCTTCTCCCCCTACTTGCCTAACCTTCCGTGTCATTTTCCTCTATCCTTTCTCCAGCCTAATGCTTTGATACAGTGCATATTCCTCTGTTTCGTGCCTTGAATAAACAGTTAATCCTTTCAAAGATGCATGGGCCAGCCTATTGTGAAGATAAACATTTCAAGGTCTTTGGGGACTTGAAAGCATCACAGATAACAGTTTGGTTTTCTTAGGGGAGGTTTCCTCAAGTCTAAACTAGATTTTCTTCTCTGCTGAAAGCTGAGATACTTGAGGACAGATCAAAAGTTTTCCCTTCCCTCTCAAGCTATTTCTTTGTCATATTTTTGTTACAACAAAAGCCTCTTGCTGTTTAAAAGGGTTAGAATTATTAGAGGGGTATCTTGGCTGGAGCAGAGATCCAATATTCTGCTTGGTTCTTTGATGAATTCCTGATGGTCAAGTGCAGCATAAAATGATGGTTTTTCAATTAAAACTTATGTTCAATTAAAACTTTAGTTTGTTATTTTTTCTTTTTAGGATTTTATTGTTGGGTGAGTTGCTGGGCAGATTCCCAGTGGTAGAAGAATAATTTGGTGCATGAAAACTCTCACGGAGCTTTCAGTCATGACTTCAAAATATATTTTTATGCTTTGAAATATTTTTTCTATACTTTCTAGGTTTTGGAGCAGGGCACGACTCTGCTCTTTTTAAAATTTCCAGAATAGGGAAAGGCACTACAGGAAGTGATATTTGTTGAGGAAATGTGATGGTGTGAGTCACTGGCTCATGTTCCCTGGGGAATGTTTGTGTGCTGACAAAAATGCGTTGACTTAGAGGCTTTTGGTGTAAAAGCTCTAAAGCCTTGGGTGAAACCAGTGTTTTTCTTATGTAGATTCTAAAAAAAATTAACAAAAAGTAAGAGAAGTCACAGATATTTGATACAAACAAAAAGCATGGAGTTGTACAAGTCAGTTGGCAGAAAATTTGGAAGAAAGGAACTTATGTCCTTGCTAAATTATTTGCTTTTGGGCAAGTGGGTGTGTATCAAACTTTGTGTTTTGAACCTCTTAGGGAGGAAAAGCTAAGAGCTAAAAAATCAACTGTGTCTCTCTGGGTGGATATGCAAGGCTAGACTATGCTGTTATCTGATCAAGATAAAAATAAAAGCAAGCATTCTGTCTGAAATAATAAACCTTCAAAGAGGTAATTTGGCATTTGAATTTGAAAACCAGAATTGAATTCTGGTTTTAATGTTCAGGTACTATTCATCAGTTATATCTATTTTCAATGTTGTTTTGTGCATTCTATGGCATTTATATAATGCATAATGACACAGGAAAGAAAGCTGTTCCATCATTAGGAAGCTTTTTTAAAAGCATAAATACAAAAAGTATTCTTAAAAATGTCCCCCAAAAATATCTGACAGCACAAAGAACATGGACATTATAGCTCAGCTGTAAACTAAAATAATTTAAAACAAATTGGACAGGCCTGAAAATAATATTTTTGCTGCTGACTAATATTTGTATATATTAAATTTTTTTTTCCTCCTTAAGTCCAGTTTTATATATTTAAAAATTGTAGATAGTCCCACAACTGGGCGTGTTTTGGAATAATATGTTGAAATATTCCTTTTACACATGGCCATAAAACATTGTGTCTTCTTAAAGATGACAGCCCATTTAAACTTTTCTAAAATCCCTTTCTCTTTTTTTCAAACCATTTCATGAATTGCAAGCAAATACATGACCAGTTCAATATCTCCCAAGTCATATTTTCATTTTCTCCAAACCTGCGGGTTTTGATGAACTTTCTGTCTGTGAAATAGTTTTGATCAGCTCTACTTCCTATCCAAGATGGCCATGATTTTATCATGGATCAAAATGAGACTTCAGTCAGGTTCCAGTGCTGTAACCATTGAAAAACAGTTTTCTAAATTGTCTAGTAAGTTTCTTTCCCACTAAATTAAGTTATTTTAGATGTACCAGCCAAAAGAAATAAGGGAGTTTTAAAACATCAAATCTGAACTGCTTCCTTAGGTATTCAGTGATTTTTTTTTTTTTTTTTTTTGTATTTTAATTGACCATCTTAGAAAAAGTCAGGGAACAGAATAATACATATTACTCTCTGCATTTTCTGCAGTGTTGGGCTCTTTGTTGATACATCACACCAATGTGTTTCAATGCCAAACCAGAGCTTAGCTATTAAAAATGCTTTTAGTTTTTATTTTTGAATAGGATTATTAGCCTGCTTTACTACCCTTTATGGTTATAATGGCTTCTCAGGCAAATTTTAGTGCAAATTAAAATCAAGATGAAATCTACCAATATTGTTTTCAGTACTCCTATAAATGCATTTGTGAGCTGTACTGTGTTGATTTTTCAACACAACCCTGTTTTTCCATGGGCAGTTTCTTCTCCTGGGCTTGATGATTATAATGATAATAAATGTAATATGCTATTAATATAAGTTCATACACTGGGCCTGATTCTACAGTCCTAAAATTCTATGCTTTTGCAAAACTAAGTTTTTTTATTATTATTTTACAATTTCATGAATTAACTTGTATTTTCTTACATTTTCTGCTTGTTTTGAGGAAAAAGAATAATAGACAAGAACTTTTAGATAACTAAAATAGGAAATACATTTGTACACCTATGAATATTGCTGTTTCTGAAAAGCTTTTCTTCTTTCAGGCATTCTGAGACATTACCTACCTGGGGACAGGGGTTGCAAGAAAGCTGATGTAGTGCATGAGGACTATTACAAAATTTAATATAGAATCATTTCAGGTGGTACATATTTATGGTAAAATTAGCCCAATTTTTCTTTTGGTATGTGTTGAGTGGAGAGTTTGGGCTGAACTCAGATCCTGAACAGAAATGAGGTCTTGAAATGGGGTAAATACGTTTCAGGTGGCAATTTCTACAACTGATCCCATGGAAAATATCTTTAATTAAAAATTGTTTAAAAGTTGGGATTCTAATCTGTGTGAGTGTTCTTAGATTAATTTCTAGGTAAATATTAATAATATTCTAAAAGTAGAAAGCTCCAATCTTTGATACCAGAGGAACACAGGGACCTGGTGATGCCAATGAAGTTGCCGGTTCAGCTCTTAATCAGCATCCACCAGTATTTTCTGTAGGTCTTTTTTTTTCCCTTTTCATAAATACTTTGTTGTGATCTTCCTTTCCTATTCCTTTGGAAACCCTGTAGGTTTCCAGTAGAGTATTTTACGAGGTGAAGGAATTCCAGTTTGGAGCCTTCCTCTGAACTGCAACTTCCTGCCAAAAGCTGTGAGAGCTTGGTCTGACTCTTCAAAGTGTAGGACAGAACAAAATGTTTACTGAAATCCACAGAATTTCTTGATGCAGCTTAAGTTCACAGTGAACCCCCTCTGTGTGTGGCCTCTTTGTGCCCACCATGATCAGAGTAAAATGGCCTGGGCTGCTCTAGAGTTCCTGTGGATGTTGGAGGGTGAAGCTGCACTGCAAGACTGGAAGTTCTATCTCATTGTTATGTAACTGCTTCATGGTTTGATGGCATTTTTAATAACCTTAGGGCATAGCTGTGTTAGCTGAGATTGCCTAAATGCCAAGAAAACCACTGTTGAAATAGCACGGCAGATAGGGAAAGAAAGGAAATGCTATTTCTAGGAACATGGTAACACATAAGTTATTACAATATCCTGATGAATAGTAGAAGTGGGTGAACTGAGTCATATCTTTGTTGAAGATTTGTGCTCTTTCCTCAAAAATATTCATCTCCTGGCAGGCATCACCAGATGCCAGGCTGGCCTGTGACCATCCAGTTCCTCCAGAGGTAACAGACCAAGCAGACAAGAGAAGCCTCAATCTGTTCCAGCCTGTATTCCTCTGCTGTTTCCCTGTCCATCCTTCCAGAGAAGTGGGGATTCAGGAAACATCAAGCAGGCTGCAAATCTTCCCATGCTTTTTATATGCCATGTGCTGGAGAGGTAAAGATTTCTTGCTACCTTTCCTGCAAATGTAAACCAGAGAAGACCAACTTCTGCTTCATCTTTATGGGGACATAAAACATTTCAGAGGCTCGCACCACATAGAAGGATAAAAAGAAAATTTGCCAGTGTAAATCAAGAAGCAAAGCAGAGAGGTTGCATTTGAGCAAAAGTGTGGAAGTTTCCAGGCAAAGCCTGACAGTGGACTACTGTGGAGTCTCTATACCCAAAAGAAGACATTTTAATTTTTAATTATTTTTTTGCAAATGGAAATGAGAAAGTGCTGGACCTGGTGACTGGGTGGATACATAATTAAAAGATAATATAATTCATAATGGAAGAATAAAATTGAACACTAGATTTTAGAATTACTTTAGTATCAAAGTATTACTTTATACCCCACAGAGATGCATCTGAAATATTGATAACTGAGCTTGCTATGCAGAACAGATGTAATTTACATCTTTGATAAGTGGAACCAAAACAACATCAGAAGTAGTTATTTTCTACTAAGAGCAAAAAAGTCACTTCTGCTGCCAGCAGTTTAACTCAAATACCTCTTTTAACCTGGTGGCCAGGTTCCTGCACTGCCAGCTCCTCAGACTATCAGAATGAAACAATTCAAAGGAATTAAAGAGAAAATTAATAATTTCATGGGTTAGTTTTCCTGCCCTGAAAATAGGATTAAGTATAGCTAAGTACCTGGCCTTGGTGACTCCTGCCTCTGAGTGCTGTCCCTCTGTCTGGTGGTGGCAGGGACAGAAGGATGTGTGGTCTCAGAAGAGAGTGCTGGCCTTGGTCTGTGTTAGCATCCCCTTCCTGCAGAGCTCCATGCCCACTCCACAGGCAAACCTGCCCATGGTATTGTGTGCCTCCCTCTGCAGCAATTCTTGTTTCTAGCCCTCCAGCTCCTGGCTTTAGCTGGCAATTTGTCTTGCACTTCCTGTGCTGTCCCTGTACATCACACACCAACTCCAGCTGTGGAGCTGCAAGCCTTCCTTGGAGCACAGGAAAATTAATGGCAGTTTGCTTCAGAGGTTTCTTGCTGCTGTGTCCATGCACTTGGCAGAAAAAGGCCATTTTCTCCAGCCTCATTAGATGCACATCTTGATTTCAGATGCTGGTAGGGAGTCTGTGGCTTGCCTGCTGCTCTATTTCCCTGTTTTTTGCTTTTCCTGGTGCAAATCCCCCAGTTTTCAGGTCTAATTTGGATCTTTTTATGGCCACTGACTGACACCTATCCCATTCCTTTTGCAAACCAGGAGATTTTCTTGTCCTCCATATTGCAAACTTCCTGAGACCAATCCTATTTTTGTTTCTTAATTTGTTTTCCTTTTGTATCTGTAGGAAAGGGATAATTCCTTCCCTGATTCTGTCTTAGAAAATGGCATAATCTGGGCATGGTACCACGATGTCTCAGGAACTTGTTCCTGTTGTGCTATAAATGTGGATGCAATTTAGGGTGTAATCCTGTCTGACCACAGTTCTGGTTGTAGCTGGTAACTGGTAACTTTTCAGAAAATCTCATTAGCTTGCTGTAGATAGGAAGCTTAATAGATCACAGATGACATATAATTTTAGAGTGTGCTGTGTGAAATCCCTAGCAGTGAATTTTGTGTGTGAGAAAGAGATATCCTTGTTACTGCAGTGCATAATGCTTCTTTGCTTCAGTGTGTCCAGAACATTTTAGGACAGAAACACATTTTAGCAGATCTGTGGACCAACCTATTCAGAGAATATAAGAAATAAACCTTGAAAGTGCAAAGACAGGATCCAGCCTTTACTCTCAGTTGCCCCAGCCCATCCCTGAATGTAATCATTCCCAAATTGATGTGTTCATTTTCTTTCTCAAATCTAATAGACTTTTCCACTCACACAGTTGTTTTGCTCATGACAGCTTCTCCCAGACAATAGGCACTTATTCCATCTTCATCTGAGAGGCCCCTTCCCTTGTGCTGGAATTGTCTCCAGGCAGTTCCTCCATCTGCTCTTTCCTCCCTGTGAAGGTTTGCTGGAGGTAACAAAGGTGCTGGAGGGCAGATGCAGTGTAGCCTTTCTTGTTCTATTCTCTTATTATTTGAAGCAGAAGTCTTTGGGATTTCTATCTTGTATTAAAACCAACCAACCAACCAAACAAACTAGGCTAGGACTCCTGAAAGGAAAAGAAAAAATAGTGCCATTCAGAATCTGATTTTCTATTAAGTAGGAAATATCCAGGGTATATTGAATGTTAATAATGTTTAACATTGAATCTTCATAATTTCTGGATTTATGTAGTAAGATAACATGTATTGCGTAACAGCCTTGTCAATAATTGTAGTAAATAAATTTTAAGTAGTGGAAGACACATTTCCAGAGTTTGTTTTTAGATTGTTTGCTTAAGCAGGTGAGTTCTCTCCACATTTTCAGTCCCAGGAAGAATGATATATTGCAAGCTTTAAAGGCCTTGTCAACTCAAGGTTAGGTAAGAGTCTGTTTATCATGTTTTATCAGGAGCAGGAAAAGTACCTGGGGAATGGGGAAATTGAGCCTGTTATACAGTTTCAGCATAAAAAGTGAGGGGAGCACCAGTCAGTCATGAGATAGGAGTGAATGAACAGGTATGGAATAAATTGTCTATCTGGTGCAACTAGCAGAATTTCTAAATCCCTGATCAAGTATATTTGACCTTGGTGATCCTGGCTAATACCCAGCAATAAGCTGTTCCTCAGTGTGTGAAAGAGGCTCTTGAAAGCACTGTGGCAGAAAGGTCAGATCCAAACTTCTCTTCCTTCTATGGAGAAATTCTCATGCTCCAGAGCCTGGCTTTGAGCCCCTTCTCTCCAGCACATCAAGCCTGGCACTGGGCAGAATCACAAGCTCTTGTCTTGTTGCAGAATGCAGTCCTGGTTGACATGAGGGTTTTAATGTCCTCTTGTGTCCTCAAGAAAGGAAAAAGTGCAGGGTACAGGTGGTGGTGTTTTAGGAGACCAATGGATGCAAATGGAAACAGGCATTTTTGCATAATTAACTTGGAAAATGACTCCTTTTTTGGCGCGCAGAGAACCTTTAGTGAACAAGGAAGAATGTTACAAGCGGGAAGAAATACAGGCTTTTCTTTCATCTTCTTTCATCTTTATCCCCTTTAGAAAGTGGAAAAGCCACTGAGGGGTTTTGCTGTTGCTCTGGATCCTCTCCACATTCTTCAGAGCGATTTAGAGCAAGAAAGTACAGGTTGAATGTAACTGTGCTGTGACTGTAATCATGAGTCAGAACTTTCCTCTGATGCCAGCAGGCTTTGTCGCCTCTTCCATCTGCTTCAAGACAGATGAAATAACCAAACGCTTTAAAAAACCTCCAATAAGGTCACGAACCTGCAGTGAATGTGCAGGATCTCCTGGCCCACTGGAGAAACAATAATAAATACACCCCCCTGTGTGTCCCTCATAACAAGGTGACCTCAGCAAGGCTCATAATGCATTCAGCTTTGGGCACGTGGCTCTCTCACTGAGGTGTCAACCCCGTGTGCCAGCCAGGGATTCACTGCTCTGGGTCCTGGAAGACTGAGGTGCTCACCACAAAGGTTTTGAGAAGAATTACAGGATGAGCCATGCAGACAGCATGCCAGCTCTTCTGAAGCCTGCAGTGTCTTTCCCCAAGAGGGTTAGGATCATCTGGCATCCCCAGGCAGGAGTAAGCCTCTCCCTCTCCAGGCACAAGGGAGAGGAATGTTATCTGCAATGCGCCTGTGTGTGAGGAAGGAACTGCCAAGCAACACGTGAACTCCAAAACTGGGCTGAATGTTTGTGATTTTCCAAGCTTTTGTATAAAAACTATTCACCGAAGTCCATAAGACACCCACAGACTTTAGTGAGTCTTGGAACGAGTCCTTGCTTTCCTTCTTTATTTTATTTATTTCTTTTTAAATTCTGTAATATTTATTCCAAGGATGCTCAACCAAAACACCAAAGTTTAATAGCAACATTTTGTTTCATATGGGCAATTCCACCTGGAGCTCAGTAAATATGATTATTGCTTGCAGCAAAAAACAGAAAAGGAAGCAACTTGCTGACTTTCCTAGGTATTTGTGCTTTTAGAAAAGTAAATATTTTCTGCTTCACAAACATGCTGAATGAAATGCATGTCTCATTTATCACTTAAATAGTAATAACAGTGCCCACTGCATGCTGCAGGCTGGGTTCTGACAGAGGTGGATTGACAGTGTTTGCTCAGCGGAAGCAATAAACAGATCAATAACTGAATGTAGCCTGTGGGGCTGGAGGTGTGACAAGTCAACCATGATTTCACAGTCTTGCTGGGACCCTTATTAAACTCATTTGTACATCTGAAAACAGCTGTTGCCTCGTTGGGTTAAAGGTGGCTGCGAGTATTAGTCTGAAGCAGGCTTGAATCTTCTCTGTGCCCCAGAGGAACGTGGCTGCTCTTTTGGAAGCTCAAACAGCAGTGAAATCTAAAATGTAATTAAGAAAAAAAGACAGTGTTTGGTTTTTGTTTCATTCACTGTAACTGTTTATTTGTCAGTGATGATCTGCACTTTGTGAGAGAGGAAAGAAAGAAGATCACAGGATGTGCTGAGTTGAAAGGGATGTTTACCTACTCTCCCCTCCTCCTTCTCTCCTGTTACTCCCCACTAAGGGATGGCAATGGACCTCCTGAGGGAAGGAAATAGCTTGTTCCTTCTCCTTGCTCTGCTAGGAGAAGTGATAGCAAAAGCTTGCCTTGCCAGCTGAATGCAGGAGCTGGTTGTCAGGAGGAAAAGTTCACTCTTTTTGGAAGTAATGAATCAGGTTCCCACTTTTTTCCTGTTTAGGGTTGCCACAGGAGGTGACCATGCTCATGCATATATATATATATGCATATATAAATATGCAGATATTTACTATATGTATTTTGTTGTATTGATTAGTAGTGATATACTAATATTTTAATAGTATGGTAAATGCAGTTTTGTAATTAAAAGGTAACTTTTGTAGTTAAACTAGGAACTATATATGTGGGATATTTTTTTAAGAAAGGAATGAGGTACTCACACCAGATAGCAGCCACAGGACACCAAAATCTTTCAGAGAAAAAGAATTTATTGCTCTCTCATCAGAAGAAATGAACTTCTTCACGCCTTGCTCAGACATGAAGACACCATTTAGGATTCAGAGGAAGAAGCTGACACTGACCAGACAGAATCCTGTGTTTGAATGGAATTTATGCATCATGTATGAGGTGTAGGAATATGCAACAGGCTGTTGTTTTTAAGGGTTAATCCTCTGTTAACCTGGTTCCTTTTTCAGGCTTATGTTGCCCAGAAAGAGGTACCTGGACTGTCCATAACTCTTTGTTTCTGTTGTCTCACACTGTCCTAATCCAAATGGTCCAAATTATTATTACTCTAATTATATTACTATTTTAATAACCATTTTATTATCATTAAACTTTTAAAATTAAAAAAAAAAAACCCAAGTGATTGGCATTTTTCACAGGCAAGAAGTGGCCCTAAAATCACAGGCAGATCCTACGAATATTTTCCTTCTCTTCCAGGCTAGAGAAGGAGGAGTGTCACCCATCTGGAGGTCAGACAAGGCGACAGACTTCCAGGCTTGAGCACCAGGTGCGTGTTCTGCTTTTCCATCAGACTCTGGGGGCAGGGCCGGGGCCGCTGGCGGGGAAGGAGCTGCATTTCAGGGGAGCTGCCGCAGGCTCTGTGTGGGCAGGGTGCTCTGTGCCTCTCGTGCTTTGTGGATGGAAGTGCCTCGTCCTTCTGGAAGGGCTGCTGCTGTGTCTGGCACCCGCCGTGCTGGAACAAAACATGGGATGCTCCCAAATGCCTCCCTCCAGCAGGCAGATCAGAAAGGGTGCTGACCTCACTTCCACAGGCTTCTTTTTGGCAGTGACTCTTTGAAAAGTGTGAAAAATGCCAATCACTTGGTTTTAAAATTTTAAAAATTTATTAGTAATAACGTGGTTATAAAAATAGTAATATAATTGGAGTAATAAAAATCGGGACAATTTGGATTAGGACAATATGAGACAACAGAAACCAAGAATTATGGACAGTTCCCAGTACCTTTTTCTGGGCAGCATAAGGCCAAAAAAATGACACCCATTAACAGAGGATTAACCCTAAAAAACAACAGCCCGTTGAATATTCATACACCTCATACATGATGCATAAATTCCATTCAAACACAGGATAATGTCTGGTCAGTGTCAGCTTCTTCCTCTGAATCCTGACAGCATCTTCAGGGCTGAGCAAGGTGGGAAGAAGTTCATCCCTTCTGATGAGAGAGCAATAAATTCTTTTTCTCTGAAAGATTTAGGTGTCCTGTGGCTGCTATCTGGTGTGAGTACCTCATTCCTTTCTTAAAAAAATATCCCACATATATAGTTTCTAGTTTAACTACAAAAGTTACCTTTTAATTACAAAACTGCATTTACCATGCTATTAAAGTGTTAGTACAGCACTACTAATCAGTACAACAAAATACATATAGTAAATATCTGTGTAGAGCCATATAATATGCACTTTTCACAAAAAGTAACAAGTGACTCTCTAAGGAAATATTTGCCAATACTCGACATTAGCTCCTTGCTCTATCTCTAGTTAGGCATTGTTTCAGTAAGGACCATTATGGGTAGGGTAGAGATTCATGGGGAGTAAGGCCTTTAGTATCAATTATATCTTCCAATTTGAGAGCTCATTTTTCCTACTTCTACCCAAGAAAACATAGACTTGACATGCTCTACACAGGATTGTCACTGTGATATTTTATGAAAAATCCCTCATCCAGGATTTCTTCTCCTGGCAAGATGAGAAGCCTCAGCTTCTCCGTGGTTTGCTCCTCTGGAATGTGATTTGGGGAATTGTTTACCCAGCATGTGAATTGTTTTAACTTAATGACCAATCCGAGCCCAGCTGTGTCGGGACTCTGGTCAGTCACGAGTTTTTATTATACTTCCTTTCTGGCTTTCTGATATCTCCTTTCTCTTTCTTTAGCACAGTTTTAATGTATCAATATGATGCGATGTAATGTAATATAATATATAATATAATGTAACGTAATAACATAACATAATATAACATAACATAACATAATATAATATAATATAATACACTATAAATCAGCCTTCTGAGAACTTGGAGTCAATTCTCATCTCTCACCTCATCCCGGGGACCCCAACAACACCGCAACAGTTGGTGACCACACAGGGTGGTTTCAACTGCTTTTTATTTTTGGGGTGACAGGAGCACCTCTAGGTTATGTGCATTAGCAGGAAGGAGACTTTGCACTGTGGGCAGCTGTGTCATCTTGTGGGATGCCTCCTGCACCCAAGCCATGAGGATTCCAGTTCTTGGAGAAGAGCATGGCTGTTCCCTGCTGGCTGGAACCACAGTGCCCCAATTATTGCCTTGCTGTCTGTGGCATCTGTGACTCAAGATGATCTAGAGCATGCACAGAAACCCACGGTGCCAGTGAAGTGACTAAGGGGAGGTGAGAAGGATCCGACTGCAGATATTACAAAGATGGTTTTATTTTTGCAGAATCTGCTTCGGAGCACACGCAGAGACTATGTCACAAAAGGTTACATTTGCAAAAGCACTTAATTCCATAGGGTTTAGATATTGATTTAGATTGGAGTCACACAGGCATGAACTTTGGAAATATAAAGGAGAAATTAGACTAGGAGTCACACCTCAAAGAAAAATAAATCAAATACAGTGCAATTTGAAGATGACCCAGAAAAGAGAACAGCTGGTTTTGGTTTAAATGAACAAATATTTTTTGAAAGAAAAATAAAATTGAAAGCCATAAAGTTTTCCACACCTAAAGTTTGTGTTCAGTGATACATCTCTGTGTAAATATAGAAATAACTTACTTCAGCTGAGATGGAAAGTAAAAGGGAGGAAATGGCAAGGAGAAACAGAAGTTTCACTTTAGTGTTGGAGTCATCAAGTCCATCCTGGGTACACCGGAGAAATAGCGCAAAATATCTGATCTCTAGGGTTTTAGTGATTATCTAAACAGGTTTGAATTGACATGTACAAGAGGTTCCATTGGCTGGTTTGGAATGTGCATGCAACTACAGATAGGGATATATGCAGATCTGCATCTGAATTTCTGCATACACAGAAATAGGACAATGATATACTGTACCCAAAATATTGTTACATCTTACTGATAATCAGATCCTTAATTCATTCAAAAGTATAGTCTAGCTTAGTGTGTAGAAATTCATAAAAGTTAAAAAGAAAAATGAAATTAACAAAGTTTGTGTTCTAGGTGATAAATGCATTTTCACTCATCATTTTATAATGGTAGAACTTAGAGGAGTATCTTAACCAAACAAAGGTGTGAAAAAATATTAAACTTTCATCTGTGAAATGAGGGAAGGTGAATGACACAAATCACTGTGTTCTGTACAAAACTGAGAAGCAGATCTTTTTATACAGAAGCCTTTAGATGTCTGCAGTTACTAATGCAATCAATGCTGCAGCTTTATTACACATTATTCTGTATATCTGTATTTCTATTGATTTCTGGTAAGTGAACTTTTTAACTTTACTAAAAATGTAAAAAGCTCACTGAATTTCAGAGAGTTGTTCTCCATTATATTGATTCTTTTTTTTGCTGGATTTAATAAGTGAATTTTCTTTTCCTACAGGAATTCTAAGTATTTTTCATCAAAGAATTTTCACAATGGTGTTTTCATTGTTTTCTGTTTCCTAAATTTTACATTTTGCCTTATAGTGGTAGTTTGTATGCTGGTGTTTTTTGGTGTTTTTTTTAGCATACTGAAGGACAATTACAAATAAGTAATCTTTTTTAAGTGGATTTAAAAGGAAAAAAAAAAAGAATTTATTTCTCTACAGAAACAATCTAAACAATCCATAGAGTCATAAATTATGTTTTCTAGATTGCTTCAGCTAGTAGGGTATTTTTACCTTGATTATTTAAAATGGTCACAAACTAGTGGAAACATTGCATTACAAAAAAATATTTAGTGGGAGAAAAAAAAATAATTACTGCATACATTGTGTATTGAATCATAATTTGCTCTAGTAATTAGTTTTCAAAATAGAGCCAGTAAGATGGATAAACTAACAGAGTAAGATAATTTGTTCTGCCAACCTCACGTGATTTTAATTTACAATATGCTTTTGGGAGGAATATTTGGTGAGATGCTATTTCTGAAGGATAATTCAGCAGGACACATATGACAGAGAGGAAAAAAAGAAATTTTGTCCTTTAAAATTGACAAACTGCATGTGGAAGGTTGTCCTATTTTCTTTCACTTAGTATAAACAATCTAAAGATTTTTCTTTCTGTTTTAGTGGGGTGGGAGAAGGATCTGTCACTAAATTTACATGGCAGAGGTTCTAAATCTCTTTCTTGTTTACCCTTTGCCAAACTTCAGAGTCGCAGAGGTGAAATGTTCTGTGCCTATGGTCTCATGGGGGCTCTTCCCAGCATTAGTTGCTAATGAATCAAAAGGATGCCACCAAATGCATTTGCTTGTGCCTTCACATCATCAGACTAAAGACACAGTCCTTGCTTTTGTGTCTTCTTAATATGCAAATGTTGGCATGAGAATTCATCAGCTCTAGTCTGAAGTGTGCTGAACTCTTAACATTTGCAAAGACTTTTTTTCTCTTTTTCAGGAAAGAGTTAGTTGAGAACTACTTCATGTAAATCAGCATGATTCCAGTGGTTTGATAATTAAAACAAAGCTAAGCTACTTCCCTACTTTAATTATTTATACTTTATTATCCATTATAGCTATGAATATTGTGTAATTAATGATGCTTTTCCAATTTATATCAGCATGGGCATGATATACTGCCCAATATATGTAACCTAATTGGTATGGAGTGAATGTTGCTCCCTTCAAGCACAGGTAGACTTCTTCCTCTGCAACTCATTAAAATACATGGGGTGGCCCCTGACTTGGTATAGGACCTCATTTGCCAGGCATCATTAAGAGGAAACCCCACAGGTGTGGTTTAACTCAAAAAGGGAACTTGTTCCCTGCCCAAAATAATTCCAACCTTCTTCATGCTTGAGGGAGAGCAAGAGCGTGTGTGTGTGTGCAGGTGAGGAGATGTGAGAGAAGAGGTGAAAGAGAGAGGCCTGCAATTAATTTGAACACAGCTGTTATGGGAAATGCAACAACTCATTTTTCCTCAACAAACACAAACTCAGAGGCAAGTTATCAAAAAAAAACCCAGCATTAATTATGAAGGCTGCTAAACTAAACACACGCCTCTGACCTTTTTGGTGCTTCTGTATAACAATAAATATTTTATGGCTGTGATTTCCACAGGCCTTCAGAGCAACTCTGGGGGGACTAAACTGAATTATGGATACAATGATGAAGAGTCTGGACTCCATTTTACATGTCCCTGACCTGTGTATTAGATATTTCACTTTGCTCCCCCTGTACAGAATCAGGCTCCATATATTATGTTCATTAGCCATTGTAAACCCCTGCTCTATATCTCATGGGTTGAGAGGAAATAAACCAGCAGGTTATGGAAGAAGTTGGGTGAGAAGAGAAAAATTCTGTTAGGTACCATGAATCCACTCACTTCTGCAGGATAATTATAAGTATTTGCCTTGTAGGACAATATTTTTGCAGATACATTTAAACATTTAATTAATTAAACTGTAAATTAATACACTTATCTCCTACTATTTATTAGTACAATTAAGAGTGTGGAGGGAACAGAAGAAAAAAAGGGAAATAATGGAATTAAGAACAATTTTGTGAGGAAGGATGGTCTAATGGAGACAGGAATCTCTGTTCCACTTCTGCTCTGCTGCTGAGACTCCAGATAACTACTGATTTACCCCAATTTAAGGTGGGTGTAGCAATCTTTATATTCCAGGTATTTGGATTATAAGTGTTTTAGGGCACATTTGTCTTGGGCAAATGCCTGTAAAACCCAAGACGATTGAAACCTCTTTTGGGACCCCAACAAGAAACCCATGATGATTTTTTCATTTCCCTCTTCTCTAACTATTTAGTGGGCCTTGCAGAGACATTGTTTCAAAATTTCAATGGCCCATATAATAGGGAGGAATCAAGTGAATTTACAAAGTTTCTTGTTTAAAAGAAAAAAGGGAAACAATTCATCCGGTGCCTTTTCCTCCTCCTTTGCTGTGGTGTCAGGGCAGAACAGGGCAGTCAAAGAGGCTGGATGTGCCTTTGCTCTCTGTCTGCTCTCCGGGCCAGGTTGGAGTTGATTATTTCCATTTTCACTTCCTCTTGTCAATTTAACGGCTATTTGCCATGGCCAGCTCCACTCCTTGGGTGTTATCTCACCTTCTGGATGTTTTTTGCCACCTATTATGCTGCTTTTCTGTTTTTGATTTATGACTGATGTGACGTAAGAAATGAGAAAGAAGTGTCAAGCTACCAGAAGGAGAGAGACATCCAGAAAGCTGAGTAATTTTTCTACATCTTCTGGGAAATATCTCTTCCCTTTTCTTTTAAGATGCGCTTGAATAAAGCTTGGCTTCTTCATAGAAGTCTTTTCTGGGGCTTAGTGCCTTTTTTTTTTCCTTTTTTTTTAATAGTTTACAAGTACTTGTGTTGTTTGTACAGTGTTCAGACATGATGTTGGAACTGTTGTCTAACTCATGTAGCTCTGATTGCTGCATTCCCTCGGCATTTTTACCACGATTTAACTTCTCAGGTTTCTGTTCCTTACTTTAATTAAGGCAAGTCAGCCTTGTAGAAGGGAGCTGAATGGCTTTTTGCTTGCATTGAAGGGCAGACAGACAGAAATTTGCAGGAAAGTTGCTCTGATATCCATAATATTTCCAAGACAATTTGAAAGTTTTCTGGAATTTCTTTTAAAAGCTGTGGAGGGAGAAATAAAGAGCACCAGCAAATACTTTCCTGTATTAATTTTTTTAAATTCTGGGGACCCTAAAATGAGTTTTTACAGGAGTTGTGAGATTGAATGAGGAACTCCAGTACTTGTTTAAATGGTGTATTGAAAGCTTTTTTGGTTTATATGGTTAGAGAAATTGAATGGAAGTAGCATCATTTGGCAACACACTTTATCATGTTAAAACTCTTTGCTGGCCCCTGAAATGGTGTTTTTGTATCATTTTTGAAACCTTCTGAGTATTTACTTCCTGTAAATACCTCTTACAAAGGTATTTGACTAAACTATTTGAAACCCATAAGCATAAACGAGAAATAGAAGCAGAGACGGAGATGTTGTAGGGTGATGGGGTGATGGAAGAAGCCCAATTATTGATGGTAAATGCTGAGGTCAAGACTGGTTCCAGTTCCTTTCCATATCCTCAAGAACAATGGTAATCAGAGAATGTCTTTGCCTCAGTGGGAGAGCTAAAAGTTTTTACCCCCTACCATTTAAAGAATAATATTGCTTTCCTGGTTTTCTCATACCAGATGAGAAAATTAGTTGGGTTGGTTTTGGAAGGACTGCAGAAATCTCTGTGGTTGTACCTGCCAGGCCTGCATGATAGAGCCCAATAGATGCTGCTATTCCTTAGAGTATAAAGGATGGAAGAGGAAATTAAAATTCCATCTAGCGTGTGGTAATTCAAGCCCTGACTGAACAAAGAAATTTATTTCCAGGAATGAGGATGTATACTGTGACTTGTGGCTGTAGATTATTTATTTATTGATTTCCTTTGTTTGTTTGTGGGGTTGTTTGTTTGTTTGGTTGTTGTTGTTTTCAAGAAAACTTGATTTTTAAAAGCCTATCTTTTATGCCTATTTGCTTTCCTGGCTCTGTAAGCAGTGTTCACAACCAGTGTGCCAAGAGCTTGTACAACTGAACTAGAAAATGGGAAGTAACAGTCATAATATCATCTTCAAATTCAGTGTCCTGACCAGAGGGGCAGGACATCTACATGGAGAGCGTGTGGCAGGGTGGGAAAAAAGGTAAGAGTGCAAGTAAGGGTTTTGAAGCTGTGAAAAGGGACATCAGTGTAATTGAGGACAAGTAAAAGGTTCAGAGCAGCTTTGGCTGCTCAGTGTTTCACCCATGTCTGCCAGACTTGTATTACACATGATTACAATGTAATAACTGCACTAAGTGCTCAAAGCACCTAAACCAATCCTGTATGACTCAAGTAAGTGATAATACCTTGATTGATTTCAGAAGAAGCAGTTGTAAGTCTCAGAGACTTGTCTCTTTTATTGACTTGAGAATTAATTAATTTATGAGAAGGTTTCACATTTTCACATGGTGTTGCAAATTTAGGGTAGAATTAATTATTTGGTAATCAGTGAATCCTATTAGGTGAAACAATATGGACTTGTTCAGTAGCTTAAACATTATTCAGCATTAGTGTAGCAGTTGTATACTCATTACAATGATGATGCTTTTATTAAATATACCTTCAATTAGTTCTGGTTCAATTTAATCTCTACCTCCTGAAAAAACATTCAATCAAGTGCTGTGACAAGAGCAGAATGATGAATATGCCAAGGCCAGGACTGCTTAATCCTTCAAGGGTATTACACACTCTTCATTAAGGTGAACTTTACAAATGCTTGCCTTAGGTTCTTCTCTTCCTTGAAACATCATCTGAAAAGCATTAGAATGTCATCCTTCCTTCATGCATTAAAATAAATAACATTCATGGTTCAACCATTTATATTATCTTATTTAGATCCATGACAGATAGTTAGGGGAGAACAGGGCATGCAAAGTCTTTCTGACTTTCTCCTCATTACTTGATACACTCCAAGTCCAGCAGCCCAGGAGCATAAGGGGTTTTCCTTGGATATGGGACCTTCACCTGGGTGAGAAATTGAGCCCCATCCTGAGAGCCAAGGCTGCCCATGGGAGGGGAGCAGGGGGACATGTCCCTCTTTCTGCCCTCACCAAAGACCTCTGCAGCCACCTTAAAAACACCTGCAGAGTGGCTCTGCTGGTGGGACATGTGGCTCATGGCAGGGAATGGGACTTGGGTCCCCCCAGAACAGCACTGCACCTCCAAGTTGCCGTGTATTCAGTGCTGATCTGATAGTGCTTTGCTGCTTCTCTTGCCCATATTTAAATCAACACTATCATTATTAATCAGAGAATTACAATAACTAACAAAAGAGACAATTCCTATAGCCTGGAGGATGATGTTTTCAGGGAGGCAGTAATGGATATGGAGCCTTTCCCCTTTCAAATCCCAGCAAGGGCAGCTGTGACTGCAAATCATTACCATATGCTATTTTGTCTGTCGCCTTTGTGTAATGAGTAAGTGGACTGGACAGCTTCCATATTAGATAAAATAATATTACAAGTGACATCTCCAGAGCCTCTTGCCCTAGCTGAAGACAGCACAGAGCAGCATGGGAAAGTGAGACCCCTTGAGAAAAATTCAGTCCTATACCACATATTTTTTGTGCAGTATTGCTTCTGAATGACCATCCTGAAAAGATGCATTTCATACTCATTTTGAATGTTCAGCCTGTGAACCTGAACCCTTTAATACACTTTCTTCTGTGCTCTCAAAACTGATGCAATTGGTGTGTTTCTGATTAAGAGCACTCTGGAAAACTTGGATGTGAATTTCTTGTGCCCACTCGACTCGCGCAGTGACGGTGAGAGACTCTTGGTGACCTGTCACAGTGCCTTTCAGAAGTGCCAGCAGCTAATCTGATGACTCTTACCCCATCTGAGTGAAATAATAATAATGAATTCATCCTCTGTTCATTTCAGTTCTGCTGCTGGAACACAAGGATGGAGAGTTTCTTCAGACACTTCATGTGCACTTGTCCTAGGAGATTGTGTGAGCACTGTGTACTTCAAATTCATTTGCTGTTTTGATTTCTCTGGCAACTAAGAAGGTGCCTTTGATCCCTCTACTGTCACTTTGTTTTTGCATTTTGATGATTTTATCATGAATTCATGTTTAATTCACTCTGCAGTGATGAAGTAAGTGGCAACACTCAAAAGAAGGATACTTTTTGCAAAATCAAACCATATTCATTTGAACTTTGTATGAACTACTTCATTCCTTTGAAGTAGAATATATTAATGAGGACAGACATTAAGAAAAAAGATCCTTATATCAAGTCACATTTATTATCTTATCTGAGGTGATAGTGGAGGTAGATCTATCAGACAAAAGATGGAGTGTGCTTTGAATAAACTTTTAGTTGGAACATGTGGACAAACAGCTAATTGTCTAGTGTTAGCTTTGTGATTTTTTTAACCTGTTTTATCTCTATTTCTGCTTTTGCATTACACACTCCTACACATGAATAATGACAAGGTAATACACATGAATTTTATGGACACAGCCACATGCATAATTACATGGAAAAAATTCAAAATGCTTTTAGTAGGTTGGTAGGGCAAGGATGCTTCATGGACCTGTAGTTTTTGCAGGCAGTTATAATATTTTTTAATTTAAGCCTTTTTGTGAAAAGGCATCTTTTCTTTTTGTTGTTTTCCTTCTCAGTGAATCAGACTGTGACTGAAACAGAGAAACTGCTTGCATTTCTTTCCTTAGGAATTGGAGTGCTCTGCTGGGGTACTGGCATGTTTGCCCTGCTCACCAGGCCAGAGATGCAGTGGGACAAGTGACAGAGGGGACAACTCAAAAATCAGATCATCAAAGAGCAATGATGGCTTCAGAAGAGAAGTTTGGCAAGTACATAAAGGATTATATTTAAATATACTCAAATTTGATAGTACTTAAATATACTAAACTATATGTATACTTAAATGTACTATACTTAAATATACTATACTATCAGTATTTAAATATACTTGAATTTTATTTTAGTCTCTAGGACAACACTTTCATTCACAGTTGCAACAATTTGCACTTTTGAGCAGAAATGAGCTTGTTTGATTCTGTTACTCAGCATCAGCTCTGATGGACAAGTGTGGTGCCTGAGCAAAAAAAACTGGGAAGAAAGTGGAAGGGGAGAAAATAAAAACAGGTGGCAAGGGGCCCAGGAACAATAAAAGTCTGAATGAGAACACCTTTATCACTTTTGCAACAGCAGCTTAAAGGCCCAAGGAGAGAAATAGATTTTGTAAATCAGACTAAATATTTTTTACAGGGTGCAGTGTGCAGCTTAAGAACCCAGCTGGGAAAAATAGCTCCTGCAAATCAGTGAAGAAACTATATTTTACTGGCTGCTGTTTAGGAGCAAGGAGAGGTAGGATAGGGGAAGACCTTTTACAAGGCAAAGAGCAAATATATATGAATTTGTGTTTTGATATGAGTTTTTGGGATGGGTTTTTTCAAGTGTCCATAAAAAGGCCCATAAAAAAGATACCAGCATGGCAAAGCCATGTTTACTGGTCCCTATAAAACCTGTAAGCCTTCCTTAGTGTTTTAAAAATCATGTATTGATGTATATTTTACACTGAGTAGTCATTTGTGCATATAAAAAGCTTTTATTTTGCAGAGAAATCCTGTTATGGATTCTAGCATACAGTAACTTTGGAGAAGCCATTTGAAATACCAGAAAATGAGTAAATACATGGGATGGCAACTCTTGTTTTGAAATAAGAAACAGAGGGATTAAGAAATCATTAATGTTAATCCTCCCAAAGATGAATGTATAGCTTATCAAGGTAATTATGTTAAAAGGAGATCATAATTGTGCAGTGGCTTCTGAGAGCAGAGGCTGGAGCCAGCTGTTCTGCTGCTGAGTTGGATGATCCTTTCCAGAGGAATGATCCCTGTCACTGCCAATGCAGGGAAGGTCCTCCCCTGAGGATGGAAGGATGGCACTGGTAGTGGTAGTGCATCTTTAGCAGATAAGAAGGGTTTTCATATCACTAGGAAAGCAAATTGGCTAATAGGTCTTAAGAAGTGCTGAAATAGGAAGGAGACACTTGCAAATCTGAAGAGTATTTTTGTTGCCTTTTTTGTTTTTCTTGTCTCATCCATTTTTCTGAAAGACGGACAGGAGCTGTGTGCAGATTGGGAACAGAATAAGCTGTCAAAGAACATACTGAATCTACCCACTCATTTTTTTATGTGAATAAGAAGCTGAATAGAAAAGAAAGGGATGCTGAAATATTTTGTATATTTTTAAAAATTTGAAAAATTACTTTTGGTAGATTTTTTTGGCAAAACTGCATGTTGGGATTTTCCAGTTTGTTTACACTAATTTGTTTTGGAACTAATTTGCCTCTTGTGCTTGGAAATTTTTGAAAGAGGTGAACTGTCTTACCTCTGCTCCCTGCGACATAAGTGCTGCAGGAACAGTTGCCATAGCAAATAAAATGATGTATTACCACTGTCAGAGGAAAATGTTGTATTGGCCAAGATGTTTCCTCCTTCTTTGGGACATGTTATTGATGGGAGTCTCCAGGTGTCTGTTGCCAGGGAGAGTGCTGGGAAACCATGTAAATCCTCCTCCTTGCAAAAAGACAACTTTTTATTTTGCTTTGATATCTGCTGCACTGGATCCTGGACATTTTTCTTTTGATCAGTCTGCTTGTAAGTGTCACCCAAGGCTGATTGGTATGGCTGCTTTTAAAAGAGAGTTTCTCCTAGAGAGTGATTTGTTGGTAACCAGTGGTTGCAGCTTATATCTCCTTAATGCATCACTCCTACAGAGTGTAAGGGAAACAACAGTTCAAAGCACACGTGCTCAAAGGGGCTGTAGGTTTTTAAAATTTGAAATGGACTCAGTGAAACATTTTTCTCCTTAGAGGAAAAAAAAAAAGTACATTTACATCTTCTTTTCCAGCAAAACATCCTGTAGATGTTAAAGCCACCCTTTAGTCAAGAATTAAGGTAGCCATGTTTTGACAAGGAAATTTTATCCATCTTGTTTAGGAGACAATGAAAACCTTCTGTACACCTGCAACAGTTTTGCCAATGTGTTGAGCTGCAACTGTGTGCCAAGTGGATAATAGAAATGTTGCAGCTGTGCAAATTGCCCTTGGACATCCTGTCCCGTGGGTCTCCCCCAGTTCCCTGGGGGACTTTTGGTCAGGAGTGTCAGGACTGTGTTAGATCACTGTGGTCAAGCAGCAAAGAAAAAAAAAAAGCTGTTCATGTTTATTAAACTATCCTTTGAAGGATCAGCCTGCTTTTAAAAGATATAATAATAATAATAATAATAATAATAATAATAATAGGAATAATAATAATAATAAAAAAATCTATGTTAGTGACAATTTGAACTGAGCCAGAATCCTTTTCTTTAAAAGATAGCTTACCATCCTCTTGAATCTCTAGATAAAATTCCTCTGCCTCCAGCTATGTTATTTCCTTGTAGGGCCTGACATTTCCAAAAAAAGCTGACCTTGACATTGAAGTTTAGATTTAAGCATTCATTAGTGGTAAATATTAGAGTGATATGTATATTGAGTTTTCCAAGCCATAGGAAGATATTACTTAATTTGGACTGTCTTGCTGTGCATTTAAGTACTCTAGCACAGGTTTTGCTTCTGTGGGTTTTGATACTGAGGTGCAAAAGGTGTTAAAAAAGGAAAAAGAAAAAAAAAAAAACAACAAATCTGACTGTTACTAAAACCAGGGTTAGTGGTTTGCTGCATTTTGATAGCATCAGTAAAAATGGCAACAATGCCACTGGTGATCCTTCCTCTGCTGGGTCACCAAAGAGAAGTAGCAGTGTGACACAGAGCAAATACTTCCACTTCACTCTCAGACAGGAGGGAGAGGTATGTGGAGGGAGAAGCTGTTTTTCAGAAGAGGCAGTAATTGGTTTGCCTCTCCTTTTATCCATTTATTGATCTGTGAGACTCCACTTTAACAGCTGTATAATGCCAAAATAAGGATTATGGGACTGTTCCATAATTATTTGTTAGGTTGATTTTTTTAATACTATTGAAAAAAAATGTTATGAAATGGCAGGGAATATTTATTACAGAAACTTTTAAAACTGTGTAAACAAACGTAAGCTTTTACTCATAATACAACTGTTACTGAAATAAAGGGATTCTTGCCTGACTCTAAACACAGTAAGGCCTGCAGAAGTACAATGCACCAGCCACATGCTGGGTAGTGCTCCTTGAACAAGTGGAAGTTTATATCTCACAGAAGAAGTTGATATTCCAGAAAAGTGTTGTATGAACAGAGAACCCTTCATGCAAGGAGTTCTGACCAGTTCAGGAGAAGAGTCATGCTCACATAACTCCTTTTCTACTTCCAGCATCAAGAGAGCCACAGCTTGGCTTAAGATCATAAGAAGCTCAGATTAATTTCTATATTTCCTAGGCATCTTTTACACAAATGTGTGTTTTATATAGTGCTTAAATTTAATTTTTCTATTGGAGCTTATAATTGTGTAGGAGGTTATACTGAACCAATTATTTATAAGCCATTTATTAACATTGGTAATTGATTTAAAAATGGAAGAAAGAAACTTGTAGCAGGTGTGGGCTGACTTACCACTTTCCACCATGCAAGTGCCTTTTCCAAAATTGGATGGAAACAGGAAGGTACATTTCATTTATTTTCTTCCTGTGCTTGTGGCCAGTTTCCAGCTTGCCAACACAGTGCTCCAAAAAGGACACTGAATCATGACAAAAGCTGTCAGTACAGCTGGGATTTTCCATAAAAATTGGGTGAAATAATAAAATTCATATGGTTGTTGTGGCAAAACTGTATTCAAGGTCTCACTTGAATCAGTGCCCAGTTTGGTTCTCAAAGTTCTGGAAACTTTTTGATTAATGTCCAGGTAAATAGTTTGCTGAAATCATGGTTGTTTTGTATGGTAGCCTTCAGAACCTGATTGCTGAGGTTTGGCCCAAAGCAGTGTCACATGTTCTATGTTTGGGGTCCTTCTGTTGTGTTGGACCAGAGCAGGAAAAATGAAAAAGGAAAAATGTAGGTTACTCTATTTACAGCTATTGTAATCTTTTGTTTCCTTTTCTTCAACACAGAAATGGAGCTTCAGACTTGTCTTCTTTGCAGAGCCTGATAAATATTCCTCTTCAGCATGTGGTAGCTCTTGCTGAAGGTAGATTTGAAAGAGTGGAGGCAACTTTATTCATCTTCATAAACAGCAGCTCTCCTATTGCTTGGTGCTCATGCCTAATTTATTAGGAGATTGCAAAGCTTTGACGTGTGGACAGAAAATGATACCTGCCTGGAAGTCACGTAATTCCATCAACCATGGTCTGTGGCAAGGCAAGATCCTTCACATTTCTCTGCAAACATCTGCTCATCATGGGCACTGCTAGAATAGAAATAGTAGTTGCAGCTACATCTGAGGAATTCTGTAGGAAAACGAGGGAATTATTTCATTTCTCCTTTTGCCAGGGTCCAGCAGGGTTCAGAGGGATGTGGGGAAACGTTATCCTCCACGTGTTAAGATTTTTCTCCACTTCCCTCAGCATGTTATCAGCAGAGCAGGGGATGTGGAGGTTGCAATGTATTTAGGTATGGCTGTGTTCTGAGGAGAGGGCAACTTCAGAGAGAATATTAAACAGCTCATCTTCCAGTGCTGTCAGTCATGCAAGGCACTGCTTTGTAAGCCAGTCACATCTCGCTGGTGATGCGTATTAATCCACTTTCTGCCTCCAGCATCACCTGTTTTATTTTCTATCCTGGCTTCATACCTTTTTTTGGCAAAACCACAGGGGAAATATATTTCAGTGACAGTATATGGTAATTTTGCTCTATGCACTCTAGCTCATTACACAATCCTTGTCTTTGGAAAATGGAGAAAGGATTTATGTCTCCTACTATCGTTTCTGCCACACACTGATTCAGTGAAAGAGCTTTGTGGTGGTTGGGAGTAAATTTCATTTTCCCTGCTGTTTCATGAAGTGTGAATCACTTTCTAGCAGATGATGTCACTGCCAATTTACAAGTTTTTCTTCCTCTACTCCTGTGTAGGAGGAATCATAAGTACTCTTTTTGTCATGGTAATGATGTTAGGTGTAGAGGGTTATTCGATGCAGGAGACAGCATTCAAACTTCTTTATTTTTGCCAGCACAGATAAATAGCTGAGTTTGAAAGGTGATCCACATTCAGTCTCTCTGGCTAATGGAGAATGAAGGCTTCTTCCAGGTTTGGATCTTGGATACTGTGAAGATTTGTTTTCTGTGGGGTCTCTGACAGAAACTGAACAGCAAAAAAATGTGTTTATGTTGCTTTTCATTTTTGAAACAGAAGTTGACTTATACACTGTGAAGATCTTCTCCAACTAAGAGACCTTTCTCTTCTGTTAAAAAAAAAAAGAAGTTTTTTTTACCGTTTAGAAGATTTTATACGTATAAATTTTGAGCTGTGGGTTCTTGGGAACTGTTTTTGACTCCTTGTTCTTGATGTTTTACTGGGAAGATACTTGTGATTGTGTCTGCTTCCACCAGCTTCTGAGTAACAGGAAAATAGGTGGTGAATAGTGAAAACTGCTCTTGTGGAAAGAACAGCTCCTCTCCAAAACAGTTTTGTGTGGCAAAAAGAATGAATGTGTGTATATATATATATATAAAGTGAAACCTAAAAATATTAATTCACAACACCTATCTGCTGTCTTGGATGTTCTTAGGTGCCTTTTTAACCCCAACAAATAGAGCCACTGAGCTGAACTGTCTCTGTTTTATAGGTGAGGATAGTAAAGAGCAAAATGTCATTATAGCAATGGTGTCCTTCCTAGCCAAGGACCCTTCACAGCAAGGGTCTTCAAAATGACAAACTGTGATCTGTAGCAGGAGGGACAAGCCATCAGGACTGGTTAGGAGGATGGAAAATCAGCATGTGCAGGAAAACTGACACTCCAAAAAGGAGCGTGTCAGCTGAGAGGCAAGAGTATATTGTAGCTACCACTGGGAGAGTAGAGGTCACTCACAGACTATGAGTCTATTAATCTTCAGAGGCAGGTATTAGTCCTTTATGTAATTCACATGTTATAGAATTCTTCTTTAAGCATATTCTACTACACACATCCTTCCTCGGATGCGTGTGGTGCCTTCATATCAGGTTTGGTGTCTAAATTCAACCTGCTCTTTGCAGATTCCTCATGTGTGTAGTCAGTATGTAAGCAGATAAAAGCTATGGATTAGGAAGGATGGGTGGAAATTATTCCTTAAAAACCTGAAATAGAAGTAGCTCTTGTTTGATCTTATCTCTTCCAAAGACCTCAGTCTTGAGAACTGTAGCATCCAGGTTTGCTGGTTGGCTCTTAACTAAAATGTAGGCTCTTGTTGAGTGCTTGAAAATGTGTTTAAAACTGCATCAAAGGCAGGGAAGCCCTGCAGAGAGACCTGGACAAAGGAGAGGAGTGGGCAATCACCAACCTCAGGAAGTTCAACATGGGGAAGTGCCAGAGTCTGCACCTGGGATGGTGCAACCCTGGATGTACAGACTGGGGAATGAAATGCTGGAGAGCAGTGCCATGGAAAGGGACCTGGGGATCCTGGGCCATGGCAAGTTGAACATGGGTCAGCAGTGCCTCAGCAGCCAGGAGGGATACCCTGTCCTGGGGACATCAGGGACAGCATCAGCTGGGCAAGGGAGGGGATTGTGCCCTCTGCTCTGCCCTGGGGCAGCCTCACCTCCAGTGCTGGGGGCAGCTTTGGGTGCCACAAAATAAAAAAGATATAAAACTGTAGGGAGTGTCCAAAGGAAGGTGATGAGGATGGTGAAGGGCCTTGAGGGGAAGCCTCATGAGGAGCAGCTGAAGTTGCTTGGTCTGTTCAGCCTGGAGGAGACTGAGGGGAGACCCCAGTGCAGTTACAGCTTCATTGTGAGAGGGAGAGGAGGGGCAGACACTGATCTCTTCTCTCTGGTGACTGTGACAGGACCTGAGAGAACAGCCTGAACCTGAATCAGGGGAGATTTAGGTTGGATATGTGGAAAAGGTTCTTCACCCAGAGAGAAGGTGGAAGGCACTCCCCAGGGCAGTGGTCACAGCACCGAGCCTGGCAGACCTCACAAGGGTTTGGAGAATATTCTCAGGCACTTGGTGTGCTTCTTGGGGGTACTGTTGTGTAGATGGACTTGATTATCCCTGTGGATCCCTTCCAACTCAGCTTATTCTTGATTCTGTGAAAATACGTCTGTCCCATCGACTCCTCATCCTCTTTAGACAGGTCCAGTGGGGTCATTCCTGATAGCAGCAGCTGAAGAGCCCTGCCTTGTTGTATTCTTCTTCTCCAGGGAATGAGATCATCACTAATGTCTCCTTATGTTAACAACCAATACCTTTAATATTACAGTCAGCAGAACCACTGTACTCTGCAGAGCGTGTGTGGGCTTGCTGTGTAATTGCCATGGCGCATCCTGCCCAGGTACAGCGTGCCCACTGTGCCCAGGTCCAGGCACCTGCACTGCTGACAGTGGCTGGATCACACAGTGCTATCCCCATGCACCTGGGATTCCTTTTATTGAAAGGCAGATCCTAATTACAGGTGCTCATCCCCTACATTATTTTTCGCTGGCATATTTGACTCACAAGCAGTGGGAGAGAGCTCATGGGCTTTTAATGTCTGATGAACATTGTTGATGCATTTTTAGTCATAGAAGAGTTGAGTTGCTGGCTTTCCACAGCTGTGTGTGGACTTGTGCTGGTTTGTAAGCCATATTTGGAAAAAATACCCCAAACTCTCAGTTCTCTGCATCCAACATTTTATACAGTTGCAGGAAGGAATCTGGATTTATTGAAGGCATGTTTTGTAGTGGAGAGTTTCAGAAAGCCTAGTCCAGTACCCCTATAAATTATATGCTCAGCTGCATGACCAAGTCACCATAAAAGTCCATTCCATGACATGATGAGTTGCTCATTTTTGTTTTCCCCATTCTCTTTGCCATTTTATTGGATTTGTAAAACATAAATTAGTATCCTGACATTGTCAAAGTCTGATGCAATTACAGAAGCCTGACAGAAGTTTCCTCACTCATAAGCAGTGAGCCATGTTATTCAGAACATTTGGCCACATGATAACTCCCACCCCCACCCCATGCTCTTGCAGAATAAACACTTTTGCAGATTTTTAACGACATGGTAATTTATAGAAAATCTTTTTTATATCTTACAGCAACACTCTACGCTACCCTTAAAAGAATTCCTGATACCAAAGGACTAGTTAGCACAACCTATTACAGGGCAAGAAAGTTACTGCACTTTCTACATGTTTCACTATATCTTCAGAACAAGCTAAACTACCAGCAGCTTCCCTGTGGGCATCTAGATATATAGAAAGTAGAAAAAAGGGAGGCCTAAGTCAGAGCAAGTCTGCAGCTGCAGTTTAAAACATCTGTTTTTCCTAGACGTGATTTTTTTCTTCCCCCTACAATTTTATCCAAATTTCTCAGCTTTCTGTGAAGGAGAAATTGCCCTGAGTGCTGCATTGTGGTCCTCTTGTGTGTATGAATTATGATTCAGCCTTTAATCACACTTCCTCTAGGACCTCTTTCTGTTCTGGTAGAAAAGGTGAACAGTGCTTGATTACGTATTAAAGAGGGCATGAACAATGATGGAAAAACTATTAATAATCCCATGGATAGATTTTTCCATGATGCTCCTCAGTGCAGTGTCTGAATGCCTTATAGATGTCAGTTTTATCTTCAAATTAACCTGGGGGGTAAAGTCACAGCAAAGTTTCTGTTTTACAGACTGGGAATTCAGATAAGAGGTTGAAGGCAAGAAGGGCACACCAGTTGTTGGTTGTTTATTCAACAAATATGAAACACTATCTGTTTATTAAAGTGAGACAATGTTTTTGTTGCTGTCTATTGGGTCTGTGGGTATTCAGCATTTCTGCTAATTAGATCTGGCAATTTTCAGGTGACTGCCTAGGAAATGGACACACAGAGTTAAGTACATTTTCCTCAAGTTCTTTACACACTTCATCAAGAACTTCATCAAGTTCTTTACACTTTTATCTTCAAACACTATTTAGGTGCTTTGTAGATCTCAGTGACTTCTCAGCAAACAATTGATTTTAAGAGATTTGTTTGGTCTTGGTATAAATGCTGTAGCAGAAACATGCAAGAATCTGACTTCTCATGGAAGCATTTACTTCATGCCTCTCACACAAATGATTCTCCTCTTAACTGTTGCAGTCCTTTGCTTTCCCTGTGTGGTGTAGATGTGATGGGGAGATGCATCTTCAACCACTTCATTTGCTGATCCATGCTTTGGGCAGCTCTCCCTGTTTCCAGGGAGGGAAATGCTGTGGGGCTGCTGGCCTCCCTGTGTCTTTCAATGCTGTCTCTGTGTGTCTGGAGGAGGTAGAAGTGAGCCTGGCCTTAGAAGAAACAAGCTGAGTAAAGTATATCTGGCATTTTCCAAGCTGGCCTTTTATGGCTTTATAAAGTATTTGCAAACTGCTGTGCAGGGACTTTCAGTAAAACTGACTGCCACATAACTTGGAGCAGGGGAGAACATGACAGACAGCACCTTGGCCCAGTGGAGCCTCTAAAAGTGCCTTTATGACCAACAAAACCTGAGTTTTCACTATTTCTCATGAAAATCATCTCACTAGTGTTTGCCTTCTGTGTATTACTTTCAAAATGCTAAAAAAGGCACAGTGGCCATACCTTGTTTTTATAATTTGCATGGACCAGACAAGCCATGACAAAGCTGAGCATCAGTGGCTTCTCTTTAGTGGGAAAAAATTAAAAAAAAATTTCTCTGCTGTGGATGCTGTGCTTGCAGACACCAGCCAAGCTCAAAGATATTTCTAGAAGAAAAAAAGAAAAAAAAAAAAAAGAAAGGTGTCAATAGAGTTAATGGTACGAGATGGACTGTGGCAGAATAAAGGCAGACAGAAAATAATTTGTGGCAGGACAGCTACAGGAGATACAGTGATAAAATGAGAAGAAACAGCAGGGAAGCACATGTTAGTGCTTCAGGTTGGCTCTGTGAGGAAAGTATTGGGATTAGGGAGGCAAGGTAAAATGTATAGTCTAAGAAATAGAAAAGGAAGCTGGGTGGACATAAGATTCTTTGGGAATTTTTTGCAGAAGAAGGCTAAGATCCCAAAAAACCAGCAGGAAGGTGGCTATGGCATATAGATGAGTGATAGTTCCAAGAGCTTCCTCTATTGTGTCAGCAGTACAGAGAGATTCTGCATGGATGTGCAGGAGACACTGGACAAGACATGGTAATTGTTATTTAGTAGTAGACTTCACCCCCAAAGCCCTTCACCCCTTGGTTCATTCAAAGCAACCTACAGAAAAAAAAAAAAAGATTTTTTTTTCCTGTTTAAAATGACATTTTAAAACAAACCATGTCATTCTAGTGAAGTCAGACAGATCAGTCAGGCAAAAATATGATAGTGATTAATTTTTTTTTTATTGTATGCCTCTCATCAGGCTTGCAGGCTACAAATGCATTCAAATAGAGCATCAATCTTGTTTCAGTCTCCCAGATATAAAATGAAGTTCCCATCTGCCATGTTGTACTTTTCTCTGACTTTCATTTAGCCCAGTCTGAACTGAGCATCAATGTCTCCCCATAAGTGAAGGAAGAGATCTCTTCATGGCCTTCAAATTCCCCATTTGCTAGTAACTTTGTGGTATTTATGCTCCTGTTCCTCCTTACCAGCTCACTTTAGAGGGGCAATCTGGGTTGGTCTAACCTTTTGATCCCTTTGGCAGGAAATCTTTAGTTTACTGGAGCCAAAATTGCTGCACATTCCAGGCATCAATCCATTACACCAGGTTGAAGACCTAAAAAGAGTAGCCCATTGTCACAGACATGTTCTATGAAAAATCCTTTCCTTAGGATTTTTCCTCCTGAGAAGCTGAGAGGCCTCAGGAACAAAATGTAAACATTGATTATCTGCTGCTGTGGAATGCAACAGGTGCATCTGTGATTGGTCTCATGTGGTTGTTTCTAATTAATGGCCAATCACAGCCCAGCTGTCTCAGACTGTCTCAGTCAGTCACAAGCCTTTATCATTATTTTTCTATTCTTAGCCAGCCTTCTGATGAAATCCTTTCTTCTATTCTTTTAGTATAGTTTTAATGTAATATATATCATAAAAACTATAGATCAGTCAAGCCTTCTGAAACATGGAGTCAACATTCTCATCTCTTCCCTCATCCTCAGACCCCTGCGAACACCACCACAGCCCATGAACCCATTTTGGCATTGCTAACATATCTTAGAAAGATGCTGAGGTGGCAGTGACAGCTGGAGACCCAGCTCAAAGGAGGAGGAGGAGGAAGGAATACTTTAATCACCCACTCAGTAGCCAGACCAGGAAGAGAAACCTTTCCCTTGGCTTGGCACAGACACTCCAGGAGATGTGCTGGGCCTCTCTGCAATGTCTTGGAGGCACCTGCAGGGTTTTTAGTGGTGGCAATGCTGTGACTGTGTGGGCTCTGTTATCACACTTGCCTCATGGGGCTTAGTTCCTGCCTGGTGCCCGATGCTCCAGCAGGCATTCCTACTTCAACAGCCCCTGAGTTGTTAAAAACAGGCATGTGATGTTTGTGAGTGATAAATGTCAGTGTTTCAAGAACAGGTGTCTGAATATTTTTGTGGTTTCAGTGTTACCTTGACCATGTGGCACTAACATGTAACTTAGAAATGTTCTTATTGGTGAAGAAGCCAGTTCTGAATGTTTTCTTTCTAAAAGCAGAGTACTATAATGTCCAGACCATTGTCTGATTTTAGTGTGTTTTGTACCTCAGGGTCCTATATTGTATACATCTGCATGAGCTGGATGCTTTTCATTACTGAGTACTCCAGAAGTGGA
This sequence comes from Agelaius tricolor, assembly GCF_023055355.1. NCBI lineage: Eukaryota > Metazoa > Chordata > Aves > Passeriformes > Icteridae > Agelaius > Agelaius tricolor. Next base: position 10,819,154 of record NW_027269261.1, read on the forward strand.
TATTTTTAGAGGACAACCTGCTGTTCATGCTGTTTTTTTCAAGCTCTTTTCTTTAAGTCAATCCTGTTAAATTGTGTTGAGCACAATGACTATCACTTTATATCTGTAAAATTGGTTATTTTTTTTTTCCTTATGGCAGAGTTTGCTTTAAAAGAAAAAGGTGATGGGGGCTGGGGTGAGGGGAGGATGTATTATTCGAAGCCTGAGAAATCTTTGAGTGAGGTTGAGCACAGTGGTGGTGCCTGTAACCTGTGAAAGCACTTTTACCAACAGCTTACCCCCAATGCCTGTGGAAACAAATCCTATTCAGTGTGATATATGAAAGCATAACCCTCTGTAGTAAAGGAATCAATGGAAGCATTCATATAATAGATGACTCTTCAGGCTTGTGCAGTCTGCTGCTCAAACATAATTGGCATCCATGTAATAAAATACTGAGCACCCAGGGAAATTTTTGAGATGTTTATGAGTCATCACATGGTTTATTGTAGGAGACTGGCACAGAGCTGTGTAAAGCAGAATAGGCTAACTAGCACCTGACTTAGCATTACAGTTTTTAACACTGTGATAAAGAAACACACAGAATTCAGACTTATGTGTATTTGACTAATGTTGTGTATTTAACTAACGTACCATCCAAGTCATTTATTAGGGGTCTGGTGGGTATAATGGAGCATCAGGTTGGCAAACCAGTGTTTTTACATGGAATCCTTAGGTTGTTGCTCCAAGATGCAGATGAGAAATCCAGGCTTTAAACTGCAGTGTTGCTGACAGGCAGAACCAAGCCACAGTTGCACGGTGCCTTTGTACATTGCAGGCTTCTCTGAATGGAGCCTGTCTTTTGCTCTATGCCTACATAATGTTTAGCACAGCTGGGAGTCCTTATCTCAGCCAAAGGCCTCTCTAGATGCTACTGTAAAGGAAACAATAATATATTTGTCAGCTGCATGTAGTAAGCACGTTAATAATTTCCCTGTTCATAAAAAGGACCTGCTTGCTTGGCGTTTGAGCAGACTCGCAGCCTCTTGATCTCGCCCTGCAGTCCTTGGGCTCTGTCTGTTCAGAGAACTATGGTAAAATAACTCTTCCAGAGCTCTCTAATATCATGACAACACTGTCTCCAGCACCTAGGAAGCAAGTTTAAAGGCAACTCTGGTCTGACAACATACTGCAGTCTGCAATGTAGACACGTTAATGTTAACTGTTGTGCTTGCCCTGAGAGATGCTTCTCACAGACAGATTAAGAAATTGTGTATGCTGAACTGCCAGAACTCTCCTCTTGTTTCAGCTTGGCTCACTTGACTTTTAATTTAAATCACTTTTCATTCAGCTGATTTTTTTTGAGTGAAGCAAGAGAAAACAAATGAGTCCAACTCCCCTCTGCAATAGAAACTGAGTGGGTGCAATGCTCCCCAGCAAAAAGCAGCAGCCAGATGTTGATATTTGTTTTGTTTTGCTGAGCAACAAAGCTCAGCACATCTGTGTCCACACCACCCTTGCAGTGGGTACCAATTCTTTTCATTCTTAAAGCTTTCTGTTCCACCACAGCAAATGGGAAAAAGGAAATGGTGCTCTGCCTTTTGAGTGTTGCATTAGCACTTTTTACTTTTTTGTCTTCATCGCTCTCCTCTCATTCCTGTTTTGATTGTGGGATGGGTCAATTTATATCAGTGCTTTGAACCTTCAATTTCACTAGAAAGGTCTCTCTCATTTGGTGATGGTCCTGTAAAACAGGCTTTGTTTCATTGTCTTTTAGAGGTGGTTGGTATTTCTGTACTATGGGGTTATTCTGGGGATGTGGGTAGGTGCCTGCATGACAAGGGGAGAGACTGAGAGGGAGACATTGATCAGGATTTCCCTCATTCTTTACAGAAACTCTCTAACACATGATTTTGGACAGTTGAGCCAAGTTTTCAATGTGAGTAAACACAAGTGGAATTCTTGAGAATCAGGAAAAAATTTGATTTAGGTGTTTAGTATGGTTCTTGCCCTCTGAGACGTGAAAACCAGAACTGATATTACAGAACTAGAGATGTAGAAATGGGGGGAAAACCCCCATGATTTAAAAAAAGAAGTTATCCTCCATCCATGGAAACTACTGTTAAATCTTGCAGAGTGGAAGGGTGGTAGCTGTTGGTACCAAGCTGCACAAGGATGTGGAGGGGTGCAGGAGAGCAGATGGAGGCAGATTCCCCAGGGTATAACTGCTGTGCTTTATGTCAATGCTGAGGTACAAGGAGACTCAGGAACAGGATAAAGGAGATAAAAATGTGCAACAGTTTAAATCAATCTGAATCTGGGCCTCTGCTGCAGTCCACGTGGACACTTTGCTGGGATACAACTCCTCTCAACCTCACTGACCTCACAGACCCAAGCATTGCATCAAGACTTAAATTACATTAAATTAAGTTTAATAATTAAATTTAGAGCCACACCAGGCTTTCTGGGGAAGGTTTATAGTTCTCTCTTGGTAGGTAGACTCTACAGACAGCTTTCTGGAGCTGAGGATTTGCCAAACCTTGCCCAATGGAGGCCGCTGGGCTGCATCTGAATTGCATGAATCTGGAGCTTTCCTTTCAGTTCTCTGATAAGGAGTTGGAAGCTCCATTCACTTAACACTTCATCCCTTCAGCTCTTCAAACCTCCAGGCTACAGGAGATTTATGTGAAAATATCCCAGTACAACTTCACTTGGGACTTCTTAATTTTCTCTAGTGTGGAATGTGTTCTAAGAATAGGTAATTTATAGCATATATTCCATATATTCCCCCATATTCCTTTGGGGAAAAAATCTAAAATGAGAAGCAGCATAAGAAAAGTGGAAATAAAGTGGAAATACAATATTTTGAATCTCAGCAGAAATTCAGTGAGGATTTGATCACAAGATGATTTTGTATATTATGGCCATTCTTATTTACTCAGGGATGATTTGTGTGGAGTTAAGAAAATGAAAATTTGAAACTTAGTTTTTTTCTTAAGTGGTTGCATAAAACGGGGATTAATTTAAAAGTCAGAATAGGGCTCTGACTGATTTCCTTTACATTTTAGACTTTGAAGAGAAATGAAGAAATGTATATTCATTATTTGACTTTTGTAGTAAAAATGAGAGTAGGATAAAGATATTTTCTATCAGTAGTCTTTCACAAAGGTTGTTTTCCCAGTGATATTAGAGCTATATTATTTATTTTATGGTGTTACTTTCATGGCCATGTGTGGTGCAGTTTGTAACTGTGATAGCAATGTGGCTGTAAGCTAATAAATACCTTTACAGCATGAGAGAAAATATGTAATACCTGTTGCAGTGCACTTACCTGTAGAAAAGTGAATGTTAAAATAATTAGTCAGTCAAAGAATCTTTTTTTAAAGGAAGTGACAAATTGCCGTTGTTTTTTTCTCCACCATTTGCTTTCCCAACCTAGAAGGTGGTCACTGAGTAGCACACTTTCCCTCTGGATTGTAGGGACGAGAATTTTGCAAATTGCACAAATTACCTAGTAAAAAGGCATTGGCTGTATTTTTGAAGCTGATAAAATGTTCTTTATGGATTGCTAAAACCTTGACAAAAATTACCGTCGCAGACTTCATTTCTTTTAAAGTGGATGAAACAGCATTTTCTAGCAGATTCCATGTCAAATCTTCATACAAATTTAGTTTAAAAGTACCAAATAACCCTTTTCTCCTATTGTTTAATTCATTAGCCAACCTATGGGAAGGATTCAGATATGGGTAGAGAGATAGATTTCCTAACATCACATTTTGTTCTAAGTCCCTGGGCAATGTAGAATCAGAATTTTGTCTATCACTATTATTATGAAGAGATTGTAAAATATAAACTGGTGGGTTCAGACCCAGTCCTGTCCCCTGAACAGAAAGGGCAGAGCCAGCAGCAAACAACAGAGTGACCCCTGCAGCCTTGGTCATCTCTCTGCTGCTGTTGCCACACCTCTGGTGCAGGGGGAAAGGCAGGTCTGAGAGCAGCACTGGGGGCTGCAGCTGGGAAGGGATTCCAGGTCTGAGGATAAGTTCATCTTTGTCCTTTTGCACATTAAGAAAATGAATACAGAGTGAGGAGGAGTTGTCAGGGACCCTAAGCTGATCTGGTTTTCTATGGGCTTAGAGGACTTTGTTTCTGCTTTAGTCAAGAGTGGCATGCCCTCAAAATCACCAATTGCCAAGTCACAGGCCTGCAAGTGGCTGGGATTAGCTTTGAGTCAGCGTTTCCCTGGATTCCATAGCTCAGTGCAACAGAAAGTTGTTGGCTCTGCTTCCCTCAGGGATGTTCCCTCTGTGGCACAAAGGTCCTCACTGATGGGGAAACGATGGCTTTTTGCTGCTTGGCAGGAAGAGGTTGTCTTGTGCACAGTCCTTGATAGTCTCCTTCCTGCCAGCTGTGGCAGGTTTTGTGTTTTCAAAAGAGGGATTTGTTCTTTTGACTGATTTTTCAGTGTGTAGCTTCTCCTCATTGCTCCTTCCTCAGCTTATTGCTAATCCTCATGTATTCAAACCTTGGCTTCCTTGGAGGAAGGATGACATGTAGCTCTTTATTTTTCTGGTTTTGTTTTTTTTTTTTTATTGCTTCTATAACTTGCTGCATCCTAGACAATTCAGTTGCTGTGCAATTATATATCTTGCATTTCTGTTAGCATTCCCCTCAAATATGCCTGCAAAACCCTGTCTTCCATGCAGACAAGTTCTCCCTGCATGCAACCAAAGCAAGAGAAGCACTGTGAGGCATATGCAAAAATCCTCTTCTGGCTATAGAAAATTTCTGCAAATGCTGTGGTCACTGATCTTGGGGTCCAGTCATATACCAGAGTGATTTGTTGCTGCCAAAATGAGAGTAAAATGTAATTTCTGGTGACTCTTTTTATTTCTTTTAATAACTCAGTCTACTGTACGAGAAAGTCTTACAAAACTTAATTGTGACTCGAGCCTCAGTTCAAGAGCACCTTTTAATTGGTTTCTCTGGGACTTCAAAATTATTTCCTGCAGTTAATTGTTGGAGTGGAGAAAAATACTATAGAATTTCATGGATGCCTAATGGACATGTTCTAGAAAGTCAGACATGAATAATCCCCCAGTTTGTGCCATTCTCTAATATTTCTTCATGCATTTTATTTGCACTTTTTCTACTTCCTCATCTTGTAAATTTTTTTGGTTTTTGCCCCTATGTCTGGATGCAACATTTCCACATGGGGTCAAACATAAAACAGGCAGCTTCTACTTTCCAAAGACCTTCTGGTATTCTGGTTAAAACAATTGGAGAAGGGTTCTGCATGATACACTGAGGCAGCTTTCCACAGACCATCAGGAAGAGCTCCAGGAGAGCCACTGAAGGAGTGTGGATCAGCTTGAAAATCTCTTGGATGTTATCAGTGGATATGGTGTCTATCTTCTTCTCCACCTTAAACAGTTGCAATGCCATTAAAAGTCAGTTTGCTTCGCAGCAGAAGTGGTTGTGTTTCAGAAATGAGAGGAACAATCGCTGTGTGCAGTTGGCAGATGAGTTTCTAATGTGCTTGGGGATTCTTTTCCATGCTGTAAATTCAAATTACATCTCATCATGAGCCTAGTTAAAGAACAGAATGTGTCACAGTAGAGAAAGGGAAAACCAGGGACAGATTGTGATCCTGTTGGCAATTATGGAAGTCTAGACTACTTCACCGTCATTTCCTATCTCAGGATGAATGAAAGCAGGGTAGGGGGTTTACTGGGGAAGAAAGCAAACAAACAAACTTCTTATACTCATATTGGACAATTTATGAGAGAGCAGTTCTTGTATTTCAAGCGATTTAAGCACTAGGAGCAAAGCAAATATGTAAACATAAATATTGCAAATAAATAAAAAATGTAGCAGTTTATTTAAATTTTCGGCTTTGTCAAGGTTTCTTTTCATTGAATCACAGATTGCTTTGGATTGGAAGGGACCTTAAAGATCATCTAGTTCAACCATCCTGCCACAGGCTGGGACACCTTCCACTAGACCAGGTTGCTAAAGCCCCATCCAACCTGGCCTTGACTACTTCCATGGGTGGGGCATCCACAGCTTCTCTGGACAACCTGTGCCAGTGCCTCCCCTCCCTCACAGTAAAGAGATTTTTCCTAATATCTAATCTAAGCCTTCCCCCTCTCAGCTTAATGCCATTCCTTCCTGCCTATCAGTACAAACCTTTGTAAGAAGCCCCTCTCCATCTCCCTTCTAGGCTCTTTTCAGGTGCTGGAAGGCCAGAGTTTGATCACCCCAAAGGCTTCTCTTCTCCAGGCTGAATAGCCCCAACTCCCTCAGCCTTTCTTTGCTGGAGAGGTGCTCCACCCCTTGAGTCATCTTGGTGGCCTCCTCTGGCCTGGCTCCCTGTCCTTCCTGTGCTGGAGCCCAGAGCTGGATGCAATATTCCAGGTGGGATCCCAGCAGGGCAGAGCAGAGGGGCAGAATCCCCTCCCTGCCCTGCTGCCCACGGTGCTCCTGACACAGCCCAGGTCACGTTTGGCTCTCCGGGCTGCAGCACACGTGGCCAGGTCACATCCAGCCCCCCATCCACCAGCACCCCCAAGTCCTTCAGGGCAGGGCTGCTCTCAATCTGTTCATTCCTGCAGCCTGTGTTGACAGCAGGCTTTGCCCCAACCCAGGTGCAGCACCTGCTCTTGGTCTCACTAAACCTCATGAGATTCCCATAGGAGAAGGAGCCTGTCCAGGTTCTGGTGATACCTAAGCTCCCAGGCAGGGAGTCAGGAAGGGAATGTACTTGTCTTGTATCACTGGCCATGCTTGATCACCAAGGCAAAATGTAAAATTAATTAGCTTTTAATAAAAAATTGAACGTGTGTTCCTGGAACACTGTCATGAAATAGAAACTAAATTCATATTCCAAATAATAATGAGTGATGTAGAGACCTGAAGAAATGTCAGAAACTAAATCTAACTAAATCCTCGGGGTGTATCAAAAATTGTAGAGAGCACATGTTCCCTACAGCTTCTCCATAATTTTTTAATCTTTCATTAATCATGTCTAGCTTTATTATTATCATCTTTGTGCAAACCCTGGTGTGTTCATATGTGAAACAGACTTTTGTGTAGCAGACTGTGTTATTTGCTATGCATGGAATTATGAGTTTGTTTGTTTGTGTAATCCTGGGAATGAGTGTGTCACTTCTCCTGGGCATTTTGGTGGCATAAAGCCACTAAAATGCACCAGCAATGACCCCTGGTGCTTTACAAAAAGAAGCGATAAAAACTATCTTGTCGTGTTTAAGTGGCAAGGGAATTTAGGTATGTTTCCAGAATGCAATTATTCAGCTTGGAGCACAGCCAAGGCAGTGAGACTAACAATGTGTTTAATCTTATGAAAAGATGGCATGGGATCTTTAATGACCATGTTTTGTCGGTATCTCGGATTTATGATGTCTCTCAGAGACAGTTCTTGTGGTGTCGTGCTCAAAAGACGTAATTAGAAGATCCGTAACTCTGCTGAGCTTTGTTTCAACTGGTCTTTTTCAGAGAGATGTGCATTTATTCAGTTTTATTTCTAATCTGTTCAGTGCAGCCCTGTGAAGTCGGGGAGCCAGCCCTGGGAGGAAGCAGCTGGTCCGACCCCATGCCATCCATTGATGGGGAAGCTGTTTCCCTGACAACAGCAAGACAAGAAACCAGACAGAGGCTCTTTTCCAGTTCATGTTTCTTTTTCACTTGCTGTTACAGGCACTCATTAGCTTCTGAGGAAGAATCAGATAGCCCCTATCAAACCAAACTAAAGCCAAGTGGAATGGTGGAAATGTCACCACATTTTCAAGATTTTCGAGGCTGTGAGCTTCTGTGAAGCCTGCTGTTATCAACATTAATTTTCTATTTAAAAGTATTAACAAACTAGGAATTTTTTTTTCCTATTTGGGAATTATTCATGGCACTGTATCAAAACAAAGAAGCGAGGTAAAAGAGTAAAAATTGCTGCACTAGCTTGGCTTCATGCTTTGTGCAGGATGCCTTTGACTGTGCAAACATACAGCTAAAGGGAGGGTTTGTGACTCAGTTAGGGCTGTGGAGCTGGTGGACATGGTGAAATTCACATCTGCCTTTTTATTCAAACTCCTGACATTTTGGACTTCCTCAGGAAAAAGAGAAGCTGAGAGACAAGAGAAGGAGGTGACAGCCAGGTTGGCACAGGAGGCTGACAGCAAAGGCCTGCTGGTGTTTTGATGCCTGTGCAAATAAGACCCAAGAGTTTGAGTCCACTGTGCCTCACATAAACTCTCACCTGGGATACTGTCATTTCTTTGACGTTTTGTAAATGTTTTCTTTTTCCCTTGAATAACTAGTGAAAATGACTGCATGAGTTGAAGGGCAGTAGTAAAGATTCCAGAACTTTTTAACATCGGGTAAGGGATCCTGGATTTATTCTGCTTGGTGTAAGAAAAGCTTGATTTCTTGTTTTCTTATGTTAAAGTTAATAAATACATCTTGCACGATATGTGACACCAAAACAGTGAACTCAGGAATTACTAAAACAGTAATTCCACAGAATATAAACCAGTACAAAATACTTGAGTAATTTAATACGTTAATTCATAAAGTTAAGAATTTTTTTTTTTCCTACAGGGATGGCATTGCCAGAAAAGTTCTGTGAGGCTTTGAAGACTCCCTCCCTGTGATCCTCCCGAGGGATTTGTGTAGCAGAGGCTGTTGTGAGAAGAGCCTGGTCCAATCCTCCAGATCCAGTATGTCTGGTGTGAGTGTGTCATAGATCAATGCACTTCTAAAATACAGGCTGGATTTCTGCCAGTTTCTGAGATAGATTAAAATTCTGGGCAGATGAAAATGCTGCTGACTGACTAAGTAGCATGAAATGCAGGGAATATACAGAGATATCCAAAACTTGAGTCTTAACCCTCCTAAAGAATTATTCATTCATAAATTGAGCAAACAAGCTGTATCTATGAATAGGCAGCATAAAGCTGTCATTTTTATAAAAGAACTTTTTTTTTCAAAAGCTCTGTGCCTTTAAACGTTGTTGTGGTTATAAGCTATAAAATTTAATAATGACCATCATGTTGTTGTAGGCAATGCAAACACAGGATATTTTAATGTCTCAACAGTTACTGCTCTTGCAGATGCTCTGAGCAGACTACTGATCTTTGGTCTTTGGAGATGGATAAAGCCTGGGCTATGGCATTTATTTATTATTTTTTCCTAGGAGGCGTTAAGGCAGCGGTATGGGTGTATATGAGAGTCTGCCTTGTCTTGGACTGCAACATGGAAAATTTTTATGCAACATCAGGCTCAATTCATGTGAAACTAAAGCTCTTAAAGCCAGCATGCACTGATCTCCTTCAGGAAAGGTAGCTTCCATCCTTCTGCCCAACATGCAATTTTGCTGCAGTGCCATTTCACGAGCAGGGATTTTTCAAATATGCTTTTGGTTGGCAGAGGCTTGCTAACAAAGAATGAATACCAATTAGCTGTATTCAGCTGAGGGGCTGTCTGCCCATGTGGGGTCAGAGAGGGCCATGTTGTTGAGGTGGTTGATGTTCACTGCAGCAGCACAAGTCTGTAAAAACAAAGCAGCATTTGAACAAGGGAGAAAATTGAGGAAGCTGATGGTCAAAGCCTAGGCAGCAGCACGTTAAACAAACATTAACCTTTTATTCTCATGGCTGTGGCTTTTTTTTTTCTGTGTAGTATAAGGCCTTCTCCATAGTCTGCTACTTTGCTTTTGTTTTTGTTTAAACTACAGCATTTGAACACATACTTACCTGGGTGATGGGATAATACATTCTTCCCTCTCATGTCCAGATAATGTTTATCCTTTTACTTCCAGCAGTATCTCCATAGATGCAGAGACAAGTCTGATTTTTTTTTTCCCTAAGCTCTCCATAGGGTTTCCCAAAATAAAAACTACAAATGTATTTGATTTCCTCTTCAGCACCCTTATGCCTGACTCACAAACTGTGCCACCAAATTAATTGTGATCGATAAAATCCTTCATAAAAATGCAAACAGAATGTGTTACTTGAAAGGCTTCCAAATTCTGTTCTCTAATTCTACTTGAGAAATGCACAGTAGATTATTATTATTATTATTATTATTATTATTATTATTATTATTATTATTATATAATCTGTTAGGCAGTGATCAAAATGAATGTCTGAATGCAACAGAGCCATGAGACTGAAGAAGGTGAAGATATGGAATTGTGCATCCATATTCAGTGGAGTTTTGGTGACAGAGGAAACCTTTTACCACTCCATTTGCAGGCTGGTAAGTCATGGATCATGTCTGTCCTCTTCTTTCTCACTATTATCAAAACTTTAAAAATCTTAAGCATAGCTTTTGGGAGAGGGTCAAAACTCAATCCTTGTGGCCAAAACCAATTTCTGGGCTGGAAGAGATGCACTCTCTGATCATCAGGTTCATCATACCTGGTCAGTGTGGAAGGTTAGTTGAGGCCAGATGAGGAATGCTGGTGGAACATGAATATCCTCTTGATGTCCATGACACCTCTGGATGTCCCCTGCAATTCATAAATTGTCCCCTGCCTGCTCTACAAATCTGATCTGTGGTTTCACCAGTCATGGTAATGCCAGATGAGGACAATGAGTCACAGCTTGTAAGCAAAAATCCACTACAGGAACCCTCTAAACCCCATCCTTTTGCTGGTTTTGGAATAAATAGGAGCAAATCTGCAGCAAAAAATTCAAGGATTCATTTTAAATAGGGATCTGTCCACAAAACACCTACCTCGAGTATCATCAAAGCTAAATATTTAAACCAGAACTGTCTCAGCAAGCTGTGGTGAATGTTGCCACAGCAGATATTAAATTTTACCTTCTAACAAGTACAGAGATTTAAAAAAAAATTGAAAAGTGACACTGTCTAAGGTTGAATAAAATTCCAATTCTCTGTGAAAATGATTCAGTTGTCCCTTCCTTACACGCTTTTTTCCTGCTACAGAACAGCATTTACAGGATAGCTGCTCATTACATGTGCACTTATCCTGCAGTGCAAGTTAAACAGCCCCTCTGATTTCAGGAGCCCTCTGGGCACTAAGCTCCTGCTTCAGCTGCTTGAAGTCTGTGTCAAAACGGTGGCTGAGAGATGAAAGAACTGCCCTCCAGTGAGTGAGGCAATGATGTGTAATAAGCTGCAATTTGCCTAAATGCAATTGTACCTGATCAGCTTCACGGTGCAGCTTGTGGGAGAAGACCTGGCTGGAGCAGCAGAGGAAACCGGAATTGCTCCAGCCCCATCCCAAGGGCTGGAGTTACCCATGCCAAACCTGGGCTGTTGGGTCAGAAACCTTCACTGGGGCATCAGCAGTTCAGGAATAGTGTTGGGAGATGATGCAGACTGCCCTTGCTAGAGATTTATGTGCAGGCAAGCTTGAGGAAAAGGAGGAATCTTGCATTTCCTTGTGGGAGGTGTTGAGCTAGAAAGAAGTTGAGCTTGGATTAACAAGTTCCCAGTGGGTGGAGGTGCACAGCACCTGCAGCTCTGTTAGCTTCAATTTGAAGCTCAGCTTTTTGGAAAGTCTCCATGCTATGTCACTTCCTTGGAGACAGCATCTTGAAAAATAAAGGCTTGAGCACCAGAAAAAATGGGAACAGGAACGGGGTTTTTGTGCTGGATTTGAGGAAGGCTTTTCCCATGAATTTGGATATGGGTGGGGTTTTTGGTTGTTCTGGAAGTTATTTATGGTACCTAACTGCAAATGTAAAGAAAACCTCAGCACAGAGGTGTTTTAATTGAAATGCAAAGTTTATTGCTTGAAATAAGACTGATATAAAAAGAAAAAAGAAAGATAAATCCCTCTTAGAGTGTTGTCTCATCCGCTGAGACACTTGTGATCCATGAGCTCTTTGATTCAATTCACATGAGGCAGAGATACTGTCTAATTACTGAGAAATTAATTTGAAAACCAAAACTCAGACCCTTTTTGCATGCACTAAACACCCATCCTGTCCTGCACAAATTAGCAAACTGTGTGTGTTCCTTTTGAGTCCCCATAGGATAATTTACAGATACACATGAAATTATCCATTTTGTTCATGTTTCCAACACCTTCAAAAAACCCAGAAATGAAAACATAGCATCTACCCATATTTTAGGAGGTGGGTATAGAGGAAGCTATTTGAGAACCCTTTTTAAGTATCCAGTAGTTCTTGATGTTAATTTTCTAGAGCATGTCTACTGCCCCAGCCATAAGCTTACCTAAGCTCCTCAGGGAGCTTTGTGTCTCATTTCTGGTACATATATATTTATTTATATAAATGCTGTATTATCACACACAATCTGAATACTTCATACATTACCTCAGCCTGTTTTAATTGCATTTTTATCTGCTAAACCCTTGCATGTTACAAACCAGGCAAGGGGAGGATCCCTCAAGGTCATCTTGTCAGATCCTCTCTTCATTATAAAGGATTATTTAATATACTGTATTTTCTAGGGCTGGTGCCAGGCTTCTTTTGAACATCTCAAATAATGAGGTTTCTACTGCCTAGCAGGAAAGATTATTTCACATGGTAACAGACCTTGTGAGTGGAATTTTTTTGTTATTTATTTCCTAAAGCTCTTTATCACCTTTCAAATGCTTTGGTGAGATTTATACTCTTTGATAACTGTCTTGAAGCACCCATAATGAAGCCCCATCTAGAAGAAATGCATGAATTTCAGGAAGATGAGGATAGGTAATTTTAGAAATTTGAATGAAGATAGAAGGATAAGGCTGAACATAATGCATATTATCTATCCATGTATTCAACGAAAGGAAAAAAAAAGAAAAAATTACTTCTACTTCTGGCATAGAAATACTCTCCACCTTCCCCTTATTTTTGATCACAAATAAAAGTGGATACTTTATTTGCTCACAACTGGCTATGATATTTTAAAAAAACAACAAACCACACTTTCCTTTCAAGTTCTTGAAATCGATGAATCTTTATGAAATCCTTTGGATTTAATAAGATTATATATGCTAATAGGCACATAATTATTTGAGGCTATTCCAGGGGATTCTTCTGCATCCTTAAGCTAGCTTGAGCTAGCTTAAGAAACTTGAAACTTTTTAGGAGGTAGAGGACTATTCTTATTTAAAACCAGCCTTCCCTAGAGAAATATAAATGTACATTCACCCATTGCTTTTCATAATATTGGGAATGTTGTACTGAGACAGCTGAGAGCATGAGGGGGTCACAAAATTATACCCTAGTGATATAATTTTTCAAGAGCTTTATACAAAATACAGTTTTTAACATTAATTCTGTGATGAATTAATAGCTATTATACGGCCAGTTTGTATGTGTTGTTGGCATAATTGGAAAGAAAGAGACTGAGCTGAATTCAAATGAGAAATTTGAAAATGTGGTATCATTTAGGCTGCAATGTCCCCAGCTGTGTCTCATTTACCTTCCATAGGCTTGTGCTGGTTTGTATTTGGCACAAACCCATCAGCTTTAAAGAATTAGGGACAAGAACTGGGGAAATGCACAGTAAAGAAACAGGGCTTGAAGTGATGTTTCAACTGGGTTTACCTGCCAGAAGTGGAAAAATCATTTTGCTTGCTTTACAACACACTTACTGTAGATTAGACCAGAAATACAGATACCCTAGAGGGTGGATATAAAAGGCAGAGCTGCCAAAATAGTCGCTGAAAGATGAGTTTTATGTGGCCTGTGCTGCAATGGGAAGTGGGAAGGGAAACATAGAAATTGTGTTTGTAGGGGAAAACAGGGAAGTGAGGTGGGAGGATTGAACTCATTGAGCAGCACAGCAAGTGGAAGCTTAGGAAAAAGCAATGACAAAATCTGTCTGCAAGGAGAAGGGAACAGAAGGCCATGCAAGGGGGGAGGCCTGTGTTTAGCCCATCTTTGCTTGAAGGTTGGTGTCATTTGGCTGAAAATGTCGTGGGTTTTGCAGTTTTTCTCATTCTTAGGACTTCAGCCTCCTGCATGGGAGGTGAGGTTAGGCTCCTAATGGTGCCCTCTTCTGCAGCTTTCCTTCATTTCAGTACAAGGGGTCACCTATAATCACAGGAGACCTTGGGGTGCAACTTCTGGAGCCTTTGATGAACACTTGGGCCTGCAAGGCAGCTTTGTGCTGTTTGGAGCAGTTCATGAAGCAGTTCTAATACCTTCATTCACATTGTATAAACTATTTATTTGTCTTCCATTGTCACCTTCTGCAGATATGCTAGCAAGCAAATTAATTTGCAGACTATTGATAGAAATAATTGAAGAGGATATTGACAAGACTTCCATTTATTTTTGGATGTACACTAAATATTCGTAGCTAAGACCTGCAGTCTGCATAATATAAAAAGGTTGCTTTATTTACTGAGTAGATTTAGATCACCTTGACTGAGGAATTACAAGTGTGTGAGAAACTTATTTGTTATTTTCAGAGAAAATACTGAATATTTTGTAAGAGGTTAATGTTAAAAATGTGAAACATTTGAAGAAAATTCATGAGTAAAGGAGATGCCATATTTGCTGATCTATTTGTTAACTATTTATTTAAGGTTTTTTTACCCACAAAAGACTAAGGCAGAAGGGCATAATGAATTATGAAATATATTCCTCTTCATCTTAAGAAAAGCTAAATATATTCTACTTCTAAATACAACACTGCTGCTTGACATCTTTATTCTGAGGGTGGGAGGTCAAGAGAATGCATTATTTATTGAAGTGATACTTGTTTATCCTGGAAATTATGGTATTATATATATTTATGTACTTGTGAATATATATCTATATACATATTTATGACTGTAAATAAATTTAGATATATTTCCGTTTTTACCTCACGACAAAAATATGTGAAAATGTTGGGTATTCATCATTGTGAAGCAGAGAGAAAAGCCCTTCCATGAGATTTACTGGCACTGCAAATCAGTTTTCAAACAGTGTCAGAACAATAAAAAATATCAGTTACAGTGTTTATAGATAGGAATATTGACCTTTTGAAAAAATTGAAAATTTCAAAGAACTGATGAATCCTTGAACAAAATATCAGGGAAGTATTACCAAGCAAATGAAGATGAGTAATGTCACATAATGATGGTTAAGTGCTTGATACAGAAACAAAGATGAACAAAGTTATATGGACTGTTAAGTGGACATGGAAAAATCAAGAGGAACAATGAGAGGTGATGAATTTTTGAGTAGGCAAGAAGCAAATCAGAATAAGTGATGTCAGATGATGTTTATTATGCATCAAAGAAAGAGAAAAAAATTGTTTTCTTTCTTAGACAGTTTACTTACACTGGATTCCTGAGTAAAGCCTTTTCTGTATGGGCTTGCATGTCCCAAATTTAGAGCAATTGTCTGACAATAAGATGATATCAAAACCTTCTGGTAATACTTTTTTTTAATACTGCAAATGTCTGCCATATTTTCCTGGTGTCTGACCAGCTCCTTGGATTTGGTTACATTTATGACCCTTGCAGTGAGCTCCTCATTTAAAGAACAGTGTCATGCTGTGAGTGTTAAAAGAAGCAGAAGGGCCTAATAATGTTCCTATATTACAGTCAGGCTTTTATAAATATGAATGCTCTAGTTTTTCCTGCTTGTCTGTTCCTCCCTTGTTGTTGAATGTTAAATTGAATTTGCATTGTATTTTTCTCCCACAACAAACAGAAAACACACCCTCTTGTTTTATTCAGTAATCTTAGGGATTGTTGTGTATAACATTCTTACATTTTGTACTTGGATTATGGAGTAAGTTTTACTGATGATACGGGACCCAAAAGAGAGGCAGCTGGAGGGATTAAACCCCACTTATTTGAATAGAGCTTCAGTCACACCATCTTTAGCCAGAAAACCTCAAGAGACAGCTTAATTGTGCTCCCTTAATTTTGGTAGGTTTGGCCTCTTGTATCACTCCCTTGTTCCCCACATGTTGGTGTGATATTCTCTCTGTAGCATCTACTTTGGTGATGGCAATTAATATTGGCTACTATTTTTAATTAAAATGAAGCATTTTTTACTTTAAATCAAAACACTATGCAGCACTTGGCAGTAGTTGTCTTGTGGTGGTACTAAAAATATGGACACATTTTTCTGTATTTACACCCTCCTAGCCTTTCCCTCTTTCCTTATATTGTTAGCCACTATAGATTTAATGTCTGGTTTACATTTCTGGTTTTTCTCTTCCATGCACAGTCACTCCCACTGCCTCAAAGTGACTACAGCATTGTGCCATTCTAGTCAGGAACACCTCTTTTATTTCTTTTCTCTCCCTCCCAAAAACATGGGCTGCTTGCACCAGTTCTGGGACTGTCCTGGTCCCTGGTGGTGATGGCCACAGCAAGGTGGGAAACTGTCTCTGAACCCTTCCTCATCTCTCCTTGGCTGAGTGCAAGGCCCCAACAAACTCACTCTGTGAGGCTTTTAAAAGGGCTTATGGTTGTTCATGCACTCTCAGATAGAAGGCAGGGAGAAATATTGTCAAGATCCTTCCAAGAGGTCAAAACAACGAAAATAACTCTACTGGCAAGTTTAGAAAATCAGAGTACTTTGGCAGAAGGTTTAGAGCAGCATTCAGTCAACACAAAACACTTCTCAAAGCATTTGCTTGGTCCATTCCACTTCAAACTCTCAACCAGTTCAATTTTAAGTTGCACAAAAATTCCAAGAAGAGGGAATTAAAAGAAGAAGAAAAACAGAGGAGATACAGAGAAGGACACATACAGCTACCAACATCTGGGTTCCAATGATTTTCAGCTCCAAGAACCTCTAAGAGGAGGTTGGGTCAAGACATACTTGCCATGTATTTGGCCTTAAATACCCTTTGGCCTTCCTGGGCCCTTCCCCCAGGTGGGACTTCTGGTCATTTGGCCACTCAGGAGCTGGGTTAGGGGCTCCAGAGGCAGGTGTGGAATATTGCCTCTGCTGTGGCAGGGATTGATTGGCACCACTGCTGGCCTGGGGTACAGGCTCTAGGGAGGGGTGGTGTGGGGCAGGGCATTGATCCTCCAAGGCAAGGCCCAAACTCCCCCTTGCCCCCCACTCATGTACCCCAAAATGTCTCCAGACATCAACCTTTCCAGCCTCTCACACTGAGCCTCCTGCAGGTGATCATTTTCCACAAATTTCCACTCCAGGTGACTCAGTTTCATCAGGCTGTGCTGTTCTCCTCCATGGTCTCCAGTCAGATGCCGCAGAAGCCACGGGCAGGGTGTGGCTCACACAGGTTCCTTAGGCTGTTTCTAGCCAGATTTGCATTTTTCCATATCACTCTGCTCTTTGGAGCTTCATATCTGTTCTTGACAAGAAGCAAAAGGAAAACATTTTACCAAAAAGTGTCTATTTCCTCTCTTAGAAGGGTAGGTGCTCCTATATTAAGAGAACTCCTGATAGAGCCAGGACAGTGGGAAGAAATTGGTGTTGATTTAATTAGCAGTGGCATTTAATTATCCCTTTGGTTGGGTATTTATTTATGTGTTTGTACAAGAGCTATAATTTCATCTAAGTTTAAGTAGAAGTAGTTTAACCTCAAAATGTTATGATGTCAGAACATTAACAAGCCAGGAAATTTTCAAAAGCACTTATCAGATTAACTGGCTATTCCAAGACACAGATACCAATTACCATTATGGCTGTCAGGTACTGTCATATATTGAAATATAGCAGCCAGAAAGAAGAACATTATTATCTACTGTGAAAAACTAGGTTCAGAATTCCATGCCCAAAGCTGCCTTTTGATGTACCCTTATTCTGCGTAGCTGAAAACCTACAGAAAGTTATTTTGTAAACTGATAACTTTTAGAAATATTACCCCCCCAAAAAAAAAAAAAGACAAAGCTCTCTTTTGTACAAGGATAATATGGGAATATTTGGGTTAAATTCCCAGTAATATTTCTGAATTATAAAAAAATCCTTGATATTACTGCAGCTGAAAATCCTCCAAAAGATCGAAATGTGTTTTCCAGTCTGAGCAACAATACTGTAAGTACATGTGATTTGACAAAGTTTTTTGTCATTGTCTTAACTCCTACCAAATTCAGTGCTTCTGGGCTCACTTCCCACAGTTTCTTGCTATCTCATGACTGCCTTACAGAGTGCATAGTCTTGAATGGTACAAAATGCACTTTTTTTCCCAAATTTTTGTGTATTTCTCTTTTGAAAGCAAGGAATTTTATATGGTGTGTTTGGGGACTCCCAGTACAGCATGAGCTGGTTCCAGGGCAGATTCAGTGTGAATGCCTTTTTCTTTCTTACTCATGATTGTAAGTAGAAAAATGTGCTTCTTGGATATTGGTCTTCCTATTTTTAGCAGCTTGGGAAACAGAAAATTATTAGCTGATATTTTGGTTAAATAAAGCACCAATGATGTTCATTTGCAATGTTTTAGTAGCATCACATGATTTTTTTTTAAGTCAGTTTGAGGTTTGGTGCAATGAAGTTATGCAACACTTTTCTTCCTAATACCACTATGTGCCATCAACCTGCCACTGAAACTTTTAAATGTGAATATCCTTCAGCTCAACACTTAAGACAGGTTTGTGAATAGAAACTGAGCTACTTGTTAGGAATGTTGCTCATCACCATTTTCTGGGTTTTAAGCTCCTTCTGTCTTCTTTTTGTGTATTCTTTCTGTCTCTTCTTAGATATTTTGGGCCATAAAGCAGCTAATGTAGGAAAGTTAAGTGTAAAAAAAGGGGGCACTAAGTATAAAAAAGGAGGCAATGTCTAAGTTTATGAACTTTTAGTAATTATGTGACATTTGATAGGTACATAAAGGTCTGCAACTATGAAAGGCATTTATAAATAGCAAAATGAAGTGCATATATGTGCTAGTGAATCTACAGAAATGTTGAATTATACTCTAGTTGGTACAGTTTCACTTTCTTTTGTCTGTAGCATAAAGCACCTTGGCTTGGTACATTGTGGCTTTTCTGAGTGGCTTTTTTCCCATACACTGTTCTTGCAGCTCCTGACACTCCACCTCCCTGACACCTGTAAAAAAGAAATGATATTTAATCAATTATCACTTTAAATATCATCAGAAAAGAAAATAGAATTGAAACAGCCCCAGGCCCCTCAAGTGCCTCATAATATCAAAACATTTTGCTTGAGAAAAAAAGGACTTATTTCCATATCAGCCATCTGATAGTGTATGAAGAAAAAGAGGAAATAATGTGTCCAGCTGCTGGGAGATTAACCAGTTTTCTTAGGATGCTTATGGGGTAGAAAGGCTGATCTGCTGCCAAAGGGATGGAAGCTTCCTGTCCAAGCAGGGGAAAGAAAATGGCTCTAATCCTGATGGATGGGTATAAATTTTGAAGTACTGAATTTAAGTGGCTACACACAGTGCTGGACTTTGGATGTACGGAGAGGTTCAAGCTGAACTCTTTGGCCAGTGACAATTACACAGTTGTTAAACTGTGCTTGCCTTACACTTCAAAGTGCCAAAAAGGAAAGTGATTCCTACAGCTCTGTCATGTTGTTTGTCTACCTGAATGAAGCTAATGAGGTCTTAATACTGCACTGGTTACTCAGGCAAGGTTTTAATTAATAGGTGTCAGGTCCTTAATGCCTCATGCACCTTCTTCCCTCTGTGGTGCTTCCCTTTAGCTTCCAATTTCAAAATTGATTATGTTGAGTGCAGGTCCCTTCATTTTGTTACAATAAAAACATTTGCTATTAAGATAAATGGAAGATATATTTTTCTTGTAATCTTGTGATGTTTTGGTGCATGCTTTCTATTTCAGGCCCTGTGAAAGAGTAAGCAATATCTCAAAAGCTTTTTCTCAAGTTTTGAGAAGGCAAAAAAATTACAGTCAAGAAGCTGCTTTTTTTTTTGTTTTTTTTTAAACTTATTTTGTGTGTGTTCTTTTCCTCTGGTGCTAACCAGTTATTAGCTCAAACTCATGTCTGCTAAACCTGGTAGAATAAGTTTTTTTGAAGTAGCATCTGTCTCTTCTAACAACTTGTGTGGATTGCTGTGGGAATGAAATTCCTCTTGACTTGCCTCCAGTTCCAGAAGTGTTTGTGTGTTATCTATTGAGAATGAGTCTGCAAAAGATCTATATGCAAGCCTTTGTATGATAGACAAGAAGGGTTTACCTGAGGCATACTCTCCTCATACTATAAGCAAATCAATGCTGTGCCCTTGGACTCAACCAAGTCCCAGAATAGAGCTCTTTTATAAACTCATAAATTGCAGAAAAACACTGCATCAATTTTTCTCAATGCACTAGGATTTTGTTTTGTTCTACATATCAAGATGAAACTGCCTTTTAATGATGCTAGCCTAAAGTTTCTGGTGAAGTTTTTTCACCCATATTCAGTTACTTCATTGGCAGAATAACTTCAGATTTTGATGGCCTTTATATTACTGCCTTGTTTTTTTCACCTCCAAGAGTGGCTGGAATCCATCTTTGTGAAACTTCACCAGCATCTATGGAATTTCACAGCTAAAAATATCTTCTGAGGATTAAGGAAATGTTATTGCATATTGTATATGATTGGAAACATCAAAGGAACTTCTGTTTTGTGAGATTAGCTGTGATATTTCTTTCTCTGTGTATTTGGCATACAAGCAAAACAATTTAGGCTCCTAAATAGAGTAGCTGCTTTCAAGTAGCTCAGCCATTGGTGCTTATACTATCTGGGAGAGATAGAGGAGCCCAGGAAATGTGAATTCCAGGATTTGCTATGAACATGGGGTCTTTCAGCAGGTCACTTTAGAGGGTAGCAGTTATTTTCTGTGCTATTGCAGCTCTAATGGCTGAGGCTGTATGAGAGTCTTTCCCTTCCTGGCTCTCCGAGGCTCGCTTCCTACAGAAATTGGAAGTAGTAGGACAGTCACAGATGGTTCCAGCTGATGGCTCTGGAAAGCCCTGAATCCATGCCTGCTGAGTGCTAGGGAAGCAGCTCCTCAGCTTTCTGTCATGTCCAGCCAGCTTTTGTGAGTCTGTGTCTGGCTGTGCAAGGAAGCCGTGCCTGGCTACTGGACCTGAACCATAAAGCAGATAGGAGATGACCTCATGTAATTTTCTTCCTGCCCCAGCTGTGTTCTCACAGTGGTGGTTTCAGTCAATTTGGTGGGTGAGTTCAGCTGTTGCATTCTTTGAGTATGCTAGTGTTTTTCTAATCTCTGTGTGTGGCCACAGTGTTTCGAGGCAAGTCCTTAATTACATGTTGTTTTTCAATTCAGCACCTAAAGTGCTCACCAGATAGTATTTGAAAAATTGATTATCTTTGCAGCTAAGCTGTAGGATTTTTTTTTTTTAGGTCTTCTAAAAGGGGAGTTTGTTAATTTACTTCCACTCTGTGTACCACAATTAAACACTGTTGACATGCTTGGGTTTGTGTGTGGTACTGACCAGCAGAATTATTATTTCTGGGTACCAAGGCAGAGCTTCAGCTGGCAGATCTATGGGCTGTCCTTGCAATGAGGGCATTCCCTGTGGTTTCTTAATAGTGTTGCTGAGAGTCTGTCAGCCTTTCTGTTCTCTGGATAAATGTATGAATTATTGTGCTTTAATTGCTTCCTACAGGTATTTGCAACTAAAAACTTATTATTGCATACTGTCTCTCCAATCAGGAAACAAAAGCTAAACCAATCAAGCTGTTCTGGGGCTTGGGATGCAGGAGAGGTGATGTAATCACTCTTCCTCTCTCTGGAGGAGGAAAATTCTTATGGAGGACAGTTTCTAGATGTACCATCTGGTCTTTTACACACAGAAATCTCCTGACCTGGAATAAGACAGAACATGTTGTCAAATAAACAGGGTGTCAGAATAGACTGTTTTCTCATCCAAGTCAATGCTTGGTTGTGTGACAAAGATACTGCTAGGGCCAGAGTGAAGATTTGAGCCTCACAGGCCCATTAGATGGTTAGGTGCTTCTGTTGGGAAGGTTCTTTACCTGAATTTCTGCTCTGCTGGTGTGGCTTTGGAGTAGACAGTGGAACCATGTCAGCTCCTGTGAGATGAAGATTTCTTCCCTTCGTATCAAGAAGGAAAGGGAATTATCTTTATTTATGCATTGTGGATGTTATCACAACTTCCCTTTTTTGTTTTTGTTTATATCACTTCTCTGAAACTTTATCTTGGCAGAAGTCCTTGCATCTGGTGGAAGGACACTCTTGAGTGCTACCTCTTGGGTTGCTGTTAATATTGCTCTGTGATTTTTCCAGGACTATCAGGGCTGTTAAACCTGTGCAGCAGGATTTCTGGCTGCACAGACCCATCTCTGACAGCTTTATTGTTTTTCCCCACACTGGATGATTCCTCTCTTCCCAGAAAAAGTGACAGAACTGACAACATTTTTCCTGCCACCATTTGTTTATTGTGTGCCCAAAGCCTGTAAATTATGATCTCCTGATGGATGAAAAGCATCTCAAGTTTATTTTTGTATCTCCACAATTATTAACACTATCTGGTGGATGAAAATGAGAACGAAAGTTCTAGTGAGTACTTTTGTTAGACTGAGTATGTTTGTGGGCATTCCTTGACACCATTCTTGTGTCCAGTCACCTCAGTTATTAGGGTTGTGCCTGGCAGTGCCATTCTTCCCCATTCCCAAACATGCACTGTTGGGAGTGGATTAATTTGGGATTGGCAGAAGCTCTGCTGAACCACAGACCAAGTCTAGGAAAGATGGTTAAGCAGTAAAACATTGTGTTTGCTGAGGGTTTAGGTTTTATTTCCCCAGTTAAAGTTGCTTGCTTTGAGTAATTTGTTTTGCAGTTTATTGATATAATTTCTTTTGCAGTTTGTTGGTGTCATATTTCCTTACTTCCCATTTTAGGAAGGAAATAAAATGCCATATTTGAGGAGTAGGGTATAACCAGTCCTTCTCACATCTACCTTCTCCTTCACATGTGTCATATAAGAGAGGAGGAGTTCAGGTACCATCTTTGCTTTTGGCTCAAGCCCTGGAGGTCCCTGGAGCAGCCTCTTCCCAGGCAGCCTCCTGAGGGTCTGAAGCACTCTGCCAGCCTGGATAACTGTGAACTCTGGGGCTGTGCCTTCTAAATCACACTGCAATGTGTCTCACATTCAGCCTTGCATGGTGCTGAGAGCTAAAAGCAGACCCTGCATCCTCACTTCCTCAACAATTTTTCGCTATTAATGAGTTTAACACCTCCACTTAATGCAGCCTTGTTTGGCTGCCGTTAGAGATGTGACATCAGTTCAGAGTTAAGAACTCTCAAATTATTTTGTCTGTCTTGCAGTTAACTGCTTGATTAGAGATAGAAATTGTAGGTCCAGCTGATTCATCAAGCTAATTAATTGAATTAATTCATCAAGATAAGCTGTGCCAAAATATTTTACTGCAAACTTGGTACTGTGATGAAAATACGACTTGTGTAACATTTCATGAAACCCTGATGTTTCGAACATTAGAAATAATGAAAATGCAAATAATAATCCACCAAAGAATAGATAGATTTTAAAACAGATTTAAGCAGATTTGTGGCTGTGCCAAAAGTCCAGAAAAATACTAGATATTTTCTATAATTTTACTATCTCTACTAGAAAAGAAGGTGAAGGGAGAATCTGGTGGGTAATTTACTTTAGGGAAAAAAACACTGATGGAGATTTCTACCTATGAATAAAAAAAAAAGAACAAAAAAAAGAAAGCTTTCAGATTTGATCAATCTGTTTAATCTAACCTCAAAGTGGAATATTTCATTTTCCTTAGTAAAGAGCAACTTTTTTTCTTTTTCCTTCTTAAATAGATATCTTTGATTTTTGAATGCTCAAAGACAGAAAAAAGAATGTGTTTTATTTTTACATCTATTTAAAAACTGATTTTTGTATTTTTTTTATCCTTTTATTTTCTCTTTGGCCTATAGAGATCCTTAATCTTCAACCATTCATGTGTGTATGAAAATACTTCACTCAAGCATTTGTGGATGCTTCAGTGATTTTTAGTAGCTTTGGAAATTTATTCTTTTTAAGCTAGTATTGATATTTTTCAGTCAATCTACATTTATTGTGATTGGAGAAAAATGTAAACTGAAATTTTACTACCCTTCATAGGAAACACCAACATCTGAAACTTAATTTTAAATCAGGGAGAACAACTACAGTAAAAGTGGTGGCAAACTTGGTGACTAAACCCACTTGGCCCAACTGGGATCTGAGCAGGGTTTTATCATTCAGTAGACCTAGACATAGCAGAGGTAAATTATGCCAAGTGATGTTCCAATGAGACTCTTGTTGTGCACTTGTGATCAGTACACAAAGGTATTGAAAGCGGGTTTTGTTTTTAAATGAAGATTAAGTTCATTTCTTCCTCAAGGAAGGATCTTCCCTGTCTTATGATTCCAGCAAGGGATGCACAGTCTTCCAGTCTTGTGAACATAAGGTCTCTTTGAACAGGAATGAGTGATTTTTTCCTACCCCTCTTTTCTACAGCCTTCTTTATACCCTTTTGCTTCATTGTAAACCTGAAGAAAGTGGTTTTCTTCATGAAATATTGGGTTTTAAGGAGGGAGATTATGCATATTGCTTTGTTAGCATTGATAGCAATCTTTATTGTTGCAAGATAAAGCAATTATGCTCTCAGATGAAAACACACCTGGGGATCCAGAGCTCTTACTCCTGGCTCTGCAGCAACAAGGTGCAAAGCCTCTTCATACTCAGTGCTGAAGGGAGGAGTGTTACCAATACACAAGCCTCTCTTTTTTGTTTTCTGTGTATTTCTACCATCTGCAGCGACGAGAGGTTTTCATACTGTGTTTTTTAAACAAGGAGAAAATGAACACAAGTAACTGCAGAAGTGTTAGTAACATTTAGAATAAGTTTTCACATATTGGAATAGCTTTTTTTTTTTTTTAATCTCCGTCCTGGGCACTCTGTCCTTCTCAGGCTGTGGAAAGCAGTCAGAAGAGCTGAGCTGCAGATGTCTAGTTGGCATCAGAGAGATGGACTGGCTCCACCATCCCTCTCTGCCTCTCCACACAGGGAGCCTTTGGAAGCATAGGCAGGAGAGAAGTGGCTGCTCCAATGTGGTATTTCCAGTAAGTGGCAGAAGCTGGAAGAATTCTTCAGACTCCTCTTGAAACAGATGCGAACAGACCAATAGCAGCTTTGCTTAAATAACTGGTTTCTTCATGAGCCAATTCTTCACTGAAAGGATTTTGGCATAGAAGTGCATAATAGCTGCAGTTTTTCTACTGATATAGCACTGTTCCTTTCATGTTCCAATAAAAATTACCCTTGCCTAGTACATATGTACAATGTTAAGTTCTTTGGAGCAAAACCCAATCTTTATCATCATCATGTTCAGAAGTGAGACTGTAGAAATCCTGCACACTGAGCACCAGCAAATGCTCCTGTTGAGATGTGGATGTGAACAAACTTCTCAGGAGGTACCTACTTATTAAAAACCAGCTCAGTATAAGCACATTATTTGTTGTGAACATTTAAGGTAATCCCAGGACTCAGTGTGATTCTGTAATAAGAAGATGCTGCATGTCATAGCTGATTTACTTTGTTTTTTCCCAGTTAACTTGAGGGAAGGTGCAGTTCTGGTAGAAAAGCTGTCCTCTAGGTCATTTATAGCAGAAAGAATAATATGTTGATACTGGGTGTTGTGAAGCCATCTGAGTTCAAAGCTGCTCATTTTGACAGAAAAGATAAAAGTAAATACCATAATTTACTGATAAAACAAAATGGCCTTTTGTTTGGCAGAATACCAAGAAGAATTTTTGGATCACCTAATGAAAAATATCACGCTAGTTTAACTTTTCTTCTTGTTTCTCCTTTTGAAATTATGGCTTTTTAAACATTGTTAGGTAAATATAATATTTTCTTCAAAGACATTTTTCTCTTCTTGAGACAATTTGCTCAACCAGTTTCCAACTTTTGTTATAGCATCTGCAAGTATTTTATTTTTTTTAATTAACTAATATTTCTGCTATGGAATTAAAACTCATAGTAAATGCAACACACCTGGGAGAAAATATTTTCAGCATAAAGCTGCCTAAGTTTCCAGTTCATACTGTACTAATTGCTTGCACAAAAACAATGCTATTTTTTTCTTGAGACAGCAAATCATAGTAATGGGAATCATAACTATGGGAATTTCTGGTGGAAAAAAAGATTTAAAAAACTGTTTTCAAAACTGAGTGTTTATATTTTATACTAATTATTTTTTCCCCAAAACCTTGCATTTTTTTTTTGCCCTTGAATCAGCAGCAGTGGGACCACCCAAGAAAGAGTGTGAATCAGAGTCACTTCAGTGAGTCAATCAAACTACTGCAAGTCACCCAAGCAGAGGGTCCAGCCCAGAGTGCTCAGCTGCTGTAGCAGCTTTCCCAAGGGCACGGACCCTGGGATTATCTGCTGCTGTTTGCTGTGCTGCTCCTGGCTCGCTCCCACCAGTGCCTGCAGCTCCAAGAGGAGTCAGTGCTGCTCACATGGGGTCTTCGTGCCAGAATAAAACTGGCCCTGCCATGACACTCCTCATTCCCTCAGTGGGAAGAGGACTGGCCCATCTGGTAAGGACCATTCTTAGCATTTAAAATATCTCACTGATTTACAATGCTTAACAGTGACCCTGCAGGGAGTGGCAGAATTAGTTAAAACTTGTACGTGGAAATTAGGCTTGGAATGTGCATTCATTGCACATGCATTTACATTCTCTTATGGAGAAAATAGATTTTCAAGGGATTTTCCTCCAAATATCGCAGAAAGATACTGAAAGGAGGTAAAATTCTAGCAGATATTGTTTAATATGGAGTTTAAACCTGCTGCCTGTGAGCTTTGCTGATGGTCTGCTGTGGGTAGGACAGGAAGCTGCTGGTTCCCATTTGTTTTTGTAAAACATAAATAATGCTATAGACCACCATCAGAACTCCCCTTAGACATCTCTTTTTCAGGTTGTAGATGCAGCTTATTCTACCCTCATGTGGAATTCATCCTGTGTTTACCCTACTCTTGTTGCTCTTTTAATGAAAATTTTCCAGTTCTGCTATAAAGTTCTGGAAAGAGGGGCCACAACTGTCTGAATTATTCAAAATACTGGTATTCTCTGGGTATATACAGCAACAGAATGATGTTCTTTCTTTTTTTCCCTCTGTTCTTTTTCTAGCAATATATATTGTTTGCTTTATTGATTGCCTCCTAGTAGAAGTGAAAGAAATGGGTGTGCTTACTCTAAGGCACAGCAAGAGTAAGCACAATTGATGTCTAATTTCTCCAACATCTTTGGAGAAATCTTTCCTTAACTTCAAATATGAATTATGCAGTTTTTCTTCTCTTATCAAAGACAGATTTGGGTAGAGTTAACTTTCTGTGTTTACTTTGGAATGGGGAGAGTTTTAGAGAGCATTTCAGGAGGTGCTCTTGAGTTTGAGCATAAGCACTAATTGAAAATGTTTTTAGTTTTTCCTGGAGACTGCCTGGCATTTTTTTCTTGCTTTTAGGGATGGCAGATGAGGCATCAGAGAAATGCTGCTGCATTAGATACTGCATTTCCTGCATTTTGTTCCTCCTGGCACCACCAATCAAAGAGCTAGAACATCTCCTTTTTTTGCATTTTCAAAGCAAAATTTTGCTAAACAAAGTGCCATGGGGGTATCTCAGCCCAGCCAGTCCTCTCTCACCCATGAACACTGCAGGGCTTTGTCACAGACATCTTTTATTAAAAATCCTTTCCTTAGGATTTTTCCTCCTGAGAAGCTGAGAGGCCTCAGGAACAAAATGTAAACATTGATTATCTGCTGCTGTGGAATGCAACAGGTGCATCTGTGATTGGTCTCATGTTGGATGTTTGTAATTAATGGCCAATCACAGCCCAGCTGGCTCGGACACAGAGCCCAAGCCACAAACCTTTGTTATCATTCTTTGCTATTCTATTCTTAGCCAGCCTTCTGATGAAATCCTTTCCTCTATTCTTTTAGTATAGTTTTAATGTAATATATATAATAAAATGATCAAGCCTTCTGAAACATGGAGTCAGATCCTCATCTCTGCCCTCATCCTCAGACCCCTGTGAAAACCTGCACAGAGCTTTTCACCTCTGTGCTCTGGAGATGATCGGTTTTGTGCCATCCCTGCTCCAAGTGGAAGCTGGAACGTAAAGAGCTCATCCACCACTGCTCAATTGATGCACATACAACTTTGGGCAGTTTTAGAAAACTGCTGGCAGCAGAGGCTTGGCTGGTGTGGAACATCTTCAGCGATCCTGTGAAACTCTGCACCAGCTGAGGATCTGCTCCTGGTTGTGCAGCTGGGACTAAAACTGCACTGAAAGCAGTTGAACTTCCCCCACTGATCATTTAGAAGGGATCTTGATCCTTTCAGGCTTGTGTTTTTCAGGCCTTATAGTGACAAGTTCTGATTGTTTCATTTGTTTAATCAAAACGAATCATCAGATGGAAAACATTGCAACCAACATAAACAAGGACTTGCTTCATGGCTCATACCTCAAAAAAATTGAACCTACAAAATTAGCCATGTTAAAGGGCCTTGGAAATGGACCAGCTTTCTCCATAAGCAGGATATCCTTCAAGCCAGTGCATTAACATGGGTTCTATGAACAAAAATCTGTTTTTCTAAGTGACTCGATGTTAATCTTGCTGCTGTTTTGCATGTAAGACAGGAATGGGGAACAGCAGTTTCTACATAGTCTGTTGTAAGAACATCTTATGAAGTGTCTGTGCCTCTAGTTTTGTCAGATCACATTAATTAGCAGTGAAAATCACCCTCAAAAAGATCTATGCAAATGCTTTGTTCTGACTACTTGTACTTGTGGTATTTGTGGTATTCCTCACTTTAATCTTGGGATTTATAGCCCTTCATGTTTAGGTATTTTTTGCTGAAATTTTCAATGGATGCTTTCCCTAAGAAGAAGTGTCAGAAAACCATGAATGAATCTTTAGGTGGTTGCATTTCTTTACAACAGCAGTAGGAAGAGTGATACCAATAATTCTAAGCTGAAAATAAAACCCCAGCTACATGGGACTTTCCACCTTTTCATGGTTACCTTTTGCCACATGGTTGTCACATATATGTGTGACAATTTGCTGGGTTCTGAAGGTTTTTAAAAACCTTTAAAAGCTATTTTAAAAAATAGTCTTTTTAAAAAATTTTATTTTAAAAATTTATTTCAGAGGTTTCATTATTTTAAATGCATGTCTTTCTGAATGGCTCATTCAGGAAAGAAAGAACACCACTCAGCTTCACAGAGTACTTAGTGATTATGCACTCTGAATTTACAGTTCATAGCAAATAGATGATCTACTTACAGGAGAAACATTCTCAAGAGTCCTGTAAGTAATGAAGTGGAGGAACCGTGTGTGCTCATAAATAGAAAAATAGGTAAAATCTACTGAACAGAAATCATTAACATTTCTGTTCACAAAGATAAACTAGAAAGAAAATCAATAGACAGGATAGTTGTAGTAAAATATTGTTCTAAACTATCTATCAGTTAATAGCTTCCATGGCAGTTTTATGAGCCTCTTCTGGGGAGCTTGAATCTTTGGTGTGTTTTATCTTGTTTTTAAAAAAGCATAAAATCCCATCAAAAAGGAAGGGACAAGACACCGTGGGGATGTTTTAGGATCCATCAGAACCACTGGAAAATGAGTCATTTGCATTCAGGGGGTGTGAAGCATCTGTGTTTTATGGCTCAGATGGAGTTGGAGGATCGTGGGCTGGCAGGGGCACACAGGCTGAAGCTGAGGGGCTCTTAAACAGTGCTAACACTGAAGACATCAAACTGGGAAGGGGAAGGACATGTAATGCTCTCCCTTCTAACAATACTTAAGGAATGCAGGAGGTATTCCTTTCCCAATTGCAACTGGGAAAGGAATACCTCCTGCATTCCTTAAAAAAAAAAAATGCAGTTTCTAAATATAAAAAATGCAATTTCTAAATATAAAGATTCAAAGTGTCTTGATGTTGAGGTGTAGTACTCTCACAGAGTTAAAGGTGGTTGATTAGGAGCTGATAAATTGTAAGGCTGAAGAACTGCAGGTGTCTTGTTGGAAACCTTGTAACTGCAAGTTATATCTGATTTTATGCTGCTGTACAACTGCTAATTCAAGTTCCAGAATCCCACCTATGATGCCATAATTACTGCTGGTCTTGAAGCCTGAGACTCTCTGGTTCCAAATACCCCAAATACCCCTTAGCGCCCCTCTGCTGTAGCATTTTCTCTTCCACTGAAGCTCTGAAGAGCTGAAAATCTCAAGACACTAAAAGTATTAATGAACAATCAGAAAAAAGGCTTGCAACTCAATATAAATACTAATACCTCCCTCCCCCCACACACAGTGTCTGAGTCAAAGGGTACTGAATAAAATCCGTAACTTGGTTTTATTTGGTAACTTGCAGTTCCACTCTCCAAGGGACTTATTTAAACTAACAGGAGGACCAACCCGGCTTCTGGAATTGCCCAATGTAACTTTCACTGCAGATTATCCAAAGGGTTTGTCAGCACCATCAGTTTATTAGGATTTTGTCTTTTTCATAAAAGCCTTTTGTCTTGAGACTGTCAGACTGGCATCAGTCTGCTGGAAAAAACAGGTAAAATTAAAACAAGAGATAAGCTCCTGGCTACAAAGCTGAAAAAGTTGTTACAAAAGGAAGGCATAAAGTAGGGAAATGAAAAGTGTAAAATGTACCTGAAAGCAATCTTTTGTCCAAAGCACCACAGAAGATTGTGACTGATCTTAGATTCCATAGCTGAGGGCTGATGCACAAAACTGGTCAGAGAAATGCCTTTGGGAGCAGGTGTGTGGAATGACTTTGGGAAGGAAACAGCTCAGTCCTGCTCCTCCTGGGCACTCTCTGTCTCTGTCCTGTTTTGCCTTGGTCTCACACAGGTCTCTAGGAGTCTCTTCCTGTCCAAAACAGAAAATTGCTTTCTTAATGAGCATTTCTACTTGTATTTGCCCCATTTCTTTTCTCTAATTTTCTGATTTATTAAAGTCCCCTGTACTAGAGGGACTTATCCAAATATGCATTGCCATTTTAGTCCTCAGCATGTTTCCTTGGGCCCAAAGTATTTTTGTACTCCACACATTTTTGCTGTTTGAATGACTTTACTTTAAATTTATTAGGTTTTTTATTTCTTTCTTAGCTGACAAAGTGTTATGACCCACCCCTGAAGGCGAAGGTAGCTGAGAACTACAGAGATGAATGACTGGAGTTGCCACAGAGCTGTAAATCTCTTGGCATAACTGGTCTGGGACATGCAGAGACTGTGTGAGGTGCTTTCAAAATCAAAACGGCAAAGACAAAAATCTGGAGAAAACATCATGAAGCAGCAAACCAGAGGGTCTTTTTTGAAATAGGTAAGCAAACATTATTCTAAACTTTCTGAAGAATCAATGGTTGCTCCAATAGAAAGCAAGGATGAGTTTTTTCCTCACCAGTTTTTTGTTTTAAAGGATTGAGGGAAGGTTAACTGTAAGTACCAGGCTCTACTGATTTTTTTTTCTTCTTGCTTTACTGTGAAATTATGCTGAAGCTAATTGCCTCTCTGAGGCTAATTGCCTCTACTGCATGTGGTTAAAAAAGATTCATCTTGGGTTTAGCTCATGCTTTCTATAATTCCTTTAACACAGACTTCTCATCCAATTCTTCAGTTCTCTTTCTCTAGGGAAAAATAGACAAAAACAACCCCAAAATAATTCGTCTACAGCCTATTTCAGTTTCTTATGGTATCAACCAGTCTTTGGAGGTGCTGCTTTGTTTCTTTGGAGAGGTTAAGAGCAGTGGTCCCATGATATATTGTTCTGTGATCTGTTTTATGTGCCTCAGAAGATACAGGTGGAAAGTAGACAGCTCAGAAAACTTGTTTCTGAGATAAAGACGCAGTTTTTCAGAGTGAAACTCCAGCTCCTCAATTCATCAAATGCATATTTTGTGTAGGCCAGTGTCATATGAATTTTAGATGGCTTGTTGCTGCATTTTTGATCTATTTTGTCATGACCATTTAGATTGAAATTAATTTAGGATTAGTCACACAACCTCTCCCAGTAGAAAAATAGTCCTACTGAAACCTTTTACCAGCACTCTTCCAGTTCACACGAGCTACCTGACTGCAGAACTGTGACCTATGTTTCTGTGAGCAATACATTTCTGGTTTGATTTTGTTAGGCTTTTAATATTTTTATTTGCAGGCAGATGTTTGAGAGACATCAATGTGACAGCTTCCAAGTGAAAGATCTTGTTGTTTTTTCCCCCCTGTCCCTTGTAAATGCCCTGATCTCCCTGTTTATTTGAAGGCACGAGGCAAATTTCAAAGGAGCAGCCAGCAGGGAGATGCTGCATTTTTCATCTGGGTGATACATATAGAAAGTGAGAGACTGCTGAGTCAGGCACACTTGGCTGTTTGTTGCTGCCTAAAATCATTAGCAATATGAGATTATACAAAGCACCTGCTGAAAGTTCAAAAGATCTTTTGTGCAACCTTGGAGAATGTTATTAAAGTCAGACTTGTAGTCTGTATCCTACACAAAAATATAAACAGTTTCCTTTTCTGAGTGCTTTTATGGCTCAACTAACAAAGGCGGGAAGGCAGCGTGATATTCCATGGCTTGCCACGAGCCTTTCAGATTGCCCAACGTGATCCTTGAAACACATGGTGAAAAGGAGGAGGGGAATCATTCCTGTTGTTGTTACACAGAGAGGCAGAGAGCAGTCACGTCCTTTATTGCTTTTAAATCCACTTTGTTCATCTTGGTGGGCGTGGGAGGCAGTGCTCAACCAACACTACAGCTTTGAAGTGCTTTGTTGCCTGGGGTACTCAGATGTGCTATCCTGAGCATCAAGGTCCTCTCTGTAATGCAGGGGGGGAGCTGGATGCATGAAGAGACAGTGCTTTAAAAGCTCAAGTTCACCAGCAAGAAGGGTAGGACTGGGGGATATGGCTGAAGCCCTGCTCCTTTCAGAGGTAAAGTTACCAAGTTGTACTGCAGGAGAGCATCTGTCTCCAGGCTGCTTTTCTTTTGGTATGAGAGTAGAGGAGAGCACCCAACGAAACACTGGTGCAAAAGTAAGAAATGATCATAAAACCTTTTATTCATTTCCCCCAAAGTCAGAGCACTTCCTTCAATTTTGCTCTAGCTGTCTGTTGCTCTGCAGTGCCAGGTTCATGAGTCACACCAGCCTGAAGGTTTTTCACTCTGCTTTAACTTTAAGTAGTTAATAATTTATTGGGCTGGAGTGGAAAAAAATATAACAGCAGCCTAATGACTTGGGGGTCTCTCTGGGAGAAGTATGAAGTGGGTTCCTGCCTGCACTCCACTATGTTCTTAACATTATGCATTCATTGAAACAAGCTCTTGCTGGGTCAGCTCCTTCCAAGGTGACTACTGAGATCACCAGGATGTGGTTGTCCATGCTTGTGTTTATCCACTCTTTCTCTCCAAACTACACTCCTCATGGAAAGTGGAACAGTTGATAGTATAAAGCTTGTCAAACTGCTACTTTTGAAATTTTACATGGCCTGGTAGTCTGAGTCTTTTGGTGGTAGAAGGTACAGGTTCCCAGCAAGAGGAAGGATGGAGGTTTGCTGATTGTGTCTTGTGAATGAATGGAGGAGACACTTGTTCCTCAGTTACAGTTTACTTTGCAACCCAACTGAATATTTGTACTCTGAAAACCTGAATTGTCATGGAGGAAAGGGAAACTGCACCAGTTAGTCGTAGTGGTTCATTTGGAAACAGCCCATCTTAAAGCCTAGCCTTAATTTCTGGAGTGCTAATTGGTCTCTCAGATACTATCAGTAACTTAACCACTTTGTGGATAGCCAAAATAAGTGGTGGTGTTTATGATACTTTTGAAATCATCACATAGTTAATGATAAAAAATAAATTTTTCCCTATTTTCAAATCAAACTTTTTCAAGAGAAATTCAAATCTTTTGTGCCATGAGATTGTAAAACTTTTTGACTACTATGTCCAAAATGAAGTAGGAAATAAATATTTAAAATTGCTTCCTTGTGGACTTTAGGAGTGTTGCTTTAAGTCTTGCTTTTCTGTGAAATGGCAGCCCCGAGCAGAAGGCTGTGAATTCGCTTTGCTGTTGGCATCTTTCAGCCATGTCCTTCCACCTCCTGCAGTTGCCAAAAACAATCAAAATGCCATGGATGCAGTCCCAGGAGGGTTCTTCAGAGGAAAGGGACTTCCTGTGGCAAAGAATCAAGGCTTTTATCCTGCTGTCTGCTCTTGCTGTGGGAGGTGTTTGGGGAAGGAAAGGTCTGCAGCCAAAGCGCGTGCGAGCCCTGCCAGTCCCGCTGCTGGAACAGGCTGGCGGAGCAGTGAGCGCTCAGGTGTGAGCTGGAGCAGCTCTTCAGTGCCTCCTGCTTTGTGCCAGGCCTTGGGACAGTTCCCAGCCATTCCCAGAAGGCAAACAGGCTGAATTCCCTCGAGTTTGGCACAGCATCATGACGGCTGCGTTTGAGAGCACTTTCAGTGCTCAATAGCAATTTTCCGGTGCTGTGAACCTGACGCTGCCTTACCTTGCACATTCCATTGTCCTGGCTCCAGCTGAAGTGTCCTGTCATTCCTGGAAGAGACTGTGCATGCATTTGTAGTCACTGTGTGTGTGTCAAACACTTTTGAAAGACTTTCAGTCTTTGTGTATTCCAGTCTGAATCAGATTTTGGATGGTCAGGAGTGTAATGTAAGCAAGCATTTGTTACTAAGCATTGATTGAGGTGCTAAACAGAGAAAATGAGAAGAAAATGACCATGCCTAGAAAAACAAGGTAAGAGTATCGTGAGACAAACCTGGAAGAGAAAACAGCAAAGGATAAGGCCAAAGAAAACCCAAAATAACACAATACCACCACCAAGAAAAAAAGCAAACAAAAATCAAACCCTGATAACGCAAAGTCTAGGAGAAAAGCAATACATGGCAAGCTAAAGTGATTTTCTTTTTTTTTTCCCCTTTGTACCTAAAGAGTGCTTTTTCAATGCTCACTAAAGAAATTGGTACAGGTTCATTGTGCAGTCTTTGAGCTCCTTCTGGAAGACAGGGCTTCAGTTCAAGTCAGTCACTCATGTCAAATATATCACTTTAATTTGGAAGTTAGCACATCACTGCTAAAATCAGGGAATTTTTAAAGAAGTTTTTGGCTTAATTAGATGTTAGAAAGTTCCTCCTAAATGTTTTCTTTTGTATAGACACATAATAATCTTCTGTATGTTTGTTTTAACACATTATTTAACCAATAAATTCTCGTCTGTGGGATTGTACAATTGAGAAGATATTCCAGGAACTGGCACAGCATATCTGATGGAAATAGTCATATTTCAATTCCCTGACTTTGTGTCTGAGAGAATTTACTTTCTTCTGCCTCTCCTGTAGTTAAAAGTCATCCTTTCCCTTCTAGATCCAATGAGGAAATGTCTGACAAAAGTCTGATAGTCCCCTTTCCAAACATTGCATCATCTCACATTCTTTGTATAAGGTATCCTCTTAAAACTTTGAAGTATCCAAGAACTATTCCTTTCTCATTTTACAGATGGGCAATTGAAGCAGAAGTAAGAACAAGGAGCTAGTGTCTACAGAGCCAGATTCCCAGCTTGGAAGCCACCCAGTCAATCTTTTTTTTTTAAGAAATGGAGAAGAGAGATGCTTCAAATTACCTTAGCATGTTGATGTCACCTTGCCAGTAAAAGCTTTTTTTCCCTGCAAGGTAGTTTTAGAGATAAAAAAGTACAAAAACCAGAGGCAGGGGGAGGTATAGACCAGCCAAAGTTCTTTTAAATATAATAGAATTCTAGGTGGACTGGTCTTAAATTTATTGTTCACTGAAAAGAAGTGTGCTTATCAGTGCTTATTAGATTGTTAAGTCAGGTTTTTTTTGGTCATTCTCATTTATATGGAATTATCCAGGGTACAGACAAATAGATATTAATGGGCTGTGAGGGTCACTGTTATTCTGCTCTGAATGCCAAGTTGTGCTGGATCATTTTCATTCCTCCTGCACTTACACAGCTGTGAGTTATCTAGATTTCTATTTTCTACTGTCTTTTTCCAGCTGATCCTTTTTAACATACAGTTGTTTGTTTGCTTTCAAGTACAGAATACATGTCAATTAGTCTCTGGTCTGTTTTGTGACAGACCCTTGAATCTCTGGGGTGTAAAATCCAGGTAGCTCTGCCGGTTGTGCTCATTTGAAAATGGAGACTCTGCCTTATAATATTTGGCTGCTTTACACTGGCCAACTTTGAATCTAATGAAAGGGTCTGCATGAGAACAGAGCCCAGTGAGTACAGCAGAATAGGGGGGTTTAAGCACATTTGTCACCATTACCGTTGAAGTCTCTTCCAGTAAACAGAGGATTCCTTTCAGTCACGTTCCTGCTGGTTTCCCGGTGTCCACTTTCATTCTGAGATGAAAAGAATCCAATTTGATTTTCTCTCTCAGATCTACATATTGTCACTGCTCTGCCCTTATTGTACTTTTTACCAGCTCATTCTTGCTAATATGCTCGTACAAAATTTCTCATAAATGTTTAATTCCTAACAATAGAGTACCGGAATAATTTCCATGGTACAGAAATGTTCTGCTGACCAACTTACCGGAGTAAAAATGCTAATATGACCCTTGGGTCAGTCACACAGCCGTCTTTAATGTAAATTTAATACAGTGATTCCCCAGGAGATGGAAGATGGCGGGCTTAGCAGAGCTGCACTGAATCCAAGTATCAGTATTTAGCAGCCCCTGGTCACCAGGCTACTGCTCACCTCTGAGACCAGGGGAGATCATCACAGAAATGCATTTTCAAGCTACCCATCTAATATACAGCTGGCTATGTTGCATGAAGAAAGCTTTTTGCAGATTTGATGAGAGGTTTAAAAATAATAAAGGACAGGGTAGGAGGAGGCAGGGGCAAAGACAGAAGATACTGGATTCCAGTGTCCCACTCTCTTCTCCGATTGTTTCTGTGTAGAAGAACCACAAAAAAACCCCCAACCCATACACTTGATATCAAATAAAACATCATATTTTTCACAAGCTGAATAGATGCCTTGGAAAGCAGCCAACGAGGGAATTTTCCACTTGTGCTGCCTTTGCAGGCTCTTTCAAACCTACTGTTAAGCAGCAGGGGCACATATGCACTTCACTCCCTTTTCTATTATGCAGCTATGACACATTAAGCTCCTTGGAATGGTATTCATATTTTATCAGCTCTCCTAACGTCAGTTCTTTATTTATAACTTGCTCTTTTTTCCTTTTTTTTTCTTCTTTTTTTTTCCGTTCCTTTCCAGCCTGTATATCTAGACTTAGTAAAGAAAGAGACCAAAGCAGTTGAAGAAAAAAAAAAAACTACCCCAAACCCCTCTGTGAATTTAATCATACCTTTGAGGTGAAATGTGTGTTTTCACTCAGTGTTTAAGAACTCAGCTGATCATTATTTTCTCTTTTCACACACAGCTTGCCATGGCACCCTCTACAGGTCATATCTGATTTGCTTACATTTAATATAACACTTTTACCTTGAAGAATAGCAGCTTTTATTCCCTAAAGTATCATATTGAATCTGTACCTGCAATCTGCCAAACTACTGAGTTTTCTGCAGGAAAGCACTGAGGGTCTGGGCAGACTTGTGCTGATTTGTAAATGCAATGACACAGGCTTGACAAAGACTTCAGCAAACAATGCTTATATATTGGCAGTCTTGTTTTTATAAGCTCATGTTTTGTGCTATTGAGAAAAGACACTGATTAATTTATATGTAGATTGCTATCTCATCCTGTTGAAAGTAAGCTGTAATACCAACAGAAGCTGAATTTGCTACCATGACTCCAATAACCTGACCAACTAGTCAAATTTAAAGACCCTGCAAGAACATTTTGTGTAGGTGGAGGAACTGGCAACACTTCTGGTACAATTTCAGCATGTTTGTTTTTTAAATGAGCCCTGTTTTTTCAGAATACAGCAGAAACAGCCATCAGATATTTATCCTATTCTGAAATACTAGGTTTGCTACTCCAGGAAGACCTGTCCTCAGTGAACCTTTCTCTCTCTCTTTCTCTCTCTCTCTTTTTCACTCCTGCCTCTTAATTCCATCAAATATTTAGGCATTTCTTTAGCCATGTTTCTACAAGCAGGAAAACTTTTCTCCCCGTCCCCCACAGGCCAGCCCTGCCTTGACCTGAGCCATGGCCAGTGAGTCCCAGCCAGAAGTGGTTTGTGGATGCTGAACAAGTGTAAATAGCTCCCAGCACAAGTGCCTTGTGTGTGAATGTAGTCAAAGCATTAACAGCAAGGGGTAGATGAAATAATGTCTCCACACACCCATGGATAGCAGCAGAGGATTGGGATTTTATTGGCTGTTTGGCAAGGCTGTGTCATGCGAAAGGCAGGCGGTGGGGGGAATTGAAAATGCTTTCTTTGCTTTTTGAGCAGGATTTGGATGTTTGCATTATTTGGAAATCTTGAATGTCAAGAGAAAAACCAGCATCTCAAAGCTGGGAAAAGACACAGAACAGAAAAAGAGATGCTAAAAATCTCAACCCCTCCTATTTGGAGGACGCTGCCAAAGGAAAAGCTGTGGAATGTTGGTTACCTCTGAGTGGATGAAATATGAATTGTGTTACATTTGGCAGGGCAATATCAATATCCAGGGGCCAGACAGCACACTTGCCTTTCCACCCCTCTCTGTGGGGCAGGGCTGATGTTCTTGGGGAAGAAAACTGGAGTGAAATGTGATGGCAGCACAGCAGGGCCCTTCCTATGTATTCCCTCAATTTAGCACAGGCATAAACCTAAGGGCTGTGACTCACAGTCTGATGCTTTCTTGAAAAAAGAAAAAAAAAATAGAGATAAAATGAATAAGGTGAAAAATCCTTTGCCTACTGCAACGATAATCTAAAAAAAATAGTCTTTTAGTAGGACGTTTGTTTCACTTTCCTTCTCTGATACAATATAATCCATCAAAGATTTCAAGAAGTTTTGAATAGGAAAAAAAGAAACATGTTTTAATCTGGTGACTCTGTAGAGAGTCATTGGCTGTAGAATAGCATTGCAGCATGCAAGTGTAGTGCAAAAATATACAACTTTAATTCCATGGTCAAAAAAATGATGCTCTTCCAGTGTAGTCTATCAAAAATATTTCTTTGAGATCTCTGCTCTGAAGGAGATCCCTCAGGGCTGGGCATTTCTCAAAGCCTTTTGCATCTGCCAAATGTACTGCTAACATTTTCTCACAAAAATGTTGGTGCAAGAAGATGGAGAATTAAAGCCTCAAGCTTAGAGAAATGAAAGGAAACCTGGCTTCACTTCAAGAGTTTTGATCTCGGGTATTATTTTTGATCTA
The DNA here is from genome assembly GCF_023055355.1 of Agelaius tricolor. Lineage (NCBI taxonomy): Eukaryota > Metazoa > Chordata > Aves > Passeriformes > Icteridae > Agelaius > Agelaius tricolor. The sequence continues at coordinate 10,858,392 of NW_027269261.1, forward strand.
ATATATCATTAGATCTGTTGATTTAGTTAAAACTTACTGGTATATTTCTCAACTTTCAATGCAGTATTCTTGAACTCAGAGGTTTAGGAAAGAGTTGTGAGAAGGGAATTGGAAGGATATTAACTCATTTAGGTGTAAAGGTTCATAACCTCTTACAGCAATCCCTTCTTTTTATCCTTGCCAGACAGTTTCAGCTGCACACAGCAAGCAAAACTGAATTTGACTTGGAAGTGTTTGAGGGGGATACCACATTCTTGTTGAGAATTCTAAATCACACTTGTGCCTGTGTTGTTTTTGATTTTTGTTGGTATTTGTTTGGGTTTTTTTTACTATTGAGTATTTACAGATTAACCACTTCTATACCTTTTGATTCATAAAAAGGTAAAAGACAAGAAATAAAAATCTAACATTGTGTACAGTGTGAACCTGTGAGAACAGACAACACCGAAGGGATAAGATGTGCAGATAAAACAGGAAGCCATGAGTGCTGTGTCAGAATTCATCACAACAGAATAAGAATAAGCTGAGATTCCCTTTAACTTCTCAAAGTGTCTGATGAACACTGCCATGTTTGCATATGTGTCAGAGGAATTTCAGAGAGGAGCTGATCGCTCAGGTGGTTGTACACCAATTTTTCACCATCTTGTATCTCCTGTGGATTATGAGAATCCACTGGGAATAAACATTGTAGCAAAATTTCAAAGGAAGAATGCCATAACCAACGTAAATCCATGGATATTCTTCTGAAATCTGTTGAATTTCTCCCATTTTTCACTGGTATAGCTGGGAACAGAACTTGGCACTTTCCTGGTTTTGCTAGGAAATATAAAATGTCAAGTAGCAATGCAAAAAAATGTCTAAGTCTGTAGGAACTTTGTTTTTTTGCCGACAACTTTTTTCTTTTCAGTGAATTTTGGTAAGGTTTTAGCCAGAGTTGTTAAAGTAGTCTGCAGAAATAAAGAAGGAAATATGGATCTGAGCTACTGGCTTCTTTAATATGGATCAAGCTTCTTTAAAGTCACTCTAATTTGGATGTTGAGATCTCAACGCTTATTTGAAGATAATGATTGTTGTAAACTTGGTAAAAATGCTTTAAATCAAGGATATCTTTTTGTAAAATAAAATGATCTCTCAGACATAAGCATCTTGATCAACCATTTTGCTTCTGCATTTTAAGCATAGAGTGAGCCATAAAGAACTTTGATGTTGGGGCCAGCTAAAGCAATCATTGTGTGTAATTGCTCCTGTTGTACATGTGCATTCTGATTAACATGTCTGACATGTCTGAGCTGAAGTGACCTGCAGTGAGCCTAGTTGTGAGTTTAAGAAAGTGATGGATAAAAATGCATGATAAACAAAAGTTAATTCTTGAATGCAAATACTTGATTTTTTAAACTATTTTTATGTGTAAGAAATACAGCTTATACACTTTTAGCTTGAAGTCTTCTCTGGGAAGTGGAAGCAGAATCCATGAAGTATTTCTGTAAGTTTAAAACAAGATTTAAATAATTTTAAAAGGTTTACAGAATTGAAAGCTATGTTATATAGGACAATTATAGAGCTCATTAATACAGATGGAATTGGTTTCAAGCTGCAAGACTGAAGCCCGAGGCTTTGTTTCAAATTACCTTAAATGTGGGTTTAAGCTGACAGCAAAAAATGTGCCTAACTTTCTTTGGCAAGAAGGGAGGAAGCAGTCATGTTGCAGAAAGCAACTGTGCATAAAACATAGCAGGAATTTTGTTTTGGTGCCTGAATTATGCTACACTGATCTAAATGCTTCCCCCCTGTAATGGAAACAGTGCCTTGTGCAAGCCTATCATTTCCCACAGGCAGTAATTATAACTGAGAGAAAAATAAGTTGATAGAAAAAACCAAACCAGCAGTATCTTTCCGATTTACATATTGTTTATTTTCTTTTGCTTCTCCTCTTAACCACCTGGTTGGTGGACAGCTTGTAGAAGGGAACACTGAGAGTTTAAAAAATAAAAATAAGAGGATTGGTGGTGTCAGCTGGTTTGTGCTTTAATGAGAAATTTTTAAAAATCAGTGTAAAACCCAGTGTATGGCAAACATGCAAACCAAAAGGAGGGAGGAGAGGAAGAAAATAACCTAAGTGGAGCTCTGTGCTGTTATGGCAAGACTGGGTTATGGGAATCATCCTGTTTAAATCAAGATTGGCAATGTCTGTGCTGCACTGCAGAAATAATCATATTGAGAACACAAAACTGATCCCTGAACAGAGAGACCAAGAAAGGAAGCAGAGGGACAATAAGGACAGGAATCGGAAGCTTGGAAATGAAAAAACTTTGAAGGGTGTATCTTTGAGGAGACAGAAACCAACAGGGTTGAAACCCAACAGAGGGTTCAAGAAAGGTGAACACAGAAGCAGGAAGCTGGGGAGTATTTTAATGGAAAAAGTGAACAAATTAATTTCATTTCGAATGAACATTCACTTTCAAGAAATCTGTGGAGAAACACAGCAGTCATTTTTAGCAGGTTCAGGCAGGGGTTTTGGAGGTCTAGCTGAGTCATTAAAGTGTTCCAAGTAGAAGTAGTGAAAGACTGAACACTCACCTCTCAAAAGCAGTGCATAAATCCTTCTTGGTTGCTAACTGGCGTAGCACAGAACAGAAAATCACTAATTTAATTTTCTCTGTAACATAGATGATCTGACATTGGCTTCAATTATGTGTGTTCAAGACCAATAAGAGCACTTGCTTTGCTACTCTTATACCCTTTGATTTAATAAAAGGCATTATATGTGTTTACCTACCAAGCTAAGCCTTTAAAATGAAATCAGCTTCTTATATGGAATGAAATCATATCTAATTAGTAATTGAGGTTAGTTTAGTATCACATCAGCTTCATGTTGGGCCAGGAATGTGTCAGTATGATTCAGTACACATTTTCCATTGCAAGAAAGAAAAAATGGACCTTTTATTTGCCTGGGAACAAAAGCCCTTTTTTTTTTTTTTTCCCTGATGGTACCATTGGGAAATTGTTTGAGGTAATTATATGATGCTTTAAAATGCTTTAAAAAATGTACCAATAGTTTTATATGGTTAAGACAAGTAGTTAAACCTTAACCAAGATGTTATTTTATAAAAGATGTGTCCATTTAATTTTGTTCTCAGTTTTGACCTAAAAAAAGCATGTTGGCTTTTCCAGCTGCAGACTTGCCACACTTTTGTACCTCAGTTTTAAAAATGTAGTGGTTGGAATAAAGTTTTGAGAGTTAGTTATACTGTAATGCTGGATGTTATTGTTCTGGGATAATCTAAACCAGTTAACAAAATAAGGATATTTATTAGGGAGTCTGTGATCATAAACCAGGAAACACATCATATGCTTTGGAGAAAAGCATTTTTCAAGCAGGAAAAATCTCTTTGAAGATTTTTCAAAAATGCCACCTTTTTTTTTAATTAACTTTATTATAGTCTTTACCTTGAAACCTGTGCAGATATTCTTATTGCAGATATTATTTTCATGAGACAATGAGCAAAGCTGAATGACCTTCTCTGTACCTTCTAGAAAATAAGACATTTTAGGTCACTGCAGTGGTTGCCATGAACAGTATAAAAAATCACATTTTCTGAGATTTTGACCACCTTCTTTTTATGATACACCTCACAAAGGCATTATTTTTTTTTTTTGAGTATTGCTTTCTCATCTGCTGAGAATTATTGCAGATTCTGTACAATGACTTAAGAAGTTTTTATTAGAATGGGAGACTTTCACACCTCCAGGATGGATGGTGCACCCTCATTGTCATCAGCTTGTGGCACCACCACATTTTCCTCTCTGTAGCTGCCAATAAATGATCTCCCAAGTTGCAGTGGTAATCCTGTTTATTGATTATTGTGCAGAAACTGGCTGAGTATAATTCCTTTTCTGGTTGAATATAATTCATTCCATTTTTAGGATGGAGGGTCAAGCTCATTTCCTTTTTTTGAGGTACTCAGAATCTCTGTATCGATGGTGCTTTTCAATTATGGATCAGCAGGAATTTAATTAGAATTCTCAAGGCTTTCTGGAGGAAATTTGGAATAAGATATTGGAAACTGCTCTGGGTGGAGAAATCTGAACTTTCCTTAATAGCTTCAGAGTAACTTTAGGCTCTACTTTCTTCATTCTGACATCTAGCAAGCTTCTAGGAATTCAGTCTCCAGCACCTTTCAGACTTGAAGAAGCTGCTTTGGAACTTGCACTCCAGAAATTACAGCTCTTGGTAAATATTAGCAGCACCATAACATTTAAACAAGGGGTGATTCTCATTCACTGATGAATGAGAAGAGCCTGTACAGCTTTTTGATATGACACCTTCTTTGTGACCATGAAGCTGTAGCCTTATGTTTGTGCAGCTCTCACTTCAGTTAATTTTAAAATAGAGAGGATTGATACATCAATCTTTCCATCTTTTATAACTTTTTTGCATTATAATATGCATTAATTTCCAGAACATTTTGCTGTGGCTGAATCCTAATTCTTCATCTTCTTCCAAGACCTACCATCTGCTTCAGAATGCATATCAAAGCATGGAACATCTTGGATGTAAAATTATGTCATTTTGAGGACTTGCTGAGACACTTTTTCAAGTTATTTTAATCTTTCATGAAAAAAGAAAAAAAAAAATCCTGCATTGTGTGCTTATAGAAATGCACCCTGCCCTACTGCACCCAGATATGAAGGAATGAGCTCATGGCAGCTGTGATGGATTTTTAAAGGTTCACTTTTTCAAAGAAAAATTCATGCTGTTATAAATGGGCTTCTGCAAACTTAATCTCTTTAATCATATGGATATCAATAGTCCTCAACTGCCCAGAGACTCTGAAAACTAGTCTTTATTGTTGTTTTTGGCTGTGGTGTTTTCAGCAGAGGCATAACCACATGTGATAGAGAGCAGCATCCTGAAAATAAAAGGAAGGGTGAAAGGAGCCTGCTGTTAATAACCACTATGTAAACTGAATTATGACTTTTAAAACCAGCTATTTTCTGTGTAAACCATCTTTCCTTGAAAATTATAGTGGAACATGTCAATTTGTTTCATGGTGATTCAGTAACAGAGCTCATCAAACGATGTGTGCTGGAGACAGAGGGAAATAGAGAAAAGTGTAGCTGATAATGATAAAATGAGCCACAGTAAAAGAAAAGCTGGCCTGTCTGCCTTCCACTGAAGTTGAGTGATCTGAAAGTAGAAACCAGAAAAAAGAAAGAAGTGAGATTCATTAAGAGCATTTGTCCTAACTGTGGTATGGTGCACAGAAATGCAATCACAGGAAAAGATCTGTGGGAACAACATGAGAGAGAAGACACTGAGAAGGAATAAACATAAAGATTGCTTGTGATTGATGCAAGGGAGAGCAAAAAATTTGCTAAGGAAAAAAAAAGTATGAAGCAAGATCCCACGTGTTTTTACAGGGTGTATTTTGGTGAACCTCTGTGTCTTCCAGTGGAGGGAATGATTCTGCAAATTCTGGTGCAGTAGAAGAGTTTGCATTCCAAAGACAGCTTCTTCTAATACTGATGTGAAAAACATTTCCCACATTAGGGGAAGAGTGTAGGAAATAAAACATAAGGAGTTTACTATTTTTGTGTCTGTCTATCTATATTTGTTTCATTCATATATATGCATGAAAGTGGAGTGCAAAGATGTAATGTGTGATTATTCCAGATGAAGCTTAAAACAAATACAGACTTTCCAAGATCTATGGTAATCTACATTTTGAAAGTGCATGGAAACCTTTCAGGAGAAATTGATCTATTTCTCCTGTCACTGGATTTGACTGAAATATAATTGGAATGTAGTGTTCTAAGAAAAGAAATGCACATGGACAAGGGAGATGCCGCAATAGCCAAAAATGTAGCAGAAAATCAGCATCTGAATCTGTGCAGAATAGCAGGGTTGGTACAAATGGCTAAAGAAAGAGTCAAAGGAATCCTGTCCCTCTAGGAAAATAAGGGAAGTCCTATAAAAAGATGTTTATTTAGGTATCACCAGCCCTTAAGAAGGATTATAAGACAGGTTTTACTGCAGTTTTCTTGGGTTAAGGGGCAGGAGAGTGGAGAAATGACTGGGGAGCAGTGTGCATATGAAAAGAAAAAAGGGATCAATTTTCTACCCAACTCTAAGGAAGGGTTAGAAGCAATTTTGACTTCAGGAGAAAAAGTCATTGGTCATGCTGGACAACACTTTTAAAAGGAAATTTCTGCTTGCATCACATATAGCCACTGGTTTTGCAAAAGATTTGAACCAACGGGTCACAATATTCTTGGAGGTTTTTGTGGAGGTGTTGTGATTTGTCTTTTTATTTAAGACAAGGTCTGTGAATCCTGGTTTTATTTTCTTTCTCTCCTGTCAAAAATACAAATCTTTTGCTTTAGTACCTGTGTACTATGCTTGAGATAAGTGAGGTTGTCTCCAGAGTGCCACTGGATCCCAGGAGACATGATGTATCCTTGGCCTGCATATCTAAGAGACATTTCTGCTGAAACACAAAATGTCAGAATTTCTGGTTTTTTGGTGGCCTCAGAGTCAACTGTGTGTATTTCTCATGCCTGAGCAGAAATCCCCTAGATAACAAAGTATTCTGCAGGGTAAGCAGAGGCCTCAGCAGCTGCACAAAGAGGCTGAAGCCCATGTTCTTATGGGGCACTATAAAACAGTATTCAGCCACGAGCAGTATTCTGATTTAATTGCTCTTATTTACAGATCAGAGAGTACCACAGCATGCAAATTAGGACACTTTTGGCTCCCTGCTGGTGATTGTGCTCATTTCTTTCAAATGCTTTCCAGAGCACATACTCTCTCCATTTCTACATATTTAGCTCTACATTTCTACATTTTAATTTACATTTTCAGGAAAGGAAATGAAATCTTGAAAACAGAAAAGAAAGCGTTACAAACACTCTGGAAAGGAGATAGGATCAAACAGAGTGCAATTGAAAAAAATCAGAGAATTTGGAAAAGGAGTGACAGCAAGCAAATGGACCGGGATGAAATGAGTTGCAGTGAAAGGGGCCAAATCTTGCCTAAAATAACCTCACTGAAGTTGCAATATCTGATGAAAATATCAAACAAGAAGACAGAAAACGCTGTAGAAGACTTGAATGAAATTACCTGCCTAGTTAAAATTAAAAAAAAAATAAAATCTTCACTGAAGGGAAAGTAATCAAAAGGCATAGGATGGAATGAAGTGCAGGGATATGGACCAAAGCTTATTCTATGAAAACAATATAATAATTCTCACTTCTGAGTGATGACAGGAAGGGGATGGTTACTGGCACAATGCCATGCTCAGATCTTGCCTAACCAGATCTGTGCCAGGCTGCATTTAGCTCACCTTCTTTCTCAAGGATAAAATAATAGCAAGCTATTACAGCCAGGCTTCCTAGTTGCTTTCTGAGTTTTTAGGACTGCGTTTTCAACTGGAAAACATAGCAGTTAAACATCTGTCATTTTGAGGGATTATTCTTGATTAACAGGAGCTGGTCATTAAGTATTTTCAGGGGGCATTACTATCTGTTATCATCAGAATGCAGAAGGTAGATTTTTGTAAGGGAAAAAGAGGAGAGAGAAAAAATCATCTGTATGATGTCCACCAGGGTAGGTCCTTCCAGATATTTTTGGGTTAAGACTAGTAAGATAAAGCAGTGGTGGTAGCAGCTTGAGCAATGTTTTTCCAGAATGAAATTCCAAGGTGAATTCAAAAACAATTTGTGATTTGGATAGGTATAGAAGCTTTTAAAAATACCTGGTGTTGCTCTGACTTTTGATTGGTATTGTTCCCAATGTGTGCCTTGGGGTTATACTAAATTTGTTATGAAGATGGTACAGGGACTGTTCACCTTACTGGGAATGTGCTTAGTTGATTTCTCTTGGAAACAAAATCCTCCTTTAGAAGTTGTTGTTGCCTAAAATTGCTCTAGTTTGGATCAGAATAGCTTCCCAGATGCAAGGATAGTTAAAAAAATCCAAACCCACAAAAAAATAAAAAAAAGCATGGACAAAACCATCTCTGTAATCTGTCTGACCTTATCAATGTAAACTCTGTTGACAGGTCTCATCCATGGGTACATGCAGTTTTCCCAGCAGGCATCAGCTCTTCTTAGGTCAGCCTCTGTCTTTGCCAACAGCAGGTTTGAGCTGCAAGGATGTCTCCCCATAATGGAGAAAGAGTTCTCAAAGCCCCAGTCTTACCTTCTTCTAATTACAGCGAATGTAATTTTAAATTTGCATCTGTTTAAGAATAACAAAATAGCAAATGTTTTGGGGGCAAAAAAATGATGTACTTTTATGTGAATCTTTTGGGTCTGCTTCATAATGTATTTCTCTTGTCTGCAAGATGGAAGAGAAATGCTAATGTATTCTGTGTACTGTTATTTTGAACCTGCTGTTATAAATTTATATGAATATTGATGCTGTATGAATTTGTACTGGGACATAACAGGAAACTTTCCATAAATTAAATGAATACCATAGGCAGGAACAAGGAAAATCTTTACCTGAAAAGATACACACTGCAGACAGGGCTGTTAATTCAAATGCTGAAGAGAAACATAGGCAGCCTGCCCATCCCAAGTGTTCATGAGTTACCACCTCCACATTAATGGCTGTGCCTCGTGTGTATTCATGCTGAAATTGATACCAGATAGTCAGGTGACTGCAGACTATTTCTCTTTGGCAGCAAGAATAAAGAAACAATGAAATTAATCCAGATGGGCCCTCCTCCCTCCTCAACATAAGCCATATCATCAGAGTAAAAGGCTCAATTAATTAGTTCCATGACTTCTCAATACATCATGCTCATGCCATCATCCCACAAGCAGAGAACAGCACCTGCAGCACTGTCAGATTACAGACAGAGGTGCTTCTTCTGACAGGAAAAACTGTGTGCCTCTATCTTTCCAGTATTCCTACTCTTGTTTTTTTTTCTGGTGAAATGAGGCATAAAGCTACTGGAGTGACTTTCTCAGGATTACCCGGGAAACAACCAGCATAGCAAAGACACTGCATCATCTAATTTACAGGTGATTATCTAATTGAACTGGCAAAACATACTTCCAATCTTTAAGAAATGTCATTTTGATATCTACAAAATAACTTTTCAAGGACAAATAAAATGATGGCACTCTTATTAAGCTGTTTGACAGAAAGTGGTAGCAAATCAGCACGAGAGTGATGATGTCTAACCAGAGCAGATGCCCTGGTCTGATGCTTCCCTATCACCTCATCACTTCCTCTGGGACTAAGCATTTCTTTTATTTGATGGGATTTGAAGCAGTCTGAATTGCCATGTGCTGTTTTCTTTATGCAAACTCTTAGGCAAGGACCTCTTTTTGCAAACTGATGCAGTCTAGTTTTTATGTGAAGCATTTCGACCCAGTCATTACCCATAAAAGCATTCAGTCACTTTCTAGAACTAGTCAGGCATTCCAACACACAATTTATACTCACTTTACATAAGACCAGATATTTTTATTGGTATTAATCAGTTCAAAGGTACTTTGATCCAAGAAAGCTGCAAGTACCTACCTACAAATTAGGTGATCTGCATGCCTTACCATTCAAAAGCTGTAAGATTTTTCTGCCTGTAAGAGTCAGGAACAACAAAAGATCAGTGAGTTATAACAATCCAGAATCTCTGAAATCTCCTTTTCTGGTTACCTGAATCAAACTGAACTTTTTAAAACCATTGTTAGCAGGCACTTTAAAAATTAAATTGAGTAAGGGGTAAGTGTGTGATGACAGAGAGGGAGAAAGTATAAAAGCTTTTGCTACATGCTCTTTTTTATTTTGTCTTCCTCTGAACATAAACTGAAGCAAGATGCTTTCCCAAGGCTATAATAAACCAAATTAGTCTCTGATACAATAGGATTGGTCAACATTAAAAATAAGGATATTTCCCTTCTCTTTTAACATCATGCTGTTAATTTGTATTTTCTTAAGAGTGTTTTTTAATCTCTTTTTTCAGTGTGACATTTTTACTTGAGAGCTTGAGATTTAATAAGTAATTCTAGTGCCAAGTTGAAGAAGAAACTTGGTGTTATGATGGATAGATTCATAGAGGGGAATGTTTAAGGGGTATCTTTTGGTTGGTTTTGGACTGTATTTCTTTAAGGGGACCAACCTATGAAGAATAGCTCAAAAATATTCACAGTCTCTTAGTAAGGCCTGTAATAATGTTTCAGATTTTGGTGTGTCAAATAATTACATTAACGTTGGAGCAGTGTCAAGAAATTGCACATACCACTGTTCTTGTAACATCTATAAATAGCAGGAAGGGCCATGTCCTAAGGAAAGCCAATTTTTGTCTTTACTAGCCAAGCATCTACTCTGCCATGCTGAAAAAATTATTTGTTTTGTTGCAGTACCAAGCAAAGGCAAAACATTCAGCAGTCAGGTAAACACTATGCCTCTGTTTTGTGGAACGTCAGACCAGACTGATGACCTCTTCTGGTTTAAATATGTGTGACTTTGATCTGTGCCTTAACCTTGCAACTTTACAAAAGCCAGATTTAAGTCCAGAGATGTCTCCTGGTCCAGGCCTGTTTGCCTGAGGACGTTCTGTCTCTAGATACTTTTTGTCTCTTGATACTTCTGTTTGCTTCTTGGGGGAAGTGGATGTTGGATGAGGGTCACACTGCTGGATATATTTCACAAGAACATAGTTTCTGGAAGATCAGCCAGTAATCTGCTTCAAAATACTGCATTCTCTTGCCTGGTTCCCACAAAGACCTGAGCTCAAATCTCCCACTCTTCTGCTTGCCACAGTCTGCTTAAATGAGGAAATGCTGTGTTGGGTTTGGCTTTCTGATCACTGCAGATTGTGTGACTTTAAAGCAATTATTTTCCTTAGTTCTGCAGGGCTGATGATGTTTTAGAGTATTGCGATTCCTCAGAATTCTGGGTTGTGATTGCCACCAACAACTCCATGAGGAAGCTGAAGTGCTGTGGTTCTACACTGCCCTTGAGCTGCCTCCTCAATGAGATCACAACTGGATTTTGGCAGCCAAAGGGAATTAAATTCCAAGAGGAATCTAAGAGCCCAACAGAAGACAAAGCTAGAGTGTTGAGGAAGCAGCACCAACCATAATGAAACTCAGGGAACTTTGAATTAGATGGAAAAATTATAAGCAGTGGTTCTTGAAGAAAACTTTAACAGGTTCCATCTGCTTCAGTAGAACCCATTTAGCATTCAACATTTCCTCTGTCCTTTGCAAAAGTCTATCTGAACGGTGCTTAAGAAATAAAAATTATTGATGCTTTTGGTTTTAACATTTTAGAGAACAAAGCACTTTTCAGGACCACATCATGGGCAATGAAACAAAAGCCAGCTCATGTTTTCTGTGCTTGGTAGTTGGTTTTGGGTTGTGTGATTTCTACCCAACTGATATTTTTAAGATTTTTTTAAAATAAGTGTATGGGAAGGGAAATTTATCAGCTCAGGTCATGCTTCGGTTGTATTTGCTCAAATTACAGGTGCATCCATTTAGCTTCAAAGGCAAATTCCTAAATCTTGGAAGAGTTCTTGGTATATTGTGTAGCATTTTAGGTTTTGCAAAGAGAGGTGCTCCACCTCCCATCCCATCCCACTACTTTGCTGGATGAGACAGTGTTCTTGCCATTTCCACCTTGAAAATAACATCCTCCCCTTTCAGTGCAGATTGTTTTATGTCACTTTAATTCATTTAATGTAGTTTTAAATAATTTATGGTTACTGAGCTATTAAACTAAAGTGATTACTTCAAATGACATTGCGACACTTACAGAGGGAAGCAGTTCAGTGGAGGAATCCTCATACTATTATCACTCCAATTTTATTTGAACAATGCAATAATTATTTGAATTAAATGGTTAATTAGCTACAGAATACATCTTATTAAATCACAACAAATAATCCAGGCTTGAGGACTGGAAGCTGGGTTAAATTCCCAGGAGAAAAGTGTGTCTCTTGTACCATATTGCCTCTGTGTGTGGAAGAAGCCAATGCAAAAAAAACAGATTTCAGTTGTCTCTGAGAACAAATGCCTGATGCTGTATTTCTTCTCCTTTACACTAAATTTAGAATAAGAGATATAATAAAACTTAAGATTCTTTCCCAATTTAGGCACTGCATTTCCATTGACTCAATATTCTATAATGGAAGGTAAGTCAGAGCAGAATTCCTTTTAAATGGGTTTTAATGAAATAAATTATATTTATTCAGTAATCTTGAAATAGTTCAAGCCATTTCTGAGAGTTGGAAGAGGAGATGTCTATGAGACATTTGTCATGACCAGTCATGACCAGGACATCAGAAATTAATTTAAAGAAGAGTCTTCCTAGCCTCAAGGGCATGAAATAAATGGGAAAAAATAGTGTTCCTGTCAAATATTTGGTAAGCAAACTAGGCAAAGAAGTCTTCAAGATCTTACAAGTAAAAAATTCACCAGATGGCAAAGACATCGTATTTTTGTTTGTGGTGTTTGTTTTTTTGTTTGTATGATGGTTTATTTGTTTGTTTGGGCTTGTTTATTGATGTTTTGTTTGTTTATTTGTTTTTAATGGATGTGGATTTAATGTGGATGTTAGGCCACATATAAAAAGCAAGTTTCCATTTCCTTATTTGGGTAAATGTTAATTCCATACCAGGAAAGCTCACTTTGATCAGCTGCATGTTGAATTGAGTTTTACAACCTATTTGTCCATGGATTTGGTTATTTTCTGTTGTCAATTTCTTTGTTTATACCATATTTATATAATTTCAGGGTCTCCATTATTTGTGCTATTGATTTGGCTTTTCCTGTGGATTGTGACAACCTATTTGAAAAGAGCAGGCTAAGAAATGAAGAGCACCTTAATATCACCCTTAAAAATCTGAGATATTTCCTACAAGAGAAGGGCTCTCTTCAAAGCACAATCCTGCAGGACTTCAGGTCATTTGGATTTCTCTGGTTTTCTTGACTCGGGTTTTAAGTTTTAAGCTCTAAGACTGTATATAAAGAAAAGAACTTGGGCTGTTGTTGTGGTTGCTTACCTCCTTCTGGCAGTTGCAATGGTTTGCTGCCCTTATGATTCATAATGGTTTCCCATCTGCTGCTTGCTCCTGTTCAAGATGCTGGGCATTTTTAATCTCTGAATTGTTAGGTCTGAGTTGGTCTGGGGACACACACAGCTCCTGCAGAGTGTCTCCTAAAGACAGGATTCTCCTCCTGCCATCTCTCCCAGAGAATGGGAGAAATTTTGAGAAAACAGTGTCCACAGTGCGTGGAAAGGGGTGCTATGGACAATGAAACTATTTTGGAGGAAGAAAATTTAGGTTTTGTTGTCAGAACTGACCCAGTGTTATTCCATTTCTGTCTTCAAGAAGTGCATTTGCAGAGTGGGCAGCATTTCTTCTGCTGGCTAGTTTACCTTTAACACTTCCTTAAAATAATAAGCTGGCATCAAAACTGCATCTGCTGGAGGGACATGTGGTACCCAGGCAAAATAAAATGCTCCTGTAATTTATTTTGACCATTCTAGAAAATAGCTACAGGCTCTTAAATCGTTCCTTTTTGGGGATGCTTGGTCTCAATAATTTAAAGAATATATAATGTACAATGAGAAGAAAATGTTATGCCACTGTGTTTGAAATTGTGTTAATTTTAACGATCTAGATTGAAAATATTCATTTATTTGTAGTGCTTCTACCACTTGATCTGACACAGAAATTCAGTTTTTTCCTCTATAACTCGAGTCAAGTAACAATTAAGAAAATGAGAGGTTATTTCTGATTCTAATTCCTCCATTCAGGAAAGAGGATTTGCATACATATATTTATGTTTAAATACATATATACACAAATACACAAATACACAAATACACAAATAATGTGCTCATTCCCCAAAGACATAACTCCCAAGGAATCACAACAGTCTTTCCTGACTTTGCAGAAAATCACCTTAAATCATGGGCACAAAGCTTCTAAGCGCTCTCATAGGTGAGTGGCAGTACAGAATATAATTTGGGGAAAAAAGAAAAGCTACAAACCTAGCTCACTTCATGAAATAGTTAATCATGGAACCACAGTGCAGATTAGAAATTACCATATTAAATATTTCTGCCTAAAATTTGCTAGCTCTAGCTACAGCCCAAGCACAAGCTTGTTGGGCCCAGTTCTGATCTCAGTTTCATGCTAATTTTGCTGGGACCATAAGTTATTTCTTCATGGAATCCTTCGTGTTTATGTGATTTAGCCCAGCCAGGATGGTGGTTTTCTTCTCCTATGAGAGCCAACAGATAACAAGAAAAAAAAGAGCTGAAATATCTCAGATTGTTCAGCATCTCAAGGAAGGATTGAGACAGAGAAGAGGAAAGGAAGGGACAGATTTTCTACTTCCAGTGCTTTATCCTTGCTTATCCAATGCAAGTTTTAACCTCCAGGGAGACTTAAAGGAGAGTCAGCAAGATTTTGGGGCTCTTGGAATTATTGAAACAATCTTTGTATTATTGAATATTTATTTCTATGGACCAAGACATGCACGCTCTGGGCAAATTCTGTCACTCTGAAATCTTAAATTCATGCCACATGTCAGACCATAAAAACTTTTGAAAATGCGTGTTTTTGGTGGGTTTTGTTGGTTTGATTTTTTTAATATTGTCACAGAGTAAAGAATTTCATAGTCAAACCATGCCTAAATCTGAATGTGTTCCTAATCAATGCCTTACTTGTATTGCAAAATGGATGTTCAGTAAAATGCATGGAAATATAATGATGATATTTTTTAATTGAAAAAAAAAATCTTAATCTATTGCTGCAACCATCTGATGTGAACACCTCCCTGCAAGTTTCTTTCTGTTTTCAAAATATTTTCATGATCTTCCTGAGAAAAATAATAAATCATAGCTGACAAGCTACTTAAGAACTTACTCTAAAATATCTTTAGTTCATTAGATGGTTGCCTGTGCTTAAAAACTAACAAAGAAAATGAAGAATCCCATTTGAAATTTCCAAGTTGGGTTATTTGAAACAGATCCACAGATCACTGTAAGTCAATTGATCTCAGTGGAGCAAACATCATTCTTTCATTCATCACGTTTTGTGCCAACACATTTCCGAACTCATGGAATCCTGCAGGTTCCAAATGGTGGCTGTATCTTCTCCTGTCTGTAATTTGAACAAGATGAAGAGCCTGTTTGATCCTTGGAAATGGCATCTTGGGCACGCTGCTCAGTGATAACAAGCCCTCTTTTAAGAACAGCTTCATTATGCTCCCTTCAGATATTGGAAAGGGCTGGGGGGTGACAGAGTGGCTGAGATGGATCATTGAGCTGATCAGATATGGCAATCCCTGTGTTTTCTGTATTCCTGAGGATGACAAGATTTTAAGCAAGCATAAACATTTCACAGCTGCCTGGTAGAAATCTGTTTTATTGGTTAAGGGATTGGGGAAGAAGGCACATTCCCAGAGGTTTTGGGGAGAAGTCTATAGCATGGATGCATAAGATGATGATGGATTTGTATTTAAGTGACAGCTTGTAACAGCTCACTGAGGAGCAGGGCTCAGAGATTTCTATTACTTTGCAAAAATATACCAGTATGTGTGTTGCTTCTGGTTTTCACAGGGGTTGCCATTTTAGAGGGGATCAAGCTGTTTAGGTTTTTTACCCCAGAAATATAAGAATGTTTTCTGTTTATTCCTACTTTATGGTGTGGAACCCAAAAATGGCAAAGGCAGGTGCAATATCTTATAGGAACAGGTAAATCTGAACAAAAGAATGCTAATGATTTTAGATTTTTTTAGCATATTTTAGTCAATAGCATTTAATTAGAAAAATTACTGTAAGAGAGTGTTTTGCTTTAGTATTCTGAAAAAAAGTATAGCTAAAGGGGAAATTAAATTGTGGCATCTAATAAGGAGAGAAGTGCCTAAAACCCATTGAACGTCATGGGAAATAAGGTGCTTAACTCCATTAGACCCTTTCATAAATCTGCACAGTCACCTGTAATCATCTTAAAAGCTTAAATATTCCTTGCAAATTTGGCTTCCAGACTGCAGCTCAGAAAAACACCCCAATTGTGGGTAGCCCCATAGCACATAATTGAAGCTCTTCAGGGCATTGATTTGCCTCATCATCACGTGTGTTTCCCTTTCCCAGCCTTAAAAAGAACCTGTGACAGTGATTTTGGTCAGAAAGTCTTTTATTTCTGTGTCTGAATGCTTTGTGAGCCTCAGTGAGCTGGTGCTAATGAAACTTGCATAAGGAAACACAGAGATGGTTTGATTCTTTTCCCTCTAAAGCTGTTTTGGAACATCCTTACAAACCTCATCGCTTTAGCTGCGATCTCTTTTCCCCAGAAAGAAGCTTGCTTTGAAATGAGAGGGCCGAAACAAGAATCTTTTGATGGATTAAGCTATAAATACAAGTGATAGAAAGACTTTAAGCAAAAATCCTGTTAACTACCCTTTAAATCTAATCTTGGCACTTGTGGAGTCAGAAACTCAGAGAGAAGAGTGTTCAGAGCTGGAGGGGACACAGAAACAAAATAACTGTGACAGTGCCATGGTGTGGGAAGCGAGGAGCCCACTGGCACCCCGGCTGGCTGAGCCCTGGAGAGGGGAGCATCCCTCTGCCAGCTCCTGGAGAGACCCACATGCACCACCAAGGGCCCCTCAGAGGATCCTGCTGAAAAGCTGCAATGCCGGCCAAAAATCAGATTTTTGAGATGCACTTTTATTTGAACTTCCCAATGTCTGTGTTTTCTAGAGGATTCGTAAAGAAAAGCATGTGACCTCCTGGGCTTTCCAGTGATGTTGATGTCCCTAGGGGCTGTTTGAAGAGCTTGATTGGGGTCATATGGTGTGCACACAGATGTGGTATGTTCATTCAGCACTATGCATGCATTTGAAGTCAATTTCTCTGCATGCCTGTGTGTATCAATATATGTAAAGACATCTAAAAATTATATAAATATATTTATAGAAAATTAAACCACTCTATTTTCTCATTTTGACATACTGCCCTGATGTACCTCTGTTGTGACATGGTGTTAACCTTCACGTCACTATTGCTTTTCATCTTTTGCATTCTGCCTGCATCCCAGCCAAACTGGAAGGAAGCACTCAGTTTGTTGTGGTACCATGTAGCCTAGACTTTTGTGAAATGACATTTTATATGTGCTAGTTTATTTTCAAATTTCCTGGAAGTTGTTTCAACTTCTGCATTTCACTGTTGCCACCACTTCTGTCAAATGAAATGCATTGAATGTGTCTGTCTGTGGTCACATGTTAAAGTTTTGTAAAGGGTGTTGTTTCTCTGACCCTTGAAACATTTCAGTATCTCCTATCACCTATTTCCAGCTGGCCTCTGTGGGTGTGTAATAAACAGCAAGGAAAAAAAGAATCCAAAATTAAAGTCCAATGTCTCCAATGTCTTGGGCTTTGTTAATGCTCCCAAAGGAGCAATGATAAAGGACAGGCTTTCATATGACCTGGTTTTGACAGGTGGCAGCCTCTGACCTGCACACTCCTTGTGTTTCCTATCTGGCATGAAGCGGTAATGACACCCTATAAATAAGTGTTAATCTAGTTTTGTTTTAATGGGTTGTTTGTTTTCCATTTCACCAAAGGTTTCCTGAGTGCTGATGTTTGCCTCATAGGGGTTTGGGGCAGTGGTGCTGCTGGAGCTCTGGATACATCACATGGATGTTCACAGGTATTTCCTGTGAGGCTCAGACAGGGGAACTGATGCTCCCCAAACTGCAGAGAGCCCCTGGGACCACAGGCTCTGCTGGCTGTGGTACTTTGGTGGCCTTGAGCACACTGGCAGAAATCCTTTTCCTTCTTCCCAGCAGCAGCCTGACCTTTCCTAGGTCCAACACACCTTTGGCAGAAGTGAGCACTTGCTGTCCTGGGGTGAGTCCATGTCCCAGGGTTCCTCAGCTTTGCTCAGCAGCAGCTGAAAGCCCTGGACTCCATTATTTCAACTGTTTCTGCAAAATTGTGCCTGCAATGTAAGTGTTACTGTATGAACTGCATGTGAATCCTTAATGCCTAATTGAGATGTTACTTGAATGAGTTCCCACATCTCTTCATTCCGTTTTAATTAAAATCAATGAAGATATTGATTAAAAGACCAAAATCTAATCTTTTTTTTTTAATATAAAGCTATAGATGAAGATTGTCTTTTTTGTCTCCAAAAAAGCTTTGGAAAACATCATTGCTGCAAAAAAAGCTAGTTACTTGTTAATTTAATACTTGGATTTTTTTTTTTTAATGTTAACACATATCTGTATTTCACTGGAATTGTAGTTTGTGTTTGCACTGCTGCAGATCTCAAGGGCACAAAGCCTGTTAGTAGGTGTTGAGTAGCTTTTGTTTTTGATAATTCCCTAACTGGTGTTGGGAACTTCTAGTCATTGAACGGGTAATGAATCCAGAGAAACCTTTCAAA
This sequence comes from Agelaius tricolor, assembly GCF_023055355.1. NCBI lineage: Eukaryota > Metazoa > Chordata > Aves > Passeriformes > Icteridae > Agelaius > Agelaius tricolor. The sequence continues at coordinate 10,876,810 of NW_027269261.1, forward strand.
ATCCTTTTCTGGCTTATCATCACCTTTCCAAGGCAGCACAATTATACACTAGGTTAATAAAAATAAGAAAAACACATTAACAAACAGATAATGAGAAAGAGTTCTCCTTTCCTCTCACCCACATCATAAAACTGCTGTCTCCATAGGAATTTTATATGAATGTTTCTGATGTCTCTGTTTTGAAGTGCCCAGAATCATCTTTGAACATTTCTTTTTTCCTTCCTACCTCTTCCCATCTGCCACTGCTCACCACAGTGTCAGAATCAGATGATCCCCTCAAATCTTGCTCCGAGGGGGTTTTACCTGTTCCTTCCGTTTCCTCCCCTCTCAAGCATTTTGGGGACTCTTGCCTTTCTCTCAGCACTGCCTAAAATCGTGCCCTTGTGGTATCTGCTGCTAAGAAAACTTTTCTATCTCCCACCTCAGTCTCAGATCACTTTTTCCCTCCTTCCTTTCCTTTTGTTTATCTCCCAAACCCCTCTGCTGCAGCAGCTTCTCCTGCATCTGTCTTCTCAAGCCTTTATTGTCTGCCTTCTGCCCTTTCCCTACCTCAGAAGCAGAAAGAAGCAAGGCTCCTAATGAGCCATCCCTTGATCAATTTAATGTGTGTGCCTCTAGCTTATTCTTCTTGATTTGACTGCTGCCCTTGACAAAGATAATCACTCTCACCTCCTCTGCTCTCTCTCTTCCCCTGCCTTGTGTGATTGTATGATATCCTGATGACATGTTGTTGACTGGCCACCTACAAATCTGGAGCATCAAGTAGTCAAAAGGACAAATAGTTCTGACACCTGCAAGTGAAAAAAAAAAAGTATTTCTGTGATCTTTAAGAGAATGCTTAAAATCCTTGCTATATTCAGCTGAAGTTCTGTGTGCAAATGCTTCTCAGCCGAAATAATTGCAAAGAAAATTCTGATATCCTTACTGTGAATAGTACAACTGCTCCAGCTTGCTCCACTGGGAATTTTCATTGAAATTAATGGAACTCTTCCTGCAGCAAACAACAGAAAGTACTGGAACAGAGTAAAAATAAAAATTCTATGAAATCTTGACTACTTTTTAATTAGAAGTTTCACTGCAGGATTTGACAATGTTTTTCTCTCTTGGTGTTCAGAACAGATACTGGAAGCAACAATAATAACTCTTAAATGGCTGAACTGAAATCTTTCAGGTAATTCTTCATTTCTTCCTTGGGTTGTAAGAAACAGATATTGTCTTTCTTATTTTAAAGAGTCAACTCTTCCAAGTAGGGAATTTATCCCACTTACTATTCATAAAGTTTCATCCAAGTGGAGAGTTTTGTATTAGTAGTAGATGATTATCATCAAGGAGTTCATTATGTGCAGACAAAGTACAACTGGTTTTACCATTTCCATGAAGACTATCACAAGATATTTGTCACCATTCAAAAGCTCTCCCTTCTGTGTTTGAAATAATGGGTGGCTTGTAGTGATTAAACTGATGGAAAACAAACAGGCAGGGTGGATAATAAGGTTATACCAATGTTTTAGGGATTTGCATAGTTTGAAATGAAAGCAGGGCTTCAAATGCCTGTAGAGATGACACAATTACATACCTGTTAAAATTATAGAACCAAGAGTTCTCTAAGGTTTGCTGATGACTAAGCTAGGGTATCATTTCTGTCTGCAAGAGATGAAGCTCATCCCATTTGAAGTGTGTATCACAGCCCCCTGATTTAATATAATGTTCACAGAAGTCAGAGCTTGCAGTATATCTCATCTAGAGTAAACTGCAAGACCAGAAAAAGCCCCAAGTATATTTGTGCACTGCACTTTATGTGAAATTCAGAGTCAGTCTTCCTTCAAGGTTTAATGTAGTCTGTTATTTCCCTCAAGGTTTTTCCATTCTCTTCCAGCTTTATTAGGTTTAACTGTACCCTATTGTTATATTTCTCTTTTAAGTGAATTAAACCCCTCTTCAAGTAACCTTAAGGTATCAATAAAATACATTTTGCATATTTTCTTTTAAAACCTTGTTTGGACTAACAAACATTTGGCTTTATCCTTTTGAAGAACATAACTAACACCTAACTGAGGCACATGAAATCCACAGTTTTTTAATCAAAATTCTACTGTATAAGAATTAAAACTGTGCAGTTTTCCCAGTGTCCAGGGAAGGGATGGTTTGTGTAGGGGTGTATTTGTGTATAGGTATGGATAGAGGTTTGTGTGTTCATGCACTTTTCCAAGGACATTTAAAGGATTAAACTCCTTCACCCTCTAAGGGTACTTGAGGAAACTCAGCCACAAGAAAATGAAGAGAAGCATGCTGCTTATTGAATGTGCTTCATCTCAGTCTTGCAGGAAAGTCTTCATGTCATAGAAAACATTAGTCATCGTTTGCTGGAAACGTGGCTGAAGCTCAGTTAAAAGCTCAGACCTTTTCTGTCTTCTGTCACTGTGAGCAGGATATTATCCCTGCTCCTTCCATTGTCTGCACAATCCAAGACTGCCTTTCTTTTTTCCCTTCTATGCCATTTTTCTATGCTTGCTTCATACACAGTCACTAAAATATAGTAAATTCGATTAAAATGAAGTAGCCAGATGTAATCTGTATTCCTTTCCTCTTTGCTAGGGATTTATTTCTTCATTCATTGAGAAAGATGCTCTGCAACAGAGTATATTTGACAATACATAACTCACAGTGCTCATTGTCGTCTCTGAATTACTTCTTTGTTTTGATGTAAGGGAACAATGCAAAGGGAAAACAAAGAAGAAATATTCCCTCACTGACTATACCAGATATACAGAGAGCTTGCCTGAGTTTGTGTGGAGGTTTACTGATACATTATTTGATTATATCCTTAACTTCTTATTTTTGATCATCCAATAAAACTACCCCCCTCTGATGTTTTTCATTTTTATTTTGAGTGCAAAGAGTAGGTCAGATGCTACTATTCTATCATGGTTTCTTTACCCACCTTTTCACAGTTATTCTAAGCCTCTTCAATACTGCAATATCATAAAATGATATTTCTTTTTCTTTCTTGATTCATTCTTTCACGGAAGATTTATGTACATAATAAATTTTGGGTTACTTTTAATACTGAAGGAGTGAATACATTCCACTCTTTCTCTAGAAGTCTGCTTTGTATTTGGGGCACTGAAGCAGAAATTAGTTAAGGCTGAGGGTGGTTTTAAATTCAAGTGTGAGTTCATTGCAGTTTTGAAGATACCCCAGAGAAGATTCATGTCTTGCTTGGATGAACAACATATTTGCATCGAGACCAAGAAACAGAGTTATGAACTATGGGTCCTCATTCTGGCAATTTTTTAATCATCACCTCCTTGCTTTTACCAAGATCAGTAAACTGCAATTTGGAAAGCAGCATACAGCTTTGCTTTGAAATTTGAATATTCCCAGGCTTTGAGGCTGAATCCAAGAGAAGAGGAGTCCACAAGACCAGCAGACTTAGAAATCTGTTCCTCTGTCACTCTGGCAGCATTTCAGAAAGCTGTTACTGAACCTTGCTCTTCTGATAGCTTAAAGCATCCTTCTGATTTTCAGCCTAAATGTAAGAGCAGCCAGCTCAAACCAAATTGTTCTTTGCCAGCATTGACCCCTGCAGCTGGTTAGCCTCAACCCATTTCATTATTTCTGCTTTCAAGGTCATTTAGGTTTTTGAATGGTATCATCTCTTTTGATGGTACCATTTGGCTTCATGCCCTCAGCAGGTCTTAAGGAGTCCACACCAATGTTCTGTGGCAAAGTTGTTAATGAAAATAGTAGATTGAACTGATCTTGAGAGCCTCTCTGAGTGGCTCCACTGGTAATCTGCTACAGCTCCTATGAATACAAATGTTAAAGGGTTTTTTAGGTTCTTTAGCCATTTTGCAGCTCTTTCTTGCAAGAAAAATCAGTTTCCCACACTATGCTCAGAGGTTTTATGAAGACTAAATACATTGAACATAGGGATTTATATTTCTTAGAAAATCTCTAATTAAAGATTGGTTTTACAAAGAACAGGACCAGGACAGCACAACTGCACAGTTAGAGTTTGTTATGTTTTTACACTTTCTTTTTCATTAAACCAAATTCTCCTTTCTTTTTCTTTGTCTTACGGCCTTTATGATTTGATAATAATTAATTTTAATTTTAAGACTCAAAGAGATTTGTCTAATGTGATTCCTGGCAGAAATTACATATTTATCTATAAATTCCCCTGTGCAATGTCACTGAGCAACCAAAAAAACAGTATTCTTACAAACAGGAAAGGAGCTATTTCTGTTTTGCTGATTGGAAACTGAGGCATAAAGATACAAAAAGCCATTTTAATTGAATACAGCAGTTCCAAATCTCTTCTAAGATGATGGACTTTTCAGCAGAAAAAATCCTAAGTGTACAAATATAATTGGCCAATGATGCTCACTTTTCAGTAATTGAATTATGAAGATTTATAGTATCACAAAATACAGCTCTAGCATTAACAGAGTTACTAATCAAATTCTCTTAAAAATATTTTGCAAAATAACTTGTTTGTACAAAATTCAAAAGGATAAAAAAGAAAATTTGTAAGGCTTGAAGGGTAAATCACCACAATTTATTTGCTTGACTGACCTGGAGAACAAATCCTCCAAAAGAAGTCAGTTAAGACTCTTTCACAGCTGTTTGTTTTTTGCCATTTCTTATGAGGCTGCCAAGATGAAGTTATTTTGATTATTGCTAAGAGCTTGTATACAACCACCACTAATTTTCCAAAGATAAGAGATTTCACAAGGTAGTAATTTACAGTAATTTTCAACTGGATTCTCAGAATCCTTAATGGTTTTGAGTTCATCTAAACCACCGTGTCTTTATTCTTATTCTAGTTTCTAACCCACCTACATTTTTCACCCCCTTTCCTCCTTAAAGTCAGGAAATTAGGAAAACTTATTGAAACTTATAATTTGCAATTTGTGCATATAGTTTCCTGTATGTCCTTTCCCAGCTGTCATTTCTTTTGCCTTTTTCATAGCACCATTCTTTATCTTAAAGTGAAATTAATTTACTCCTTCATCTCTTTTTATGAATCTTGGCTTTTCCTCATCTTAGATAATTTCTTCCTCTCTGTCTCTGTTTTCTCAATGAAATTTCAAGCCTCTTTACTGATGTACTTTTGTCTCTGAGCTATTGAATAAATAATCTTTAGATTTGTCACTTGTCTGCTCCATTATAATCATCTATCATTTAGTATATCATTCCATGGGGTTTTATTTCTTTGTTTTTTATTTTGATTTCCCTGCTGTTTTGCTTGAAGCTTTACAATTAGGGGTCACCAAAAGTATCTAATTCCTACCAGTCTTTGGGTTTATCTTTATTGCTCTAAGCAGGCTTACAAGCCGATTAAGACACCTGAAGTAGTATCTTGAGATATGGGAAATACTCAAAACTCTTCATTAACATTTGCAGTTTTTTGTTAAATGAAAAGTAATTATGAGTTCCATTGTGTCATGCAGGTAGTCATTAGTGTTGAGTGTGTCTTTGGGAAATAAGAGAGCAGATCAGAGCAAGGCTTTAAGCTGTATACTTCTATTTGCATACAATAACTGCAACGACAGTCAAGAGACCCAAATGGTTCCTGGTGCAAGCAATCTTCTATTATTTTTTGCCCTTCTACTTTTTGTTTTGGGATGCAAGATCATAATTAGCATATAAATGTAGTAAGACAATGTTGTATTCCTTTCCAGTGAAGATTATGTATTAACTGCCCTATTCCAAATAACAGAACAATAAACATTAATAGTGCTGACATTAATACAGCTTTTAAAATGTGCTGATCTTGTTCTTTCAGTTTTCCAGAAGATGAATGTTGTCGTGTGAGGCACCTTTTTGAGACTGAGGAAGCCTTTGGAACATACCCAGGAGCTCCCATGGGCCCTGGCCTTGCTTCACATGGAAACAGAGACATGAGGAGATGAAATGTGCTTGAGGCTCCCCCACAAGCCTTGGTTCTGCCTATAACAGCTTTAAACTGGATCAGATTAAGAGAACCAGAGAGGATAAGAGCTTAAGCCCAAGAAGCACTTGAGGGAAGATAAAGGTGGTGCTGCTGTCTGACTGTCTCTGGCCCGAGGGGAGGTAAATAAATCTGATGATGGACATGAAGAATGAAGAATTTATCACTGATGATGAAGAATGAAGAATTTATGGGCCACCAGGAAAGCCAACTCAGCAACGGTGCTGAAACCAGCTCTGACTGGAGAAAGGAAAATTTCATTGGGGCAGATCCTGACCTCCAACTCAAATGTTAAGAGAAAGACTGCACATGGGAATAATTAGCTTTAGAAATGAAGGAATCACTCATTAACCAATGGAATAGGAGAACTGTGTAGCTAATTAGTTTTAATTCCTTTGTTTGCTAAAATGTATAAATAATGAAGAGTTTTGCATGACCTTGGAACCCTCACCAAGAAGCCCGGTGTGAAGAAAGCCCAACAGGACTCCATTGGATCCTCACCTATTTTCTGCCTAATCTTCCTCTTTCTTTCTCCTCCACACCCCTCTTTTCTATTTCTTTCAATCTCTGTCCCTCACATTCATTTCCTGTTCATTTCTGCTTAATCTTCCTCTTTCTCCTCCACACCCCTCTTTTCTATTTCTTTCAATCTCTGTCCCTCACATTCATTTCCTGTTAAACAAAACTCCTGCTGTTGACTTTGGCAGATGGTCTGGTTTGCACCTTAATTCGGGCAGGGCCATCTCCTGTAATGGGATCATAACAGGGTCCCAGAGCCAGGCTCTGCTTTCCCATAAAGGCTGTGCTCACAACACATCTGCTACTCCATCCATTCCCAACCAACCATGTAAAGCTTGCTTTGCTCTCATCTTCCTCGAGAACTTTGAGGCTCTGTTTCATTCCTCTGATCTCGCTGTCTGATGTTTTGCTTTCCCCCCAGAGAATAAGCATTTCATGTGCCAGTGGGAGTGATAGGTTTAGCCACAGGGAACGCTGTGTGCAGACAGCACATTTCCTGCAGTTTTCACTGACATCTATCACATTTCTTCTCCCTGCACACAGTGTTTATTCCAGTGGGTCTTTACCACAGGATTTTGTCAGCTTGCAGAGCTGTTTTTACGGTGCTGCACATCCGAGTGTCACTTCTCACCCAGGATTGCAGTGGAACTGAGTCTTCCATAAATATCTCAGGGCACAGGAAAAGGCTTTAACGTAGCAAACAGAACATCTGCTAAAATTGAATGGTTGTGCCACATGCTCTATGGTCTATTGTTTCTCTATGCATTGTATTAAATTTTGGTAGGTGGGTTTATGGCCTTTAATATTTAAGGATTGCTCTAGCTTTTTGTATCTTTGCATCTCTGAACAGAAATCAGGCAGCAGATGACTTGCATTTTGACCTCAGAATGGTGAAAAATCACAGTGAATAAACCTTTCATCCCATATTTTGCAAAATACGAGCAAGAAAAGAGAATGCACATAGTGAACACTCTGCCTTGATTTTGCAGAAATTATTTATCAGGGAGATTTGGCTTACCTAAAACATGCCACCTTCCATGAAAACTAAAAGAAGTAAGCTACTTACAGGCCCTCAGGTACTATCACAGGGTGGCATTTTAAACACCCTGCCTAGTTTTGTTTAGTTGCAGAGACTTGTAGGTTGCAAGGAAACACATTTAGTTTATGTTCTCTTAAGGCACATAAACTAAGTTAAAAAACCACACCTGTTTTTCAGCTTTTGTTACATAGTGGGGAAATCCCATTTGTTTGACCCATCTTTCCTGCCTGTTCCTCTCAGCTTTCTTTAAGTTCATGCTGACTGCTACTTTCCAGACAAGTATATTGTAAATAATTTTTAGAATTTTCTTTTTTTCTTTTTAAACATGAACCTGGAAGCACAGAAGCTGCAATGATTTTGGTGTGATAGATTAGAAATCTCTTGAGTAATAAGACCAAATAGGAAAAATTCTATCCACAAGACCTCATCAAGTTTTGCTATGTTGATGTAGGTATGCATGAGAAATTATTCTCACAGCTGGACACAGACTGCTGACTGTAGAAAGCAAAATTAAGACTTTCCCTTTCCTTCCCTAAGTTTCCCAACTTCTTCATCTTTCAGCATTAGAATTAAATGTGATCCAAACTTTGGGTACTAGTGAACAGTAAGCAATTTCTTTGAAGTGTTAGCAGTCTTAAACAATATATATATATATATATATATATATATATGTATATATATATATATATATATAGTACTTAATTGGAGTGAAACATTTTATATTTTACTTTAAAGAAAAAAAATTCTTATGAAAAGAAATTTTGGGTGGAAGGGGTTTTACATGAGAAGCAAAGTGAAATACCCTGTGTGGGTCTTTGAGCAATGGCTCTGTATTTGTTCCCAGGTAGTTCATCAATTATATAATCTGCCCTGGAGCTACAAGTGTGTGGTGGCTGCCTGGGAAGCAAAGCAGGCCAAAGATGTGTCTCTGGAGCCCAGCAGCTTGCTAAGTAAGAAGCTGTCAGAGACAGGGTTAGAGTCAGGGAATTCCATGACTCCCCAGCTGGGAATTGAGACATCCCAGCTGCTTGGTGCCAGCCCAGAAGGACCATGACCACCAGGTTTCCCTCCCGCTCCCTGCCAGCAGTTCTGCTGGAGATGTCTCATCCCTCAGCAGTGCCTCTCCCAGAGAAGGAACATCCATCAAAAAGCTTCTAACCATGACTAGCTGCAAAGTGCTTGCCAGCTTTTAAAGATATTTAACCCAAAGCCCTGGTTCCCTCAAGGGCTCATATTGTGTCAGGTTTCAAGCAGCTACTCAGGAAAGGAAGATCCTTACTGAAAGTTTTCATACAGAAACCAGAGGAAGATTCTCTGATATTTTAGAATGAGCACAGATATCAATGAAAAGAACAAAATGTCCAGCACTGAACCTTGACATTGATTGCTTTAGTCAAATCTGGAACTCCCTTAGTTAATACTATTTTTCAGTGGGCTTGCAGAAGTGTGAGACGGGAATATTTTATTCTGTCTAAAATCCCTCACCTATAAAATGCAAATTATACATTCACACTTACCTCAGAGGAGTCTTGTCAGGAGTAATTAGCTGATGTGTGTGAAATTCTTTAAGGTTGTGGAATAAAACTGCAGTGGATTACATGCTGTTACCTACAAAATGTAAAACCTAAGTGTGAAATATGTGTTGTCAGTGCAAGGCTCTGTGTTCTATCTCAGAAGATTAAGCTGTTTTTGTGTTGACATTTTGGCAAAAAACAGCCACAAAATTACTTCAGTTTTGTTGGTTTGGGTTTTTTCAATAATTTGAATCACAGTGGTTCTTCTTTGTAGATGACTATTCTGCACGTGCTGATTGTGAAATGCTTGCCAGAGATTTCAGCAGAAAACAGGCTGGACTGTAGCAGCCTCTTCACTATTTCTGTTGCCTAAACTTCCTCTCATGGCAAACTTCTCACTCATTCTCCTCTCTACTAGCTGAGAAACCAGTACTAGGGATAGTTTTGCTTTGATTGTTCATGAGAGCAATTTTGAATTGGAAAGAAGTAACTGTCCTCCTAATCTTCTGCAAACTCCTCTCCTGATTCTGTACACCTGGAGCCACTCCACAGAGGTCAAGCCAGGCTCAGGGCAGGCAGGATCTTTTAAGAACATCAACAGCATCTTGTCACATGTCTCAACTCTTGTATGATAAATTATTGTGGTTTGGGAATGGTGTTCCCCAGTTTAGTGTTCCCACTGAAACAGACCATGTGCTGCTCACCCACAAAACCCCATTCCCCTTGTGGTGTTGTGGAGAGGAGAACTGGGGACACAAAAAGGTAAAGATGATGGGTAGAGATAAGAAGAATTCACTGGAAATAGCAATGAGATAAGAAAACAAGATGTACTCCAACAACGAGTATTTACAAACTTTGAGTTAAATTTTACAAACTTCAAGTTAAATTTTTATTTGCTTCTAAAACTCCTTGCTATCCTGCAATTAATACCAGCCCACTTTCTGGAGATGGAGGCACTCCCATGTGCATATGGAACAGGGTCAATAGCACTCCCCTGCCCTGTTTAAGGTTTTGAGGACAAATTTCCAATTCTTTCTGGAGATCTGTTGGTTTCACTGAGTTTTTCTTTTTCCTGCAGCTATAGAAGGTTGCTTTATGGATAGTCTAATTATTTTTCTTTTGAAACTTAGCAAAGTAAGGTTTTATCACAATTTATCTTACTACTAATCCATACTGCAAGACATTGCTAGGTCAGATTTTTTTAGTGGTATGTTCACTGGCCCGTGAGGGAATCAATGCAACTTGTACTGAGATGAAGTAGCTAAAAGAGTTGGCTCTTTTTCAAGTGAACATGCAAAATTCATTAGGGCCATTGCACATCCCTGATGTTGGCAGAAATGCAGAGTAAACACACGACAGCTAATGAAAAAAAAGAGAATCCTGACTGGTTTCTGGTAGCAGGAAGAGGAAAGCTGAGATCTGAGGTATTAGAACACTTGCTGTAGCAGAAAATGGTCCAAGGGCCAGGCAGGAATAACCAAGGAGTAGGTGTCAGTGAGCTGATGATTGTGAATTCTCTCTCACCCACCAACAGGACATTTGTCATCCAGAAAGGTGCTACTTCAGGCAATTTGAAAGCCTTCTGGTTTTGCATGAGTTTGAATCTGAATTACCTCTGCAGCCTCTAAACCACTAAGCTCTCTGAAAAACTTTTACAGGAAATTTGTTCTCTTTCAACAGCTTGGATGCCTTGATTGCAGAGAACGTGCTGTTTGCTGAAGCTGGAGGGTCATCCTCTGACTTGAAAGGTTTTCTGGCTATCACTGATAAAAAGTACAGTGATTTTTTTTCATTTTATTGTATTTTTGGTACGTCAAGTGCCAAGGAAGAACATGATCCAGCCAGCCATGTCAAGAGTTTACCTTACACTGGGAATATAGTCCCTGTCAATTGGGCTCTGTCAATATAGCTCTCCTCAATAGGGCTTTACATAGCTCTGCCATGCAGTTTGGGCAAAGGTTGCTATCAAAAGTGTAAAAAGGCTGCTTTCTTTAGCAGCCTTTAGCAGTTTGATCTCTTGCAAACAGGGAAACGTGTCTTAAACCAAGCTCTAAAGCAAATGCCAGTATCTCTAAGTGTAGTTTTCTTGCAGGCTGGAATTGGAAGGGAGCCTCCTATGTAAGTTCTCTTTGATTATATTGATCTAGAAAGTTCTTCAGTAAGCCTGCCTGAATGAAACTGAGAGTCTGCCAAGTTTTCTGGCTGCATAGTTTTAAGTTGCCTCTCTTCTGGAAGCAGTGCTGGAATCAGAAGTCCTGCTGTGATGGTCACAGTCTACCAGGTCACTTGTCTGGGTTGCATGCTAATCAACTCAACCCGAAGTGCTGATGGCATTAATATAATCTGTGCCACTCAGGATGGTGTCTGAAATGCAAACACCTTATTCTTGTCACAGAAGAGATTCAGCACAGAGGAAAAGTAAGACTCAAAAGTAAGATTGAGTAATCAGTCCGACACACTTTTATCTCACACCATTAGTACATCAAGCTTTTATAGTAAAGGAAAATGAGTTCAGCTTTCCCTTTACTCTGTCATGCTCTTTGTGTCCTCTTCCTAATTTTTAGGTTTTCTTTCCCCAGCAAGTCTCATTCCACCTACATAAGACTTGGAGTGAATCTAATAAGCAGAGTTTAAGTGAAGTGACTTTCAGCCTCAAAGAGAAAAAATACTTTGTGCTCAACACTGAGAATTGAGTTTTGGTTTTATTTTGTTTTTCTTCTTCTTCTTACAATTTAAAAACAATCAAACCATTTTGAACTTTTTTTGTTAAAGACTTTAAGGTATGAAACTTATATGCCAATCATTCTTCAACTTGGAATGAATTTTTAGGACAGAGTTTATACTGAAAATGCTGATGAGATGTGAGCCACCCCAAAGGGAAGAGTGCGACTCTAATCTCTGCCTGAACTAACAGTGAGATTGGATGTTGGGCCAAATGGGTTTATTTTATCTGCCATAAAGTCCAACTAAGTAAGGCTTGAGTATGCAAGTGTGAGGGAAAGACAGCTAGTAGAGCCAGGAAATGTTCTAGTTCTGGAAAAAATAAAAATCCCATATAGGCTGTGTATATAGATATGAGCTCGTGACAAAATCAGTTTCCCAGTCATCCAAAGGAATAAATTAGACTCATGCAGAGGATGATGTGCTTTGAACTTTTCCATCTTATTGGCCCCCCCATAGAGGTAATGAAGGCTGTTTCTTTGCTGTGCTGTAAAACATAGAGAAGTGAGGCTGGAATCAAGTCCTGGGACTTCAGCTGATGTTTATACAAAAGGAGCAAATAACCCAGGTCAGTCTGTCTTTTACATGGGACATTGCTCAAAGGTAAGAGACTTAAATGTAAGAGAACCTCCCTTCCATGAAGCAAAACCAAGGTAATTACCAGCATGAAAATTAAGGAGGGAAGATTTGGAGGACAGTGGAAAAGTCAAAAACTCTTTCCAATGCCAAAATGCACGTTCACTTTGCAATCTCACCCTCAATGTTATCAGGAAGTTTGAGTGTGGTAGGAGAATAGCTATGACAGAGAGTGATTGTCTGTCATGGTGGCTTGGGCACATCCTGTTACTTCAACAAGGAGAAAAGGACCAGGATAATTCTGAAGAATGATGTGGCCTCTGTGGCTCAGCAGGTGAGCTGCTGCAGGAGAGCTGAGGAGTCCATTTTTTTTCAGTTGTTTGGGCTGACTGACTGCATTTTGGGCACAAATAGCTTCTCAAATGGAGTGGTAAAAGTGTGGAGATTTCCGTGGTGGCTGTTTATCAACTCTACTGGCTGCAATCTAACAGAGCAGCCATAAAAAATAGTTTGGCATGAAGAATTCTCCATACATTCACTGTCTCTGTGAGATGCTAAATTTATGGAGACAGTGCCTTTGAATGTTTTGTTCCTCTGAAAGCTGCCCTCTTCAAAGACACAAACAGTTCAGATGAGTTTCATTTTTCAAGTGAATTTAATATTTTGAAATTTCTCCTTAATCTGGAATAGAGAAAGGAGAATATCCAGTAGTTGAACATCTGCAACCAGAATTTTATTACTTCTCATGGCTAATGTGTCCTTTTCATGTCAGCCGAAAGGGGAAACTGGGATGAGCTGGTTGCACTCCACGCTCCTTTTCACCATCTTCAAGTTGATGTACAGGATTTATATATTATTTACACAAAAATTGATTTAAAGTAATTTTCACAAGCGACGAAAAAAAGAGAAATTGTCTTCTTTGGTTCCTGTCATTTTTTAAGCACATGAATATTAGTTTCAATACAGGTTTTCACAAAGATTATTCTTGTAACAGTTTGGAAGTGGGCAGTGTCACAGTGAATTGAAGTGTGTCAAATCTAGGTCGTTCTCCTTTTTTCCTGCTTTTGATCCTTTGAATTCACTTTGCCAGCTCACTCTCATCTCCCTTTTCACTCCTTTGAAGTACCAAAGTGCTGCAGTGTTTGACACCTGTCTGTGGAAGAGAGGTTGGAGAGTGGAGAAGGAAATCCACATCTTCAGTGGAATGCTTGGGAATTTGGTGCGGTATGGAGATTTGATATGGGTATTTCTGTGAGTATTTTGTAGGGCTACCTACATTTTTATCACTGACATGCTGCTGTACTGTAAATATCAATATATTTTACAATACTTTTTTTCCTCAAACTTTCTCCATATTGGTCCTCTAAAAACAGTTCTCCCAGGATGGCATTCCCTTCACAGAAATTGGGTTATTAGGTCTAGTTTTGGAAGCACCAAATTTCCCAGAGATCTGCAAAGGTATTTACAGATCCATTTGCATTTAGACAGCCCTCTCCCATAAAGGAGAATTAAAAGTAATTTCAGAGAAGTTCTCCTTTTGTATGTCTTTATAGTTGGTGACGAATTTGACTTTCTATTTTTTTGAAAGCAGAAAATGCTCATAGCTTAATGATCCTTTCCTCCTGAACTCTTAAGGCGGCAGTGGGAGAAGAGAAAGTTGTGCTAAGGTGTGGAACTACCAAAAAATAATAAAAAAGAGATGGAGAGCTAATGATATTTTCCTGAGGTGATTATTAGAGACCTGTTCTACATGTTTTGCAGAGGAATTAGATAAAGGCCAGGTTTCTGGTGCATTTTAGCAAATACCTGTATCTTGACTTGTAAAGTCAGACCTGTGCCTTGTAGGGGAGTTGTAAACTAAGTGATACATTCCAATCACTACAATCAAATCCATTTAAGACTAATCTTGACCTTAACATTAGTACCATTGAAATCTGAATTTCTTTTAGAGTATGGAAAAAGAAAATTAAATACTGCTTAAAGACCTTGTGCAACATTTTAAGACATAATTCTTGTGAACTTAGGAGTTACATTTTTGCCTCTTAAGGCTCTGTTGACCATATTACAAGTACTTCAATAATTTTAAAATGTAATGAAATTCCAGTCCTTGACTGTAATACCTTTAAAAATATTTTAAAAATGATACCTTTAAGATGATATACTGTGAATATGCTTCATATTGATTTAAACATTTGTTAACACATTTTCTGATTCAGCATTTTCATTTATAAGTAATTCAGGACAATAAAAAATTAATGAGAGGAAATGGTGAAAATAAGAATAAAATATCATCAGGAATAATGACAAATGGTATTTTTTTTTGTCTGTGTCTAATAATGGAGTCTTCTTCTTAGGCTGAAGACACAAAATGCACTTTACCTTTCCAGTCCTGTTAAATTAAGGTGCAGATAAAATTCCTTTAGAAGAGTTTTCAGGTAAAAATCTCTGTTCTCCTACATCTCTCAACTGAATATCAGGACAAGTTGTATCTGAACTCCTCTGTTCAGCATCTCTGTTAGTGGATGATAGATTAATTTTCCAGTAACAAGCTTCCAGCAATACTACTGAACTGTACTATTCAGAAGCTGGAAACCATATATCTGTGTTTCATTTTAGAGGAAAGCCATGTTGTTTCACTTTTAAAAAAGTTTGAATTGAATTCCTCTGTTTCATTTTCAAACTGTTTTCTTACACAGTGTAGAAATGGCTTCTTCTGCACTTTTTTTCTGAGCCATATGTTGTGTGATGGATGTCCTGTATAGTCCCATTATTTATAGAATGTGGATTTGTAACACTGATTCTTTTCTACCTGACTTCTGTTGTCTAAATTCTATTTGACCCAAGTGGTTATTAAAACAGATTTATTGTTCTGCCTTTCAATTATCTCCCCAAATATGCTGAGCTGGGCTTTTTGGGTTTTTTTCTTTTGGGAAGGGCTTTTCATGGGCGTTGACATTGATCAATGGCCTTCATTTTGCTCAGATTAATTTTCAGTATTTTTCTCTGTCATTCATAATTGAGTTCCACTATCAATATTCTTCATGTATATTGAGTCAGAGCAAGACTGCATTGCCTACGGTGCTTCTGTAACTACTTGTGGTCTTACTGAGCCATGTTTCTTTCCAATCCAGACCTTGAAATACTCCTTTGGATGAACTTTTAAAAAACTTTACAGAGATACTTTTTTGTTTTCTTGTTTTCCTTTTCCTTCAGCTGGAAAAAAATCTTTACTTAACGAGAAATCTGATTTTCTGGTTTGCCTTGGTAAGGAGGCATTGCAGGGCAACGCTGATTAGCAATATCAGGGGAGCAAGTTACTTCTTTTTGCAAAATGCTTATTGGAAAACTTTTTTTTTGTTGTTACTTTACACTCTGCTTATGTAAAATTTATTCTGTGTTCTAGGTTGGGTTTTTTTGAAATGGTGTTTATTCTAATTAATTATTTTCAAATATAGCTTCAGAACAGATACGTTGCTCTGCATGTGATTGGTTTTCTTTTTCCCAAAGAGGCTTATCTTTCTGATCAGATTTTGAGTTTTCATACAGCTTAATAGCTGCAACCATCACAAAAAAGAAGAAAGGTTTTGAAGCACAATTACAACATTATTTATCTCTGACATGGGCTCAGGCCCTTCCTCTCAGTTCCTTGGCAACTGTCCCCTCACTCTGATTATGACTTGCAGCTCCACAGGCTTCAGGAAGATGCAAAGAGGTCAGTCCTGCATCAGGAGGAAACTTTGTTTCAGTTGCCTCCTAAAACAGCATAATAATTGTGGTTTGTGCTAATGAGTCACCCTTCTGGCTGTTGGTTGTTCAGCAGTCAGGCAACACACAAATCCTGAGCAAAAGTAATCAGTAAGTAAATATGGGGTGAAAAGAAACAACTGTGAGGGTTTTGATTAAAAGGTCAAGTGCAAAGCAGACATGACATGGAAAATATTTTTTCTAAAATAAATAAACAATTAAATTGATTCCCTAGCCTTCATTATAATGTTGAAATAGCTTAAGGTAATTATGAGAAATGAGGCTAAACGTGGTGTGCCTCCTGAGTAAAGATATTCAGACAATTTTCTTGTGACAAAACCCAATGTCAAATTTGCCAAAGCCATTAATCATCTCAGAGATGTAGTGTAACCTCTTGCTGATGGGTTTGGAGGTTTACATATGTGTAAATATTTCACATTCCATTATATACTGTTTATATATATATATATAAATATATAAAATTATATTTGTGTATATATAACTGTGTATATACTTTTATAAATACAACTTTATACAACACAATATACAACTTTAGTTTTACTGCAGTGCAATATATTCTAGAATAAATGGTTTCCATGGGGCTCAAGATGTTCTACCTTATTTAAACTGGTTGTGGGATATGGCTGAGGTGAACTTTAATTAACTTTAATGACCAACATCATGACCAACATACAAACCAAAGGAGTGGCCCACCACAGAAATATGGTTATCACTTATGAAGGTGTATTTGTGATCATACAATCTGTAATCTAACTTGCACACAGAAGTTGTTCAAAGTTATTCTGGCATTTACAGCTCCAGGCATTTTCATTAATACTGTAAAAAAGGTAGTTTAAACATAAACTTTGGAAAATAATTATGTTATATGCAAGGGCCTTTACAGTGCATCTCCAAGGTGGTTAATATACCTCAGGAAGACAGAGAAAAAAAGAAAAGGAAGGAAAAGCCTCTGAGAGTTGAATAATGAACATTGGAAAGGCTTGTATTGATCTGATAACGGGTTTAAATTGTAGGTAGTTGATAGAGTGAACAATAAAGCAAAATTCATTAATTAGAAATATAGCAAAGCAGTACTTGTGCTGAAAATGGGATGACCTGACTGCTGTGTGTGCTGAGAGAGTAATTCTTCCTGGAAACTTCTGAAAACTTGTGGGTGCCTCTGCTGTGACTATCAGGGCAATAATAAAGCCTCCCAGGGGTACAGGAGCAATACAAGAGCACATGTGAGCCTACACAACCCCTATTTTTATTTGTGACAATTTAAATACTTCTCCATGCAGACGTTTTTAGAGTATTCATAAAGAAATACAATTAAATAGTTTTGCAGCCAAAGTTGGTGTGACTTCATAATGTTCTTTATTGGACCTTTATATCTGCATTTCACATTACATTTATTCAAGATATCTGCTAGGTTATGTGGTAAAAACTCTTCTGTAAACCCACACTGGAGCTCAGAGAGACAATGGCAGGAGGGGGAGACCAAATAACATCCAGGCAGCAGCTTCCAGACCCATCACTGGGCTGTGGGGCATATTATGAGATGCAGGAGAAAAGCAGTTTTGGATTGCACAGGACTTATTTGGGGATGTTTAGGGGAGAAGCCTTTGGGAGGGAAACCTTTTTATAGTTCCACTATCAACTTGCATAATTTAACATAATGAAGCACAACTGGATCAAATGCACATTTTTTATTTCTTCTATCATTTAAGTCCACTTAATTTCCTGGTAGAAATTTCAAACCGACTAGTATTTCTTCAGGGTTCTGTTTATTTACATGGAATCCCCCAATTGGGATATGCTACTACTTTAAACTCTGCTTTAGGTCCCCTATTTTGGTGCAGAAAAGATTAAAATTGCCCACCCAGTAACACAAGAAGTTGTATTTCATTTTGGAAAGATTCTAAGGGATGTTGGCCCATGTTCTCCAAGGTACTTCGATACTTAAAGATAGAGCTGGGCTTTTAGCAAGACTTTGAAAATCACCTGCATGGCACTGAAGAATTTAAAAGGGAGATATGAAAGCACTTTATATCTGATTTTTTTTTTAATGTAGCTATTCTGTCCATAGATATCTTTGAAAACCCAGATCTGAGATGTTTTTCAGATTTGTACTCATATTGCCTGCTGAAGTGTTTTATCTTTATCTCTCCTGGAAATGATAATTTAGAAGGAACTAAGGCATGATGAACATAGCATTTGAACTGAAAGGACCAAATCTCCCTGGTTTTCTTTTTCTTTTTTTTTTTTTTTTAGCTCATTTTCTTTTCCTTTTCATGGGTTTTGTTTTGCCTCCAAATCATGATGGAGGAGCTCTTGGAGCTTCATGGAAAACACGTTTTCCAGGTCCAAGGCTGCTGTCATAACCTCCAGGCTTGTTTGCTACAGTTTTTACTTGGCTTCTTAAATAGCTTTGGTGTGCTGAACTACAATAACTGTGTGCACTTCTCATCACTGCTGCTTTTCCACTCTCCCCTGGGCTTCTCTCAGGTTTCCCAGAGCAATATGCATCAAACAGTGCCTTTGCTTTTTCAAACATTGTGTGGGCTTTTTTTTTTTTTAAACAGAGATAAAACTGGTTTCATCAGACTATAAACCCTTTTCTATTATTGAAACAACTTGGGAAACCTTGGATTTGGCTCATGAAATACCTTGGAGTGACCTGGTTCACTTTGAACAGGGTAATTTCACTCAGAAACCATATTAAAATAGTTTGAGGAGGTTAAAGGAAACATTTAATCTTTCTCTGTTGTTTACTTACAAGCATTTTGTTATGTTTTCCACTGCTTCTGGGCTTATAAATCAGCTTGTGTCCCCTTGACCTTCCTGTGGAGGGATGCCCTCCCAGTCCATGTCCTTTTGTTGGACCTGGAATGTTTGTGGCCTCTGACCCAAAGTCTCTTCAGAGATCTCTCTCTTAAATGCTATTTTCTGCCCTGATGGTTTTTTCCTTCTTATTCTTGACCATTTTTTCTCTTCTCTAAGAATCCCTCTTTCTCTGAAGTTCTAGCCAGCAAGAGCTTTCTGTGCTGAGCCATAAAGAGCTCCTCTTCAGCTGTTTTCCCCAAAGAGAGGAACCAAACCACATCAATTCCTGCCTTCATGGGTTCATCAGTGCTTTCTCACTCTGCTGATTTCCCATCACCAGCTGAAACCCTGGGACTCCTGGCCCAGCCCTTCCCAGCCCTGAAGTTGATGTTTGTAGTGAAATGATTTTTTCTTTTCTTCTGGCTGTTTCTGACATACAATGGTCTTGACTGGGGATGTGTTGTTTGGTGATGAAAGGGTTTGGGGTCATCCCTTGCTCCAGAATCCTTCCCAGCAGGCACCAGGGGCTGAGTTCAGGTATTTTAGGAGTCAGACCAAGGCACAGAATCACACAAAATGGCTGAGAACGGCTG
Organism: Agelaius tricolor; assembly: GCF_023055355.1. Taxonomy (NCBI): domain Eukaryota; kingdom Metazoa; phylum Chordata; class Aves; order Passeriformes; family Icteridae; genus Agelaius; species Agelaius tricolor. Next base: position 10,896,298 of record NW_027269261.1, read on the forward strand.
AGAATGACACAAAATGGAGGAATCCTGGAGGGATCTGTGTGGATCCTCTGGTCCCACTCCCCAAGCACATCTAGAACGTGTTCCTCAGGACTTTTGGCTTTTGAGTATTCCCATGGACGGAGCCTCCACAATCCCTCAAGCAAACTGTGGAGAAACTTCTTCCTTTTGGTTCTGTCACCAGCTGTGTGATTGCACTTTGGGGTGGTGGTGCAAAGCCAAGGGGGAAGGTGCTGCCATCTGTCACCTGCCCTGAAGCTGGGCTGCAGCAGAGAGGATGTCTTTGTGGATTTCTCACCTCTGTAACAAGAACCCCACGCTCCATTGTGAATTTAACTGCAGGTTTCTCCTGAGTGGAGAAGCCTGAGTGACTTGTCTCCCAAGTTAAAATGATATTGAATGCATGAGACATTAAAATATATAGGGAAAAACTGAGTAAACATTGTAATTAAATGTTTACTATATATGACTGTATCTTGAAAGACAGCTGGTGATGAAATCAACAGGCCATGTTGAAACACATTTTTTCCCCCTTTGAATAAAAATATTTTAAATAGACATTGAATGATGAAACGAAATGTACTTGCTATTCAGTTGAATTCCCTATTTATCAGCCATTTCACTTACCATGCCATGCACCTCACATACAGAATCAAAATTACCATCTGCTAAATCGAATGCAAAAAGCAGTGGAACAAGTACATTCCCTAGAAAACCAAATCAATATTAAATAAAATACATTCAGAACCCAAATGTCGTCTGCTTTTAAATTATTTTTGTTCAAATATAGAGCTCTTTCATATACAAGGGTAACTGTATTATTTATTTACATGTCTACATATGCGAAAATATGAATATTTATCTTTCAGTTGTCTCTAGAGATAGCCCAAAGCAGCTTAGTGTGGTTCTAAGACTGTCTGATAAATTTTTTCAACACTTAATAACTTGGAAAGGCAACAATATATTTTGAATAACCGTACCTAGGTATTCACATGCTAAATTTTAGCTAACCTAGTACTGCAGTCTTAAAACACCAGAACACTGCAATTTCTTTTTTCCTTTAGTTTATATCTGTATAGAATGCACTAGGAGGATTCTTTATTACTTTTTAATTGATTCCAGAGAGTATAATGAAGAGGTTTGCCTTTCAGATCAAATTTTCCCTTAGCTCTATAGTTTTAAAGTGTTTGTGGCATACTATTTAAGGTCACATTCTGTGAGAAGATTTCTTTAATAAAAAAAGCACCAAAATAGTTAAATTTGAAAAGAAAAGTCATCCAGGCATTGTTCCTACTGAGATCTATAAACTCGTGTGAAATTCAGTATATCAGCTATTTATCTATCTTTTTGTTCTGAGCTGTGTCCTACTGTCCTCACTCACACTAAAGAGTTGGGAGTTACACAAGTGTGGGGCTTTTATGTCATTGGATTCTTTTGAAAATATACAAAACATAAAAAAAAACCCCACAGGTGTAAACATATGCATAATAAAATAAGACCACTGCAGGATGATTGCCTGGTGTATAAAAGAGCTTCTAAGTAACACACATGAAGATTTATCTCCCAAAGCCAGTTTAAAAGTCACAGAAGAAATATTCCCAAATTTTTGGTGAATGAAGTACCTCCATCATCCACCTGATACTTTGATAGCAACTTTCTCTTCAATGAACAATGTAATGAACCCTTTCCTGCTTATCTGATTTGTAATTTCAGTCCTTCACCAGGATCACTTTTAAGCGTGTGATTTCCTTATCTAAGGTGTCATTTAAGAGAAGAACAATTTCTCTTTCGTCTGATCTCATTAGACTATCTTATAACTATCTAATAACTCTCTTTGCATGCATGCTTTTGTGTAGAAGGAATCTTTCCCAGCATTGACGTGGAGGATAGGAGATTTATTTTCACAGTATGTATGTAATATTGCAGTACAATATGTATTTTTTAAAACAGGTTGGATCATTAAGTAGTAAAGATTTTTTTTTAATATATATTAGGTCCTTTAGGCAATTTAGTGCTTTTTAGAATGTTTCCTTAATTTCTAAGGAATTCAGGAAAACACACTCTTAACTTTGCTTATCAAAAAACTTCACATTGAAATATTGGGTGGTGATATCTTTTCCTCTAAACCAGCAGAGGGTCATAACTGTGAAATTTTGTCTCCCTAACATTTGTATCCACTTGGCTGTTTGCCTTGCTACCCAAGGGCCTGATTTGGGGTTGATGTTATTAGTGCTGGAGCTGCTCCATGAAAGTTGTGTCCTGCTGTCCTTGCTGAGGAGAGGTGACTTTGACAGTCTTGTGGAGTGGACATTGCAGCTCTGATATTTCCAACAGGGGATAGGGGCTTGGAAGGATACTGCCAGACATCTGTTTGTGTGCAGCTCTGGAGCAGACTCTTCTGCCTGCTCAATTTTTACATAATGCTCTGAAGGCGCATTAAAGAAATTGCTGGGAGAATGTAATAAATCTCAGTCAATTTAAGTGGCACAGTCAAGGCAAATTCTTCTCCAGTAAAGACAAAAATAGCACAAAAGGCTACAAGTGAAAATTAGTGCCTCAAAACAATATCAGTTTGCTCTGGTACCTTTGTTAGGAATTTCCAGATTGGGTTTTGGTATTCCGCTGCCTGGGACAGAATAACAGTGGTAGAGAGAGTTTAATTCTGTTTTAATGAGTCAATCTTCCTGATAAAGGGGCTCTGTCTTCCTGTTAAAGGGTTTCAGACTGGACAAAAGGTTACTCTGAATATCTGTTTGTCATTCTTTTTCCTAGCAAGCAAGATGTGTGGTCTTGGAGTTCTCCTAAACTGCAGTCAGGACTGGGGATGAGAGTAGCACCCTCTTTCCTTCAACCTCATTTCTCTCTGAAAGGGTCCTGGCTTTGTCCTAGCAGAGTCCATGTCCTTCCTATGAGGAGATGTAAGGTGGGTGTAGAGCAACTCAGGGCCCAGGTCAGTAAAAGGGGACTCAAGAGTTCTTGACAATGTTGCATATTTAAACCTGCTCTACAGGCAGGATTAAATCAGATAACATTTGAAAGATGAACAGAAAGTCAGAAAATAGTTTCCTAATGTGCCAGACTGCTTGTGTAAGGCTCTTATTGTCTGCTGAGGGTGCTGGAGTAAATTAAGACAAGCAGTCCTTTGAGCAGGATGCTGTGGAGAGTTACTTTGTTCAGCAGTAGACCAAACCCTTGGACACAAATGTGGCTTTCTACAACACTAATGACATGTGCCTCACATATAGAATCCAAATTACCATCTGCTACATCAAATGCAGATAAATAGGATATTGCTATCCACTTTTTACCTCTAATATTACCCGTTATCTGAACAGATATGTAATTCTGAAAAAAAATAAATTCAAGTACATTTCAAATAATGGAACATATTCTTGTAGCTGTGAGAATATATTTATAGTAAGATATCCTCAAACTAAAAGGACCCCCAAATACAGACTATAGAAAGATTAATAAAGGGAAAGAAATTCTACCATTACTGAGCATATTAAGATCGTGATCAGTTTTAGCAATCTTGGAATTTTACTGCTTCTGACATACATTTCACCAGTTTGTGTTTGTGTGTCAGGCATTTGGAAGTAAGGCTGCAAAATTAAAAAGAAAAGAAAAAGCATATTGAAAAAGTCCAATCAATTCCACATTTGATCTTCCTTCTGAGCAGAAGGCTGAAAATGCCTATAAATTAAAATAAACTTGACTGGATACCATTGCTGCTAGTTCTAAATTAACAGATGAGAAATCTGCTACAACAGCATCCCTTCTGATACCACCTAATTTAAATTAATTGCCTGTCTGTGACTCCAAATCAAAAATTAAGAATCAGACCAAGCCTGCAGTATTAATACTGCATCTAACTTTTTAATCCTGGAAATTGTTCTTGCAGAGCTCATCTTTCAAGGACAACTCCTATGAGGTTCTGTGCTGGCTGTGTATGGAAATATTGATTCTTCTCCACGTCACCTAAAATCTTTTGACATCAAACTTCACATACATGTGCCATACAGACCAGAGAGCTTAACCTGTCAAAATATATTTTACAGCTTCCTCAGAGATTTTGTGATGTTGTATTTGCAAAGTGAGGATCTGCCGCGTTTCATAATCTATATTCTCATGATCCAGGTAGCCATCGATGAGAGTTGCAGTTCATTTACAGAGATTAGTTTAGGAATGACACATAACTGTGGAATAACATGTTTCTAGGGAGAACATATCTACATGGAAGGAACTTGCCCCAGCTGTCCTGCATGGGTTCAGCACAATGAAGTCTGTGGCTTGGGATGAAGATACTGATTAGCAGCTCAGTGTGGTGGATCAGGGAACGCATTTTCCTAGTGGTGTGTGTGGTTTGCTCTGTTATGGATTTGATTTAATAAGTAAGGGATCTGAATAAGTTGGTTGTGACTTTGATGCAGTGTACAGCATCCCTAATTTGATAGGTCATTAATCTGCCAGGTTTAACTAAATAACAAATTGCAGCTTTTTTCAGCTCCAGAAATAAAGCACGGTGTAGTCTGTGCGCTCTCAATCTGCTCCTTCTCAGTAATTACATTGTTCAGGTGATCTAAGCTTCTACCTTGTGACTCATTCCTTAAATTAGCACCTTTAAAAGCAGGTATTCAACACTAGGTGAAATTACATGAGATTTGGTGGTCAGCAGCCCTGTCTTTAAAAGCAGTCCAGCATTTCTAGGAATGTCAATGAGCACACCCTGCTGAGAAGGTGTTCCTAAACCTTGAGCTTTCTCAGTTTCTCTGGTCCTACTTTCCTTACCAAGGCAGGATGCAGATTTGACAGCAATCATGTTTTGATATAGACCCAGGTGATCTGAAAGGTGGCTTATTTTCTCTGAAATAAAGTTTCAATAGCTTTTGTTAGAACAGTTAGATGCATACATGGCTACTTGTTTGACAGAACCCCTGATTCCTCTGAGCAGCAAGAGTTCATCTTTGTATGCACAACTGAGAAAGGCTGATGATGATACTTCTAAATATCAGTTAGTAACTTTAAATCCTGACCAAATTCCACTGCAGTGGAGATGTGTTCAAGGGATTTTCACCCAAATATTCAACTACAACTACCACAGCAAAAGTGTAATATATTCAGAAGTTCTGACTGGTCCCAGAGCTTTCCACTCAAAGTCACTCTTCAAAACATTCTTCAAAAATACTCAAGCCAAAATTGCTGTAGCAAATTTTGACAATTGAAAGACTTTTTATTTTCTTGAGAGGTAAAAGATGGTGATTAATGAATTTTCTGAATATTGATGAAAATTATGAGGGAGAAAAGAGTCAAAAGTCATTCCTATATGATGTTTAGTATCTCCTGGCAGGCAAAATTGAGAATTTTTATCTGAAGATCATGATTTCTAAGATTATGGAACTGAACAAATTTTTCTTCATTTTTAATAAGTTATCTATCTTATTTTTTCATTGTAACCTAATGAAGTATTATCAAGGTATTGAGGTATTGAAAGAATAACAGTCATGCTAAACAGGGGCCAAGTTTCTTTGCATTTCAAGACATGTAAATTTGGTACAGCTAAACATGCCCAGTGTATGCAGAAATAAAGAAAAATAAGCTTAAAGAGGTAAGTACAGAGAAAATTGAATTCAGAGGTGAACATCTAACAAGAAAGATGAATGGCAGACACCCACTTCCTTTATACCCTTTTTTGCTGGCTAACTTGTTTTTCTAAACTGCCTTTAAGATTCAGATTTAAGTGGGCTTTAATTTAGTGAGGGAGCACGAGTGCATTTCATTATTCAAGGAGAGATTGATCAAAACAAACAAATACTGTACTGAGATACAAGTAGAAAGCTGGGGGTGGAGGAGGGGTGTGATTTCCAGATAAAATGGTCCAAAAAATTTGGAAATGTAAATTCAGTTAGAGGGAATGCAAAGCCCTGTGCCGAGAGCTGGGAGCAGCCCTAGGCACCCTACAGGCTTGCTTAAGCCCTCTGAGAAGGCTAATTAGCTGCATAGCATGAATTTTCAATTCCAGATAAATATGCATTTTACAAATAGTCTGCAGAACAAGAATTATTTATTGGACATGTTTATGAATAATTTGAAGTCTAGGATGAACACTGTCATTTTAAAAATCCATTTACAGAGAGTTTACAAGTGGGTAGGGAATAAAAAATCAAGCTCAAGAAATATTTGTTTAAAAAAAAAAAACCCTAATTTTCCTAGCTGTTTAAAAAAAGCTCAAACATGCTTCATGGTAGGGAAAAACAAGGACTTGCACTTCCTGGGGGAGCCTAATCTCTCTAAAGCTCTTGGGCGTGCCAGGATAAGATTTTTATTGTTTTGTATTTTGGATTAGAGCATGTTTTCCCTCTTGGGGAAGGAGTGCTCTCAGTTTTGGGGAAGTGTGTGGACAGAGTGGGATTTGGGATTCCAGGGGCAGGCTCCTTATTCATTCTCTTCCATTATGGAAAAGTTAGTAAGTGTCTGACCCCACAGAATCTAAAAGTATTTCTCTAAAAATGAGATGGCATAAGGATTTTCATTTATTTTTTCCTTTTTATGTTCCCAATGAAGTAAAACTTTATAACTCTCTCGTGTTTTGGGATACATGTCAGAACATAGACGCAGCAGCCACGCATTCCCACACCTGAGCTTTGAGGAGAGGAATAATTTCAATCTTTTCATGCTGAATCCAGAGCAACTGGGCAGCTCATTTTCCCATAAATTAGCCTGAAAGCAGCTCTTCTCCTTCCAGGTACTTATCCTAATTTCTCACTGTAATTAATTCATGGCTCGTTTATACTCATTTGTCCTTGTGCCAATATTCTACTGGTTGCTTAAGTAATTTTTCTCTCCCTTCATGTTTACATACCCAGATATATTTATAGGGAACAGTCATATCCCTTCTTAGTTATTGTTTTGAGAAGCTGAACAAGCCAAGCTCTTTTAATCTCTGCGTGTAAAATAAATTATCATTTATTTTGCTTGAGCACACTTGTTTACTAGGAGGGTATTTTTGTTCCAGTCTGTGCTTTAATTATTCCTTGACTTTCTTATTTGTCAGGAGCAAGCAAGAAAGAAAAAAAAAATGGAAAAAAAACTAAAAACCAGACAATGTTTTCTGTACCAAAGCAGACCTGGGACCCAAAATGTCATCTGTAAAAATGACAGCTGGATGAAAACAGGCAAAAGTTGATACTCTTATATTGCTGGAGTGCATTTGGGATGGACTCTTTTAATACACAATGGTACAGTGGGTGTTAGAAAGTAGCATCAGCAAATTGCTACCAGGAAATGGGAATTCAGGAAAACAGTTCCTTTCAAAAACTACACTAAATAAAATCTTTTGTGTGAGTCCATCAGGGAAAATTTCTGAATTCTCTAATTGTAGAGGCTACTTCTGCAGATAAAAAATTATTTCCTTGCTTTATGTTAAACTTACAATGTTCTGGCACTGAATGAAAAGGATTTTTTTCCCTTCTGCTGAATAATCCAAAACTTGTCCTCTCCCAGACATTTTTTCTCCCAGAAAGTGACTAAATTGCAAGAAAAGGTGTAAAATAATAATGAAGAAAGTATCTGTTTTGGTTGGTGGTCGAAACTGATTTCTTCCTATAGGTCAGATGAAAACCAAACATTTTCGAAAATTAATGTTTTCATTAAATTTTCATTCACTGGTGTACAAAACCCTTGTGTAAGCATCAATGCCCCCTTGTTCTCTGCCAGCCATTTTTGCCAGTGCTGTCACATCACCAGGGATCCTCTCTTGGACATCCTTTTTTTCAGGAGTAATGGATTTGACTGAACCACAGCAAGAAATGGTAGAAGAGATTCTGCTCAGTCGTGTTTTGTGCCACCTTACTTCACTGTGCAGTGCCACACAGCTGTGGCAGCAGTGACAGAAATGTGGTGGTGATTAGGTGGGACCTTCTCTGGAGTTGAACCTTCTGCTTGGCAGAAATTAGTGACAACAGCAAAGCTTCAGGCAGGAGCACCAAAGTGTGCTCTCTTCTTCACTGATTTACTGCCTCCAGTGCCCCTTCCTCAGCCCCCAGCTGTGCTTCTGCTCACCACAATTGACTCTACTTTCCCATTCAGAATTCAGAAACAGGCAAAAATAGGTGTTAGGACAGCAGAATATAGGATACAGAAAGCAGCCCAGAACCTGAAATAGTGGGATCACTCTGCAAGTACCTGCAGTGTGTCTCTACAAGCCAGAGCAGCTCAAGAAGTAGCATGGCCATGTTTCCCAGCAGTACACTTGATTTAAAAGCCTTTGGGTTGATCAGAAAGTTTGTAACCTTCACAGAAATGTGCCCCCCACACATGGATGGCTATGCTATTGTCAAATGTGTGCACAGCACTGTGCTGTCATGTGGATTTATCAGCTCAAAGATGCAAAGGAGACATTTGGATTCAACAACGAACTGACAAATAAATTTCTGGTACAAAAGAATCATTCACATGGAATAATAAAAGGATGCAGATAATCAGAAATAGTCACACATCTTCCCCTCCTCCCAATTTCTCAAGTATACAAAGTAGCTCAAATTAGAAATTCTAATATTTCACAAGTATAGCCTATGTGTAATTATAATAACACCATATCAATTTAAATATTACCTATGAAGTGTTTTAATATCAAGACAGTGCCATAAAACCTACATGACAGTAAATAATGATTCAAGTACCTCATCTTTACCTGCCAGCTTAGAGATTTTCCTTAACCTGCTTTCAGATCCATGCTTTTAGGTAATTCCCTTAGATAATTCTTGCTTTTTGTGTCCTTAAATATTCAGATCTAAGTTTATGGGATGAAATTCCGGTCAAGACATGGGTTGGGTAGGGATTAGCAGCAGGAATCTCAACAGGGATACTCCTGGAGCTGCTGCTTCTCCTTTTCTGGGACTTGGAATGAGAAGTAGACTGCAGATATTTCCCAGGGAGAAAAATGGTGTGACCCACAGATATTAGAACTTTACTTGGCAGTCATCATAACCATTTGGTGGGAATGAAGCTGGAGAAAAAGCATAAACTCATTTTCTCATTTATGGGGTTACCTGGTGCTGCTGAGGGCACCTGAAGAGATGGGAATTAAAATCAACTTCTTGCTAAATGACTTTACCTGAGACCCTAGAAAATATTTATCTATGGCTCTTACTCTCAAGCTCAGTTATTTGGCTGACCCACTGTAATCAGAGTCCTGTTTTGCTTTGGAATTTTAGATGGATCTGTTTTGGTTTGGTTGCTTGGAAGTGGTTTTAGGGGTTTTTTTGTTTTGTTTTGTTGGGCTATTTTTTGTTTTGCTTGTTTGTTTTTTGGTTTTTTTGTTTGTTTGTTTTGGGTTCAGTTGTATTGTTTTTTTTTTTTTATTTTTGCAGTTTAGGTCTTATTGAGGGTCTTATTTTATGCTCTAATCCATGATTAAAGCTATAATTCTTCTTAATTTTCCACAGGCAGACGAGGACCGATGGAAGCTACAGGAGTGATGGTTGTTATGAAAACACATTAGCAACCTGAGGAATCTGTTTAATCTCTTTATCAAAAATTTCATTGGAAGACTGTGATAAAATTGAAGCACATTCTGGTTTTCTCCTTTTTTTTTTTTTTTTGCTTGCCATCACCTGAGCTGTTTTTAAATGGGTGCAACTATTTCCTAATGATGTACTTTACATCACATTACACTCCTTGTACCAAAATATATAACACTCTTAGGCAACAGAAGTTACTCCATGAAGTTTTTACAGATAGGCAGCATAAAACCACAGCTAACAAACCCCAAACATCAATACTGTGTATCTCATATCAGGCTTCAGAAAGGTCATCAGTCTAAAAGAGGGAAAAGAAAGCCCCACAGATTTCCATTTCTTGGCCTGGGACCAGCATCCAACCTGGCAGGCCTGGCCTTTAGAGACAGGTCTGACCTATGGTAAAACAGGGGCTTCCAGGGCTGCCTCAGCACGGGGAGACACTTGATGGGCAGCTTCTAAAAATATTTTCTGGAGCAGGAATTTTCTGTGGGATGCTGCATTCGTTTAGTCTCAGCTATCACTTCCCTTCAGAAGTACTGCTGGCCTGGCTCCCTTCTCATGCTCATGCAGCCCTGCTGACTTAGTGCTGCTTTGAACACCAAGGCCAATGAATTAAAGAGCAGATTCCCAAATAAACGTGTGTATCACTGCCAAAAATGTTTCGATGGAGGATGGGCAGTGCAGCAATTCGCTCAGAGTGCACTGGGTTGGAGCACATCAGCAAGATCATGCTGGTTCCTTCTCTGAGCATTTCAGCTGATGGAGCAATTCAGCTGACAAAACCTCTCTTGTCTGCCCATACTCTTGCCCTGTAAATAGTCTGATTGATTTCATGGAGCAAGGGGCTGAGAATTTCTCTTTCTCTTGGAGTCTGGTCTGCAGCACTTCATTTGGAGAGGAATAAATTAGGCTGCTACTTGAGCAATCTGCCCACTTTGGGGGCTATGGGGCAATCAGACACCTCTCTGCAGGCTGCTTTGCCTCTGTGAAAATACCACTGCAAAAGTGAGTGATCTGTATGGAAAGTGGAAGGATGATTGAGAAAACGTGCTCCTCAATGTGCTTCCCAGAAAGCAATGGGAAATAATACTGCTGATGTCTTCCTAATTCTTAAAATTAAAATTACTGCTGATGTCTTCCTAATTCTTAAAATTAATACATATTCACAGTCCGTCCTTTGAGCCAACTAAACAGCTTAAGGATCAGTATTGGATTTGAAATAAAATTATTGTTAATATGGGCTCTCCTGGATTTTCCTCTGGAAGATAGAGTTTTTCTTTGCTAGCAAGAAGCACAAATAGAACTTGAAAATAGTTGAAACATCTTGTTTTGTTTTGATTTGATTTTTGCTGATCTTCATTTCAAAAATAGACAAGCTGATTTAACCATTTTTCTTTTGAGCTGACAAGAAACGCGACGCTTTTTAAGAAATGAGTCTTTTATAAAGGAAGCATTGACAAGCTGTCTCACTGCTAGGTGCTGCCTGAATATCAGAACAGTTATTTTAAATGCCTGTTCTACAAGAAGGTTTTGTTTTGCGATCCAAACCGATAAATAATTCTTTTTAGTGCGTGGTTTTATTTTCTGAGGTATTTAGCAGCCTGGCATTTTAATGATAGCTGCACAGAAAGAGAGAATCATGTCAACAGCAAGCCAGGAGCTGTCTCTCTGTCTTGCTTTCTGCTTATTTCCCCTCAGCCCTGTATATCTCAGATGACCTGATACATCATTATTTTTGTAACACAAGACAGAACATATGTCACACTTCTGACCTTAAGAGTAAATTGTGCTCTTATTAAAAGTGAAAACAACCCAAATGCTTCTCTTTTCTTTTTTTTTTTTTTTATCCAACCTACCAAAATGAGAAGCCTGATTTAATTGCAACTTCCACAACTTAATGTGAACCCAAACCCTGAATGCAGAACTAATTGAGCTTATTTTTATATTGAACAACATGGGCTGAGCAGGAGGTGATGTCAATTCCTGATTACCATTCTAATTGCCCTGAATGCCTCCCCGTGGCTGTCAGTGAGGTGATGCTCGTGTACATGACTAAATCTGGCACACTCTGCCCACCCAGTGCCACCAGGACAAGCAGCCCCTGAGTGACAGGCTGGCTTTGCCTGCTGCTTGCAGGGGAAGGTGCTGCTGTGCTCTGCAGCATTTAACACAGGGCACATGACACTAAATCCCATTAGGAGTGGGGACAGCAGCATGGTTATTAATGTTTTCAGCAAATAGAAGGGCCAGATGTGGTGGCACAACCCGAGTGTTTTGTTTGCTAATTAGCAGCATCAACAATACAGGGTAATCTTCAGCAAATGTTTGCTGTCTAAAGGAGCATTTTTCAAGAGCCAAAAATTTCACAGGTTTCAGTTTAATATCATTTCCTCCCGAGTTCACCTGCACAGTTAAGCTGAAATGGATTAAGTTGATCTTTTCCCATTATTTGTGTTTCCCCTTTTTTTTTTACAGAACCACCACAGGAATGAGTAAATGTCTTTCTGGATAAAGTTTAATTATATCAGAAAACCTGATTAGAAAGTAAAGAACAGCTGGGATACATATTTTATAAGCTTCCTTTGAAAGAAAGTTCTTTGAGCATACCACTGTCATTCAGTATTTCTCTGGCTCCTTCAAGTTTCCATTTCTTTCTTACTAATAGGGTAATAGGGCATACTGAAATTACCAGAAAAAGAAGAATCTGCTGAAAAACAAGGAGACCCATTTGATACAAACTCTTCTATTTTTTTTTTTTTCCTCTAAAAGAAGATATCTGGTTTTCTGCCCTGAGCCTGATACGAATCTTGCACTGCTAGCAGTGAGTATGGGTCCCTGAAGTACTGGATCTTCCTGCAGCTCCAGAGTTTCAGATCCATTTCCATCAAAGGACTGCTGAGGATGTATTTATGCTCAGCAAGTAAAGACTTTTCTGGTGTCACAGGAGTGATCATGGAATATTGTTTTGAGCCTGTAAACTTTTATTAAAATAGAGTACTGGGCCAATACTGACTCGAGGACATGCTACTAGCCTGGGCTGAGGAATTTGAGGCTGGATGACTTTGATGGAAGAAAGCTCTTCCCCACTTTTTGACAGGGCAAATTGTTTTGTCTCCCAAAAGAACAAGATTAAGGTACTTGTTGATTCCTTTTTTTTTGCCTGTCTCAAGTACATTGGCCTGCATGAGAAGTTGCTCTGTCTTTTGACCCTCCCCAATTCAGGCAGCTGTTTTTTCAGCTGCATTTTCATTCTTAGCTACCTTTTGGAGGCTGTTGCATTAAAAAAATAAATCTGTATATATATATATATGTTTGTGTGTGTATGTAAAATCATGCCTGTGAAGAAACACAGTGATAGTCTGATTTCTTTAGTCGTTTTTTATTCTGCCCATGGGTTACAATCCAAGTGTCAGAGATGCTTAGAATGTCTCTGCTGTTCTTAGGAGCTGAGTGAACCTCATGACACAGGGAGGTGGCTAGACAGGATATTTTCAAACAGAATGTCACTGAAATGCAGTCAAGAGTCAACTCTGCCAAAGCAGCAGAGACTTCATCACAGAGCACAGACAAGGGTGTCAAATCCCTACACTGCTATATTCCAGTTTTAATTTTCACATGCTAATTGCATTTCTTTCATTCACAACTAGAACATTGAAGAAGCTATGTCTGGTTAAAAATCCAACTTTTAAGTCTTTCAATATATAGGCAAGTTGGTTGGTCTCCAATGAATCTGGAAATCTTTCAGAAAGAAAATAAAATTGCATTCTGAAATCTTGCATCTTAAAATGTTAGGTGAGGCTGCACATCAGAGAAGGATTAAATCTTATGCTGCAGAGTTTTCTATTAGGCAACTCTTTGCAATGGAGGAAACATGACCACATATTTTTAGCTCATTTTCCCCTGCTCTTCCCCCCATCTTTTTAGAAATAAGCATTTTGGCTTGTAAGCTTGGCTGCAGAAAATACCTGCACTGTCAATTTTGCCCCCAGTGAGCAAGAGCTCTAGGTAGTTGCAGGGCTAAAATGAAACAGCCCAAGTTCTGAGCTGCTTGGCTCCCAGGTGTGCAGGAAGAATCCCCAGACCTTTTGTTTTATTAGAAATATAGCTGGAGACCCCAGCTTCAGGAAATCAATGTGTCAGAGCTTTGTGGCAACTCCTGGTGGTTTGTCAGTGACATCTCATCAATGCTGTGGCCCCAGAAGAGAGAACATCATCAGCTTTGTGCATATTCCATCGATATTATTGTGTTTCCATTGATTGCCTGCCACTGCAAGGGAGTTGTGGTGATGTATGGTCTCCTGCTGCTTTTCCAGAGAGGGACTTCTTGACCTGAAGGGCCTGTCAAGCCTAGGGGACCTTTTTTTGCAGCCTTGTGTACAACTTGTGAGCACTGCCCCGATGAACTCATTGCCGGGTGAAAAGCACACGAAGAGCAAGAGAGGTAAAAAGAAGGGGTAAAGAAATGAGTGACTCATTTTCTGAGATTCCCAAAAGCAGGAGATTAAGTTCCTGAGGCTGCCTGTGTAGAGTGCATCTGGAGGAGGGCCTCTTGGTGCTGTTTCACATGTATAAGGTGATAGAGGCTGAGCCTTCTCAAAGGAGGGTGTTAAATGACTCAGGGAGTCTCTTTCATGAGAAGCTCAGGCTTAGGGGATGGCAAGGAGGCAGTGGGAGGGGATTTGTGGAGAAAAAAGCCCTCTTGAACTGCACTGAAGCATACAGGCTTATATTTGCTCTGAAGTGCCCACTCAGAAACTTAACTTCACAGAGCACAAAACAAACACCAGTTAAAAATATTTGAGATGCAAAATGGAGCATTAGTCACAACATGATGATATTTGACACGGCACTGTTGACGTGCTCCCTTAAGAATAGTTCTGTTTCGTCAGACTTCTTGTAGTGCAGAAGAAAACATAACATTAAACTATTGACTTTGTCCTACATAAGTACACATGTCCATTTATATAAACAGTCAGTTAACAAGGAAGCTGTTAGCTTTATGAAAATACATAGACATTCACATGCAGATTTTTGTTACATAAAGCACCCTTTGATGTGCTTTCAGGGAAATTAGAGCAAATAAACCCCATTCTCTTGATTCTCTTACTTCAGTTGATCCTGTCATAGCAAAAAGTGTTCCTGTTCATCTTTAACACACCAATCTAGAATACAGTCCAGAAACACTCAGATAAGCAGGCAATTTCTAGTTTTGGGATTTAACTGTGATTAAATCTGCTCCTTAATATTATTTTCAAGCTGTATATTGTTACAGACTAAGCTGGGCTGTGGAGATGGCTGGGTGAGTACAGCTGACATGCTGTGAAACAGAAATTCTGCAATGTAATGTGTGTTGGTAATGACATTAACTCTCTGATCTCCTGCAATTCAGAGCAGGGGGTGAGAATGGTTTTCAACAGCAGCCTGAACACAGATGAGGAAAAATCACCAAGCTAAAACTAGCTACTGTATTATTGATTATCTGCAATTTCTGACTTTGGATTGTATAACCGATTTTTTTTTTCCACAGCTGTTTTCAAAAGTTGGCCACTATAAGCAACTATATCTCATGACTGATATTTGAGATATGCTTCTTAACAAGGATTGTGGATACTCTAATTCCATTTAAAATATTTTCCTCTCAAATTGATCCCATCCATTTGGAATCCAAAATAAGGCAATCTTTTTTATTTTTCTTTCTTTATTTCTTCCCCTCTCCTAGATAGATGTCCCAATAAGAATAAATGATCTTTTCTCATCTCAGGCTCTAATTTTTCAAAATTAATGCAATTCTGTTCAAGAATTTGGTGGCACCAGAATTCCCATGCTTCAAAGGATGTCAGGACAAGAGCTTTATCTTTTACAGTGTAAAATGTACACAACCTCACCTTGCTTTACAACAATCAGTGTGGGACTTAAGGTATTAAGGATTTAAAAACCACACTGCATTGGCATGGATATGAACTAACACCTTTGTGTGATTCTATTAATCTAGCTTTTCCATAATTTAATGCAGCAATCAGACAAGAGCTTTCCAAAACAGTGCCTATGTGTAAAGTAATGTAGGCAGTGTTATTTTGACTCACAAGATTAGAGAGCATTAGAAAGCTTGTTCAACATTAGCCTTGTTCCAGTTTCTTTCAGTCATGTTAAAAATAAAAAAAACCTCGAAGCCCCAAGCCTGTTTCCGCTTAAAATATAGCTGGTGGTCATCAGCTAGTACTTCAGCAGTTTTATTCATCAAAATATTTTAATAGAGATCTAAATAATAATTTTCAAGAGTGTCTGAAGGGCACTAGAGACCAGTAGCAAACAATAAATTAACTGAAAAAGAATTTAACTTAATGTCACACAGTGCGAATAATAGTATGAATTACACTGATTGCAATTATCATTTAAGAAAGAAAACTGGGATTTACACAGTGTTATCAGATCAAGCCTGAGAAAAAGAAAGGTTCTTTCTTCCATTAAAAAGACTCCATTTCCACTTTCCAGAAGTGCAAGAAACTGGTTTATTCATGAGATGCCAGATGTCTCAGTGGTGAGCTGATAGTCAAGGAGCAAGGTGGGCCTGGGTTGGGAGGTCAGGGCTCCACTGTGCCCTGTGGATGTCTCTGTCTCATGCTGAAAAAGGTCCAGCCATGTTGTTGCCTCCCTTGTTGCTCTTCCCTCTTCTCAGCTGAGCAGGAGGAGAAGCCTCAGACATGGGGAGAAAGTGAGCAGCAAAGAGTTTGGTCTCTGCCTTCAGCATTAGCATTGAAATCACACAGAAATAAAAGTATCTACAGCATTGCAAATGCCAGCTAATTACACAAGAATAGATTGCAGATGTTTTCTCATCATGAATAGCAGCTCTGCTCTTCTTAGGAGCTCATGACACAGGGAGATGTTGCAAGGATACTGATTGGTTTGAATAACAGCACTTTGGAGGGTCCCAAACAGCTCCCTGGACAGAAATACTAAGGGGATTCATATTAAAATATATATCCATCTTTTTGGAATGTCTTAAGATGATAAATAAATGCATTGCTAATTGATTCTTTCAAAATATGGTATTAGCACAGAAATGTGACACCGTCAGCCCAAACAGAGTGATTATATGGCTGCCAAAAGTGAATCAAATTTTATGACCAGGGTCTATAAGCTAAATCCATAAGCTGGCTTGATCACTAGTAGTAGGCACAGTTTATAAAGGTGTGGTGGTTCTGTCCTCATTTGTGATTCATGGGGATAATTTTTGGCCAAATCAATCAGTTCATCAAATTACCTGCAAATGTCTGCATGGCTGTGGTAGAAAAAAGACCAAGCTCACACATTCAGCAGGCAATCCTCTAGAAATAAGGTCAGGATTTTGCTCCAAAATTCATACAGAAGCCACATGATTTATTTTTTTATTTCATATCATGCAGATCTAACTTTCTTGAGAGCAGAAGTATTTTTTGTGGTATGGATTGCATGTTGTGATATATCCCAGTCTCATTGCAATTCAGTTCAGCAGGAAGAGTGCTGAGCTTGATATGGAAATGTTTTTGCCATACATGTAAGGAAAGCTTCAACATTTATTTTTCTAGGGTGAAAAATGAGAACGTGAAAGCTGTGTGTCATTTCATTCTGAAAAATGACCTGACCAGATGTCAAAATTATTAGGAAGCAGCATGACAGCCCTTGGATGCCAAGCCTTGAAAATAAGACAAGCAAGACAAGGAGATATTGAAATAAGTAGACTGAAATTAAACTCTGTGTGTGTATTTTCTGAAGAGGAAACAAAAGTCTGTCTATAAAAATTGGCTTAATCATTTCCTTCCAGCAGTCAGGAATATCAGCTGAAGTTTGCCAAATTATGGGGAAATTTCAGCCTGTAACTTTGATGACCTGTTAGCGTGGTTTTATCTAAGGAAAGCTATCTTGGATATATCCCCCAGAGATGACTTCTAAAATGAACAGACTTTCTAAACTGGCTTTAACATAGGGGAGTGCTTTTTGCCTGTTCCTTGCTGTGATTTCTGCTCCCTAACAAAGCCCAGCATTTGCATAGGATGGACTGGAGGTGGGTAAGGATGTGAAAAGGCTTCACTGCCATGCTGATGATAGTCAAGGTCTGAATGGTCCCCCAAAACCAGCTCTCATACTTCATTTTCCCTTGTATAGGTTATGTACAGTCATTTACAGGCTCACCCGTAATGTTGGCATTGGAACTAGATAAATTATTTCATGACAATGCTTACTGTTCTACTGAGAAGCAGGTTTTTTGTTTGTTTTGTTTGGGTTTTTTATTTAATTATTTGCAAAACACCCTATAACCTTTTCTCAAACTCCCTCTTTCTCGGGAAGGGTGCTGCAAACAGATGTTTAGCTAAGGTAATAGGTAATAAAGTATATCCTCTATTTGGAATTGAATCTCTGCTCCATGACAGAACAACAGACTGGTTAAACATTGGGTTCTTCTGCAGTGTGCTGCTGTTCATTCTATTTCTATTCTAGCAAAGCTAATAAAAAATGCTAGTTTAGATCTGCTGTTCTTAATTGTTTCTTTGGTATAATCAGACCTTTATTGATTGGTAAAGACATGAATTTTGCATTTTTCTGCAAAGATAATTGATTTTCACCATTATTTTTTGAAGAAAGAAAGAGACAATTTAATTTCTGTTACAACTTTTTTATAAACTATCTTATTCTTTGCTACTGAAAGTTAATTAGGAGCCACCATAATTTTTTTTTAGCACTACATTTATGAATTATAATTACACTATGTACCATCTTTCATTGCTGATGCCAGTCATCAGCTTTCAGGAACCTACAAGTTCGACAGGGTCTAGTGTTTGAAAGTTATATCAAGAAATTCAATATCAAAGTTTCTATAAAAAGGAAAAGGAAATAATATATGGTAATAACTTATTTGGTTTGAGAAATCTGTCAAAGGACCCAAATTTTTTGAGTAAGTTTATCATGTGCTTGGAGGAACACATAATTTCTCCACCATCTTGAGTTTCTCTTTGCTTCCAGGGAGTCTGGGAGATTTCAGCAACTACTTTGTGACTAGTGACTATTGTTTTGCTTGCCTGCTGTTATTTTGGGGTATTTTTTGTAAACTGCTATTTTTTTCACTTATATCTACTCACATTCCTGTCTCAGTGGTGGAAAAGGATTAGATAAAGCTAAAGGGGAGGTGGCTCATTTTGTAGTGTTCATCCCTTTTAACTTGTCTTAAACCAAGACAACATGGCAGAGGAGAATCCCAGGCAAACTGCAGATGTTCTTCATCCCTTCTGTGATGAGGGTGGCTGTGAAGTGGGGGTGAACAAAGGTCAGTGTTGTGGTGTTGTGAGGGTCC
Source organism: Agelaius tricolor (assembly GCF_023055355.1). Classification (NCBI taxonomy): domain Eukaryota; kingdom Metazoa; phylum Chordata; class Aves; order Passeriformes; family Icteridae; genus Agelaius; species Agelaius tricolor. The sequence goes on from NW_027269261.1 coordinate 10,915,141, forward strand.
CCAGGACAAGGTGAGAGATGAGAATTGACTCCAAGTTCCCTGAAGGCTGATATATATATTAATTATATTATATTATATTATATTATATTATATTATATTATATTATATTATATTATATTATATTATATTATATTATATCACATCACATCACATCACATTACATCACATCACATTACATTACATTACATCATATCATATTATATCGTATCATATTATGAAATGCTGTACTAAAACTACACTAAAGAAAGAGAAAGGAGATATCAGAAGGCTAGACAAGAATGAATAATAAAAACCTGTGACTGACCAGAGAGTCTGACACAGCTGGGCTGGGATTGGTCATTAGGTAAAAACAATTCACATGCTGGGTAAGAAATTCTCCAAATCACATTCCAGAGGAGCAGAACACGGAGAAGCTGAGGCCTCTCATCTTGCCAGGAGAAGAAATCCTGGAGAAGGGATTTTTCATAAAATATCATGGTGACAGGTCAGCACAGCAGTTTCCATTCTGTGTTTCTGGGGGTCTCTGTGCTGCCTCCCTGTCCCGCTGCTGAGCTCTAACCCCTGCCTGCCACTCTCCCCATCCCACCTGTCCCAGGGCAGTGTCCTCCCAGACCTCATGGTTTCTGTCAGGCCCTCCCACTGACACCCAGAAATACACACAGTGGCAAATCTTCCAGGAAAACAGCAATCTTGGACAAACTCAGAGCTGGAGACCTTGAGACTTTATTTAGGAATATATTATAATGGTAATTAATCTTACTGCTGAAAAGTGTGCCTTTCATTTTAATATGTCTGCTTTTAATTCCCACTTCCTTGTCCTTGTTATATTTTTTTTTCATAACTCACCATCTTTCATTTTTGTTGGTAGGCTGACATCATCCTTTACCAGAAGTTATCGTTATCAATGGTAATATATGTTTGATTTTCCATGAGCAAAATAATGATTAAAAAAAATATTTCAGGCATTTATGTAGTGTTAATACACTACTTAGACCAAGATTGTCAAATGTGCTGGACAGTCTTAAGGGCCATTGTAAAAAAAAAAAGAAATTAATAAAAGAATTTATTATATTTTTTAGAAAAAAAAACCAAACAAAAGTCCTTTGCCATGTGACTATTAGCATTATGAAGTCAGAGATGCCACTATGTTTGTGAAGAAATGCCTGAGATCTCAGTTGGCCTTTTCTAAATGGGTCAGACTCTACAAGGTCCAAACAGCAGGACTCAGCTGAGCACCAATGGACAGGAAATTTTCTCATGAAAAAAATATGAGCTTTGTGCTTGTTACTTTCAGCACTGCTGATTTCTGGAATTCTGGGTTCCAAAATCAGCATTTGGCAGCATCCTTCTTGGCAGTGGTGGTGGTGGTGCAGTGGTGTGTCAGGAGGTAGGTAAAGCTCAGTAAACCAGGTATGAATTTGCACTGAAAAAAAAAAAAAAAAAAATCATTGCTTGTCTTCAGACAGTCTCCAGGGTGTTGTGGCAGAAGGAAATTGGGTTCAAAAAGTTGTATATGGCTACAGTTCAAAATTGCAATACTGGATCTATTCCAGAGAACAGAATTTGAAAATTTAGAGCTGTGATCCTGTGTTGGACACATGCTTAAAACCAGTCATGGCATAGGAAAATAGGAAACAAATATTGCATTGGTAAAAATGAATGGAATAGAACAGAATTGGAAAATAATACTTAAAAGAGGCAGATCATCTGAATCATTTGTCTGATAAACAATGAACATACGAATATGCAATTCAGAACCATGCTTAAAAATTAAAAAGCTTTTTTTTTTTTTCTCACTGCCTCTGGGTCATGAGCACACCCTGACAGAAACTTTTTGATGGCCCTGATACTGTGTGTCTGTGGTCATGTCTGAATTAAGAACAGGGCTCTTGGCAGAGATCCCCAGACTGCTGTGAGTGTCTTCAAGAGCAACTGAGCTGTGTCAGCCCAGAGCAGAGCCTGTGTTAGCTTGTGCTGGCAAGTGACAGCTCTTATTAAAGTGTGTGGGGCACAGAGCTAATGTGTCTGCTCTGCTTTTGTCTCTGGGAGAGCATCTCCTGTGGCATGGCTTTTGGCCATGTGGTGCAGCATCTCGCATGGGTACCGGTAGGAGAAAGTCTCTGTGCAGCATAAACACACCCAGAATCAATCCAGAGGTGCTGAGAAACTGTGGGATCTCAGCACATCGTTCCCGATGTCCAGAGATGCCAGGAGAACCCTTGGGGGTCTCGAAAATCCTGGAATGTTGCCAAGAGTGTTTGGTGGCTTGATTTTGACCCATCCACAGAAGTAACAAGAGTCTGAGGACAAGAGAATCACTTTAGAGTACAAGGTGTAAAAGAGACACATTTAGAGGGTGAGATATAGACTTTAAGGTTTTTGGTACAGGGGGGTTATGGAGACAAGATGGAGAGATCGGGGCGTGTCTTGTCCTTCTTCTTTCTTCTTCTTGTCCTCCATCTCCTGTGATGATGTTGGCACTTGGGGATTGGTTTATGGTGAAGGTGCACTTGCTAACATGGACGAAAAGCATTGGGAAATAAAGGTAAATATTGTGTACATAGATTTTAGTATAAAAAGACATGACCGCCCCGTGGGTGGTCAGAGAGTGCCTGTGACTGCTTGCAGATCAGACCTCTGTTGGGCAGACAGAAAATTTTGTAGATAAGAAACAATAAACAACCTGAAGATCGAAAAGCTGAAGAGTCCAGACTCGTCCTTTGAATCGCGTGCCACCCAAGAACCACTCTACCCGTGTCGGGGCAGAGACAGACAGCCAAACCTGACAAGAAACCGGGGTTTTTTTCCTTCTTTTTATAAGCTTTAAACTATTGTGGGTGGGTTGTTGCAGAGCTGTTTTCAATTGAATAAGAAAGTGATGAACTTAATATGTGGGAATATGCACGACCTTTGATGAACCAGAACCCCAGAATCCTGATGCTGAAATGCTTTGCCCAATTTTTGTGCACAAGCTCCTTAAGTTATGCTTGGCTCTAAGGCAATGAGCCATACAGCTGGGGAGGAGAAGATGTAAAGAACCCCTTTGTCCTCTACTTGCCATAAAAATGCTCATGACTTAGCCCAGTGACCTATATCCACAAAACCTACATCCAGGAAACCTGAGGCTAACTGCCTTTAAACCATAGCGTGCTGTCCCTTAAATTCAGGGAATTATGGAACCTCTCCCAGTCAGAGGAATAGTCAGGTTGATAGAGTAGCTAGTGGCCTCAGTATCCATGAAAATTTTTGGATATAGGCCCCAAAATTAAGGTAGAGCCCTCACCCCTTGAAGAAAAACCACTGTGTTTTGTGACCTTCAAGGAGGCACCCTCTTGGTGCTTCTTTTTTCACACAGCCTCTTGTGTAGGGCTAATCTAAATGCCACAGCACAGCCTTAGTAATTCACCAAATAAAAAGGAAATGTAAATATTACGATGGTGTGAACACTAAATAGCAATGCACCTAATAAAATGCTTGCTGGTGGAGCTCTCTCACTTGCTGGCAAATGGCACGACCCATATTATTCAGTGTATATTAAACAAGCTGTCACCTAAGCATATTTGTGTGAGCTAATACCGGATGAAAAATGCTCTTCGGGAATTTTGAATGTCTGCAGCATTTAATGTCTGCCCACTGTATTTGTCAGAGGCACAGAAAGTGTACTAGACTGCAAGGACAGTGTCCTCCTGTCAGCTGAGGTACCCATATATTGTCAGCTCACAACACACCAGGAATGCAGATTGTCCCATAATTTAAAAGTATTGTACAGCACAGCAAGATCACAACTTCTGAGCTCTCAAGTACATCATAAAAACCACAGCAATAGTTGTCCATAAAATAATCAAAAACTTCAAAGTGTGAATTTCTAGGGTGAAAACTATCATTCAGATGCACAAACTTTTTTATCCTTTCCCTTTTCTAACTCAAACCATGCGGGGGGGAAAAAGCATGATATTTGGAATAGAGTATACAACTTTTTTCACCTGCGGACTCCTAGCTGAAAATCAATTCAGGCTACCAGTCAGGGAAGGCAATTAGCAGACAGCTGTTCTGTGACCTGCATGGGAGAAATTAGCTAATGGCTGTGGTCCTTTTTCCTCTCAGCAAACAGGTAGCAGCATCTCATCCAGAACAGGTCAGTGCCCTCCTGGGTGGTGCTGCAGCAGCCCAAGGACGTCCTGGCCATGGAAACAGAACTCAACACACGCTGGTACAAGGTCATTGAAGGCATGGAGGAGAAGCTCTGCTCCTCTCCCAGGGCTGCAGGTTCTTCCCCTGCTTTAGGAAATGAGGCAGAAGGAGGCAGGGTTGGCTGGTGGCAGTGGTGGAGAGAGGAGCAGAGTGTCACTCACAGTCACCCTGACCTGTGCATTGCTTGGTTGGGCTGAAATCCAGCTTGTCTTCTCTGCTGGGAAGGGCTGAACCAGGAGGAGGGGATTCACCTCAGGCTGGTACTTGGGGGTGGGAGCAGTCAGTAAGACACTCCCTCATTTTGCAGATATAAAATCAGACTGTGGTTCCAAATATTCTGCCTGCAAGATGTAATTGTCTTTATTTATGTTATTTATGCTTGCATTTCAACAGTGCTGGTTTCTTCTGCATTTACTTTTCATTATGAATGGACAATAAACACAGGCAATGTTGGCTCAGCTGTGGTAAAGAAGTCTTTTCTCTCCCCAACTTTGCAGCATTTGATCTTTCCTGTTGTTTTTGAGCTACAGTCCTTTCTGTCCCCAGCTTTGCAGCATTTGATCTTTTCTGTTATTTTTAAGCTATTGTTCACAGAAGTAAGTCCTTTATTTGATGTTTCCCTGCTTTAATTCTTAGTGTGCAAATACAGATGTAATGTGGTCATGTCGATTTCGTGTCAGACCAGTAGATAATTCCTAATTTTATTCCCCACTACCAGTTCTGTTCCAGTTTCTGTTCTGTCTCCATAGAGGCACACAAAGGCATCATTACTGGAGAACTGGCTTTGAAAACTTGAAATAGACTTAAACACTTTTTCAGTGAATAGCAGACATTACTTCATATCTCAATAAAGTAAGTACTGGTTTGACATTTAAATGTCATTTTGACACACTCCTGACCTCTACATCTTTGTTCCTATAAAATATTTCTAGGGTGATAGCACATTTAAAACTATTTAAATCAATCTTATAGGGAAAAAAAAAAGCCAACAATTGTCTGACACATTCTAGAGACAACTATTTTTTATAAGCGCAGAAAAGTGGCGATTCTTGTTCAGAATTAATGTTTAATAAGGACTACAAAATTCATTTTGGTAGATAAGAAATTTACTTGAACTTTGTGAACTCAAAAATTTGCTATGAGAAAAAAAAAAGTAACTTCTCAAACACAGGAGCAAATTTTTTATTACTAAATGTATTCTCTGAGTGGATAAAAAGATATTCCTTTTCTTTTCTAGTGCCAGAAACTGGTGAAAGTATCATCACAAATATCTTTCATCCCATGAAATCAATTAAAGAAAACTCAGAATTCAGCAGAATTTGGCTCACCCTAAAACAATCAGTTAGGGAGATGAGCAGGTCTTTGAGCAACATCTAAGATCTGATCTATTCTCTGGATCAATCTGTCCAGAGATACAAATAGGGATGTTTTCAGGATTAGGGTCCTCACATTTTCACAAAGGGAGGAAGGGCAGCTAAAACTGGTAGCAACAGGATGAGTTTAGAGATGGAGCCCTATTACTACCAGAAACCAAAAACAAAACAGTGGTTAAGGACTAATTTTGTTCCCTTTATTAGGATAGCATGAAAAGAACCAATTTACTTGTGATTGCCTGTAATCCCTTAAAATAAAAGGAAAGCAATGTTTAAATACATAAACATTTGTAATGTTGTCATTATTTCAGTCATTTCCAGATTTCACAGGAGTAAATATACATGGCAGGAGTATTTATACATGTATATCCTACTAGGCTGTGTATTTTATCTCCTGTCTTCGCAACATCATTTGCAATCTTCTTCTTCCTGCTTGTCATCCAGTTGGCAAATTTTACATTCTGTATGTGTTGGCAGGGAATATTTGCATTTTGAAGCAAAAGCCAATTTAAGTGCAATACAGCTTTCTAAAAGACTTGGCTCATTTTCATAACCCATGAGGGCATGAAATGAGATAAAAATAGTTGGGTTTGCCAGTTTCTCTGAAAATGCCTTTGACCAGTAAGACATGTCTAGTAGTTATCAGCTGTTCTTGTTTTTTTTCCCCAAACTCAGGAAAACAGGCTCTTGTGAAAAGGTTAAAAATAAATCTTGTCTTGAAAAAATAATTATTTTGACTTCTAGTAAAAAAAATTGGAAAACATTGTAACACACTTAATGTCGGGTTCATTGGAAAGTTTATCCCCTTGAATGCTATTTTCCTCTTCTCTAGGATAACAGGTTTGGAGAGGAGGTATTTGTAGGTTTGGAGAGGAAATGTTTGCAGCTGAGTTTCTCAGTAAACTCCAATGAAACACTAAAGGCTCATAAATCTGCTTTGGCTCCATTGCTGTTCCCTGAGATGCTGCGGGGTGTCCCTTGAGGCTCCCTCTGCACGTGAAGCAAGTTAACCTGGAGAAGTGAATATCATGCTGTGTCCATATGCCACAGTTTGCAGAGGAACATGAACAGTCTGCATGGGAGAAATGATCAAGGCATCTCTGTGCCCTGGTAACCTTGTGTAACCTAAATCAGATTGTTACAGCCCTGTGCTGTGAGCACACAGCAGCTGGGAGCTCATACCATAAACTGCTGTGGTTTGGGAGCTGCTCTCAGGTCTGAGCACGTGGGATCTCCTGCACTCCTGTCTCAAAGCTGTCTCATTAACATTTTAGCCAGCCAACGTGGCTCAGGACACAGGTGACACAGCCAAACCTCACCTGCACCCATCTGCAGCAAAATTACAGAAAAACCTCACAAATGTATTTGCATTAGCAAATTATCTACTCAGTCAGGGGCTGGTGGAGAGCTTTGGTAGGATATCCTGTGTTAATTCAAACCTATGTGACCAAGTGATTCTTTTGTCATAGCATGTGTGTGTAGAGTAGTTTTAGATTGGTGCTGTTAGTAAATAGGAAAACCCCAGTGCGTGGTGTTTGCAGATCCAAACTGCTGCAAGCAGTCACAAAGCACAACAGAAAGTCTTACAAATGAAACAAAGAATTCCCCATGCAGAACATGTATGAAGAAGCAATTTAAATGTTTATGGGAGCCTATAAACTTTTTTATTATATAAAAATAGGTTTTCAGCTTGTCTGCCTCTGAGTAAGTCTTAAATAATACAATTTATTTTGGATGACTGATTATAGGACTCCAACTAAGGCAGTTTAAATCCCATCTCCTGTCGACTTTAGGAAGCAAAATGATTTTCGAGCTTTGACATCATGCATCATGTTAAGTTTGCAAAACTACCACAGCCATAATGCAGCAGGGCCCCAATTCTGTTAGTCCAGCATGTAGCCATGAGGTCTGTGTACATTTTTAGTGTCTTTAAAGCAGCCTAGAGCACTGCAGGGTGAAGCTCTTCATCCAAGAACAGCAAGTTAATTTTGGTCAATTGGTAAATATATTTGTTTGTGGCTTGAAAGCAGGATGGCAGATGAGGGCATTGATGGTGAATTTGCAGAGGATCCCTTCTGGTATCTACCAGAGGTATTTGCAGGGAATTCCCATTTCACTTGTTCAGAGTTGTGTTTGCAGGAAATTCCTTTTTCACTTGTTCAGAGTTGTGTTTCTCAAGCTCTCCATAGTTAAACTGGCAGGCTGGAACCAGAGGCAATCTCTTCAAGGGCTGTGCAGTCACATCATGTAGCTGTAAAGGTAGATTACATTATGTTATAATCTCTGGGCCTTGTCAGATTATTTGGTAAACCTGTTTTTTATGAATGCATTTATAATGGGCAGTGAAAGGCAGATGAAGTTTGGATAATTTTTCCTTCCTGTTGCAATTAAGATGTGCTTAATTTATAATGCACTATAAAATGCAGGTTTTTTTAATTCCAAGGATATCACAACACCTTTTGGTCACCTTTTTCTGTTTGAAACAATTAAAATAAGGTGAGCTGGTGCTTTATTTTCCCATTTAGGAGGAGATGCAAGTACATCTCCCTGGCAGACTGGAAGTAAAAGCCAGAGAGGTTGCTGAGCAGTCCTTGCCTCTCTGTGCTGGACATGTTTTCATGCTGCAGATCTCTCAAACTGCCATCTCTCTTCACGCTCATCGACCTCAGGCTGCAGCTCTGGTGGGGGTGGGAGGGATGATTCCTCTCCCTGAGGACAATGGCATTAGCAACAAGCAGTCAGTCATAAAGGATGCAACCAGAAAGGCAGAGGGGGAAAATGACAGTGGCTCTTCATAAATATTAAAGAAGCCTCTCTAAGACAGAAGCAGAAGTGTGTGTTGACAGTGTCAGAAGATGAATGGCTCTATACAATCAATTCCTTTTAGAGAAAAGATTATTTTTTCACAATCATTAATGTAGCATTTAGTCTTTTTTATTTCCTTTCTCACTCGTGCCTTTTCACAGCCACCTACTTTACTTGAGATTGGCTACACTGGGTCTTCTATGCTTTTATTCTGGTTATTCATTTTTTGTCCAAACTTACAGTTCCCAAGGAGAAAAGAGCATCACATAGGCATTGGTAGCTTTTCTGCCTGCTTTCCACTACTTCTGCTGAGCATCTATTTAACACAGACAGTTGGGTAAATGACAGTTAATCATTTCAATACATTTCAAACTTGAATATATTTGAGGTTTGTGGCTTATGTCGGATTAGGTGTGGTATTTTCGGGGTCCCCCGTCATGGGGTGGAAAGATGAATCTGAATCAATGTTCTTAGAAGGCTAATTTATTATTTTGTGATATGATATGATGTGATAATATAGAATGCTATACTAAACTATAAGGGAAAGGATGCTTACATAAGGCTAAAAGATAATAATGAAAAGCTTATGACTCTTTCCAGAGCCTCCACAGAGTTGGCTGTGATTGGTCATTAAGTTGAAACAATTCCCATGAAACCAATCAAACAATGACCAGTTGGTAAAAAATGTCCAAACCACATTCCAAAGCAACAAAACACAGGAGAAGCAAATGAGATAATATTGTTTTCATTTTTCTCTGAGGCTTCTAAGCTTCCCAGGAGAGGAAATCCTGGGCAAAGAGATTTTTCAGAAAATATGGCGGTGAAAATTAGGCAGTGAACGAGGTACTTCTTAAATTTACAGGTTAAAGGTTACAAGTAAACCTCCATGGTTCTCTCTGTATGCTGGTAGCACATCAGCTGTAGCTCTTTGTACTGGGGAGAGCAATTTTTGAAAGAATTTATTGCCATCACAAAATTCTAAGATGTGACTGCAGTGAGAGCAATTCTAATGTTTTCTTGGCTAACCTAAAGCCAAGTTTTAAAGGATGGAAGGTTCACTTTTGCCTTACATTTGCAATCCCCAGGCATATTTTGTCATCTTAAAATGATCCTGGATTGTTTAAATGAAGTAGTAGCTTGTGTTCTTCTGAAATAGCTTTTGACACATTATCTTGCTGGTGAAGCCTGTGTACTTAATGAGTCAAAGGGAATCATTTTCCAAAACCCTCTGATATTTTGCACGGGTATTCATCACTACCATTATCACCAGTCATCCTGGTGAGCAGCAGGGAAGCTGTGTATTAGTCACTGTGAAAGGTGCTGCCTTGAACTATACATCACTGCTACCTTCTAATAGGCTTTGAAACAGGATGGCATGATTTACATTTTCTTTCCCATTCTGGAAAGGCAGAGGAAGGCTCTTTTTCAAGTCCACATGCAGTCATCCTGCTGAACTGGCAGCAGCTCTTTGCCTTTCATCAGGGTAGGAATGAAGGAGCCTTCGGGTGAGGGAGCATCCTGTCCTTGCTAGCTCATGGGAGTGGGGATTTGTGATATCCACCCTCTGGAACATTTAGCAATCCCACTGGAGGGCCTGGTGAGACCCTTTAGCAGCACAGCAGCACAGTGAAGGATCTGAGTTCCCCATCCTGCTCCTCCTCTCTAAACCCCACAGATGCTGTAGACCTGCAATGTCCTTGGTGTGTGACTCTGCCAACCCATGCAGCACTAAGGCTGCCATTTGTCTTTGCTATTTCTGCTGCAGGTTTGTACCACACAGAAATTAGAACAAACAACAAAACAGACAATAAAGGCTTTTGTAAGAATGTCCAGACAGGTTCCCTTTCAAGTGAAGTAATCTGCTCCTTACTGTTCACATATCAGTCTCAATCAGTGGATAAATTCTTAGATATTTGAAGGGAAACAGAAGAAATCTTGAAGTTTCTGAATCAGCAGGACTGAAAAGTTTATGGGCAGTCCCAGAAACCCAGTTTCAGGGATTCTTAATTCTTAAATAGACAGATAAGTGTGTCATCACTTCCAGGACATTAAATACAAGAACTTTCTCCATCCAAATAAAGCACTTCCTTAAGGGTTTTGCTGTATCAGGTCCTAGGAGCCAAATAGGTCTCAAACCTGTATTTCTCCACTTGAATTCTTGATGCTATTATTATGCCAGATATTATCTGAAAGGGATTTGTAGTGGTCAGAAATAAGTAGTTTCAATTGAACTTTGAGGAATTTTTTTTCCCAGAAAAGAATTATTCAAAGAATTGATAATCCTTTGCTAATTTGATTGAGTTTCCTTGGCTATAATTCAGATAGGTAGCCACAAAAGGTGCAAGTGATAGGCTAAGTAGGGATAAAATATATGAAAAAAATTAAAAATATTAATTGATTCAAAATATTAAAATATTCTGTCAGATGTCTGAAAATTCCTAGGTGATGATGTCAAACAACAGCAGATATTATGTGTTCTTGACTAACTTAGGGCTTATAAAGAAATTTATAAGAACAATTTTAAACTATCCTGTATTGCTACAGAACAATTACAGATACTTGTAATTTTCATTTTCACAAGTTCCAATGTTGTTACACCTTGCTGTACTGATTTTATTATATGGATAAACAACTCTAAAATCTTGATCACCTGTTGGAGATTTAGAAAAGGTGATTATCCTTTAGTTAATGTGCACAGTATCCTTACAGTCATTGTGCTAAAGTTACTGTTATTGCAGTCATCTATTATTGCTGAAATGCCACTGGAGTCTTCAAGGCTGTGGATGGAGCTCAGTGAATGATAAACCTCTGATTATCCCAGCCTCTTGCTTGCCACCACCTCTGCACAGGAATTAACAGGAGTAAGAGCCCTCTACCTGGTTCATCCCTTCTGCAACTATGTAGAACAAACAAACAATATTTTTTTTTTAAAGTTTGTTTCAGTTTAGCCAGACAAATGATAAACACCCATTCTCAGAGCTAATCTCTCTGAGACAATAATCACACTGATGGCTTAATAATAAACCAGATAGGATTGGAAAAATTAATATTTATAAAATCTGACCCTGAAGTCTGACCAGAACGCTGACTGCTCATGCAAAATAGCTCATCTCCCTTTACTACTTACTGCTCTCTCTTCCTCCCTAACACTCAGAATGTTTCTTCCATCTGTTTTACTTCATGACTTGTTGCTATATTAACCATATTTCTCTGCTCTGCAGTGAAAGTGAGAACTTTGGCATCCTGTCCTTGTGGTCCTGCCATTCCTGTTGAATGCAGTCTCAGTGATTTGTGCTGGCTGGATTCACATGTGGCATCTCGTTGTGAGTACTCATCGAATAAACAATTTATAGATACCTCAGTGAAATCAGCATATCAGTACCAGCTTCACATATACTGCATGGATTGAAAAAGTTATCAGAAATGAGCTTCAGAAATGGTAGTGAAGCTCTCATCTGTGCTGCTACAGTAAGGAATTTCTGCAGCCTGCTAGGAGAGAAGAAGAAATATGTAAATGAAGAAGAAGAGAAAGCTGTGAGAAGACACCAGAAATGATGGTATTAGTTGGGTGCCACTCCTCATGAGGAGTTTTTGTGGTCTGGGATTCATTCTTTTAACTATTGAAACATTCTGTCAAGTGAGACTGACAGACTGTAATCACTTAAGCCCTCTACCATAACCACCCAACTGTAGCTTTTGCCAGCACTAGGGTTTCTATGTATGTAAGCAGAAAGCAATCACTCTTAACAATGCTCCTAATTAACTTTTCTTATGCAGATAAATCTAAGGCAGTGCAATGATTCAGTGTGGGCTTGGGTGAGAGCACATCCTTCTATTACTGGGGTAATAAAACAAAACTAAAGGAAAGAAACAAAACACAAAAGTGTGAATTGTGTAGAAAATAAATACATTTATAATCCACTGTCCAAATAAAATATTAATTGATTTACACTGGATTAATGCCAATATTTTAACACACTTGCAAGATTAGGCTTTGGTAATGGTGCATTAAATGGCTCTACTGATGTAATATTTAACAGTAGAATAACAATCCTAGCCATATAATAAGACATAGCCCCACAAAATAATGACAAATGAATGTGTAAATTCAGTGGTTTCAGGAATAACAGGCCATTTGAGGTTTTTGTTTAGGTGATGTTTTCTTGAAATTAGCTCAGTGATATCTGTCATTTATCTTGTGCCTGCTGAAACAAAGTAGTTTGTGAGTTGGATAAGAAGCTGCTGAAAGTTTTGCTTTGTTAGATCTATTGATTTTCTCTGTAAAGAATGTTGAACTTGCATTGTGTTTTATGTCTGTGGCACAAGGGTGCAGCATTCTCTATTTTAACTTTAATAAGTGCCACTTGACTGTTAAGAAGGAGACAAATAGACAAAGACCCATTAAGCACTTAACAGGAGTCAAGGGTAGGTAAACAAACATGATAGAGAATGACAAATTCTTTTCCCAGCTTGAAATCATATTGGAATAATGATAGAATTAATATGAGGGGATGCCTGTGTAAAGAACATTTTTTTTCCACAAAATTGGTGGCCTATCAAAATCAGGAAACTGCAGGAGCAAATTTATTTCTAACTGGTATGACTTCCTCAGTATTTATAAGCTGCAGTAACAGCCAAGTGTTGCTGAAGGTGATGAAAAGGAAATGATGAAGGGATTTATTCCAGTACCACACACTTCTATATCCAACACAGTAGCTGTTTAATAACCATGACTTTACATAATTGGGTCTGTATGGGTAACTCATCCTCACCTAGGAATGAATTTTGCAATGGTACAATGACCAAGCAGTTCATTGTTCAGCTCACATGAACACCCTCCTTTTAAACTTTCATTAAACACAAGCTCAGCCTTTGGAAAAATCCCGAGAGATTGGAAAGGCTAAAAACCCAACAATCCCAAATGTTTGGGTATTGGGATTGTCTGAGTGGCCCCCTGGATGTGCCCCTGAGCTGTGCCCCAGCTGTGCTGTGTGATTTGCAGTGTTTCACTCAATCCCTCCATGCACAGTCACAGCCAGGGTGCTGAGCAGGGGCTCCATCCTGGATTGCAGCCCTGAACACAACAGGGCTTTAGTTAGGGCTGAGACCTCTCTGGGAACTGTAATCTAAAGAATCATTTCCTATTAACCAACCTGAAACCCAGAGAGAGTTTTCTTGCTGCATCAGTGCTAAAATCTGTGTGCCAGAATGAATCCTGGCTGTTCCTTTATCTTCCCTTTATCCAGTAAAGCAGTTTCCAAGTCAGCTGCCACTCCCTTGCTGCTCCTCAGGACTCAGCAGCCTGAAAGAGAACCTGTAATTTTACATTCACTTTGCAAAATCTTAGTCCAAACAGCACCATAAATATTTGTATGACCTTTCTTAGTAACAAATATGTTTGTTCTCTTTTCAAATGCTCTTTAGAGGAGGACCTGAATGGGAAATGTGAATTGCTCTTTGTGCCAACATGAAGTGCTGAGTCCCTGATGTCTAGAGCTGGATGGACTAAGGACAGAGAAGTTCTCTCTCTTCCATGCACGATAGAATGTCAAGTGGAGTTCTGTGTTTGTGCTAGAAAAATACATGTGCTCCAGTTTTAAAGCATTCCAAGACTATGAATCATTTTTTTCCCTATATTTTCTAGTCCCAACTTTTTTGTAAGGAAACACACTTCCAAAAAAAAAATAGCACAGGAAGAGCTAGGTAGCAAATTCATTGGCTTAGTCAAGGAGCTTAAAATGATTTTTCTTCACACATCTTCTGTCATTCAAGGTCAGAGTATTTGTTTGATAAGTGCCTTTACATCTGAAATGCTCTCCTTAGGTTTTAATTCCTGTTGGAGTGAAGTAAAAATTTCCCCTTTTTTATGTCTATGTTCTGCTTTCTTAACAGTGGTTCTGGTTCATGATGAGCTGTAACCTTTCCTTTAGCAAGCAGTACAAAATACTTGTACATTTACAGAAATGAGCTTCAGGATGGGATTTAGCAGCTTTTTCCTTCCCAAACCACAGACTCTTACAACAACAACTTCTGCTTGATTTTCTCTGCTTTTCCTATTTTCTTTTTACCCCTCTTAAACTTGATAAGTGAGTCTTTCCACAGTCTGAGTTGCAGTAATTAATTCTGAAGCTTCTCTTTTTTCTTTTGTATAATTTTTACTTGTATATGACTTTCTCATGTAGACTTTATAAATTTTTTTATTATTATTATTTTTTTAGTGGCAAGGGTTTTACGTGGTGATGTGGGACTGCATTTTGCAAGTTTATTTCTACAGGAGTGACAGACATAAGGAGAGGCTACTTGAAATTTTCCAGCCATGGCCTGATGGGTGATTGGATGGATAAATGAGAAGGTTTTGCTGTCACAACATAATGTAAATTAATGACAGCCAAATAGGATGACAGCCTCTTAATGGAGGTCAAGTTTGATGCAAAGCCAAGTCCTAGTACCCTCCTTTGCAGGGGCTTTCATTCTACCTTAAGTGATTTCTGTGTTTTTATTTATGGCTGTGTGATCTGGCTGATACTGGGAATGAGTTTTCCTGTATGCAAATAGTTCAGCAAATCTGCCTGCTGACATCAATCAGTACACAAGAGCTGAAATTCCCTGTCTTCTGGGTAATTCAGTTCTATCCTTGTATCTGAGAATCATCTCCAAAAATCTGAGTAGTTCTTTTTTTGTTATTTTTATTAGATAACAACAATAAAAAAACAAAATACAAAGGTATAATTTAACTCCAGCAGAGAAGAGAAAGAAAAGAAATAAAAATAACCAGAGAGTTTCCCTTGACTTTTCCTCTTGTTCTGCCTAAACCATCCCCAGATTTCATGATCAGACAAAGAGCTCTCCTCCTGCTGCCATAGCTGCTATTGGTAAGTTTCTGACATTTAGTAAAATAATAAAGCTTTCCCAATATGGTCCCCTTGATACACTCCTCACAGATTTAATCTAAAGGGAAAGAGCATCTTCTAAAAATACAACTTTAAAATCACTTGAGGAGAACGTGATTCTATTGTTGCAAATAGGGGAGAAGTGTTGGAATGCTGCTTTCTGCCTTAAATTGGTGATGTGGAGTAGAGCAGGTGGATATGGCAAGAAAAAGGATGCAGACTTTTCTTTTGGAAATCAAATATCAGTCAGCTTGTGTTTCTCCAGTGCTTTCCTGTCAGTGAAATAATCTGGAAAATTTAAGAGTTCTCGTTTAATTTATTAGAATTTAAATTTGATTCAGCCAGCCCAGTTCCAGGCTCCCATACCATTTTGTTATTTGTATTGATTCTGGTCTCAGAGAAGTATGAGCTGTAACAGAATGGTGCAAAAGATAAACTATTTCTATAGGACATAAAGGTGAGGCCTTCAAACACAACTCAACCCAACAATGCTGAATGTTAGGGGAAGAAAATCCATCTGGGCAAGTCTTTTACTTTATTCTTTCATTGAAGCATCATGTACTGCCTTCTTTAAAATATATGATGAAGAGCTGAAGAGCTGAAGAAGCACAGAATTTCCTGGAATCTTTGATTTTAAAAGAAACTTATTGATCTTTCAGCTAGTGTGAGTGTGGGGATTATTTGTTTTAGAGGGAGACTTGGAGGAGAATAATCTCTATGCTTTGTAAGTGACTCCTCTGCTACGGTTCCAATGTAATAGAAAGTTCACTCTGCTGTGGCTCCTGTCTGTTTCCCATCTAATTTGCTTCCTATTTTCTGAAAACAACAATAACAACCACAAAAACAAAAACAAACAAACAAACAACAAAAAAAACCTAACCCAAAAGAAAAACAAAAAACCTCAAACCTCCAAACCAACCAAGCAAACAAACAAAAAAAAACCCAAACAAAACCCCCCTACATGTCTTTTGGAACCAAGCCATTACACTTTAGCAAGTCTAAACTTTGATGTAGCAAGGATGTCTGAGAAGCACTTGTTTCCTCTGAGGTTTCAATTTCAGGCAACACCAGCTTTTGCTCTGGCTGGAAACTTTACAGAAAAAGTTATTTTACTGAACTCCTAAGTTAGTTATGTGTTTTACCTACCTGGGAACCATAAGGCTTCTGTTTAGATAGTATCTAAAGGGTGTCTTCTGCAGGAAGTTTTCCAGAGCAGGATCCAAGAGGAATCTGAGTAGATCTCATCAGTAATCCATCCATTAAACACAAAGAGCAATATCTCAATTTAGGTGTCAAAGAATAGCTTTAAAAAACCCTCTCATTTCCTGGAAGTTTTACGGAGCCACATGCCACCTGTGGCCTGAGAAATTTGCTCTTACAAACAGATTGCTTTTATTATAATGCTAAATCACAAAGCAGGAACCTTGATTTGTCATGGAGACTTGTGTGCACTTTTAAAATCTGAGGGACCAGAAATTGTAAGTGGAAAAAAAAGGAGAGCACCTTTTCTGCCTCAGACACATAAGCTCTTTGTTGGATCAGGTACCTCTTGTTTATTTTCCTTCCCCAGTTAATGAAAGAGTAAGAATGCAAAATGAATAAGCCCACCTCATTCTTTCAAGTTGAAAACTTTCATTTGGCAACCACACTGTATGGAAACATAAAATTCAGAGATATATTTTGCACAAAAATAAGATAATCTTTGTTTTAATTACAATACATTGAGTTTGGCCTATTAAATTAAAGAAGACTGTACCAGTTAAGCTTGAATTGGAAAGAATCAAATGAAAAATATAGCTGAGAAACATTCTCTTCTAAACACAGCAGCCTGTAAGAAAGAAGAACATTTTTTTTTAAGAAAAAATCTTTGTTTTATTTTCTTGAAGTTAGGGCACATTCAGCCTCATAATGCTCCTAGAACACTCCAGATAGCAACATTAAAGACCACAGTGCCAAATATTTTTTAGGCATAGCTGGAACTAAAAGCATCCAAGCACCCTGTGGAAGAGACCTATGCTGAAGTAATCCATGAAGAAGTGCAGTCCTTGGGAAGGGTTCACTTTGGAGAAGTTCATGGAGGACAGTTTTCTGTGGGAGGGACCCCGTGCTGGAAAAGAGTGGGAAGGAAGAGAGTGTGAAGGAAAAGAGGGTGAAGAATTATTATATTCTACCCTGAGGAGAAAGGAGTGGCAGAAGCATCATGTGCTGAACTGGCCACAGCCCCCTTTCCCTGACCTCCTGGGCTCCTGTGAGAGGAGGAGCAGGGATAGAATTCAGGAATAAAGTTGAGCTTTGGGAGAAGGGAAGGGTGGCGGGAAGGGTTCTTTAAGATGTGGGTTTATTTCTCATTAGCCCACTCTAATTTGATTGGTAATAAATTCAATTAATTTCCCTGAGTCGAGTGTGTTTTTCCCATGATGATAGTTGGTGAGTGATCTCTCCCTGACCTTGTCTTGACCCACAAGCCTTTCATTGGATTTTCTCTCCCCTGTCTAGTTGAGAAGGAGAATCATAGGGCAGCTTTGGTCAGCACCTGGCATTCAGCCATGGTCAGCCCACCACAGTTATTCAGGTAATAGAAGAATGATCTTGAACTTGACCTGAACACTTAAAAATTAAAAAAACAAAACTGATAAAACCCAAGGATTTTCACCTGGAATTAGTATTCATTATTTGCACTCCACCTACCATGTAGAGGCTCTGATTAAATCAAGACCTTTATTTTCCTTTGGCCATGCAGTCTGAGATGCATCCTAAGAAAATATTAAAGGTGTGAGAGACAAAAGGTAGCTGAAGAATGCTACTGTTTTATAGGAGGGAAAACACCAGCTGGGAAACTTGTTAAGTGACTTGTCTCACATAAAATCAGGTCTGGAAACTACCCAGATTTAATCAGTCATAGAGCATTAGTACAAAAAAATTTCCTCTTTCAAATGCTTCCTCATTTTGCAATGTGAGTTTCCTGTCTTGCTTCCATTGCTGAACCAAAAGTACCACAGGCTGTAGGAGAAGTCTGTTCATATGAACTGTGGTTGAAGTCCCAGGCTCTTTTGTGTAGTTGGTAACAATAGGGATGTAAAAGGCACCATTTAACCTGTTGGAAAGGAAGGGATGATGATACAAACCCATTCAAAATTACACATGGGTAATGCTGTAGTCTTTTCATGGGAAAAGATTGGTATCAACAATGTTGCATTAAATCCTAAGAACTGTGCTTCCTTGAAATAGAGGGAGAAATCTTCTGTGGGATTTGTGCTCCTAATAAAATACTCCAATATAATTTTAAGTAATTAGGTGCTATCCTGAAAAACTACAAATGGTTTCTCAGAGTTAATTAAAAAAATAGTGAAAGATTAGATATTCATTTATTATAACAGTAATATTTTAGAAGTAGAAAGGCCTATCTATAATTCTCTGTCAGAATAAAAGAAACGTATCAGAAAAAAAACCAATCCTCTAAACTTAGACTTAACTATAATAAATATAGTTATTCAGTGAAAGTTATATCTATCTCATTTTACTCCACTGTCTTCAGGTGGATTTACTACATCAAAAATTAATTTGGTCTCAAAGTTGGTTGATTTTTCATGGCCTAATCTGATGGTATGGGTTTATGAGGTATAAGGAGAAGTCCTAGCCAAACCATTGGAAGCATGTTTAAAATCAAACCTGTGTTTTCACGAAAGAGCCACCATTCAACATTCAAACAGGAGCATCACTAAAATGCCTTCAAGCTTGATGGCTGATTCTCAGCCTGGATGTGAACAGCCAGCCAGGCATTTCCACAGAAGGTTCTTAAACGTCAGCTGCTTTCATTTATCAGAAATTAGAGTGACACTTCTTAACATTTTGTGCAGAGTTAACCAAATGTTATGGAAATTTCAGACGCCAGCCACTATGACAGGGTTCAGCTCCAGGTTTCTGCTGAATCAATGAGCTGAAAACAGATTCTTCTATAAAGCCCTTTTCATTAATTTTATTAATCCATACACCTGAGGTTTGAGAAATATAGTGAATTTAGAATTAAATTAATTCCTATTCAGAATTGTGAAAATATGTGGATAACGTGGTAAACCTTTGCTCTGCAGCTGCAGGAGTTTGGAATGTACTCCTTTTTGTAATTCAACATGAGATTTTTACTTCTGGGGCTGTATGTTGGGAAAAAAAAAAAAAAAAAGAGGAGACTAATCCATAAACTCCCTCAGTTTGAGCTCTCTGGCACACAGAATAGTGGTATTTTTCTTTGCCAGTTTTTCTTTTTGGTGTCAAGGAACTGTTTAAGGTGATGGACTTGAAGCATCAATGGGAATGTGCATTGTAGGAGGTAAGGATACCGGCCACCAAAGTACATTTCTTTCTGCAAGTGCAAATTGACAGCTTTTATTTAAAAAATATTATTTGCCATAATAATCTGAGCAGTATGAGGCTAAATGTAATGGCTTGAAGTATTTTTTTCTCTCACCATTACAGAAAAAGGAAGTGGTTGCTTTTACAATGTGAAGTAGCTATTAAACTAAATTAATAGATCTAATATGTCTGGGTTTGTAGAAAGCTATTTGACAAAGTTTCCCTTGATAGACTATTGTTAAAGTTCTCTAAATATGGGTGAGGTAATACATTATTAAGATGGATAAAGAATGGTTAGAAACCAGAGACATGAATTAAAGATATCTTTTATTCATAGGGGTTGGATAAAGAATGAAACCCCACTGGGCTCTAATTGTGTCAACACTGTTTAATACTTGATTTAACATTTTCAAAAGAGCTGTACCATGGTCTTTCTTTATATCTGTGGGTGTTACCTGAAGAAGCATAACTCAGTGAACTGCAGCATTTATGGATTTGAGCCAATGAATGGGTTCCAGAGCAGTGGGTCAGACCACACAGGATTATTTGAATCTGAAAAGTGAATGTCCACATGGACAGAATTTAAACTTTAACCAGCCAGAGCATTGCCAAACACCGGCACGTGTGGACAATGGTTAAAGTATGGGTAGCAAAATGTCCCAAAATGTACTAAAGTGGTAGTGAGTGAAATTACCATCCCTGGAAATGTTCAAAAATGAACATTTTGAACAATCCATGTTCACATGGCTTAGTGGTGGACTTGGCAGTTGATAATTGGACTCAATGATCTTAAAGGTCTTATTAAACCTCAAGAATTCTGTGATTCTAAAGCAACACCAGAGAGTTTTATAAGTGTAAGCAGGGCCAACATTTTCACATTCTGGCAGTGCTGGCAGTCTTGGGGAAGGAGTTTTTGGAGCTGTTGTGCTGATGCCAAACTGCAAACATCCTGTCATGGCAGCACTGAGTCTGGCACGTGCTGTCCTCCGTTGGCTCTCGCAGGCAAAGGTGACCCTGCCACCTACACGTGCTTAGACCAAGCTGTGGTTCCTCAAAGTGAAGCTGAAAATTCAGATGGAGGAGACCACAGGTGCTCAGCCTCCCACACAAGCCCTCTTAGAGAGTCAGCTGCAGTCTAAGCCACTGTCATACTTGGTCTGTCATAAACCTAGTTGAAATCCCTGTGAGGTCTGGAGACTATCTCTTCTGGATTTGGTGGAGCTGGATCATGTTTTTTGTGACTTCTGTAGCAGTTCCAGGCAGCTATCTGTGTTTCCATGCTGAGCTGCATAGGTAACACAGATTTGAAAGGAGTGATTTTCACAGAAAGGAGTGATTTTCACAGAAGGAAGACTCTGCACCAGATTCTTCATGAATGAAGTGATTGCCTGGCAGCTCTCAAGATAGCTTTCTAGACATTTAATTTTTCTCTCATTTCCTTAATAAAAACCCCTCTTTTTTATGAAATGAGATAGCTATACCAGCTTTTTAGACAATTTACATTGCTGATATTTATTCACATGGTACACAGTGACAGTACTCAAAAATCAAACCAGGAGCTGTGTTTGATCCACAGCAGTGTCTGAAAACAGTGTGTGCCATCTAAACTGGTATATACAACCCCCAGGGGTGAGGTGATGTCTGAACTTTAAGGACACAATTACTTTTGCAGAGATTGAGACATGAATATTTTATGTGTGACTTGGGATTTTTTTTTGCACTCAAAAGCTAAATGTAATTTGAATGCATGCTGTCTGATGAGTGACATCAGATGAGTGACACCTATGGGAAAATTAAAGCAGAGGAATCAAAGTCTGAGACAGAGAAACCCTGTATTTGACCAGAGAGGAAGAGATAACACAGTCATTAATATAATAGACAGGAGTTTTGGTACTTAGTACCAGCAGTCCTTTGGCACCTAAATGGGAGACAGTCACAGAAAGAAGAATTAATATCATTAAAAATGGCAGGTCCTTTCTAGTTCAAGTATAACATGGATGTGCAGAATTAAAACTGGAAGCAGAAAATTAGGCTACCGAGAATTTGATTGTATTTTGCTTTTTGATGTTTATCTTTAAAAAAGTCTTATTTGCAGAAAGTGTACAAAAACCAATGTGATGGCCAGGGACAGGATTACCTGGGGAAGTATTTTGGATGGGGTAGACCTGGTAGAGACAGCAATGTATCCCAAAGCATGATTTTTCTCTACTGTGTATTCATGACCAAACTTCTTGGATGATTGTATTCATGAAATGTAAATGTGCTCTATGTTGCTATTTTTTTCCATTTCGCTGATGTCAGTGATATCATTGTAACTGAAAGGAAGTTGATCAACCTTATAAGAGATGAAAATTAGCATTACAGTTGGGTTTCCTCTTCCTTAGTCACAATGCATATATGTGGACTCTCCTCTGACTCATGGGTCACTTATCTCATGCCAGTGAGAGAAAAACAATGACAGAACCATGCACAGACTGTCCCAATTAGCTGTGCATCCTATGAGTATAGCTTCTGTGGAAATATTTGGAATATATGTTCCTTATTGCCCATAATATTCTGACTGATTACTGAAATCTGAGGAGGTGGGCTTGACCACACCAGATGGGAAGGACTGAACTGTGTTGTCCCTGGATAAAAACCTTAAAAATGGAGCAATCAATGGGATGGAGGTCAAAACCATCTTCCTTTGGCTTTCCCTTAAAGCCTAGATTTAAGGCAGTGTGAGCTGGCTCATTTGGTGTTGCTTGCAAGATTAGTACAGGGAATAAAAGCAGGACACTCTTTGTGGACTTAGCTGGAATTTGTGTGTGGGAAAATACTCAGTAACATTAAGAAGGAGAAATTTCTGCACATGCTTGGATGTCTCCTTGGAGCTCCATGGTTACAAATCAAACTCACCAAGGACTTGAAGCACTTCCAGGGCTGGACAGGAGTTGAATAATTTCTGTGGAAGGAGGCTTTGGTCATCTGAATTTACATCCCAGCTGAGCAACAACCCCAAGACATAAGGTCCAGCCCCTGTGAGGTATTCAGGTGCTTAATGCCCACTGGTTGCTACAGGAATCAGATGTCAAAGTACATTTGTAGGTGTCAGCTCCGGAGTTCATCAACCAAAGAGTATGAGGATTGTCACTGCACGTGACACATCATTCCAGGCTGGATTGTGTATCTGTGCTCAGAGCCCACCTGCTGTGCTTAGTCCTGCCATCAGAAATGCTTGACTCACGCACTGCTCTTTTAAAGGAAAATTAATGTTTTCTTTACATGGCATCAGGCATTTCACAGTTGAAAGCTCAATTATGTGTCCTTTAAAAACAATACTTTGTGCTTCACCTCCAAACCCCCTTGCTAACACTGGGCTCAGCACTGCTCCAGGTATTGAACTCCTCTGCCTATAGAGCAAGTTACAGATGTAGGAGCTGGCTGGATCAGTCCCACCCCTATACCCCTCCTGTGAAGTAAATTATTATCCTCTTGTTACAGATAGGGAGACAAATGTAGGCTGGGTTTGATTTGTAAGATTACAATGCTGGGGAGCTGCTCACAAAATCAAGGCCATATTTCAAAACAGATTCTATTTGTGCACTGGGATCACAATTTTGCCAATGCACTACACTGTGAAAAAGGAATTAAGTAATAGTCTGGCAGTGATCTGTACTTTACTGGGATTAATAGAAATTAATTCTGTCTTTATACTGAGGTGCAAAAATTATTAAACTCATTAAGAACATAATTTTTTCAAGATCCAAATGGATAACACACAGATTTTCAAGTGCAAATCATTACAATAAATTTGTTTCAAAAAATCCTTGAAAGGAAAGAAAAGGATGTTCTTTCTCTGTAGTTATGTTTTGGTTATTATTTTTTAGAAGAAAATGTATGACATTTAAGAGATTAATGCTTCTTCATGACACAAGTACACTTAGAAGTTTTCTCCCAGTAATATTGTTTCTGCAAAGTTAGAACTCTGTGACCTTTCTGGATGGTATAAAATTTCTGTTGATTGCTATGACTTACCTAAAAGAGCAATTCTTAATTCTCAAACTTTAAAAAAAAAATTATGTTTTGAACTCTTCAGAGTCTGAACCTGCTTATTTCTAGAGGTGAAGAACAAAGCATACTCACAGCACATTGCTACTTTTTTTACTTGCATGAACCACTGCTGTTCTACACACAATCATCTTGATTTTCCTGGGACTAACACCCTCAAAGGTGGGCTTGTGACCCCACATACTGATCCTCATTCTGGAAAGGAGTCTAAATAAATGCCACTTTCAAACCAAGTAGCATCTGAAAAATTACTCTGGTTAGAAATTAAAGGTATGGATCATTGTGTGTTAGCTGACTCTTGGTGAAGAATTACATCATCATTTTTAGTACAGAAGCCTGTGAAGTTACAGTTATTATCTTAAATATTTTCCCAAATACCCCAAAACCCCACTGGCAGGGCCTGACTCCCACTGGAAGCACCTCTCTGAATGCAGTTCATGGGGTTGTCTGGGGAGTTCTTTAAGCTGCCTTTCATCAGCCACATCAGAACAGGGGCTCAGACTCTTCAGGGGCTCTCCAGACTGCAGCTGTGCCCAGGTTCTAGGCTAGAATGCAAATCTATCCTGTTGGCAATTCCACATCCAACCTATGTGTCTGCACACAAGACTGGGATTTGAGAAAAAAACATGTTTCTTTGAAAGCTGCCAATGAGCAAAAGTCTCTTGTGGCTGTACTAAGGGTTTCCAAGCATAAATGGCCTTATGGACTTAAAAACTCTGTCAGTCTGAACTTTCTTAGCTTCACTGTAGAGCTGCTGGGTCTTTTTGTGACTTTGCTGACCAGTATATAATCTCATCCTGTGTCTTGCTGCCAGTGGTGGCCAACAGAGGTGCCTGGGGACTGCAAGTCTCTAGAGACACCTCCTGCTTTTACACTCTTGACAAGAATTTGCAGCTTGGGGACCTCTCCAGAGAGATTTAGATAAAACTTTGTGTTTAAAAGGCCAACAGGAATTGCTGTCCATGATTTTATACAGCATCCCTTGAGATCATGTAAAGGGTTAGCATTCATATCATCCTGTAGCAAGTTTAACTGCACATTCAATAAGGATTCACCCTCTTTTTTCAGTGTGAATTTGCTCCCTGGGAGTTTCACTTAATTAACTGGAGTTAGTCCATTGGGAAAGAAAGTAAACAAAAGGTTTTTGGGGATATTTATGGTTTTAAATGCCCCTGTCACATATTTGGTCTTTGCCAGGCTGAAGAGTCCTGGTCTGCACATTATTTTTATATGGAAGATACTCCACACCCGTGATCTCTGTTCTATGAACTTCTGTCAGCTCTGTCTGTTTGAGATGAGGCAATTAAAACTGCATATAGAGTACCTGGGTGCAAGACACTTTTAAACAGTTATTCAGCACCTCCTGCCATTCCTGGCAGCTGCTCCATCCTGAATTATTTATTATTTGTAAATAGAGATACCTCACCTCTCATTGATAGCTATTCCTAAGTTGCTTCTAAAGGTGATGAACAGCTTTCTGGCCATTTAATGACTATTTATTTACCTTCTTTTCCCTGTCTTTTACCCAATCATATACCCAAGCAAATGTCTTCTCACACTGTTGTTATTTTCTTAAGGACATTTGGAGAAGGCCAGAACCCTTCTGAAAAAGCAACAGTCAAGCCCATGTCAATACCCTTCTCAACTTCTAGAAGGTTCAGATTTGTGAGACAGGACTGCTCATCAAAAAAGCCACATGGCTCTGTCTCAGAACCAGGGAAAATGGTCCAAATCAGCATTAAACAAAAATTAACTTCTAATATAAAACCTATGAAACACAGACTTTTGATGCGCAGAAAGAACAAAAAGCAGGACAGAGCAAGTAACATGACTGGGGAAGAGTCATTCAGCAGAGATGGTGGAAATTAGGGAGGACTAAGAAACATTTCATAAGGAAGCAGAAGTAGCAGACAGGAAAATTTACCTTGAAGTAAATAAACACATATTAACCCACATCATCCCATACATCAATTACTGAGCACAAGCACTATGCTCACCAAGCAGAACATCTCAATGGGAGCAAACCTAAATAAGTATCAATGATAATAAGTCTCAATTTCTGCCCAGCCTCCAGCAGAAGTGAAAAATATATATTTTCAAATGAGTGGAGGAAAAATCAAATGTATGACAGCTTTATACTATCCAGTGCTATTGTTGCATCTGACACACTTTTCTAAGTGCCAGTGATTTTAAGATAGTGGGACAAGCTAAAATGGTAGCAGGAAAAATAAGGCTTAGAAATCCTTTTACTGTAGTATTCAGCAGCGTGAATGGGGAGAAAGAAAAAGAAGAGGCACATTTTAGAAGTATAGGGAAATATATTTGACAAGTAAAAATAAACTGTGGGATTCATTGCTGCAGAAGGCACAGGGTCTCTTATGGCCTTGAATTACTAAATGATGCCTCCCAAAGCAAGGTGAAGGAAATAATATGGCCAAGGTAATAAAGATATTTGATATCAATCTGTAATATTATATAACTATAGATTAGCTGTAATAGGAATTATTTTTTGAGGAATTTTGCATGGATGGAGGAGAACATGGTGGAGCAGGACTTGACCAGAAAGTAATAAATACAAAATATTTTAAAAATTTTTATTTTTCAAATCCTAACTTAAACCCCCTAAATTATAGCGGAAGCTAAGCTATGCAATGTTTGTTCAACCAGCTAGTTTGCAATATTTATGAGTTTCATGGGAATAACAGTAAATGTCAGAAATAAATGTATGCCCTCTTGGCCAAGTCACAGTGACTTAATTTTTCATGTGTCCTTTTTGGTGATATAAGGCTAAAAATGTTTTAAAATGTATTTAGAGAGCTCTTTTTTAAAAATCTTATGGGTGTCCCAAAACTGTTATTTTCAAAAGATTTTGGAATAATGTAATATGCTAAAATGTCTGGGAATGGCTATGCAGCATTGTAAGGATCAGTCTGGCTTATTCATCTTCCAGACACTCTTTGAATGTGCACAATGAAGCCAAATCCAGAATTCTGATTTCATTGTACCTGCTCTCTGACTTCAGAGGAAGACCTTCCTAAGGATGATCACAGGATTAGCTGAGGGATAGAAGCGAGAGCTAAAACAGGTTTTCTTTCTGTTAAACAATTTTCCTATGACTCAGAAGCAAGACAAAGGATGAACAGAATACAGGAACTTAAGAACATATTCTATGTGATGTAGAATGTATTAACTTGGATTGCTTTTAGAGGAAACTTGCTTAGGAAGAGCTGAGATCCTTTTAGAAATTATTTACTAGGAAAAAAAACAATCCTGAAAAAAAAATCCCTGTCAATATGTGAGGAAGTCCTGATTTTTCAACTTTACATAAGAGTGAGTTCCCAGCATTTCCTTGAAGATTATCATACTCTGATTTGTTCATTGATGTATTAAAGTTTGAAAGATGTACAAAGAGAACAAATAACTTCACTGCAACAATGATAAAAATAGGAGATATTTTTTAAGGTCCAGATTATATCAGTAAGCAGCCAAACCACCCACTATTTTCATATTAAAACAAGTGTAACTTTTCCTTTCTGAGATCGCTTTGTGAAGAACAAAATTTCATGAGAAATTTTGAGAACACTTTGAGAACACTATATCTTGAGAACACTTCCAAATTTTTTCACTGTATGTTAAAAACACAATCTGTGTGAATGATTAACAGAAGAGGCAGCCATGGAGGGCTTGTCCTGTCCTTAAAATATTTTCAGAACATGCTCACCTGTCCAAGTTGCTTTGCAAATCAGGCTGATCAGAACCTGCCATAGCTCAGCTGACAAGTGTTCAACTGCATCAACCTGAGGCTTGGGACCACCAGCTGCATTCCTGCTCTCTGCACCCAGAAAACACAGCCAGGTAGTAGTTCTTGGGTACATGAACGTACAAAGCACTCAACTTGATGAACATTAAGGTCTTCAAGCCTCTTTCCATTCCACAGTGGAGCACAGCCCTGTGCAGGGAGCCCTCACCAGCACCTCTCGTACCCCAAATGCTGCTTTGAGGAACCCACCTGTCCTCGGACTCATGTGGCAGGCTTGAGGATGCTGCCATTCCTGTACTCTTCCTGCCCTCTTTCAGCCTCCCTTTCCAGCAGAAAAGGATCTCCAGGGAAGAACTGGAACTGCACTTCACTTATCTACTGTATTATTTAAATGTAAAACCTGTATTTCTGCTCCACTTTCTCCAAAAGATTGACAACATGGTAGCCTTAACAGCTCTGTCTTATAGAAATCGTTCTCATCTCTCTGAATGTTTTTTGTAGTATTTCTTATAATAATGTGATCTTAAACCTCCATTAAAAAAAAAAAAAAAGGTTTTAGGGGAAAAATCCCGCAGCAAAAATAGAAAATTCTAAAATGTTTTATGACAACAGTTTAAAATGAAACTGTTTCAGCATTAAAAATCCATTAAAAGTTAAATGAAACCTCCCAGCACAAAGACAAATATCTAGGGATTCAATTACTGAAACTGCTTGCAATCCACTTATTTAAGTGGAAGATTCTTTTTTCAAGCTTACAAGAAAAAAGAATTCTTGAAATAAAATAAAGAAGCCAACATTGAAGTTTTGTACATCATAAAGCAATAAAGCAATTGAATGTGATATTAACATATGAAACAGAAATTAACTATACTTTTCAAAGTGTTCTTTAAAAAGAAATGGAAAAAAATGGTCTGATGATATGTTCTTAGGCTTCTGATTAAAAATTGCAGTGTTCCACAGTTTCAGATTAATAAGTTGAGTGGGAAAGTTGGTTGTCATGTCCTAGGTTTGTATTTCTGGACCTAAGCCCATTCAGAATTAGAAATGGAGAATATTTGCTAAAATTTGCCAGATCTGAAAATAGTTTTGAATTTAGACTTATCTGACTTACAAGCAAAGTATCTTAGGTCCTTCTTTCCATCCTAAATAAAATGAAATGGATAGAATTATTCAGTGTTCACTTATATTGATCCAGAACAGATTAAAATAGAGCACTGTGAGAATCTGTTTTAGCTCTCTGTTACAAGAGGTCTGGAGTTCAAAGACTTTGCACAGCTATACATTTAATAAGAAAATAATATCCATTGTTCTGTACTGGCTGATGATTTGTTTAGCTAGGGAAAGAAAAAGAGAAAAACAAAGAAAAAAAATCACTTTTATTCCAGAATGTTGATTCTCTTAGGAAAGCTTTTAAACTGCTATTTTTTTATCCTTCTAATGAAATAGAAAAAAAAAACCAAACTCTTGTCATCACTGATAAGTCTAGAATACGTACAATCATGATAAGAATTGTTCTTTTCCTGCTTTATATGACCCAGGTACATTCCTCTCATTTGTTTGGAGGTGGACATTTTCAGGAAGATGACTGCAAGCAGCATGTCTGGACTTCTGCAAATTGCAGGCAGACTGGTCACTTCATCTCAGCTGTCTAGGGTTTGAACAAAAGCACACACTGATTTAAATTTCCTAACCAGTCAAAAAAATCCTTGACTTAACCGGGTAAAATCTGCCTGTGATGAAGCCCTGCCTTTACTGTCAGTGTTATGTCCTTGAAAGGTGTTCAGGGCCAGCACTTGGCATGAAATGCAGCTGTGCTTTCCATGACATATGTTAGACAAGCTAATAATAACATTTTTATTCAGCTTGGAAGAATCAGTTTGCAAAATGTCTAATTTGCATAGTTGACTAAGTCAGGCTGGTGGCTTTTTTTTTTTTCTTCTCCATATATGTACAAGCCAGCCAAATGTAGAAAACCAGAATGTTATTAGAGGAGTTTGAAATGGAAGATAAGTACTGACAGGAGAAGAGGATTATGAATTCCTGGCAAAGCCCTACCTTCCTGTCTGTAAAATAGGCACATCTCTGGTGTCACACAGCAGAAAAGGAGGAGAGGGAAAAAAACAGCTGCAAAGAAGGCACAGTTTTGAGAAAGGCAGACAAAAGAGTAATTGCCATGTTAAATAGCAAATTTGGGCATGCCTGCTGAAAGCAATTTGAGTTCACATGTGTGAGAACGAAGGAAACTCTGAGTTCATACATAACTGACACAAATTAGCAATAAGCTACTTATTCTTTCTCCTCCTGTCACCTTTGAGTAATAACAACCTTTCACAGGGAAGTAATGATTAAAGTCATCATGACCAGATTTAACCCACTGACCAAGAAATCAGCAAATGAATCCACTCTTGTGACCAAAGTCAAGAATGTCCAGTGGTACAAAATTAACCCAGTCTTTACGATATTTGAGAAATGTAATTTCATGCTCCACCTCAGCTGGTTTGCCTTGCCTTGTTATAGTTCTTTGGAATCACTAATAGTAGTTTTGAAGAAGGAAGGAGCCCTTCAGTGAATCGAAGAGAAAGTTGGGTTTCATCCACAATTCCTAAATTTGGTAATCCTAAATGAAATGTCTGAATTATGTGAATGTCACAGTTAAATGACAGGATAATTGGGTTTTTTTATGGTATCTAGTGTTGGTCCTTGGAAGGATTGGAGACGTGTTAAACACATAAAAGGCAAGATTGTGAGGAGCAGCCAACATGAGGGTTTAGATGAACCAGGGCAAATTAGGCAGATAATGCCAATGACCAAACTTTTGCTTCCTGTGCTGAGGTGGTTGAGGCTGTAGGGAAGGGGAGGGCAGTGGCTGTTCTGTGCTGAGGCAAGGCCTTCGACACAGTCCCCCACAAGCTTTTCACACAGGAGCCTCTGAAGTTTAATAAAGTCTTGCATCTGGGACAAAATAACCCCGGAGAGCAGAGCAGGCTGGGGCTCATCTGGCTGAGGAAAGGAGATTCCACCTCTGCAGAAATGGATCTGGAGGTCCCAGTGGGCAACAAGTCAAGGGTCAACAGCCTGGCCTTGCAGCAGAGGCATCCATGAGTGGATCAGTGAGAAATGCATGTATTTTTTTGTTTGCCTGAGTAAATTGCAAATGCAATTGCCAGTGTAGGTTGTTTTGAGGGCAGCTAACTACTGCAGTCCTCAGCCAGGCTCAGGAAAGCCATGTCCACCCCCTATGTTTGGCATCTGTGAAACTTCAGGTGGAATCCTGTGTCTGATTTTGGATTCCCTGTACAAGGATGTTGTTGACATGCTGAAGGGAGTCCAGGAGGCCAACAGGGTTAGTCAGGGGCCTGAAATACAATGAATTAGGAGAAGCTGAATGAGCTGCACTTGCTCAACCTTAAAAAGAAAACGTTTCAGTGAGACCTTACTGGTTGTCTACAACTCCTGTTACTCTGGGACACCATGGAATCACCATCACTGGAGATGCTCAAGACTTCTCTGGGCATGATCCTGAGTAACTTAATCTAATTAGACCTTCTTTGAGCAGGAGTTTAGACTTGGTGACTCCTTGAGGTCCCTTCCAGCCTCAATTTTTCCACAATTTGAAATCCTCAGGGCTGCTCTGAGGAGAATGAACAGGTCTAAGTGTTTATTCAAAAGCTCTCATAGACCTTGTGCAGGGAATAAAAGCAAAAAACTGATGCAAATTACTTAGACAAACTCGATCACAGCCCATATGAATAAGGGTGGGATGTATTAAAATTGCAATTTTGACTTTGTAGGCTATAAGTGCTTTTAATATGAGTGTATGTGTGTGTGTGTGAACTGGAGCAATAGAAGAGCAGCTGATTTCTTAAAGTTGTTTTAAGCTTCATATTAAGTCTCTCGACTTTACTTTTATTAGTGAGTATAGGTAATTCTTGTTACTTTTAGATTAGTTTCATTTAGCTGGTCTGCTTATTCACCTCTACACCTACATAAAGAGGAAATTTAAGGAACCTTACTTAGTCTGAAATGCACATCATTTACTTGCAATTATCCACCAAGCATTGTGAATTAACCCACCTTATCGTGCTCTTTTATGCATTAATTACTTACCAAATAATTTCCAGCCAGTTCAATTGCTCGGTCCTCCTCAATTTTCCCAGTCCACTTTTTTGCCTTCTTCTCTTCTTCAGAACTTCCTACCTTCTGTTGAACTGGCAATTAATCATAACAACTCTGTTGGCAAGCAGTTGCTTGCTCTTTATAGAACACACCGTATGTCTCTTGCTCACAGTTCTCTATAGTTTTTGGATATGATAAAAATAAAGCTGGTCTGCAAATAGCTGAGATTTTTAGCTAGGAGCTGCTTTTGGAGTTCTCTGTGTGATAGAAGCAGAGTATTTTGTGTGTCAAAAAAGATTATGCTTTTACAGGGAGAAGAATGAACAATGCCTTCATAATTTCCTTATCAGTAAGAATAGACCCCATAGAGTCAGAGAGTTTTGACTCAGATTTCCCTCAGATATTTCAGCAATGTCTCCCACCTGAAACAGGACTGACTAACAGCCTGGAGTCAGAGCAGAAGTGCTGCTCAAAATGGAGTGCAGCATGTGTTTTAATTGTGTATTCAAACCCAAGGGGAGGCAGAAAGGCTTCAGCCTGTGCTCAAATCCATAATCAAGAAAGCATTTATATATACTTTAAATGGGAGGCTGAGTGGCTTTCCAAACTGCAAAGGAAATACTGAGAATGGATTCTGGTTGTCAAGCTTAATGTAACCTTGTGCTTTAAGTGTGACTTTTTTGGTATTTTTGGAGGTTGAGGAGATGTCTTTGACCAAATGTAGCTCAGGTGGTAGTTTGAGAGTTGAGGCATTACTGGTTTAGGCAATGGCATCACGATCTCTGCATTGAATGGTTGTAATAAATCCAAGATTTCTTTTGGTTCAGACATCATCAGTGTCACAGCTCGACTGCAGTAGGCTGAGTAGGTGGTTTTGAGGACAGCTGACCATTAATCTTTGATCATTTGTACTTGCCCTTCTTCCTTTGACAACACAGGGCTATTTTGAAAGGAGTATTAATAATAATTTGAAATATATATTAATATTTTTAGTACAAAAGTCAGATAGAACATCTTTTTTAGGTATCAAGGGTAATTGAAAGTTTCTAGCTTTTTTTTTTTCCTAACTGAAATCAATTGCTTCAGTGAAAAAATCTGCACTATTTTGAACTGGAAAGGAATACACAGAAGGATAAAATCCAGACTCATGCAGCATAAATAGCAAACCACCCAGAAGACCCCCTGAGGAATTATTTTTCCCAACATGGTACTGCTGGTTGTTTATGTTCAAAAAAAACCAAACCCCAACCCAGCCCCCAAACACACTACAAAGTATTCTTATGTGCTAAATTCCATCTCACTAGCACACTGAAACACACAGAACCTCTGCAAGCCAGACTTGCCTAAGGCCCTTCCCTAAATTTCAGTTTCAGAGATATTCTGACGTGCAGTCCTGCACCTCGTGGTGCTTTGGGTGCTTTAATACTGAGCAGCAGCTGATTATTTTTGGCTCTGAGCAGCGCTGAGTCATAGCAGAAATGTTAAGAAATGCAGGCACACACAAACTTTGTGAGCATCGCCCTCACTCAGGATCAGAGTCAGGCACATGGAAAAGCAAGGAAGAGCAGGGCTTTCCCAGCTTTCTGCTTCCTCATCTGGGGAACTCAGCAGATGCAGTTGTGGAACAAATTCTCCTTCCTCAGTGATACTCCTGGCTTTTTGAGCTTTACGTGGAGGTAGATATATATCAAAAGAGAGAAAAATAGAGGTTGCATGCTGCAGGAATCTGAGGAAATAGCGATTTCCTGTTAGAATCCTGAACCCATTGATGGCAGGAATAAAACATAGTTTTATTCTTGGGCTTTACTTTCATTGCATCAGATATGCCTGTTTTGTGTAGAGGGTCTGACTGACCTTCAGCTTCATGTTCTTCTCCTTTTTTTGGAAACCTTCTCTTTAGAAATCTCCCATGCTTAGTCTTTGTAAATTGTACTTCATCCAGTTTGGACATTCTGAGAGGTCTGAAGGAGCAGGACAAGGTTTTGCAATACTATTATTGCATTCTGTTTGCTCTCTTTGCTATATTTAGTGTGAAGACATTATACCCTCTTGTAAATTAAAAATAACCAAAATATGCCACTGTGCTCCCATTTGAGTCACCAGATCGGTGTTTCAGCAGCATGTTTGGTTCAGGATTATATGAGCCAGTCCTTTGTCTCCTGAGGGTGCTGAGATGCTGTCAGCATAAAAAATCCCCACTCTGAGATGACAAAGTCCCCATCAGTGGTTTTCCTGTGTAGCCTACTGGTATGGTTGTTTTAAAAGATGTAGGAACATTAGTGGATGTACCACAGAAAAAAAAAAATACTGAATTTCCTAGTTTTCTTGCTAATTAAAACAAGCTTACATTCCTGTCTTATATTTACTACCATCAAGTAGTGAAATAATAACATGTTCCCTACCTTTCTTGACTTAGATATAATATCCTTTATGAATTTGTGAGGACTTTGAATTAAAAAAACCTTAAACAGGAGTATTGCCTCAGCCAGGAAGGTTTTAAATTTGCATGTTTTCTCTTAATGCAGGGAGAAAGAAGATAGACCAGACAGAACATTTTGTACCCATTCATCTTCTGCTTGTCTAGTCTGGCTTTTTGATTTTTTGTTGACACTATCCTTTAGTTAGAGATAATTTCCAGGCAATTTCAAGGCTTCTTTTGAATATGTAAACATTTTGATGATGTAAAGGCTCAAAGCCCTGGAGGGTAAAGGAGGCCAACAGAGAGCACATTTTTACAGTGTCCAGAGAGATTCTAGAGTTCCCCTCAGAAAGCACCTGGACATGGTCATTGGCAAGAATCTCTGGGTGGCTCCTGCTTGAGCAGGGGGCTTGCACCAGGTGGCTCCACAGGTCACTTCCAGCCTCAAGGATTCTTTGGGGTTCTGTGCTTTGGTTTTAGTCCTGAAGCCTCTGAACTCAGCCCTGGTGCCAGCTGGAAAGGATTCTGACAGTCCATGATCCCAGTAGGGTTCACCCCAAAACACAATCTACCTACTCCAGAATATCACGTGGTGCTCCTCAGTAATGGAAGAAGACTGATCTGAAGTGAGGGTAACTACACAGAAACACCTGAAGTTTTGTCCTGCAGAACTAATGTTAAAAACAGGGCTCCTTTCACTTGGAAATTCCAACATGAGATAACTTGATTACCAGCATAAGGTAATAAGTTAAATAACTCAGAGAGTTTGACATGAAATTTACATTGTGAAGCTTTGAGCCCTCTGCTTTTGCTTCATGAGTCAAAATATCAGAAATTCCTACCTTTAACTGACAACATTTGATATAACAGATATTTATAGTTTATAAAGGGAAAGGAAATAGCAGAGGAGGTATAGATATGTTAGTGATGCATAAACAGAAAGAACAAATGTAAGGGGTTTTCCCTTCTTTCTGAAGGAAGAAAACAATTACAATAAAAAGAAGGATGAATCATACTAACTTATCACCAAGGGAGTGCAGAATAAAGCATCAGGACAAAACAGCTTTGAGACACAGGGTTAATAATCATGTTAAATATGTAAGTATTTGTATGTGTCCCCTACATTTTTTTGGGCAATCACTCATAGTGTAATAGTGTGTTCAAAATTCTATTCATCTTCCACTTGCATTTGATGTTTTAAAAATTCATAAGCAAGAAGGTTTTATTTTTTATTTCCTGTAGTGGGAGATGAAATCTAGAGACTTAGAAAAGTCAGGAATCTCAGTAGGAAAGAAGAAAAAGATAATTTGTCTGTAATCTTTAAAGCTAGAATTACTCACTAAAGCTTTTTTTGAAGACAATCGTCTAGAACAATTCTGTTCCATTGGAACATAATAAAATTGGTAGAAAAATGGAAATCCTTTAAGAAAATAAAAAAGAAGGTGTTGATGATACCCAGCAAAACCCCTGTTGCTTTTATGTTGGATCTTGTGGTGTTTGGTAGGGTGCTTTAGTTCTGCTTTTTGTATTAAAGTCTGAAAAAGCTGTATCTTGAGATATAGGCTGAAAATATAGCAGCTATTATAACATCTTACCTCCTTCTGTGTGGGACTGGGGGTATGAGTCTGCTTTACATTTCATGGAGTTTGGGTTTCTTAGTGGCAGGAAAACACCTCACCAGGTCTTCCATGCTGAGACAAAAGGACCCTGACTGAAGAATAAAGAATCAGCTGGTTTCTTGGGCAGGAGGTCACACACTGCAGAGAACAAATGCTTTCAGTCCTGTGGGATGTTGGGAACAATCACCAAAATACAAAGTCTGAAATGTGTTTGTGTGGGGATATCCTAGACAGGAGTGTTGGCAAAAGTGAATTTGTGTGAGAGTTCAACACTGCTGCAGAATGAGGTTGGGAGAGTGGAATCTGCCTCTGAGTTGGAGGGGCTTGGGGTGAATATTTTCCTCAGCCTAAAGCGTATCCAATGGAAGTTTACTTCTCATCAAAGAGCTGCATTTTTATGTATGATAGAAAAAGTGTGGCAGCAAAACTTTTCAAGTGCACTGTTCTTCTGTATTGATGTTGAATTAGTTGGAGTACAGACCCTGAATAAGTGACTTGGTTTGTCATGCTTAATTCAGATGGGAATAACAATGCAGATCATTGCTATCAAGTGACCTGGATTACCCAGTTTTGTTCCATAACACAAGTGTAGTTAGCCTTGGAAATTGTTGCTGTTCTCACTGGTCAAGCAGCAGTTTGCACTTGTTCACGTGTTAAAATTTTTTTTTGACAGAAACACAGGTAATGAAGTGTGTACTTATTAGGTTAGAATGAGCTTAAATCACATTTATTTTCTTCCTAGGAAATTACTTAAGTGGCTGCTTAAAACTAAGTCCCTGTTTCATGTTTTTCAGGCGTTGGGATTCTTTCCTGAAGCTGAACATGACTCTCTGTGTGCTGTCAGAAGTACCAGGAGCTCATCCTAAGGCCATGGAAATCAGTGGAAATATCTGGAATATGCCAAAAACTTTGGAGGAAGCTGCATTATAGTCATGGCAAGAGCAGGGTCACAGAGTCATAAGAAATAAGATACATAAAGATGTCCACATTTTATTAATTGTAATGATAACTGGTGTTATAGACTGAAACATTCTGCCTACTTTGTCTGCAGCTAGGACTCATTAAAATCTAGAAAGGAGTAATTATTTCTAAATATTGTCATTATTATCTGAATAATTGCAAGACTATGAATACTGCAAAAATATTAATTGAATTATATTCAGTGAAAAAAGACATTAACAGAACAGAGGAGTCATAGAATAGTATTGACAAGATCTGCTTGCAATGCAATCACCAGTGTTTTGTTCTACTTGAGGAGGATGTCTTGAGAGAGATGAAAGAATTTAATCTGTGTTCTTTCTTCATTGTGACAAAACTAACAGCTTTAAGGTAGCATTGCACACATGATGCTAAACCTGATTAAATATTTTTGAGAATAAAATTTTTAAAAGCTTCAGAGTTCATGTATCTTTTACAAAGTGAGAATAACTGAGAAATACTTGTGTCTGTCTAGAAAATAATGGCTTCTCTGTCAGTATGTTCAGTTTTAGTGCTATTAATAATAACGTAAAGTTCTCGTATGCTATTTTTCATCTGGAAATAAAAATTGCCTTGGGAAATTCATCTCAGCTCTGTGTCACAGTAAGACTCATGAAGTGATTAAAGCAAGGACATCAGTGCACAGAGACAACCCTTCTGTTCCAGGCTGGTGCTCTAACCAAACAATCAATATTCATTTTGGGTGCACCAGGTCCATCAAGGAACACAGAGCAGATCACAGCCAGTGATCAAGCAGTTTATTTCCAAGGAAGGGTTGCTCAGAAACAAAACAAACAACTCCTCAAGTCTGAGTTTTAATATTTTAGGGAGGCCAGAAGAGCACTCTGGTAATATCCATGAGCTCTCCAAAGATTTAATGTCTGTTACACAGTAAATGCTGCATAAAAGTGATACTCAAGGCATTATAAAGAGATGTTATATTACCACAGCATATCTCTATTTCAATTGAATTAAGGGACATAAACCTGTTTTATGTGTTTCAAACAGTTTCAGCTTGCGACCTAGTAAATGTTACTGCTTACTACCTGGATGAGTTTGTGCATCAATAGAATGAACAGTTAAAGTCAACACACAAAGTATTAGTAGCAGAGCAAGTGAAACAGAGGGTTTTGTTCAATAACATTGCAATTATTGACATCAAATGCTTTGATCAAGTCAGACATCACACTTCAATAGAGCAGTCAGTAGAAATATGTGTTATATGGAGTTATGGCTTTGTGGGAATGAGACATCCAGGAGAACAGAATAAATACCAGTGTATCTTGATGGTGTCTTGGTTTCATCTTAAGCAGCTATGCAGGCTCTCTTTTTTGCTATTTTTCCCAAGATCTGTGTTGTATAAGTGATGCTGGTTTAAGCTTTTGATAATGTGCTATTTTGTTGTCTTTGAATTATGAAGGTTCACAAACAGAGCTAATGTTTTAGGTCAGTTCATTTAGGAAAAAAAAAGGAAAAGAGAATAATCATTTATTTATAAGTTAAAGAGAAATGAATTATACAGAATCCTTTTCTGTATCTGTATCACCAGCTCTTTCATTGCCAACACAATTAACCCAAGTACACTCTTATTTACTATTAGCTGAGGCAAAATTGCAGCTTCAGGCTTTTAAAAAGTGGCTTAGACACAGAACTTGTTGCATTGAACTAAGCACACTAAAGTCTAATTTTGCCTTAAGATTTAGTAGAGATGGTGACATACAGATGGTGAAGATGGTGGAAATAGTGCCTAGGTGGATTTATTGCCACCTATCTAGAGTTGAGGCAAAGGATAAGAAATATTCTTTGTGCTAAATAGAACCACATGAACAGCTATGTATTTGTAATGGTAAGTTTTATTCTAAATAGTTCATTAGTAGCAGAGATTCCATTTGACTAAAAAATGGCAAATGTAGCAAATACATTTTTTAAGGAAGTTTGGAGGGGATGGAGGTTGCAGGCAGCTGTAGCTCTGTTAACATGACCTTAATATTATGCAGAACTTTAGAAGAAAAATTTGATGATGTAGCAGAACTAACTACAACAATAAACATAGGAAATACACAGTATTCCCTTTTCAAAGAAAGAAAACAAGTGTACTTTAAGAAGACATACTCAACTAATTTAGTACCAAAGGAATGCAGATTAAACTAGGCAAAACCCCTTAAAATCAAAATCAAAATATCTTTGTACTTTTTTTTCCCCCTGAGGCTTGGGTCATGTAAGTTGTATTAGTGCTTCTTTGTAGATTTTGCACTTTTAAATTGTTCTAGTTCTGAATTCTTATCAAATTATGCTGGGGAAATTTATTTCTACTAATCAGTGATCTAACTACTTTTTATTTCAATGTAGGTTTTAGTTTGGAATGTGGACATAAGAAAAATGATGCATTTTAGCTGGAGTGGAAGCCTTTGTATCTTTTCCAACACATGTCTTTGTAGGCTTGACTTACATCCTTATAAATACTTGCCAGGTTGAAAAAGTTCTTTGGAACTTTATCGTGCTTATAACTGCTTCAGTATTTCAGACATCTGTTGTTATGGGGATTTGGTTAAATTACCCATCCTTGCCTGTTTTGTTGTGAGTATAGTGATGAAATTTTTACATTGATAGTTATTGTCAGCAGTGCAGGAGGTTTGACATGAGGTGATAGCTTGGTGCTCTCAGCCACTACGATGCCACATCACTCAAATTAGGACTTCTGTGTTTGGAGACAATTTTTTCTCCCTGATCCTCCATTTAAAAATCAATCTGCCTGGATGTTTCAGCAGTTTGAAACAAAGTAAGGCAAAAGAATTTACCTCCTGTGAGTTCTAGTTCTATGTAAAGAGAGTTAAAATTATAAAGTCATCAGTAAAAGAGATGAAAAGTCAATTTGCTGGGGGTTTTGCCCTGATCTTTATTGCATACAGTTTATATACACAGTTTATATTTTTACTCCTTCTGTAAGTATGATGCTGGATGTGAGGACACAATTTACAGCCAGGCTTTTAGAACATGTTTCAGAGAAATATTTCATTGCAATTTCTGTTATGTGTTATTGAATGTTCAGTATTTTGCTGAAGCCCTATTTTCCCAGCTCGCCACCACAGGCCTAGGACAAAGCTCTCTCTTCTAATGAAAAGGTGAAATCACAGAAGAGAAAGAAGTTTATAAGCAGAGCCTTGTTCTTACAGGCTGGCAGGTTATTTTAATCATCAGCCAAAGCACAGAAGCCCCTGCTTGTTACTGAAACCTTCTTCACCTTCGGGAGCAATGTTCTGTGACATTAAGGAACTTTCTGACAAAATAATACCACCTAATGAGCTACAAGATAACAGACATCTAAGATGAAGGTTAATATTGAAAGAGACTGGAGTTCTTTGTCTCGTCTTCCTCTTCAGTTTGCCAAGGGAGTGCAGGATTGTGCCTGTCTGCTCATCCCTGAGGAGCCAGCAATGTGCAGCTCTGCCACAGCACCTGTGACTCAATGCCTGTCACGCCATTTTCCCAAGGAAAAGTAATTTACTTGATTTTTTTTCTGTTAACCAAGGGTGGCATGCCTTCTCCTCTGTTGGGATAAGCAAATCTTTCCTCCCTCCTTCCCTTCCTCTACTCACTTGTTCCTGGGATTGTGTGTGTGTGTGTGCAGCCAAACAAAGCACAGAATCTCATCACTCAGCCCATCATTGTCTCTTTGGGAGTCCTGCAGAAATAATGCTTAATTAGTTTTGGTTCGAAATCTAGAACTAGCCTGAAACTGGACTTTAGTAGGTAAGTAGTTCATTTCATAAAGGGATGACTCATTTAATAAACACCGATGAGATGACAGGGAGCAGGGACAGTTTTTAGGTCAGGAGAACAAACTAAAGTTTAGCCTTTAAACTAGGTACAAAGAGGTTCAATATATTTCCTTTTTCCACCAGTACAATCTTCTTGACTTAGATGTGCCACTTATTTTTATGGCCAAATAAGTTTAGGCTTATGGCCCAATTCTCAAATTTACATCCACATAATAAAGAATCATTTAAAACCAGAGCACGGAATGAAAGAATTTACAAGTTCAAACCCAGCGCCTTCAAATCTCAGTCCTTTGTCCACATTTCATTAAATAATTTTCTCCTAAAGTCCTTGAACACACTGTTGTAGCCCTTTAGCTTTGATTACAGCACTTTTTAAGAGGGGGGTGGTCTGGCCCACACCAATTTGTCCGCCTTGGGCTGAGATGAGGGCTAAAGATGCCTCAGCCATCAAATCTTAGGCAACTCATGTCCAGGCACCTTCATCCCCAGAAACCTCACTGAGCTTTCTTGGGTTGGGAAAGGCAGAGGGAGCTTGAGTGAGCCTGCACAGGGCCACTTCAGAACTAAAAACCTTGTTCTGAGTGACCTTTTACTATTTTGTCAGAACAGTACATTTCTATACCAAAAAAACATGCCTTAATGGGTAAAAAATTCCTTTGTACATGTTTTATTAGTGCCAGACATATAATAAGGTCACAAAATTAGAGCAGTTCCCTTGATCAATATTCAGAAGAGTTAGACAAAAAGAATTCTTTCCATCCTGCCACATTTTTGAAGCATGAGGGAAGTATTTAAACAAGATGTTCTCTGTCTTTTTAAATGGGAAATTATAAGGATACTAGGTAATTTATAGCAATTTATATAAGTTTATTCTGTAGAAGTATCTTAAAGGGAACTTCTATCACCCTTCTCTGAGCAGGATGAAAAAAATAACTTTTTAGTTATTATTCCGTTCAAAAAATGGCCTAGTGGAATATATTATTTTTATTAAGATATATCTTAATTATTATTTTATATTTATAAATGAATATAATAAATATAATAAATATAATATAATATAATATAATATAATATAATATTATATTATATTATATTATATTATATTCCATTATATTCCATTATATTCCATTATATGCTATTATTATTATTATTATTATTATTATTATTATTATTATTATTATTATTATTATTATTATTATATTGGTGTTATTAATATAATAACTTCAATAGTGCAGTTTGTAAAAAAAAAACAAAACACCAAACCAAACAAGTTATACTAGGGAGAAATGAGGCATTTTGCAGCCTGAGTGTAAAGTACAAGAATGAGCTTTTGTGAGGAAGAAGCTGCAGAGTGAGTAGAAAATGCATGGACATAAACAAAAAATCCCTCTGTTTACCAGGAGTAAATGCTCCTGTTCACCAGTCCTTATGCTCCAGAGTGTATGGAAAAATAGAAAGTGAAGTGTGGTGGGACAGGTGTACAATCTCTCACACGAGCTCTGTAGATTGTGTTTATTTTGTGTCATAGATTGTGTTTATTTTGTGTCAGCAGTTCCCATCACTTGCACTTCTGCCCCTTTGCTCCCAGTGCAAGTTCTGCTGTCCAGAGAGGCTCTGAATGTTGGATTCACTGCCTGTATCAAGCACAGTCAGGGGGTGCTTGGTTTTCCTTTTGTTGCTCTATGTCATTTTTATCTTCCCTCTCACTTAACTGTGTCTGAATTATTCAATCCAGGTAAATGGAGATCACGAGGAGAGAGATGGCAAGTAAATAAAGAAATAAACAAACCCCCCACTCACAATCAGACAATATTTCTGGGTAGTCTGCTTAAAGAAAAAAATTGCAAGAATCCTCTTTGTTGTGGTGAATGCTCTTTTAGCTTGTTTCCTTTTATTTTCATTTCCCCTGAGGAATGTAGAACATTTTCTCTTATTTTCATAAGGTGAAATGAATAAATAAGCTGTGTTATCTTCACTCATGGTGACAGCACAAATGACCAAATTGTTAAAATATTGTTTTCTTTCTCTGCCAAAAGGAGTGGCATTGTGTCACTCCATTCCATTGTTGTCTTCCTCCATTTGTACTTTATTGGTGAATCATGGCATTTAGAATCAGCATATTAATTCAAAATACAAGCTGGTGGCAAGGAAAACTTTTGAAGGTAGGGTTTTTTTCCCATATTTTGACTGACCATAACATTTAGCTGGCAGAGTGTCTATTAACTCTTGGCATTACTGGAGGGTATTTCTATTGAGATCTGTCAATAAAAAAACCAAAATTTAGTTTCAGGCCCTGCATTGCTTTGACATTTCTGTCCTAACTAGAAGCTAGCTGTAATGCAAATATCAAAAAATCCTCATTAAGTTTTATTAATTATATCATGAGTAAATTTATTTTACATGTAATTATTTAATATTACACAAACAGCAAATACAGTTATACCTCAACACATCAACTTAATAATGCAAGTTATATAACATGCATTTAAAGGGTATTTTAAAATAAAACTGGGCTAACTTGCAGGTAACAGTGAAGAATTATTAACTGGTGAAGTAACATAAATGTGAAACTGAAATGGTTGGCTGAGCCTTGAGACTAATACTGAAATAAGGAATTTTCATGGCTGTTTTCCTGATCATCAAGATTTCACCTTTTAATGCTGATTTGGGTTTTAAATTTTCTATGGTCTTTTTCTTAATAAAGAGCAGTTTTCTTTGGTCAGAGTAACCTGTGGATGCACTTTAAAAGCACCATCTCCCTGTTTCTCCTATGGGCTTATTAACAGGAGGTTCAGTGAGTGTGGACATAAACAGGCAAAATGTATTTTTGTATGTAGATTTGTACATTCCCCCCACAGACATAACTGGGATTAAAGTA
Source organism: Agelaius tricolor (assembly GCF_023055355.1). Classification (NCBI taxonomy): domain Eukaryota; kingdom Metazoa; phylum Chordata; class Aves; order Passeriformes; family Icteridae; genus Agelaius; species Agelaius tricolor. Next base: position 10,958,346 of record NW_027269261.1, read on the forward strand.
CACAGTTGGCAGAAAAGAACATATCACTTCTAGGTATATAAAGGCAAGAGCTCAAATATTCCCATAGAGGAGAGCTTATAGAATCTTTGGTTTTCTCAGGAACAGTGGATCTGTTAAGTGATTAAAAGTGAAATGAGAGTTCAAACCTTACAGGTATTCATATCTGTGAAGCAGCATAACCGCCAGAGCCTTACATTAAAAATTCTCTCAGAGAAATCTCAGCGGAATGACAGCTCCTAATTTCTGTGGAGCCAAGAGAAGCAAAATATTTACTTTTTTATATCACCTGTCTTTAAACTTCACTCCTTTAAAAATCCCTTGCTTCCTGCAACAGGGGAAACTAAAGGGACACATAATAGACTTCTTTTTGCACGTGGAACAAAGCTGGATGGTACTTTTATCCTTGGCTTCTTTGTTGCTCCCCAAATCTATCCCTCTTTGAACAATCTGCCACTGCTCTGTGCCAGCAGGAGCTTTAGAAGAAGGCCATCTGCACTGTCTGCTACATTAAGGGACAGATTCTCTTAATTCCTGATGTACTGGAAGGGCTCTGTGTCCAGAATGGGATTTCTGGCCATCCAGCTTTAGGGGATGGGACAGGGGCAAGGATTTCACAGACGCTGGTAATGGGGCTGAGTGAGAAATGGCCATTTAGTCCCTGAACTGCAGAGCTGGGTGCAGCACACGCCCGCCCAAAGGTAAATGCAAGGTCTATTACCATTTTGTGTAAGTACTGCCACATAAATGGAAGCTTTTGAGGGAGATTTGGAGGGAGATTTTCACAGAAGTGCTTTAGGGGATCGCTGATGTTCCGTGGTTCACTGCAGACAACGTGGAGCTCTCAGCTGCAGCCAAGGGTCACCAGTTGTTTATACAGTGGCAGCACTCAAGAGGATCCTGTTATGCTATGCAAGGATGGAAAAGAGACAATTCTTGTCTGGAATGTGTTTCCACTGCAATAATTATATTCCATCCTGAGTTATATCTCTGCTGTATGCCAAGAGAAAAGGTTGTTTTGATTAATCTAGAGACCAGGCAGAGTTTTGTTCTGTTTATTCACTCCTTCAAAATATGAACTCTCCTAAATGTTTTCTGGACACACATCTCCCTGTTCCCCTCCTGGAATTTCTCTTGTGTTCTTATTGCAAGCCCTGTTTTTGGAAAGACTGTTGGGGTATTCCCCATGAAACAGAGAGGAGGTCATCTTCCCATATCCCTTCTGTTCAAGGAGAGAATTATCAGTTAAAAGTTCTACCTCTTCCAGTGAGATCATTGACCTGTCTTCTCCTCCTACCCTCTGTGCAACAGGTGAGCTGCAGATTGGTGGAGACCATTCCCCAGGAAGAAAGTATTTTTAAATATTATTTTTGTTTTGACAGACTCTTGTCTGATTGATTATACTTAATTGCTATTTTCTTAATTGTTTTTCTCATCCTGAGTCTTTGTTACATAATTGTCATTTTTAAAAGGCAAAAGTGATTTTAGTAATTTCCTCAGACAAGTCCTGAAAGCCTCTCTGAAGATACAGATATTTTATTAATCTGAATGACAGAGGGGAGGCATCAGATATTGAAGCTTATCTGTGTCCTCTTTTGAGGTATACACAACTTACTTCATTGCAGTAGTTTAAGAATAGTGAGTTGTCCTTCTCGTCTCATTAAGAAATGATAAAACCAGGTAGTGCCCTTTTGGAACCTGTTACCAGATACTTTTGGGCTTTTTGCAAGGTTTTCTTTAGTGCTGAGCAGGAATTGCATGCATTGCACTGTAGGTATGGCTCACTTTGAACCAGGGGGATCATAGGCAGTGCTAAAGTCAGACACAGGAAGGAGACTGTCATCAGAAACACAGGGCATCAACATTTTAAGGAAACATGTCGGATGGGGAGTCCTCCTTAATTAGATTTTAAGTACAGAGTTGAGTTTGATGCCTTATTTTAGTATTGTGTCCAACAAGGAGAGAAATCCAGGTCAGTGCCAACATAGGCTTGTTCTGCACTGGGGAACATTTACAGAACATTCCCACTATTGCAGCTCCACTGACATTAGTGGTAGGACGAGCTGCAGCTTTCACAGCTCTCCAGCACCAGCAGCTGTTTCAGCACTGTGCTAATTAGATTGGCACTGAGCTGGTTTCATAGACATGATGCTGCTGACAGCTGCTGGGGTGCCATCTACACCAGGGCTGCCAGCACTGATAAAGCTGTAGTAGTGTTTGGGAGCTGTGGCAATTATTTGTAAGTAAAACTGAGATCTGTGGGCTGTAGTTATAGGATGTGTATGAATGTATATATGGGATTTAATTCTTTCCCTGTTTTCCCCTGGCATCCTACTCACATGTCTAAGCTTTGCTGATCATTTGTGAAAAACTGAAAATTTCATGAGTCATGCATCCTCTGGCTTGATGGGAGTAGAGTGGAGGGAGCAGGAAGGTTTCATATTTGGGATCAAGGATCTGAAGTACAATGAGTCAGGGTGAGAGTAAAGCAGGGATAATAATGATCTCAATGTGCATTGTGCTAGTGTGATGAGCTGTCTATTGATTGTTAAGGGACTTCAAAAAGCTTTCAGTGCCCAACAGGAGTTGGCTGTGGTGGTCTCATCACATGGGTCTGTATGTGAAACCTGCTTTCCCTATCAAATCAACATCTCTTGGCATGAACAAAGCATATTTCTAATGGAGTATAATTTATAAAGATAAAGGAATAGAAGGGTCTCAGTAAACGCGTGTCAGATCATTAATTTTTCCTATGTTTTGTCATTTCTCTTAAAATTTTAAAAGAGGTAGAAACACTTCATTGAAATTATAGGTCTAATCTTTACTTCCATTTTTCCTTACTCTTTTACTCAAAGTATCTTAGTACTTGACAGGTTTTTTCCTTTATTGGAAAGAAGCACTGCTCAGCTTGGCACAGGTGAGAGGTTACTTAATAAACTCTTAAAAGAATAGGTAATTAAAAGGATACTGTTGTCCAAAGAAAGAACACCATTGTCCCCCTGCCCCAACCTTTTCTAATGCAATTTGAACTAACTAGAATGACATTTTTCACAAGTACTCTTTGACCTCATATTGAAATAATTTCCATGAAAAAACAGAGACACAAGAAATCAGAGACATGGCACTTCTACCAAAAGTCTTTTTCTCTGCATGCAAAAACATGCAAACATGTGAGAACAAAAGTTCAGAGAGAAGCTGTTTAAACCATCCTGTGCTCCAAAGAATAGTTTAAAGGAAAGTTCAGATATTTTTTCACATCTATGGATGTCAGCAAAATGACTTTTTAAATTGTGTGAAGTGACATGTCATACCCTTCCCCTTTGCCCCCAATTTATTTTAGTATGAATTTTAGCATTTACTTTAGCAAAACTAGCCGTGTTCCTCCTGCTCCAATGCCTGTACCCATACAGAGGCCCAAAATCGATGCCCAGCTCCTTTTCCAGAGAAATGCACACACTTCCAAGAAAATGAAATAGTCATTTGCAGCTAAATTGCCTGTGGCAGACATTCAGAAGAACTCTACTGGTTGTCTGATAAATCACCCAGCCAGCCATGTGAACTCTTGGTTCTAACCATTCTTTCACACAACCCCACACAGAGTTTAGTATAAAGCACCTTACAGTCTAAATTGAGTAAATTTTGTTGAATATGGAAGAAAATTCTGGCCTGTTTGAACTCTTCCATGTGAAATATCTATGAACGCCTTTGTCTTTTTTTTTTTTAATATAAAATTCTCCTTTTTGTTTTCCTGAGGAGAGTTAATTGAAAAATATAATACCAATGTCAAATGTAGATTCACTGTGTTGATAACATTGTATTTAAAGCACGAAATGGAAATAAGAATGTGTATTAGAGAACCTGTTCTGGATTCATTAGAAGGGGGGACATGTAAAGAAAGTTGACTTCTCAATTTTTTTGTGTATCTTAGTATGTATTATCTGTTCTGGAACATAATAAAAGCAGTTGTGAACTCCACAAGCATTCAAAACCATAAGAAAATTGCAATGAAAGATCTACCAAAAAGCAATCTACCAGATGACAAGCATATTTATTAGAAATCAATAATATTTTGCTAGGTGAGGCCATGCATTAGCTCTGCTGTTGTTTTGTGTAGTTAATTTCTAGTCCTTAAGCCTCTGTAGCACTTCATAGTTAAAAGAAAACTGTTCTATTAAGTGAGGATGATAGAGCTGCCTGTCACATTCTATTCTTTGCCTTTTCCTTGTTTTGTAAACATAATCCTCAAATATAAATATTTATATTCTCAAGTAACCAATAAATATTCATGGCTGCCTCATGTGTGTGGAAAAAATTGAAACCCTTAATCAACTTCAATAGCAAGATTTTTCTAGAATTAGTCCATTTAAACCAAGGTTTCTGGTGGTTTGATAAAGAATAAAATATTTGCAAATCTGTACATTGTAATGTGAACCTTGAACGACCTAAATTCTCTCATCCTTCACTCATTGTGGATGATATTTTTGAATGTGAAAATAATTGAAGGTTTCTGCAACCAGTGGCTGTTCAATGATTTCCCAGTACATTCCTAACCCCTGTTCGCTTCTATTATTCTTGGTCCTTTTCATTGTCTGTTTAGTCTGTATTAGTCCATATCATTAGTTCATATCATTAGTTCATATCATTAGTCCATATCATTAGTCTATCTCCTTTTCCCAAGGGATCCCAACACTTGATTCCTGCAGAAGGGTGTAGTTTGCAGCTGTGACCCTGAAAAACTCTTTTTCTGTAGCAGCAGTCCCACAGGAGCAGAAGATCACTACTTTTGGTGGCACACCTTTTTCCATAGGCAGAGGAAGGTTCAGGGCTGGTGTTGCTGAGGGTTATTTTCTGATTTCTAGCTCGTGTACCTTTATAATCCAGGGAAGCACAGACAGCAGAAGAGCTGAAGTCAGGCTCTTCTTGGCAAGGGCTCTCAGCAGGCACTGCTAAGGAGGTGCTCCACAGATGAGAGGGACCAAGGCACGGTGGAACTGCTTCAGAGATCAGAAATATGGCCATTTTTCCTCATCTGTCTCTGTTCCCCTTTCCATTCATCATTTCTGACTTTGCCCAGCTTTGCTACGGATTTCACAGTCACGGCACTGAGGAAGTAAATAAAAGAAACCTGAAAATAATTCTCCAAACAATGTTTCCAAACCTCACTGAAAACTGTGTGAGGCATTTTTAATTAGAAACAGAAATAGAAATCATACACCAAAAGGCACCATGGGATAAAAATTTCACCAATCATTCATCACAATTTAAAAAAGTCAAGGTTTTAATTCAAGGTAAACAATAATAAACAGTGGATTAGTCAGATAACATAATTTTGCTTTCTTCCTTACAATACAAAAAAAGAAATGTTGAAAAAAACCCAGCATTAAGAACAAAGTTCTTTCAGCAGCTACTGAAATTGTCATGTAGCTGTCATCAACACTAATTTGCAATATTGCACATAAACAAATTAGCATTGGGCTTATGTTAAAAACCACTGAGATAGAGTGGTAAGTGTAGTATTAAAGTACAATTAAATGGGTCAGTGAGCTACTTTGGGTAGTAGTTTAATTTAGTTTCTTAAAGTGAAGCAATTTTGGTAGGATTTGAAATGAATTGAACTCAGTACTAAAGTGAGGATGGTAAGCATGAGAAAGGAGAAATGGAAAAGTAATTTTTACTGTAATGTGGGACCTGTGGGTGTAATCTGCTCTTGCTGATATGCAGCTACAAAGTTAAGAGTGTCTTTTAGCTGGAGAATGTATTTTAAAATGGCTGCCACCTGCAGCAAGGAATAATGATGATCTCAAATGAAGAAGGAGGTGTCTGGTAGGATGTACTTCTGCAGGAGCTGCTGGAAGCTAGGTGGGAGACCCATGGAAAATGGCTTGCAACATAGTGAATAATTTGTGTTCCCTCTTCTAGAGGCATCTGATACCTCTCTTCCCTTGAAATTCTAGAAATACCAATGAATTTTATTCATAATTTTTCATACTTTTTGAGGTTTTTTCTTTTTAACAGACAAAGACTAAAGCGCAAGTTAATTTTCTTCTTCTTAAAAAAAAACAAAACAAAACCAAACCAAACAAAAAACCCCCAGTATCAGAAGATATATTTAAAGAGCTTTCAGCTTTACCCAAACTTACCTCTTGCCAAACATCTGTAAGAGCAATAAGTCTTGCTTCCACCATATGGTGCTTAAGGTGTCTGTATGTCTGGACACAATCTGATAAATTAATTGCTCTGTGAATTAAGTTGGACTGTTAGTTTATCTGCAGAGATAACATTGCTGCCATCCTCCAGCAGCATACCATGTTTGATGCTTCATCTTTCTCCTGACACGTTGAAATTCTAACCTCCAGCTGGACAGTCCTGCAGGTGGTGCTGTGGGAAATGTTTGCAGTTCAGAGACAGGGCTGGAACACGAGTGGAGAAGGAACAGATTCATTCCTCTTCAGCTTTTTCCAGGACAGAAATAGAAAGGCAATTTCTTTCAGAAACTCCAAAGCACACTCTACTCACCTCTATGGAAAGCTCAGCCAAGGATCAACAAAGTATAAAAGGGATGCAAAGTGCCTTTTTCACCTGGTGGAGCTTTTAACCAACTTTTCTATCCTGTGAATGACTAATATTTGTATTTCAGCCACTGTAATTAGGCTTTAGCTTCTGGTAATAAGAACTCATGGGACAAGAAAAGCAATGGAAAAGAATAGCCTGAAAAAAAGTAAAGAGAGTAAAAATGTGTTCACAGAAAAATTAATGGATATTAACAGTAGAATTTTACTACCCAAAGGCGAAAGGAAGTTTTCTGCAAATGTAATGTAACATGTGACCTGGCTTTGAGTTTTTGCTTGTTTTGGGTCTGATTTTTTTTTTCTTTTTTGGAAAGTTTAAAGCTGTTTGCATCAATCTAAAACCATGTATCCCCTTTTTCTGAACTGATGGCCTTGATATTGTATTAGCAGCAAAATGGTGTTGTAGTTCACAAACCACAATGTTCAGAAAGATTTGCAGCAAACTTCAATGTTCAGCAAGATTAGGACTTGAGTATTTTTGGAAGGTTTTAATCTGCGGGAAATTTTTCAAATCTATACCAAAATTTCATAGGTTTAATATTGTTTAAAATTTTTATGATTATAATAGAGGGAAAACATTTTAAAAATCCATGCATGTGTACTTATATATGTGTGTAGAAATATGCTATCTTATACTATCCACTAGATGGACTCAGAAATAGTGTTCAGAATCCAAAGTCAGACTCCTGGTAGGGAGAAATATCTGATGTGAAGCAGTTGCTGGAGCCTGGCACAGAGCAGCAGAGCTGGGGAAAGGAGCTTCTGCACCTGCACCTTTTGTAAGGGCAAGGTCTGACTGTGATCTGCTCAGAGAGAGGTTCTGCTTGGCTCCCAGTGCTCTCTCCATGATGGTGTTGAAAAGACAGGATCATATCCAGCCAAAAATCTTGCAGATTTCTGAATATAGGAAACATTATATAAGTGCTTGAGGTAATTTGAATTAGATCTCTCATAGGTGCTCAGAGTGCATGTAAGGCTGCCATATGGCCATAACAGTGGGAAAAGCATGTGCTGAAACGTGCCAATAATTAGCTTTAGCAGACAATTGAATATTCCACTTCAAATGACAGGCTTATTCACAATCATTGTCTCCAATTACTTATTTCTTTTCCCAATCACGGGCTAAATTATTATTGCTCTTCGTGTTGGTTTGTTTCCTTATCATAACCAGCTGCTTTTCACTTTAGTTGCTGTATTTGCTAAATGATGCAATACTTTCTCAAGCCATAAAATGTGAACAGTGAGCAAAGGCAACAGCAGTACTCATTTCATTAAAATAATTATTTTCAAATCACCTGGAACATCCAGCTGTAGTTATGCCTACAGAAAGGGATGGAAATGACCTCCAGAGAACATGCTTTATGCTTCCAGCTAGCACAGGCTGTCAGAGTAGCACTGCATCATCTCCTTACTCTGTTCAGATATCAGAAACAAGCCAAGGGATAGTCAAAAGAGAAAATGCAAAAAGGCATCAGCAAAGCTTGGTGAGTAATACCCACTCTTATTCTACCTTTGTTCTATGCTGTGCAGGCTGCAGCAGTATTTTAGCAGCTGTAATGACACTTGGGCTTGACAAAAGTCCTGGGATCCTTGGCTACAAAACTGATTGCAGACTATACAATGACTCTATCTGATGCTTGATAAAATAGTCAATGAAGGCAGTGGGTAAGATGTCCCAGTAGTAACAAGACAATACATCTCAGAAAGCAGAAGTGCTTAGTCCTGTGAAAGTAAAGTAAACTTAATGGAAATAAATAATGCATGCTGCAAAGGAAAATAAACACGTGCTCCTACCACAGCCATTCAATCCCCAGAGTTGGCTTTAATAATAAATCACCCCAAATGCTCCAATACTTTCTGGGGAGAGGATTACACTTAATAGAGTTTATCTTTCAGATATCACTATAAGACCAAATTGATCTTCTTTTTTTTGCTTCCAATCTATAGTTGTTTATTGATGTATCTTTCCATAATTATTTTTGTGAGAAATACATGACTAAATTGATGGTGTAATATGTGCTATATGAGTGCAGATAGACAGACTGGTAGAGGCATAGAACTATGAGGAATTTCATGGGGTCACCTAGTCCAGTATGATAATATTTCCCCTATATCATCCCTGATGGATTTTCCATTCTTATTGCTATTAATGGCTATCCTTTCCTCAGAAACTGCCAAAGACAGCAACTTGGGACTTCCACAGGCAGTCTCTGACACTAGTTCATTATCTCTGCCATTGAGGGCTGATTTATTTTTTAATCATAAAACCCTTCCTGTGTCCTGTTTTCTGTATCCTGTATCTTATGCCTTTCATCTAATCAACACTCATTCTTTGCCCCTGTCTGCTGTGGATGTAAGGACTATTTCCTTCTTCATTCCAGTAGATTTCTGTGTCATTGAAAGTGTTACCATGTTCCCCCTTTTCCCCTCCTTTCCTCTATTCTAAACAACCCTGAATCGAATGATCATGACAGGTCTTGAGGAAGAAATCTTATATTTCAATCTAAGCCTAATATTACTAGATACATCAAGAGGATTTGAGAGGCCAACTTCATTAGATTTTGAAATGAAATTGGGATTCACTGTTCCTTGCAGCCATGGATGACTGATCACTCTCCACGTCAAATCAGCCTACTGCTACGGCCTTCTGTGGGATTTTTGCTGCAGTGATGATAAAACATAGTAAACTAAAGAAACAAAGGCATTTTGAAATACCACGAGAGAAAGCAAGGGGTTTGTGGAGAGATTGTGTGCTCTCTGTGGCCTTTCAGATGCGAAGAATCAGTAGTGAGAAGACATCTCTGTGAGGCAAGGTTGCTAACTGGGTAAGGAGGATCAAGGTCACAATGTTTTAGCTGGCTCAGCTGAAGGTGCAGGTTTGAGACAACAGGCTCTTTTGCAACTCATCCAGCCACACATTCCTGACATACCTCTGCAAATGGGTAAAATCAGTGTCTTGAGAAGGTGTTCAGTATTGCACGGTCTTGTGAGAGAAATCGTTTTTTCTCAGTACTTCCATGCTAATAAAGCTGATTTTGCCAGATATGCACTAATGATATCTAGCTTTAAACGTGTTTTGGGAGTTCTGATTCACGTTGCTAGGCCATTGCTGCTCCATCTTTCCAAGATCCAGTTTAAAAGTGATGAATAAAAACCCATCACTTGATGCAGAATGTTCACAGCTGCATCAGTCCCTTGGGTAGAGTCAGAGTAGTAACCTGTGCCATAGAGTTTCTTGTCTATGATAAGAAATTTTTGTGCTGTTCATCAAAATCACGAATCCATGGGTTAGCATCCTGCTGAAACTCTTGTGAAATAGAGAGACAGGCCAAATGCAACTATAATTTTTAATACCTTCCTCATTTATCTCATTGGTCCTTTTCTATTACTAGTGCTACTGATCTAGGGTTACCAACAGGCCATTTTCTCTTAATGAAATCTCCAAAACTAAGTAAGTTACATGATTGTATACCTGTATGATGCTACAGGCATTGGCACTGCTGGGAAACATAGGAATAATTAAAAATTCTGTGATAAAACTGCAAGAGAGGGCAACATTCTGAGTATAGCACTATTCCCAGCTGACACCTTCACTGTCTGATGCTTTCAAGTCTGCCCTTGAAGGCCAGGAAACCAGTGAGCACCAGGGAGTGCCAGTAGCTCTAGTTCATCGTCTTCATATGATTAAAGAAAACATCAGCTGTGACAATTTAGCAGCTGTAAGAAAACATGATCATATTTGCTTTCCTGGAATTTATGCAGCTTTAAAGAAATGTGGTAAGGGGATTTCTGCCCTACACCATTGCTGATGCAAACTGACTGGGCCCTGAGATATGCACATTATGATGAATTAATAATAAGAAGATAAACTGGCATTGCATTTTCTTAATTTTTAGCTCGTGTAGAAGTGGTTATAAAATATTCCTCCTTACTTTTGAAAAATCTAAAGGCATTTCCCTGGCCCAGCATTCTGCTACTCACTCTCAATTGTGCTTGGTTATATGTGTATCTTGTCATATATACAAGGATATTGGTTTTAGTCCTTCAGAACAGAAGAAATTCTAAAATTGATGCCTCTGAGTGAGCTGCTGTTGAATGCATTAAGCTGTTTTGTATGCTTGAATTGGTGCTTCACTCATTAGTCAATGCAGAGCACTGAAAACCCTTGTGTATAAACCATTCCAGTAGGAAAAAAAAAAAAAAAGAAGAAAAAAAAGCACACAAAACCCACAATCAATTGCTTGCTCTGCTTAGTTTGGTACAAGAAAGCTGTTAATAAATTCTTATTATTATGCTGAATGAGTTATTTCCTTTAGACATTAAAATAAAACTCAATGATGCAAATAAGGCAACTTATAAAATATTCACCTCATATACCCTGAAAATAATTGTCATGGCCTTAGAAATACCATGTGAATTCTGAAGGATTCCTATGAATTTCTTCTAGCTCAAGACTAGTCCTGTAAATTTCCAAAATCTAACCATCTGTAGTATAATCAGACATTGTTTGTGAAGGGTACTGGCTGAGCAAGCCATATCTAATTAAAAGAGATATTACTATTTATATTTTGCTGAATGCAAATTTTTGGGTGAATCTTCCTGAAGACTGATTAGAAGTTTGGCAAAATTTTCTGTGTAAAACCTGCGGAGTTTTAGAAAAGGACACAAAACCCAAGTATTCTTTGATGTGTAACGTGGGAAAAAAAACCTTATTATTTTAGTGCACTTGAAGAAAAGTGGATGCTTGAGTTAGTGACCTATGGAGTTATGAGTCAGTGGAGTTTCCAGAGGATGAGTCAATCCACTCAAGTGTCATTTTGCTGTCACTGACTGTATGGCAGACAAGGCTCTATTTCAGTCGTGTTTCTAAACTGAATAAAGCTGGATGTGTGAATATCCTGCTCAGACATTTGAAGTTGGACACAATTTATATTTACTCATGTTCTTTTGTGAATAGAGAAATAATATTTCTGTAATATTTAAGTGTATTTCTATAGATGTGTCTGAAAAGAGATGTGAGAAAGCCGTGGAGGAGCATTTAATTGCCTGCAATATTTAGTGTTTAAATTGCATAGCAGTGTCCATTGTCACAGTTTGCTCAGGCATTTTGCTCTGTCATGCAAACTGACAAAGCTGCTCATGTTTTCCCTTCAGTTTAAAAGGAAATTATTTTCTGGTGAGCTGATTAAGAATTAAGGGACTGTCCTTATTCATTTTTTGCCCTCTGTGTGCTGAATCTGTGATTTCTCTCTATAATTACTTCAGTCTGACAATCTTATTACAGTTTGACTGGGAACTGCTCTCAAATTGGACTGAAAGAGACCTTTTGACTGTACCAATAGAGGTAAGATTTAAGTAGAGGAGTCAGCCAACAGGCAAGGCTCCTTTTTCTTATATGACCAGGTAGTTTCTTGAATAAAAAGGTAGAGAAAAAGCTCCTATTTTCTCACTTTACTCCCTGCATAGTTTTCTTTAAAGAGTAGTTCCTTTCCACTAGCTATGGCACTTAGAGCTGTGTCATCTTTTAAAAAAGGATGTTTATGTTTTTATGCAAGACCTATTATCATTAATTTAAACAACAGAATATCTCATGTCTTTTAGACAGAGTACAGCTGCTCATTTCTGTTTCAGTCAATCAGGCAGAATAAAATCTTGTAAGCTGAAAGTAAGTATATTAGCAACTGTTTTGGGTGGTTTTTAATACTATTCAGGATACTGATTTTCACTAATATTCACTTACATATTCTTCAATTATTGTTTCAGGATGGACTAGATTAATCTGAGACAACTGAATAATATAATCCTTATTTTTTGAGATAGAAGTGTATAATGAACCATCTGTGGATTTTTATAGTACAAATGAAACCAAAATTTAAAATCCTTTAAATTCTCCAAGAAGCTGTGCATCTTTTTGCTTTTCAATTGCATATTGTTCCTCCTTGTTTCTGTTAGTTTTCACCTCTGATGTGATTGTCATGATGTCCCTCCTATTGCATAACAGTCTAATCAATGACTTCAGAGTAAGATCCAGCTGTGAGGGGTGGTCAGCACAGTACCATTTATTGGGGTATTGGGGAAGCTTGACTCATTTCTTTCTTCAAAATTTTAGGAGAATTTTGTTTGGTTTTTTTTGGTTTTTGTTTTATAGTGTGGTTTTTTTTTTTTTTTTTTTTTTTTGTTTTTTTTTTTTTGTTTTTTTTTTTAAACAGATACTTCATAAGTATTTCTACTTTGAGTTGTGAAAAAAATTGTAAAAATTTCCTTGGAGCAGTCCTACCCAACCTTAATAACTGTTTTTTTCTGGCATGAATTAGTCTGTCAGTCCCATGAGCTCTCTGCGATGATTCACTTCAGACTCCAGTGTAGCATTTTTTTAAACATCTGCATCACTACTTAATTAATTACTCATTGCACCTTAAAGCAAAATGGTAATGCCTGCAACAGAACCTCAGTATAGTAACAAAGTGAATGAATAAAACATGTTTGTGTCATGGGAAGTACAAGGAAATGCTGCTTCCTTCCACTCTCGGTGTGTCGGATATGCAATTATTGGATAATTAAGTTCAGCTTACATGACAGGTGAATGACATTCCCACACTGCTGTTCCAAGTTTGCTCCTCAAGCAGGCTAAATATGTTGTACAACAACATTTCAAGCAGAAGCAATGCAGAACAGCTACTATATTGTATTTTGTGGGCCAGAGTGGCTCCTGTGCCATTTTCTGCTACCGTGGGCAGGCAAAATGTACTTTTGATAACACATGTGTGAACTAAGAGACCCAGAAAGGCTGGGAAGTTCCTTAATTAATCACAGCAATGAATGAGTGTGGGGAACAGCAGTCATGATGGTTATGACTTCTGTCTTTTCTTTCTTTGTTTAAATGTGACTTCACCCATTTTTCAGATGACAAGGAGTCCCATACCACATTTGCAATTCCAAATGACTGACTCCTATGAATCATCTTTCAAGAGATGTGTAGGAAATCAATCTCGAGGGAAGGGAAAATATTCTTCTAATCAAATTGATGCAGCCTATTCCTCATTGCAGCCCTAAGAGTATTGAGAAGAGTTATTTTTGTTTGAAAATATAAAACCTGCAATTTAAGAAAAAGATTGCAGAGTCCTTGTGGCTGCATGGGAATTCACAAAGCTGTGGTATTTAACTCTTAAATTGCTTTTAACTCTGGGATAAGTCATGATAATGTTCTCATGATAAGTCAGCTAATGTTTACTATATGGAGGGGTACAGTAGAAGCTTTGCAGTAAAGGAAAAGCAGATTTCAACTCTGAATGTTTCTACTTATGAGCATTTCTAATGGAAGTTCAGGCAACTGAAAAGACGGGAACTACTTCATTCATTGCATAGCTGTGAACGAACTAGGCAGAGCTGCAACAAAATCACTATTTTTCATCATTGTGAAAATAAGCACCATTCACCAAAGCTGCAAATGGGGCAAAGCAGAGAGTGCTGTTTCAAAGCCCTTTGATTTAATCTGTTCTCAGTGGGTGTGGCTTTGTTTTAGCCATTCTATTGCAGAGGTTTGTCTGGGCACCATGGAACTCGGGCCAGAGTTTTGCCCTTCATTTCAGCCTGTAATGAAGAGCTCCTTCTGAGAATAGCAAGAAACACAAAAGATGAAATGTTTGGTCTAGATGTGGCCTCTGGTCCACACCTGTTACATGTAAAATGGGGATTTTTTTTTTTTTTATGCAGTGCCCCAGATTTTCCAGTCAGAAACTATGATGTGAGCTAAGGTAACTCCCAATGCCTTCAGATCAGAAAACAGGGTAAATGGGTAGTCAAATGTTTTCATTTAATCAGGAACAATTTGAAAGAGATACAGAATATTCTTTTAAAAAAATCAAGACAAAGTACACACCAATTCTACTTACAAAGTTTGGAGATAAAACACATAATTTTTTGAAGTCTCAAGGACCTGGTTATACTTCTGTTTCATTCTGGAACATGCAGCTGATGTTTTGATACAGGGAGGCTGATTGTGCTGGGATGATGTTTTATTGCTACTGTAGTCACTGAAAGTAAGAGGTGTGAAAAATCAAACTAAATAGTAACTATTTTTTTTTAATGAGTCTGAGTTCCTATTTTTCATTGTGTTAACATAAAATGACAACATAGGATTGACTGATAGAAAAATTTTAGGTGTTAGATTATCTTGGTATTTGTTCAGAAGATGTCACTAAGTTTGCCTGTTATTTCAAATTTATTAATTCAAACTTTTAGAAGAAATTTGTTACCAGTGTTTGACCAAAGGGAATTTTTTCTACAGTGGAACTTATTCCCACTCTTGCTATTTCTGTTGCCAACCTTTGTCCTTTATCTGTAGCCATCATGCCACCCAATAGCTGTGGAATCAACACATTCCATTAGTACGCACCTTGTGCCAGGGTCATACAGACCTTAAGATTTATTTTGCACTGAAATATTCATGGGCAAGAAATCACCCTTATACTAGATGGAAACTTATTCTGTGTTTGGAAATCTATTTTCATATATATATATATATGTAATGTAAAGACATATATGTAAATAATATATATATGCAACAGTTGCATTTTAGAAATTCTCTTTACATAAAATTATTATTACCATTACTGTGAAATCATTAGTAAAATATTGAAAAATACTGGCACTGACAGGCAGAAAAAAAATCCTCCAAAATTTTACTCTTTTCTGTCTGTGTTAATTCAGTTCACTTTCAAATTTTTATCTATTAATATTCCTATTAATTAAATACTTCCAGAACTATGAATTCATGCTTATTGTTCACACAGGTCATCTTCACCTTGAATAAGCAAAAAAATAAAATCTTTCATGAATTCATTACTGCTTATAGCATTGAACATAGCCCTTTCTTGATACTGAAGGAAAGCCAGGATAGTCTTCTCTGTTCATGGTTAACTTTTTGGTTTATTTTCAATGTACTGAATGCAGTAAATAAATATTTCTTTACAGCCCTTTTGGTATAATTCATATTTCTTAACAAAGGTAACTTTGTTTCTGAAAGTTGTCTGTCTGATGGGGTTGGAATTAAAAATGAATGCTTATGTCAGGGCTGTTTGAAAGATCTGAGAAACTGGTATGATGCAGCCTGATCTAAGGAACATCGTGCTCAATGAGGAAGGGAGATAATGAAAAATGCAGGATTAATGATCATCTATTTCTACATTTCACCAGTTAAAGCTCCAGTGTGTACCTGGATACACATGCATTATTCAGAAAAACTCTTCCAAGTATTTCATTGCCATTAGGATGATTTTGAAGACTGTGACAAATATTTCTCTTGAGTTTCTCCAGAAACTGGTTTACATTCGTTCTGTGTTTTCACAGGAAGTCAAAGGTGCTCAGCTTTAATTCAGGGCAACCAAAATTGTCCTTATTCTTAGATTTTTATAGTTTTCAAGTATTTTCTCAAGTGGAAAGCAATGTAGTATCCTGTAAGTTAGACAACATAAGTCTGCTGTATTTTGTTTTGGTGGGAGAATGCCATGGTGTCCTACCCAATCACGGAGAAGAAAAGGCCCAATCAAACATCACAGCTCCATAATATTCAAAAGCTCCTGTGGATGGTAAGTAGTCTCTTCTAAAGGCAAATTGAGAAGAGATGACCCTGGTCTTTGCTGTTAGTATATTCATTGCACTTTTCTGAGGCCATCACTGCCTTCTGTTCTGAAAGAAATTCTAGAGTCTTATTTTGAAGATTTGTGTTATGCACTGAAAAGTCTCACAATATATTTGAGCGTCATTTAGCACCTTGACTGGTCTACACAGAAAGGAAATTCTCAGCCATGGTGTGTAAAAACCCATATGTTGCATGTGACTATTGGTGGTTCCCTCCTCACCTGTTTTTATAATGTACTATATTCTCTGCAAAAAAGTGCCCAACTAGTTAAACTCAAGAAAATGCCCAGTATTTTAATAAGGAATTAGAGTGCCCAGTCCTAAGTCTGTCTGCTGTGTGTTAACAATCTAGTAGAAGTAAAATGAAATGCAGACAAATGGCAGGATCCAAATACTTTTTTTGGTTGATTTTCTGGAGAGTACAGCACTAATAAGCAGGTAGAGAAAAGCTGCCAGGGTGTACTTTGTGCAGCTGCCATCTGGTAGCTATAAAACACAGTTGTGGTGGTCAAGCAGGTGGTGATTAACCATGATTCAAAATGATGTTTCACAGCAGGCATCCCCAGCAGGGAAGGAAACGTGGCTTTCACAATATTCTGCTGGAATTCACACACTGGGGAGAGTGGGGTGACACAGGAGGGCTGTGGGCAGGAGGGACTGGGGGCACATGGGAGGTTCTCCCCCCTTGAAAATTGTCCTTGTCATTCCTTGAAAATTGTCTGGGTCATTCCTTGAAAATTGTCCTTGTCATTCCTTGAAAATTGTCCGGGTCATTCAACCCTCTGCTGGTGCTGCAGGGTTCTTCAAAGAGTTGGAGGAAGAAGGATAAGCTGCCTTATGTTTAATTTTCATTGGGATTTACACAGATGGTTCTAGAATGCTGAACATGTCATTCAACAAAATAATGAAGTGAGAAGCTTATTCTGCAGTGTCAGAATCAGTCACTGGAAAGTAACAGTCGTGCTGGATAGAGGTACAAGTCTTCTTCAAATTTTTCCATTTTGGAATCTGCAGGAGACCAAGTATGATTAAGAAAATAACAGGGGAAAAGAGTGATATCTATAAAAAATCAAAGATCTGTTAATATTGTGCCAATATTTTTATTTTGAAACAGTGAGTAAAAAAAAAGATGTAAGGATAAATATAGAATAGAATACAATTCTGCAGTCTCGAAAAGCAGGATTAGTGACCCTGCTTTTTGTGTTTTGTTTTGCACAACAGAGCTTGCTGATCATCCAATCTGATTGAAAGTGAATGTAGCATTTAGGATGGAGAGTATGGATATTATTAATTTTAATAATATTAAATTTTTTCAAGTTACAAACATACAGGTCAATATCCTCTCAGAAAAGGCGAAGTGTTAGTACCATCCTGCCCTGCAGATTCATTTAGCATTATGTGGAATTTTGGTTGTTTGTGTGAGAGAGCTATTAATACACAGTGAAGCAGACAAAGAACAGCAGAATGATCAGAGAAAAGAAAGAATATCATGCAAGAGAGTAAACAGGCTTGGCTTGTTTGGTTTAGCAAAACACAGATGGAAGGAGGGATATGATTGTACTTGATAAATATGTCAAGGGAAATACCAGGCTGGGAGCTATTTAATCTGAGACTGTGTTTGCACACAGAAAATTTTTATAAAGCTGGCTATAAGCATATTTAGGATTGAAGTTGTAAAAAGTTTTTAAATGCGAGATACACCAGTTGTGAAGGACAAGAAGCAGAGTGACAACTGAAATACAGAAAATTCCATTTAAAAATAGGAAAAAAGATTATTGTCTGGGCAGGTGAAAAGCATTCCACTCCAGCCTCTGGTGGAGTATGACTGGATAGTTGCATGTGTATTCACCAAAGGAATTCAAGTGTACTCAGAAACAGATCACAGGCTTTGAGTATTTTTCAAGTGGTTGCCTTGGTTCAAGACAAGGCAGAACATTTCCAAATACACATTTCCCATCTATGTCAAACAGACACATGATACTGAAATCAGTTGTCTTATCTCTAAAGACTGTCCAGAACACATAGTATTGTGTTTTGTTTTTTCGTGGATTTTGACTTATAAAAATCCTAAAAATCCTCTTTGTTTTTTTTGTTTTTTTTTAATTTAGTAACATAAAATAAAAAAAAATGTTTTCTGAAAGACTAGGTTTTGGGGTTTTTTTTGGACTATTGCTTTTTAAAACTACAGATTGCTAACCTCCATTTTATGGAAAGGATCTGAGCAAGGAATCTTCTCATCTTGTTCTGTTATTTCCTTTCCAGAGGTAGCATTGTAGACACTAAAACAAAGAAAAAGAAATCCCTAGGATGCTCTTTCTGAAGAAGATCAAGGCTTATCTTACAAAAACTGAGGCTGTTGAAAATGAACTAATTTTGTCAATCCATCTAAATTTTACAAAATTTTCCTTCTAATATATTAGGAAGAAAATGGTGCTGTTCATTCATTGATACACATGAACAGATGAAGAGTACATGTATCTGTATGTGTTTATATACATATATATATATATATAAGCAAACTATGTATAAGAAGTAATTCTTAAAGATGGAAATATCTTCTTTCTTCATGACAAGGATATTTTTTATTATTCCAAAAGAATAATAAAGCCATCCTTGTGACTTAGAGTCACAGAGCACCACATCACACAGCACACTGAGCCTGTGTTTCAGAGAATTTTATCAATGCTCCAGACTCTTGTGTGGTCAGGCAGATCAAGTGGATTGTACATTCACATTTTTGCCCAGGGCAGAAAACAATCCTGGTGCAAAAAGGAAGAAATGCATGTGAGAAAGCTGGCAAGGATGCCATACATAGGTTTTTCTTTTCATTTTTTTCCTCCTGCTATTGACATCTTCTGTTTGAGGACTACAACCCTGAGAATGTTTGCCACAAATCCTACTGATCATGTTTTCCTCCCCAGCAGTAGATACTCATAACTTAATTTCTTCTGCTCTGGCTAAGTTAGGTATCATTTTTTCCTATAAAACACAGCTTATTTTATTTCTAGTTATCTAAACTGGGCTGTGCAGTGTGGAGTGAACCACTGATCTACTCCCACCTCCTTTTCCCTGTACAGCAGTAATTTTTCAGTTCATTCAGCTTGTGTTTTTTGGGCATAGTCAAAGGTTCAGTATTTGCTTCTCTATAAGCTTGCTACAAGGTAGATGATATGAAGGCAAAGTTAGATTTTCTTCCAAAGGACCAAGACTTAAAACAAAAGTTTTATTTTAATGAATAATCTTGATGACTTCAGTATAAGAGTTTCGGAGAAAACTTCTGCAGAATCAGATCCGGGGTTTTTTGGTGGTGGGGATATTTTTGTTGTTTGTGGGGGTTTTGGAGTTTTTTTTTTTGTTGTTCTGGAGGTACTTCACTTGTGAGGATCTGACCACACTGTTAATTTACAAAGGGTTTTATCTTTTATATTATGCTTTTTGCCATGCTCGCTGAATTAAGAAACCCTTTGTAGCAGCTCTGCATTCTAATTTATGATTTAGATAGGCTCTATTTATTGCTCAGTTTACTTCATTCTAGGTCAACAGCTTTAATTAGAGTATTTTTAGCAGATCATGAAATACAAGTGCACACAGACGTGGAAATGCATTAACCAGTCCAATCCCAGCACTCTGTGCTACATCTCTTTGTTCCTCTATAAGCAGAAACAGTTGCTTTTTGTAGACATCACTGAGTATTTGTCATCTTTTCTTGCCCTCACTGTTTCTCCCCGTCATAGTTTTGGTTTTATTCCACTTTTATTTCCCCTGTAAAGGCATATTTCTTACTAGTAAAACTTAAAGAAAAGTAGTCTTCAATCATGTTTCTACTCCAAAATTTGTAACTATAATAGAAAGCTATACTGAATAAAAGGTCTTTTCTAAAATATTATATTCCTTAAATGTTTACTATGGACTAGAGCTGAATTAAGGTGTTTCTATTTCAAAGTCAAATATTAGGGTGGGATGTGGGAATTACAATTTTGGCATGAAAAAGTAGAACAATTGGATTTGATTTACTAACATGCGATGGAGATTTTTTTGTTACTTGACTTTACCACTTGAGACATGTTTAGAAGGTCATATGCATAGGCTGAGGGAAAAAAAATCATTTCAGTTTGGTAAGAGGGATTGTGATCCTTGAATAAACCTTGGGTTGGAGAGTGACATTTTTTTTTATACAAATGCATCCATGATTATTTTTCAAGGGGAGGCCATTGTCTGCTAGACCAAGGCTCTGATAAATCTTCAGTGCCTCTGCTGATAGTGTCTCAGGCAGGGCTATCTTTAACAAAATTCAGGCTGTTAGAATGCTGGAAGGAGTCAGGAGTTACCATGCACAGCCCAGATTTTTCTGGTACTCGGATCTTGTTGCACCCATGCTCTGCCACCCATTGATCCCATCAAGTCATGTGGCAAAGCAGAATTGTGGTTCCCATACTGATGATCTGGGAGCTGCTGCACAGGTAATGTTTTGTACCAGGCTGGAATCAGTTTGACAGTGGCTTAGGAGAAGGTTAAGTGGAGGACAAATTACCACTGGTCTCCAGCAGCAGTTAACACTGATCTTTATAGCACCTTTATAGCATCTTTATAGCAAAATAATATACATTCTGGCACTGCACTTGATAGATTCTGCATGACAAGTGATAAAAGTTATGAATTACTTCTATCAGGCTTCATTTTTCCCTGCTTTTTAGTTAATATTACAAAGCCTGATGTAATTACCCATTTGGCAGCTCTCCTTGTCAGTCATCTGCTGATTCATAAGCCAGTCAAACAATATATTACACACCAGATCATCTGTGAGGACTTTGCTGGCACAGGCTTGGCACTGGATCTGGTTTTCAAGGGTATTTCAGCAGAATCAGAGCTATCCACAGGGTTCCTGTGCCAGTCCTGTCTCCTTGCTGTACACAGAGCTGCAGGATTTTAGGCTGCAGCTCTCCTGCTGCCCAAAATGACTTGTGTGCCTTTCCTTTCCAGGGGACAGACAGCTGTGCTGCTTTAGGCACAGGTTTGTCATGTCAGGAAATATGGCAGGTGCAGCCTTTGTGGCTGTTTTGGGGGATATCTAAAGGCAATGTGGAAACCTGCTGCTTCAGCTTGGAAGACATTTAGTTGCCTTTGTTTCCCATGGCTTGATAGCCATTACATATTTGGAGGCCTGCTTGCCTGCAAATACCAGCAGAAATGTAAAAATTACAACCGCATCAGGGTTTTTTCCAGAAGTTTTTTTTCCCATATTTTTACTACTAAGAAAAAGCTAGAAAAATTTGCTGAGCACCAATTATTGGCACACTGAAGTTCCCTCCTCAACATCTTTTTCTCCTTCCCCTGCTGCAGCTCTTCTCTTTGTGCTGCTCTGGGAGTGTCTGCCACAGCTCAGCCTTGCTCTGTGTGTTTTGTCCTTCCAGTTTAAACTATGTCCAGATAAACGAGGGACACTGCTGAGGCCTAGAACTAGGCTAAAAAGGTTTCTTTTTTCCCCACATCATTATGAGGATTGTTCCCTTTTACCTTTAAACAGATCTAACTTCAAGGTATGTGGAAAATATAAACTAATTTATTCATTCGTAGGAGTACAGCTTTACAAATGATATTTTAAAATATAATTTATTAGCTGACCATTTTACTAGTTGGGTAGGATTGAGAGTGTTAAGCAGTTACTAATCTTAGATTAATGTTTAAATATATGATCTCTTTTTGAAAAATTATTTTTCGGGATTCTTGGTTATTTTCATGGTTATTTTTTTGTCAATAAAACAATAAAAATCTCATATATATATATATATATATATATGTACACACAGAGATGTAGGAATAAAAACTAGAATGACTTTGACTGGGGGAAGGAGAAGTGCTTGTCCAGTAGTTACACACAACTTACTCTGAAATCAGGAAAATTCTAAGTATAATTTTCCATATTTTATTAGTTATTAGCTCAATTTTCCTTAGAAGTCATGGACACTGAAGAAAGAAATGCCAGAATCTTGCAGATAAAGGTGTTTTTTCATTAATTCTAGACAGAAAATGTTGAAAATCTTTGTAGGATAAAATTTATTTGTTTTTTTCTCTTTTTTTTTATAATCAAAGGTCAGAAAACAAAATGGCTAGGTTTCAAATTATTATTACTATTACTACTACTACTACTACTACTACCACTAATAATAGTAATAACAATTTACAGGCCAAATAGCATCTGAAACCTGCAGGTCATATCTTTGTAGAAAAAGGACAGCCCTCAGGACATCATGCAAGCCATGTGACAGAGGTTATTTTAGCAAAATATATTAAAACAGTAAGTATTTTGGGGATTTACCTCTGTACTGTAGCAGCAGTTGTTAATTCTACACTGTATCTGAAAACAAAGCATCTCTTGAAAACCAAGGCCATTTCTTAAGAGGATGCTGAAAACTGTTCATCTCTTTATGATACTGTTTATATCAGTATCATAAGGGTACTGATAATTATTTTTATGTAATAATTTAAGTATATAGAACTTTAAGAGCTAATTTAGATCAAAGTTGCCAAGGTTAGCACTCTGTTGATATGAATGAGGAAATTCAAGTTCATGTTGAGTCCTCCAGATAAGACAGGACTAATGGGCTGCAAATACAAAGGTTGCAGAATGATGAAGGGCTGGATGGACTATCTTAAAATCTCAGCAGTTGGGTTTTTCTGCCACATGCCCATCAGAAAATTTTTTTACAGAATATCTGGGCTGTATCACACTTTTTTTTTTTTTAATTCTGGTGGAGTAACTGACAGGGGATTAAGATTTTCTTCCCACTGGAAAATTCTCCATTACTGCAACAGGTCATAATTAAGTCAAAATGGCATTCTTATTCTCTCTCCAGGAAGGAACTGATACCTTGACTCCTGTGCTCACTTCTTGCCCAAGTGAACAGTGTCCATAAGCTGCTCCAAACCAGGCCCTTATGGATCTGGCCATTGATGAATTCTGGTCTCTGTGGTGTTGGAGTTGTTTCCTATGGCCTGAAATTTCAATAAATTCAGTTTACATATCAATGGAAGAATTGGGTGCTGTGAAATTGTGCAAAATAGTGGCAGTAGCAATAGAACATGTGCTTGCATCCCAGAGTTATAACCGAGACAGTGAATCAAACTCTTATATATGTGAGCAAGAACAGAGCAGTCAGTGTGATCCTCTCTCTGAATGTGAAATAAGTAAGAAATATGTGTTAAAGTTTTCCCCTCATTGATGTCAAAAGAAAGGGGAAGTATCATCAAAGTTCCAAAGACATAGTTCCTGTCATTGCAGGCCTGAACACTGTAATCTATATATTTCTTTCCCACATAAATATTAAGAAATGTGTCTCATAGCAGATGATCATGACCCAAACATTAGAAATCCATATTAGAAATGAGTTGCACATGTCTAGCAAAGAGGCTTACTAACATCTGGAACACCTTTGCTCGTGACTACTTCTTAGATTACCAGTTACTTCCAATATTGAAACTAATTTAAATCCACCTTTGATTGAAATCCTTGATTTTTTCATGCCTCCCTGCATGTGAAAATCATTGGTTTATTGTTGATGCATAAAAAAAGACGTCCTTTCCATCAAACCAGATTCTGCAAAATTTATGACAAGAAATAGCATTTCATATCTGCACCTCTTCTGCTTTTAAAAATAATAAATCTGATTCCAAACACGTTAATGCTAAATTCTTTGCCTAATCCCAGTATGCAATATCTTAGAAGGAGTGAAATTTTAAATGCAGAAAGTAGGTTTGCCACATGGGAAAATGGAACCTGCTTTTAAACTGACGAGTTCGGTCCGATGTGGTTAGGGAAAGGCCGCCCCGCTGTAGAATGCTCTCATTCATTTTAGCATCACTATTTCATCTTACCCTCAGCAGGCTTTTCAATTCAGCTACAATATCTGTCATAAGTTGAACTTTAAGTCTGTAGCTAGGCTTTACCTCATAGAATATGTTCCTGCCCACTTCTGCGCTGCTTTGGTCTCATACCTTTAATTGATGGTCTTGTTTTCACTTTGCCATTTCACTATTTGCTAATTAGAATTCTTCTTACCTAGGGGGCTATTTTTTGCTTTATTGATACTCCACTCTCAGCAAAGCTCAGCTGAAAAGAAGTATTTTCTTCTTTGCCAATGCCCAGTAATTTACTTATTTCCTTTCTGAGTTTTTGGGGTGTTTTTCACATATAAAGAAATATGTGCCTTTGTCTTTTCTGCCTCTTGTAAATCATTGATGAACTCATCAGAGGAGTGGGGGCACTTTATGATCACAAAGCTAAGCTTGTTACTTTGTGGTTGCTTTTTCTCATGTTCTCTGACAAACCAAGACTTTTTTCATTGAGATCTGTTCTTGTGAATCCTATTTCAGGATTAAATTTGTTATGCTGTATTTGGATATTCCTGGAAAGTACTTCATGATACATTTTAGAATCTACTGTCAAAATGCAAACACATTATTTTTATGCATTCTGCAGCATTAGACACCAAATGTGGCAAAGCCATTTCTAACAGACTTGAATTCAAGAGGCATCTGCTTTTTGCTTTTTTGGCACGAACATTACTTTTAGATACCAAAGGAAAAGAAAACGAAAAAAAGAAAAAAAAGGAGCTGGTGGTAGATTCCAAAGAAAGGTTAAGTAATGGGTTCTGATTAAGTCTTGGAAGTTTTGCTTCACATTTGTATTTGCTGTCATCAACTCATTAACTGTTACACTAACATTAGCAATACATTCCAGTGTGGCTTGAAGAAAGGTGAGCTATCTTCTTTGCCATTATCCTCAATTTCCATGCACAAGCAAGAGTGTTACTGAATCAAAACCTGTTTGTGCAAGCTTCCTTATTATTTTCTCCTTCTTGGGACAGCATTATTACCTATATTTCTAGTGCACATGGCCTGCTGATATTCCTCACAAGAAACTCACTTTTCATGCAATGGTCTTGGGCATCAATAGGAGATAAAGTGTTTATTTCAATGGACTTTGCATTAGGTCCTACTTGCCCTAAAACTGTATTGTCTCTGTTTTCATTTTGTTTAATCTCTATAACGAAGGAAAAAAGAGATAATTTTCAATACTGATGTTTTTATTAAAAGACATGCTCCACACTTTATCCTGCTTTGCACAGCTTCTGCTGCTATATTCCATTTTGTTTTCTTCTTACTCATTGGAGTTCTGTGGGTGTGAATAAGGAATCTGGTACTCATGACTTGCTTGGAGATAGGTGAGTTCTTGTAGGTGAAGTGGAGAAGTGGTGCCAGCCATTGTGGCACTAGAGGCCAGCTTCTGACAATTTGTCCAGCAAGGTCAAACTTTACTTTGAAAGTAAATACACATTTATAAGCCTCAAGAGGGAAATTCCTGGGCAAAATTATTCCACAGATCCTACTGACATTCTATTTGTCCTGTAGAGTGCTTCCCTTTCTAGATCTGTATGTGTGTCCTGTGTTTCACCACCAAGGCAAACATTTTAAAACCAGATTTGTAACAGTCTCCAGAACACTGTCTAGATTCTCCATAGAATAAATTTGCACGTTGTCTTCCAGGCAATATTTTTTTTCTGCTCTCTGTAAAAATATTTGAACAGGTGCTTCCTTCTTTTTCCACCACATCTCTTCAAGGCAGTTATTGTTTGTTTCTCCTGCCCCTGATTTGCATTTCTTTTTGGAGATTTACCAAACAAATGCAGTACAATCTAGCATCAATAGTTCCCTAGTTCTCCCTTCTTTCAGTTGTTTTTCCATTGGAAGGACATGATGGCTGGTTTCCTAATTCATCTCATTTCCCATCATTAATTAAATAACCTAGACTATATGCCTAATTTTTAAAATTAAATGTTAGAAAGTTTAAATATTGCTTTCTCCCTTGCATCTCTAAGATGCCCCAGAGATGGGCAACATTTTTGCTGATTCAACACCTAGGATGGTTTTGTATGACCCAATTTCTTTCCCTTTGGAATCTATTAGGACTTTGCTGATGAGTTCAGACATGGAAGTGTTTTTTCAAAAAGCACATGAGAAGAATGAGGAGGAGAAGGAGGAGAAGGAGGAGGAGGAGGAGGGAATGGTACTTCACTGAACATGTTGTACAGCCCCTGGTGCTGCAGCCCAGGTCTGGAGGAGCCCTTACAGGTGGGTGGGTGGCTCCCAGGGCTGTCCCCTGCAGAGCTGCTGTATGCACTGGTGAGAACATTTGAATTTTAAAGGTGTCAGGGGGAGGACTAAGGCATGGGAATTATTCCATAAATCAACTCCTAGAATCCTGTTACAGACCACAGAGTTACTGACTTAGCAGTTTTATCTAAACCATTGATTCTTGAGAGCTTTAAGGATAATTTGCTTAAATCAAGGTTACCTTAATTATGGAAACTTGATTAATTGCTGCAGTATTTCAGCTTTCTTGAAACATATTAATCCTAATAGAGGCACCTAAGTACCAAAGTCTTGACAAATACCTAGTGTTGTGTATACAGCACATAATTTATGATATTGTTGTAGCTGTTACATTCAAACACACATTGTTTCCACCAAGTGTTACTGCACCATTTTATATAGCTGTTTGTGACTGGCCTAGAAATGTTTATAACATATGAAATATAACACAATCAGATACTCAGGAAGATGTTGTGCACTGCTTGCAGAAGTGAAGCACAAAATGAGCAAGAAAGAGCTAAAGTTGACTTTGATTGGAATGTAGGCGAGTAGTGTAGATCTGCTCTCCATGTAGTTTAAACAAAGTGGAAAAGCAATTTATAACTAAATACAGTACTGTGTGTACTTATCTGAAATTGCAAAATAGAGCTGCTGGGTTCTGAAGTTCAGATGAAATTGTACAGTGTTCTTTGTCTCCTACTCATTTCACTTAATCTCCTCTCAAGGGACCAGGTGGCTCAGGTCCTTAACAATGAGATCTGACACTTTTCCAGTTTTTTGTGTTTTTTTTTTTTCTTTTTGGTGACACATTGAAAGCATTCTAAAACTGTGCTTTAGTTCTGGATTGCCAGTTAAAAGAAGAAACTGTTAAGCAAGTAAATCCTTTATAAATATTCAGTATTAATATTTTCCTTCTCTCTCTTAAATTTGCTACCAGTGGTAAAACTGGCAGGTTAATATTCCCCCTGAAAGTCTGTCACACTGCTTCTGTCATAAATGACATCACATTTCAGTGAGATGGTTGCCTTCAGCATTAGATTCAGAAATGTCTGTTCTAGCTGCCAGCTTGAGCAAACAAATTTAATCGTTTTTTGTTGACAAGTCTTTCCTAGCTTGTTAACTTTTTGATTGTTCAGCTGAACATAATGGGCATCAGTTTTCATAGCTGCTCACCATTTTACTGGTTTGAAAGATAGAAACATTTGGGTTTTCAGCAGGGGCTGAAAACAAAGCAGACAAAAACAAAGCTTAAAAAGGGTGGGTGCATGAGCAATAATAAGTACATGCACCCACTTAGAGCAAATAGCTTTATAGGGTGAATTTATGAAAGTGCACAGGTTTACAGATGAAAAGCAGGAGACTAATGGACTTCAGATGCTCAGGCACATTTATCAGTCCCACTAAGCACCTCTTGAATCTTATAGCATCTAAATACCATTTAAAATATAGCCTTGAGCAATACTGTGCTCCTTTGATCCCTGGAATAAGCAGGGAGAGCCTGAAGGCAGTTCTGTATCGCTGGGATTATTGGAGGTCCCAGTGATTTGTAAGGATCCATGACTCTGCTCCTCCTTTACACACCCTCCAGAGCTTGGGTGGCTGGTGGAGAGGGTGCTGCCTTTGTGCTGTGGAGAGCCTCACTGCAGAGTGCCAGCTCAAGGGTCCTCAGGGTTGCTTGAAGATGCTCCTCCTACAATAGAGATGAAATTTCAAGACAAAATTCCGCTCACGGATGCTTAACACTGAGAAAGTAGCAAGAAGAGGCATGATGTGTGGTTATATAATCTTTATATTTGTAAAAACATACTGGTTTTACAAGGAATTATGGTTTTATGATGATATAGGCTCAGGATTAGTATTGCCAGTGTCTAAACTTTGTGCTATAAAAATATCATGCAGTTACCATGTTTGGGGATTGCATGGAAGAATAGCTGTCCCTCTCTTTTCAGTTTATTATATGACTCAATAACTGGGTTCACTAGTAAAGCTAGACTGCAATTAAGACTATGAAGGGTTTCCATCTAGTCAGGCATTTTTAAAAAATAATTGGGAGTATGGAAAGCTGTCCTGAAATCAATGACCTGCATCCTCTGAGATATAAGAAATAGCAAGTGAATGGAAAGACATTGCTAGGCTTTATTTGGAACTTACTTTTCTTCCTTCTTCATGTCCATGTTTTTGTGAGATCCTGGCAGTCAGATAGAGATCCTTGGAGAAAAGGGAATCTGTCCCTTGCTAAGAACAAAGTTCCAGGCAGTCTCCTAATGTGGGATTACAATGTTCTGCTTGGATTCCATTTGTCATGTAAGTGCTCTGCTAAGAAATCAGCAGTGCCTACATTTAATTTAAGCACATATATAAATATTTATTTTAATATAGGTACAATAATGTTCACATGGAGTGTGCAGAAATGAAACTTATAGATCAGTGCTTTAAAGGTAATACAGAATTTAATAAAATAGAGAGGGTAGTTGTTTAACCAAAAAGATTCTTTCAAATTTAATTTAGATATTTTGAATTATATTTTAAATTAAATTTTAGAGACTGAGTCTTTGACTTAAATAATGCTTAATCATCTTGAATATTGAGTCTTAAGTATTGGATATACAATTCATGGCACCACACAGAAGTTAAATCTGTGCCATACTCTTTTTATAGATATCCCAACTATAGCAAAATCACACATGATTACCTGAATGATGGAGTACATGGCAAATTTTGGATTCCTTCTATCTAATCAGGAATTACACTGTACAGGGCAAACAACCAAATGTTTCAGCTCTCTAAAGATGATAAGGTACATTCTTTCACTACACACAAATATGTGGGTGTGAATGACAGGCTCCTACCATCAGGAGTCTTCAAAAAGTCTGTGTATTATGGTATGTGGGAGGTATTTTTTGTGATGATAGTAGTTCTTGCTACATAAATGCCCGTGAACATTTCAAGACAAAGAAAAATAATCATTCTTTCTGTGTGCTTTGGGATAAAGTTGCAAGTGCTATGTTAGCCTGAAATGTTAGGCGTCTTCCATGTGAGGAATGCTTTCTCCAAATAGATGTTTCAGCAGTTCCTGTTCCCTACACAGCTGGGGCTTCTGTCATCCTTTGAGCTTTTTGGTTTCCTCCTTCATTTAGGATTTCACATTATGCTTATCCCTGCAGGCTCTTTCTTCTGAGTCCCTTTGACTGTCCCCAGGCTGTCTGCCACCTGTGGTTGCAGCTCTTTAAGAGCCAACCCTTCAGTTAAAGGGGTTGTGTTTGTAAGAGAAATGTTCCCCGTATCTAGACCAATGTATGAGGAGTTGAAATCTGCCTTTGCTCAATGCCTGTGGGTTCCAGAGTTCCTGTGTCTGGCAGGCAGAATGGTGGAGTGTGAATTTCCAGCACGGAACCTGACCCTAACTAACCCCTGGCATGAATATGCATCCCACTGAAAGCAAGATAGCTTGTCCCATTTTCTGTCAGTGCTCCCTACCACAGTAGCAGTCTCAATCCCACTGTGAAACACTGTGCAGCCCCTTCTCTGCTCAGGCAAGCTTGAAAATATCCTTTTTAGCAAAAACTCTGAAGACAACTGAACGCTGGAGGACTCATCCTCCAGGACATAAATGCTCACAAGCCAAGGGGAGGGAGCAACTTGGGAGTCCTGGACAGCAATCCTTTCCAACAGGCTGAGATATTTTATTTATGAAGAATAGTAGTCATGTGTGTGTGGCAGTTCAAGCATTTACTAATCTGCTTAGTTCAAGTGCTAGGACATTTGAACAACTTGCCATGCCACTCATTCCCCAATGAACCATAAAGTTATAGAAGGAAAGAAGGAAACTCTGAGCAAAAAAAAAATTATGCTCAGGACCTTAGGTTTCCCAGAGCTCAGTGTTAGGTCTGAGCCCTTCAGAAACTGCAAATGGCCACAGGAAGGACACATCATGTAAATGAATAATCAGTATAAAATATGATGATATTTCTCAAAATAGTGTCACCAAGATTATACCTCTATACTGCTGCATAGTTATGTCTAGATTTCCAATCAGTAGTATACACAAGACGCCTAAAATGTTAGGATATAGAATAATTAAGATCCATTTTCTCCCTTCCAGACCTCAGATTTTAGAAAGCCTTGACAGTGGTAGTCTTTTAAAATATAATAATTCATAATATCAGCATGGAATCTGGCTAAATTTAAGTCCTAGAAGGAGTTTACTATGACTGTGTGAGATCTAAATTTGTACTGAATAAAATAAGGGGCTTTCAGAAAGTTTAATTTTGAAATGGCAATTTAATCAAAACCACTTTAATCTTCTCCCATAAAAAAGAATTTTGAACTTGCCTTCAAAGCAAGAACTAGCCATACATCCAGTGCATCATCCTGCAGAACAAAATCTTAATGCTTGCCTGTAAAAGCCAATTTTGAAACCATTGTATCCATATCCACTAGCACAGTCAGGGAAGGGAAGGATTTCCCTGTGCCTGTATAACTGGTGTTGGCTTAATTAAAGAAGTCATCATTTCCAGCCCACTCTATACTCTCTACACAATGTTTTTACTGTACTAAAATGTGAACATTTTTCTCACATACTATCTAGGACAAAAAGAATGACATTTAACACTCAGACTGTGGATAGCCTAAACCTATCAAGGTAAAACAAGTCTGTTCATGTTGAGTTTTCTTAGTGCTGTAGGAGTAGCAAATAATCTATTTGCCTACTCTACTGTAAGCTGACAGATTCATCAGGTTTGAAAATGTTTCTGCACCTGATGAACTGGTTTTACACTGTGCTATCACTAATCAATGCTCCAGTATCTTATTTTTATAGATGTTTTTCTGTAAACCAAGGAGTTTTCTGAGCAGTCCAAGTAAGTTGGGGCTGGGTATGGAAAAGGGGCAGATGATGACAGAATTGCCCAGTAAAATAACATGGTAAGAAATTTTATCCTTCATCACATGTAAGAGTTAAAACTGGTAGATGAAGCCTTGTCTTTCAACTAATTCAGTGCCACCCTAAAAACAGTTTATGAATTTGCTTT
The DNA here is from genome assembly GCF_023055355.1 of Agelaius tricolor. Lineage (NCBI taxonomy): Eukaryota > Metazoa > Chordata > Aves > Passeriformes > Icteridae > Agelaius > Agelaius tricolor. Next base: position 10,989,730 of record NW_027269261.1, read on the forward strand.
ATTCAGTGTTGAGGACTAATATTCTTGCTGCTCTCAGAATTTAAAAGTGTAGGTCTGTTGGGATTGCAGCCAGTAAATGCTGATTCCCCATAACTGAGAACTTTCAAATCATTTTTTTATGTAAAAGATAAAATTGCCACCTTCAGTAAAGACCTCTGTCACTTTTCCCATTGACTCTTTTCCCTTTCTGTATTTTAATACCATCAGATCCCAGGAAACTTGCACTTTAAAAAGTAACACCTAAAAAGAAAAGTAACACACTGATTCCCTGAGTTGCTGCTGCTACGCTGTCAGATAAAAAATAAAGCACAATAAGAGGAAAATTATCACTTTGACAATTTTATGACTGTTAAAAGAAAGAAGAAAAAACCCCACAACATGACAACAAAGCCCCTTCTGAATCTCTTGCTTTGAATGGAATTTCATCAGTTTGCCAGAAAGGGAAAGGACTCAACTTTAGAATCAGGTGCTGCCGCTCACTCTTAGTCAGCACCTTCCCAAAGTCATCTTCTTATCCTTAAGCCAGATTTCTAAGGTATCTGGGCACTTCAGCTGCTGAATTCTGGTTGTCAGTCATTTGGCTACAGACTTGTGAGTAGTTACTTAATGATCAATTTTTTCTGGATGTACTGTGAAGCTGTGCTTCAGTGCTAATGTGATACTTGCTCCTAAGCTCTGCCTTGGTGATGGGAGCTGATGAATCTCAGAAGGCATCATGGGTTATTCTGCCTTTATAAATCTTTGTATAATGGCAAAACAGTGAAAACTGGATCAAATATCTAGTCTATTATCTGAAATAAAAGATTATATTTTGTTTATTTTACCACTAAATTTTGCTAGATTAAAAGCTATTCTGGGAAAAGTACCCATTTTTCTGTCTGGAGACATCAACTGATAAAAACCAGAGCTTTCCCTTGAATTTTGTTCCAGTAGTTCACACCCTTCATTCTTACAATCTGAAAAACCAGGTCAGTTTGTATTTTCATTGATCTTTCAGACAATTTCTGCAGTTGGTAGTGTCCTAATTTTCCTTCCTGAACAAAGTCCATGGGAAAATCCTCAGAGAATGACAGTTCCAGCTCACCAAACTCCAAAAGGGTCACACTAAGTTTTCATAGGAGGTCTTTTGTGACACATGAGAGACTTCCCTCCTTGGCATCCTTGGTCTAGAAGGGTCAATCCTGTTCTGCCCAAGTGTACTGATACTTCCTCATCCTTTTATTGCCACAGAGCACATAAACCCTGCAGTTAAAATCTGGGACTTTCTTAAATCAGTGTAGGAGAAGGTTTCCTTAGTGAGACTATATTTATTTACAGGTTTGCATTGTAAAAGTGGTCATTTCATCAGCATTTTGATTTGGGCTTGCTTTTTTTTCTAAGGTAAAGTTTGAATGACTTTGGTTCCTTTTTTTGTAAATTTTCTTTTTCTTGCCCCTGTTTATTCGTGAAGATCACCAGTGATTTTTGAAAAATCTCAAGGTGATAAATGCAAGAGGTTTTTTTTTCATACTGAAAGGCAAGATCATTGCCCACCTACCACATAAAGAGAAGCAGAGCACATAAAGATTAGTAAGGAGATTTTGTCTCAGGCAGCTTTGACCCCACTTACTGTTACAATTCTATCAAAGCAGAAATGAGATTGTCATAATTCTTTAACTTAAAAACTTCAGGAATAAAAAAAGACATTTGTAGGCACTGTGTCCCACTGTAAATAACTTAGCAAGATTGCATGAGTTCAAGATAATAACTACAAGCATTAGGATTTATAGAGCAAATTCAGTCTGCTCTGTTTCCTGAGATGGGTGATAGCTTTATGAAGTAAAAAATGACACTTTTACAACAGAAAATTAAATAGTTAATTAAGCCTGTTAGTTCATTATTTCATCTTGAAACTGATCTCATGCAGATGTAAATCTTCATAGCAGTGCAGTGTAAGGAATTGTGGTCACTATCAAAGACCCTGCCCATGTGTCAGAATGAAAGCACATGATAAAGTGAAGGAATGAGTTACCTTTCAGACAAATCAAGTTTTGGAATTGTTTCTTTCCAAAAGAAGTGGTTATAATGGCAAAAATTTCCAGAAAAGAAAGTTCCTATTTTCCTCTCACTTTAAAATAATTTAGCTAATAATGTTATTTATTTGTGGTTAAAATCAGTCTTTGTTTTCATGGAACATCTCCAGTTGGTAGAAAGTTGGTTGCAACAAAATATCAACCATATCTTTTTTCTTCAAATGACAAGTGATCATTTGGTATGACAAGTTTAATGATGGACCTGGCAGTGCTTGGTTAACAAATTCACTGATCCTAAAGGTCTTTTCCAGCCTAAATGATTCAGGAACCCATCTCCCAAACAGTAATAAAAAAGGTGACAAAACATCATTCTGTCTGTTATTCTTTGGAGCACAGTGTAGGGTACACTGACACATATTTTCATAACCTTAGGAACTGATTAGATGAACTCTTTACACCTAGGAGTGAACATTTACATACTGAAAATATTGTAAGTAGTTTTAAGGACAGAAACCCATTTATTCTTACAACAAAATATAAAAAGGAAAAGAAACACAGATTGTTCTGATCTGTACACTACTCCAAATTTTAAAAATACTGATTGATTGAAGGTCTTTATCTCGATAGTTAAAATCCCCAGGGAAATTTTTCCTGAGGTGAATTTTCAGCTTTAAAATTGAAACTGTCCACCAAGAGGAAATGTCATGGAAGTGAGTAGCAAATACCTCAGAGAAGCAAAATATATTACTGTAAAATTCAGAGCACTGGGAGATCAGACTGGCCATGTGCCTGTTCAATCTGAAAACAGCACATGGATCTTGCAGGTTTTGACTCAATGTTGTGTTTTCATACAAAACAAGTGCTCACAAAAACAAGTAAAAAAAAAAAAATAAAGCAGATGCACCATTTCCTGTGACCAATCAAGGAAGTATAAAGTGAGAGCAAAAAGGAAGGTTTTAGTATTATTTCTGAGCAGTATTTTCAGATTTCATAGAGATAAGTATATAAAAAAAAAGTGTGAAGAGTGGAAGTCATCAGTGCCATATTTCTTGTTGCACACATTATGAGATTGGTACATAGGTATCAAATTCAGTGATGTCTATTTCATCTCAGCCTTGCTACATGAAACTTGTGTTTCATGTAGCAAGGCTGGCAACAAATTGACAATAATTCAGATTATGCTGAATTGCACTGGTTCTAGGTTCAGTTTTGCAGAAGGAAGTTGGTAAGAGATTATTGTATTGTAAAAGCAGCTGTGGTTTGCCAACTCTTGCTTTCACACGAAAAGTTTTTTTGTCGAAGTGTTGCACTTGTGTTCTCCTTTCTTACTGAGTTATGCATGGCTATTTCACATTATACAAACTGACATGAAACTGTGGCACTGTCCCCTGAACTTGCCAGCTGCCAGTGACATCTTGCCAGCTGGCAGCTGTTACATGGGGAGAACATGCACTTGCAGCGCAGGATATCTGTAATGACCCCTCCGTGAGGAAGAGCAGCCTAAATTTCTGCATGCCAGCTGATCCTGTGAATGTGAGGAAAGTGTGTGGAAATAATTTGGGGGGATTTTGGTATGTTTGATATTGCATCTGCTTTGTAGCTCCTGGGTGGGCTTCTGTGAAGAGCGCAAGGAAGGTAAAAAGTTTGTGGTCTCTGTCTCTGACCCAGATGCCCCAGGAAGGACAAGAACTATTGCTACAGAAATGTGTTCCCCAAGCATTGTCACTTTTACTGCCTGGGGAAGCTAAACATTTTCTCCTCTTACACCATCAAAGGAGAGGGTTGCTCAAGTTGCTAACTGATCCAGTTCTGGAAAAACTGATCCATTTCCTTACTCTTAATTTCCTACTGGGACTCTGGTGAAAGACTTTTTACAAAGGCATGTAGTGACAGGGGCTTCCAGCCCCTGGAAGAAAGTAGATTTAGGTGAACTCTAAGGAAGAAATCAATTATTTAGTTGTAGCATTGGAACAAGTAGCCAAAAGAAGTTGTGGGTGATCTATCCCTGAAAGTGGTCAAGGACAAGCTTGGGGGCATTTGAGCAACCTGGTCTAGCAAGAGATGTCACCAAGGTCCTTCCAACCCAAACCATTCTATGATTCTGTGAATTCTTTAAGGGCAGCCTCCATTGTGGTGGAATATGTGTAGCTGGCTCTGCTACATCCCCAAATCCTTCCTGCGCAGCTTAACCTCACACCACACTGGGAGCTTATGAAATCCACCCCCTTTTAATGAAACAGAATTTGTGCTCATTGCAAGAGCAAAGGCAGTGCATGAGTATATTCAGCTATGGATGTGTTGTTGCTTTCATCATTCAACTTGGAGGTTTTCCTCCTTGACTGTATATAAATCAAAGCCACATTTCATGTTCATCATGCAGTCTAGCAGGAAATGGGTACTGAACTGGGAGAGAAAGAGGCAGTGGGGGAAAGCACATAAATGCTAGCAGCACCCTCCAGCAAAAACATCTCAAATGTTTCAGCCACTGTATTCCAGGAAGTGAAATTTCAGTTTCTATTATTGCTCAAAATAACTAAATATAGAAGCAAATGAAAAATCTGTCACAGAGGGATGCTAACATGAAGGGCATCTTTTTCCCCTCAAAGCTTTATGACCCTGCCTGAATGGGGGTTAAAGGGATGTAAGTAGAAGCAGCAGATGACAGATAATCCTTCAGTTTCCTTTGAGGTACAAAAGGCAAGCCTTAGAGGTGCGAAGCTGGCCTGTGTGTGAGACAAAAATCACAATGAGATGTGAATAAAATGGAAACAAATGGAACATTCCCAAGCCAGTGTTTGCAGTGTCACCTCCAGCCCAGGAGACAGCCTGAGCCCTGGTCTCTGCAGGTACCTCTGCTTTAGGATCACTGTCTGCTGCTGCCACTACCCACAGAGCCTCTTAACAAGCAGAAGCTGGTAGCTGAGCTAATGAGACTGGAAAGGTGCAATGAAATCCCTTGTGCACTAAAGCTTTTGCTGTAATTCTGGGTCTTTTCTGTTCATTGCGGTGAAAATGTGGCAGAGGAAATAACAAACCCTTGCTGAATTCCTGTTTTTGGAAACCACTGGAAGATTTTCATAGCTTTGAACAAAGGTTTTGCTTGAAACTACAGAGAAGGATGTCTTCTGTGTTCTTTTTACACTGTTCTTAAAATTTAGACCGCCCTAAAACCCTGGGAAATGGAGCAAATCTGCACACACCCCGCCCTCCACATATTTCCCCAACAATTGATACTGGTAATTAATATAAGCTTTATTCTAGAGCTGTTTGGTCCAGTTGAAACTCCAAAGTAATTTATGCTTTTGAACCTATAAAAATGATGTGTTAATATGGATAACAAGATCATTTTGCCAGCTTTGCCACAATACTAGTCTAGGCCATCCTCAGCCACTCAATTAGCAGGTTTTGTGAGAATTCAATTTACATAGAAATGTTTATCCATTCTTATTCATTGTTCCATGCTTCCTCTTCTTACATTACATTATTTTAGCGGTTCCAAAAGAAAAGCTCCACTTAATATGTTTCACAATTAAACAAATGGTTAATGGCATCTTGCTTCTCACAATCTGCAAGGCCAGATTTTACTATCTTAGTGATACCAACCTGGAAAGATGTTTTGTCATGAGAAGATATCCTGCAGAGCCAAAATATTGCTAACCTCCATACAGCATATGATTTACAATATCTGGATATACACCAAAGAAGAGAAATTTTGCCAGATCTACTTGTATTTTTTAATCTAAGAGAGATATTAGCATTATGGAGATGCTCTTGCAGGTGTTTTATGATCTGTATAACAAACTTGCCTTGCCATAATGAGCATCAGACTATTTGATGTGTTTGTTAAAGCATGAGTTCCTGGAGGCATGTGAATATGAAAGCCTTTCAATTTTTATTTGAAAACATCTGAAAATCTCCTCTTGTGGCTGCCAAAGAAAATGTGTGTCATGCAGGTTCAAAAGTCAGAAAGAAAATATAAAGGAATGAAAATATACTTTTAAAATACCTAGAGAAATAAAAGGATTGTTTTTAGTGCCTGACTTCAGATGCTTTATTGTTTTGAATTGCAGAAACAGTACTACATTTGTGAATTTTACTACAAGCAAGATATAGCGTTATAGAAATGAAGGTTAACGGTGTTTAAATTACAGGGTTTTTTTCTGTGATCTGCATGTAAATCTGACATATGCCAGTGTTGAATTTCATATGCAACACAAACTTTTTTTGCCACTAAAAATCATCATTTGTAGTAAAAAAACCCATTCTGCTAATATTACTCTAAAATTGCCACAACTTTTTGGAACCAAAATTGACCTTTGAAAATTGGAGGACAACTCAGCAGTTATTTTAAACACTTTACCCTCATTGACTTGCTAAATTAAGATAAATTATAGTCAGTCCTGGACATGTTTATGAGCTTGTTGGGATCACAACCTACAAAGAGCACTGGGTGTTCCCTTCCACGTGCAGCTTCCAGGAGGAGACACCAGATCTGAGCTTGAGCTCAACCCTGAGCACAAGGGCTTTAAATGGAGAATGCTGATGGCTAATTCCTGCGATGGAAATCTCTTTTCTAAATGTTTTTCTCAAATAGCTCTGTCTGCCTGGATGTGGCTGCTGGGAACAAGAGGAAATATAGATGTGATGGGAGTGGGTAATTGTTGCCTGCTTTTCTTACTTAAATACTCACTTTCACAGGACTTTTCAAAGGGCATAAAATGATCCCTGTTCAACCACAGGAACTTCTGAGGATGAATGCCATCTTTGCTAAATGTTATAGACACCCTCTGCAAGGACTTTAAAAGACAATGGCCTCCTGAAAACATTACACAGTCTATATATAAATATGGTGCTCAGAATGTGTAATATTTTAGATTTAAACATTGCACTTTTATTGTATTTGCAGGGTCCCTTGTGGCAGGAAGGAATGATGAATCTGACTCCATGTTCTCAGAATGCTAAATTATTATTTTATGATATTATATTATATTAAAGAATATTAAACTATACCATACTAAAGAATACAGAAAGGATACTTACAGAAGGCTAAAAGGATAATAATAAAACTCATGAACTCAGTCCAGAGTCCTGACACAGCTTGGCACTTATTGGCCAATAAGCCAAAACAATTCACATGAAACCAATGAAACAACCACCTGTTGGATAAACAATCTCCAAACACATTCCAAAGCAGCAAAACACAGGAGAAGCAAGCAGATAATTGTTGCTTTCCTTTTTCTCTGAGGCTTCTCAGCTTCCCAGGAGAAAAATACTGGGTGAAGGGATTTTTAAGAAAATATGAATGTGACACACTTTTACTTTCATGAGTCTCCAATAAGTTCCTGTAACTTTCATGTGAGCCAGGTGGGCTCAGAATGAGGGCACAAATTGTTTTTCTGTCAACTGTGTCATTGCCATTGATACAACTGACACATTTGGGCCTTTTCCATGTTTTTGAATATTCTGTTATTTGTTGTAAGTATTTTACAGTTACCGTCTCCACCTCCTTCCACCACAAGAAAATGAATGCTGGTGCATTTTGATCTTATTTACATGGCACAGATCTAGAACCACTCTGCTAACCCCATATTCTCTAATTGTTTTACAAAACACCAATTCCTGCATTCCAAACAATTTTCCAATCAACTTAATGGGACATTTTTCCTCATTGTGACTGCAGCATTAACCTGAGTGATGATAACATCTGATATGCAGTCTGAATTTATTTCACAGATCTACCCGTAGAACACACTGGGGCATATATACAATGATCTCTTTCTGTTGTATGTGTAAATATTGGCTCAATCACCTCTTTATTTGCTCCAGGTGTAGTTTGCAGTATGCAGATGCACACTGGTCAGCCTGGTCATACTGAAGGTGGAGGTGGAATCATGCTTGGAGGGCTGTGCAGTTACAAAATTGGTGCTGTAAGGTCGGGGTAACTCTTCTTGCAGTGTTTCCAGTGTTTCAGAGGAGCCACCCAGTCTTTCACAGTGTCCTGCTCCACAGATGACATAGTCACCATTCAGCATCGTGGGATTTATTTTCCCCCTGCAACAAAAAAGAATGGAGAAATCTGTGGTGAGCCTTTTTGTTAATACTGCAGTAATCTGGTGGGTTAGCAGATGGTTTATGCTGCTTTTGGATGCCCTTTTCACTGCTTACTGTGAGAAGGTCATGGCAGCTGATGTAGCTGCTTCTGTTAAGTTCACTGCCACCAGCTGCAAGGGCATTTGTTTCTTTTGTTTCTTTTCCTTTTTTTTTTTTTTTTTTTTTTTGGTAAGCAGGTAATTTAGGGTCAGAACTAATGGAAGAATAAGTTATTTACAGGTGTTTTATCACTATAACACTCTAATTGATATCCTGATATTTCTTTTCCATTATTACAGTGCAACAAACTATACTGAAAAAAAAAATTACAATCTTTGATAGTTCTGGAAGGAGAAGCTCCAGATTAACACCCACAAGAGTATTCAGACCAATGTGTGCAAACTTCTCTTCCTTTGAGATGAGATTTGCACATCAGTTGTGCAGTGTTAGTTAAGCGCTTGCCATTGGAGGATGTGCCCTGCAATTGCATTACTCATTCTGGCCCTTTTCAGAAAAAAAGATCTTGTCACCAAACCAGTGACTTTTAATATGGCTTTGGATTGACCCAAAGGAGAGAAAAATGTCCTTAGACTGATGCAACAGGATATGCAGAGACTGTATTCAGTTTGTGTACCATGGGAACAACTTTTCATCTTAGAACAGGCAACTTTGTGATGCTGACATTGAAGTAAATTGTTATATGAATTAAAGGGAAAATTTAGTGGTGTCTTGCCAGGTGCTGAGCAACTTTATCTTCCATTGCATCCATCTGAGCTATAGACTTGGATATAATTGTGATGTAATCTTCAGTGTAAAGTAAGAGCTGGTGCTTCCAGGAAAATAAAAGTCCATATTTTTGTCTGTTTTGGTGTATGGTTTTGTTTGCTTTGAAAACAGAAGTTCTATTTTTGACCTATGTGAATCATCCAGTGTAGGTGTCAATAGAAGTGTTTCCCATGTTAGGGCTGGAATGGGCACTTAATGAAGAGAGATTCTAGGAAAAGCCCAGGAATTGCATCTTCCTTCCTGTAACTGTTTCCCCTATGGATAAACATTGTGACTAATTCATTTTTAAAAAATATTTGATTTCATGGTGTTTTTAGAGTGACTTGTACAGCCCCTGAATTACAGTGAGAACCTCAAACATTGCTGGGAGAGGAGAGGGCAGCCAGAGCCTCCTAAAAAACCCAGTAGCCCTGAAAAACCCCAGGCCTGGCTTAGCCCCCACAAAGTGGGGAGGCTCTTTTAGCCATGGATTTTACATTCCCATTCAGAGAGAGGGAGAAAAAACAAAAATATAATAAATTACTTATACAGATATTCATGCTGTGGTGGAAGGGATTTTTGTCTATGTCCTCTTTGTGTCAACCTTTTTTTTTATGCCACACTATCATGTGTGGAAGAGATGGCTTTTTATATCATGTTCTGTTGTCACAGAAACTGGGGCATAAGCTGCTGTCCTGCTTCAATGTAACAACTTATTTCATCATTCAAGAGGTTTCTTTCCCCATAATTGCTGATGATTTCTGCAAGGCCTAGTCTCAGTCGAAGAGATTTTACTGAAGGGTTTGCCAAAAATAGAAAAGTGATTGTTCAACTTACTGTTCAACTGATAAAGTTTAAAGGGAAAATTAAATCGCCAACAAAATACACATTATTTACAAAAATAAAAAAAATTCTTCATATTTGAATTTTTAAACAATCCTTCATTGATAGAAGCATAAAATAGCCTTGACCATACTATATAAATCCTGTAATTCTGAAACTAGAAATATCATAACCTGTCATAATATTTATCAGTAAAAATCCATGATTTTGAGGAACTAATTTTAAAATAAATACTTCATAAATACTTTCTAAGGTTATATTATCAAAAGATTTACCCTTTAAATAATATTTATACTAGCACAGTACTTAGTTTTGAGAAAAGATTGTACATGTTTGTGGACAAAGGCAAGGACCTCAAAGATCAGGGTACTAATTCAGATTTTTCTTTTGACTGTGCTTTTTACCACTTTCATTCTTTTCTTCTAAGAGAAAAGTGGTTTTTCTTGCTGACTTATGGACAACAAATTCTTTTTTTTATTATTCGAAAGTTTCAACTAAGACCCCAAGTTATTGCATTTTCAAGATTTCTTTCTTTTTTTTTTTTTCTTTTTAATGGGACTGCTATAATTTTTTACTCAAAAATGAAAGGTGGCACTAAAGAAGGAATTTCCAAGCTATTAAGACATTAAGAAAATTAATGACACCAGAGCTCATTGTTTTACTGTCATTGACTGTAGCATTGAGAAGCATATATGACACAAACAATTAATTCTTGGGAGATGCTACAGTTGTTTTATATTCTTTTCTAAATTTCTGTACTTTAGGTCATAAATTAGAAGCATAAAACATAGAAATGCAAGTTACATTTTTGTAAAAAGCTGATGTATTGTAAAAGACTGACCCTGCTCAGGGTCTCCTTTCCCTCTTTCCTTACCAGTTTTGTGCAGCTGCCCATGGATGGGAGCTGAGCCCTAACACTCCTGTGGTTGCACATTGGTCTGGCAAACCACTGGTTATTATAGAAGCAAGGAGAGTAAAGCTACTTTGGATGTTTTCTCCCTTACAATGTTATTTTCTATGCTGCAAGATGGAGCTAAAGCTTTTTCTCCCCTGTGAAAATCAGGAACAATTCTTTCTCCATTGTCTATCATCAGAAACAACAGATTTTCAAAACTTTGACAAAAAAGAGTGACTGAGATATTTGAATTCTGGACAAGTGGTGGCCTGGAGAAGCTATTTAAAATTCTCTTCCAGGATGTGTTTTCTATGCATGGGCATTTTATATTTCCACATCAGATTAGTATTGAAAGGAACATTTGTTCTAGATGGCCTTTCCATAGAGTACTTTGGAACAGCAAATGTTGGAGCATAAAGAGCAAAAAGACTGGATGAATTTTGGGTCAGATGTAAGTGGGTTTTAGGATTTTCTCCTAAATCCTTTTCTTGATGAGGTTTTCTGTGAAAAAATCCTGCTGCTAGCAGGCTGTATGTGCCCACAGAAAAAGCAAATGGAATACCCCAAAAAAAGCAAATTCCATTTTGTCAACATGTTTGTTGTTTTTTAATTTTCCTGCTTTGTTAACCCATGTCAGCATCTGTCCCAATGCCTTTTAGCAGTAAGTGCTTTCTTCTCCCTCAGAGTGTTTCTGTGCAGGCAGGAGGTGTTTTGGGTCTGATGTGCACTCCAAGATTTTCTGTGGCAGAACTGGTGCTGCCATCCCTGCTTAGAGCAGGAGGGAAATAATTCAGGCAGGACCTCAATTACCAAGGTAATTCTTGTTCCAGTTTGGGTGTAGATGGACCTCAGTGTCCCTGATGCCAGAGCTGAACCTGAAACCCAGACAATCCTTAATCACTGCTGGAGATGCAGAAGAAATCAGTGAGGTGCTGGAGCTGCAAGGGTCAGGTCTCTGTGTAATGCAGTGGTGGGAAAGAGGGCGAAAAGAAAAAGTGGAAAGAAGGAAAAGAAAAAGTGCAAGGAAGGCTTAAAGAAGTTCCAGCCTTATAACCTGCAAAAAACAGAGGAGAATTTCATAGGAAGAGGTCAAATGGACTGGGGTCCAAGGCAGCTGCATGGTTGAGTGCCCAGCCAAAGGAGGGCTCTGGCAAGGATGTGACAATAAAAGGAATATTGGCATATTTCTCTGAATAGAAAAGGAAGCACATGCTTCTAATTCTTTCACATAATGCATTCAAAACATATGCTTGATAACCATGGAGAACATTTGATGGAGTGTTTACAGAACAATAGGCAGAACAATTAAGATAACAGAATGCTGTGTGTCCCTGGAACTGCTCCTATTTCCCCCATACCCCTTTGCCTTTGTTCTGCTGGGGTTTTTTCCATTCTTAAAAGAGATTTTTGCTCTTCTGGCAATTTGGTCTGATTTTAAATTTTTCAGCAAACAATTTTATTCTCATGGACAATATATTTTCCATCTTTTACAAATTTCTGCTGAATAGCTGGGTTTGAGCTTGAGCTTTGTTTTCCCCCTATTCCCCTGAATTCAACCAAATTTAAAATAAACACAAATTTTAAAAAGTAGCAAGAAAATAAACAAAATGTATACAGTTTTGTAATACCTGTGTCAACATGAAAATCCTGAAGTTCAAGTCCCAAACAGATTTGTCTGTGACATTTCCCTTCATCTGAAAGATAGGTGAATCAGGTGCTCTGAATCAGTTCCAGTCTCATTATCCTGAGACTGATGCTGTGGTATAAAAGTGTTTCTATGGCATCACAAGAGATCTCTGACACCATCCAAAAGCTTTGTGTTTAGGTTTGCTTGGTTTTTGCTTTAGAAATATCAGTTCAGATACCTGCAGATTAAGGACAATAAGCAGCTGCTTATGAGGAGAGTGTCTCAAAAGACAATAAATATCTTGATGTGCTTAAATGTCCTCACTTCATATCACAGATGACAGATGTTTTCACTGAGGAAGCAGCCAGGGAAAGAGAGGAGGGTTGGACAAACAGTTTCAGACAAATGTTTGTAGACTTTTAAAATATTTATCTACCAAATAGAATTTAAAATAACCTGTTTATTTTTAGATTTTGTGCATTGCATGTATTTTGAGAATATTTCCGTGTGATAGCAATAACAAGAAGAATTTCTCATTAAAGTTACCTCAATGGAATCTTTTGAAAGAACAGAAATTCTATCACGAATACTGCTTTTGGCATAGCATATGAAGGGATTAAATGTTACGTATTTGAAGTAATGTATAGCATCTATTAGATATAATAAAAGTCTTTAGTCTCAGTTAAAGGCAGAAATGCTATGTTATTTCCTTTTTGTTTGCTTGGTATGTAAAAAATTGTTACCTGGTTATATTAAATTATTGCATGACAGTTTTAGCTGGATGGAGAATATTAACTTTGTTTTAGTCTCTTAGTTTATAATCACAGCAAAATTCTAACTGTAATGGACTGTATTTCAAAGTTCTAAAGACTATTCAGATAGTCTGGAAGGCCAGAATTAGTGCCAAATAACTTTGTTTGATTTGTCTGTGTCAGTCTAGAAAATCCATGGTGAAAAACAGACTACAGCAGTTCTGGAAGAGCTGGAGTTACAGCCCACAACAGCTGTGATAGAAAAGTGAAAAGTTAAAAAGTTTTACTTTTCTCCCCATCTCAAAGGAGAAAATATACTTAAAATTCAGCTCTGTACTAGATTTGGTTAAGCTGTGTGTGCAGGGTTGCTAAAGAGGCTGAGAAAGGCAATCTAGTATTGCAGTCATGCTGAGGTTTGTACACTGGGTTTTGCTTCATAAATAATGTGAATTTGGGCAAATCAAAGTTCAGCTATCAGAAATTTCAGAAGTGGGAAAATGAAATTTTCACAGATTAGATTAAAAGGATAGCTCAGGTAATGTGAGTATTTTAACACAGGCAAACACGGAGTACAACTGACTCTTGTTTCTAGTGCAGTGCCATTATGATCAGGTCAATAAATTATGGGTCCCTTTCATTAGTCCCCACCAAACACTACAAATAAAATAGGAAAATAAGTTGTAAACAGATGGAAATGCATTTTTGAAGCCCCTAACAAATTTAATTTGACCTTATGCGATATGAATGTAGCACTTTTTATTTACAATATACATTTTAAAAAATAATTCAGATAATAATGGTGTTGTGGTTGAAACTTTGCTGGAAATTAAATAACTCACTCAATGCTGCCAACCCTTCTATCCTCCCTAGCCACTTCTCCCCAGAGAAGGGATGGGGAGGAGAATCAAAATAAAACTTGTAGGATGAGACAAGACCAGTTTAATAATTGAAAATAAAATACAGCCATAATGGTAAATTTGAATAATAATGGTGACATTAAGAAGCAAAACCAAGTGATTTCATGCACAATGCAATTGCTGACCAATACCAGACTTGCCTTCCCAATCCCAAATTTTCCCCCCTTCCAGGTAACTCCCCTCAGTTTATATATTGGACATGACATTTATGGTGTGGAAAGGCCCTTTGGTCACTTTGGGTCGCCTGTCCTGGCTGTGCTCCCTTCCAGGTGTTGTTGGATCCTCAGTGACAGAGCATGAGGCAAGAAGAAAAGTCCTTGACATCCAAAACATCAGTGTCTTATCATTCTCATTCTGAATCCAAACCACAGCCCTGTAACCACTACTGAGAAGGAATTAACTCTGGCCTAGCTGAAACCAGGACAAATGGTGAGGACAATTTTCTCTCAACTGGAAATTTTAATGTTCCTTATCCCAAGTAGAGGTAAGGTTTTTTGTATGACTTAATTTTTCTGTTGTCATACCTTAGTGCATGCAGTAAGACACTGCAGTGTTTCTGAATTTTCCAGGAATGCAATTTTCACTGAAGTCATTGAAATATTACTGCAGTGATTTCACAGTTGACAAATTAGCAGCCACATTCCCTGACTTAACTTGTGTTGAATGTGCATTACATTTGGGATTCTTCTCTTTTTTAATTAGTAAAATTTTTATACAGGAGGAGTAAACAAGAAACCTAGAGAGAATGCTAACAGCTTATATTTCCAATAGCATGAAGCTATGTATAAATATGACATGATGCATCCACTTCCCCTATGGAGCAAATATTTGTAATTGTCAGGATGATTGATGTTGAAATAATAATCAGCTTTTCTTTGTTGCAATTTCAGAGAGAAGCCATAATTAGATGTGACAAATACTTTGGAATTGACCTGAATGTCTTTAAAAACTTCCATAAGTAATCTCAGTGGGAGAGGCACATGCTAAGAGATTATTTCAGTTTGAAAAGGAAGAAATTTTTCTTTCACTGTTCACTGTACATTTGACAATAAATAATGGGGATTTCATTGTGGCATTTTTGGATATTTACATAATGGTTTGAAATGTGGTTGTGAAGAAAGAGTGGTAGACACTCTAATTTACTTGCTAAACAGTTCCATCAGGCTTTTATTGAGCTTTTCTTATTTCTTGTAAGATATACAAAGTGACAGTTTCATCTCAAGATTTTGCACTGGAATAACTGTGTTTGTAAGAAATCTCTTTATCTTGCACATATTTTGTCTTTCATTCCATAAAATCTTATATACTCTAAGTACCTTTTTATTTGAAATTTCCAGCAGACTGCTCATTTTCAACTCAAACATACACACACATGCAGGCTGTTCATGGCCCAGTACCACCTTTGAGTGATGTATTTCATTTATAAAGGAGATCCTGCCTTGGCAGATCAGATGAAAAATCAGAATATACTCTGCACCCACTCTGGAGATGGTCCCTGCTCAAGCAGGGTCCCTTAGAGGTGGTTACTTGGTACCAGGTCCAGATGGCTTTTGAATATCTCCAAGGATGGAGACTCCACAACCTCCCAGGGCAATCTGGGACAATGGTCAGCCACTCTCTCAAGGAAAACAGTGCTCCAATATGGTCAGACAGACCCCTCTGTGTTTCAGGTTGGGGCTGTTGCCTCTCAATGTGAGCTGCTCAATAATTTTTTGCAGAAAATAAAAGCAGAAATGTCATCTCGGTTACACCTAACACCTACAGATAAAAGAGTGACAAAAAGGCCAGCTACTTGCTGAAAACTTTGTAGTCTAAGTAAATGCCTCTCTGTTGCTGTTGTCAGCTGAAGAACTCCCTAAATTAATTTGTCCTTGGGAAGTAGTAGTGGTGTGGTCTTTATTTCAAGAAACCTTTCTATCAAGCTTTTTGACTCTAGGGGAAAAAGACCAAAAAAATCTCTTATCATCTTCTTTTCTTATATATGAGAAACTATCAAGCCTGTACATGCCATGGCCTCTGCCTTTTTACCTTCTAGGTGATATATCTTTAGTTTATGCAAATGCTCATTGCTACACCCACTTCTGTAGCACTGCACTGCTTCTCAGCAGCCTGTCTGCAGCAGCTGCAGACTGATGTCAAATGGACATCAAATTATTTGGTTTGTGTGTGCCCATGTCATACAGTAACAGGATAGTGTTCCATGCTCTCTCTCTGTCTTTTGAATTTCAATTAAATACCCTGTTACATTCCAGCCCCCACCAGCAATCTCCAATACAAAAGTGGGTTGTGGATTTGATGCAGCCTTGAGTAAAATTGGCTTAATGTCAATTTCAAATTTACTTCCTGCTGTGTTCTTCTCCAGGGATGGTGTCTGCACAGGACTGGGCAGGTTTTAATGCTGTGTTTTAGGGTCTTGGTTCTGCTTTGTTAGCTCCAAAGGGGTGTGATATATCTATAACAAAGACTGAGAGCCATTAGAGCCCCACATTCTGTTGACAGTACCATTTTACACAGTAGTTTATTGCCTGCATGTTATCTTTCAGGAGAGCAGGAAGCATCATTGATTTTAACTTGACTTTTCTTTTGTTCAGCTTAGCAAACAGATATTGTGAAAAAACTCTCACAGCTTTAGCTAAAATTCTTTCCTTTATATGTCACAAATGACTGGGTCAGGCTCAAAATATAGCCCTCTGTGAAAAATGGATGCAGAGCCATAGTGTGAGTATGGCTGTTGAGGGAGTTTTCCTTAGACTTTACTAAAATATTTAATTTAAAAAATAAGATGAATCCTGACACTATTGAAACCTCTGAGACAGCAGTATTTTACTGTTTCATAAGGACTGGTGAATGCAATTCACAAATATCATTTTCATTTGTCCTAGATCTGCCAACCTTCCTTCTGCTAAGCTTTTATGTCATTAAACTCCTATTCCTATCACAGCTGCAATCAAAGTAACAGGGTAAAAAGTGCTTTCCTAATTTGAACTAGACTTGATATTTTTTTTAAGCTCTCTTTGTATTTTGGGAGTGTGTATTAGCTGTGAGCAAGAAGATGATAAGTGACAGGGACCTTACAAACAGCTCACAGCACTGAGAGGAGTGTGACCAGTGGCTTCATTTCTGCAGAGTCCTGTACTGTGATGTGGCTCTGCCAAAACACAGACAGGCCAAAAATCCTAAAAGGGTTTTCATTGTTTTTGGCTGTTACTTTCCCTCTCAGCCTTAAATCTACATTAAAAACACTTTGAGAGGCTGTAAGGACTTAAAGATCACGCTTGCCTGTCTCAAGCACAGTTACCACTGAAGGACTTTGCCATGGGATGGGCACAAAATGACAGGATGGATCTGCCTCCAGGCCTGGTGAGGTTCTGGCTATCACATCCTGGCTAATGCATCCAGAAAAAATTCCCACTGTGGCAAACTTTGTAAAAGAAGCAACGGCTCATCCATGACCACCAAAGCCATTCCTTTAATTTAATTTAACCCATAGAATAAGAGAACTGTGCAGCCAATGATCATCAGTTCCTTTGTTTGCTAAAATGTATAAATTGTGAAACAAATAAGAAGGGTGTATAATGAAGATTGGTTGATTAAAACAATTAAATGTGACCATTTTGTCCATTTGTTTGATGCCCTTAAGCTGTGCTAATTCTACAGTGTATGTAGCTACTTTACTATTTAATGCTAGATCATTTTAAAGAATGGATTGATCTATTGATGTTTATAGCAAGGTAAGGATTAAAATACTCTGCTTGACTGATTGAAGATTTTCTGTCTTGTTGAGGATCTCTGAATATATTAAATAAAATGAAAAACTGATTAATACTCACCTCTTATGTCTTCTCTAACCACTGCATTTATCCTCTACTTTTCTCTTGTTTTGTGAGTCCTTCTCTCATTTGCTTTTCTTCCTAGTATGAAACTAAAATGTCCCAGAATATCTTTAGCTTTAAAAGTACTTAGAATTGGATTAATGTGGCAGCCAGATAAGCCATCAATTATTCTAGTTACATTAACCCCTATTTCCTTTAACAAAGAGAAATGGGAAGTGATATTCCATATAATAAGGCTGTCTTGTCACCTTCTTGTAGCTTGGCATAGATTTTCAGCCCATATTTAACATCCTTCTCTGTGTTTATGTGGTGTTCAGTCTTCAGACAAGAAATCTTGTCCCTATTAAAAGAGCTCAGAGGTGTTACTTTCTGGCACTGTAGGACTGAACCTTCAGTGATTTTTCTGGGATTTTCTGAGGTGGGTATAATTGTTCAGAGGACGTGTCTGACCACTGAGTGGTATAAATTAGTCTTGCTTTGTTCTTTATGTTTTATATGAAAACACCTGGAGAGACGTAAAGATTCAGGAAGTTTTAAATTATCATAGACTCATAGAATGTGCTGAGTTGGAAGGGGCCCTTCAGGATCATCAAGTCCAGCTCCTGATCCTGCACAGAACAACCCAAGGCTCACAGCGTGTGCCTGAGACTGTTGTCCAAATGCTTCTTCAACTCTGTCAGGCTTGGTGCTGTGAGCACTGCCCTGGGGAGCCTGTTGCAGGGCCCAAGCACCCTCTGGGTGAAAAACTTTTTCCTGACATCCAAACTAAAGCTCCTCTGACTCATCTTCATGTCATTTCCTCTAGTTTTGTTACTGTTTATGAGATTGAGGAGAAATTTGGCACTGTTATAAAGTCTTGGGTTCAAGGAATATGCCAAAAAACACCTGGGAAGCTCATCCATGTGGTGTCACTGCATAGGCATCACTGTGCCAAGTATTGTCTCAACACCAATTTTTTATGGGTGAGGAACATCATTCCCTATGTTTTGTCTATTTCTATTCTCTCTGATACCCAGAAATTTAAATTCAGAATATGCACTTTCCATGACACTGTTGTGGGCTTTTTTATCCATTTCATTGCTAAACTTCTTACTGCTCAAACTTGCTTACTGTTCCAAGAACTGGCCATTTTCAAACTGTTTTGTAAGCTTCAATATCACTGGATGGACTACTGGAGATAAGGAATTCTTAGTGCTATCTCACTGGGATGTTGATGCCATGGCATCATTTTGTTCTCCCTATCAAAACAGCATGGATTTTTTTCTCACACTGCTCCTGCTTTTTTCCTTGTAAGTTCTTTAATTCACTGACAGTTTAACTGAGCAGTGTGACAAAAATTTGGTTTAACCACTGACTCTTATAAATGCTATAGGCTGAAGCAAAGCATCTTTTCAACAGCTCTTGGAGAACTGAGATTAAAAGCAATCAAAGAATACAGATATTTCTTGACTTGGGGGTATGTTTGAACACATGGAGCAGAAAAGTCTCATACAAATCTTGTTAGGCGAAGAGATTAGCTTCCACAAACCCACAAAAACTACTATAAATGAAACTGATACCTCTGAATTTGGAAGTTTCTTTGAAGTTTGTTTCATAAAATTGGTTTTCAGCCCTACAAGGTATTTTCAACTGTCAACATTCCTGCCCATTTTTATTTCCTGTCAGCGCCACGATATCACTGCCATGAATCACGAGCATGCAGTGGTGATGATCAGAAAGAGCTCAGCCAGAAAAGTCCCTGTGTTACAGGGCCTGGGCAGCTATCACCTGAGAACATGTGAATTAATGGTGGAAGCTTCATTGCTTCAGTGGCTGACAGAGAAAAAAATGATTTGGCAGCTGAAAACACCAGGAGAGAATCTTGTCCTTTCTTGAATGCATTTTCTCCTTTTTGAGCTGTAGAATGTCAGAAGAGCTAAAAACACACAGAAAGATCAAAAATAGGTGTGTGGGTGACTGTAAATACTCTCTTTTCAAGCTCTGTTACATGATAGCAGTAGTAAACTGGTGTAGGTTTATTAGCATTAATATCCACAACTACATGCACTTTTCAAGAAATAGGAGTGTTTTAGATCACTTCTACCAAAAGAATGACATATATTTATACATATATTTCATAAAAATCAAAATTTTTTCATCGCTGTGAACTGTGAGAACTTTGCTGCTAATTAGCTCTAATGAATCTATTCCATCCTCTTTCTGCTTCTGCCCACCTCTTGTTTTAGGCAGTATCTTAGGTTGGTGCCTGCACCTTGTGCTGGAAGGATGATCCCCAGCAGGTGAGGAAGGTCATTTGAGCTGTCACCCATCAAGGACAGTGTGTGAACTTCCTGAGATCTCCTGGGCACAGCCCTGAGGTGCCTCCAACCCCAGTTCTCCTGATGCAGAAATGTGACAGCAACTTAATTTAAGGGATACCAGATGAAATTGGGTAATATTTCATTTTTTACTCTCTTATTGGAACTGTCAGTTCTTCAAGTTGATATTTTGACCTTGCCTTTGTTCCCTCTTAAGGGAAAATGACCAAAAGTTCATCTCCTTTACACTTTCTGCATTCTCCTCTCCTGCATACGTAGGTAGGGCTGAGTCTGCCCCCAACAGAAAAATTTGCTCTTTATGCATTTTTTTTTGCCACAGACCAGACACTGTTGCTGCAGTACAGAACCAATTTCATCCTTGTCAGGCAAAAGAATTAACTGCTTAATTAAAAAGTAGCCCAATTTAGAGCTTCCAAATAAAACGTGCAAATTACAATGCCATCCTCACCTTTTAGGCTTTAGGCCAAGGCCACTGCCCACTCTGAAAAATAATTCTCCTTCCTCATAGCTGTCCTGTTTTTTCAGTGTCCTAAAATGAATACAGGATGCTACTGCTCTCAACAAAGCTGTTTTTTTCTTTAATGTCAATGCTAGCCAGCACAAATCTGGGAGCCTAAAAAGAGATTTTTAGTCTCAGTCTTCCTGTTTAGATGGGCTGAGATTGTAGGCAATAACAACTAAAGCATTTTACCTCTCATTACTGGACACATATTTTTCCATGTAATTCTAATTCTAGAAATTCTAATTCATTTTCCATATATTTCTAATTCTAGAAAAAAGCTGAAAGACAGAGATGCAGTATTTTTGCAGTGATTACTGTCCAAAAGGAAGCAGAATTCTGTGAAGAGTTTTTTGAGGTCCCAAGTGGCTGATAAACCATACATAAATTAATATGATGGAAATTTAGCTTTCTAAGAAACAGAAAGGAAACATGCAGAAAAGCTGTTAAAAGAAGATTATAAAAATTTATGATAGTCTTAATAGAATTTATGTTACTGCATTTTCCTCTACACTTTATCTATATTATGGGAGACAACGGTCTTTATCTGGGATTGAATATAAGCTGATTTCCAAGAACTTTTTACAATGTTGTAGGTCCCATGTAGTGAATATACAAGATTTTCACATAGGGACATTAACATAATATGATGTTTGCCCAAGATCACTTTTTATACCCATTTTACAATGGTTCTGTATGATCCTAAGCAACTCACAACGTTTTTTGTTGTGCTCTGAACTGAAGGATATATCAGACACGTCCTTCCAACCTGAATTATCACTTTATTGTATGGTCCTATCTTGAGGCAACTTGATTTTGCCATGTCAAAGCATGTCTAGTTTATTTCATGTGAGCTTAGATGGACACATGGTCCTGAATTGCAGGTGTGATAAGACTTTGTGATAGAAAATAAATTCCTTTTTATAAAGCCAATAAAATATAAAAACTGTATTTTACGCTTTAACATTAAATTTTAATTTTTTCCCAAACTCGGGTCTTATGAATTTTGGATTAGTTCCATTTTTGAAAGTAATGTGGTATTTTTGTGCTTCACTGTTTCTGTAAAATAGTGCAATGGTCTGGTGTTGCAAAGTAAATGTGTGTTTATGAACTAGTAATAGCTACTAATATAGTGGTAAGTCCTTGAGGAAATTAATAATTCTGTAACAGGATTTTAATCATGGAAAGGGAAGAAGGCATTGGATTACATATTTAATAAGGGAGATAAAACCCAGAGGTGGGTGTCTTCTCATAGGGTGGAAAAGCTCCATCCCCTGAGCTGATTTGATTCACAGAATCACAGAATGGGTCAGGTTGGAGGGATCTCAGAGGGTGATCTGATCAAGAAAGAGGAGGTGACCATGTAATCCAGGCAATGTCCCTGTGTCCCGTGTCCATGGACACATGCAATGGATACACACAGACCAGAGGGGATTTAATGCTGAGTGGACAACTTCTTACCTTTTCTGTGCATCACTTCCAAGCTTAATGTTTCCTGAAAGGAAAAAAGCTTTCCTTTTTCTCTGAATTTAATAGCTTTTAATGAAATCTTCTCTCAACAAGAGTATCACGCTAACTGCTCAAAAGAGAAGCAAAGTAAAACTTTCAGATAAATACCATGTATTAATTAAAATTGCTTGGATGGAATTGAAGCTCAAGCAAAGTTTCCATGTCCCTAAGATCTGATCCATTGCAAAATTAGGCCTGCATTTACTCCCACACAATACTAGCTCTCTGAAATTAGTTTGCACTGATGTGAGAACAGATTTTGGCCCATTCTTAAAAAAAAAAAATCACACACAAAAACCCCCCCAAACGATTATAAATATATGCATATATGTATATTTAAAGATAGATTTTATTTATATATGCAATCCATTAAAGGAGTTTAAATAGAGTAGGATGACCAGCATTTTTTTTATACAGTCTCTTCCTTCTTCATGGAGTGTTCTTGTGTATATATACCATACATTCCCAGGTTCTAGTTTATGCAGGTTATGTGTGGTATAAAATGTCATTAAATGTGGTAGGTTTGCATATTCATCTAATAAATAATAACTAATATTATAGTATTTTATGTATATTTGTGTATATATATATATGTAATACTGATACAGAAATAACTAATTTCAATAGAATAAATCTTTGGTTTTGTTCTGTTAGTGTGATTTAAACAAGTCAGCAAAGTTTGTGATAGGTTGTTCTCCTTAACAGGCATGAAAAGCAATTATTATTGTGTTACGTATTGCGCAAAATAGAAAAATGTGTACTATGTAGGCATGGCAAAAAAAAAAAAAATTAAAACTAAAATTGAATTGTAGACTCCACCCTCAGTTCTTCAGCTCTTGGATCACCATCACAGGAAGGACATGGAGCTCCTCGAGTGAGTCCAGAGGAGGGACATCAAGGTGATCCGAGGGCTGGAGATCCTTCTTCTGCAAGGAAAGGGTGAGAAAATTGGGATTGCTCAGTCTGGAAAGGAGAAGGCTTTGGTTTGACCTAATTGTGGCCCTCCAGCACCTGAAGGGAACTTACAGCAAGGTAGAGAATTACTTTTAACAAGAGCATGTTGTGATGGGAAAAGGAGAAATGGGTTCAAATTGAAAGAGAGTAGGTTTAGATTGGATATTAGGGAAAAATTCTCTACAGTGAAGTGTCTCGGTCTCTCTGCGAGCCTCTCAGGAACCCTGGGCCAGTCCCGAGTCGGCAGACACCGGGGGGAGCAGCCCCGACACGGCCGACAGCGGGGAGACACTGTCTGTGTGTGCCCCGAGGGTACTGAGGGCACCTGGGCTGGCAGGGAGACACTCTCTGTGTGTGCCCCGAGGGTGCTGAGGGCACCTGGGCTGGGGGGAGACACTCACTGTGCCCCGAGGGTACTGAGGGCACCTGGGCTGTGGGGAGACACTGTCTGTGTGTGCCCCGAGGGTACTGAGGGCACCTGGGCTGGGGGGAGACACTGTCTGTGTGTGCCCCGAGGGTGCTGAGGGCACCTGGGCTGACAGGGAGACACTGTCTGTGTGTGCCCCGAGGGTGCTGAGGGCACCTGGGCTGGGGGCAGACACTCTCTGTGTGTGCCCCGAGGGTGCTGAGGGCACCTGGGCTGACAGCAGGGAGACACTCTCTGTGCCCCGAGGGTGCTGAGGGCACCTGGGCTGGCAGGGAGACACTGTCTGTGTGTGTGCCCCGAGGGTACTGAGGGCACCTGGGCTGGGCCCCTGTGCAGCACAAGAGACACCAGAGACATCGGTAGAAGATAAAGGACCGACTCTTAGCAGGGGTTAATCCAAGGTTTTATTCTAGGAGTCCCAAAGGAGCTCCTGCACTTCAGGGGCCTCCTGCCGAGAGCCCCGGGAGATGTGCCAAGGTTACATTTAAAGGGAGGTGGAAACCCAAAGTAGAGAACATTTTACCAACCAATAAGTGACCCTAAGGGATGGATGATGGGGGATGGACATTTAGGACAGCATATGGGGCAAGGCTTGGGGGGCTGACTCCCAGCCTCTGGCTGATCACTCCACGACTTGGACAGAAACTTCTGGATGGAGGGAGGGATGGGATGCTGAGTGATTGACAGAGAGCCAGGGTGGGGGTTTGGGGATGATCTCATCCTGGGAGAGGAATTACACAGGTAAAGGGAGGGGGGTACAGTCTGGGATAAACCATTTGGGAAAAATATGGGGATACAAAACAAAGCTACTTCAAAGTATTACAAAATATAAAAACGCACCACAACAGGGAAGATTTTGAGGCACTAGAACAGGTTTTCCAGAGATGTGGATGCTCCATCCCTGGGGCTTTGGTCTAGTGGAAGGTGTCCTTGCCTATGGCAATGGTGGTTGGCACAAGATCATCTTCTAGGTCCCCTTCCAACCCAAACCATTCTATGATTCTATAAAAAATATGGATCTGTCTTTTTTTTGTTTTTTTTGTATAAGCTGCAGTCACTTTATGAGAACAATCAGGTTGCAAATCCTGTCAGAGATGTCATCTTTTCTTGAACCAAAACCTCTGTCCTCGGTGGCCCCTTTCAGGTTGCAGTGCAGTACAACACAGTCACTGTCACTGTGGGCTTACAGTGTACAGAAAGATTTTATTTTTCATATAGTGTAAAATCTGATAAAAGAGTATGTACATTTCTCTCAGAGAAAAAAAAAAAGGCTTCGTCTATGAAATTGTAAATCACCAGTATTTACTTTAAATTTTAATGAAATCCAATAGGGTAGAGACTGCATAAAACATTTTAAACCATTTCTCTGTACATTTGGAAAAGTATAAATAGATAGGTCTTTACTCTGACTCTGTATTTTAGTTATTTAATAAAGTTTTCATAGGGAAAAAATTTATGCAGGAAAATAAACTTATTTTGGAATAAGATGGCAAAGCCTCAAAAAATATCTTTACAAGTCATACCAGAGGGGGATTGTTTATGTGTCTGCTGAGTGAAAAGAACATACAAATGAGTTATTGCTGTTAGGCAAATGGCTCAGCTTGTAAAAAGGTAAAAGCAGAATTGTTTTTAATGCAAAGTGCTGTAGGAACACTTGCAGGCAATCAACATGTGCTTGATGCCATTCCTGAGGTAGATAATGACCCTGTAGTGGCCATGAATCTCCTGATAAGACAGGCCTAAACAGCTGAACATGCCTAGTTTATATTTGAAATGGGTTCAGGGCACTTTTACTTTGAACCTTTGACTCATTCCCAGTGAAAATATTTCCAACATTTGCACAAGTCTTCACCACTGTTCACCTGTGCTTTCACTGATGGTCAAAATTTCAATGGCCTCTGGACATTGTCCAGGTTGAGCTGCTCAGAACAGAAAAGGATTCAATAGGAAAATAAGTATATCAAGCCATTTGATATTGATCTTTTTTCCAGCCTTCATATTTGCATAATTTAAGATAAATTAGGAGTATTTTTTAGGCAAAGGAGACCTGTAGTACACATTGACATCTAGTAAGTGATGTTTAAAACATTTTTATTTGGATATTGACAAAAAGCAGTAGTAAAATGCTGCAAAAGACTGGAAAATTAGAATGTGTTCTACTTTTCCAAGTTTCTATCTAGCCTTTATGTGCAGAGGGTCTATTCCCATGTTACCAGCAATAATAAAATGCTAGGCCTAGTAGATGAGAGGGAGAGTAACAGATATTGGCTACCTGGAATTTAGAAAAGCTTTCCATGCTGTGTCCCATAAGATCCTCACAGAGAAGTTAAAACCCTGTGGAAATCTGAGTGGGAATCTTATTAACATACATAAATACTACAGGAAAATGTGCAAGGAGGATGAACCCAGGCTGTCCCGTGGTGCCTAGGACAAGGACCATGGGCAATGGACAAAACCAGGAATACAGGAAGTTTCATGTGAATATCAGGAAACACTTTTTACTGTGGGGGTTGCTGAACACCTGTGCAGGTTACCCACAGAGGTTGTGGAGACTCCATCTGTGGATTTATGTGAATTAAAGTTTCATGTGAATATCAGGAAACACTTTTTACTGTGGGGGTTGCTGAACACCTGCACAGGTTACCCACAGAGGTTGTGGAGACTCCATCTGTGGATTTACTCAAAGCCTGTCTTGACATGGTCCTGAACAACAGGTTTTGTAGGGAGCTGTTCCACAAGTTCCTGCCAACCTCAACCATTCAATGTTTTTCTGTGATGCAGGAGTGAAAAAAATCCACCAGAACCTGAGCACAGCCACATACAGAAGTGTTTTCCATTTCACATAACAGGAGAGTAATAGAATGAACAGTCCTTAGAAGTTGTCTATGTTTCAAATATTTCAAAAGTAGAAATAGTTGGTTTTGTTTTGTTGTTTTTTTGGTTTTTTTTTAAATACAGAACCATGGAGCTACAGTGCATATTAAGGCTAAGGTACATGGTATGGGTGAACTATAAACACATCAGAGGAGGAATGGGGCCTTTGTGTGTTCTAGACTTCCCCTAAATGAAGAGTTGTTTGTTCTACCTTTAAAAGCATCCATTAAACATTTTCTTTGGATAGATATCATGAAAGTTTTTTCTCACTCTTTGGGGGAGACTGTGCTTTTTATGAACATGCTGGTAATTTCCATCATACCTCCCATGGTTCCTCAGCAGAATACTGCATCCTTTATGGCAATCCAGTTTTTCCCTTATGGCAGACAGCTCCAGAAGGGTGATATCCAAGAACAGCCAAGAGACCCTTCATAACGAAAAATAGTTCCCAGATACATTGCCAGACTCAAAAGTGAAAAATAATAGATTTGTTCCTCTGTTTCTTTAGAAAGCAATAATAAAAGGACAATGTATCTATATCCCAAAAGAGATAAGGTTTATCCCTATCTGAATTTGAAACATCGAGTGAAGCAGGAAGGAAATTCAGACATGTCTGTAATTAAAAAAAAAAAAAAAAAAAATTAAAAGTCTAGCTTTGTTTGTTTTTAAGTGTGGTATGGAGAAACATATTTAGAAACCAGCCACAAGGCAGTAAAATTGATTTCTGGTTTATCTGGTATAACTCTGAGTCTCTCACTGAGCTTGGAAATAATTGATTGCTCGAAGCCTTGTAGCAGTAGTTAAAAATTGATAAATGCTAAAGCCAGCACAGTGTTTTATAGATTCCCAAGAATTGTGGAGCCTCCATATTTCTTTCTCATCACCAGCTCTAGATCATGTGGTGAAATTTAAAAGACGCTTCATCTTACCCTTAGTAAATTATATTCAGCAAATCTAAGACCTTGTACTGTGGGATGGAAAGCAAAATTTTTAGTCACATAGCACTGATGAGTAACATATGAAGTCAAGCATGTTTTTGCAGGTTAGCCTAGTGGTTTAGGTCAGCTGATTAGATTACAGTAAAAACTTACAAAATGTCTATGTATGTAATTAGGGTTTGTTAAATCCTAAGGGATGTTTAGAAGAATTATTGGTATGGATAGCAACAACGTTTGTAAGTAAATAAAACTGCTGTACTAAATAAAGAAATAAACTCTGTTAAAAAAATCAGTATAAGGTCCCATTTGACAAAGAAATTCTTAAAGTTTTCATTAATATAAGTTTCCTTTATTAGTGCAGGAATTTGGCTTTATATATCAGCTAGTCTCTATACTGGGGCACATGTTCTGGTGCTATATGCACCTTAGTACAAATTGTCACAGCACGGTGATGTTTCTTCCACGTCAAATTAGTAAATAAATATCTTAGTTTCATAGTTATTCACTAAAATAGGAAAAAGCAATAAGTGAAAGAATTGATTATTGAGGCAAATTTCACTACTAGTTCCTTACCTGAGTAAAAATACATCAGGCAACAGAACTCAGCCTCTCACACTTCTATTTAGAGCTAGAGATCAAATTATTTATTTGCTGACTATTTTGCCAAGCAAACAAAAATATTTTAAATTGTTTCTGTAAACTCAGCAAGTCAGCACATCGCTTCAACATTGCTGGCTACATCTGGGAGCAAACTGCAGTTTTCCTTTGCAGATGAGTGAGACAAGTGATTAGCATCAAAATAGTCTGTTTATTCGTGAAAATCCTGCTTTCTGAGGCTGTTTTCTGGGATGAAGTTGATCTTCAAGTCAGACCACCTCTTGCATGCCAGAGTCCATAACATTTCATACTGCAATGCTTGTAGCACCCCCAATGGCCTTAGGAACACTGCAGTGTATTGCAATTTTTTAGTCAGCATTATTAATGTTTTAGAACAGCTAATGTGATGAAGACTTGAAACATAATTACAATAATGATGGAATCAAATCCTCGTCCTCCACTTGCTCCTTCATTTTCTACTTTAGGACTTTTTTATCTTCTGCCTTGAAAGAGAGGATGGAGAGGGAAAGAAATACAGGCAAACACAAGGAGCTGCTTTCTCACCAAATCACATGGCACTGAATAAACCCTAATTAAAACGTCCTTGGGGGAAACTGATCTTATATTTTTTATCAGGTTCTTCTTCCCCCATTTCAACTCCAAATCATGCTGGGGTGTCATCTGGAGCTCCATCAGGATTGTGGAGTGTGTGAGGTCTCAGCTTCCTGCTTTTCCTGCACTGTTTTCCAACTCAATTACCTTCAGTACTCCAATTTCAGTGGTGCTGGCAAAATAGATACTAAACACACAGCTTTGCAGCTAAAAGTGCTACATTCTCCTCATGCAAATAAGTGTATGTCTTTGAGTTACATCAGCTTTGTGCTAGGTGAGGTATTTTAATATAATCAGCATTACCCGGGCTCCAAGGTGTGGTGATGGCTTCTCACCATGGATTTCTTGCTGAAGAATGTTAATGCTGGTTTTAAAAATGCACAATTCTACATGTATCAAAGTGAATTAAGTTATAAACATCAATGGAATTCTTTCCAAAAGGCCAGAAACTTTTGCTTGGCCCAAACACTTAGAATTTAGATGCTAAGATACACTTAATCTCTTTGATCTTTGCATGCCCCAATAAAATGTTTATTTGTACAGTTTTTAAACAAAAACCTCTTTAAACATGAGTATTTTGAATTATCAGAAATCTAATATCTTTTATGCAAATCACTGATTTTTTATTGGCAGTGAATTTGCCCTGGGAAAGAGTGGCCCCAATTGAACAGTAAGGCTCTGATTTTCTGTTTCCATCTTTCTTCAGCTTTTAGGGCTTCAGTGGGTGCACAGTTTCATAGGAGGGACACATTCAGATGCAATTCTGTGCTTAAATATACATGACACCCCCAAATGCAACACTGTGTTGAGATGTTGGGCAACCCCTGCATGTAATCAATCATCCTAATGTCATATCCCATTAAAAGTAGACAAGTAATAGCATAGGGTTAAAAACACACAAGCAAGCAAAAAACATTTTTTACTGCAGAAACCTCTTGCAGGTTAATAAGCAGTTTTTTGGAAGAATCTCCTGATTTTTCTAAAAGCTGGATTTAAAAGTTGTCAAATTTGTAACTGTCAGAAAAACCCAATTGAAAGATAAGCTGAGAACCATAAGTTCTTTCTCAAAGCTCTAAGTTGTCTTTATCTAAAAAGAAAAGTGATGAATCATCACATTTGCACAGTTCTTTTCTTCAAATATTTTCCATTTCTTCACAATTCAGATCACTCTGTTGCAATAAGCATATATTGTCATTATGTGACTTAAAGTATTGCCATATAATTTGACAGAATCTTTCATTATGGAATCTAATTTCATTCTTTTGAATTTAAATTACTCCTTACTCATTACATGTCTTTTCTTTAACTTTCATTATAGGCATTTTTCTTTTGATAACTCACAAACATCCATAACTTCTGATAACTTTGTCTCCAAGGACAGAAAGATAAATAGGGTATCCTTAAATAGTTGTAATCTTCTTGATCTTGAAAATACAACTATATATTATGATGGGTGTTTAGAAGCATACAAACAGGGAAAAAAAGCTGATTAATTGCTCTTTAAACAGATCTAGCATTAGAAATGCAGATAATATCTAATAGTGAGCTAAAATCTTCAAGTAGTTGTCAAGCATGTTTGCACACAATATTTAAAACTTGAATCATGTTGTGTTGTAAGACCACATAAACAAAAGCTTTAAAAACTACTTCATGTTTTATCTGAAAAAGGGGAGAAAGGGTATTGTAAAAGCAGGTCCACTGATGAGGGGAGAGAATGATGCATCTGACTCCATGTTCTGAGAAGGCTAATTTATTACTTTATTATACTATATTATATTAAAGAATACTATACTATACTAAAGAATACAGAAAAGATACTTACTCAAATGCTAAAAAGATAGTAATGAAAACTCGTGACTCTTTCCAGAGTCCCAACACAGCTTGGCCCCAATTGGCCAAAGAGTCAAAACAACTCACACTGGAGTCCAAGCAGGCAATCACCTGTGGGTAAACAATCTCCAAACATATTTCACAGGTGCAAAACCCAGGAAAAGAAAATGAGATAATAATTGTTTTCCTTTTCTCTGAGGCCTCTTTTGCTGCCTTTCAGCTTCCCAGGAGAAAAACCCAGGGTGAAGGAATTTTTTCACAGAATGTGAATGCCACAAAAGGGTAAAAACCAACATCAATAAGTATTCAAACTGTGAACTCCAAAGTTAAAACATGAATAAGATTGGGGGATCATCCTCCTAACCAATGTGGTAGGACATCCACTCTGCCCCACAGCCTAACACTCCATGTGGCACATGGGAAACAAGCACAAGGTTATCACCACATCTGGATTTCTGCAGTGTCCTTCTGGTCCCTCTTCACCCTACAGTGTGATGGAGGAGGAAGGATGGGCACTCTCACCATTGGCTGGGTAATTATCTTGCTCTTAGGTGCACAAGTCATGAATTGCAAGTTACAAGTTATGGATTAGACAACTTGCAAATTAGAAAGTTTGTGAATGAATTAACAAGGAGATGAACTAGTTAATCCACATTAGACTAATCTTTACAGGTGGGATACAGCCCTTGTTTGGTGTGTTTGCTTTCTTTCCCAATGAACTCATAAAATAAAGATTAATTTCACAGAGTATGCTATCCTGTAAAATCAAGAGATCCAACCAGATTTTAATGCACCCTTCTAGGGTCACTGATGAAGTACAGCCTACATGAGTGGTCAGTGGAGTGGGCTAAAAAGCAGCTGAACTGTCAGGGTCACAGGATGGGGATGAGTGGCATGAAGTCCAGGTGGATGTCAGTTACCAGGTGTACCCCATAAAGGCCAGCTACTATTTAACATCATCATAAATGCCATGGGCAGAGCACTCTCTCAATAAGTTTGCAGCTGGTATAAAATCAGGAGGAATGGTCAGTACACCAGATGGATTCACTGCCTTGCAGAGGAATGTGGGCAGTCTGGAGAAACGGGCTGATCGGTACCTTCAACAAAGGTTCAGAACTTCAACAGAGGGAAATAAGAAAATCCTGCTGCTGTGGATGAATGATCCCATGCACCTGGCCAGGCGGGTGACAGACTGGTTGGAGAGTAGCTTTGCAGAAAATGACACAGGGGTCCTGGTTGACATCAGGCTGGAGAGAAGTCAGAAATATGCCCTTGTGGCAAAGAAGTCCAAGAGCTTCCATTAGACAGGGCACTGCCAGCAGGTCAAAGCAGGATCTTTCCATTCTACTGGCCATGAGGAGATATTCTATATAGTGTATGTCGATAGGGGTAGAGCTCCCAGAGAGCTTTGCCTCTTCTCTGAGCTGGACAAAAATGTGCCAGTAACGTTGGTCTATGCTGATAACCCTGCCTGCAAGGCCAGGTGTGCAGTGACAGCCACGGCAACACGGTCATCAGCTTCTGCAGATGGTGTTGATACTAAATTCAAATAGAGAAAGTTTTCTCCTCAAGGCACTCTCTGTTTTTAAAAATCAAGAACTTAGAACGATGACAAAGCAGTGTCTTTTCTTTTCTCTTTTTCTTTTTTTTTGTGGGATTGTAGTACAAGTTAGGCTTCTCACTAGGACTTATGACTTTCTCTGTGTATTTTGGCCCTAAATTACTGTCCTGTGGGAAAGTCCCTGCAGATTATAGACCTTTCAGACTGGGCCCGTCTCCATAAGTTTTAATAAAGAAAAAGACATATTTAGAGATGCAAAATGGTAAGTAAATGTGACTGCTTTAAAAAACCCAACCCTATCAGTTTCTTTTTATGGACTGTTACATTTTTCTTTGAATTCAACATTTTTATCACTACTAGAAAGATTTTTAGTGCTGAAAATGAAATATAGGAGTAATCCTAAAACAGTGGGAGAATGGCCACATTGGTAATTACCCATAAGCCTCCACAACACAGCAAGAAATGTTTCAATGATTTATTTCTATTGCTTGGAAAAATCTAGAAAGCCTGTACAGTACAGCATGCCCTGATAGTAACTTTACCTCAGCAACCTTACTGAAGCTTAACTTAATGAAGTAATAAATTCAGAAATGTGTTTCTGCATGCATTTGTTTCATAGATTTATTATACATAAATCCACTTATAACATGCATTGGGATACAAAGTCAACACTGCAGAACTTCTTAAATACTGATGCATTTATTACAGCCTCCATTACCAATAATATATAGAAGGTAGAACATTTACTTTAATGATGATGAACAGAGGCTAGACACAGACTGACTGATGTATGCATAATTCTCAATAGCTGCTAAAGGGAAAAAAAGATATTGCCTCTATATAGGAGGCAAATCATTTTAAATCTGTGCATTATATTTGCTCTTGTTCCTATTTATCCTATTATGGACATTATAGACTTGAAAGCATTCAGGCAAATCTACTTATACCAGTAGAAATAGCTTCATTGCATTGCATCAACCACTTCTGGGTGAAGAGTTTAGGGAAAATTGTGACTTGCTTAAAAAGAATAGAAAATTTCCACTAACATTTCTGGAATTCTACACTGGCAAATTTTGGGCAGTCTGGGGACACCATATAGCAAATTATGCTTTAGTTCATAAAGCGTGGCTTTGCATATAAAAATAACACTCTCATAGGTTTTAAACTTCATACTTGAAGTTAGGAACTTCAGTAAAAGTGTAACAATGATCATGTCTGTGGGAAATCCTACCACAATACCTAGAAAAATTTTACTCATCACCTTGAGGAGCTCACCACTGTAAGAGAACACAATGTCTGTCAAGTTAATTTTACCTCAATATCACCTGGACTTATATTAAGGGTTAAAGATGATTCACAAACAACTGCTGCAATATTTGGGAACCCTCCCCTTCCTTTCACCTGGCTTTTTTTTTTTTAGGAAGCTATTTCTGACATGTTGGCATGCTCCTGGTGCTTCATGGGTTGTCATTTGAAAGGCTTCACCCATGGATGACAATGGGAAATAAAGTATTTAATATTGATTAAGGTAAACAATGACATTCAGACTTCTGAGACACTGAGATATCTTGTAAAGCTTTATGAATAAAGTCCCTACAGCATTCCCACTTCAGCCAGCCTTCCAGAAATCCTATCCTTTGGGATGTGCTTCAGAACACTCGTGGAGGCTGGTTACTGCTGCAGGGTGTGCCTCCCATGTGAAAAGAAGAATAAGAATAGGAATCCAAACTGTGAGAAAACTGCCTTCTCCTGAGACGTTAGGCTTGCACTGGTGCATGTAGGAATCCATGCTAACTGACTTGAGAAGTTTGATATCTCTCTGAGGAAAAAAATTGTATATTTTCAACTCAATTAAAATTAAGTCTTGACGATTTTATTGGATTGCACCAAAAGCAATGTGTTTCTGCAAAATATAATTTAGTCAAATACGCATTTTTAGAAGAAAGGTGTTTTATCAGGAAAATTTCCCACTTGTTCTCTCATTCATAAACCTACTGCTTTATTTCGTGATTGCCCACTCTTTATAATGCTAAGCACATAAAGCAAGTACAGGCATTTTCAATTGAATTTGTTCAACAGCCCAGTGGATCTCATTTCTGATTTTCTTTCTAAGTAGCACCAGAAATGAAGACGAGATATTAATCTGAGAATTCATGCACATTCTTCAGGAAAGCTTCCTTAACAGCAGGTATTGGTGTGCACACATTTGGGCAGGTACATTCTTGGGACTTTGGCATACCCATGGATTTTGGAGGTCCACACACCTGTGTGTGTACATAAGTCTTAGAAGGGATATCTGTGCATGGATAATAATCTCCATCAAGGCCTGTTGTGAAGGTACAAAACACTCCTTGAAAACTTGACTGCAAACCACAGCTTCCACAAGATTTGTCTGTATGAGCCCATTTCTCCTCTGTGTCTCCATGGAGGGAGAATGCTATGCAAGACCTCTAAAGTTGTAGTTGTAGTTGTGTAGATTATTTATACATTCATACTGAAGAAGAACATCTGAGGACAGCTTCATTTCCAAGGGTGTGTTGGAGCTTTCAGTGCATTGCCTTGTGTTTGGTAGAATACAAGAATGTATTATCATATTTGAACAGACTGACAAAATTAAGAGGCAGGATTACACAGTTGGAATTATTTGTGTGGTAACTAACATAAAGGTGTGATTACATCCTGAAGCTCTTTAGTAAATAAGTAGTTTCAAAGATAAAAAAAAAGACAAGGTACTTTCTTAGGGTGACTTCTTCCTGCAGTTCACATGCAATATGCAGCCTTCAGGGACACTGCAGAACACTTTACCTTTTTGAAGACAATTTGATGCTCAAATTCACTTGTGAAAATACTGACCTGTTTTTCTTTGCAAGTGCACATATGCATATAAATGAGAGCAGAATTTGTCCTGGAAGGGACAGACACAGTCCACTCTGTGTTACCCTGCTTTTCGAAGAACAGCTGCAGAGTATCCTGAGATTCTTCTCTGTGACTGAAAGTGAACTCTATGCTTTTGGCATCTGAATATAGTAATTCAAAGCCTCCTCAGTTCAGGGAACCACTGTGTATTGTTTAATCTCTAATACTTCATTTAGCGACCAAATTCAAAGTTAATTTCACTGATGAATGAAGTGGCTTGCATTGCTACATGTCCCAAGGAACCAGCTAGAGATCTATACAGGTGGTATATGGATGTTTATACAATTGTATCTGTCTGAAGTTGATATTTTTGAACTATATTAAAAGGTTATTGGATTCAGTTTGTTCACATTAATGTCCTTTATAAAGAATATGTGATGGCAGTAATAATCTAGGATAAAGGAGGCAAACCTCTCTTAATGTATGTACACTACACAGGGATCATATTTTGTGCTCATTATACATGTTCAATTCAACTGTGGAACACCTGAATAGTCTCAGAACATGTTATTTAATTTTGTCCTCTTTATAGTTTATTCTGCTCAGCAAACTTGAATCCTAATATATAAATAGCTATGCTGTCTGGCTCTGCTTAAACTCTCTCATAGCTAAAAGAAGCTTGTCATGGTTTAACCCAGGAAATCAGCCTGGACCATACAGGCAGAACCACTGGAACATTAATAAAATCAGTAATTACTAAAAATGAGAATAGTGTAAAAAAAATTAATTTTTATACATATATAACATGTATGTATATATAAATATATATACATGTTATATATATATATAAAAGTTACATATTCTTTATAAATATATAAATATATATACAATAATATATATTGCATATAAGATAGAATTTTATATATAAATAATATTATTAAATAATATTATATTAAATTAATTATTATGTTAAATATAATATTATATATATACAGAATATATATAATATATATATAATATTCTGTATATATATATGTTATATATATATAATATATAATATATATATGTTAAATATAATATTATATATATATACAGAATATATATATAATATATATATTATATTCTGTATATATATATGTTAAATATATATTATATATATTATATATATATGTTAAATATAATATTATATATATACAGAATATTATAATATATTATAATATTATATATATATACAGAATATTTATATATATAATATATATATTATATTCTGTATATATATATATGTTAAATATATTATATATATATATATATATATATATAATATATATGTTAAATATAATATTATATATATACAGAATATATATATAATATATATATATTATATTCTGTATATATATATATATATATATATATATATATATATATATATATATATATATACAGAATAACTGGCTGTAGAATACCAGGAATGTAACTTTGATGTTTTTTGATATTCTGGTCTCAATGTTGAAATATTACGAACTTCTCCCTTTTGCTAAGGTAAATTGACAGACACCTCAGACACACATTCAACTTCAGTGTTTCATTCTACTTTAACTCATGTGCAGGACAGAAGGGAATATTTCCACCTGTGCAGTTACTTCTTCTGATGTGGCTGCAGAAAGTGCCTGGGAATGCTTCCTATACCAATTGCACCAACTATTTCTCTTCATCACACTAAATCATCTCCAACTATTTGTGCTCCCTGTGTGCTAGAAAGGCTGCCAAGGCTGAAGGCACCTGAAATAAATCAGGGAAAGTGATTGATTGGCATTTGCAGGAGGAGCCACTCTTGTTCATCAACACACTAACGATGGCTGTGACACTGCCTTCCCCAGGCCATGAGGAACCAGCTACAGTATGTCAGAGACACATTGATTGGGGGTTTTGATGGAAGGAAAGGGCATCTTGTAACTTCCATTTCCACAGCCACACCTGTGCTGATTCCAGCACTGACAGCTACCTTAGCTGGATGAGAGGCTCTGCACTCTGCTGGGGCTATGGAATCACAGTATCACCAGAACTTGAATGGTTTTAAGTGAAAGACAAATGGGCTGCCCTTCCAAAAACCAGCACTTACTGCCTATAATTGCACAGTGAAATGCAAAACAGCATAGCTTATGTGTAGGGTGTAGCAGATGCTTTGAGAGCCTTCCAGTTGGGTTAAAAGTTGTCCTTTCAGGTATCTCCAGTTCCAGAAATGATTTCATACCTCATACAATGGCCAGAAATTATTGTCAGTGTCACTTGTTTTCCACATTCCTGCAGGAAGAACATTGGTAAGACAGATACTTGAGTAAAAAGGAACAAACCCCATTTCTGAGGAGAGCAGAGTGTAAAAATCACTGATACTT
Organism: Agelaius tricolor; assembly: GCF_023055355.1. Classification (NCBI taxonomy): domain Eukaryota; kingdom Metazoa; phylum Chordata; class Aves; order Passeriformes; family Icteridae; genus Agelaius; species Agelaius tricolor. The sequence goes on from NW_027269261.1 coordinate 11,026,832, forward strand.
GTATGTGGTGCCATCCAGGAGGATCTCTGGTGTCACAAGAGCCTTAGGAGCAGCAGTTCTGTCTCCACAGCCTTCACATGACAGAACCTCTGATGGAAAGGATGACCTGGAGCAAAGAAACAAGCCAGGCAGCATGACACCTGGGACATTTGGTACCTTGGCTGTCTACATGGGCCAGAATGGTGGAGTGAGACACGTTTAGTTCACTGAGAACCTGAAGGACTTTTAAGCTGACAAAGTGGAGAGAGACCCAAAATAGCCCATAGGTGCTTGCAAGAGTGTGTAACTCCAATAATCTGAAATTTCTACTTTGAGCCACTCTGATGGAAAACTGCAAAGGGCAAGGAGAGCCAGGAAGAGGCATAAGGCAGAAGAGATTTAAGTGAGGAACAGGGAACAGGGGTTTGTGGCCATCATCCTGCTGGGCACTAATAAGAAGCACAATTTTCAGGGGAGGGTTTGGCCAGCTGGGCTCCAAAAGAGGCTGTGTATCTCAAACCACCCTGTCTGTCCCTGATAAGCTTCAGTAAATTTTTAAAATGCACTCCAGTGTTGCTGTTAGCAATAAAATGGACAAACGCTGCTTGTCACCAACTGAAAGAAGGGGTCATTTACTGGGGAGCTTAGAAAAAAAAAATAATTTCCCAATAAACTGACAATCCTGCTGTTTAACCAGCTCTAATAGTAAGCAGTGCTGTATCAATTGCTTCCAAGGCAGCAACTGTCACTTGCTTTGGAAATTTGCATCTTTTAAGTGCATATTTTCAATCAAGACTTTGGACTCCAGAGCTGTCACTACCTTCACATGTCACTGCTGTTACTACAATCACAAGTCATTGCTTATCAGACTGATTGCCAGCAGTGCACTTCTGCCAAAACTGTCAATGCAAGTGCTTATAAGCTTTAATAAAATAGTTTAAAGTGTGTGTGTATGCATGTGCAAATGGGTTAGACAGTGGGAGAGAGAGAAAGAGAGACCAAATTGCATTTTCCAATGCTCAGGTGGCAGAGCTTTTAGGGGATTACACAGACAAAACCAAATGAACTCATCATCTGTCCTAATTTAACAAAACAGAACCAAAACCAACATAACTAAACAAAAAATCATCCAACCTTAAAGCTCTCAGGTAATAACTGAGTTTGGACAAGTGCATCTATAACACCCTTTTGGCATGAAATAGGCAACAAGTCAGGAAACCCCCAGGCATGTACAACAACTCATATGTGTCGCAACCTAAACCAGTGATTTGAATTACTGTGTGCTTTCTGAAGAGAATCATATCATAACATATGATATGTTCATCATATCTGAGAATCAACAGCAGATGAACTGCTCAGGTTAAGAGCAGTATCTAACCTAAATATATAACCTGAGTATCTGCCTGAGTAAAATGGTATCTAACAAAGGCTGTACAAAATCATCTGAAGTCTCTAACGATTTCTGTCAAAATTATTTTTTATGATAATCTCATACCCCGAAAAACAGAGAGAAATGTGTGACTTTCTGATTTAACATAACAGGTGTGAAAAACTTTTGAAGTTCCATTAGAGATGCCATGTGTAGAAAACTGTCATAATCCTTGCATGTTGAATAGGCCTGTTACAAAGGGCCGGTTTATGGGTACTTAGCCAGGGAAGAGTATTGGAGCTGAGCAAAGCTGACAGTGAAACCAGAGCTGGTAAAATCTTCTGAGATTTGTGTGCTGTTAAAACAATAGCTCATCTGACCTGGAATATTGCTGGAAGAAATACCACTCAAACTTTTGTGACAAGCCTTATATCATTATTAATAATCTCTTAGAAAGCATTTTAAGTACTTTTAAGTATTGTACCATAAAACTTAAAGATGATTTCCAAGTCATGTTGCAATATTATTTAGTGAAATCCTTTGATCTTTAAAATATATATTCCAAACTAAGTGGCTTTTTCTTCCCAAAATTCATATCCATGGTGGGAGTTCTGGTGAAATTCCAATAAATTAATTTTCTCTCCCCATGTCTTGATTTATACTCCTTTTATTTGTCTCTTCCCCACAAAAAATGTGGGCATGCAAGTTAAAAGCAACCATTATAACTGCATTTTGGCTGAATAATACCCCATCAAGTTGATGGTACTTCATGCAACTCTGGAGAGCCAAAACACAAAATATGTCTTGTATAACTAACACTAAAAATATTTCAGTTATGAGACTGACAACTCTTGGGCACTTGATAAGACTGAAATAAAGCAAGCTAAAAGCAATGATTTGCATTCCCACTTGTTGTGTATATCTTGTATAAATATGTTAAGGGGAAGTCTGCTTTGAGAAGAGTCTGATCCTCCCAGATGGCAGTGCTCAGTGTCTGCACACTGATATGCTAATGTGCAGGAAAGGGGTTCAGAGTGATGATCCTGGCTCCTCACCTAGTGCTGTTTGAAACTTGTCTGTGGAGAGTAGATGTAAATAGGAAACATTTAGGCAAGTCTTTTTCCACCAAAAAAAGCATGTACAGCTCTAACAAGTCTCCTGCACACATCCAGCACAGCCTGGTGCCAAAGCAGGCGCGCTACTTTGCTGCAGGCATGGCATAATACCTCTGCTGGTGTTACAGAGGAAGAGATGAATGAAAACCAGGATTTAATAGGAGGGAATAAATCTAGGGTAGCTAAAGTCTGTGACTAACTGACAGCTAAAACAGCCCATGGGGTTTTTTGTTGGTTTTTTTTTTTTAATTCTGTAAAATAGAATACTAGAACTAAATGTTACTCCACTAGAACTAAACATTATTCTAACTTCCCTTCATTAAACAAAGGAATAATCTCTTTACCTGGAACTCTATTTGCTGATGTGTCTGAGGGATCTTTCTCAGCTTTCACTGCACACTCATCTAGCTCCTTCTCCACTTTTTTGATGCCTGCTCTGGATGACATAACTCTGTGGAAGTTATCATTTGGTTCTAGAGATGTACAAGTAGCCATTTTGCTTTGGTAGTTACAAATGTTAAAAGTGCATTAATTTCACTTTCATTTGTGATTTAGGCCCTTTGATGTTTCTCATCTTTCAATTTACCCCAAAATTAAAAATATTTACAAAATCTCATTCCAGTGGGGGATTGTCATGGCACATTAATTTCTTTCTACATGTGAAGCAATGGATACATCAACAACAGTTCCCTTCTGTTGTGTGCTTTAGGTGGTTTAAATTTCCCAGGTAGGATAATGGCATGATTTCCAGGGTTACTGCAAGCCTGTGTGAGAATGCATGTAAGTCTTGAAGCCTCTGGAATGAAGCTTGGGAAGGCTACATGGATGTAAGAAATTATGGGGTTCAGCTGTTTTGGTTTTATATCTGTCTCCTTTCCTTTTATAAAACTCTGCAGCATCAGCTACCCTTGCAATCAATGAGGGTTTAACAGATTTCAGTCAAAGCTGAATGAAAAACAAATAGGTAGACAGATCAATGAAGTGATCATGCAGATCTTTGCATTTGTGAGCAGGTCATACTACAGTAGCCTAAATGAAATAATGGATTTAATGCCAATCCAGCTGTTAATGAGAATTCTGCTAATAATGCCCCAGTAGTGACAGGGGTGACAGCTTTTACAAAACAAGGAAAAGTCTTGTAACGCACTAGGATAATTCACTACTCTGAGTCCAGCCTTCCCACCCAGGACATCTTTTTAATGTCTTAACATCTTGCATTTGAGATAGCAAAATATGGTCCTGCTTGTTCTTTTCAGCTACTCTGCTGTGTAAGTTTTAAACATGCCAAGCTAGGATCTCTCATTAAAACTACTTGACTGCTTTCTACTGTTCCAAGCAGCATCATCCTGAGCACCATTGTTTCACACCATTGATTTGACTGCAATATGTAGCCACAATATTCATGACAGCAATATACAACATATTCAGCAGAAAATCCTCTGCAGCCGTGGGTGATCCCTTTTAATTCTTTTTTCACTAAGAGGAAGATGCAAGATGAAGATCTTGGCTGCAATAGGAATACATTTTTAAAGGACAATAGTTTTTATACACATGTAGTGTAAAATGGAATAGATATTGTTATATCCTAAAAGCTCATAGAGAAGACTGTAGTTCCCATCAGGTGTCTTGTGTGGTTAAGGTTTTCTTACACTGAGTTTATATTTAACTGGAGAGCCCAGAATGTGTGAAGGATCATCCCGAAATCTGTTCAGTAGCTGATGAAGTGATATCCTGCTGTCCTTCTGTTACTGCTTGGAAGTGCAGTAGATTCCAGCAGGGAAGTCCTGTGGCTGATGGAAGCAGAGCTGAGGAAATCTGGTTGCTGGCAAGGCCTCCAAGCCTCTGACAAAAGCAGGAGATTTTTGACTCTTTGCTGCAGGGGATTTTGACTGGTGCACTGGAACCCACCAGGTCTTCAAATCTCTTTGTGCTCAGTAGGTGAAGTACCTGCATCAGCTGCCTAAAGCTCTGTCAGCAGAAAGTTTGCACTCTGGGAGCACAGAGAAGACCTCTGAATTCCTCTGTAACCAGTAGAGGTCTTTAAACATGGCTTTTAGCTTGTTAGGACTGAGTTAACACCATCTTCTGCGGTTTTACATCAAATATTTTTTTGAGAAGAACCAGGGATGTGAAACATTCCAGTGGTTAAACTGACCCAGATTAGAAGGGCTGAGATCAAGGAAAAGGATTCTGAAGTCAACAGAAACAGTCACATGATGAACCATAAACAGCTGCATGATTGCTTGGCCTTATAAGAATTTAATTTGAATTTGAATTGACTCTGGCCTGTGTCATCTGCCTCAGTGTGTTTTGGATTGTCATATCATGAAACCTCTACATGATGCTTCTCTTGCTTATGGCACCTACTACCTGGTATTCAAAAGCCTTTTCTTGAAGCCACTAAAAATACAGCTGAAAAGAGTAAAAAAAGAAAAATCAATTCTTTCCAGCAAAGTCACAAAGCACAAAACTTACTGCTTTATGAAAGCCATATTTTTTTATAATGGCTTCAGCAGCTGGAGCATTAAGAAAACCTGTAATTTCCAGAGATGAATAATAAAATTATGAAAACTTAACACAATTTTTTGAATGGGTCAGAATATGAAAAGAGCAACTCCTGCATCTTCAAAAAGATCCTTTGAATCCACATAAAAAGAGTCCAAAATTATGAAAAATTTTTACTTTCACTAATTCATCACCTTAAAATTCCCTCCTCATTCCCCTGAAATCATTACAGCTTTTTTTTTTATCCTTTATGAAATTTTAAAGTTATATATGTGCCCATAATTTTGTGAATAAGTGTGTGCTTAAGTAGTATAACTATGGAAAAGCTCTCTACTACTACATTCTGCTAGTTTCAGGACATATTTTCATATTACATGTATGTGTGTGTGAGAGAGAGAATATCTGGACCATAGGTTAAATAACAGCTGCCACAGATGATTTATATTTTTTAAAATCTCGACCAGGGTATCCTGTCATGCAGTTTGGATATTCCTGAATGCCTTGTTGGGTTAAATTCACTAAATTCAGTATTTGGGTACTGCTCTGGGTCTTCAGAGTGTGATAAAGTTCACTGATGGGGAAGGCAACTTCCTTTCTACCCTTGCCTCATGGCTGAAAACAGAAGTACCTGGGTCTTCTGCATCCTAAACAAATGCCCAAGGAACAGCTCAACTGCAGTGACTGTTCAAAGATAATTACTATTCTGGGGTGCATCCCTCTGTTATTTTTGCTCAAGCTGTTCAAATATTTAGAGAGTCAGACAGAAATGAGAACTATTCTCTACTCTGAGCATCCACCAGGGGCACCCAGGCCTCTCCTCAGCTCTCATGCAGAGCAGAACAGCTTCATCTGATTAAGATGTATTGGAAAATAAAAGTCAGACAAAATGTGAATTAAATTTTAGGAATTCCACAACTTTAATGCCACAGGAGATAGGGTGTTTTGTATGGGTCTTCCTGGGATTCTTTGAAAGGCCAATTTCATATTTTTCATCTTCAGAGGTTTTTAAACTTTCTTTCTCTTTACTACAGTGGTTAACATAAACAAAAATTATTTTATTTTCACAATGTGGTATGAAAATGCTTAATTAACAGATTTTCATATTGCCTTGATTTTTCTATTGCCTGTTCCTTATTTTAGCCACATGGGCTGCACAAGTCAGTACCATTATATTCTCTTCATTTTGCCTGTTTTTCCAAATGCTACAAGTTCTTTATCTCTCTCTAGAATAATATCTGCTTTTTTTTTACCAAAAAAAATTCATTTCATAGGAAAAAAATCAAAGTATTTGAAGCTATTTTAAGAAAAGGGTACATTTTGAAGAAGCTTTTAGTATTCAAACCAGAACAAAATTAAATCAAATAATTATGTTACATAACTTTCAAAATTAGGTTGTTGAGTTTTTTAAATTAAAGTTTCCTTTTTTAAATTGCATTTCTTATTTTGGCAACAATTCTGCTACTATGCCACAGAATAATGCTTTCCTCTGCTCTTTCCAATGAGGTTGAAATTGCACATAAGTTAAAAGAGGTTTTTGTTGGATTTCTTGGTGTCTCTTCCAAATATTTTACAAGCTTGAAAGAATTCAAGTGTTTCCTCTGTTTTCCCCAGCCCATGACTCCACAGTCTCCACAAGAATAAATGTTTGGTGTCAATTATTTGGCCACAGTTTCTGTTGAATACAGGACATGGGTCCTGCTGATCTCTGCAGTCTTTTCACTCCCCCATGTCACATCTTTTGTTATCTGGCTTTCATTTTTAGAGTCTGCTGAACAAGCTCCTTTATGAATCAAGTGAATGGATATTGTCCCCCATTGTTCCCTTCCATGCAAAGGGAGTGGAGGACACGAGGAGATGTTTTCCTTGGTGCAGGCAGTTCAGCATGACCCCAGTGCAGCACAGAGATGCCTGCTAGGAGAAGCACCTGTCACCACTGAAATCAGTGGCAATTTTGGCTTTTACTTCAGTGGATGTGGTGTTGACTTCACTGGGGTTTGATCCAAAAGTTAATTGGCATCCCTAGCCATTAAGCTCATTAATTTGTGTGGCTCACATGAACATCAACGCCAGTAAGAGACAGAATCCTGTTTGTAACCAATCCAATGAGCAAACTCTAAATATTACTCATAAATACATTTATTGGTCCTCACAGAGACACCATCCTTGCACTGGAGGGGAAGCCAGCATCTCATTTACTAAGTGGGACTGGAGATAGGGCAAGAGTTCATCCCTGAGGTGCATTTGCTGGCCTTAGTGATGCCTCCCTTATGCCACTTCACCATGTGTTCCTATTCTGTGCAGTCTTTCAGATATTCAGTGCTCACTGACACACAAACTGTTTAATCTCCCTGCAATTTAGCTGTTTGTATCATCAGCCTCTCACCTCTGTGCAGATCACTCATTTCAATTTCCCAGGGTGCTTTTAGCAATCAGGTATACATTAGTTTCATCTACTTCTTACCAAAACATTAATGCATCTGTCTCTCAATTTCTACAAGACCTCTTGGGGGATTTCAGTTTATTGATTTCCTTGGGGAGTGTAAGTTTTTTTTTTTGAGGCTGAAATGAAAATGGCAGAATCAGGAACACAAGACTTCCAGCATTACACCTGGCAAGTGACAGACACGTTCCAATCTGTATATTTTTGTTTTAAACTGAGCTTATTAGAGCTGGATGAGATGCTACACATGGTCTTCTGCAAAGAAAGTCTTGGAAAGAGTCTTCAGATTCCTTCTCTCTGAGTGTTGTTTGTGTTTCACCACAAGGCCACCATTGCCTGTGCTAGCATGAAATTTATTTTACCTGTTACCCACATCAGAACCATGGCAGGCACAATGCTAATCTGCCAAAGGAATAATTTTATTTGCTTTTCTTCTAAAGGTCTTGCACTGAATTTCCAGGTTAGCCCATAGGTGGGAGCAAAGGGAATTCCTTGTGAGGAGGAGTGTGGGAAGGATGGTGCTAATAGAGATCATGCTTCTACTGCACCTCCTTACCACTAAAGTGTGGCAGAGTTTGTGTTGGCTTAACTGACCCCTGGGAATTGGCACAGAAGATGCAGATAATAGAGAATTTGTTAACATTTATATGAGAAATAATACAATAGAACAATAGAAATTGTTTTAAGTGTATGCAGTCCAGAGAGAGAAATGGGTAATTTATCTGTGGGATATAAATTACTGTTTAGTAAGAAATATTAGAAAAGAGCAACAAAAATCCAGCTTGCAAATGGAAGCTATTTGATACACGACTTTGGTGTTGATTTTCTTGTTTTTAACATCATTTCTCTAATATACACTTAGTCCTGCCCAACTAAAAATTAACTGAACTCTCCTTCATCTATATTTATGAGTTCTGTTACTTATGGGTTCTTTCCATTCTTTATATATGCTACTGATTTTTTTTGCACCCTACTGATCCTTGCAATGTAACATTGCCTTTCTAAATACCTTTTTTACATAAATGCCTGAAAATCCCTTGGTGAATATTTGCTGCAAGGTCTCAGCAGATGGGGACTTTGGGAGACTTTGAGATTCATGCATTTTTGTAGCACATCCATGAATCTAAATAATCACTGTCTTTCCACACACATTATGTTTAGGTGTATGGGCATGGCTGGAAAGGGAAATAAAACTTGCACGCATTCCTATTTGCAAATAAAATCTGTGCAAACTCTGTCAATATAGAATGGAAGGGGCTAAATATGGAGGTGAACTGCTGTTATTGTGAAAGTGTCCATATATCAGATAATAATGGAATTATGGTTCTGCTAATGTTGGTTTCCTTACCACTTCCTTTATTACAGCTATTACTGTTCTCAGAGAATAAACTGAGGCAATTTGTAAAGAAGGGAGTTTTTAATGATGTTCTGAGAGTAGAGTTCACTCCACGCACTCTTCAATATAGGCTTGACACTCATATGTGTATTGCATGACTGAATTTATCTTTTGAGTTGCAAGCAGAAGTAAAAAAGAAACAATCAAAGTTTAAATTGGACTGGGTACTTGAAAGACACTATTTATGAAGAAAGAACATATTTGCAGTGTGCTAGTCATCCTGAGTAAGACCAACACATCCAAGAAAAGCATAAACTTAATTGTTTTATGGAGTTTTTTAGGCTGTTAAGGAGTTATCCCTCTTTGATGTGGAACAAAACAGGCTGGCATCCTCCTCAAACAGCCCTGGTGAGACAGAAGGCAAAATCCTAATTCCCTTTAGGAATAAGTTTTTCCTTCTCTGATACATATTTAAATAATAAACTTACTTATAGATAGCGTGATGCCAGCAGGAACTCCTTGGCAGCACCAGTGCCACACACCAGGTGCCTGTTAACAATGTAGATATACTTTTGTCTTCTCCTGATAAGCACACTGAAATCTGTCAGAATATATTCTGTCATCTCCTTTATTAAAGTTCTAGCACTTTATGTTGGTGAAACTGAGCCTGAGAAACTGAGCTATTGTCACAGTGAGGACTAGGAAATGTTTGTCAAAGTGAACAGAACTGAAATTCCAACAAAATTTCTGGGCATTGTTTGAACAATAGCTACTTTTCCTTCAAATCTCAGGACAAAGTAGATTGCTGATAAACACTTTTTCCTACCAATTTTATTCATGCATTGAAGGTTTTTTTCTTAGCTTGTTTCTTGCTGAATGCCTAAAACTGCAAAACTTCCAGGGTAAATAGATTCCCACAACAATAACCCTTCATGGATCACCATGGGCTTTTGTGCTCATGTTTGAAAATCTAGTAATGAGAAAATTATTCTCTGTCTGCTATTTCCCTTCTCCCTTCACAGCCTTTTTAACTGTCATTCAAAAACCAAACCATGATTCATAAAATCCAGACAAAACTCATTCAACATCAAAGCACTAAATGTCTTCTCATTTGACATACAATCTCATCATAGAAAAAGCTTGGAAAATGTGCTTTCTTCATTCTTATTTATCTATCCATGAAATTTTAGAGGCATGCAGAAGGAACATACAGATAGATGTTTTATACAGCCTTATTAATTCTTACTTGAAAGAAGAATATTCCCTATTATTTCAAAAGGTAAAATTCAAAATGAAAGCAAAAGATAACTTGTATGCTTCAAGCACATATTTTGCAAAGATCAGTTGCCAAGTTTGTTTGCTAAGTTCCATCTCCAGCTCCCCCAAATGTGTTTGAAATCTAGCAGAGTTTAAATTTATAAGAGTTGATATTTTAAAATATCCCTGCAATTTCGTAGAAAATTATACTTTGCTTTTGCAACTGATTTATGTTCACAAGAGGAAACTTTTGCAATGGATTCACAGTCAGTCAGAATCTAGGGGGTTTCTGCAGAAAAGGGCCTCAGTTTGGAAAGTGGTGGCCTATTATGTAAAATAAAAGTAACTTTAAAAAGGTCAAAGACTGACAGCTGGGTTTCTGGCCTTGAATTTAGTTATGCAAATATGACTAAATCACAGATTTAAACAAAATTTTAATGTTATTAACTTTTTTAAACCCAGAAATTTGCTTTAAGCCTTTCTTTTAACATCTGGAATCCAAGGAATAATTATCTTAATTAAGGTGTATGAAGAGACATTTGGTATATGTATATTTAGCAATTAGAGAAGTGACCACTTCATTAGAAGGTGCATACCTCAATTACCTTTATTTTTAGCTTTTCACATTGTTATACAGAACATTTTTTTCTTAGCATCTTTTAAAGTGCAAAAAAAATGGTCTGCAATTAAACTAGGATGAAAGACATACCTTGTCAAATTCTGTGGTGAAAAACAGGGACAAAAAAGAGGCTTAAGGAGAAGAAAAGAAAATAAAAGACACCTTAGTGAAAAATCTCCTTGATGTCTGCTGTCAGCTGCAGGATAAAGTCATGACTTTTCCTTCAGGAGAGCAGGGCTTCATCTCCTATGGGTCATGCTAGAAGGCTCAATTAAAGATTGTTTTCTCTGCTTCTCATGGACAGGAACGAACAATTGGATATTGTGCAGGGTTTTCTGTTAAATCAGCTTTCACCTCTGTGTCTGGGGTATTTGCCACCATTGCCAGCAGTGTGAGAGGGAAAATGCTGAAACCCTTCCCAGCTACTGCAAAAAAATTAACCCTGTCCTGGCCAAAACGAGGATAAGGTGGTAGACTGTGGTTGCAAGGAATTAATTTTTGTATGGTATAATGTGACTATGCAGAAAACCAAAGATGTCCTAATTTCTTGTATTGTTGTTTTTTTTTTTCTAGAGACAGTGGTGTTAGGCTAAATCTTTCAAAAATCAATAAAGAACAAAGGTTTCCTTTTGCTTCATTTAGACTAATCAAATGCACTTCATCAGGAGTTTTAAGGGGGTAAATCAAGACACATTTTAAAGCCTTCATGGTCCTAATGGATTCACAGTCTGTCAGAATTCAGGGAATTTCTGTAGAAAAGGGCCTCAGTTTGGAAAGCTGTGACCTACTGAAGTACAATTTTCAACAGAAAAATATAAGTAACTCTAAAAAATACTCACCTCCATGGCATCTTACTCTTATAAGTAAAATTTTCATCAGACTGTATTTTATACTTGTTCTACACAAAGCTCTGGTAAGATATGTGGCAATTACCAGGAAAGACAGCATACATACCTTCATTAAATTCCTTTCTATCTTCCTTTAAATAAACAATGGTGTTTGGCTGTGAGGCCTTTATTTTCAAGCAATCTGTGAAGCAAAACATCTGTTTACTTTCACTCATAATTGCTAATTATGTTTATTACTAATAAACCTTTCCTTTACAGATGGCTTGTGAGGAAGAACTTCAGGTCCAAACACATTTCCAAGTCTTATTTTCCACTGACCTGTCCTTAACTAACTCCTTCTCCCATCTGCAACCCAAATAAGTGTGTTTGCCTTGCCATTTGCTTAGGAATATTCACTCTTAATCTCAATTATATCTCAATGTAACATGTGTCACCATAGGCACTAAGCATGTAATGATCTCTAATGTAACTTCCAGTCAAGAAGGGATAAAGGATGTTTATTATCAGGATCTGACATGCAAAAAGGGTCAAGATTTACTTTAAAAAAAAAGATTTGGGGAGTTCTTTGCTGCTGAAGAGAAACCAAGACCCAAAAGTAGGATTCCCAGGTTTCATAAATCAAGCATAAGGACTTCTGTGGATTTTAGGTACTTCTAAAACTGTAAACAGGAAAAAGTAAAAAAGAAAAAAGGTAAAGATAGGCAATTCAGCTTGGGACTTATAAAATTAAAGCCATCTAAGTTCTGATTCAGCAGCAAAATCCTTCATAACAACTAGTTTTAAGCTAACATTTTGTATGCTTTCTGTGTGTGACTGGAGATTGAGTAACAGTCCACATCATCACACTGACCATTGGCTGTCAAATACTGTGTGAGTGGGCCCTTAAGGCTATTAATTGCAGCTCATGCTGCAATCTATATAACCTAATACACAGTCATAATTTTAATATCTTGGCTGTTATGCAGTGGATAGCACAACATTGTATTTTATAAAATATCTATCAAAAAATTCATGTAAACCCTAGTTTAGTTTCCATGGGAATACATATAAAAAAAATAAAACAAAATAAATTGAGGTACCACCCTTTGAAAAAAGTTGAATCTTAAGACTAAAAAACAATTCTGTTCTCTTGAGTAACTAAATTTTTGTGGTACATCACTGTCAAACTGGATGATATTTTTTTTTTAATATTTCAAAGCAAAAATCATACTGGATTGCTATCTTTCTGTTATGAAAATATACATTTTAGTTCCTGAGGTCAAGACAAGGCTATCCAATCATCAGAAGACTTCAGCCAAGACAAGATGGTTAAAAAGTCTTTCCAGATATGGTTAAAATCTTCCCTGAAGTGAGAACAGTTCCCTGTGGTCTTCCATCATTCAAACTGCATGTGGAAGGCCCCTCCCAAGGAGCTCCTTGGGAATTGTGCAGAGGGAGCTCCAGTGGTCCCATGGGCACTGGGTTTTTAGAGGCAGCTCTTAAACTGTTGTAAAGAAAAGGTTCCTCATCCTTGAGAAATATTTCCCTGGGGCTAAAGATTATGTAAGTGAAATAAAACAAATCAGAAATAGTCAGACTGGGGTGATATTTCACTCTTTTCCTCTGCAGTTGATGGCAACACCATCTGCTCGAGGATTTTCTGCAAGCAGGCTGAATTCATTGAATAAACTGTTCACTCCAGATTGTTTGCTCCGCTCTATATAGCAATCTACAATTGTTGATTAATTAAAGTGCATAGTTCCCCAGTGAGAAAGGTATGCACTGCTATTCCAGATGGGGAAGCCAAGGAACAGAACATTTATCTGATCTATGAAAATTAGCTGGAGAATTCAGTTTTAAACAGTAGATCACTGGAGGAACCTTTCCCCGTCATTACATAGCAGCTTGAAATATTCTGTCATATGGTTTCTATTTGCTTTTATTTTGAGCAGCAAGAGCTTGAGGAAGGGACTGTCCTAAAAGGCTGTTTCACATCCCTCCACAGAATCACAGAATATGCTGAGTTGGAAAGGACCCATCAGGATCACAGAGTTCAGCTCCTGGCCTGGCACAGGACACCCCAGGAGTCACTCCCTGTGCCAGAGAGCATTGTCCAAAACCTTCTACAACTCTGTCAGGATTGGTGCTGTGACCACCGCCCTGGGGAAGCATCTGCAACTTCAACTGTTAATTAATGAAAAATATACATTGCCATCTGATGTCAAACTGCCTTGCCTGGTTTATACCCTAAATTTTCCTAAATCAGGGAGTTCTCTGACTGAGTTTGAAGACATTACAGAAGTCTCTCAAAATGAAGAGAGTAACGCCATCTTGCCACAGAAGAACTAGAAAATAACTGCAGACTTCTTATTTACAGATTATTTGCATGAAGTTTTTTTTTTGTTTTTTTTTTTTTTCTGCTCTGTGTGCAGTTTGGGTATGTACAACTCTGTAAGCTGCATTTGGATTAACATGGACAAATTAGCATATATAGGATTAAAAATCACGAAGGTTATAATCATTGTGCCCCTAGGCTTACACTGTAGTTTGAACAAGGATGGTTATATTTCAGTATTTCAGGAAGGAAAAGGTATTACTTTTATAAGAAGCTTTGGGCACTGAGAGTTAGGGAAAAGAGTGCAGGTTCTTGGCAGTGAGAAGGCAAGTTCCACAGCATGGCTGAGTTTTGCAGAGCACCTGCAATCAGAAGAAGATGCAGACAGACTAAAGCACATTTCTGATTTCTGTTGTGTTTGCCAGGGATCTTGCTGTCACTCTGGACCATAGGTTGCCATTAATATGAAAGCACTCAGCAGGACCAGAAATACCAGTGTAGGAAATAGAAACTCAAATGATGTCTCTCATGCATTAGAAACAAAATTAAATGAAGAGGACGTACTGTGTAGGGTTAGAGATGAATTGCTTAAAGGGTGGAATGAAACATGTGCCAAGTAGGGCTGTGCTGCCAGGGCAAGAAAAGATGATGGTTGGGTGAGATGGGAGCAAAGCAACATCCCCATGCAGAAATTATCATTTTGTCCTCAATTCTTCACAGCTTTATATAAACAAACTTAGAGATAAACCAACAAACTACTCAGGCAATGGGTGTGTTTGAATTGTGATTTCAAATTCAGGAAAAGCACTGCCAAATTAAGAAGAAAACTGCAAAACACACCTGGGCAAAGACATCAGAAAAGGAAGAGGATTATTTTGTAAGCTTGCCACAGGTCATTGCAAAAATGTTATTTTTCAATTGCTTCATCTACTCATGACATATGATATTAATTGATATTAATTGATCATATTCCCTTTTCGTGATTCATAGACAGTTACAGCTCTGACAAGTTAATTCTTCATTAACTGGGGGTTTTTTCACTTTATTTTAACATTTTCTTCTATAACAGATACTAAATCATTTTCTACTTTAGTGCTAAATTTAACATGTTCTATTCATCCTACATCAAGAAAATTATCACTTCTTGCATCAGCAATTTCAACTGGCCACTGCTGCATGAAAATCAATGCAAACTGGGAAAATGCCAAGTAAACCAAATGGTATTGGCTGTGTTATTTTTGCATTGTAATAGCCTGTCCCCAAATGTACAATACCCTTGACAACTAAGTATATCAGGCTAAATTCTGATCATGCTACTTCTGGTGCAGATCCAAACTAAATTACTTTAATGAGCTGAAGAACAAATTTTCCTTTTACCAAACATGTAGGTTACTGGCTTTACTCCACGTAAGATGCTAATGCTGGTTGGTGAGGTTATCAGTTGTGGGGAAAAATGTGGGAAGAGCTAAGTTAAAATAATTCATGGTTGTTCTGAGATGCTGGAAAGACAGTAATATTTATGAGAATACATTTTATATGAAAGCTAAGGGCTTGATGGAGACATAAGTTACCTAAAATTTAGGAGAACCTTAATGATACCGGCATGTTTTGTGCAATGTGACATTTTCAGAGCTGGAGTCTTGCTGGCTTTGGCAGCAGTCTAATAAAGAAACTCCAGTTTCTGTCCCAAAGATCTTTCAGTCCAAGTGGTTGTGGAGGAGATGAATACATTGATGAAAGAGATGAAGGGAGATAACAATGAATGTTTCATCTATAAATAATAACATCAACACTATATTCTGATAAACAGATCTTGCTCAAGGATGTCTTCATGTAAGATTTCTATTCATCATGTAGGAAGTGATATATGGGTTTTTTGGGGTTTTTTGGTAAGAGAATGGACACCCTTGCATAGTAGTTTTTCTCCTGTACTAAGACCATTAAGCCCAGAAATTCAGAACAAAGTAACATATTTAGCTTAGTTTCAAAGACAGTGATGGACATACAAAAATTCTATCACTCAGAAATTGATACACACACACACACACACCCCCCACACACGGAGTCTTTGTTCAGAGAACACAGCTTCTTTTTCCACACTATCTGCTGCTTCAATGGTATTTTATTTTTCCCTTTGTTCTGCCATGTCAATCGAGGATTTGAGTGCTTTTCTTGTAAATAGTCCCATTATTTTTTGCTTATGAAGTGTTACAATTTCCATGCAGCGAAATGTTTTGTACAGCTCCGCGTTGCTGCCACGCTGCTTCACTGTAAGCTGTTTGACTTATCACTGTTGACAAAAGCATCCAGCTTCTTGTACACACATAATGAAAGCCTTAAATGTTTTCTGAATATCTATCTGAAATATATTACTTCTAATAAAAAGATATCCTGCAGATTTATTGTTGAGACTAATGGTGTAAAAAACCACTGAATTATCTTTCTTAGTGCTTTGGTAGCGTAGGCAGTGGGCCAGTCTGACGTGTATGTTATATCTACTCTGTGTTTTTTAAACTGTGGGACAGCTTTTAGAATTATGTCTGTAACTTCAGTCTAGTCTGGACTAAAACACCCTGACTCATGATATATGCAATGGAGTGTAGTTTCTCCTTGGATCTTTCAGGATTGCAATGACTTAATGATGGTATTACAGCAGAACCACCACATTGACCCATTTAGTGGTGTCAATATACTAAAAAAAAGCAGGGTAGGGGACAGGATTCTAGTTACTAAATGCTAGCAAACATGCACAGAAGGAAGGAACTGGCTTGGAGGATTAGACTCGTTCCTTGCTCTTGCTTTGTGGTTGAAACTCTAAGGAGCAAAAGTGGTTGGGTAATTCACAGCCTCTCTGATTTACAGCTGTGCTGCATTTGTGGGCAGTTTGCACACTTTTGGTTTCATGCCAACATTGCGCAGTGGTTCAGAACTAGTTTGTTTTCTTCTCTGTTCTTCCACAGGCATCCTTGGAGGGCTGATTATCTCCTCTGCCAGCTCTGGGCTCAGCTGCCCCAGCCTGGCTCTCTTGGACTCTAAGAAAATTGTCTCCATTCTGTGAATATTTCTTGTGGTTCATTTCTGCACCTGATCCTGTCTGAACTTAATTCCTGGTGTGTGGTGGTTTTGGGGTCCCCTGTCGATGGGAGGAATTAATGAATCTGACTCCATGTTCTTAGAAGGCTAATTTATTATTTTGTGTTACTATATTATATAAAAAACTCTAAACTAAGCTATACTAAAAAATACAGAAAGGATACAGACAGAAGGCTAAAAGATACTAATTAAAAACTCGTGTCTGACTCCTTCTAGAGTCCCGACACAGCTTGACCATGATTGGTTATCAAATTAAAACAATTCCCATGAAACCAATCAACCAACCACCTGTTGGATAAACAATCTCCAAACCACATTCCAAAGCAGCAAAACACAGGCGAAGCAAATGAGATAATATATTGTTTTCCTTTTTCTCTGAGGCTTCTCAGCTTCCCAAGAGAAGAATCCTGGGCAAGGGGATTTTTCAGAAAATATGATGGTGACCCTGGTGTGTAATATCTTGAGTCATTAGCAACGTCATTGTTCTTTAACAGCTGTTTCTGCTATCATTCTCTGCCTTCCACAAAATGATACTGCACTGCAAAGAAACAAATGTTCAGGGCCTCCTTTACATTATCAGAACAGGTTTGGGTTTTTTTCTCATTTCTGTCTGAAACAAACCGTTTTTTTGGTTTTTAATGAATTTTCTTAGCCTCCTCTTTCTCTACAATGTTACAGTGATTGAAATTTGGAAGCAAAAAGTCAGAAAAGTGCCAGATTTGAATAAAGGAATCTGCATTATGCCTTAAAATCTTGTAAAATGCAGGGTAGCTGTGGTTGGGCCTGATGTGATTTCAAATTGCCCCACCTATTCACTGTTAACAACACAGGTAACATGGATCAGTATTTGGAGTTTTGAATAATATGGAGCCTGCTCTGAAGGCTTCAGAAAAGTATCCATTGTTCAACTCACATACGCATAGTATCTCTCCTCTCCCACCAGGTGAACTGTGTTATGTTAGTGATTTCTAAAAAAAAGTTACTTTCTCAGATGTTTGGTTCTACAGTCCATTTTTCCAAATAGTTTCTATTAATGTCCTTGTTATGTGCACCTCAAAAATATGTGCGTTTTCATGTGCTTAGACCATGTGTGGACTTTTTTTGTTCTTTCTTCTTTTTCATATTTTTCAGCAACTTTTTTGCCTTTCATCAGAGTTCTGCCATGCTGCCAATTATAGAAACAAGAGTGACTGACTCTGTTTCAAGCTAGTTCAGTAATAAAACTCATCATTCTATTGCAAAAAACCAGGAAAGTTTTATTCATCCAGACCACCAAAAGAGGGCTGAACATAGCAAACTGAGCACAGTGCTGGAGAGGAGCCATAAAAAGAGGATAATTCCTCATTAAGCATTAAGCTCCTCTGCCTCAACCCAGTTTTTAAAAAAGTTATGGTATATATTTATATGACATATGAAAACCTTCATTGGATGTGTATTTTAATATATATATCTCAATAGATAGATATAACAAGATGTACAGACAGATAGGTGAAGTTGTAAAAACATTTCTCAAAGAGTACCAATTTCTCATTTCATTAATATTGTATTAATATCAACCATCCTTGAGTTGAGACAATCAGCCTTGTGTTTACTTCTCATAACCCCTTGAGGAAATAGTTTTGTACCCTTTTTCATGTAACGCTACAACATGTTCCCAAATAATTAAACTGAGTACAGCTGAACTGAAAGGTGGTTTGAGTGGGACATGGAGAAGGTGATAATGCTCCCCAGCAAGAAGTCATCTGACAAAACCACTGCAGCTTCAGTGCTCCTTGCTCTGTTTTTCTCTGCTTCTTTGAAGGTAGAGGCATATAAAACTTGCTAATTTTGAGAAACTAAAGAGACTTCAGTTGAGAGTATTTAAGTGGAGCCATTGATTTCTTTCCTTTATGATTGTCAGTTCAGATGAAACTATCCCTTGTAACTATGGAATCATAGAATATCCTGAGCTGGAAGGCACCCACCAGGATCATTGGAGTCCAGCTCATGGCCCATCACAGGATATCCCAAGAGTCACACCATGTACCTGAGAGTGTTGTCCAAACACTTCTTGAACTTAAAGAGGTTGGTGCTACGACACTGCCCTGGGGAGCCTGTTTCAGTGCCCAACCACCCTCTGGGTGAAGAATCTTTTCCTAATATCCAACCTAAACCTCCCCTGACACAGTTTCATGTTGTTCTGCTGGGTCCTCTCACTGGTCACCAAAAAGAAGATGTGATCTTCCACTTCCCCTCCTGAGGAAGCTGCAGATTGCTATAGGGTCTCCCCTCAATCTCCTCTTCTCCTGGCTGGACACGCCATGTGACCACAGCCTCTACTCATACGTCCCCTCTAGACCCTTCACCTTCAGTGGTCTAATGGCATAATATCTTTTTTTAATTTGGTGCCCAACACCGCACACAACATTTAAGGTGAGACCTCCCCAGTGCAGAGCAGAGGGAACAATCCCCTGCCTTGCCCAGCTGATGCTGTGCCTGATGACCCCGGGATACAGGATAAGGTTGGCCTTCCCAGCTGCCAGGACACTTCTGATTCATATCCAACTTGCCATCAACCAGGACCCTCAGGTCCCACTCCAGAGCACAGCTTTCCAGCCTCTCATTATCCAGTCTGAATATCCAGGGTTGCCCCATCCCAGATGCAGAATCCAGGACTCGTCTTAGTTAAACTTAATATGACTGGTGATTGCCAAGTCCTCTGATGTATCTGGGTCTCTCTGTGGGGTCTTTCTGCCTTCCAGGGAGGCAACAGCTCTTCCCAATTCAGTATTGTCACACAGAATTTTCCTCCTGCTACTGGAAGTTCATATTAATCTCAGGCCATTTAAACACTAAAGTTGTACTCACTGGCCCTACCATTTCTAGAGTTCCTTTTTTTGTCATTCTTAAAGTAATGCTGAGGTATTCTTAATAAAGTCCTTGAAAGTCAGATATATAAAATATTTCAATTGCTATCAAGAACAGGTTTAAGCACCACCATCCAGGTGCACATATTCAAGCTGCAGGGGGAACATCAATCAGGCAGAAAAACAAATGAAACATGGTGTTTGATTTTATATGTTATAAACTCAAATCTATTTAGGGACATGACCTGTTGCCACTAACAGATTATCAGTTGCATAATCATTTAAAAGGCTGCAGTGAAATTATAGCAAAATCTGCCTTTTAAACTGATGGTTATGACTGAGAAGTTTCATTGTAATAAGTCATCCTGGGAAGGGATCATGCAGAACAGTCGTGATTTAAAGACTCTCAAAATGTCTCAGGTGTGAAACAAAATTAAGCAACAAAATACACAAAGGGCTGGAGTCTGCCTACTAATAATAAGCAAATCAGAGTTATTTGTACAAGTAGACACAACAGCTAAGTTAGTGTTATTCATAAAAAGTTCTACAAAAGTCTCCCCAGAGTGGAATACTGATATGTAAGCCAAAGTGGAAAAGCATGAGAGTTTATAAAATGTATAATAACAAACAATAAAAGTTTGTATTGAGAGGAAGCAGCTGAAATGCTGAAAAAGTCTTTTCTGAGGAGAAGCTTATGCAGCGTGTTCATCCGTGCATTTATTTTTGCATTCAGTCACCAAAATTAGGTATGTAGTAAACATAGAACTGGCTGTGAAACAAGGTACAAAGCATGGTAATCAAACAATTTGAGAAAACAAGGAGACTCAAGATGGAGCAGAGAACCTGGGCAAGGGCTGAGCAACCAGCTCACTTTGTTTTCAAAGATCAAATATTTTCCAGATTATCCCTTCCTTTATGACACCCGAGGTACTCATTCCCAATGGGCTCTCATCTCCCAAACCCAGCAGTTCTAACTTTATTTTCTTGGTCTGGCCTTGCTAAATACCTAGCATGGTGTTCAAAAGTCAGCGTATGAATATCAGATCTATGAATATCAGTGTATGAAGTCAGATCTATCTTTGGGTTGCCATGAAATGTTGCTTTACCTTCTCAATACTGAGGCTCCACTGCCTGTAATCTGCTGGAGCTGATTTTGTAATCTGGATCTTGGGTACTGAAAATAATAATTAGAGCAGCAGGCCCATGGCTACTGAGTATAAGACATTTCTAGAGTCAGGTTGCTATTTTTTTCCTAGGTGTGATGGTTTGTAAGTTCTTGTAGATATGGCATCAAAGATGGAAGGGGGTCAAGAAACTGTGAAGATTCCACTCTGAGTGTTTTTCTCAAATATTTAGGCAATGAAAAATTTCTTCCTCCGTACAGAAATGGCAGAAAACAATGGCAGTATTCTCAGACACCTTAAGAATAAATGGAACAGAGGCACAGCTAATTTCTGCTAATGAGCAGCTTGTTTGCATCCACAGTGCAGTGCAGGCGCTAGCATTAATAGTGTGAATGTAAAACTGTGGGAGAATTGAGGTTATTCACTCCTAATTTTAACACTATAATGAATACCTAACTCCTCAAATGTACTGAACAAATGAAATTACCCACTCTGTATTTATCATTACACCACTCATTAACATGGTGATAATTAACTCTGTGTAAAGTTTCACAGTCTGAGGCACTATAATAATTGATATATTAACAGGCTTTATATGCCATTGTTCATGCTAGTGCCTCTGACTTAGGATTACCTGATTGTTGTATAAAACCGAACATGCCACTGCACTAATCAGCAGTCAAAATTAAAGGTGTTCAGTCATATAACATGCAGTACAGCTGGGACATATCTGTTACAAATATGAGTACTTCAAAATGTGCCTAGGAGTTTATTTCTTCATTCTTTCACCTCAATCTGTATGTTTCTCCTTCTGCTGCTTGATTTCTGTTCCCATAACAGCCTCAATTTTATTATATTTGTCATATTTGTTAATACTATTGGGGAGAATAATTTTCTACAACTTTATTTTTTCTTTAAAAAAGCTTTGATTTAAACAAAACCAATATGTTAATTAATTCTAATGTTTTCTGTTCTCTCTGGTCAGAAACTGTTGGGTTGGAATTCTTATTCAGAACTTAAAAACTGTATTGAGAAAAATGTTATATGTGGATTCATGACTGTCTCTGTCTAAGGTCCACTGGATTTTGACATTCCTCAGGGGATATCAGAACTGTGCAGGAATGACAAACTGCAGTGGAGAGACATCAAGAAGATTCAGAAGCTGAGTTAATTCAAATTTTACCCGGTCAGACCTCAAGTAAGTTACCCTGCTGGCAACTAGCAAAGGTTGGAGACAGATGTGATTCTGATTTGCAGAGATTAAATGCAAATTTTGGTGCCCAGACTTTTGATTCAGACTCTTGAAAGAAAGCAGTTGCAAGGTCTGGTTTTATACCATAAGTTCCTTGTTGTAGATGAGGAATACATTTGCATAACTTCCAGAGACACCTAACTCCTAATGAGCTAGCAGGTAATTTCACTTTTGAGGGCAAGAAAACACTCTTTTTAGACTTGCCAGAACTCTTCAGCTTTTGAGGAAAAATCCCAAACCAGATCTCCAAATGTTCAGTCATGAACTGTACAGCTTAACCTTGTTAAGAAACAGTTTAGCCAAGACTCACATGGGCATCCATTCAGGCAACTAATGTCATAACTCTCTTTAGAGGCCAAAAAATCCCAAGTCCCCTCTTGACAGAGCCACATGGGGTTCCCAGTCTATGCTGCATTTGAATTTGTATTTGAACTTTGAATACTGGATCCCTGACATATCTTCCAAAAGTTTGATATTTCTGAATCTTTGTGGTGTCTTGGCTAAAGTAGTAATTTTTTGGTATTTACTTTCTAATGAATTTTCAACAAATCTAGCCATAAAATTTAGGTAAGGTTACAAGTGACTGCTGGGATGGGCTATTCTACCCTCCTCCCATATTTCCATTTTCTGCAGAAAAGCTGGCATTTCCTGACATGCAATACAAATATCTCCATCCCCTCCATCATCTTCTCCCTGCATCCAACTGTTCCCAGAGCATCTACAGAGCTTAAATAATTTATTATATGTGAACAGAAACACACATACCGTTGGAAAGAGGTGTAAAAAAAGAAAAGTTGTTTATTTTTTATCAACATCAGAAAGGGGTAAATTCCATTCTTAATTTTTGTAGCCTCACACCACAGAATAAAAATGTGGGAAGTGAAAAAAGTTTTAAAATAAGTCTTGGGGATACACAGGGGTAAATACTTTAACCACAAGTGAGACAGTGATGACACTGTTATCTTCTCAGAAAATACATTCATTGTTTGAGATAATATAATAAAAAAATGTGGGTTTTACCAGGTAGGATTTCAAAAGCTCTCCCCATTCTCCCAGAAGAAACAAGAGAGTAACTCATATTTGAAGCAGCCACTATTCCCAAATCCTGTTCTCACAAAGCTTGATAAATTTATCTTGATTCCTCACTCAGGGGAAATACCACAGAGACACCTCTGGCACTATTTTCAATTAATAATTCCAGTGATAGGAGCCTCTTAAAAAAGAAAAGAAGAAAACAACAAAACAAAATGACATAAAACAAAACAAAACACAACACAAGCAAGAAACCAACAACACACTCACCCCAATAAAAACTCACACAAAACCTAAACCCCAAAAGAACCAAACAGCCTGCTCATCAAATGACATCTTTGTAAAAATTTTTTTTTATCATGGCCCAGCTGACCTAACCAAACATACTAAATAGAATTTCTGTTAACACTGATAGACAGAGCATCTCTGGGAGAAAGCTGCTTTAGTACTCATATCATCATATCATTAGTTCTATCATTATAGCCCGGTGGTCTTCAAATAACCAAAATGAATTGGACATACAAGTGTTGCAGAAGTTTGGAGGGGTGGATATCAAAGGACTGAGATGCTGTTTTAAGCTTCCATGGCAAAATGTCTTTCGTTCCTGAGCCTGGATTCAGACTGCAGGCCAATTTCCAGGCATCACATTTACAAATAATAACTGAAATCTCCTTCTCTGTAAACGGGGTAGATTTGCCTAGAAGTTGTTAAAAGGATAGACAGGGTATTTCTAATTCCACTTTTCAGGACAGAATGTGTATGAAATTTAATTATTTGGGGGATCAGTACTTTTCTTTTTAAACTACATAACGTTTCACAAAAGGAAAGGGAGAAACATGTTTACCAAGTTCCAGTCTGTCAGTGCCACAAAATTAGACACCTGAAAATAACTTTGCCAATCAATAACTTCATCAAGGTCAACAAATTGAGAATCATTAATAGAGAAGTTGGTGCCAGTGACACAGTAAATGAAACCACACTAGGTAGGGGAAAAATTAGCATCTTTTACATTGATTGTTTTCAATAATATAGTGCATTGCATTAATTTAAGCAAAGAAAATGAGAAAATAGGAGGCAAAAAGCCCATCAGGACATGTTACAGATAGGATTTGGAGAATGCAGATTATTTTCCCTGTGTGTCTATTGCAATCTCTATCTCAGATTAATTAATTTTTTTAATAAAGGTACATCATTATCCTGTTCATGTTTCTGTGCTAAAAGAAATCTTGACATTATGATAATATATCTGAAGATTAATTTTCAATTTTATGCATAGTTTGTAGATTCAGATTAATGAACACTATTCAGTAATTGAAAAGAAATAGTACATATTTAATAAATATTTGGATTTTTTTCTTCCCCAGAAACACTGTAAGTTGGCAGGAATCAATTTCAGACCCACTCTAACACTGAAGGAAAAAGGTGGAAGCAAAAACAACATGCATGTCCTGTAAATGTTTGTGGTGTGAATATATAAGGATTGGAATCATGCCAATGCAGCTACAATTTCACTGCATTTTATAAGTTTGATCCATACACTGCCTGCATCAGTACAACATTTTTTTCTTACAAAATTAATCCCACTCCTGTGGGATGAAAGGTGATATTCTATAGAGGGAATGACCTAAATGAGCCTTTATGGCCTCAGTCATGTGTGCAGGACAGGCTCTGTTAAATTCTGAGTTAAGATTTAGCCTATGAGGGGTTTAGGGCAGAAACAGTTAACTCAGCATCACAAAAACTTATAAACACACAGATAGTGGCATCTGTTATCAGGGATGAGACCTGGCAAATGCACCTGGTAAAAAGAAAAGAGAGGCGATTAATCAGTATCAAGCACAACATTCGAAGGTGATGGAAAGAAAACAATAACAGTATGAGGTGCAGCTCTTCATGAGAATCCTAAAGAAATTTGAGTTTATTTTGCCACAAATTGAACCCAAAAGAAATCCAGACAAGGTCAGTAAATTTCCTCAAAGGCCACTTAAGCACAGGGGATGTGATAAACATTACTCTGCTCTCTAGTAGGCTGTGATTTTACTGGAAATTCTCACTGGGTTCATAGAGGAAAATTCAAGGCTAACACAAAATACATTCTTGTCAGGGTGACAGGATACAGCTGAATAACTGGGAACCATCTGTCAGACCTAACAATCTTACATATAATCTCCCCATATTTTTTTTTAACCAAAATAGTTATCAGTTTTTATTTTAGGCCAAACTGAGAGCAGTTTATCCATAAAGTCGATCAGCTAAACAGTGTAATAAGGATACTATGTGATTTACAGCCTATTGTATGTAGTTTAAAAAATAATTTGTTTCTCCACTTTTCTTACAAAAGTGCATTAAAAGCTAAAAGCAGGCCTATGGGATATATGCCTCTGTGTCCAATAATATCACATTGCAAAAATCCTGCTCTAGAAGACACAGATAAAATTCCCCAGTATATGTGCCTTTTTGTTAATGGAATAGATTTTTTTGAAACTTTTTCCTGCTACAGAAATAATTTTACTTAGAGGCAGTGTTACCTTTCTGCTGGGTACTCAACATCCCCTTTCATGCTCTACTACTCCTGGCTGAGTTCATCAACATTAAGATTGTTTACTAGAGTTTGGCTCTGTTGCAGAGAATTTTTCAAGTTTGACTGGTTTTAAGCTTTGTGGCAATTCAATCTTGTGCAGAGACACACCTAAATGCAAATTTCCCATAAGATGCAGAGAATAATCATTTTTTCTCAAGCCATGACTAACTAAGCACAGAAAGTTTCTCACCTTATTTCACAATAGACTTATGGAGAAGTCTTCAGTACCCAAAGCATATTAGTTTTGGATCTGGATCTGAACCTCTCTTACCACAGAGCAGCGTCACAGTGTCCAAGCTATAGGGGAAGCACATTTAAAATTATACTGAAACTGGATGAAAATGCATAGAGACAAATGGAGTGAGAAGAGAAGTTCATATTTCCTGTTCAAAGCCCTGCCCAAAAGGGAGAGATATACATTTTCTTGTCTGCCTTCTTGTAAACTTTTGAATCTTTGTCCTGGATAACCCAGAAAAAATATTTATTGTTTTCCACATCTTTGTGCCAAGATCATCACTGATCAAGATCATCACTGTCCCACTGAGACCCAGGGTCTGGAAGCAGATCTGGGATTTTTCACACTGAGTGGTCTGGGGTCTGTTTGGGAGACTGGGAACATTCACACAGAGCCCTCTTTTTGCTCCCTCCTGGCTTCAAAGTGGAGGCAGATCCTCTTTGGATTCCCTCTGGGCTGCCAAAATAGTTGCTTGGGGCAGGTTCTTCTAGCCCAGGCAGTGAGAGGCAGGGGGTCTCTTTTGGGCTTTGGAGAATTTCATAACACCTTTTTGGCCACTGTTGGCATGGCAACTCTGTTCCTGGACTAGAGGAAGATATTTTCTTTGGACCTTTTCACTACTGCCACTCAGGACAGCTATGCTGGGATGTCAGACTCTTCTCTACACAAGTTTTTTAGCTGTTGCCCCAGTTCCAGCCACTATTGCCAATGTGGGACTGCCACCACCAGGAGATCCCCTGTCAGGTGGCGTGGAGGAGGCAGCCCAGCAGCATTGACTCTTGGTTATGGACAAAAAAAGTAGTTATTCTGGGTTTTCAGTTTTATCCTTGTTGTTTTCTAGGTCAAGAGGGGGTCCTGTAATTATGGAGGCTCAGTTGCTGTGTTGTTTTTCCTATTACTTTTCTCTCCACCACATAGTTTGTAGAAGGCTTCTCTACCATCTTGTGTTTGGCTTCTACAGAGGCCAACATCTCGTTTTCTTCATTCCCAGGGATTCCATGGGATTCAACACTTTTATATCATTACTGTTATCTTGGTTGTTGCCTTTTTGTTCCTCAGCAAACTCTTTTTTTCACTTAGGTCTTTTCTCAGTTGTGTCTCTTTATTGGTGAAAGAGTGGTTAAAATGAAAGGGAGGTAGCTCATACTGGAATCTCTTCTCTGTATAATTGTCTTTAAATAAAAAAAATCTTGCTTGTTTGGGCCAGCCTAATATTTGGGATGAGGCTCATGCTGGGATGAAGCTGGGATGAAGACTCATGCTTTCCTAGCCAGAGGCCACTTCAGAAACAGAACCTTTTGTTACTTGTCATCATACATTGGCCATTGCTTGGCAATTATTAAAAAGAGAGGTTATTAAAAAGAGAGGTGCCAATTGTTGCTTTCTTTCTTGCTAAGCAAGTGGTTGCAGACATCATCACTGAACACCCAGAAGTACACAAAGGTACATAACTTTTAGCTTGGTTCTTCATGAATTCGTGGGAGACCATGGCATTTTCTTGTCCAGACCTCAAGTTTCCTTGATCCCCCTATAAGAAGGGCCTCATTTTTGCCACAGATGCAGGCATCTAATTCAGCTGGGCTGTGACAACCTGCTGCTGCAATAATTGTCTTATTTTTAAGTGTTGAATTCTGCCACAGGTGTCTGTCTTCACCAGCTGGAAATCAAACTAGAAATGTTTAATTTAAAGTGCTGACTGCTGGCAGGAGGAAAAGCCTTTTGGCTTTGGAACCAGGAACTTCTAATTCAGAGTAGTCAGGGAGAGTCTCAATGAAAATAGAGCATGTTCCAAACAAGGCTGCCACCATCAGCCAGGGACTTGACAGCCCAGATGAATAAAAGCAGAACTATTTCTGCATTAACTCTGTTAGTAGGCTGAGCCTAAGCCAAAGCCCACAAGGGAGCCCACAGATGAGAATTTTCTCTCAAGACAATCCTTCTTCCAGCTCACAGGGTCCTCATGATGTCCATGTCCAGCAGGATCAATCTCTGGTGGCTCCAAGATGAATGCGCAGCTGGTCACGGCTGGACAGACTAGAAATGGTGGTAAGACCTCTGTAATAACAGATTTAAGAAGAAAAACAATGTTTTTGTACAATTGTAACTGTGACCAGAGAAAAGCAAGGTGAGAACCTGGAAGAGGAACAGCTCTGGAGACACCCAGGTCAGTGGAGAAGGCAGGGGAGGAGGTGCTTTGGGTGCCAGAGCTGAGATTCCTCTGCAGCTCGTGGTGCAGACCATGGTGGGGCAGCTGAGCCCCTGCAGCCCACGAAGGACCATGGGAATGCAGAGATCCACCTGGAGCCCAAGGAGGAGACCCACACTGGAGCAGGAGGATGTCTGGGAGGAGGCTGTGATCTAGTGGGAGGCCTGTGGTGGAACAGGCTCCTGACAGAGCCTGCAGACCCATGGGGAGAGGAGCTCACACTGCAGTGGGATTCCTGGTGGGACTTGTGACCCCAAGGGGGACCCACACTGGAGCAGCCTGTCCCTGAAGGACTGTAGCCTGTGGAAGAGTGACCCACATTGCAGCAGCTGGCAGAGAATTGTTGCCCTGAGGATGAAATCATATGGCAGCGGTTTGCAGAGAACTGTTACTCGTGGGACTCACATTGGAGAAGTTCCTGGAGAACTGTCTCCCCTGGGAGGGACCCTGTGCTGGATCAGGGGATGAACTTCTCTCCCTGAGCAGAGAGAGAAACCAGGAGTGATGAAGTGACCAATACCCCCATCCCATCCCCCTGCACCACTGGGGTAGGACGTAGAGCTGGGCAGGAGAAAGGAGTGGGGGGAAAAGAGTTTTTTAGGTCTGTTTTTACGTCTCATTATTCTGCTCTGATTTTTTAGCAATAAATTCAATTAATATCTCTACTTTGAGATGTTTTACCTGTGATGGTATCTGGTGAGTGATCTCTCTCTGTCCTTATCTCAGCCCATAAAACCTTTGTTATATTTTCTTCTCTCCTCTGGCTGTGGAGGGGAGTGATGGAGACGCTTTGGTGCATGTCTGGTGTCCAGTCAGGTTCAACCCACTACAATAATTTATCTGATTTTCATGAAAATAAATGTTTTAGTGTATGAGAGATCTAATAAAGTCATATTACAGGCAAAATCTTCATTAGTCCTTCAATAAGAACCTATGAAAACTATTAAGTATTATGGCCATGCAAACAATTTGTATTTTCAAATTGATTTTTCATTGGTAGTGTTTCCTAATACTACAACAAAGTTTGTTATCTGAAACAAGAAAATTGAAAAATGTCAAGCTTGTTCTATTTGTGCTGACTTCAGTGAAGTTCTACAAAGACATGAATTTTCAGTCTTCTTATTGCTTAAATACCACAACTGTGTTTCTTTAACAAAACCATAAAAACATAAAACCAAGGTAGAATTATTGCAATCATATGAATAATAGAAACAATGTCAAAATTAAATCAATTTAATGAAGTTCTTATCAGTCATTGTAACATCTTATTCTCCCAGCAATCATTGAAATTTTTATCTGGAGAGGTATCACCATACTAGTAGACAAATAATTCCATGCAGTATCTACTGTTTAGGAAAATTATCTGTATTGAAACATAATTATCTCAGATGACATACTGACTGACTCCTAATTACAACAGATAGAGCTAATTACTGTGGTTCATCCTGTAAATAGCTCAGCATGTATCTTTATGAGAATTCAGTAATGACACATTGCTCAGTGGGATGGTATATGGAAATTGATTCCCAAGATTTTTAGGCATAAAATTCTTATTTTTTAATGTGTTTATTAGTTTTCCTTCAATCAAAGTGTATTCAGGGGCACTCAAGTGGTACAAACCTGCATGGTTGGGTTTTTTGGACAGTGTTCCCAACACCTTGACTCGAACTGAACCCCAAAGTCAAATTTGCCAGTCCAGCCCCTTAAACAGCTTTCTTTCTCTCTCTGACAGGAACAAGAAAAATGGAGAGTCACCAGTCCACTGCAAATGGATCTGTTATGTAAAAAATGATCCATGCTTTTCCTCCTGGAGTTTTCACCATGGAAATCCAGTGGTTGGCAAAAGCTCTGTAGTGCCTCTGGTACCTGCCTGCAGAAGTGTGGCATGAGCAGGAAACTGGTATGGTAGATGCAGAGCAAGTACCCAGAATGCAGTCAAAATTCAGTGGAAAGGGGTGGAAACCCAAGTCTGCTTTAAAGAAATCTCACCTGCTTTGTTTAGATCCTCCATCAAGCCACAGTCTGTCAGCAGAAAGATATGCAACAAGACACAACAAATGTGCACCTTTCTATTCTGCCAAAAAATGCTCATTTTCAAATGATTTTGCACGAATTTGTCCTCAAAAGATGGCAATGTAAACAAAGTATCACAAAAAAAACCTTTTGATTAAGTGCATTTAAATAGTTTAATCAGAATATTTAATGTTGGTGATATTATATATATATTTATGTATAATATAATCTGTATATAATATTATATATTAACATTATAATAAATGTAGTTGATGGATTAAGAAACTATAGTGACTTCCAAATAATTTTTTTATTCTGAGTCCTCACAGGAATTTTAGATTCAGCTATCAAACTTTAAACATTTTTACTTTAGACAAAAGCCCTAAAAGTATCCCTTGACCAGTTTAAAGTCTATAGAATTACATTTTTTTCTCTCCTAGTATGTTTTCAATGAAGTAATCTATCAGTTTAGTCTAGATTCCACATTTTATTACTGTAACCAACAGTTCTCAAACAGTCTCACCTGCTGGCAAGAAAAAACAGAATAATAAGTATGTTTTTCTCATATATACAAATTTTCCTTTATAAATGTTAGGCTGAATAATTAATTTTGAAGTATAGTTTGGTTGATTTTTTTTTTATTTGAAGTCAAATCAAACTTCATCTCTTCTCTGAATTTTATTTAACCCAGCAAAGATGATCCAAGGATGACTTTAATATCTCCCTCTGTACTGAAACTTGGCTGGCAAGAAAGCCAGTTAGTCTTTTCTGCAGAAGCATATCTGGAAGGTATTTCTAAATAAGTGCTTCTATCTGCTTGGTCCTCCAAAAATTCAAAGCATTTTGCTTATTAGTAGTACCTTAGTCCAAATACCTCGACCAAATTTACATCTTAGGGCTTATTCTTCTTCTTGTAGACTGGACACAGTTCTTACTTCTTGTTCAACTCCTGTTATCTGCTGCCAAAAGAATTGTTTCACATCTCCAAAGCCAGCTGTGTTTCTGTGGGAAAAATCCCAAACCAAACAGTAGGGTAATTTGGAAAATGCTTTATATCTCATTAGGGCAAATAACAATATAAAGATTGAACAAATTTTGAAAGAGCTCCCCAGGTGGCGCACACTTCAGAGAAATTACGGGGACAGGTGGTATAAAATGTGCAGGCACCTGCCTCAGAAGAACCTCTTGGGTTGAGGATTGGTTCTGTTTCACTGATAAAGGGGGAAAAAACTACCTTTGATAGAGAACCTGGCAAAGAGGCTGTGACTCTGCCTAAATTAGAGTTCTTCTATCTTTGTAATTGTCCCACTCTTCTCTGTCATTAATTAGACCATTAAAGATGTTGTCTCAGATTTAGATGCACACAGCTGTAACTTCAAAGTGTTTTTAAAACTAGAAATGATGCAAGCTTTAAATCTCACTTTACATTTTATGTGTTTTCATATTCATATAGACATTTGTAAAACCACCTTTACATAGTTATTAAAAAAATGCCACTTCTTTCTCAGGAAGTTCTTTACCAAGGGCTGCTCGGTGTTGGAGAATATTCTGAGAAAGAGTAATGAATGAATATATAGATACACATTCTTACCCTGTGTTTCCTGTCAGAAATGTCATTGAAATCCAGCTATTGCAATGTCATTTGCATTTGGATGATTGTGCTTTGACACAGGCATTCAAAATCAGAGCAAAAAATGTTCCCTGGAGAACTTCTGCAGTGTCAGAGGACAGTGGGATATCTCAGAGTTCTTTATTTCAGTAAATGCTAAATAAACCCTTGTCAGTTAAAACACAAGTTGCCACAGGTGGTATCTGCTATGGCAGCTTTAAGCAGTGCCTCCTCAATTTTTTGATCATTGACAACATTCAGAAATGTATCAAAATCCATTCTGTAGAATTCAATTAAAAACTCAAGTAATGGGGGCTTGCATTTTTCTTGGAGATCGTTTACCATCATTTTGGTTTAAATTTGGGCAGTGTTTGAAATTTAACACATCATTTATAAGCTGCACATTGCCAAGGACCAAGGCTTGACATAACAGGAAAATAAAAAAGAATCAGTATCATTGGACCATTGAATCACAGAATGGTTTGGGTTGGAAGTGACCTTAAAGGCCATAGAGCTCCAGCAACCCTGCCATGGCCAGGGACACCATCCACTAGAACAGGTTGCTCAGAGCTCCATCCATCCTGGGCTACAGCACCCTGAATGTGACAGATATTCTGATTTCAGAATATTAATTCCCAAAGAAGCTGTTAACATCAACAGTCTGTAGTTTCTTTGAGAGGTCACTTCACCTTTATTACTCCACTTAGTAAGTGACAACTCATTAAGTTGACTATCTCTGAGACTTACCTCACTTTACAAGGTATTTTTCATGGGTTGAGGTGTTACTAAAAAACAATGCTTTTATAGTTTAATTTAATCATCCAAATTCAGTGAAGTTAAAAGTCACTTTGAAAAATTATGTTTACAGAAATACTGTAATGCCACCACATTCTTATTCTTATTTATTCTTAAATACATTTTTAAAAACATAGGAAAGGGTTAAAATTTAATCAAATTAAGCACCACCATTCAAGCACAAAAGCAAATACAAAAAAAAATTAATGGAAATTAATCTTGGACAGCCAGAGATGAGTAAAAATTAAGATTAGGATATTACCAGATTTCTGGGGGAAGTTTTCACTAAAGAAATAGTTTTTTCCACTCAGGTTGGTGGCATGACATTGTTGATCTTTGAAATTATTTTATTTTAATATTTATGAAGATATTTTAATTTATACTTTCTAAATATTTCAGAA
Source organism: Agelaius tricolor (assembly GCF_023055355.1). NCBI lineage: Eukaryota > Metazoa > Chordata > Aves > Passeriformes > Icteridae > Agelaius > Agelaius tricolor. The sequence goes on from NW_027269261.1 coordinate 11,059,801, forward strand.
TGTCAAACAAAAAGGAAAAAAAAAATAAAGCAGCTATGACTTTTTTTTTTTTAGGAAGTAATCAATTCCTGACTGTTAGAAATTGACAGGCAGATTACTAGCAAATTATTTTAATTATCAATAATTATAATTATTTTAGAGGCTTACATCACCAGAGGGCTGCCTGTGATTTTTGTAATGGGAGAAACTGTTAGTATTTTCTATCTTCTATCTTTCCTCAATGTGGAAAAAAAGAAGTCATGCAAACTATGTATGATAAAGACCACCTCAATTTATCTATACTTTGATATGTTATAATGTCAACCAGTTAGAATTCTTGCAAATTCTTTCAGCTCTGATGACCAGCCTGACCCTTATTTATTTCTATTAGCATTACCTCCACATGAGCTCTTGTGAAGTGTTAAGACCTTCTTGTACAAAATAAGGAAGAAAAGAACAGCCTCACTCAGATTTGTAAAGATTTTTCTCCTATTATTGTAAATTTAAAAGGTGCCCATGACAGCTTTTAGAGGCTTTGTGGAGACCCAGCCTCTGACTGCAGTGATCTAGACAGAGTTCAGCAACTGTTGCTGATACCAGTAAAACAATCAAGGACAGGATATGCTGTATGAAACACTGGGAGAATTTTGTTTTACAATAATAATCTTATGGACAGCCAGATAAAGATGGCATGTAAGCCATAATTTAACTTACATTAAATACAGTCTAGATTTCAGAAGTGTGGTGTCCTCCTGGTGTGGCCTCCCAGAGGAAGGCATATAGAGGTATAAGAGAGATGAAGGCAAGTGATTTTCCAATGAATCTTTATGGTGACTCCATATGATTCCATATATAAATCCTATGTGTTATCACACAGGATTTATATGTGGTTTCCTAATTTTTCTTACAAGATCTTCTGGGAAGCAAATTTAATCCTGCTGCTTCTATTCCTTTGTGCCATGTTGTTTTTTCATGGGGGCCACCACCAGGTAGGAAATGATTATCAGGTCCATAAGACCTTGTCTGGTGAGGCTGGGATCAAGTGAAGCACAAGTATCCTTGTTGCAGACACTTTCAACTAGGTTGAAAGAACCAAAATTCCTTGCCCCTGACTCAGGCTATACCAACAGCCAATATTGAAGTAATTGGACATAATGGATAAATATATAATAATTGGGCATAATTGGAGAAATTACTGTCTTTTTCTCTGATTGCAGAAAGTCCCCAAAAAAGTCCTTCTTTGGGGACTTTCTTCAATCTCTAGCATATTTATCACTTGAAAAATTCCAATCATTAATTTCAACAGTTAACTCTGCAACTTGGCCGCAAAAATCTAACCTGAGCATGAAAATAAGTGCAGTGGATGTTCAAAATTCAATTTTCTTGCTTGTGTCAGTAGAAATTCGAATTCACATTAATATCCACAGTCACAAATTTGCATTTTACTTATGGCCATCTTCTGGTATCAAAGTGTTTGTGAAGGGGCAGAATAATCCTCTCTCATGTCAGAGTGCCTCCTATCATCAGTCTTGACCTTCCTCCTGGGTGCTTGACTTTACAATAACGGGGTGTTTCCATTCATGTCTATTTCTGCTGAGCACAAGGCTTTATTTTGCTTTTGGTTTCTTAAAAAAAAAAAAAAAAGGGGGTGGGTGGTTGGGGAATGGAGAGATGGAGAGATGGAGATTAGTCATTAACTGCTGATCCCCAAGAACCTGCAGAAAAACTGTTTCATTCAAGATGCAATTGGGAGTAGTGATAAAGTACAAAATATAACGGCGTCCTCTGAGATGTAACATGGGACATTTATTTAGAATAACTTAGCAGGAAAGCCTGACAAATACATATTGCTTCATGATTGTTTGTGCCTTTGTTCTTCATTTGTCCTTCTTTAATACTTCTTATCCCCTGCTGAGAATTTTTTCTAATATTTTGGTACACACTAAGACAAGGAAGGTTCATAAACATCTAAGATTAATCTCAGGCATGCTTTTTTCTGTCTTCTTTGGAAAAGCAAATGCAGATAGAGCCTTCAGTTGAAGTGACAGTAGTGTGGTAAAGAGTGGTTCCACAGGAAAACATGATCAACAATGAGTAATGGATCTGTAATCATCAACCAGCCAGCCCATCAGTGGTAGCTGTAAAAGCACAGAAAATGGAGATAAAACATCAGAAAAGATAGTCTCTATCTTTAAGAGATGGCTTAATATCTTAAAGAGACAGCTTTTTTTTTTTAATTTGATAGTTAACCCAGTGAGAAATCCCAAGCAAGTACAGTAAAGTCTTTTGACTTAATCCTTCAAGTTGTAATTTAGTAATTACAGCATATTACTCTTCAAATGCATTTTCTTCTTTTGTACTTTTCTTTCAGTTCTAGTCCAAAGATGTTTCCATTTTACATTTCCGTTAGCCTCAATTAAAAAAAAAACCTCATGTACATTTTCTTCTTTAGTCACCAATCTACAGAGTGCTGGCCCTGGAACAGAATACAGATTCTGCTACAAATTGTCAGGTAAGATTTCCAGATCAAGTGTCATTGACTCACAGTGACCACACTTGACCAGAAAAAAACTGATGCCTAGAGAGGCTGCCTAGAACAGAGGCTAGACAGAGTTAAAAAAATAAAGTGGGTATTTATTAAAAAGGCCTTCAAAGGATACACCTTGGGCAGTACAGGAGCCTGGCTGAGGCTGCACCCAAGATGGATGATGGGTCATGAATTTTTCACATTTTTATAGGTTTTGGTCCATTTGCATATTGGCGTTAATTGTCCAATTACAGCTTCAGAGGATGAAGTCCCATCCTCCCGGTTTGCTCCACCCAGTTTGATTTTGTTTATACTTTTTGGGCCTGAAGCTGTGATGGTGTCCTTGTTTCACAGGCTGGAAAATGATTGTTTTGTCAAGCTAAACTGAGAAGAGAACTTGCTAACACTTCATATGAAGTTCAGAGTTGTGTACTAATGCAGTACAGAATCTGAAAAATATGAGAGCTAAAACTTAAGGCATCAAAATAACTTGTGTTTAAGGGGTCAAGGGAATAGAAATGGGCAAAATATCAAATCACTGAAAATGGCACCCTTGTGCCTTACTGAAATGTAATCATATCTATTGAATTGCTTGTCCAATAAGTTTGGATCTTTTTAAAATATAGATTTTTCATCAGTCCATCAAGAAGGGACATTGCTAAGCCTTTAGAGAAATAGCAGGCTGTGGCAAGAGGCCTTTTGGTAAGGTCAACATTCCTGTGAATGCTTAGTGACCTTTTCCCCCCAGTATTTCTGGTGTACATTGTAGGAACACCATTGTGTTGCTGAACTTTCCCTTCCTTTGGCTTTCTTTGGTGACAGAAGTCCTCCAAAATGCCTCATGAGCTAAACCATAAATAGTGAGAACACATTTGAGCTGCACTGCGTGTCCCTTTGGCACTTTGGCGGGAAAAGGGCATTTTAAAAGTAAAATGACAAATAATCTCATTTTTCAGGGAAGGCTTTCTAATGGGATGGAACTGTAATTTTCATAATTTTTCACATGTAATTTTTGAAGGAGGCCAGATTATTTAATGAAGGAGATGGATGGTGAGGAACAGAGTCATAGTTTCAGTTTAAGTCATAACTTTTCGTAAGAGAAAGGCTTCATTTTGAGTTTTCTTCAAAATGGACTTTGTAAAATTTCTAAATAATAGAAGAGCAATGCAGAAATAGACTCTTTTCTAAGCTTCCTGGGAAATTTGCTCTTTCAGGGACAAAAAAGATTTAATAGGATTTGAAGAAGAAAAAAAATCAACTGTCAGCTTTAATCATAAGTAAGGTTAGTAGGAAGAGCTCTTGAGCAACAAAGTTCTGTAATACTGTACCTCAGTATTTGAAGTAAAATCATTTTTCTCTTTAGCTGTTTAAAACCACACTTCCCCTAGACATACCACTGATAATATGATTTATTTTAGACAATGCTGGTGTGTACTAAGAATATTTTGATTCAGGTTCTCATACATTTAAGTGCCTGCAGGGCAGACAAAAGCATCTTTGTTATTTCCAGCAGAAATACATCACAGAAGGTAATTTAGGCTCCTCATTTCTGTTTCAGGATGTGCTTAGGCCAGCTTTGAACAAGTTCTAACCATTAAACTACAATATTTTCAGCACACTTGGAAACAATAATAAATATGATATTTCTGATTAACAACCACATGATCTGAAGTGTATTACTGCAGATTTTTTGGTTTTACATTGCTTTTTCAATACACTTTATAAATGGTTAAATGTTTAATAAAAGCATCATATTTCATGAACAGTGGCAAAAGGATATTAAACAGACTTGTTTTTCAATGACTTATCCCTCCCAAAATCTTAAGTATAATTCCATTCTGAAATGGAATGTAATTTAGAAATATGTGCTACAATTTACTATAATTTACATTCTGAAAACAGAGGAACTCATTTGAAATTGGTGGAATCATGTTGTTAGAGAGAAACCAGCTCTTCATGGAAGAAACACATTGTTTCAGGGTACACGAGTGCATCCTGAGTGCATCCTTAAAGGTCTTAGAAGAAGGGAATAATTAATTTAGTCTACTGTTGCCCAAAACAAGTTATTCAAAAAAGCTCAATTTACTGAAATATCCTACTGCTAACAGGAAGTTTCATGTCCTAATGGGGCATGCCAGTTGGTTGACCTCTACTACATTTAAGGGGTATTTCTTGTCTAATACACATATTAATATGAAATTACTGATATTAGAGACCCAGTAAATAAAAATATATACATTTCTAAAGCAATAAAACTCTCAGCAAGATTCATGAATCAAATAAGAAAGTATCAACTGAAGACACAAACTATTTTCAATTCAAATTGAAGCACAATCTGTTGTACTGAGAAACTAACCTCATTTCTCATCCAGTTCTGCCCTTTCCTTAGTGCCTTCTTTCAGTAAAATAATTTAATTTCTGTGGCTCAATTTCTTACAATCATTATTTATTTTTCTTTCTTTGTCAGACCTGCAGGTGACTGCTAGCTGTGAAAGTTCAGCTGAGATGAAAATTTTAATGCACAAAATTTGAGCTATCTAAACTTGTTATTTTCTTAAGGCCTCAGACCAGGTCTCATGTATCACCTCCACTTTAAAAATACTTTTTTTGTTTTTCAGACTGAAGTGTAATGTTGGGGTCCCTTCATGTCAAGACCAAGGGGGAGAAATGAGGGTTTGATAACCTTCTCTTGAAACTCTTGAAAATATTTTAATATTACTGCAAGTTTTTAAAAGGGAGTTCATATGCTCTTTTGAATTGTAGCCTGAAGTAAGTCCTGATCCTGCAGATGTACATTGCATGCTTAGCTCTCCATGTTTTGGGACATTTAGTTCAATTCAGTAACACTATTCACTGGGCCAAAGTTGAATCTACAGGTAAGCCTTTGTAAATTTGTCTCAAAATAAATAGCTTCTTTGTGACCTTATTAATCTCTTATCCTTTCCCAGTTTTGTTCTATTCAATAATTCTTAAATAGTCTGTTTCAGACTTGACTGGGTAGATTAGAGTGCCATGGGATGTGGTTCAATAGGGTTGACAGATTTCTCAATTAGTCAAACTCAAACAAGCATGTTTTGTCATTGAAACTGTTTTTACAAGACTGCAAATTTATTACTGATGTTGTATCTCCAGTGCAAGTCCACCAGCCACTGAACAGGAACAAAACACAAGTAAAATCAGTCACCAAGGATTCAGTGCTCCCATATTCCTGCTGTTGTTCTGTTTCTCATGCTCTGTAGAGTGAGGAACTACAACACAGTCAAAGGATATGGCAATGTAGTTGCTGGGAAATGTCTTGGAATGGTTTTATAGACAAAATCTGCTCCAGACAAATGTCTCAGACAGGGGCCTCCTACTGAGGTGCATCATATAGAGATAGAGAATTCAATTTTCTTGTGCTCATGTAAAATTTCTGTTACAAATTACAAATCTGTGCCCACAAGTTAAATGTGCTGGTCACAAATCTTAAAAGCATACTGTTTTTAATTAAACAAACACTCTGCATCAGATTCTACTCACAGAATTTACTTTATTAACCTGACCCAGACTGGATGATGAGGACAAACCCAAAGGTAACTGAAAAAATGTAAATGTCTCTGTCTTTTAAATCATAAATACAGTTTTAAAGCATGCAATTTGTTAGTTAAATGCTAAAATGGTCTTCTGATTTATAAACATATAAGCATGGATAGCCAACTATTCCTCTTGAGCTAAGAAGCACAGAACATTTACGGGGGCACAGACCTGTTTAACGAGTTTATTTGCCAAGCACCTACTCTCAAAAACTCTTTTTCTGAATGAAAATAAGATCATTTTTTTCCTGGAGCACCAGTCAGATACTTTCTGTCTCTGGAGGAGAGGCAAGGACAGACTTCTCCTGAGTGGAAGATGACTCCAGCTATGGCAAAACCCTCCTAACAGAGTGCAGACCCCAAAAGCTGAGCCAGGTGGGCTGGGATAGACACAGGCAGCAAGTGGCACTGACAGCCCCACACACTTCAAAAGGAGCTGTGGCCAAGGTCTAGACAAGAAAAAAAGGCTGTTAGGCCAGAGATAAAAACTGACCAAAATAAAAGTTTGCTAGGCTGGAGACAAGGCTAAAGCAGATATTTAAAAGCTCTGTCCAGGTGAGAAACTACGTAGAGCCTGCAGCTAGAGGGAAAAACAAGCACTAACACTCCAGTAACACAGCTGAGGAAAGGAACAAGTCCCAAACCTGGGCTTAACTGGAGCCCTGGGGCAGGAAGTGTGGGTGGAAGTGCCAGGTGAAGCCAACCATAAAGGCCAAGCAGTCTTCTGATGGTGTTTTTCTTTCCTGGATTCAACTACACAATAATCACCCCAATGGGCTCAAACCAATTTAGCAGGTTAAAAGAATAATCTCATTAACTTCATTCTCACTGTTCCTATGTCACCTAAAAGAAAGTGATCCTACCACAAAATATGGTGAACATAAAACAGCTTCTGGTAATAAGTTTGTTCCAGCTAAGTTATATTCATTTTATATGTTTGCTTCTTACAAATATTAGGAGGGTGAAAGTTTTTTCCCCTCAGGAAAATTTCCAGTAAGAATATTCCATTGTGGTACCCAAAAAGCTGGAAAAAAATATTTTAAAGAAAAATTAAATAGAGCAAGAAAGCATTCTGCTTAAGCAGATAACTAGACATATATAAAAAGACCCCAAATTTCACTGCTATTTTTGCAGAAAGGTCTGAGTTGGTCCATAACCAATCAGAGATATAAGTAAGAATGTTTCTTAATTATCCTACCAACATTTAACTGATGAATACTCTCACTCAATTTGATCCATGGGCATTCCTATGGGATGTACAAAAATGTAAAAAAATGCTTACTTAGTTCTTTACTTATATCAGGACTTCTTACATTATTGATGGAAAAACCAGGTGACTTCTTCCAATAAAATTAATAGAAAACTTACACGAGTGAAGGAAAGTATTAATCTTCCAGACCTGTTGGCAGAAAGGAGATCTGCAAAGATATTCCTTTTCCCAGCTGTTATTTGAGCTCAAATCTGAAATAATGTTGACGGTCTTTTTGTGCACACCCTCAGGAATATGTATAAGGACACTCCCTACTATCTGGGAATTATATAATTTTCAAAATGTTCCAGTGGAGCCAGTACTTTGGCAACACTTCAAGCTATTATACCAGGAATAATATTTGTAACCACTACAAAGTAGTTATTGATACACCTTCTTACTGGGGAAAGAGCAGAACTGCTCACAAAAGCTAAGTTGTGGTTAGAGGTGATTGTTAAGTTAACAGGGAAAAAGAATATATTTAAAAACAGTTTAGGTTGAGTTTTCTACTGAGATGGGTTCCTAAAATCTCACTGAAATGAAATAGAAGTTCAGTCTATAACTAGCTGATGCTCAAATTGTTGCTTTTCTAAGTTGCAGTGTAGCAAATATCTTAGTTAGCTTCCAAAAGTCTGATGGAAGTATGGCGCTAACATGGAAATAGCCAAGAAGAACTATGGGAATACAGCAAATCAAAATTCAGCTTTGTGCTACTGTAAGATCAAAAGAGTGGTTTGCAATACCTTTATTGATTTTTCTATCTTTCCTTAGTAGTGTTGTCAAACTTTGGGACCCATCACAATGATACTGCAGAAATGATCAGCCCAGATTTCATGTGTAAAGTTTTCTACTGTATTATGCTCAAATCTTTCTATTATCTGCTTGCCAAATTTTCTGGCAAAATTTCTTTACTTCTTTGCAGCTATTAGGAATTTCTCATAGACTCTTTGATTTGTCTGTTTAATACAAAAATAATTTTGCCAAATAAATTCAAATTTTCTTGGTAGAATGTCTGATGACTAAAAAAAACCCAACAAACAAGCAAAATTAAAACATCACACAAACACACCATTTTTAAATTTTCTGATTTTTTTGGTTGTTATTTTACTTCAAAGAGGAAGAAATTTAGAATGACTTGCAGCTAGCCTAGCCTTTTTTTTTTCTCCTTTCTGCCTACCCTTTTCACATGCTAGCCCAACAAGTTGTCACTTCAGTTTAACAACCAATATACCTGAACAAAGTGTATTGTAACTAAGCTGAGTTTCTCTCCTTCCTCCAGATGCTCTTCAGTTTCACATCATGTTTTTAACTTAAGTCTTCTGCCTCATAAAGTAGTCCTATATTGGCAGGCTGGAGATTCAGAAATAGAAAAAAAAAATACCATCCAAGGCAATATCTGCTCTTTTTTTTTTTTGTTTCATACTGCAGGGTAGAGTCATCCTAATGTATTTAATGTGGTCTTAACTGTTGTAGTTGTGGGGTGCCCCGTGGCAGGAAGGAATGATGCACCTGACTCCATGTTCTCAGAAGGCTAATTTATTATTTTATGATACTACATTATATAAAAGAATACTATACTAAGCTATACTAAAGGCTAAAAAGATACCAAAGAAAACTCATGACTGCTTCCAGAGTCCCGACACAGCCTGACAGTGATTGGTCATTAAGTCAAAAACAATTCCCATGAAACCAATGAAACAATCACCTGTTGGATAAACAATCTCCAAACACATTCCAAAGCAGCAAAATACAGGAGAAGCAAATCAGATAATATTGTTTTCGTTTTTCTCTGAGGCTGCTCAGCTTCCCAGGAGAAAATCCTGGGCAAAGAGATTTTTCAGAAAATACGATGTTGACACTTAACAAGAAAAAACTTTAAAGAAACTAAAATAAATAATTTCTTGGGGGAAGGAGTAGATGACAAAGCAGAGTGTTTTGCTTAAAAATCAACTTCTGTAACTTTAGTAAGAGACTTATTAATAGGTGACAGCATAAAGAGGGGAAGACTGAGGCTTTATGAAGAGGAACCAGTAAAGTCTCCCAGGCCACTGTGAATGGAGGGTGGAGGGGAAAACTCTCTTGAAGAAAGTGTCAAAGTGCCACAAATTACTCACCAAAACTAAAAGAACACCAGCACAAAATATCTATACCTGGTCCAATAAGACATTCTGGTCTTATCTGGTCTTCTTCAGGATTTGGACATGAAAGAAAACCCTCACAATGCAGAGTAAACCCATTGATATTATTACCCCTCCTTGTAATATCTGCAGCTCTTTCCACTGTCAGCCAAGCTTTGGCAGAAACCAGAGCAGAAATAGCTCTGCTCCCCTCCTGGCAGCTCTAGCTGTAAGGAATGGGCACTCTGGGAATCAAGGCTGCTTGGAGATGTTCTCACTGTCAGGAAGATTACAGAGATATGCTCAGTAAGCACTGGAAACACACACCAAGATTAACCTCCAAACCCCACACAGTGCCTTTATTCCTGTGTTGTCTGATAGAGGCCAAAAAGGGGATGCAGAGGATTCCCCTCCTTTTCATCTTCCATGGAAAACATGGGCTTGATTCCCAGCTGAAAGCAAAGAGCCAGCACTCTCTAAAAATGCTGTCCTGTAAAGCAGGGGCCTTGTGAGAAAGGGTGCAGAACCACAGTGATCAGCTGAAACAAGTCTTGCATGGAGCAAAAATCTCTGAGTCTGCACCTTGAAATGCCTAAACCAGTTTTGGGGAATGACATTTCTATATAGGGAAGAGGGACTGCTGCTGACAGGGGAGACATCCTGGATTCCTGGTGCCCTTTGAATCCCAGCTAGCAAGGAACTCTTACAGCCCAGTGCCCCAGTGGTGTAGGGAATGGGGAAATAGAGAGGACAGACTTTACCAACACAGTGGTAATAATGGTCCTTCTCCAGGTCTTTGAGCAGGAATGGAGACAAAGGAGGCACAGCAGAGATATATGACAATATTGTTCCTCCAACTATATCCTGCTATTCAGCTAATTCCCTTCAGCTGATCTGACAGAAGATTATAACCACAGGAGGTTTTGGTAATTATCTGAAACACCCTTTGGAGGCACATAAACATCAGGGATTAGTTAAGCTGCCTCATAGAAAAGTGAAACCAGTAAAAATATCAGTCCAAGTGGAACATTATTAGTGTCTGAAGCCATGTTGGGCTATTGAATTTTGAACTGGGCCTTGAAAACCCTAGTTAGGGATTCTTGGGATTCAAATAAAGGCTTAGACTGGAGACTTGAAAAGAAAGCAGTCAGCTAATCAAATTTATGAGCTATTTAAAGCCTGGGAAATGAAACATTAAATATATTTCAGGAAAAGAATAATAATAAGAGCTTGGCAAATTGAAAAAATTAGACTGGCATCAATTATGTAGTTGAATAAAGATATATACAGACACTTAAATAGAGACAAATAATGAGTTCTGTAGAGATGGTAGAAAATAGAGGATAACTATCTAAATGCCCATATCTTGGATAACAGATTATACTTCAAAACAGGCAACAAGAAAGCAAATGGAGATTTAAATTACATTATTAGGAGCATTATGTATAAAATCAGCAATTAGTATACTTCCCTTTATTATACTGTTGAGGGCCCAGCCTCAGCTGTTCTGTCTCAGTTTCAAAAAGAGAACAAAAATGTTGAGAGTTCACAATCTTTAATGGAAGAGAGTGATTAAAAGTTAGGAAAGGGAAACTGATAAAGGGCATGCTTAGAGTCAAGAAAAGGTAACTCAGGGAAGAATAAATTCTCAGGAAATAAAAATAAGGATGTCATAAAAAGACAGGCTTCAATTATTCTGACTTCTGAGAGAGGACAAGAAGAAAATAAAATGTGCTTAACTTAAATTGCAACACGAATATTCTGTTTAAACATTAGGGAAGACAATTCTCAAATGCCAAAAAGTTAGCATAGTGCTAGACATTATTGTAAAAAGGTCATACATCTACCCAGACTTAGAAAAGAATATAAATATCAAACAAATGTTATGTGAGCATTCACACATGAGATTGTTGTTACATGTACCTTGCTATAAGATTCTAAATGAAAGGGGAAGATATGTCTTGTTCTTAAAAGAATGAGTAATTCATCATTTAATGAGGTAACATTTTAAGCAAAATCTAAGAATTGAAACACATCCTCTCAATAACATGATTCATTCAGAAACAATTTTAGAATTAGTCTGGGTGAATGTTATGTGGATTTTGATTTGATCAGCCATTCATGATTGTGCTGTAGTTATCTTGGAGAGTTGGTAAGGCAAATCTTATGAAGGTTATGAACTTGATGTAAGAATATCTAAGTAAGCAATTTCCTAACATGAGACAAGTTTGAATCCAAGTGTAGTTTACATATTTTTCAATTGTTCTGGAAGAAAAAAGAATTATGATGAACTCTATTTCTTTTAAGGGTGATCACATGGTCATTATTAACTACACATATAATTTCTGAAGGATGTATTGTGTATAATTTCTGAAGGATATATATGCATTTTTTATTTTGACATAAATTATAGCAGTCTTTACTCCCAGAGCACCCTTTTTAAAGAACATTTTGCAGGCAAGCAGATCACAGATCCCTGACCATAGTTAACAAGTAAGCCTGAATGATTTCTTGAGGATTTAAAAAACAATATTAATTGCTTTTGACTGTAACAAATAGAAATGCTCATTTTTCCTGACATTTAGACAACTCTCCCTTCATAGCACCTTGCTCTCCTCTCTCCAAAACATGCTACTTTGGGTGTTTTAAACATCAAATTCTATTTAGTGTTTGAAATCCAGAATACCATTCCTGAGTGCATTTGTACAGGAAAAACGTGCATGAAGCAGTATGGGGATGAGAGGATCTATGAGGGAAGTGAACCAGACAAAGTTCAGGAAACCAGGAAAGTTATGATCTGACATCACTTTGTAGGATATTTTTCTCTATTGTAAGGGACTGTTCTCCAAGTTGAAATGGAATAGTAATTTAAATCTACACATTACTCAGCTGTGCCTTTTTATTTTAACTAAAAGCCCCAACAAATTATCAGAATTCCAGACAATCTCATCCTGAAATGGAATTTAGAAGTCCTAAAACCAACCAGTTTTAATATCCAAAAAAGTATGCAAGTGAAAGAAATTATCCATGAAATCCCTCTCAGTAAAAATCACTGCAAGCAGAGATTCCGAATCAAATCACCCACAATTGTCTAGAAATTGTTTTTACTGTAAGACTAAAAGAGAGGAATCTCATTAATAATTTCAAGTATAATTTATGATTCAGCAGATGCACTGTGCAGCTCATGCACCACAACTGCACACAAACTATAACCTCCAAAAGCTTGAAGCCCAGTTCATGCCCGGATTCTGCAATGAGGAATGAAGAATTCTGTGTGGTAAAGTTTTACAATTTCAGTACCTACCAAGTTGTCCATATATTTTACCAGCCTTAGAAATTTATCAGGCACGAAAGCAGAACAGAAAATAAGGACATGTGTCACACATGTCAGCTATTTAATAATGTACTTTATCCTACTAAGTGCATATTCTAAAGATAGTGACATCCCAGAAATACATGAATCATTCTCTCAGCACTTTTTCCTAATCTTTAATCTTTGCTCAGTGGAAGTGAAAACACTGCCATTTTTTTTTTTGTGCAGATTCATAAAAAATGAGGATTAGCAAAGTGTCAGTTAAGGTTATACTGTACTCTGGGAGATGATGTGAAATCAGAAAGGATCATCTGCATTGTTGCAAAATGAGTTAGGCCCCAATCACCCAGATGCCTTTTAAAAGACCAATTAAAAATCCAAAAATTATTTTCTTTTGTATCAAAATTATGGCTTCCACATAATAATATGTATCGTCACTGTCTGGATTACTTTTTTCCCTCAAATGTGAAAATGCTTAAATGAAATTCTGGTTTAAACATTCATATCAATATTAATAATCATAAAAAATATAGATAAATATTCAAAAGCAATAGAATGCCACCCTAGATATTGAAGTTCAGTTTACTTATTATTATTTAAACAACTTTAGGGTAGGCAAGTACTTATTTACTATTGAAAAGCATGTTGACCCCATATATTCTGCAGCTGAGATCAAGGGGATTTTTGCAGTTAGCCAGAAATTGTTACTCTTATGAATATTTTTACAAGGTTTTAGCAGATGTTTTGCACACTACATCATGGTGAACAGCAGATAAAACAGCCAGTTGTATGAGTTTCAGGTGCAAGTGTTATGAAAGGTATAAGTGTTAGCGAAAGTACACAATGTGAGCACCAAACAAGGTTAAATACTCAGAACAAGTTAGGCAGTTGAAGAAAAGACTTGCAGAACTGTTAACTATATTTGTTAACTTGTTGGTAGAATCAAAGGTTTAATCCATCATCTGTAAATTTGAGTTGGTTTAGTCATCAAAGAGGCACATTTCTCTTTAACATCTCATTAAGACATGCCATGTCTTAATTTACTCCAGGAAAGAAAGAACTTCTGATGAACACATCTGTGGTACCTGCCAGACTAATTCGGGCAGCATTTCAATACCATGGAACTTCCAGACTCAGCCAAGATTTGCTGAAATGTAACAGAGAATCTGCAGAGATGACAAGTTGCCAAGAGCAAGATTTCTTCTTTGTCCAGAAGCTGACAAATTTGTTTCTGTCATCACCATGCTATGACATTGTCTCAGGTCAGAGGGGATGGAGAGGAGACTTTGCTTCTGCATGAGCTCAAGCCTGGTGATAGATGTACATGTTGTAGTTTTAGTAAGCACTGTGGCCAAAAGAGTACACTAAAAATATTATGTGTGTGTGTTTGTATTTGCAGAAGCAGGAGCAGAGGAAGAACAGCTTTTTTCATGAATCTGAGTCATTCAAGCAAACGCCTTTTTCATTCAAAATTCTTCACCCAAAAAGTTTAGGAAAAAAAAAAACCTCTTAAGATTTCTGGGAAATAAACACTCGTAAGGTAAAAATACAAATTAAGACATTATTAAACAACAGAGTGCAGGAATAACACAATACTGGGAGGGTATTTTGCCATTTTTTCTTGCTTCATGACCATCTAAGAACAGTGGTTGACAGTGTGAGGCAGAAGAATGAAAAATCAAGGAAGACATAAGTAGTGGTTTAATATATGTTACTGAGGAGAAAGGAATATTCCTGGTGAAGATATAATGCAAACACAGACTAAGAGGCCAATATGAAAAGAAACACAGAAGTGAATTCATTGACACATATAGCTCTGCACATGGAGCTAAGATATTGTCTCTGAGCTGGTATTCCAAGTACTTCATCTGGGTCTTCTGTGATTAGCTGTTTGCAGGCGTGCTTTAATTTTTTTTTTAGAAATATTATTCTCAAATAATCCTGGTGGACTTTACCCAAAATTTTACCTTTTTTGAGATCATTTAGCAGGTTGTCAAAGAAGAGGCCAATGAGGCAACCCACCCAACTCAAAGAACAGATGGCTTTTCTCAGGCAAATAGGATATAGCTGTTTTATTTGTTAATCACTATAGTTGCGGGGAAAAAAAAAAATTGCATTAAATTTCTCTGTTTCTGTATCACCAAAATTTGATATCCCTTAAGAGTGAATGGTGTGGTCCTGAAATATCCTCACATCTTTAAAGAATTCATGCTTCAAAAGACCACATTTCCCAGAATGCAACAACAATAAAACAAAGTTTGCAAAATACTAGGAACTTCTCTAAAAGCAAATTATTTGTGGAGCTACCATAGATGACTTTTAAGTAAGGAATATTTTGAAAATCTGAAGACAAATAGTAGATGCTGACTGATATCTTCCAAATATTGACCTCTCTGATTTACTGAATGTGCACAAGAGTTCCACAGTGTGATCTTATTTGGAAAGGTTAAAATAATTTGTAAGGTTGTTTACCAATATTGTAATTTATGCTTTATATATAACAATCTGTATATGAACCATGAATGTTGTTTCACCTATATGACCTGTCCATCTTTTTTTTCATGATGCAGTGAAATCAGGCAGGCAAAAAAGGTTGAATTAACATTGCAGCTGCAGATGCATGACAGAACATATATTATTCTGATGAAAAAAATTGAAAGTTCACTGACAGGGCTTCACAGCTAAATTCATTTTCCTTGCTTGCCTCTGTTTAGTTCTATCATCACTAAATGACAGGCTGGGAACATGAAAAACAAACAGCTGAAGAACCTTTTTTTTCCAGTTTTATGAATGATGATGGGTGCTTGTTTATGCTAAAATTAGGTGTTACCTTCATAAAATGCATTCCACCTGAATGGAATAAAGATGCTGTCAGTGACTATAATGTTTTAATTCTGTCAAATGAGTGAAAAAGGAAGAAGACTTCTGATGGTGCTAGAATTCCATAACCTCCAAATTCAAAATAAAACAGTGGCAGACAGACACATTACAGAGGGGATTTTTTTTTTTTAAGTAAAAATCAATAAATTATGAAGCATTGATTAACATCATACACCAAACGTACAAAGTCAATCTCTTTCATCTTGTGATCCACATTCTTTCCTCAGTTCAGAGCTGACCTTTTAAAAATTCTGTCTTTAATTCAGGGTTTCAGAGACCACACAAACTGGCAATTGCAGCGAGAGCTATTTTAATTAGTGGTAAAAATCACTACTGTGTCTGCTTGAGACACAGCTGTTACCAGCACTGTTAAAGCTAAAAAACATGACTAAAAGAAAGAAAAAGGTCACTGCTGGCAGGTAGGCACACTGTGCTGGTGGCTGCTGAGTCAGGCGCTGCTCTGCTGTCCCCAGGCCACCTCCTCACCCATCCCTGTGCTCCAGGTGACGGCACCATCTCGGGATGGCCAGAGCCTGAAGTGCAGCCACTGCCTTTTCTGCTCCTGCCAAAGCACCCTGGCTAGGCATAAATCCTGTCACTATTAACCTTTGGGTTGGCTTTTGCCAAAGCTGAGGCTGGCTGTGTAGAGCAGAGGGCCTACAGCATGTGAAAGCCTGCCAGCAGAGCAGGGATGAGGGCTGGGTAGAGGATTGGAAGCTTGAGAGACAAAATCCCTTCACCTGATTCAGCTGCAGCTGCACATTTGACCACATCATCTCCTAAGTCTGTGAATATTTCAGACCCATAATCTTGCTTTTATAAAAGTCCACCTGGATGGGGTGACTTAAGAACTGTGAGCTTGAAAACAATATTTAAATAGAAACAAGCACACAAAACCTTAAATTACCATTAAGTGTACTGGAATGCACTAATCATTTTCTGATGATTTCTCCATTCTTTCTCCCCCTGCCCTTTTTTATCTTCCTGGGGTTTTTCTGTTTGTTTGATTTTTTGTGGGGTCTTTTTGTTTGTTTGTTTGTTTTTTCAGTCCAAGGACAGAAAAGTGAAAAAGCCTTTGCCCTTCCTGAGATGGGGAACCAGTTAAAAGCATTTTTCTATCTCAGCTGCACATTCTTAAAAAGCAAACAAAAGAACTTTCCCTTGCAGTGTAACCCATCAAACCTAGGATTGGGCAGAAAATCAGGAGATGCAGATTTGAACTACCTAAGGCTAATAGGGATGTAAAACTGGAGTTGCCTTTCCTTTGGCAGAGCTCTAAAAAGGCACTCATACATTTTTCAAGAGAAAATTGAGAAAGGCAACCAAATCCACAGGGTCACCTGTGCAACCAGAGCTGTTGCAATCTGCCAATTCAAATCTCATGCACAGTCAGACCTGTGCCAGAGGTAGAATTTCAGATCTGTTTCTTACAGAATATTGGAGAAATTCCTACTTCTCATTCTCGTGACCACTATTCACAATTGTCTGATCTTACAGCATGCATGCAGTACAGGGAATTGTCTGCTGCCATATTTGAATTCTGCTGCAGAGGGTCCATATGGCTGTGTTAAAACAGCTCCTACACAAATTATCTGACAACAGTGAAAGTAACAAAGGGTGCAAAATCTACAAAACTTAGTATTTTAAAATGAAAATAGAAGTATGGCCTTGATTAAGGAGTTCTTTTCTCACAAAAATTTTTTCTCGGAGTTTTCAAATTCCATACAAAGATCATAATTCTGCAACCAGCTTCATAACCCTCTGCTTCTACCAAATATTTCTTATTGCCTTTAAACTTGAAATAAAATTCTGTAAATAACCCTACATAAGGCTGGTGCTGAGTAATAAATGATTTTTTGTTCTGTTTTCCAGGACCATCTTCCTCTTTTTCTTCTTTTCATAAATTCTTACATCAAGCTCCCTTTAAATGTGTAGGCAGATTAAGAATAAATACATGAATCTTTTGTTCAGGTTGTTATGAATGAATCCAAATGTGCTATCAGCCAAATCTGATGAGAAACACAGATGTTCTAAACTTTCAATGAATATCTCAGGTGACTGCTGAACTGCAAACAAATTCATTTGATGAACCACAACCCCAGTGGAATAAAATCTTCCCTGATAAATATATTATTCAAAGTCAAACTCTAACTTTCTCATTTCATCTGAGGACAGGATAAAATGCTTCTGACAATGAGCTGAAAATTAATAAAATATCTGTTGCAGATTCATTTCTATTTGCTGAATTTGGAGGTTGCTAGGTGATGAAAAATAAATTGATTGAATCAAAAGAAAATGCTTATGAGAAACCATAAAACAGATTGCAGGGTACAATACTTTGAACATGAATTAGCATATTGTTATGAAAAAGAAGGCATTTTATAGAATTATGGGGCTGAAGATTTGATAAGAAATTACTATCAGAAGACATAAGCATGACAATAATTCTGGAGGCACTTAGTGGTAAGCAATGAAAAGCAATAAATAACTGAGAGTAAGAGAAAGGAAAATGCTGGAGAAGATGCAAGAAATCAAACAGTCTGGCTGCTTAGATCTAGAAAAGCTATAACTGAAACCTGCTTTGACATAAAGTAAAATGCTGTTGACAATGTGTATTCATGCAGGCATAGTCAAAGGCAAGAGAATATGCCCACAATTCCTTTGTTTAAAAAGCTTCATCAGCTTCCCTACCTAATTAGAGGATCCTTGGAACACTTCTTGAGAATAAGGATACAGTCTCTGTGGCAGAGATCAAAATAAAGCATCATCACTAATTGAAGCAGAGAACTCTGTATAATTTGTTTAATTTTATGCATATAAAAATCTAAATAATTCAGTGCAACAATCAAGCTCTACTTCTAACTGCACGAGATAGCAGCACATTACATTAACTTTTCTAGAGCAATACCGCCTTGGATGTGTTGGTTTTGTCTTCAAGGTTTCATTTCCTCAAAGCAAAGAATGGTCATAGAAAGGGATTGAGGAAAATCAAGGTACATGGGAGACCACTGCAGAAAATGGAACAACATAGATGTAGCAATAAGTGCAAAATGAAATGCAAAACCATTTACAGCAATTTACCTTTAACCCTGGGCACCCTTATGGGGAACTCCATGGGGGCCTGAGGAAAGAAAGAAAATACAGGACTGAAAGCAACGGACAAATGTGAATTTTACTTTAGCAAAATCTGCCAGTAAATGCAGTGTGTATATGGAAAACTTGTAAGTAGAAGTCAGTTATTAAATAACAAGCATTGTTGAGACAGGCAATATTGAAATCCAGACACTGTGATGTGCAGGATGAGTAAGCTGTGTTCTTTTTCCCCATTTACTGCAGTGCTATAATAGTGACAAGGACCATGGGCATGTGTCACCTCTAAAGGAGACAATCAGCACAGCCCAAGGCTTCTCAGTGTAGTCCCTTGAAGGACAATCTGGCTCAACCTGTGCATGTGCCTTGTTAAGGTCTACTTGGAGTCCTGACTTTCTTTGGGGATTCTTTATGCCACAGTTTAACTTCATAACAGCACTGGGACCCCACCAGTAATGTGCTTTTGTCTTTGCCAGTTCTCAGCCTTTGGCAGGTTTTTGGACATCCCAGTGGCTGTAAGATCAGACAGGAGCAGCTCCTGTATTTCAGATGTACTTTTCTTTCTGCATATTTTGCATATTTTCTGCATATTTTCTTTCTTTCAGGTTATTTGTGGGCACTTTCAAAGTAGCTTATGCCAATAGGCTTGAAAGACTCGCCATGTAGTCATGGACAAAGTTTTTGTTAACCCTGGGGAAATTTCACACCAGCACTTAAGAGCAATTCCATTACACTGGCATTAGCAACAATGAGAATTCAGCAGTTGGGCTCTCTTTGAGAGTCTGGGTCATGGTGCAAAGCAAACAGGAAGCTGTGTGAATGCAGTTTGCATGTTCACAAACCCAGACAAGCAGTCCCAGGGCTGAGACATTATTTTCTGTCTCTGCAGGACTCAGTAGCCTGGGGCAAGCCCAGTGCTAAGCTGCCTCTACCCAATCTTCAGAGAGCTTGTAAGGAAGAGTCTGCAGCATTCAGAAAAACAACCAGGTGAATTCTCTGTTGAATAAATTCTATATTATTAGAGATGCCTAGCTTAGCTCAGAGTTCCCAGTGCTGAACTTGCTCTGCACATCTGGCAGTGAAGGGGATTTTCTTGGGAACTCTTTATAGTCTGAACATGACTTAGGACTGCTGGCTGAATCAGCTTTGCAACAATGATGAAAACCTTTTTGGCTAGGTCCTGGTTGTAGAGAAAAGGGAGCCAAGTTTTTATCACTTTTCTGTTCCATGCCATCCACATCATCACTGGGGGCATGGCTTTGGAAGGAACTGTGTCAGAAACTGGAAATTCCCCACCTTGACTGTCTCACTCTGGAGATAAGAGGTTTGGATCAGTACTCTGCCATCACCAGTCCCTTCCCCATTTTCTGTTCCTTCAGTGAATTCCTTCAATATTTCCTTTGTCTGGAGACCATGTGGACAGTGCTAATTTTAGGAAATGTCTTTGTTCTTGGAGGTAAATATCCTTTTGTGGGTAAAACACTCTATCTCTTTTGTATATTCTTTGTTAATAATATTGTTGTGGTTATTGTGATTTTGATAAATTGTTATTCCAATTTAAAATCTGTCCTAATTGTTCCTCAATTTTTGGAAGGAGTGGAGGGAAAGGGAGGAGATTATTTATTTCTCTGTAGTTGTTAAAACCAGCACAGGAGAGAAATCAGAAGGATTGTCCAGTCCTCATAGTCTACAGAGAAGAGTTTGTTAGTTCAGTGAAGATAATAATTTCTAATAAAGCAGGACCACACAGAAAAACAGATCTAAACCAATTTGTCTAGAGGCAGTCTTGCCACCTTTAAAATTTTTATACAAAATCAATGATGGATTGAATTTGTTTACAGTGGCACTCATAGCCAGCTGATTCACACCATCAAAAGAGGACAAATCTCTTCCTGATAAATGAAACCCAATTCTGAACCAAAAAACTCATGACATCATCTCTGGGCCAGTGTTTCCTGAGGTAATCCTCCCACTATCCCCAATTAAAAGTCTCTCACAGACACAGTCTCAGATAAAAAGGATAAAATTAAAGATTCTCACCAGAACAGCAAGGCCCTTGGCATTAACTTACAGTCTCTCTGTAAGATGAAAACAATATCAGATTATAAACACATTCTGTAAAACAGAAGACTGAGGTTTGGACCATCTGAGTTACTACAAATGTTTTAATATTTACTTTAGAGAGTAATTAGTTCAACATTGTTTTGATCTTCTGAAGATCTTTTCTTTTTAATGTAATTTCAGCCTGAAGTAAAGAGTTAAATTTATGTTTAGAAACACACAGAATCACAGAGTGTTTGAACCAGGAATACATATTTGAAGATTGTCCAGACCAGACTTCTAGACCAGAGGGTCTAGACCAGAGGTGCTCAGAACTGCATTCAGTTGTGTTTAAATATCTCCCCAGATGGAGGTTCTACAGCCATCCTGGGTAATCTTTTCTAGCTGAACTCTCACACTATTTTTTTTCCTTTAGTATTGAATAGAATTTCAACTGTGTTTTTATTTGTGCCTGGTGCCTTTTGTGCTTTCACTGGACACCACTGGGAAGAGTCTGGCTCCATCCTTCACTCACCCATCAGAGCATTTATACCCACCATCAAGATTTCCCCCATGAGCCTTCTCTTTTTTAGTCTGAATAGTCCCAGCTCTCATCCTCTCCTCCAGTGAGAGAAGCTCCAGTGCTTCATTGTCTTTGTCCAGTATGCCCATGTCTCTTTCACTGGGGTGTTGCCACATTTCTCTTCACAGAGAAAAGCAAGGCACAATTCTTCCCCAGAATATTTCTGGGATTCACCTTCTCTGAACCTCAGAGAATGGAAAACACCATTCTTATCCTTTGCTGTGCCTGTGTTTGTGCAAAAGGAGAATGCAATATGGAGATTGTTTATCCAGAGTGATGGTGTTTTGTTTCCTTGGCCTATCAGGGCCAAGTGTGTGTGTGTGTGTTGGGACTGTTGGGTGACAGTCACGAGATTCAGTGTAGTGTGAGCAGAGTTGAGTGCTTGGCAGGTTCAGTTTAGATGTAATGTAATATAATGGAATATAGTATAAAATAATATAGTATAATGAAGTAATTAATTGGCCTTCTGATAAGATGGAGTCAGATGTATCATTTCTCTCCCCTCGTTGGGGTTGCCAGCAAATCCTATACTGGGGAGCCCAGGACTGGGCTCAGCACTCCAGACATGGATCAGTAAGGCTGAGTGGAAGAGAAGGATCATCTCCTTGACCTGCTGGAACCTCTCTGCCAGCTCAAAGGCTCATTGCTTACCTCTGCTCAACTCATTGTCCACTAGGACCCCAAACTTCTTCTCTTTCTTGGCAGTTCAGCCAATTCTAATCCAACTTTCACTTACCTAGTCTGTACTTCATCACTAAAACCTTTGCTGCATCAAGATAAGCAGTATTCATGCTGTCCCCCTCATCCACTGAGTCAGTCTTCTCATTGTAGATGAGGTTGGTCAAAAATGACCGAGCTAAAATAGTTGTATATCATGAAAAAATAACAGAATAGAAAATATATTTTACATTACTATCATTCACTGCCATCAGCCTTATTGCTTAATGATTTTGACTCATCATTATCCTGATCTATCCAGTACTACTCAGTAAAAAAGCTTCAGATTCTGGGGAAAAAAAGACAAAAGTAAACTAAAATGTGAATAGTAAAGTCAAAACTCAGCTGAAATTAAACTCTGTGGTCACTTAACATAAAGCTTCAGAATACCATCAATTTCAAGAAAGTTGCTTTCCTAGCACTTTTCTTTCCTAGATTTTACTTGAGTTACGATCAAAAAAGTGAATAACAATTCATATCAGATACCATGGAAATAAGGAGAGTATATGGTCACGTGGGAGTAGAAATTGTAGCCACAGATTCATTTCTTCTTAATAATTCCTTAGAATTGGGTAAAATTAAATTCCAGACATCACTGTGAATCAGTGATATTACTGTTCCTTAGCAGGTTATGCCTGTAATACTTTGTGTAATTTTGTTTTTAATTCAGTGGCTATTCCATTCCATAAAATTCCCTGCTTTGAATAAGAAATTTGTGTGACATTTTTAGAAGGGCCTTGGCTGGCCTTTGGCATTCAGGAAATCTAGCAGCACTTAAATAGCACCATGTCCTGTCTCGTGGTACTGTTCTAAAGGATGATAGCAATGTTTACTTCCCCCTGGTTTATTGTTCTGTCAAATAATTTCATGTTTTGAGAATGGGATAATAAAATCAATTGATAGCACTAAAACATTTTATTTTCTCTCACACAGATGCTTATTTAGTGGCAGTTTAAAAAAGAAAAAAACAAGTCTTCAACCACCTATGATACATAGATCTGAGACCCCAGAGGCACTCTGGAAACACCTTGGTCAAGGATCAGAAATGTGCTTTCAGCTGTACAGGTTTGTATTCTTTTTATTTTTAAAATTATACTTCAAGTGTTAGAGTCTTGAGTGTGGTATTTTGGAGGTGAGTGAGGTCTCTACTTAATGCAGTGAGTAAACTCATTTTAATAAAGCCATATCCCATCCAAAATATTAAATGATGGTTTTTAACTTACAAAGGCATGTTATTAGAGTAGCATATTAATGTATCATGATATGCTATTTGGCTAATAATAAATGCAGTTAAATGAAAAAAATATCTATTTTAGCTTTGAACATATAAAGATAGCACATTATCACAATAATGACACACCTGAAGATGGGATGCCATCCAAAGGGACAAACTCAAGAAGTGGGACAATGGGAATCTCATGAGGTTTGGTAAGACCACATGCAAGGTGCTGCACCTGGGTCAGGGCCTTTTATCAGGAGCATGTAGTGACAGGAATCAGGGGAATGGGTTCAATCTGAAAGACTAGGGTTAAATTGGATATTAGGGAAAAATTCTTTGCTGTGAGGTTGGTGAGACACTGGGACAGCTTGCACAGAGGCTTGGTGGATGCCCCAGCCCTGGAAGTGCCCACAGCCAGGTTGGGTGGAGCTCTGAGCAGCCTGGTCTGGAATGCAGCTCTGCCCACGACAGCAGGGCTGGAACAAGATGACCTTTAAGGTCCCTTCCAACCCAAGCCATGCTATCATTCTATGATAAGCACAAAAATCAGCAGAACACAAACACTACAGGACTCAAAAGTACATGAACCAGTTCTGCAGCTAGAGGAATTTATTGCTAAATGTTTTTTCATTAGTAGTGTTGCCTTTGTCAATATTGAAGCTTAGAAAGCTCTGATATTTTGCATAGGAAGAATAAAATTCAAGCATTTCAGTAATAACAAAAGTTTCAGAGGTTTAATATTTTCAATACATAAAGGCTGAAATAGAATAATATTAGATTAAAAAATTGCAGTAATGTTTAAAATTCTACTTTGGGGGAATATTTTTCAATATGTTTTTACAGTTCTTCACTAGGAACTCCTGCTCTTTTTTTTTCTCTCAAGTACACGATTTTATGGAATTATAGTGCTTAATTAACAGGCTATTAACTTACAATTCCAGGTTTACATAACATTGAATTAATTTTTTATGTAATGGATCAGTTTAACATACAATTGAATTTAACAAATAATGAAAATTTGAGAAGAAAATAAGCTGTTCTTGAATGTAAATGAGTTATCAAACACATAATTCTCTGAAAATAGACACATATCATACCCAAACAGCTCATTCTAAGCTTCATATACAAAGGTTACTGGAAAATTAAAATTTTCTAATTGTGAAATTATAGTTTTTATAAGTAAGGCATAAGTCACTGTTTTTTTAACTTGTTTGCATCACAATTAAATTCAGACATCAAACCTATGTATAGCTATCAAACCTCATTGTTACTTTAGGAAACCTGTGAGAATTTTGCTGGTCAGCACAATGGCAGCAAAGTCATAATTCCAGTAAAAGTTTAAAATTAAAACTCTGAAAGCAAATCCTGGAATGCCAATTTATAGTTGGAAGTCTTGTACACAAAGGAAATAACTTGTATTCTTCCAGACTTACACTGCAATCCTATAGCAAATCCAGAAAAATATTTATATTTATCACATAAAACATATCAATCACATGAAAATTTAATTCACTGTCTTTTCATCACAAGATATCATCTTTCTTTTCTTTTAGGTATGTACCCATGAGTAAATATTGCATAGGTTATTTAGTTAATAGTTTTGATATCAGATAGTCTAGCTCTACTCTTCAAGGTAATAATATGGTTAAATAAAAATATTATTTTTCTGACTTAAAGTACCAGATTATGTTTGTAATAATTTTGCACTCAGGAATGAGATTCACAAGTTGTAAATATTTTGACAGTTACTGGAATTTAATAGAAACAACTAAATTTTTGCTCTAATTATCCAAAATTCTTTCACAGTCCTCTTGCCTGACACATCTGTTACCTCCTTGCTAAACCAATTTTAACATGATTTCAGTGATCATAAATATAAGCACAGCAGACAGAAAATACTCAGCAAAGGGTTTACAGGCAACTAACAGGCTGAACATATTCTACAAAAATTTTGCTCAAATAACTAAATAATAAATACACCCACAGAAGCCAAAAGAGGGAGGGTAAAATATTGCTAAATGTAATAATACAAAATATTTGTAATTTGATACCTTGACTGAACTTTAAGATATTGGGATGGAAATCAAAATGCAGAAAAGAGAACAATCTTTAAAAAAGCTTTTAGCCCTGCTGCCACTGCAGCAACATTGATCCTGTCAGTAGTGAGGGCACATGTGACATAAATCACTGCATTTAATGCTCTCACTTATCAGAGACTTATCACAAGTCAAACGTGTCAATGACCAGCTATGCATCCACTTTCTCAGCTCAGCTCTGGGAGGATTGGAAGGAGAAAAACTGTCAAATGAAGCATTGATAGTTCTTTTTTTTTTGGTAATGCAGGACTAAAAGAGCCCAGGCAAGGACCTGAGTTTAAACATCAGTACAAGAAATGTTTCTGCTGGTGCAGATTTCATCCATGCAGCTTCTTAGTCAGGGATAACTCACTCGTGCAGAGCAGGCATCATTACATCAAAGGATTGAAGTTTTTGATTAAGTTAATAAGCAAATTTCTTAGTTCTCAATTTGCTTAATTTTTCCTGTAATGAATAATGAAGTGGAAATAAGAAATTGTAGGTGAGAACTGTAACCATGAAATTTAGATAGTGCTCCTCAACACCAGACTTTTTACCACAAAAAGTGGTGAAATTCAGATTTTCAGCCAAGTCAAAACCCAGGAAACCACTGTGTAAGGCCGGGTTTCCAATGGGTAAATGACACTGGAAGTAACATGTACACATCATTAAATGCAGATCTGAAACTTATCAGAGAACAACAGGATCTATACGATAATGTAAATATATATAACCTTGAAGGCTCAAATTTACTGTTTATATGACTTTGATGAAATGATTCAGTGGAGTAACAGATATGGATTAAAATACTGATTAAGCCTCAAATGTACAAGAATTTGCCATTTTAAAAATCAAAGGAATAACACAACCTCCAACCCTATTCCTCATAATTGTTAGAAGAACTGTAGACAGCTGAGGGTCTTAACATATACAGCAGCACTTGGTTTTTGATTTGATAGCATTGATATTTACATAACAGAAAACTGACATTGCCTTTACAAACATTTCATAATTTCTTCCAAATAGATAATAGAGTTCACCTTGAACTTTTCAGTCACTGTTGAAGGAAGTTCAACACTTGAAATTCAACTTGAATGAATTCAAAATGAATTCTCTCATTTCTTCCTTTATAACATCTGGTAAATACAGGTTCCAGCACCACAGAAAATTGTAAGTGCATACCTGTGTACTCACATGTAAAGGCTCTCTTCAGCATTAAATAATACATAACTTGACAATATATTATTTACTTCAGGAGACACAATGTGATTGATGCAATCAGACAATATAATGCAGCACATAACAGACAAGATGAAAATTCAGGAGGAAGATGAAAATTCAGGAGAAAGGAAAAAATCCACAAAACCCCAAACAAACCATTATTATTCCCAGAACAGGAAGAAAAAGAAAAGAATAAGAGTTTAATAAAAGAAATCCAGGCATCAATAACTGAAGAAAATATAATTCCATCTTTAGTTTGCTATAATTACTCATTGGCTTTAGGTTTTCAAGTTTGCCTAGCTTACCAGACACACCCCCATAATTCCATAACTTCCCAAAGAGAAAACAAGTTTTCTAATTAGTGAATATCTGTGCCTTTTCTACTTTGTTATTCAGTGGTTCATCATCTCCGTCTGGTGTCTGACTTATGACCCAATGGGATTTATTATGTTCCAAATGAAGTCCAAAAATCCCTCACCCCACAACACTATTTTATTTCTTTGCATTAAGAGTCAGGGATTTCTTCCCTGATGTGTCTACTTGTTTCTACAGCTTCAAACTTCTAATTTTACTGACTGTTCTTTTCTTATTTCCTCTTTGAGCATATGATACCTTTTAATAATTCTTTGTTGCCTTAATTTCACCACCACCACTCTTCAGTGGATTGAGCTGTACAGAGAAGAGGCAGACTTTCCCCAGGCCACACAAAAGAAGAATGCCCATACAAGTAGGAAAAGAACACAAGTCTTCAACCCAAAATTGGTACTTCAGAGAAAAGCCTTCACCTCTGTATGAAGGTATTTGACATCGCCAGTGCCAAGT
Source organism: Agelaius tricolor (assembly GCF_023055355.1). NCBI lineage: Eukaryota > Metazoa > Chordata > Aves > Passeriformes > Icteridae > Agelaius > Agelaius tricolor. Next base: position 11,087,205 of record NW_027269261.1, read on the forward strand.
ACGATGTAAGAATGAAGTATTTATTCTATCTAAAGCATTTATCCTGGGCTGTGGAGTTGTGATGCACCAAACTTTCTCAATATGTATTCATATTCCCATGGAATCCTTCCCTCTCTCTCATTTTTTCTCTCTAAGATTTTCTTAGCTTTGAAATACTGCAATTCTTGAAACCTAGACATCTTACAATATTTATTATAGGCATTCTCCTGCTTATACCTGTAAATAATAGTCCCTACTAATATTAAACTGATGTTTTAAAAAGGTAGCTTATCCTTTTTTCTAATTTGATTTGACTAGTATAGAACAGACTTTCTGCATTTCTCATTGAACTGTGCTCATTAATAAATCAATTTGCAGGCATTCAAGATCTAGCACTTCTGAGGTTTCGGTAGCCTTAAATCAGGTAATGATTTCTCTAACAGAGAATGTTTTTTTCTCAGACACACACAAACATTCTAAATTCCAGACTGAGGGAAAATAATTTACATTATTCTAGACATGTGAATCACTCCAATCATTGTCTTCGATAATACCACCTATATAAAATATTCCACACCACTGAGACTTTCTACCTTTATTTATTTAACACTGATAAAGAAAATCAGAAACTGCCATTTTTCCCAATTTGTCAGCCTGTATTTATTCAGGAATTTTTTTTATTTCACGTTTTCTAGGATGGTTCTGCTTGCCTGTCATTGAGATCAGTGTTCCCTTATGAAAACAGGCTGACCTGCACTCCCAGCTGTTTTTCTTGACAAAAGACACAATATGCACAGACCATACATGAAACAGTTCAACTCATGTACTTTCCACCATCTGTTTCTTCTTTATGAAACTATAAGGACTTCTGCAAGGACAGTTCATGTTTTTATCCCATGCAATTGTAACTTCCAAAGAGATTTTTTTGAGTATGCAGTTTCATGAAATTCCATATCTTATTTACAGTAGATATCCCATATAAAGTTCTGCAAAATGGCTTTATACTTTGGTCAAAAACTGCTTTTGTGATTTCTACTACATAAATGTAGACCACTCCCTATTTTGTTTTTAAAAAGAAGATTTTTCACTATTTGTAATACAGAACTCTTGATGACTTCTTGCTTCTATAACACGCTTGAATCACTTCCCTTAATACTTGCTTCTTCATGCCAAATAACGTTCGCTAAATATTTTCCCTGTACCTCTGTCTTTTGTCCTTCCAAAACAACTATCTCACTATATGATTCATCAAATCTATGACAAAAATGCAAAATTCCTAGCTAGGGAGAAGGCCTCCTACCTCTCCTTAGCAGTTGGTTATCAAATCACCAATCTGTTTCTTTTTCTTTGTAGTGTTTCTGGCAGGGATCTCAAACTATGTCATCTCAGGAAAACTTGGTTTTCTCAAATAATGTGTTAATGCTTTCACTGCAGATTACCAACCTTCTTCTTCACAATTAACACATTATACTTATGCTGTTGCAACCTCTTTTTTCACTTGGAATTGTTTTAAGGATGAGGGCTTCACCAGTATGTAGGTTAGTGGTTGAATCCCTATACTCAGGGAGAAGGAAAGATGAAGTGGGAAGCAGAACAGAAAACACAACCTGTCCAAGACAGCTTAGTCATTGCACTTGATTACTCATTATCTTCTTCTGCTACCTGCTGCAAAGCCATCTGTTAGTGGAAGAAACTCCACTCTGTTTCTCCAAATTTGCTCAAAATCCCCTGTTTACCATTCTGTTTAGGCAGTTTGCTCGGACTGCTTGTACACATAAAGTTAATCATGTTCTTCCAAGTTCACAGGAACAAGGTCAAATGTCTGCCAGGAAAGATTAAGAAGCTATGGTGTTCTCATTCTGGAATGAACAGAAATATTATCAAACTCACACAGAGAGAATAACATTAAAAAATCACCTTCCTCCATTATTTCCCCAGTCACTGAGGTATTTTTCACTGAACATCTTTTGTGAAAGAGAAGAGCTACAACTTTTAGTCACTTCAGCAAATAATTCAGGACATGAATTTCTTAGCTACTCACCTGGGCCCTGTAGAGACAGATGGTATTCAAGCTTTATAGTATTGAACATTTTAACTATGCAATACATTGAACCAAACTTCTCTTAATATTGAAATAATGAGTTAACTCCTAATCCAATATTTTCATTTTCTTGAATAATACTGCTTGGTATTTACAACTCTGCTGGTCAAAATCCAAATTATACAGAATAATTTTCCCCATAACACTCAGCACAATAAGGCATTATTACAGCAGCTATAACCTTATATAACTTTCCTGACTTTCAAAATTCATATTGCATTAGAAAAAACTTTACCCCTCACAGCTATTCTAATATCTTTGTTGTTTTTATCCTTGAAACTAACATCATTAATATTCAGACTTTAATATCTTCTAGTAGAAAGTACCAACTTGATTTATAGTTAAATACATAATTTTCTGTATCTGATCACCTGAAAATAATGGGCTTACAAGAAGAAATACAGTCAATCTGTTTGATTGGGTTTTTTTAATTACATAAGAGGAAGGGTATTTTTATTATGCAGAATTTTCTCTCTATAAATACTGTTAATAAATAGAGAAAAAGTAGTCAAATTCAATCCCTTTTGCAGGCATGTGTTTTTCCTTGAAATTACTAGGAACTGGAAAGCAAGATTAGATTAAATGTTGCACTGTAAAACAGCTTTTTTGACTTTACATAACGTGTGCTAAAATGGAAATTTAAAAAAAAAGTTTAATTTGGTAATTTTGTTCTGTTAAAAGAATATTTTTGCTTGACAGCTTGATTCTATCTGACATTTTATTGAACTAAATAAGCATCCTGTAAATACACTGAACTTATGAACCATTCCTAATGAACACACTGTGTTGGATTTATCCTCCTCTTCATCACCTCTGAAAAGGATATTTCCCAATGTTGTCTTTTTAAAATACATTTTATGCAACAAAATGCTTATTTAATATCTTCTAATGAGAAAATTGTTGTAAAATCCCAATTTTTTTAATGATAAGGTCTGCCTTGGGCAGTTTTTAACACCAGTCTTCAAAGTAACTCATCCTCTGCTGTTCAGCTCTCCAAATCAGTCCATTTTAAGAAAACAATTTTCTTAAAATTTTTTAAGAAAAAAATTAATAATTTCTTAAAAATTTTAAGAAACAATTTTCTTTTAAGAAAACAATATGCATTCATTTTTATTTGTCCTACAGCCTATTTTTTATAGTATCCATGACATGACTTGTGAATTGTTGAAGCAACTATTTGAAAAAATGACTTTCTAGCTAATAATGAGGCATGAATTAATAACAGCAAAGATTACCGAAGATCATCTGAATATCCTGGAAGGGGAACATTTTAATGTAGCAACAGAGATGAAAAAATGGAATGGCAAGCAGTGCCTCATTATTCTTATTAACCAACCAGAGCATTTAGAGGCATCAAGGCACCATCCTGTAAAATCAGGGGAATTCTAAATCCTGGGCTACAAAAAAGGATTTACTCAGGAGACAGTTCAGCTGAACATTTAACCACTTCCAAGTGACAGATACAACACTCTAATCATCTGTTTCTACATATGTGCAGGGGTTTGGGTATTCACAAGTGTTTTTGATTCTCATCTCTGTTGACTAGTTTATAGGCTATGTTTGATTTTCTAAACTTCTGTTGCATTGTGCTTCTTAAACACCCTAAAGAAATGCAGCCCAGGGAAGCTCCTCAATGTTTTAGAGTAGCAATATCACTGAAGCCTTTTGCTTGGCATGTTTGCATCCAGAACATACGTGGAGTGCACAAAGCCCAATAGCTATTTCAGGTCTGCAATTTAATTTGGCTCCATTATGATGAGGGGGGGAAAAGTCTATTCCAATTGTCTTTGTTCACTAACAGCAGAGGTAAATTTGTTTCTATCTGATAAATCTGACATTTCATTAAATGGAACTGGTAGATTGACACACTTCTAAAAGCACACAGACATTTCACTATATCTTCATATTAGGAAGAGAATTAGCTGGATTAAAAAAAAAAGTTGGAATGTGTTTATGTTTCTAAATTATACTCGTGATTTGGGTTTAAATCAAATCAGACATAGGGTTCCAAGTGTCAGCTTTCATTTTAGATAACTTCAGAGATGAAGGAGCTATTTTAAAATAGAAATACTAAAATGCAGATCAACAGAGCTGTAGTGACTTAGAAAACGTTGACCAGAAGCAGAGCATCAGTGGTACAGTTCAGGATTTGAATTTACCATTGGATTCCAAGCAGCCACAGAGACAGATTCACTGGCACAGCAAACCAGAGGTCATGATTTGATCATTAGCTCACTGCTTCTCTCTTCACTAGATTAGAGGGAACACCTTCATTAGAATATGACTTTAGTTTTAACCATAAAATAAATCAGAAACTATTATAATCAAGTTGGTGGCTATTATCCATTCCCAACTGGCTGAAGATTTTTTCCTTCCTCTATGCTTTATTTTATACTTGCTTTGGTTCCAACCCTCTGACCAAAGAGGGTAGAAGAACACAGGTTTTATACAACATGAAGATCTTTGCTTAAAAAACTTGCTTTAGACTCCCCTTGCCAATGCACAGTTTCTCTGCTTTCTCACATCAATGTACCTGAAAAATTTGTTCCAACTGTCAGAAAAAAAAAATCTTTCTTGAAAATGAGGTTCCATTATTTGGTCTAACAAGCTAGAAGGAAGGAAAAGTTTTTTACTTTTTGCTTGCTCTGTCTGGTCTGCTCTCTTCAACTGTCTTTGCTTTCACAATTCTGCATTGACTGGTTTGTCTGTGGTTTTGCTGACAACTTTCCCCTGTCCCAGACTCATTCAGTGACTTTTCCTATTCCATCTTTAGGACAGTGCAGGCCAAGTTGTTTTTAAAACTTTTTACCAAAACCTCCAAAATTTTCTTATTTACCAACTCAGTCTTTCTTCCTGTCAGCCTCACATCTGTTCCTCACATCTAGTCACCAGCCCAGCATGAAACAACAGTTGTTGTAAACTCTGACATCTGTCTCTGTTTCTCCATCATGTTCACTTTTCTTTTGCAAGCATGAAAGTCTTATACTAGAATGTTCTTTATTTTCTTTCACTTTTTTTTACCCACAGTCTTTAGATCCATAATGGGAACATTGTAGATAACATGACCTGTTTAGATTCCAAACAAGTAAAAATATTATAGAGGTTTTATCAGTTGTAAATGTTGGCTCATATCAAAATTGGTGTGGCTGGATGAATGACAGACAAATTGGCAGAAGAAATGTGGGGGAAACAAGCTTGGAAAAAGTTAAAAAGGAATGAAGAGAAAAATAGAGAGTGGCAAAGGTGTGCAAGATTGTATTAATTGCATTGTATCTTATATTAAATTTGAAATAGGAATCAGGTTGGGTTTTTTTTTGCCTATTCTATGACTCGCATGATGCACCCAAACTCTCCTACTGAAATAAATTCTAAATAATTTGAAATTCTTTTGATACTGAAAAGACTCCTTTTTTGCCCCTCCTGTTGCATTACCACCAGCACAAACTTTTCAATTCAAATCTTCCCATGTGTTTTGTAATGGTGGCCTTCTGTGGGGTATGAAAGGTACCACATCCAAAACTTTCCCCAAGCAGACTGTTGTTCCACCTCTTCTTTTTGCATGGCATTAATTTCTTCTCTTATTTTCATGTAATTGTCATTAGTAGGATGAGGATAATGTTCTTGCAAGATAAAAATTTCTTAACCCCAGTTTCTGGGTTTCGCTATTTCTGTTTTTTTAGTATACTGTTATTTTTCACTTACATCTACTCATATTCTCTTCTCCTTAATGGTGGGAAGGAGTTGGTATAAATAAAAGGGGAGAACTCATTTTGGAGTGTTGCCCTCCAATTGTCTTAAGCCAAGACAGTTTGCTTCAGATCAGGGATGCATACAGGGTGTTATATTACAAGGTGTTATATCTGGTAGGAAGGGTGTAGTTTATCACACACGTGTGCCTGGATGCAGCCTTGATGCAGTCATGCATGGAAAATGCCTAGTCTGATAGGACAGGTATCATTCACTGTCTCAAGGCAAATACAAAGGAGCTTTCCTTGTTTCTTTAGATCTATTCCAGTTTTATAAATTTTGTATGTAAGTAGCTGTATAATGAGTTTAGACCCTCAATGTTGTGTGTGTTTATTTTATTCAAAGCTGCTCATCTCTTCCTTTAAAGCTGCGTGAAGTTGCATTCATTCCTCTAAAGCATGTGTAGGTATTATGTAGCTTTAATCCTTCTACCTATGTATACCTAGTGTATATCTATGCCTCATTCCTATATGCCACCCTTCAGTCATCTTGAGCTTCTTTACAGTAGATTCCTTTAACCAAACCAAAGTTATTTTGATATATATTTGTATGAATGTTTTTTATTGTTTACTCCCTGAAAGATATATTCCTTTTGGCTTCCTGAATTTTAAAACCCTGACCCAGGAGCAGCCAACAAACCTATGATCACTTACATTTAGCTGGCTTCTTTATAATTATTTTTAGAGTTTTATTGGATTTAATTTTATGGATCCTAGCTCAGTCCATTAAATTAAAACATTAATAACTGTCTCTGAGTGTTTAACCACATGAACTCTTTTTTTAAATGAAGCTGTTCATTAAACCAAGTGATTTGCATACAGCATGGCATGCTACTGTGAAAGAGGGAAAGGCTCATTCATACATGATAGTGCTCATCCTACTTATGCCTGAGACTTGTGTCAGCACTTCATTTGCAAATTCTATTTTTGCTAGTTCAGAGCTCAGCTTTATAATCTTTCTGTGGGATGAAACAACAAAGAATAGCTCCACTCCAGAGTCCATTTGAGCTTCAAATTTCAAATAAATCAGGTTCACCATTTCCATAAATTTTTTTACACGAGTGTGACAGATCAGGCTGCATTCCTGTCAGCTCACATGAGTTAAGCAGGGTTGGATCTTTGAAGATAATTCCTCCTGGAAAATCCATGAGGATTCTATATTTTCCTTTGCTGTGACAGTGGTGGAACAGGCTGCCCAGGGAAATTGTGGGTGCCCCATCCTTGGAAGTGTTCAAGGCCAAATTGGTTGGAGCTCTGAATGGCCTGGTCTAGTTGAAGACGCAGTTGATGTTCAATCCCCGTGGCAGTGAGATTGAAACTAGATGATCTTTAAGGTCCCTTTCAACTCAAGCCATTCTATGTTTCCATGATTCCATGACCACACATGTACTGCATTCAGTGCTCAAGAAAGAGGTTCATCTGGAGTTGTATTCATCATTTAGGTGAGAAAAGACCTTTGAGATCACTGACACAGAAAGACCTTGCTAGCAAATTATCCCATGAACATTGGCAGGCTGCCCCCCTGCAGGTCTACCTCTAGTGAGCCTGATTTTACCCCTTTCCCATCCTTTACAGCTCTGTCAATGAGCCCTGCCTGTGCAAAGACCCTTTTTCCATCCTTGGGAGGGGTGACCCCCATCGGCAGGCTGTGGTGTCGTGTCAACTGAGCCATGATCAAAACCCCAAAATTTCTGCCTACCTGTGAAATCCACAATGGAAAATAACCTGAGAGCCTTATCAGGAGAGGAAGCTTTCTCCTCACATCCTCCAGCCAGGCCCCAGGAAGGCAGCAGAGCTCCCTGAGGAGTGGGTCTGGTCTGCATACTGGACAATATGGTCATCATTTTATCTATGAAGGTTCAGCTATTCCTGCACTGAAATCACCATCACTCAGTAACAGAGATCTTTCTGCAAGTCTTGATAATCAGTTTTGATTTTTGCTACCTAGAATGTTATCTCATTCATATAATGTAATTTCACTATTCTTATCCACTTTCAAATTACTAAAGAAGACATGGAAGAGTAAAGAAATATGAAATGATTCATCACTGGTGCTTTCAGATCTCATTGATTACTTGAGCCCTCCATGTGTTACTCAACTTTTCCCTCTCTCTTTTATTTGTTTAGTAATTCTTGATTTGGTCTTTTATTAATTTAGTATAGCTGAGAGCTTTAGGGAGGCATCATGTTAAAACAATTTTTGAATATCCTAATTCCTGAGAACAGCCAGGTCACCTTTATTCCATCTTCCAACTGTGAGTTCAGAGAAGCCTAATAAAATTTCACAGACATGACTTTGTTCTTGCAAAAGCATTGCTGACAATAACCAATGCATCCTATTTGTCCATATTTCTTATATCCACGGTTTTCATTGCATTTTCTTCCAGTATATCAAGTAGATAAATCAGATTTTTGGGTCTATTGCTCTCCAATAGTCTCTCTTACCCCCAAAACATCAAAAAAAAGTCACACTGCATCTATGATTGTCTGATCTTTAGGTCCTGAGGCTGATTTGAAAGCAACAGAAACCACACAAAAGCTTAGAGGTCAAGGAAAATTTTATTAGCTTTGTGCATATACTATCCAGGATGGTCCGTAGCTATTACTCTCAAACTTTTGCCATTTATGCCTAAATTTAAAATAATTTGTCAGATTCAATTCCACCAAAAATGTCAATGGTAAACTAGTAATGAACAGTTTCCAAGAGTAATAGTTTAATTTCTTGACCACTTTTTAACCATACCAATTCTGTAATGGCCATTGTATTTGAAAAATTAATTTTATTGATTTTTTTAATATTTATTTTATATTTTATATTTATTTTATTTTTTATTTTATTCAATAAAATTCATTTTATCAAATTTTTTTATTGAATCCCTACTAAAGGGAGATTTTTCCCTTTAGTAAGTTTTTCCTTACCTTGTTAAAGAATTGCCAGGTCAAAGTTGTAACTTCTTGGTATGCCTCTTACTTTTCCTTTCAGTTGGACATATCTCTTATCATAAGATCTTATATTTCCTATATCTTTCTCTTCTATTCTCTTAAAGACACAAGTTTTTTCCTCTACTTCCTTTCCCTTCTTCTGTTTGTGTAGGGAATACTTCTATTCTGAAAATCCACTCCCACCTTTAAATGAATGTGCTGCTGCAGCCCTTCCAGCCTTTTGAACAGCTATTTCAGCCAACTGCTTCATTTTCCTCTCTGAAGTGAAACATGGTCCTGGTGGATTCTTTCCTTTCCTATTTTAAATGTGGCTACCATCCGGTCACTTCCAGAAAGAAGCAAAGAGCCTTTCTAAACTCTGCTTCTGTGTTTTCATTCTGGCCTTTTTCTCTGAGAAACCATCCTTTAAAATCCAGCCAACTTATGTGGCAATAGTCAAAATCTCTCGTTATCAGCATAGATTCTGGGTTTTTTTTGAGAATTCTGCCCACTCTGCTCCTAATAGAGAATAGAGTGAGAGGTAACTGCAAATATTCTTGTATTGCTGCTGTCACACCCCTCTGACCTATCACTGGAACTTCTAACTCATTTAAGCACTACAGTGCTTGTTATTCTTCAAGTTTTGCATTTACTCCGTGCTTCCTTCATTTCTTCATCTTTTGGAACCACTCCTTATGGTTAATTTCAGTCTTCCTAACTTCTTTACTCCACAGTATTGAAGTTATCCCAAAGATTATAATTTATTTTTCACAAAATCCTTTATTTTAGTGCCCAAAGTAACATCAGCCTTATCTAAATCACGTTTTTCAGTTAATTCCATTATTTCTGGATTCTGATATTCCTACAGAAGTATATGTACACTTGATCTTTTATTTTCATTTAGCTGTTGGCTGTTGTTAGTGTTTCCTACATTCAATTTATTGATTTTGGCCCTATATTGCTAAGCATATATACATATATTTTTAAATTCATGTACCTGTAGAGAATGAAGCACTTGCTGGCTTTCAAGCAGTTTTTATTTCAAAGATTTGATCCAAAGGCTTCCTAATTTGACGTGCCAGAAGCCTTAGCCCATTTTAGCTTTGGTGATGCCAATCAATCCTCCATAGGTTTTCTGTATTTCTCTCAAGGTCTTTTCCTCCTGCATATTTTTTCTAAGTTGTGGACCAATATTTTTCTGCTTTTGGAAAACTTCCAGAGAAATGGTGCCGTACTTCATTGAAATCCTGATCTTAGTTTGCATTTAACAGTTTAAATTTTGCTTTAACAAATGCAAGCTCCAGTTTCACATGGAGAACCTCCTTCTCTGATGAGCTATTTTCAAATACCTTAATTTTTTTCCCCTTCTGAAAGGTTCACCAAAATTAGCACATTACTGCAAAATTATTTCTCCCTCAGAAGGTCCTAATTTGCTGAAATTTTAAGTAGAAAAATTCCTAACAGTCTACAAGTATGGATGTAAGAAGAAACAAAGAAAACTCAGAAAACTGACAAGTTTAATAATCTTTACATGGAAAAAAAGGGAGATTATTATAGTAGTTGAACTACTATAGTCATGAGGTTATCTGAGTTTGTCTGCTCATAAGTGGTTTTAAATATCAGTCTGACTAATGGGGGTGTAGGACTACTGACACAAGAAAAAATAAGTATTTTACTTAGAATTGGAAATTATATTACAAATACCAGAAATTCTTCAAATTTTACATTATGGAATATGCTGCTATTTTATAGACTATAATATCCCCCCTTATTATTCTACCTCCTTTAACAGAGTTCAATTTTAAATTCTAAAGCCATTGTAGCTTTCCAAGAATTACTATTTTTTAAAATAAACTGAGGCTAAATAATTTAAAGAAAGCATATAAACCCCTGTAGGGTTTGGTTTTCAGTCTATGAAGACTTTTACAAAGTGTGCTTTAACACATTCTTCACAGAGGTTTCCAAGAAACTTGCGGACAGGCTGCAAAATTTTAGGACTCCATAAATAAAAATAAAAGCCTCTGAGTCCTTGAACACCGCTTGCTCTTAATGTCTGACTATTTAACATAACCTGATTAACCCTGGTGCTGTTTTGACACTGCCAAGGCAGAAACCCTCAAAACCAGAGGGTCAAAAACAGATCTCAGAAATTCTTAATAGAGGCCTCCAAAATACAAGAATGGGATGGCACCAGAGTCCCCATATAAAGACAAATGACAAAAGCCTGTCACTGGCAGCTGCACCACCTGATTGAATTTGGTTTAGAGAGTGGTGGCAATTGAAAAAAAAAACAACCCAAAAACCAAAACCCAAAAAACCTCCATAAAAACATGCTGGTGGGGATTATGATTAATGTCATAGGCAGAGATATATTTGGGATGCAGCTGGGAGGGGAGGAAGAGGAGGAACAAGATGGACAGGAAGAAGAGGAGAGGGAAGGGAGAAGAGAGGAAGACAGAAAGGGAGAAGACAGTCTGAATTATGATTTGCAATGGTAGGGCTCATTTCTGAATTCTGCAACATATTTCTAAAACTCCTCTGAGGAGAAGAAAATTTGGTATAAGGCATTTGGATGTACTGGTGGTGGTGTCAGTTTTCTATTATACATTGCTTTGCAGTGGGAACGTGCAACAAAGAAAGCAGATTTTTATCAGATTTCTGGCTTTGGTATTCACTGCACAATGATAAAGCATGGAACTCACTGCAATACATGAATGGATGTATGTGAGTCAGAGGGGGGCCATAGAAAAAGAGGGGAACCTACATTTTTTGAACTGCGCAATCAGAATTTGTGCTGGCACAAATTTTTGGAATAAAAACTTTAAAAATTCTTACAATATGTTTTAATTAATAAATCTCTTCAGATTGAAAGGTCAGTCACCTTACTAAAAATTAACATCATTGTTCCTGTCTCAGTTTTCAAACTATAATAGCTATATGAAATATAGTTATGAAAAACTATAATAACTATATGAAATAACTATACATAAACTTTGCACCTTTCTCGATTTACATGGGCATCTAAAAGCAAGTGTTTTCAAAAATGCAAATATCTACTTAAAAGGAAGTATTGGTAAGACAATACTGAAAGCTTTAGAAAATCTTTCCTATACTCTAATTTTTAGGGGAAAAAAAAAGGCGGAAAACCTGATCAAATTTAGTGTCCAGGCAATAATTTAGTGGCAAAGGGAAGAGAATTTTTCTCTCCAATGACTCACCACCATCTTCCTCAGTAAGAATGCATGGATCAACACTAAAAATTAAGTGTATTATAAATGCATATACATTAAAATTCTATTTTTTAGTGTATCATAAATCTCATAACCAGAGTGCTCTTAGTCTATCCCACTTATGGCATGAAAACCATTCCCTCAGATCAACTTTAACATCTTTAAAACCTACTCATAACTCAAACTCCACAGTCTAACGTGTTTGATACTTTGTAATTGGATGGTCTAAATCTGCACATGATCAGCTACCGCAGCTTCTGCTAATGAGTGGTAACTTGCTAAAGTGTGGGAACTCACTCCCAGCATATGCTGAAATGCTAAGAAAATATTCAGAACTACCCCGAGTCTTTTCTAGGTAAATCTTCCAGACTGCCACCCATCTGCTGCTACCAAAAATATGAACTCGGTGATAAATTTGATTAAATGGATCCTGCTGCCACCGTTTCATTTGAAGTTTTGGTGAAAACAACAGATAACAGCTTCATACTTCTGTAACACTCCAGATGGTGATAATTCTTTTCTAAGCATACTAGGACTGCAGGTAGAAGTATGTTGACAAAACACATCACTGAAATTTTAATGCCTCTTGACATCCAGAGTTAAAAGAAGTATTTTTATCTGCTTTCAATATTTATTACTGTCATACACTCTTTGTTGGGTGAAAGACGCTTGTGGCATTATCTTCTATCTAGTGAGGAGACTGTCAGCGCTTTTTCACATTATAATTGACCTATCAACACCAAAGGATGGTCAGTAAATCTGAGTATTCTGTTTAAATATGAGCTACATGACATGAAATCTCGTCTACCATTAACAATTGGACAACAGATCACAAGTTCTATTCCAGGCTGTAGCTACTGAATAGACTTTTTGACTTACATACAATGCCTGAGGTATATGACCTGTACTGGGTGATTGCCTGTACTGTACTGACCTGATGAGTTTTTCAAGATTTGATGGATCCTACGAACATTGTAGTATGAAGCATTTAAGAATCCATCCAATTCTATTGAAAACTCAGTTCTGAGTTTTGTGACAGTATCATAACATCCCTGCCATAGCACTACAAGAGCAGTTGAGTGCTACATAGTACAGAGGGGTTTGATTAGGCTCTACCTCACGCTTCTGTTAAAACACATCCATATTCTCAATTCGTCTGGGTCCATTTGAAGTGAGCAGCAACATGGTTTACATTTGAGCTACCCTAAGAAGTTTTTATAATAAATTAAAAGAATCAGTATGCAGTGGAAGAAGGTCTATTATAGTCAAATTTTTCTAAAAATTGAGCCATTTACCTATTTTTAAAATTGTCTTAACTTTCCTACTAACCTTCCCATTTCATTCTTTAAAATAAAATTTACACTTAATTATCCTGATTCTTTCATATTATATTAAGGCTAGAAAACATACTGTTTTCAAATCTTGTTGACTTTGAAACTCTTTTCAAACAATCTGCTCCACTCTTTTAACTTCCAATCTGCTGCTGAAGTCTCCTCATGCCCAGTGATTGAACAGTCATGCAGCGTTGCTCAGCGGCTCTGCTCACTGGCACTGGTGTGGCAAATTCCTCTAAATATGAGCACTGCTAACCTCCCCCTACTCACACAAATATCCCTGGGCATCTGTTCTGCAGATGACAGGCATTCTCCTGAAAAGCTGGAACATAAGTGTGCTGAAAATGGACAGCCCATGCTGGAAAAGTACCGTCCACAGCTCTGCCAGAGCTGGCAGAGCCAACAGCAGCAGCTCCAACTTCTCTGGTGTCAGACCTACTGCACACATCATCCCTTTGTCCAGTACTTCCAAACATCTCCAGCCTGGCTTGCCAAACTCCCCCAAAGGCAACAGCTCTTTGCCAGAAGTGGCAGGGCAGTAGATTATCTCTCAAATTGGTTCTTTGAACCCCAAAGCCACAGTTTGCTGCTCGTACCAGTGGAGCTGGCAGGTCTGAGTGCAGCACGTGTTTCAGCGCTCCAAAGAACGTTTTACAGGCAGCTCTTTCGTGAGAGGCTGTGTTAGCCAGATTTATGTTTTTGGAGAGCTCACAGGCTGCTCTGCTGTGCAGCACATCCACAGGTATGGGAGCTCCAGGCCTCTGGAGGACTGGGAGGTCCTTGCTCCCAGCAACCTCTGGTGGCCACTGCTCAGCACAAACAAATCCCAGTTTCAGCTCACGAGAAAGGGGCATCAATAATGCAAAGGTTTTGACGCTGGCAAATTTTCACTGACACTGATGAGTTCTTGAAGTTGGGTTTTTCACTAAAAAAATATGGTTTTCACTTCAACACATTAGTTTAATTTTTCACAAACTCTAGCTGAATTTTCAAGCTAAAAGTTGAGAAACCTCTCCTAAAAAAATCCCCAGGGTTTAGGAGCTTTTGACAGAAGAGATGAGGGAGTGCTAGAAACTACATCTCCACCCTGTGATTAGCAGATAGAGGTCAGCTATCACTTGATGGATGCCTCCCTTTGCTTTTTCTTAAAAAGATACCATTTCAACAGATTGAAGATGGAAAATTTTCCACTTCCAAATTTGCTGGGAAGATCCATCAAGCAAGGAAAGCTGGTTTTGAAGATGATCAAGACTTTTCCTGAAATGTTTGGCCACATGGCCTTGGTGTGTTTAGCACCTTGGAGCATTCTAGCATTCTTTGAGATCTGGAACAAGTTTCCTAGCACCTATGAGAGGAATGATGTGTGATCGTGGACTTTGCAGACTGCAAGGGACATTTGCTTTGACTGAAGAAATAAAGTGAGCTTTAAAATATAATTTTGCATGGGGCACGATGTGGTATGATTTGTACAGGCAAAATTTGAGGAAAGCGGTGAACAAAAGCTATTCAATGCTATCAGTTCTGCTACACTTTTTCCCAAAACACTTTTCAAAGCATCTTTACTAAGATACTGAGGAGTGTGGAGTCTCAGGTAAGCTTTTTCAGGCATACTGATATAAAATTCAGCTGAATTAGGTATTTAATGGGTCAAGACTTAAGAAGGATAGTGAAGATAGGCATCTTTCTTTTATTTGAATCCATATCACATTTTACTTTATATATATTGCACATATACAACATAAATTGATTACTCCTTACTGAACTCCAATTATTCAGAAGTTTTGGTAGTTGAAGGAGAAATTGAAAAGCAATGTTTTCTTGACAAACTAGTGGAGGTAGCTGTTGTTTTAAAACACAGGGAAGAGATACAAACCCTCTAAACTACAGAGAAGGGAGAGACCAGTTTTCAACTGTTAGAAAAGAGCATTCCCTTAATAAAATGCTTCCCTAAATTTATGAGAGGAAACATTAAAATTTAGCTCCATTTCAGAGCTTTTGAACCTTCCTAATTCTACACATGTGACTAATGCAGGTGACTTAATTGGGTCTACTCATGTACTCAGAATTACACATATGTAAGGGTTGGTATGATTTACTTCTTGATGAATGTATGGAGGAATCAGGTCCCATTCATCTTATGCCAGATGTATTTTGCAAACTTTTTGATGCTGAATATTTCTATTGATGCTGAATTTTTTTTAATATTATGTGAAATTTGAAAAAGGAATTAATAGATTATTAGCTTGTTGCCTTCATTGCTTAGACAGCTGCAGAGCACTTTTCAGGGCTATTATCAACATGTACTGTGGGAGGCTAATTTTCTTATTTAAAACTGACTCATTTTGCTAAGAAGGGGTTTCTTTTAGAGCTCTCTTTTTGAAAGTAGCCATTTACCTCTGGACACTTACCTCATAATAAGATTTTTTAAATAAAGTGTTATATAGTATTCCCAATGACTGTCACAAACTGTATCAAAATATTTTTTAAAGTATCTAAAATAATCTACTAACATTTTTTCTTTCTTTTCTCTTACCCCTTAAATGTTTACTCCAAATCATATTTTAACCCATATACCTAATATACCTTGACACATTTAATATTCCCTAGATTGTTTTCATCAGAATTATTGACAGTTTTTCCACCCTAACCAAGCTGACCTGATACTGAGCACACACCTGCAGCTCATTCATGCCACAGAAACTGTCCTAGGAATGTCAAATTATTCTATACACAGATAAAAAGAAATTGGCAGTTTAAAATATATTAATACTCCTTCAATTCTAAAACTGGAGCAAAAATCTGCCATGCCTTGTAACAAAAGGAAGGGAACTATTTATTCCCTAAAATGAAGTACATGGGGAAAGGTGGTGGATAAGTGTACATCATTGCACAAATGTGAAATTTTCAAACATTAGCAGAGCCAGTATTATACTAAACCATTTACAATATACAATAGTCCATGCTACATGCTGACACCCTTTGAAAGCAAAGGTGTTGACTCCAGCAAAAACTGGTTTAAGATCTAAAATATTTTGTTATCAAGACAGAAAGTGCAAAAGCATCTTCCAACATTTAGCACTTGCATGCAATTATTATTAAAAATGTGTCATTGTGTATTTGCTAAGTGAATTTTATTTAAATTAGTCTCAATGAAGCATCTCATCCACCTGAGAAAATTCTTGAAATGCAGCTAAAGAAGTTTAAATTTGTCTTTTGAACTTGACTTTGCATAAATGAGAATGAGACTCATATATGACTGCATTTATCCTCTGCATCTACACATACATCTGTGTATGCCATTGTTAACTTGCATTTATCATAATTGTATTTGAAAAATAACCCAATTTTAGCATTTTGTATGGAATGCTCTTCAGGTCATTTAACCATGGAATGGTAAATCCGTCGAAAATCATTTAACCTTGGTAAAATATAAGAACCTAAGCAGAGCAGCAAGTAATTTGCCATAGAATTTTCTGAAGGTACATACATTTTTTACATACATTTTTACATTTAAAATAAATAGAACAGAGAATACATAAAAGATAACAGAGAAATTATTTTTACAACAGTATTTCAACACATAAGTAATTACTATTTATATGAAGAGGCATGGGCTGCAAATAATGTCAGCTAATTGATATCCATCTCTTTCACAACTGTCTCAGAATGAGCCCCATCACAGCTCATTATTTCCATCCTAATTACCAGATAGTGGAGAGTTAAGACTCCATCTTTTTGTCACTTTATTGCTGGTTACTGGGACACTGCCTAGGAATAGGAACATCAAATTCGAGATGCTATCCTAACTTAGGCACAGCTGAGGTTAGAATTGCACCCAGAAGTAGGTCATGGGAGACAGGGACCTTTTGCACATTTTATACATAAAATTATATCAGAGCACAGAGAGCCTGCTATTCTATTTAAAACTCTCAGAGCCAGGTTCACTGCTGTAATGAATAATGACTGAAGTTAAAGGGGGGAAATGCACACATACACACACACACATTAGGTTATCTACAAGTTTGGCAGTTAACTTACTTGTTTTGAAGATGAGATGTACTGGTCAAGGTTTTTTTCATATAGCAAGTGCTTAACTTAAGTCTTCAGTAAAAAGTGTGATTAATATTTGAAGACCTTTCTGACAAAATATAATGATGTCAGTTACAAAGTATACAATTTAGGATGTGACATTTGATAAAGACCTTTAAATTGCCTTGTCAGGAACAGAATGTGTATAAAATAATATCAACAACATCCCTTAAGAGCTCCTTTAAAATCTTACAACGGTGACATTATTTTAAAACTTTGCTTGCAGAACAGCAAGGTATGGAGACTGCATCTTTCCTGAGAATATGCTCCCAAATGAATAAAAGAACTCATCCTTAAGGTTCAAACTTAAATAATTTCCCCTCTAGCAATACAGTGAGCAAAAGAACTTCATGTGGAAGGAGCCATTCCACTTATCATTCTGAAACCCTTCTCCCAAGGTTGGAACCTTTGTCATTGATAAATGCTGAGGGGAAAGTTTTAACTTTAATGATACACCAGAAAGAGGATCACAGCAGAAGTTCTCTCTTCCAGCTTGCCCTGTTAAAGGATTTCTAGTACTGCTATGGAAATCACTGAAAAGTGTAAAACAGTGCAGATCATTAAATGCTCTGAGTGGGCTGTAATGCAAGATCTACTGAATGAAATGCTACTCTCTCATGTTGATAAAGATCAGCATGGATCAATATCAGTGTCTCTTCAAACCATTTTTATACATGTTTTAGTCACATTAAAAGCTGCTCTTTGAAAAGGTTTTGTATTCTGTAAAATTTACTGGTAGCCAGTCCACCTATTAAGCACCTACTTTGGTAATTTTTGCTGTTTCCCCTTGTTCACCAACTGCTGCTTTTGATTACATGTCATTAGCATCACTTTCATTTCCACCACAGGTTACCATTACTATTTACTGGGTAACCCAAGTCAGGAGTTGCTAACCTTCTCATTAAAAAATCACAGGACAACTAGACAGGCAAAAAATCAGAATAGCAATTATCTACATTTATGCACCAGTAATCTCAAAAATTGTGAGATCTTTTCCTTTAATGGTTGTCACTTCGAAGCAGTTGTTGAAACCTTAAGGATGTTTCTGTGATGTTATATGCAGCAGTGCATAACATTTCTGCTCTTTCTTATCTTTAGGGGTATTAAAAAGCAGTTTGAAATAAAGTGATTTCACAACTTTCTAATAATTTGACAGTTACATCAGTATCAAGGAGACAACAAAGTATTTTCCTAATGCTTAACTTTATTTCAAAAATATTATGGCAGAATAACAGTGGTTTTATGAGAAAAATGTCATGGGGATTTTTTGGTTGCTGTTTTGGTTGATTTTATATTTTGATTTGGTTTTTTGTCTGTTTTTTTCTTTTTGCAGGGGGGGTTTGGGCCTTTTTTGGGGGGTGGGAATTTAATGAATACATAGAAAGAAACCTTTGGAAGCCCCCTCATTTTAATGAGACTGAATCAAAACAATAGTTAACAAAACCCAGGTTTGGGTGAGTTGTGAAATTTTATTTTTAGTAGCAATTTTCCTCTTCTCCTTATTAATAAATATTTATATTTTTCTTAATACTGTGCTGTTGCAAGGCTCCTTCCTTTCTCCCAATTGCTCAGTTTGTGATCAGCCTCCCTAGATGTTTCTATATCCCACAGCATGCATCTTTCACCAGCTGGTTGTAATTTTCCCTTTATGTTTTACCTGTTTAGGGGGTTGGGATAAACCAAATTCTGAATACAGATCCTGTAAATGGAAAGCCAGCTTGGAAACTGGATACCAAAATATCTAATTTGTATTGTATATAAAAATAGTTGTTTTCCCAGAAGAGTCAGGCCTAAAAATTTGTTTTTAACAGATGAAGACCTGCCTTTAGAAATGACATCTGTACCTCCTGTTGATGCATTTTGGTTAACTGATGCTGGTCTCAACATCTAGAAGAAAGTTGAAGGAACAAACACCCAACCAGGGATGATTTCAGTGTTTTATCCTAGGATAAATGCTCATTGAATATTCCTTAAAAAAATCTACTGCAGTCGCCATGGAGCTCCCTGAGACACAAGAAAGGCATTCATCATGAAACTGTGAAAGAAAGTATGTAAAATTATAACAAAGCACTTTCTTTGCAGCAATAATTTGTGACTTGTAGAATAAAACATGGAGGAAAGTTGTAGACTACCTGCACTGCAAAAATAAGAAGGAAGGGAATTTCTGAGAGCAGAGGATTGGAAATTCAGCTGCCATAGTCCTTCTGATTTTGTTAGAGCAAGACCAATCCCTTGACTGCTACAAAGAGTTGGCCAACAAATTACATGTAGACTTCTGTAGGAAACAAGAAAAACCTCCTAAAAATTAGTGAATCTAAGGTGAACTTTGAGTTGGGGAAGAAAGAAATGCTCATATAAGGTATCATAGAAGAGCTGAAGTTCTACCCAGTTGTTTTCCCCCTCCTAATATCAGCATATGTTCCCCTGCTTTGAGAATGTGATCAGCAGTTCCCATGCAATGTTCACAAAGGCCAGGCACCTTTCTTGTAAATCAGAATACCTCTATAATCTGGCTAAAAGATATATTCACAAACATTTACCCTGATGGTCAAAGGTACTTTACCTTTTACCTAGCAAGTTGATTTTTCCAGTGTGTGAATATTAGCAGAGGGAAGTAATCAGCAGCAATGAAGACTGGAAACAGTGAAGGAGAGTGTAGAGAGATGGAATTCCAACCTAAGCTTGATAGAGGCAGCAGGTTTTCTCTGTTGCTGAAAGGTTTGTGTGGTTTTCAGACAAAATTTCTAAATTGCTTGTCTGTTCCAAAAGCACCTTTTCTTTGGAGTAATCTGTCCTAAATGATCTCTGTATCACCCTCTGGGGACATCCTTCCCAATTTGTACTCATTAGAGGGTTCAGTGAGCCATCCCTGCCTCCAGATTATGCCATAATTTGGGAATTTTGTACAAAGGATGTTTTAAGAAGGGCTTCTATGCACATGGATGTCTAAAAGGATACAGGAGAAAAATGTCTTTACTTTACAAGCTCCCTTTACAAGCCCCCTAGCCTTGGTTCTGCCATTCCCAGTGATGGCATTGGTGATTTCACAACCAAATTCCTCCTGAGGTCAGCACCCCACTGGAACAGACTTGGCTGTACAGGAAAATAAACTAATATTATTTAAAAAGTTCAATTAATCTTCCTGATCTTTGTAACATTGGTGAAATCTAGAACTTGGTGAAATGTGTGGCTGTTTTCAAACATTTCACTGCAACCAGCCATGGCAAAGTTTACCTGCCTGTGCTTTAGTTCACCTGTCATTCCCACTCTGTCCATGTCCTCATGCACTGGAAACCTTGTCCTCCTTCAACATCCTGAACAGTTTCAATTCATTCCAGTCCTGTCACAACTCATTTTTTTTTTTTTTTCACCCACACATTGCAGATTTCTAGAGCAATCTCTTTATGGGGAAGCTGCTGAGCACTTTTGGCAGGCTTTTCCCCAGATCCTCTGAAAATCTCAGCCTCCTGGACTAGTTCCATACTTTGAATGCTCATGTCTGGCCCTGGCCCAAAGAGAGCACATTTGTCAGCTCAGCCAGGACATTAATATTCACATTGTGTCCTGTACTTTACCACTAGCATTTAAGCCTTGAGAATGCTGGAAAGATGCCTTGGAGGATGTGAAAGGATATTATTTCCTTCTTTAAATAGAAGGGGGAAAAAATATATTCTGTCGGAGCTACCAGCATACTCGATTAATTTTTAAAAGCAGAAATCTCTAGGTTACACTAAGAGCCACAACAGCAAATATTGCATATGCAGTGGAGAATATTTAATAGCAATTTTAAGTTACATAACTCCTAAATTCTTTGAAATAGACATTTGTGCTGTTCTAAGCATAGGCAGGCACACACATAGACTCATGAATAATTGTCTTTCCTTTCAGAATGACCTGTCCCATTTCTTTTGATGCCTGTCTCTGAGTTGATTAAGTTTGATGAGTAGATGAATAGAAATTCATCTCCAGGTTTTGTCTTAGTAACTTAGATTTATTTTTTGGTTTTAGGTGGAGAAGTTAAAATAGTTTCACCAGAATTGTAATATGCCCATAATTAAATTCATACTTGAATTATCTCAAGAAGTGAAGTTTTCAGTGTTACAGTTAATTCCTTTTCTTGATTTCTCTTTTCTGCTTGCTTAAAATGAGTTTTTCTTACATGAAGATGCTCTAAAAACTGTTGTATGATGCATTATATATTTATGGGCCAAGAAAACACACCTACAAAGTGTGAAATGCAGCATTAACACCTTTAAACCAACATTATCTCTGCCAGTATATTTTTTCAAAAAAATATCAATTTCTTGCATATGTATAACCTCTTCTTTTATGAGATGCTTTAGAAATATTTTAATATTTTTCATTCTTCCTGCTTTACATATTAGTAACCTGAAAAAAACTGAGGTAAAATAATGGAAAACATTTCTATTAATTCTATCAGAAATTGATCAATTTGGAATAACAGAATGCATTTACAACGTGCCCCAGCAAAATGCTGAGATATTGCATAACACATTACTGTAGTTATAAACAAAATTTTGGTCATATCCAGCCACACAATTTGACTATTATTCTAGGAAATGGGGCAAATTATTCTGAAAGCTCAAAGTAGACTTCCATTTTGCTTTTAGATAATTATAAAGGGTACAAGATTGATTTTTTTTTTTGTTATTTATATTTAATGTTATAAATGAATATGGAGGTAGCGAATGATCCAGGACATCTGAATCTGGTGCAAAATTTTTCAGTCTTCCATGAGAAATATGGCTGTTGCTAAAGTAGTAACTCCTTGTTTGGATGGCAAAGTTTTCTGCAGAATAAGGAAACTCAATTATGGCTTCCAATAGCAATGAGAACGTTCTGGTAACATTACTGGAAACTAGACTGGATCACAAGAACCATTTCAGTACCTGGTAATTGTAGCCTTTCTTTCCTAATAAAAATCAGCAATCTTTTAGAGTGTCACAAGGAAGAAAAAAATTCACTGCATGCACAAATGGATTGTTCTAAAATGCTACAGTCTTCCAGGGGTTTCTTATTTATAGATTTTTTTCTCTAAAAAGGGATAGTCATTACTTAATATCTTGCCACTTTACATGAATATGCAGATTTATTCTCAGAAGACCTCTAAAATATGGAACAAATTAATTCAGTGTTACAAGGTGACGAACTGTGGCTGAGGAAGTCACATGGGAAGCCTGTGGAAGAATCAGAAACTGAATTTACAGGAGTATCAAATTCTATTAAAAAACATCCTTCAATATGTTCCACATTATTTAGAATAGGGGAAAAAACACTCTGCTAAGTATTCAACATAAAATCATAAATCACATTTTAACCACAAAGGATACTTTATGGTGTGCTTCTTACAGAAAACAGAAAGTTTTCAAGTTGGTATTTTTTTTCCACATTGAGGGGAAAAACAAAAATAAAAATAACAACAAAACTGACCCCAAATCCATTTAGACTTCCTGTAAAAATCAAAGCAGCAAGAACAGCCACAGTAGTTTTCAATCCTCAGCCTGCCAGTAATAGGTTTTCACCTCCTCTCCTAGTTTTATTAGAGTTGATTCCATTTTCTTGTCAAAATGGATATCCAGTTTTGAAAAAGCAGGCTTTGTTTGCTTTAGGCTCCGTGCAAGAAAAGTAACATCCCTCAAGAAGCTTTATCATACAGTCAAAGCTGATGACCTACTACCATAATCTTGAGATGAAAATGAAATATCACCTTGTGAAGTCTTGTGGGACTCCACTTTCCCTGTAATGCAATAACTCTCTGAATGAGATGGATCCCCTGAAGATTAACAAATCTCCCCCGAGTTCCAAGGACCTGTGCCAATGTACAGAAAATATAAATTCAGCCCCACTGAATTTTTTTATATCAATAAAAATTAATGAATTTTCTAATGAACACCCTTCTTGGCAATTGCAAACCATCTGCATATGGGTTTTTTGCTCACAAATGTATCTTTAACTAAAAAACTGTCTCTGAATGTTGGTGCTCTGCTTGTCTTTACAAAGCAAAAAACTATTTAAAGTCAGGAACATTTGGAAGTTCTTCAGTAAGCAATCTCTATTGCTGCAAAATTAAATCTGCAGCTATTCTTTTCCATCTTCCATCGGTGAAAGCCCTTACAAATGTACCCCAAGAAATTCAGGGCCTAATGCACTGAGTTTTGATCTAAATCAGAAAACCACATAGTTCTTAGACATGAGGAAAGCAGGTAGAGCCCAGGCTGGCACACAAAATGAGGGCAAGTCATTGAGCAGACATTAACCTCCAAATCATGGCCATTTTCAAAGCCTTTCTCACCCTAGACACAGGCTGCTGTTAGAATGAGATCTTAGTTTCTCTTAAAGACTTTCTACTTGTGGCTTTAGTGGAATCTGCGAGTTCATCAAACGTAAGATAAAGCACAACATCCACCCTATGAACCACAACCCCCTCACTCCTCCCCAAAAGTAAAACTTTTGCATATTGGAAAACGAAGCATTCTGCTCAGTTAGGGTGTTAGGCTTGATTTCAGTAAAGCAAAATTAACCTATAGAAAGTTTTTAAAATGGTTTACTTGAATTTCAGGAACAAACAAACAACCAATTGCTCTGATTCCATTACAAAAACATCTCTCTTGCTCCTAAACAGGACCACTTTGATCCAAATAATGCAACAAATGGCAAACGCGGATGATGTGTAGCAATCAAAGGATAAATTTTTTGTCTTAAACTTCCTTCCTGCCAAATACTGGGTGGCACTAATCAGTGGGTGCTTTTGCCTGGTAACCACATAATGTCCTGGTTATTCCACTTGTTTGTGCTTGGCTGGAAAAGTGGGACACTGAAGCCTTTGACCCGGGGACTAGCAAGCACACACATGCATAACAAGGGAGGCAATTACAGATGTGCTGCCATTGCACTTCCAGTGAACTCCTAGAACATTTGTAAACAATTCTGTGAGAGGCAACCGAGGGCCTTTGGAAACTAAAAATTATAGACCAGTTTAACAATCCACTTAGCAGCAGAGTGAGTAGTTTAATTGCATTTGAATCCTTCAATTCAAATGTAAATTAACATACAGATAGCATATTTCAGCAACACAGATGCAAGTGATTTGCATGTTCTGTTCTGTTTATACCATAGTTAAATATGACACAAGTTTAACAAAATAAATAATCTGCCTGGCTGAGAAACTAAATTTTGATGAATCCAAAATTCCTGAAAATATCTGTATCTAAAAAAAATCAAATCCAAACCAATGGAAAAAGAAAAAAATAAAAGAAAACAAAACAAAGAACTGAAATCTACCAATATTTTACCTCAGAAAAATCAGAAACATCACAGAATGAACTTGGAATCATTGGTTTCCCACCTGCCAGGCAGAAGTATGGGGCATATCTGGAGGCTGTATGAGCTGCTGACAGCACCTGACATGAACTAAAGTTTCACTGTTATCTCCCACAAAACAAAGCTAAGCTAAGCAGTTTTACCAGTGATGACATCTGTTCTGAGAGCACAATAAATATTTTACATTATAGTATTTTAAAAGTACATCCATGGAGCTGATAATTTGCTGTTGTTGTTAATGCTCAAAAATATATAAACCTCTCATCCTTGGAAAAATCCCATTTTGATATTATCCCAACCTGTTAGTAATACAACCAAAAAAGTATTCAGAATGCTGCTTCTCCTTCCAGTGAGAAAGTTGATGATAGTACAAAAATTGAAGTCAGAAAAACAACTCTAGTGAAGAAGTGATCTCTTTTAAATGATGAACATTGTCAACAGATCACTGCCACTTCCCAGACAAAGCCTTCATTGACTAAAAAATCAGTACAAGAACACTGAATTTGCTCAAAAGACAGGTAGAAAATTTTGTTATGGGAACCAAAAAGGGTGCAACTCTAAGCAAGGGATTTTTTTCTCAGTCCTCAAAATTTTGTAGAAGTTTCTTCAAATTGAAGAGAGAGGAGCATTAATAAGGCATATTTCTGCATTCAAAGGGTGTCTTTTGTAGATATGACTTTATTGCTTTTCAAGGAAAACACAATATTAATCCAAACACAACATTTACTCAGAATAAACATTGCTTATCCCAAAGATGTACCTTATTTTGAAATTCTTTATTTCATGTTAATGTGCTATGGTCTCAAGTGAAAAAAAAAAAAAAAAAAAAAAAAAAAACTAGAAATAATTTACAAATAATCTAAACTGTGTTTTATTCTTTTGTTAACTATTTTTAATGATCCTGTGCACTTATATTTAAAAATCTGTATTTACACCATGAACCTCAGTGACACAAGTTCAAATTGTACATGCTATCCAAAATCAATGCATGGAACAAACCTTTCCTGCAGATTGGTGCCTGATTCATATCAAGCAGCTTGTCTGCATATGAAAACACTGACCTTTGAGAAAAGGAAGAGAGAATCAAATATTAAAAAAAATAGAAGTTTTTTATCCTACATGGTGGTTCTTGCAACAGAAGTTGCTTATAAAAATCTAATTTAATATTTGAAAGGTAAGATTTCTCAGGAAGAAGTTCCAGGAAAATAATTGGTTTTTTTCACTGCTCTTTATATTCTTTGCTAAGGGAAAAATGCATTTCTCTCTTTCCTTCATACATCAAGAACCTTGGGTAAATTAGTTTCCACTCTGAAACAAAACAAAGCAGAAAAGAATTGATACCTTCACGTTTTTTGACAAGTATCAGCTCTGAAGGACTGTGGGCATTTACTAAGAAACCATTATTTTTATGTAGTCACCATCATCATGAAGATATTAAAGAGAAACAGCTTGGTGAGTTTTTCAGAGGATCACCAAGAATTATCCAACACAAATCTGTAGTAAGAACTGAATAAAAATTAGGATCTCCTATAAAAAATCATATTTTTAAAATTTATTTGCTCTGAGATTATTTGAAGTTATTGAGATATACATCAACTTATCTAAAAAAATATTTTGTAAGGAAACATCAAATAACATAAGCTACTTTAACATGCTTGGTATTGAAACAAAGTATATTGGATTGGGTTTCTAACTTTTGGACAGAATACTTACATGAAAAATTGGGGAAGTTAGCTATTAAACTTTATAAAACTAGGTGAAAAGGACAGCAAAGACGATTAACTTCTTGAAATGTGAGTGAATGGGAGGGAGCACAGCTGAAAATAAAAACCTTTATTTTACTTGCCCTGTGAAATCATTGTTACTAATAGGTGTCATCTTGGATGGCACGGTAAAGAAGCTGACTTTTAAAAAGTTCTTTTTTTTCCCCATGTTCTTGCATTTATTTTGAATTTTGAATCTTCAGTAACACACTTTGCCTGCACCCTCTTTTCCTTATCAGCCAGTGGTGCCCACAAACCTCTCAGTTCTCACCCCATTGCTGCTGACTTTGCAGCAGTTTATGGATCTCTCCTCTCAGAACCTTCCTCACAAGATCTTTGTAGCTCTGCATTTCATATGAGGGATGAGATGGATCAAAGTAACTTCACCAGCTACTTCATAACACAAACAGGCACAAGCTCATAGAAGGAAATCTCTCCTAGTAAAATCCTTATTGATAGAAGCAGCAAAAGGTAAATTCTTGTACTTCATATTCAATGGTTTTAAACAAACACAAAACTGCTTCAAAGTTCAAATAAGAAAATTCAGAAAAGAAGGGTGATCAACCTTATTTTTATTACTTTAGTGAAAAACAAAGAGCACATGAGCTATCACTGAGCTCATTGCACCCACAAGTCACACACTCAGGCACAGACACAGAGATGACAAATTGTTTCACCTCAGATGAACGGCTGTATCCTCCCAGAAGATAAAGAGCCAAACTTTGGACAACAGCCCAAGCTCTTGCTGAATAAATAAAAACTCTGCTTAGTCAAAGTTTAAAAGAAAGGATCCTCTCTTGTAGGAAAAGGTGAAACTAACACGGATGATGTTTGAGCTGGGACAAACATCTAAACTAAACCTTCTCAGGATTAGTTTCTATTGAGGTTTTCATTATTTTAGCAGAAAAGAATAAATGCAAGTCGTCACTACAAAAGAGCATTGCACAAAATCTTCCTCAAAGAGATGTGTTCCTGTTTCTGTTCCATAGAGTGTTTTGATCTTCAAAGTTAACTATTTGATATATTTCATAATAACAATTTATTTTGAATGGCCACTCAAGTATATACAATACTCTGTTATTTGCAGAACTGTCTGCTTTCCCAAATTTCTGCTATTGCACTCAGGATTGATTTACAGACATAGGAGCACTGCCAAAACAGACTTTGTACCACTCTGCTACTCTGTTTCAGCTGGAGCATTCATAAACAGAAACAAATTATGTAGATAGAAAATTACACTTCTTTTAGACAAGAAAAGGCTTGCAAACTCAAAATTTATTTGTGTTTGAAAAGGTATTTGTGGAGGAATGAAATTTTATGCTCAGCAAAAAAAAAAACCTACACACCAAGAAAATTAGGAATATGACACAAACAATAGAAGCCAACAAATAATTTTAAGTGCAAAACTCTCTATCATTTACTTCACAACATGCAAGTTGAGCAGTTGTACGTGTTACTAATAGAGCAATTGTTGTAAATACGTGAAAAGGATTCAGTGTCAGGATAGGTGTGAAATGCATTTCAAGATAAGAAAATAAACCTTAGAGAGATTGCTTTTTTCTGTTATTTGTCACCAGACTTCCCACTAAGAAAATTTCTATTCCTGTTTTGAAGAGGAAAATATTCTGAATGCAGGCGATGCAATTTGATTTCTTTTTTCAAGACTTAAATTCAATTTGGTTTTGCATCCCCTCCTTCAAGGGTGGGTTGGCAAGCCAGAATTGAAACCTCTCTGCTGTTTTATCCCTGTGTTCAGCCCTTGCAAGCATGCCAGAAAGTGTGAATTTCCCAGAGCCCAGAGTTTGGGAATAAGTGAGAACACTTCCTACCTGCAGCAGTGGAGGATCAGGGAGCACAGGGTAAGTGAAGGGCTCAGCCAAGTGGGTCTGGCTGTTATTAGCAGGATCTGCTGAAGCCCCACTGATTTCACTGGGTTTTGAGCTGACTGCAGTAAAGGTGAGTCTGACTCCAGCAAAAAGGAATAGTTTGCAGCCTGCATCTCATGAAGCTGTTGGATGCTGCTTTTGAGCTCTTACAAATTATGTAAGTTAAACTGCCTTCTTTCCACCTGTATGATAACACAGCAGTAACACCCTCCTTATCTGCTGCAGGATGGTTTGTTTAATATGCAGGTAGGCAGAGCCAGCTTTTGAAGCCCATAATGTCAACAGATCCATCCAAGGAAATGGATGAATAAATGTAAAATAGAATTTTTCTTCTTACTAAAATACCAATTAACTGTTATCACCTGTTTTGTTTTGAGAGCCTTACAGGCAGGGAAACAAACAAACCAACCAAAAGGCTGAAATATCTTCTACAGGGCTGAGAGTTTATCAGTGAACTTTTTTCAAGCTGTTTAGTCACTGTCACATGGAGCTGTCAGGGCTGGTGGTGACAAACTCAATTTCAAGCACTTTCCAGCCAGCACTGATGGCAACAGACCTTACACTCAGCATGGCTCACATTACTGAGCTTCAGAACGCTGCACAGGAGAGCAGAGGGGTCTTCAGCAAAGAAAGCTCTTTTACTTCCCAAAAAACCTGCTTGGGATCTGGAGAGACAGCAGTTTTCCAGACAAGAGTGAGTGACTCTGTAGAATGCAAGGGAAGCAATCAAGACACTCCCTGGAAGTAGACAAATAAATGCATTTGCCTCTTCTGTGGCTATTTTTTTTTCCATGTTGCATGACTGGCAAACCTTTTTCATAACATCAGATGGCATAAAAATAAAACAAAACCCTAGCAGTTAATGTATTTTCAGAATGGAAAGAAAGATAAACAAGCAGAGAAAATATTTTCATGTAGTAGATGCTTTGGAATTACAAGTAAGTTTATAAGAGTTGAAAGTTTACTTTGAAGGATTTTTAGATTTTCTTTGATTTTTATACATAATTATAAGATTATAATAATTGGAGGTGTTGCTTTACAACATGCTACAAAGAGCTTCCTCCTGTACCCAATTTTCAGCACAAAGCAAACAACTGTATAAAGCACTGAACTGACCCTCCAGAATATTTTCCCATCTCTATGCCATAGTAGAGATGAAAATTTGGCAGAATTTCAGCTGAGATGAAATGGAACAACCCCAGCACCAGTAAAAGTGATCCTTTGGACAGAAAGGTTTATCCAAATATTTTCTAAGTGCATATGCAGAACTCAGTCCTCCAATTCTTGCTTAGAAACAGGTGGCTTAGAAGAAATATTTTGTCCTTCTCATTCTGCTTTATTACTGGCACAAATTAAATCATTGAGAAAGGCTGGATACTAGAGAAACAGTTCTCCCTCACTTCAGACAGAGGATATAAAAGGAGGAATAGATTTGAGCACCTTGAAATTAAAGAGGTTTGAGAATATAGGGAAATTTCTGCAGTCTACATAACTGCAATGATAAACTGTGCTGTTTAGAAATAACACTGCCTGTGTTTTTGCCTCCTTTTGCTTTTGCAACAGCAAGTGTGATTCTTTATATATTCAGAACCATATATTAATTAAAAATTTAAAATAATACTTATAAAAAGCTTGACATTTTTAATTTCATTTTTTATCACAATGCATCAAGTAGTAAAAAGTAACATTCAGTTACATAGAAGCATTAACATCATGGCATTTTCGTTAAGCATGTCATACAAGAGAAAGCAGATGAGCTTTTCCTTCCCCAGCTACATTTTGTACCAAATCCTTCTCCATTACCTGACTACAGCCTCAGAATGTCCCTGAACTTATCTGGTTTGAACCACCTAAACCTGAAAGCTGGAACAGCCTTAAGACACTTGCATTATATAAAGTCACTACAGCTTTTTTTTTTTTTTTTTATTTTCACCTAGTCTAAAACAACCAGCATAAATCCCTTCCCATTTTATATGCAATGGTATTTTAAAGAATCAAAGTGGACCCTCAATATCTTTAGGAAAGTCTGTAAACTAATACTGACTGTAGTGGGTTTTAAATCATCTTTATGAATAAGGACATTATCTAATAAATATAGGGTTAAATGGAGTTCAGATTCAATAAGTAAATAACAGTCAGGTATTATAAGGTCTTAACTAATGAGCAAACCTACTTTAAAAAATGCAACTTTCAAAGCTCATGAGTTTATGAGATTTTAATTAAAGTGTTCTGCTCCTAATTTATTGTATACCCTCAGGTGCCCAGGTAATGAATTAAACAGATTGGAGGATATGGGATGGAGTTTTTAATTTCTCACTATTATTTTAAGGCTATTTTCATTGTTGTACTAGATCTTCTTCATGTAGGAAGAGTTTTTAAGAAAAATAGAACTGGATTTTTCCCATTGCTCAAGGCATGGGTTCAATTTTCCCTTTTCTAATGTTCCTGTAATAAAATTCCAAATTAGAAACAATGTTAGAGCACTTTCCTTGATTTAAGTTTGTTTTTTTTAAAAAACATTTTTAAAAATAAGAAGCTTAAATTAAAATGTAAGATTTATTCTTTAGGTCTGTCAAAAACCCCTTTTTGGATGTTGAGCAAAATAAGTAGAACTCAAAATGTTCAACCAGGCTAGAGTTTACAAAATGTTGTCT
The DNA here is from genome assembly GCF_023055355.1 of Agelaius tricolor. Classification (NCBI taxonomy): domain Eukaryota; kingdom Metazoa; phylum Chordata; class Aves; order Passeriformes; family Icteridae; genus Agelaius; species Agelaius tricolor. The sequence goes on from NW_027269261.1 coordinate 11,118,250, forward strand.
GATCATAAGTACTGCAATGAGAATTGCTGGGTGTTGATAAAGTGTGAAAACCTGATCTCCATCAGCACCTAAGGCCTCAGCTGACAAGGAAAGAGAAAGTTTTTCTGCCTCTTGATATCTGCTCATGTTAAAAAAAGCCTGCAGGAATAAGATTTTCCATGAAACCCACCTTCATCAAAGACCAATCTAAATAGAAGCGTGTAACTCTAATTTAAAAAAAAAAAAAAAGGTATTACCTTCCATATAAGCTGTGTTCCCACTCTTATGTTTATTATTTCAACTTTTCTTCCTGTGAAAGATTTCATTTATCTTGTAGATATGCCCTTGAAGGCATCACATGAGGCAAGAACTCCACATGAACACTGGGAGAATGGCCCAGAGCACACATGCAATGGCCTTCCAGCAAAACAGAGCCTGGGAGGAAATGCCTGTCTCAATCTCAAGTGTGTCCTTCAAGTCCCTTTATGCAGCTTGAAGTTCCCTTTTGTCTTACCTGAGGTTATATATCCAAATGACCAAGATTTCCTACCTCTTTTACTGATCTCATCATCATGTCCCTTTATGTACATTCTCCACTGTAATTTCACCTTCAGGCAGTTTCTCTTTGGATTCTTCTTGAATTTTTTCTTTTCCTTCAGCCAATTACTCCTTAAGTAAAAGTCATGATGGAAGTTCCCCAGCATTTAATGACTTCCTCCTCAACCCCAGAGCCTACTCACTGGGAAAAGGGCACCACACTCTTTTGGAATTCTAGATTCACATGCCTGCCTAGATCTTTGGTCCATGAGATTTTATCTTCAGACCAAGATTCTGCAGAAGACAAGAAAGGAGTAAAACAGCATGTATTTGTCTTCTCATTTGGTTTTTGATTAAACCTGGTGAAATTCTTGGGAAAAAGCTTGTCATGCCTTTCTCTTTGGTGCTCTTTCTCTCAGAAATGTAGACAAAATTAGTTTCACAAAGAGTTGATCAATGATATTTTCTTCCATGGCAAAATCCCAGGAGCTGTCATACTCAGAGGTGTGACAACGCGTCACGTTGAAACACCAGTGTCAAAGGAAAGAATAAATATAGAAAAAGACAGAAAACAATTTATCTTAACCACTTCCCACAGGTTTACCCATGGTAGTCTCCTAGGCCTCTCTTGGGAACAATGGATTAAACCCCAACATAGGTTTGGATCCAATGCACAGCTGTGAAAGAGGCAACACACCTCAGACACCATGGATGTCTCTTCAAAGTCCCTGCCAATGCACTGATGGGGAGAACTTTGTAGTCTTATTCTCTGTATCTCTCTGAACACATTATTCCCTACTAAAATCAGTAAGAAATTATCATAATTCACTTTCACAGAGTGTAATAATCTTTGTCAAGAGATATGTGGCACATGAAGGTTTTTCAGTTTCTCCTGGGTTTAGAGAGGAAGGGAAGGGCAAAAGGTTTCTCATCTACTATTGCTGAGTGGCCCTCAGCAATACAAGCAGAGGAAAGAACACATTAGTAGCAACAGGAAATTACACTTTGAAAGTCTTCCTTTTCTGAAGCAGAAAACTGAGCCTCAAGTGGTGATCCTTAATACCCTCTGTCGAGGCAGCAATTCTATGTTACTGTCACAGCCTTTTTCAGAAGCTAGCAACCTGGCATTAAATTGCTATGACAATAACCCAGGAGCAGTCAAATTTCTCTCACTTGTTCAGCTCACCAGCTCCACTTTATACACCTGCTCATTAGCTGCAAAGAATTCAGTCTTTGATCACAAAGAAAAAATCAATCCATTCTTGGTCATAGAGAAATAATGGACTGAGTTTGTAGAGGGACTGAATCAATAGATATGTGGGTATACACTTTACTGGCTGATTCAGGATGTATTATTCAGCTGCTGTTCATTATATCAAAAAATTTGAAATTTTTCAATATTTACCATCTCATGAAAATCCATTAGTGAGAAAAAAAAAAAGTATTGTGAATCTTACAGACCTTACTATAATTAGTACCTTTATCCTTGTGATTGATAGGTAGCTTGTATAACAGCTATAACCCTTTTTTACTGTATCATTAAAGTTTCAAATAAAAGAAGTTGAGAGAATACTGACACTAGAAAGAGGTTTGGGAAAATACCTATGTTTTAACTCTACTCGTGCTCTATCAACTTTTCAATTTATGCATCCATTATCAGGGTGTGGCCCAGAAATATTTCCATGAATTTGTGATGCTGGTGGCTTCCTGTGACACATAATGAGTTTTTTAATCCTATCTCTAAATTAAACTTGTTTGAATGGTGTGATTAATCAATCAAGACCATTATCCTTAAGACAAATACTTCAGGCAAACTCTTTTCATTAAGACCTAATTCAGAATAATTGTTTTCACATCTTCTCATTATTAGTCGGTCTTTATCTCCATTCATATCTGACAAGAAGGACAAGAGGTAAGACACACAACAATTGATGTTTCCTCCCAGAATGCAACAGATTGATCATTGTATCTTTTTTTTTTTTAATATATAACTACACTAATTTTCTCCTTCATTTGCTGCGCTGTAATGAGAGACCATTGAGCTTACCAAAATAACCTTAAATCTTCCTATTATGTTTCCAATGTAAATCTTACTTAGAGGATCTGGGTCTAGGGGAAGTTACCTGAAGGAAATGTGAAAAATGAACATTTTAGAAGGTGAAATTAGCTGTGCTGTAACTGGCACAGCCCTGTGATTTCAGCTGTGACACTGACTCCACACTCCAGTAAAGCAGCTGTACATCTCTTCTCCTCAACTCATCCTGAAAAGTTCCTTCCCAAGAAGAGCTGCACTGATTTACAGCCCTTTGGACAGGACCTGAGCTGGCAGCAGATTCTAGCAACTGGGACAGATTCTTATTACAAATAACTAACAAATCAATATGCTATCTGAAAGTGTTAATTAGCAAGGATTTTTGTTGTTGTTGTTTTTGTTTTTTAATTGTCCAAAATCAATGGAAAGAAGACAGGAAAGATTTGTTGCAGTAATTCCCACTTTCATAATTTACACTTTTTTACCTGAAGTAGCCCTATTTTATCTACAAAAACTCCTCACTATTTTGCTTTCAATAATTAACAGTCATAAACATGAATGATTTGCTAGAACTTCTGTTTTGATTTTGTTTTGATTCACTGAAAAATAACATGATTTATATTCTAAAAGTGAAAGTAAATATAAACATATGTCTTTCTTCTCAATGTCTCATTGGAGCTAAACCTCTTCATATGAAGAGTGAATACAAAACAACAGCAAACATGAAAAAGTGTTCCTCCCACATCTGTGTTTTATTTTCAGAGGCAAATTTAATTTTAAATTCATTGGAGAGAGAAGTTCTCTCTTGGGAAGGGCTCAAATTCATTTGTAATTGGAGGAATGAAAAAGAGTCAATATTTTTACCCACTTTATTTGCAAATGTAACTCAAAAAAAAAAGGTAAACAATGTCAGTGTTGCAAATAGCTGAAACAACACATGCAGAAAGGTCTTAACAGACAGGATAAAAATCCTGGTAGAGAGGCACTGTTATCTCAGCTGAGGTAACACCATATGTTCTCTTTCAGACCTCTCAATCTCAAATGATAATGTTCAAACCTCCTCTTCAATTTAGCTCTTATCCCTCTGCTGAATTCATAAAAGAAAAACAAAATCATTGCTAATATGCTAAAAGAAAAAAAAAAAGTATAAACTAAAAAAAAAAAAAATTAATTAGCTGGTGAATTGGTAGCCTCAAGTATTTTTCACCATGGCAATTCATACCCAAAGGTGAATTTTCCCAAAGCAAAGATTTTTGAGTAAACCTGAGTGGCTTCACCTTTGGGACACTTCAGCTGCTTTTTAAATTAGAGCTTTTAACTTTCAGAAATTCAAGTTTTCAGAAAATATCAGCCATCCTGAACAAAAGCTTAATTTGGATAAATGTATCCTTGAAAAATGACTTTCTGTACTAAATCAAGGTGTCTCTGCTGTATTCACAATGTTGATGCTGTCTTTAAGTAATCTTAAAGAACAATTATAAGGAACAGTTTAAATATAAGACCTTTCTCTAAAACAGGGATGAAATGGTATTTTCAATGAAGCAAAGAGAAATTTTATCACTATTGTAAAGATAAAGATTTCACACAAAATTTTACCTTGCAACACTTAAATTACTTTCTTGGACTAAGCTCTATTTCTCCTCTCCCACATTTGCTAGAATTCCTGTTATGGAAGGTTCCAGGGGACACCTTCATGACAAAAAACCCACCAAAATCAATTAATTCATGTGGATAATTTTCATGTGAGGAGCTGAATTCAGAGGGAATGATGGAACAAGTGCTTGGAGAAATGTCATCTATCAGGTGCTGGAATTAGAGCTCTCTGGTACCACAGTTTTATCTTCTGTTAAAGAAGAGGAAAGAACAGTTTGTCTGAGACTTTTTAGGAAATGTTACACAATTTCAAGGCTGCCCTGTGTGAAACCCTGACAAAAGGTTAAACTTTCCCACTTAACTTTCAAAGATAAAAGAGATGCCTACATTGAAACCTCAGCCACTGAGCAATACTGGTAAAAGAGATTCTGTCCCTAAATAATGTGGCCTGTTTCAGATAAAATTTCTAGGGTTTAAGCTTTGGTTTTATCAAGGGCCATAGGATGATTAATACTGGAAGGAACCTCATCAGGTCACCTCCTTCCTGCTCAGGGCACAGTAATTTACAGGAGCTCAGCTTGTGCATTTGTCTCTCCATTCATGTATTACCCAGCACATCATACCAAATCTGCACCTCTAACCTTGGATCCTGACATAACTTCCTCAATACACAGGTGGGCACATTTATATTTGAAAAAAGAATCAAAATTAAAATACTTCACAGTTTTCCTCATTTAAAAAATTATATATATTGCTGATATTAGCATATCATAATTAATTTATTGGAATACATTTGGATTAATTAGTTTGCTAGTTGGGTTTTAAGAGAGGGGTTTTTTTCTGTTGGGATACACACTTTTTTTCAAGGGATGAAACCCAGGATTTATCTGGTATGGTACTGTAAAACCCAGAGGGCTTTTCTTGACTTTCACTGTTGTTACATGAGCCAAAAGCCCATTATACCTGGCAAGGTAAAGTAGTTTCATTGCCAAGGAGCTGGTATATTTAACTGGGTTTTAAACTATGAGCAAATAAATATGGATGGTGACATGAACAGAAAATAATCAGTGTGACTAGCACATGAGTGACAGACACTGTTTTGACACAGGAAACTCTTGTTTACAAAATCATTTGTCAAGGAGGGGAGAGTCCCAAAGCTTTACAAAATCTGCCTCACTTTATCCCAGTCTTTCCTGTGAAAAACACAGTTTTGCAGCATTCATACTCTTAAACAAGTGTCAATACATGGGATATTATATTTTTTTTCCATCGAGAACCATGAAGGAGACTCATTTGTAATACCTGACAGTGAAAAAGTGGCTCTGCAATGTATGACATCATTTGCCTGAAACACATTCCTGCCTCAGAGAGAGGCTGATACTCTACATGACAGTTTTCCAAATAAATCTCATTCCATTCTGTCTTGTAATCATTGCATTTCTCAGTGCTGTCTATTAAGACTTGCTAAAAAAAAAATCAATTATTTTCAGCAGAAGCCATGCTGTGTTCTGATTAGAAAGGAAACTGCAGAGGAATTAATGGTTTTCAGGTAATAAACAAAAAAATCCTGCTTATGCTCTTGCATTAACCAAATCTTTCTAAGATATAATTTAAATAATTAGTGAGTTGTTACTGGTTGGATTCAGAACAATCACTGTTGTATCATTGATATTAAAATCAAATGCCTTTATTAAGTGATAGTGTTTCTGAGCTTAAGGAGTGACAGCCATTTCTTTTAGCAATGGCAAATAATTTGATGGTGATAAATGGAAGCACATTAAAAACTCTGGGTGAAATTGCCACTCTTCTTCACAGGGTGAACACCACTCAAATTCTGGATCATTGAAGTGTTGTGCTGAAGTCACTCAATTCCCACGATTTGTATTCTCCACATAACTGCCAAAACACATCAATTTTATACCATTTTAGCATATCTACCTCACTAAACTGTGGGGCCATCGCTGGAGTCAAAAGCAGCAAGAACAAAAGTGCACTGCTGCAGAGGCACTGCTGAAAATCAGAAGGATTCTTTTCAGTGACTTCAGCAACTTTGTGGTGAGGTTCTTAAACCTTACACAAAGATATCATTTTCATATTTTTTTACATTCTTGCCAGTTTCTAGAAAAGCAACAGTTCTAACCAAGAGGGAAACACTTTAAAAACTATATCTTGTAAAAATGTTTGTAACTGCTTCATGAAACTGCAAACACTTTTGCAGTTTCACGCAGCAGTTACAAACACTTTTATAAGACACCCAGAGAGGGAAGTATTATTTAACCACACAGACCAAATGGAACAGATTAGCTGAGAAAGAATCCTATAATTTAGAAATTCATTTGTACTCAAGAGAGAGTATTGAACCTGAATCCTTCACATTGCAGCAGATGCCTGCCGGACCATGGAAATAATAATATTTGGTAATGGCTAAAATTTGATAATTAATTGCAGAATTCTCTGTTTCAGTGTGGATTTGACTTTGACAGAAAGCCATCTTCCCCACCACCCCAAAAATAGAGAAAATCCACAAGTTTGGGGTTTTGATGATCAATATTATTTGAAAATTTCTAAGGGAGAGCAGCTTGAGTTCCTACCACAGAATTCATAGAAACCAGCTGAAAAACTCATTCACACTGCATTTCTTACAGCTGTCCTGAAGGTATTTGCTTCCTAAGCTTCATTTCCCATTTACAGGAGCAGCAGGTCTACATCTGCTTTTCTGAGCCAGCAGATGAGAGTACAAAACACACTTTGTTTCAGCAGCCTTTCTTTAGTTTGGGTTTGGGGTTCTTTTTTGTTGGTTGGCTGAGACCTTGTGATCCATTTTGCATTATTCTGGAACAGCATAAATTAGGAATTACTCTGGCATACAGAATAAGTTGTCTAGAAGTTGATCCTTTTGCCTTACACTTGATAATACATACATGCCATAACTTTGCATAATGCAAAGGACACCTTGCACTATTTCAGTTCCCCCTTCCCTTAATAAACTCAGCCAAGGAAAGAGCTCTCATGTCACAAATACTGGGTTAAGGGTTATGGCTCAACCTCAGGTGCTTGTTGCTCCCCTCAAAAGGCAACTGCTGCAGGTCAGCTGGCATTGCAGCAGAGTCTCTGCCTGCTCCAGTTCTGTCAAAGGGGCTGAGTTTAAAAAAAAAACAAACCACAACAAACCACAGATGGGATGAGAGGCAAGCAGATGCATAGTTAAGCTGTCAGATCCAAAGGGTGATAAATTCTGCCTTACAAAGGCAGAGGGTACAGAGGAGACAGCAACAAACCACCCAAGTCAGTGATCTAGGAAGCTGCTCAGCTGCATCCAGAATAGGAAATCTGAGCACATCCTCAGAGGAGTTCTTGGGTGTGTTTTGCCACTGGATTTCCAGTCCCACAGGACAAGGTCAAGTTTTTCAATGTAAAGAACTGCGAGTTCACAAAGGAATAGAATACACCTATTCTATATACTGTATCCATGTTATAATGCTATTTCTGTTTGCCTTTTAAAAATTGTATTGTTAATCATACAAACTGGCATTATTTGCAGAATAACTAATTAATCAATAGGGTGAACTGAATTTACAGTACTAAAGTTATTGGAGACATTACAATTTACAGCTGATGAGATTTTTCACCACTACATGAGAAACTTTCAGCAAATTATTGAACATCACACAGAGAGAAAGGACAGAAGAGTTATTTATAAAAACAAAGAAGAAATATTTCTCATCTACTTTTCTGGATAACAGGAAAGCCTTCCAAACCAAGATGATGAATAAAATTATTTCCTGTGTTCCATGTCTGCTTCCCCTTTAGTACTAATTACACTTCTATGCTTATCTGACACCTGTCTGCTTTTAATCACTAATTAAAATATGAAATGTGGAAAGCTATTTTTAAGCACAGCATTCTATTGTTTCACCAGGTTGAATTATTCCTTCCCTTTTCAAAGAGGCTCTACCACGCATTTCAGAGCTTAGGGTCCAAAATGAAACAGAGACCAAACAAACTTTCCCATCACTTTTTGGAACAAATCTTTCTGCTCTGTTTGCACTCTGTCTTAACAGTTAACCAAAATCACTTTCCTCTGGGAACTATCCTGATTTAATTAGTAATGCTGGAGCATGACCACAAGTACAGGCACGTTCATTTCATCTGCATTCCAAACACAGGGAAAAGCCTGTTATTGGAAAGAAAGATTCCTTCTATTTCTTGTGCCTGCACAATTCTCCTCTGTCTCTGCTTAGCTGCTTATTCTGGATGTTCATGTTCTTGTCCCAAAAATCCCTCCATGCAAAATTCATCCACAGAGTACTCATCTTCTCCAGGACAGCTCAAATCAGATACTGGCAGATACTTGCACAGATTAAGGTATTTGGTGTACAAAAATAAGTCTAAATGGTCTTTCATTAGTATTTTTGCAAGCTCATGTGAACACAAAAGCACTAGACTATAAAATACATCAAAAATATTCTGAAAATTTTACTAAGCAGTATCTTAAATCTACTTAAAGTACTGGATCTAGCTTTTGAAGGGATACAGTTGGAATTTAAATAAAAATGCTCTCATATTCCATGCTGTTTGAGGATGCAAGCTCTCACTGAACATAAGAGAACATCATCTTTCACAAATGTTGTTAGGAGGTTTGTTGCATATTCCTGAATTTTACGCCAGCAAATTTTTATGCAACCTTTTTTTACTAAATAATATTTATAAGCACCTCAAAAATGACATGGAGTATAATGTTAAAAAAGAAAAAAAGGAAAAAAAAAAAGAAAGAACTCATTATTTCTACTTGAACAAAAACATCTGCTTAATAGTTACATTTTAGGGGATAAATTCTGCACTGATACATTCACAGTAACATCAATTCAAGTCTCAAAAGCCTGCAGGAAGGCTTTACATTACATGGGCTACATGCTAGAGCTCCACAAGGTAAAATCAAACATAATGTAGCAAATGCAAACCAGTTCCATTTGTGTGTGTGGAGAGCTGCCCAGAGTCATTCACAGAGACACAAATGCACATCCTCCTCTGGGCTTTAGATATCACTTTTTCTGTCACTCTCTCTGTCCCTTGCTTCAAACTGCACACTCTGGCTTCAAAAGGAAAGCTCCTGTCACGTGAGAAAGAAAAAGGGGTTTCTTAATCCATTCCATCCATCTCCTCATCCCACATTGTTTTACTTTGATCACACAGAATTTAGAGGCTTTTACACACATTTCCAGTGTCCTGACACAGACATTCAGACTGAGGGCAGCTTATGTGTGTGCATATGTGCATATACTGATAGCTGGATCTGACCTCCACTGTTCCCCCCAGCTGCCATTTGGTTCCACACAAACCACTCCAGGGATGTGCAAACACAACAGGAGAGATCCCTGCACCATCTGAACCTCCTCTGTACCTACCTGATGCTGACAATTTGCACAAAATCCAGCGACACAGAAATGATGTTGTATCTGTGCCTAACTTTGCAAATTTCATTTTAATAATACAGACAAACACAGGGATTTCAACTTTTTCAAGTCTTACTCTTTTCTACTTGTTGTCATGGATACAACATCTTCTCTTTCTCTTTTCTCTCTTTCATCATATTTGACTTTTCTCTGCTGGTGTCCATGGTGACATCCTGCTATTAGTACACAATGCATGTCCTAACTTCCACATCTTTAAAATGGGCCCAGGTATTTTGAGAAGTTTCCCCTATGTGACAGATACTATAGCAGATTAATATCTCTTTACTAACAAGGAATTTAAAAAAAAATAAATCTGTGTATTTATGAGATATTTTCAGTTTTATTCACTTGGATAAACTCATGAGTTGCAACATCTTCTTTTCAGGATGGCCTCTGGGGACAGCTGCCAGACATTCAATCCATCACACAGGCAAATGAGGATGTAGAGCAATCAGGCAAGTGTTTATGCATCACAATATAATTGGCTGAATTTCCAGAGATGCAGAGCTTTAGAAGTAGACAGTATAAGCAAGTAGGCAGTGCAAGAAATCTCACAATCTGAGAACATTTCAAAAATACACATTTGCCCCTCTAACGCACAGTTGCTTTCAAATGATTCACCAATATACACCTTGAGGGGGAATAAAAATCCCCAAAACCCCCAAAATAAGCACCAAACCCAAAGATGGCAATACTAAAACAATGCACATTATTTCACTGTTTTATTACTTTCCCATTTAACAGACTGTTTTCAGAGGATCCAGCAAATGCAATCACTGGTGGGTCAACCTACCAGTTAGAACTTGAACTGGCTTGAGGATGCTACTTGCACATCTCTCACTTTGTGAGGGCAAAGTTTGCAGTAATGACTTCTGGTTTTAAAGATGCAGGGTTGTGGTATTTTCTGGGGTCCCCCACGGCAGGAAGGAATGAATCTGACTCCATGTTCTTAGAAGGCTAATTTATTATTTTATGATATTATATTAAAGAATGCTATACTAAAACTGTACTAAAGAATAGAGAAAGGATGCAGACAGAAGGCTACAAAGAATGATAATGAATGTCATAACTCTCTCTCCAGAAACTGACACAGCCTGACGGTGATTGGTCATTAATTTAAAACAATTCACATGAAACCAATCAAGCACCTGTTGGATAAACAATCTCCAAACCACATTCCAAAGCAGCAAAACACAGGAGAAGCAAATGAGATGATATTGCTTTCCTTTTTCTCTGAGGCTTCTCAGCTTCCCAGGAGAAGAATCCTGGCAAAGGGATTTTTCCAGAAAACATGACAGTGACACAGGCTCATGGTGGTCTTGTGGCTGACTGTAAGGAGCAGGCAGGTGTGGTTTATAAAGCAGAGAAAACAAACTAACAAACAAGAGGTTTTCTGATATGATTCTGTAAACTGGGGATGAATTCCCCCAATGAGTCAGTGGCAAAACTTCCAATAGCTTCAGCAAGGCTGGGCTCCCAAATGGTGCTTTGAATTTCCACAGGCAGTGAAGTGTAACCTGGGCATGCAAACTTCAGCCCCAGAGAAGCTCTGGAAAACAAAGAAGTGAATCACTGTGTTGGACTTTGCCAGGCAGCAGCTGTCAAACATTCCCATGAATATTTGGTGGTAGGAATCCTGGCATACTGCTGTATTCAACAGAAATAAATAATTCTGATCTGTCTTGGTGTGATAAAATAACCCTCCCCAAAAAGATGTTTACAGCTGCCTGAAATCATATTTGTCAGGGAACAAGTGTAGGAATTTTTAAGTTTATAGCATTACAATAACTATTCCCCAGTGCCATAAATTGTAGAAACTCAGTCATGGACACTTTAAATCAGATTTGCAAGATTTTCCCTGAGATGCAATCCAGAAACAATTCCTCTGATTTCCTTCACTTATTTTGCCCTCTTCCCAGGAGAGAGCTATCCTAACTTGCTTACTCAGTAAACTGATATCTGAAAACTGGCTGCTAATTACCCTGTGTTTCAGTTCTCAACTGGTGATCTGGGAAATCAAGTCCTGGTCTCCTATGTACAGTAAGATCAATAAGCTACCACCTAGACTGCTGAGACATGATGTCAGTATTGGCTGTTCTACAGAGCATCCCCCCTCTGATTTGCCTCTAAATTGTAATGATAATGTGCTCTTAAATTATTCAGACCATTCAAATTTACCCTATTAAAAAACAGAAAAAGAAAAATAAAAAGGAGTGTGAACCTGGTAGCTATAGATAACTGATCCCAGTAGAGTTTCCAGATGTAAAAAGGGGCAGAGTTATTTCAAAGTTTATCATACAAGTTATGTGTTTTCAGCTTTTAGGAAGACAACAAGCATGAATGATGGCTATTTCCTCATTTAAAATCAATAGATTTCATCTCTGCAAAAATTAACTATGCAGATAAAAGCAAAAAGCATTGAACAGATAATCTTTATGGAAAGATTGGGATTTCTTTCTCATTTGGGATGGCTGCTACAGGTCTATTGAGTGCAATAGAGTTCAGCAAATTCACACAAGTAGCAACTCAGATGCTCCTCCATTATTTGTGTCTTCAGTAACTGGTGTCTTAAAAATGATGAAGACCTGACAAGAGGAAAAACTTAATAACTTTGTGTTTGACTTTAGCTTTTTATAGATAATGAATACTAAGACTTAAAAACCTGATCGTTTTGGAAGGGTGTTTTTGCAGCCTGGAGAAATAGGTAACCAAAGTGAATTCCCATCTTGAATTACCTGCTGGGTTTTGCAGATGAGAAAAAAAAAAAAAGAAAAAGAGAAAAAAGAACACTTGCAAGGCAATAAAAAATAGCTCCCAAATGGCTGGAGTGGAATTAAAATTGCAACAGACCAGATTTAACCACGTTAAAAATTAAAAACTGTTACTGGCAAGCAAAATTTGCAAAGGATTGTAAAATTATGGACCAAAAAGGCAGGTTAATCCGTTTTCAGTTTCATAGTTTGTGATATTGTCTCGATTTTTAAAGGCATTTTCTGACATTGCTCAATTCCATTATGATGCTTTATAATTATAATCCTTTATTTGTGGTCTCTGTATCTACTCTAGTGCTAAAACCTTAAGCCTCTCTAACACTAAGGTCATTATCTGATCTCTCCAGTTTATCCTCTCTGAAACATTAACCTTATCCAGGGATCTTTTAAAGGGCCACACACATTTAGGGCCATGATAGCCCTGAGTGAAAACAAATTCAGCCCTTTGCTGATTGTCCTGGGGTGACACTGATGGTCTTTTTGTGGTGGCAAAGCCATGCATGCATTGCATGCTGTGCTAATGCTGTTGTGTGCTTGAATCCCCATTTAGTTTTAATTTTGGGCACAAGCACAGCACCCAAAAAACCTAGAACAGAAAGTTGATTTAATCAGCTAAACAAAACTTCCCACAGACTATCAAATGGTGGATTTCTGTAGTTTTCTGTCTGTGGCCTTGCACCTGGGGAGGAACAAGCCCAGGCACCAGCACAGGCTGGGGTGCCCTGCTGGGCAGCAGCTCTGCACAGAAGGACCTGGGGGTCCTGGGGGACAAGGAGCTGTCCATGGGCCAGCCCTGCCCTGGGGACAAGGAGGTCAAGAGGACCCTGGGCTGCATTAGGAACTGCAGTGCCAGCAGGGCAGGGAGGTGATCCTGCCCCTCTGCTCAGCCCTAGGGAGGCACATCTGGAGTGCTGTGCCCTGTTCTGGGATCCTCAGAACAAGAGAGACCTGGAGCTCCTGGAGCTGGTACAGTGGAGAGCTACAAAGGTGATTGGGGAACTTGAGCTCCTCACTTACAAGAAAAGGCTGGAGGAAGTGGGTCTGCTTAGCCTGAACAGAAGTCTGAGAGGGGACCTCATCAAAATAGGTGTTTTTGAAGGGTAGGTGTCAAGAAGATGGATCCGGGCTCTTGGGGCACTGAACAACAGGGCAAAAGGGAACAGGGACAAACTGATGCACAGGGAGGTTCCATCTGAATGATGGCAAGAACTTCAGTACTGTGAGTGTGACTGTGGAACAGATTGCCCAGAGAAGTTGAGGAATGTCCCTCATTACAGATATTCAAAGACTGCATGGACACAGTCGTGAGTTGTATGCTCTGGGTGACACTTTCTGGAGCAGGTGACCCCACTGTGGTCCCTTTGAAGCTTACCCCTTCTGTGATTCTGTGATCATTGGTGGCCCAAGACCTGCCCAAGGATGATTTCTTCTGGTTATGAGAGCTTGAAGAGACCGTCAGCTCTAAGTAACTTACACTCATTAGGACACCAGAAGGATAAAATAAATTTGCCTGTTTACTTCCTTGGTACAATTCCAGGCAATTCCTCTGTGTTGTAAATCAAACAAGCTGAGCAGGTGACCAGCTTGGCTAAACAGGGAACTCCCCAAGAGGCTCAAAAGAAAAAAGAAATTGTAAGATCTTTGGAAACAAGGTCAGGATTTGCAGACAGAGCACAGAGCTGTGGTATATTTATGCAGGAAGAAGACACAAAAAGCTTAAATTTAATTAGAGTTGAAATTGGCCAATGATTTTGAGATAACTGAAATGATTTTTTCAAGTGTGCAAATAGGAAGAGGTCCAAAGGCATCATTCTATGTCCCCTCCAACTGAAATAGTCTGTTGTATTCTACATTCTTTTAAAGAATTACTGAAAAGAAGATGTACTTTAGTTACCCTAATATACCATAAATAAAACAATTAATTCTCAGTAACATTAAAATAAACAATTCAGGTATTTTTCACCAGCAGCCTAGAAGATCCTAGAGGGCAAATGATTCTTTAAACAACCCAGTCATGTCAATGATCTATATTAAGACAGGATAAGTGGCACAGATCACAGCTCCCTGTTGTGGTCTATTCTCAATTGACATACAAGCAGCGGATGCATCTGACAAGCAGGACACCAAAACAAAAAAAAAAGTGATGGGAATTTACCTCAATAACTCCCATGTTTTAGTGATTTTTCACTTCTCATAAAAACTATTCTCAGTGATTGACACCTCAGGAGAAGCAGGCATGCCTGGGATGGAAGTAAAGGCATGGTAAAGGGTAACACAATGTCATAAGCAGGTCAGTAAAATCTTTGGCTACTCGTTGTTTGCAATCCAGTGTCCAGAAATCCCATTCCCTTTACTCACACACACACCCCACAAATACTCAGAAAGGCCCTGTGCAGGAGCAATAAGAAAAAAATTCACCCTGCTCCAGTTCTTATGCAGAATTTCACCATCAGTGCTCCCTTGTCAGTGGAGAAGGCTCTGTGAAACCCCCAGCAGAGAAGGAAGTGCCATGGCTGGGGCTCAGCATCTGGTTGTGCTTCCCTGACAGAGCAGACACTGATGATTTCTGGGTCATGTCTTGGCACACACGTCTTGTAACAGCTCCAAGCACAAAATAAATTTTAGATCAGATATTTCCAATCAGCTTGCTAAACAGCTCTTCAGTAAAAACACCAGGTTCCAACCGAAACCACATTTTAAAACATAAATTACTAACTTTCCACATACTTTTTTTTTTTAATTCATTAAAAGATTTTGCCAACAGAAGTATACAGCTATAATACCTCAGAGGACCTACTTTTCTTCTCCTCAATGTTTTCATTATCTGCAGAGAGCTTCACCCCCATGCACATATTCCCCATGATCCACTATAATCACCAAATCCATACAAGGACTGACAGATAGGTACCACAGGAGATATAACCCAACTTAAGACCACAATAGACAAGAGAATGGAAGCAAAATTGATGAATTACACTCCCAGAAAGCACCGAGGTAACTTTTCAAAGTGAAATATTTTGGGTTTAGATCTTTCACCGATATTTTTCTTGCGGGAAGAATATTTGCAGCAATATTTTAAAGATTTGTAAAGCAAAGAACTGAAGAAATGGCTTTAGCAGAGCTGAGAAAGGGAGTTTTGTTTTCCTGATGCCTTTTTTTATTTTTAGTTGTACTTTCTGCCTGTATTTTTCTTGCCCATGAGAACAACCTCTAGGGTTTTGGTGGTTTTTTCCTCCTACTTCTTTTTGGAAGACAATTAACCAAAACCAAGCTCTCTGTAAGCTCAGGCTAGGTGGTGATTGCTGATACAAACTTAATATGAAACCTCTTGAGCATTACAATGGCTCTGTTCTGCTTCCCATGGAGAGAGGCAGCTGCTCTTTAGCACAAGACCTGCTCAACTTTGGCTTGCAAGCTTAAATGAAGGAATCTAGGGCGTTAAAGTGAATTCAGGAAAATGTGATGGAGCATAAAAGAAAAGGAAGGAAAATCCGAAGCATCCACGTGGAATTCTCATCAGTGGGTTTAAGGTAAATGTGTGAACTGTAAATTTGTGCACTGGAAGTGAAGGCTGGGAGATGGTTTGGAGCAGTCTGTCATTGTATCACCTAAAGCTCCAAAACCCTCCTGCTCTGGCTTGTTGAACTCCTGCCCAGTGGAGAAGATACTTATATTCAAGCAGAGCAGAAGTTAATTTAAAGATTTAATGTGCAACTGCTTTTAGATAGTAATAAAATCCTTTTCAAAGCATTAAGTGTGGAGCAGAGTTGTAATAAATAAAAGAGCTTTCAGACTCACATCTCCAATTTCCTGGTATTTAAATCCCTATTGATGATGCCATAACTACCTCTACTTAGACCTTGTTTTGGAGACTGTGTGTACCACTGCAACAGCTCTTAAAACTTTCAGATGAAGTCAGAGGTTACCAGAGTGCTCAATAATTCAGACTTTACTCTCCAATTATGCTCATGGCCACAGGAGAATGCAACAGGATTTCAGAAGTTTTGCAATTTGCAGTCCTTCTTTGGGCTAAACCCACCTGATACTCCAGCTTCCAACAATATTTATGTTGCACTTGAATTAATTATGTACTTTATTGTATTTCAGAAGGGTAAGCCTTGGTATTAAAAATTACAAAATAGTGAAAAAAAACCATATATAGGGACAATAAAAGACTCATCACTAGTCAAATTTTGAAGGGAAAAGTTAATATTGGACCCTGACCATGGGAAATGGGAACATTTTTAGACTACTTAAGAAGGAAAACAGCAGAAGCTGCAAATTTACTAAGGAATAGGAAGCAAAACTGAGCATTTTCCCACACTAATATCCTAGCTTATTTTCCTTAAGAACTAAAAATATCCACTTCAGTAGAGATTCTTTTTCTTACTTAAATTTATAGTTTATGTATAAAAGTACATCTTGCAAAACACAAAAATCACTATTCTACCATGGATGCATTTTGAGAGTTGATTAAACTTAAACAATTTCTCTTTTCCAAAAAGTTATGAAACAGCTGCTCTGAATCCATTAAGTCCTTGAGCACATCCAAAAGTATGTGTGATTCAGATTATCCCCTTTCTTTGTTATTAAAGTAATTCAAGTACTCACATTTCCAGATTTTGGTGACAAAAAAAATATTTGGTTTGGTTAGCAATTTTCCCCACAAGTGTGTTCACTCTAATTTCTATACCTTGGATTTTTCTACTGAAATTATATTCAGTGGTTTAGAAATAAAGGCATTTATCCACACTTCTATTAAGAAAAGGACTTTCCTGAGGAAAGAAAAGTCGATATTCAGACTGGAGAACTCATTAGTACAAAACCTCCAAAGTTAGTATTTAACTATGGACTCCCTTGTAAAATTCAGCATTCAGAAACTGATTTTCTGGTTTTTCTGTGGCCATAATTAGCTGAAATCTTGTAAAGAAAAGGTGCACGTAGGGATTCCTCCTCCACACGGATTACCTGATTGTTTCAGCTGCTGTTAGTCTGCTGGGCTGAAATAATCTATAAACCAGAACTCCTCCCAGTTACCTGCTTCCTCAACAGACAAAGACGTGTTTTCCCATTTAAAAGAAGATTTATTTTTCTGAAGGCTTATTTATGGGCTGGGGACAGCAATTCTGCTGATATGTGTGTGTCCTTTTTCTAAGCCTACGTCTCCTAAATCACCTGAAGCCTGACAAACACATCCTTCCTGAGGTGCCATGGATAAGAACAGTTCAGCTAAAATCCCTCTGTCCAACTCATCAAGGAGGGACACTTCCCCCTCTCTTCACACCCAGCCCTCTGTCCTGTGCTCTTGACACCTCTCAATTCCATCAGTATGCTGTGGGCAGACCTGAGCTGAAGGTTATTTGATTGCATTCATCTCTTGGGAATTGGTATGATTCCTGAAGTACAATAAAAATGGCAATCCAAATGTAAAATTTTGCTTAAAATCCAAATTGATTGGTGGGGTTTGGGAGATTTATTGGTAACTTGGGTTCAAGTGATGCCTAGAGAGGCTACCTGGAACGGAGGCTAGACAGAGTAAGAGAAATAAAGCAGGTATTTATTAAAAAGACCTGCAAAGGATACACCTTGGGCAGCACAGGAGCCTGGCTGAGGCTACACCCAAGATGGATGGTGGGTAATGAGTTTTTACACTTCTATAAATTTTGGCCCATTTGAATATTGGGGTTAATTGTCCATTTACAGCTTCAGGTAATGAAGTCCCATCCTCCCAGTTTTGCTCCCTGCAATTTTCTGTTGTTTATACTTTCTGGGCCTGAAGCTGTAATGCTGTCCCTGGTTCTTGGACTGGGAAAAGATTGTTTTGTCTGACTCAACTGAGAAGAATTTGCTAACACTTTCTATGAAATTCAGAATTATATACTAATGCACTGCAGAAAAGCATGTAAGTACAGGAAAATATGAAAGCTAAAGCTTAAGGCATCACAAGCACAGTTATTCATACCTGTCACACTGCTTATCCAAATGCCAAATAACTGCAAGAATTTTAGACAGTGTGTATAATGCACCAAAGTTTTCTGAAAGCATCAGAGGTTTTTTGGCTTTCCCATGGAAAAAAAACCATTTGTTCTAATGTTGCTTGTTCTTCCAGCTTTATGTCTGTGACTTTCTGGACAATGTAAGTAAATTCTGGGCTTTTCTGATCGCAAAAATGTATTTACAGAATGGGTGTGGAGGTGCATATCTACATATTCCCATGTAAAATTTGAGATCAGAAATAGATTGTTTTCAAACCATCTCTTTGGTATAATGCACCAAAGTTTTCTGAAAGCATCAGAGCTTTTTTGGCTTTCCCATGGAAAAAAACAATGCTGCATTTCCTATTTTCCTGTTTTAAACTCTTTTGTTTCTTTCCCTCCCCTCTACTTAGCCCTGATGCCCTGTCCTATTAAGGGCTCTTCCAGCTGTATACCAGCACAGACCATCTGTCTAATGATGATTTTATACATGGATTATTTCCAGCATGGAATTGCTGCCCACAATGGTCCCTCCCAGAACTCTCTTCTTCCTTTTATGCTCCTGTACTTCATGTTTGTTTACATTGACCACTCTCATGCTATTGGTGGCCACAGAGCAATAAAAATATTCCACCAGCATTTATTAATCCATTGATAAATTATATGAAATTGCTCAACAAAACCCACAAGCTTTTCAAGCTCAGCTATTATGCTAATACATTACTGGTGCTTACTTGTGTTTCTAATTCTCCTTTTTCCCCATGGGCAGCTGAGCCACTCAAGGAAATTCACTGCAATGCAAAAAGAAAACACAAGAAATCTACCTACTAGAAATGCTTCATTAGTATTTATTCATTGATTTCCTTTGTTTGAGAGAACAATTAACCAGAAATGTAATAGAGCTTTTAAAAACAAGTTTAAATTCCACTTTATCCAAACTATTGTGTTCTGTCACCAATCTCAGCTGCTGTTTGCCAGAAAAACAACTCTTCATTTTAGGGCATTTGCTCCAACTGGGATCTTGGATATATAAACCAAATATGAAAAATTATGCCATGAAGAACTTTCCTGTCAAAACAGATGGTGAAAGCAAAAAGGATCTGAGGGAGCCTGAATGTAAAGTACAAAGTGACACTCAAATACTGGATCAGCCTTGCAGCCAGTTTGAGAATAAAACTAATTTTCACATTTTGAACTAAATTAAAATATTTTTGCACAGCACTAACCTAAAATTAATTGATCAAATTAATTTTTTGATGAATTGAATGGCTATTTATTAGGTAGTAGGTATCAACCACAGGAAAATAATCAAGTATTTTAAAGCATAGCAAAGGTTTAAGGTGTTCAAATGAATGAATAGTATGTATATATATTCAGTGAACTTGTTAAGTGTAAAATGTTAAAAAAATCTCAGGTGATTTCTTAATTTAAAGCAATAAAACATCCCTGAGACTTAGATGTTAAGTTTACTGAATAATTTCAAGTTTCTGACTGAAAGGATATTTTAAGAAATTTAGTTTTAATTTACCTTAGTTTAACTTTTCAATGTATTTCTTGACAAAAAATCCAGAGCAGGGTTCTATTGAAAAATAAACTTATTTAGGTATTACATTTCAACTATTTTAATTTCTATACAATTTCTGTAATTTTCTATGTTGAAAGAATTCCTTTCAAATTTTATATTGAATTTCAAGGATTTCAATATTGAAAATTTTACTCATTCCAAATTTCCTTTTCCCCAGATAAGAATATTTGTTTTGAATTTAACTTGAATTTTGTACATTATTTAGCCATGGATCCTGAATTTTCAACAAACAATAAAAATCCTAACCAAACCTAAATAATTTTATGTTAACCATTCTAATCAGACCCAAAAAATTAATTACAGATGACTCAGCTCAAGAAACTTGTGACTTGTAGTAAAAGAAATACATTCATTAGCCAGGACTATATTAGCAAATTTGTCTCCTGGTACAAATTTCACATCTACTCTCATTCAAAAATTTTGCTATGGTTTGCCCTAAATGATACAAATTTCCCAAATTCTGAGCTTTATGAATTACTATTAGTCCTTTTTAATAAAAATTGAAACATTCTCTGTATCTTCCCTTTCAGATCCACTGCATGGAGAACTTTTGCCATAGAAGAAAAAAAACCAAAAACAAGCAGCATGAAAAGTTTGTAGCAGTTACAAAACTGACTGTGTCTTCTTATGTTCTTTCACTGATTTTCTGTGTTTTCTGTGGGCTTCTTTTGTTTCCATCCGTACTAGATAAAGACCATGAAAAGATTTAATGGTTTAGTTATCTCTTCTGCCATTTCCACACCCTGGGTGCTTGCAGAGTCATCTACTCTAACCATGCTTTTATTCTTTTTTCTTTTTCCCAGAATTCATTAATTATGCAGGATCACAAGTTCACGTGAATTATCTTCTGGGGGTTTTTTTTGGTTTTTTTTTTTTCCCCCCTGAATAATAAGAGGTTCTGGCTATATCAACTGCCCTACACAGAAAAGAGCCCTACTGTTCCCCACCAAAAGGAAGTGCACTGTGAATGAGCTCAGAAACCTCTAACACAGCCAGGGGAGAAAAAACACACAAAATGCAGCCTCATTGCTTTGTAAAGCCTGGCTGAGTTTTGTCATGAATTCCTCTGCCAGAAGATGAAGCCAAGATTGCACTTTTGTGTGCAAAAGGGTTTGGGAACCCTTCATTTGAAACTCTCTTCAAACCAGCAGATTACTATTCTTGACAGGTTAGCTTAAATAAATTAAAAATGGTTGCTCTCCCCCTACTTCTTCTACCTATAATTTTGTTCTAATGTTGCTTGTTCTTCCAGCTTTATGTCTGTGACTTTCTGGACAATGTAAGTAAATTCTGGGCTTTCCTGATTGCAAAAATGTATTTACAGTATGGGTGTGGAGTACAGTATGAATATGTAGATATGAACACATGTATTTACATGTGTGCATATCTACATATTCACATGTAAAATTTGAGATCAGAAATAGATTGTTTTCAAACCATCTCTATACCATAACAGTTTTTACCATGCCTTCAATTAGGAAGTCTGAGGTTGCAGCAATTTCAAGTTAATAGTGCTGTTTTTCCTTTATACTCCTCAGATTTGCAAGCACAAATTGCAAATTAAGGTTGTGTAGTGTTCATAAGCCCAGCTTTCAGTGTCTCCTTTGCATTTGGAAATTTAATTGCCACAAATTTAAAAATTCCTTTCACAGTAATCAGTCATGACTATTTCTCAAGACTGTGCTCTTTAATTTCAAAGAAATATATTGAGCTGTGGTTTTGAAATATACAATGGATAAAGTGTCAGTAATCCAATACACATTCTGGAAAGAAGTAACAAAAAATATCAAACTCCCATTGAAATTCTTAGAATTGCACAATACACAATAGATACAGGCTGCTATTAAAACTCAAACAGCTGCATTGAAGCTCAGCAACCATAATAACATCATATTTTTTAATGTACCCTCCCTACCAAAGTTCAAACTCTGATTGTGATTCTCAAACATACTTCTGTCTGAACTAAAAAGAAAAATAATTGTTTTCAGTGAAATCAGTACATATGCTCATCGGCCATTGGACCTGTAATTCCACTTTTGTTCCCCACCATTTTAAAAAAGAATATTTACTGCTGGTCCATGCCTCAAGCATCTGATCAGAAACTAATTTGTTCCTTATCAGCTTCTCCAGACAACAAACTTTTTTCCTGAGGAAATATCAATCCTTTAAATTAAAACTTAATATTTATAAACATACATAATAAATACTTTCCTGTTTGTTTTCACAGGGCACAGATTTTATTGACTGCATCCATAGAATAAAAATACACCTGAATAAGTACTAAGACATATCCTGAAATGTTTAACCTGTGTTTACTTTGCCTATATTTATTTTCTCTAGAAAATAACCTGTTAATACCACAGCAAATTCTTCCAGGTGGTGATTTAATTGAAGTTGTATAAAGAAAAAGAAAATATTTCTAGTTTATAAAGGGGAAAATGTAAATTGCCAGATAGGTATTTGCTTCTCCATTTATTTATTATTAGTACATATTTGTTAGTAATACATAGAGGAATGTATCTGAGCCTTTCTAGGCACTTTACATGCAAAACTACAAAGAAATATGTTGCAATTTTAGTTGTTATGCTGCTGGGCTGAAAGCAGGAAAGATTGTTTTTTCCACCCATCATGGATTATTAAGGACAAAAACCTAAAAGGTGGATGCTCATGCTGATGATCTGCACTTTTCCCATCCATTATACTCTGCCACTTGTACAATTCTGACCAATTTTCTAAAACACCTTTTTCAAATGTGTTGAATAGACATTTTCTTACTAAGTCCATTACAAAATACTTCCTTGAAGTATTAGAAATAATATTTTCGATTAATATGAATTTCTGATTCCAGCAGAAGCTAATGGAAAAAAAATATGAGAACTGAGGACAAAATATTTTTTTTTTTAGGAAAGGAGGGACACAGCACAGAGAGTACTTTCTAAATGAAGAATACAGAGAAGATTGAGGCTTTTTAAGACATATGTCTTGCAATCCTCCATTCAACCTGGCCCCCAAAATTTCTTTTACATACTGCATATAAATCTGTATAAAATTCTTGTGCATCAGGCTGGTACAATGGTTTGTTTTTACAGCATTGGGATTGTGACTTTTATGACTGAAAAATAAAAACCAGATTTCAAAACCAGGTAGAATTATTAAAATATGATACAGCTCTGACAAGATGTTAAATCTTTAGGCAGCATCACAAGCCTATAGAGGTGACTAAGTCTAACATGAGACATCATCATTCTATGCTATGACTTAGTAAAGTGACTTAAAGACTTTCAGAATTACATCTGGCTATTTCCTAGTCTAAAACACTTTGAAAACATCTAGTAACTCTGACCAAAAATACTTCTTGAAAAGCAGGTCTGCTGTACACAGGAGAAAAGTCCCAGCATATTGTGCCAGCCACAAGAGATTTCCTTTTGTGAAGGCATCCCCGGCTTTTGTTGAAATCAGTCTCCTGTCTCTCAGTTGTCATTGGCAGGTAGGGAGCAGAAAGTCAAGCACAGACAGATAAAGAGGTTAATTTCCATAAACACTGAAGTGAACATTAAATTGATGGTTTTTTCCTCTTTTCATTCAAGAGAAAGAGCTTAGTAAAACCTGGAAGTTTCAGAAAGGAGAGGTCAGCGTAGTGTAACTATGAATCCATGGAGATGTAACATTTCTCTGAGTATTAGAGACTTTTTTATTGTTTGAAAGATTGCTTAAATACAGCAAGAGAGTCCAATTAAAGTTGGTGCCTGTGGGACTGGAAAAGGATAAGAAATCCCAGTGAAGTTTGGCGGAGTTGAAACAAGGACATGAAGTGAGGTGTGGGCTATATGGGTTTTTTAATACTTTTAGCTAAGCCTGAAAGATTGAATGCACAAAAAAACCCCAGAGAAGAGAAAAAAAGGAGATGTCCCAATTGTGTGATCTTACAGTGCTCAGGTGGCATAAAGTGCCAGTAATATGGAAAAGAGGAGTCATGCAAAAAAAAAAAAATGGAGGAAGGCACTATGGTGCTGACCACAGTGACAAGTTTTATTTGTTTTATTCCACATTTATACACCAAATTAGCACTGCATTTCTCCCTGTTCATTAAGGACCAAACCAAGACAGTTAATTATACAAACATAAGCAAGTGGAAATTCCTTTCATTCACTATAGAGTGAATCTGCATAATGACCAAGTTCAAAACTTAGTCAAGAATTATTGTAATTTAAAAAGTCCTCAACTTATAGCTACTCAGCCTCCATAGATCTACCATTTATTGCACAAGCAGGAGCATTCTCAAAAGGATTCATAACTTTTGCCATGTGTAAAATGGAAATACTGAAGACAATCATTATGCTGCAGCATAACACAGCAAAGAGAACAATTCCAGCTTTGAAAAAACCCACTGCTGAACTATTAGTTACATTAATTGTCATTTCCACCCTTCCTTGAATAAACAGAGAGGGAAAAAGAAGTATCAAGGTGTGTTCATTTCAATTAACAACAAATACACATACATGTGAAGAGAAGGAATAAAATAGCTTGAGATCCCTTGCTCCAAAGACAAATTATCCTTGTGGTATCATTGTTCACTGTGGTAATATTGCAGTAGAAATAACAGCTGTGCATCCATGCTTAATTTATTAAAAATCAAATTCATTAAGTGTAAAACCAAACAAAAGTAGAAACCAAAGAAATGTGTCTACTGCATTTCCTGCTCATATTTCCCTTTCAGATCTCAGATATGAAGCATTTTTCAGTCAAGTTTCCAGCTGTGTCCATTTCATAGATGAAGTGTAGGAATAGATACAAAAGGTATTATATTCTAGTAATTCTGTATTTCTGGTTTCCAGCTCTAATTTGAGGGCCATCTTTGAATTAAATGCACTGTCATTTTACATGTATCAATCTGATATCTTATTAATCTTTCACTTTGGATGGAGAAAAGTCACAGAGAATGTCAGCACCCCTCAAAGCAGAAGAGCCAAAAGACTGGATTCAAAATTTTCTGAGCTGACAAATTCAAGACCTAGAGCTGACTTTTCCAAAGACTGTCCTTCCATTACAAAGCTGAATCTCACGGTTTTTTGATCTTTTTTTCAGATGTATTTTCCCCAGTCTGAATTTTTTCAGAAATAAAAGTTTTCATTGTATTCATCCTGACATTGTTTTGCTGAAGTTACTCACTACAGAATTCAGTGTATGTGTGTAACCAATTGACTTTTCCCAGTGTGCACTAATTTATATTTTTAAAACAGAAACCACCTGTCATGAGAATTCCCCCTATGCCAGGTTTATATTTAAGATTCTCTCACAAACCTTCCTCAAGGACATTTAGATTATGATTATTCTGAATAATTATGCAACTACAACCATTCCCATCCATTGCCTCAGGACATGAAGGATCTAGCTATTCCTACACATTGCACTCATTCCCCAAAAAGTTCTTTAAATAGCCAGAAATAGAAGCCTCCAATCCTAATTTAGCTCTTTCTCCCAAGGGCAGTGAGCCAGTGCTTGGGAGTAGTGACCCAGCTCCACACAGAGACTTGTGATTGACCAAAATCACCAAGATTCATGCACAGAGTCATTAATAACAGCAAAACTACACCAAAAAATTGCTGCTGCTCCACCCCACTGTCAAAGTTATGGGCTTTGAAATGGCACATTCCTCCTACTCCATATGGAGAAACATCCAACTCCAGGACAAGCACAGCCCCGAGTGAACTTGCATGCAAATAGTTGGATTTTACACTGAAATGAAGAGACTTTCTGCAATAAAAAGAAGACAGAAAAGGGAAAAGGAAAGAATTGTTAACACTTCATTGTCATTTGCCATCTGGCTGAATCCAACAAAGAAGCTTTTAATGCAAACCCAAATGTTTAAATTTAGTCAATAAAAGAAAAAACTGAAGACCTCTTCAGCACTGCAACCAACTCTCACAGTTGCTCATGACAGAAGACACAAACTCCCATTTTATTATGCCAGAGAACGCAGTAAAAACTGATTATTCCAAAAGTTTGGTAATGGGCTGCATATAAACATTTCCTTTTTTTTTTTTTTGAAAACAAACAATGTAAAATGGTTTTATAAATATAAAAACAAATATGAGGAAAATTTTAAGTGTCCTTTTTAGGTGGGGTTTTTTTTCAGTTTAAACTTGTGGAAATATTTTCCATGTTCAGACAATTTACGCTGGCAAAAATGACCCAAAGGGAAAGCAGCACAGAGAGAAAGAATCAGATTTTTTTTTCTTCAATATATTACTGCAATATCCTTAGGAAACAGCAAATAAAAACTCCTAGAAAGAAATAAACTTTCTGAATCATTTATATCTGTCCTGTTGCAAGAAACCATGTCACATATTATTCATGAACTTGAAAAGATCCATCTTCAGCTATTTTGAGTGTTTTGCTTCTATTTCTCGTTTCAACTCTTAACAGCTTTGCTCTGGAAGCAACACTTTCACTTTTAAATTTTGACACCTTACAGTGTAGTTTTTTAAATGTGAAAAGTACAGTTTATCTAAATTTCCTTGTCACTTTAAGCAGAAAGATACTGAGAATTCAGCTAAAGGTGTTGGAAGCTGGGGGCTGGAGGCAGCATTTCTTCAAAGTTTGGGACTTTGTCATGAGAAAAAATAGATTTTTTTCAGCGTCCATATTCTAAAGGAACATCTTTTTTCCCTCCCATTAAAAAGGAATAAAAAAGAAGAGTTTTATTTAGGACTGTCCTAGTAATGAATTATTCTCTCTGATCTGCAGAGACACAGACAGCTTACCAGAAGTGAAATGGCAGGAATTGTATTTCTAATACATTGGAGCAAGATAACATACTACATAAAACAGCACTGCTGTTGAAGTAGCACTGCTAGAGATGGGAAATAGGTATTTCCCATTATTATGGGAAAAAAAAAAAAGAAAAAGAAATGTTATTCCTGCTAACAGAAGCATCAGCAATGATTTCAATATACTAGTACATGCTCTGGGAGTTAAATTTTAAAAATACATACTTAGAGTCAAACTCTGCCACTCTTTAGCCAGGATTGGAAAAGGCTCATTTTAAATTGATCTTCATGCCAAACAAGAGTGTAAGTACATACTTGAAAGGAAATGTCCTTCATGAAGAAAAACATGGAAGTGATACGTGCAATAAATAACTAATAGGTAATTGCAAACTCATATTACCAAACACAACAAATTTTAACAAAAGTCCTATACCTCAACAAGACCTGGGATCAGATCCTGTGGCAAGGTGAAAGGGATTCATCAACTGCCCAACCACCAATGTATCCTGTAACCAAGAGTGTTTTTTCCTTCATAGAAATGGAACAGAATTACTGGTCTTAGTGAAAAAGACTGGATATTCCCAAGGAGCAGCCTACAGAGCCATAATCAATTGCTAACTGTCTTCAATAGCACATGGAATGAGGTATTAAGAGGAAAATTTGAGAGACATCACAAAGGGACAAAAGCCTTCCTTCCTTTTTCACAAGACTGTCACAGACTGAGGGAAAGCTAAGTCAGTAATGGCTTTGAAACAAACCTGTCCAGAGTTTCAAGAGAGCTCCCCCAAAAAAAGCCTTAAGCTTAATATCACAAACCCCAGGCACTACCTAAATAATCATTAAAAAATACGTTTTTTCACTCTAAAAGGAGACATGTTACAGCAAAACTCCTCCACATGTGGCTTAATCCCTCCAGTCTCAAATAACTGCAACAAGCAGAGCAAAGTCATTTCAACTGATCTTTGTGACAGAAAGAAAATAAGTGGAAACAAAGGTCATGTTCAGGACAGAAAGCCTGGCTTCAGAAACACCTTGACTGTGCCCACAAACTTCTGACAAATTGCAAAAGAAAGTCTTGGTTTGAACCAGCCTGTAACTAGAAACAATGGGCACATGCATGAAAAATAGAGAATTTTCACTCATACTTTCTTTTCTTTGTAGTTAAGCACAAAACCACAGAAGAAGGGACAATGACTAAGGCATTTTCAAACAGGAATTAGAGTAAAAGTCGTGGTACAAAGAAAGGTTGTGTGTCTTACATACAGCTGTTTAAAGAAAGAATCAAACAGAAAATGTTGCTGAAATTCAGCCTTTCATTTACTTCTGGGAGCAGATCACTGAAGAGAGAAAAGCTGCAGAATGTTTCATGTTTTAAGGAAAAAGGAACAACTAACCACAGCCTACTGAGCACAGTATCAGAAGACTGTTAGAAAAGATCCAAGTTCCTTTGACATTCTTTTGATTCTCTTAGCTTATGGAACATTTGTTATTTATGCAAATATTTCTGACAATCACCAGAAGTTAAAACATTAATGATTTCATATTAATGTATTACCAATAGGGATAATTTGAGCATGTCATAAGACTCTCCTAGTATATATTTGAATTTTAGAAGTGCTGCCATAATCAATATTTTATTGTGCTTTTTTGCTTAGCACTAGAAGAAAATAAAAAAGAAACTTGACTGTAGTTGAAAAAGTTTTCAAATGTATTCTTCCTTATATTTTTTTTTGATCAACTATACACTTAATACATTTTACTTGGGGTTAATTTAATCAGCACAAACTTTTTGCCTATAATTTCTGTTTATCAGAATGAAGATTCCATAAATCTGTTTTAACAAAAACACTGAGAACAAACGTGTTTGGTCCATCATAAATAGATGTGTCTCAAAAATATACATTGCATCTCTGATCATTGCATTTTTTGGAAAGCCTGAGTGCCTGAAAAGATGAAATTTTCCTTGTGTTATGCACAAAAAAAACCCTGATAATGTAAACAGTTTTCTAATTCAAATATATTTTAATGTCACTGTGCACTTATACATGAAGCAATTATTCAAATCCTCAAATCTCTACCACGAAAAATGCAAATGCAAGTTTGCATGCAATAGCTGGCTTCTCAGGGGGAATAAAAGGTATATTTTCCATATTAAAACAATAGCAACTACACATTTTATCCAAAAATTGAATTGAAATTGCTAGCCTTTTTTATTCAAGTGATAAAAAAATCAAAACACAGTAAACTCTAGAGAACAGTCAGACAACCCAAAATCTATACTCAACACCCTCGATGGGGAGCTCCATCTAGACATACTCCTAAGAGCAATGGTGAGCTGATTTAGCATCACATCCACTCAGATCTGCAGAGAAGTTCAGAGACAGCAAAGCTGAGAGACATCAGTCCTGAAGCCTTGAAAAATCAGCACAAAATTAACAGCCTGGTTTTGGCAGCAACAACCCTATGCTGCTGGGTTAACAACAACATTTTGTCAGACCAAAGTGTTTTGTGGATATATTTTTTTCACCACCAACTCATAATCTTTCCACTGATAGTTAAGGTTTAAAAATTCCTCTTTCCAATTACTGCAAATATATGCCACAGTATATTTTAAAAGTAGCCAGATCCCAGTTCACATTGATATTCCAAAAATATGCTCCCCTCTGCTGAATTCTGTTGCTTGACCTCATTCCTGGAAAATTGTGCTAATAAAATCTTGACTGTAAACAGATACCAACAACTGCCAGGGAATCTAGCAAACAATAAATGAGGTCTAACATAGGTTATTTCAGGTTTAGCCAGAGTCACAGAGATCATAGCACCTGTACTTCCATAACACAGCAGTCACTTTGTACTCCATTTACAGATGAGTCAGGGTTTTCATTCTTACCCTTTCAAAACCTGTATTTTGAAGCAATTAGCCCCACAAAGCAGTTAATGAAGTCCATGGACTACATATCAGTGACTGTATCTACCTGGAAGTGAGGGGAGACACTTTTTAGGAGCTTCCCAATGACAGTGCAACTCTGCATAATACCAGCAGAAAACTGTGCCTTCAAGGCAGTAATGATCCTGTCAGCAAGACAGGAAAGAAATTTAAACTCTGCTATAGCTAGAGGATGTAAAAGAGGCCTGAAGAGTAAAAAAAAAAAAAAAAAAAAAGCTCTAAAAGCTCTTAAACATAAGAGTTTTGGTCCTTCCAAAGTTTTATACAAAGTATATTTATATAAAGGGTGATATTGCTAATCTACAGTGGTGAGCAATAGCTGATGTTTCTTTAAGAGGTTTAGGACTAAAAAACCCTGAAGTGACATTAAAACTAAAGCTGTCTAAGTGGATACATGTAGTGTGCTTAAGAAAACCCAGGAAGAGAAGAAGGTTGAGTTTTTTACTGGGCTCTAATGAAATTGAACACATTAAATGACTGCTAGGTGCAATCTGCTGATCCAGAACCAGATGCAGAGCACGTTGGAGTTTCCTGTCAAGTTAATGAGCTGCAGATAAGACCCATGGGAGGTCTGGCCTGCAATGTTGACACTTTCTGTCCACTGAATGCCAGAAGTATCTACTGTATTTTTTGTTCTTTGGACTTGTTTTCCATGCTTAGCTTCCTCTTTGACTCCCTAATAAAATACATTTAGAACATCTTCTAAACACACATCTTCATACTAAGACTTGTACTGAGAACCATGCACCTGCCTAAATATCAGTAATAACAGAGTCACTTCTCACCCACAGGGTCACACATCCCATGAGAAACTCCAGAGCTTTACTGAAAGTTTGTAGAGACCACCGGGCTTGTGCTTCTCGACTTGAGATACAGTTTCAAGAGAAAAAAGTGCGTTTGCTTACAGCAAAGTAGACTTCCTCCAAAAGATTAACTTTAAACTTCATCTATTTGAGTGCCTCCAGGGAATTTGCAAATAACTGGCCTTTCAGCTTGTCAGCAAAGATGAAATATTGGATCCACACAGATGTTGGACAGTGGAATCTGTCTAGCCTTGAGCTCACAGACTCCACCATAAAAGATGTGCTAAATGAAACTCTTTTCAGGTGGATAGTCAAGATTTCTGAGGAATCCTGTGTTTTAGATTGAAGAAGGAAACTAAAATGTCAGTGTGTAGAATACCTTTTAACAGGGATCCCATTTTTTTCTGCTTGAACACCTTACTAAACCTGCCTTTCATAGGAATTGCAAAATGATTTCCTGGTGAATTCCTGTAGTGCCTTCCAAGCTTTTTTTTTTTTCCTGTGGAATAGATCCCTTCTAAACACACAAGCTATCTCAAGGGACACTAATCCCAACCAGGCTGTGGTGTCTTTGTCATTCAATGAGTGTGGGCAGAGATCTTTCATCCTAGGGATGCTGATGATTGGCTGACATTTGGGAAGTGCCTGTGGGTAGGACAATTTTAGTATTAAAAATCTGTGGCATGGCTTAAGGGAGGTTTATATGAGTCAGTACACTTTGATCTGTAAAAATACGGACCTTTGTCTTCAGGACAATCCTTTCTGAATGAACAAGTTGCCAACATTTTGATCTAAGAATTGTTTAAATTGGCTTGTGTAGTCACACAAATGAAGAAATGTATGTGTAGTGATAATGTGGAAATTGGCATCTTGCTATAGAGAGAGAGTTACAATTATATCTGCTAGGCAAGTAGTTAATAGGGCATAGCAAAACTTTAAGCATCTTCCTCATCCTTGCAATAGGTAGCTGCTTGTTGGGTTTGGGGTGAGGATTTGGGATTTTTCTTTTTTGGAGGGCTGTGTTTGGTTTCTTTTTTATTTCACTAAGTGTCCCAGTCACTCTAACAAAAAAAAACCAAAGCAGAAATACAACACAAACAAATACTTCCTTCTACCAATAACTTGCAAAAGGCAATGTAAAATCCACAAGCTGTAGAAGATGGCACCTCTCCCTGCATGGCCACTGA
This sequence comes from Agelaius tricolor, assembly GCF_023055355.1. NCBI lineage: Eukaryota > Metazoa > Chordata > Aves > Passeriformes > Icteridae > Agelaius > Agelaius tricolor. Next base: position 11,149,882 of record NW_027269261.1, read on the forward strand.
AGGATTTTTTTAGTGGTACCTCTCCTGTCACCATGCCATTTTTTTTCATTATAATGATCACTTCCTTCAATAAATCTTTCCTGCTGTATCATTCTGCTTTCATTCACTCTGTGTGCTTGCACACCACAAAAACTGTTATAAATTACTGCAACTTAAAGTATTATTTCTACAAATATAGACAATAGCTAATGTGTCAAAAACTTGAATTTCCACAGGCGTATGAAAGTTTTGATAAAGATTTCAACAAAAGTTAGAATTTCTGGCAAAAATCAAGGCAGAAAATTACTGTTTCCATATCATCTGTGGGAGTTCCTGTGTATCTAGTTATCTTGCAGGATCTGCTGCCGTTTTTTTCACATTTTTAAAATTTCTATTTTGATGTAGAATAGCAAAGGTTACTAACTCTTCATATCATTGATATCAAACAGAGAATGGAGAGCACTGCCTGCCTTAACTTAGCATGTTTATGGCAACTCAAAGCTTTGGCAAACTTAAATAACAAATGAGAATTTATGCTCATGTTGCATTACTCCTAAGTAACACAGGAAGAATTTTACTAAGTAGCATTGAAAAGATGTAAAATATTCATTTATAATTTATTCAACTGTTTGTGAGGAAAGCCTGATGATAGAATAATTTTGAATAAATATTTTACACATTTATTCAGCTAATTTATAAATAACAAACTTAACTTGTTAATATTTTATTCAACGCAAAATGCCAAAACTCACTGGATACATTTTATGGAATATAATTCATATATATGTAATTGCATATCACTACTCCAGGATTCAAGACAATATTTTTCACTGCTGATATTAAATTAGTAATGAATTAATATATCTTGGTTTTCTTTGGTTTTATTTTTAACCTAATTGCCTGTGTTGGATTGGGGCTTTCACCTTTTTAGTCACTTCTTACAAAGAAGCTTCTTATCCAAGTATAAAATCATGTTTCCATAGTCAAAAATAATAGCAACTTTGTCCAGACCTTTCCCTTAACTCATAGTAACAGCAACTGGAAATGAAAAATTACCAACCTCTTAGCTAGTGGTAAAAGATGTACTCAATTGTATGAGCTATGAGCAATGAAGTGTACAAATTAATTAAAAATTAAAAATATCAAGGAAAAAGGTCTTCCACTTGGTGTTGGGCCAGTCAGAGATTTAAGTACAGGAAAAGCTGGCAATGATGCAAACTTTCACCAAAATGAGAATAATAAAACTGCCAAAGATAACACACAAAGAACAAGGGCTAAGGAAATGCTTTCTGGATTTGGATGTTGGTCTGATACACCCTCATTCCCCAAGCTCAGAAAATATTTTCAATTCAAGATAGCTATAAAGCTTATGATATGGATAAACATTAACAAACCAAATGGAAAATAACTCCAACAGCTGGGAATATCTGAGGTTATGAAGATTGGAAAATAAATATTGAGAGACTGTTGAAACCTAAACCACTTAATGAGTATTAATATTGTGCCAGCTTTCACAATAAAGAAATAGAATGATGCAATTAATAAGCAAAGGCTGAGACATTTTCAAAAGAAATACTTACAGCAAAATAATTCTTATTTCACTCTTCCACGTTTGGGGAGTTATTTTTTTAAAGCCTCTATATATAAATATACATATGTGAGCTTTTACATTTGATGTAGTAATACCCAATATTTATTAATATAAAAATATAGAAAGATGCAACATCAACAGAAGACACAAACTGTAAACCAAAAACCACCAAATAACTGACTAATCCTCTAGTGAGTGGAATGACAGGACAGTTTCTAAACAGATTTCAAAAGGACAAGGTTTCTCACTATTTAAAATTTTCATGGATGTCCTGGGCAATCAAACATTGTCTACATCCAAGATAAATGTCATTCACTTCACTTGGTATATAACTTCTTATGAGATCTTGAATGTGTTCATTAATCTATGGCCAAACATTATAAGGAGCTTTTCAATATTATGGGAGCTTTTCATAACAAGTAGAGATTTTAAAAAATGGTTCTTTTGTTCATTTTGACAAAATGCCTTGGAAAGAAGGTATCATGGTCATTAACATCATACTCTTGAAACTTGTCAACCAAATGTGTCTTTTGGAATCAGATTCTACCAAGCACTAATCTTTTATTTTGATAAAGATTTTAACAGCCGCAGATATATTTTTCATTAAAAGATACCCCTGACCCTGTAATCTATGGCCATAATATTGGCTTCAAGCTTAAAATGTGAATTAAAAAAAAAAATCCCCCTGTTCTGGAGAATTAAAATTTAGCTTAAATCAGACATAGAGGAAATGGAACCTGGGCTTTACTCATCTCCCAGCAGTATCCTCTCCTTTGCTGAAGCAGTTCTGCAGAATTTCTAACTTAAATGTTGGCACAGAAAAAAGTTTTAAAATACTGCCAGCTATTTGAAAATTAAATTGTCCTTCTACATTCATGCATATCTTAATAGCATTATTCATTTCATATTCACATTAGACTTCATCCTAATGCATAAGCATTAAAGCCCCAGCTGCAGTTTCAGCTCTGCTGTACACAGCTAGGTGCTGGATGTAGGTCACAAAAAAAGCTTCCTGCCTCGAGGGATGGGGAGGTCAAGACCTTTACCCTGCACAGGCTCATTCAGAAGATTAAGTTCCATTAGCTGTGAGAAGAGTGACAACAACATACAAGCCTGCCTAACTCATCCATCCCAAATTTTAGTTAAGGAAGTGGTCCCAATGATCTCAGTGGAGCTGCTCATGGAATATTATAAATTTAAATGCCAGCAGATGTATTTGAAAGATCAAGGTCACAGGCATTTTGTTTCTTCCCTTTTCCACTGCGCATGATTTATGCTTTTTCTAATGGTGAGTTGTCAGACAAGAAGTGCTGCAAGATGAATTATTGTCCAAAGTGTTCATCTGGGCCCCCAGGTGTGTGGTGTATTGTGAAATGCTGGCTTGGGATAATTCAACAGCCCATCTCTCACTGGCTTGTTTCTAGGCTGAAAAATGAATTTGCATTGCTGTGCTCAGATATTGCCACTATCCTTCCTCTGCCTGACTCTCTGACACATTCCTTTATACATTAATGACCCAAATGGAAGGCAGGACACCAGCAAAGAAACATCTCTTCTGATGACAATTTTAAGTTTCAAGTGTTACAAATAGCATGACACCATTTAAAATAATGTTTCTCTGGGTGCTAAGCCCAGGTCAGAGAGTTTTGCATAAAATCTGGTATTCCTGGATTTGTTTCCCATCATATTTGCCACATATCATTATATTACTGTGCTTCCATTTTCTTTCTACTATAATGCTTGTCAACCAAAACATTTGGGAATAAAGTATATTTAGATTACAAAAGTCTTTAAAAGTCTTATAAAAACATATATTTTTAAACCTCATTAAAGGGAAACAATGGAAATTAATATTTGGCTTTTACCTTAACCACCAATTATCAACATGTTTCTCACATAAGGAAGTTGACAAGATTAAGGGTTTTTTTTTTACCTAATTGCTAACATTTACCTTCACTATAGAATTTTCCAATGGAAGAGAAGTGCATGGGAAAAGTGCAAAAAAGGCCAAGATGCAACAGAAAATATTTAGTGTTTTTACAGGCTTCTGCTCTAGGAGCTCTTCTGCTACTTCATACCTGAATTTGTTCACCTGCATTCAAGAGAGCACTTTTTTCTATTAAAGACAGTTTGTGCTGTATCAAATAGTTGTATGAGAAGTAACATCCATTTTGGCTTACAGATGTAAATACTAAACTGGAGTTTGGGAATTTCTGAGCAAAAAAGATTTCAGTTTAATGTTCCACTTCTGGGATTATGACAGTGAAATCCCAAACTATATGCTCATATTTATCTTATTCTAATACAAGTTTCTGAATTGGCTTTTACTCTATTGCTTGTGTTTCATAAGAGATTCAAAGGAATGTATCACTAAGCTGAAGTCTAAGAACCAGTGAGTAAATATTTGCCAATATGTATACATGAATCTTTGAAATAATTATTAAAACTTATTTAATGTCAGTGAATTGAAACATCTGAAAGTATATGCTACTTGGAGGAAAGAAAAAACAAAGAAAAATAATCCAAGCTTTTTCATCAGTCTCTGAAACCCGTGAAAATTTTGATTAGCAATTATTCACAGAGGTAAATTACTCAAGTGCTCCTTAAAATAAGCTGTCAAAGGAAAGGGATAGATATACTTGGCATATACTCATGAAATAGGGTTAAGACTTAAAATTAGCAGTGCAATTTATCATTCAGATTACTAAGGATGAAACAGTGCAAACAAAAACTCACAAAATTTGGCAGGGAAAGAAAAGGAACAATATAACTGCAGTGAAAAAAAAATCACACAAGGTATTCTATTTAGTGATGGTACTTGCCTAATTAAAAAAGAAAAATTCAGTCTTCTGTGATCTTAAGTAAATAGAAGAAATATTGAAAATGAGATGATCTACATCACTGATATGAATGTGTAGTACTGCAGTGATATGATTAAAACCACACATTCCTACACATGCATACTCTTTATACAGTGATACAGAGCTGGGTGTAATGCAAATATATTACCTGGACAATTCTTCAGCACATGTAAGAAAAATTACTTTCATTACATGATTAAGGTTTATTTGTAGGGCTCTTAATTAGAGAGAAGTCACCAAACCATCCCCCTGAAAAATGAAGCTGTTCCTTTATTTGCACAAAGATTTTTCTCTCATCAGCTTTCTCATGGCAAATATGACCGTGGAATGCCACACCTGATTTCTACAGAGCCATTTTTAGTGCAATTGTAGCCTTTCAATAAAAGCATTCTCCTGTCTGCTGTTCAGTCTTTGTTTTTGTTGTCACCATTGCCATCCATGTCTCTCTGCCATTATTCTGAGGGGGCACCAGGGTGGGGAAACCACAGCCCATCCACCTGACAGCAGCACAGGTCCTTTCTAAGGCTTCCAGCTTATCCTTCACTCAGGCAGCTCACCAAGGCAAACATGTCAAGCCCAAATTCTTTGTACTGCTTTCCACAGCCTGTTGCACTCATGGGATCAGCAGCAGGTGGTTTTCAGTAGGAAATTCAATAAAATAGTGACAGAAAGTGCTAGGGCCCACATATCCCACACCTTGTTCAGATTTTATACAAAAAGAGATTATTTCTTTATTTTGTCTTGAAATTTTATTAATTCTCTAGTAAGCAGATCAAACTTTTAATTAAAACTAAAATCAAATATCAGAACAGTCATTTTTCTCAGTAACTTTGGAGACAACCTTTTGTATTGTACAGAAAGCATTCACATATAAATACACAGTGTTGTTTCATCCTCTTTCTAAAGATAACATGGGAAATGGATGAACATTTCAAAACAAAAATAAATCTCATTTCCAATATCAGCAGCAGTGTTTAAATAAATTGATAATATTGCACAGGAAGCACAGACCAAAAAAACACTCCCCTCAAGGAAATAAAACTAGAGATAATCTAAACTTCAGTGAAAACCCCTTCCCTCCGGCAAATCAGCTAAATAGATCGAAAATTATCTCTTGACTACTGTGCTCTGCAAAGAAGAAAAAATTATAAACAACACAGCAGAAACCTACCTGCTGGTAATAAACTATGGTCATCACTTGGACAGACAAATAGGTTCACTTCTGTCTGCTATGCCACTAAATCCAAAGTCTGGATGAGATGAGCACAAACCACCAGAGACCATTACAACTGAGGGTATTTTACCTTACTTTGCAAAAGGGATGTTTACTAATATTGATATTTACAGACAACAGTGAATTATTTTTTAATTAATCATACAGCCAGAGTGTTTTGGATTGGAAGAGACCCTAAAGATTGTGTCATTGCAACTTCCCTGACAAGGGTAGGGACACCTCCCACTATCCCAAGTTGCTCAGAGCCCCATCCAACCTGGCCTTGAGCACTTCCAGGAATGGGACATCCACAACTTCTTTGGACAACCTGTTCCATAGTAACAATATTAAGTGTTTTATGAGGCCTTCCAAAGTCAGAATAGCATCTGATTTTAATGAACATTTTTCTCCTGTGTTCAAGAACTTGTAATTTGATCTCTGGCACTTCAATTCACGTAGAGACACATTGCAGATTCTAGTCAGACATTTAATGACATGTTTTCCCATGCAACATTTATTAACTTTCTATTTAATAGTTTATACCTGGAAGCATCATTGATGAATACTTTAAGTATGCTGCTATGTTTGTTGACAACCACAGGAATTTTTAAGAGACACACTCAATTGCTGCCGTTAAAAAACCCTACAGATATATATCCAAGACTAGTGTGAATGTATGTTGACACATATGTATGTATGAGTCAACAGAGCATTTCTGCAGTAAAATGAACTATAATTTTCTGAAAGAGTGCAGGCATAATGCTAACTCATTTTTAACTGTAAAAGCAGATGCATTGCTGAATTCCGTGTAGACAGAACAAATTAAATGGCTAATATTAGGATTTTGTAACCCTGTCTATCCATGTAAATTATTCATATTAGTTGAGATTTTGGCAAGCTTTTATGACTCAGGATGAAATTATGCTAAGGCAGCTAGTCTATGTGTCATAAAGAAATAGGTGATCTTTCACCAAGCTAAAGAATCACCAAAATCAAGCATTCTGCCTTGAAATTTCAGGTGAGCTTTGTGTCACTGGTACCAGTTATTACCAAAGAAGAGTTACACAACATAAAGGACCCACACTAACCAACTGTACAGCCCCTGACAATTTTGGCTCCTTTTTTGTCTTAGCAGACACAAAGATCTTCATAAGCTTCTAGAATAATAATAACAACAAAGTTTTAATGCTTGAAAATCCCTCAAAGTTTCGCTGACAGTAAAAACAAACCCATAAAAAGTTATCAGATCAATGTTTGGACTTAGATGCAATGATGAATGTATTAAACCACAGGAACAAATAGTGAATAAACATACCATGCCACACATCTCCCCCTTGTGGAAGGAATCCCAGCTATTATTAGCTCAGATGAATCACTAGGGCAACTGCTCTTGGAAAAAAATACCTTTCCAGACCTAGCCTGAAGATTTTTCTTCTCCTCTTTAAAGAGCTCTATTTCTGGATGATTCCACATCCTTGGATATTTGCTTTTGCTGGGATAAGCTACTTGCTCAAAACACTGAGTGTTGAAACAAACACCATATGCTTCTTCTCAACTCCAATCCTCTGGTGATCTTCCTGTAAAAGAAAGGGTCTTTCTATGCATTTAAAATAATTCCTCATCTGCCTCACACTGGGGAAACATTTCTTTTTTCATTAGGCATAGATACTCAAAGGGAAAAACACGACTAACAATACAGAGAACATTGACTTGTGAGAAATGCCTTTCAGGAAGGAGCTGGAAAGCTCATTTCATGCACAAGACTAGGCTAGTTACTGAAAACAATGGGCACATTTCAGTAGCTAAATCCCTGGGTCAAATAAACAAATAGAAAGATATTTCAGCATTGAGCACACTCAAAGCGCTGTTTCCTAAGAATGCTATATAGGAAAAACAATTTACACCAGAAACTGAACAACTTTAAACTCTTGTGCCTAATACCCATAAGATCAACTACTACTCCATTCCACTTTAGAAGCTCCCAAGTTGAGGCTTAACATCCTGAATGACACTGAGATGACTTGGTTTGGTCAGCCAACTCTTACTGCAGATGGTCAGCAATAAAACCACTCAAAACATCTGGTTCTGTCCTCAGCAAAGTAGTTCCCAGATCTTTTTGGATTCAAAACAGTGGTGTAGAGGTCACCATACTTATTTACTCTTCCAAATATAAAATAGAAATTGGGCAGGTTTGGGCTAAGTAACATCATAGTGAAAACAAAAATATGAACCAAATCTCCTGTGTCTGAGCCCATTCAATTGTACTGGATGGGAAACCACGATAAGTTTAACTCTGTAATATTAATTCACATAGGTAAAACACCAGAAGAAGAGAATCCTTTTCTGGAGACAATGCATGTGAACAGATGGAAATTTATTATAGACACCAACAATTTTTAGTTTACAGATGAACCTAGAAGAGTGATAATTTCACAAAGTATCTTAGTAAGGGGGCATCCTGAAAAATACAGTATTTTGACAGTCAGAAGCAAAATTAATTTCCTTCTGCATGGCACAGAGTGTATATAAGGAGAATGAGGTAGCTCCAAAATATCTGATAAACCTGGTATTTTGAATTCAAGATGTTCAGAATACCAGGCACAAGAATGAGATATTGAGCAATTTGTCATTAATCATTGAAATACCACTTTAGTTATTTCAGACTGGCCAGTTGGACAGAGAACCTGCCAGCTGAATCCTCCTGTACCACTTCTTCTGATTACCCTCACAAAAAATATCTAAAAACATTTTTAAAAACAAGTTCCTCTACTTCTGGCTCCCTTTTAAATGGGAGATTTTACAGTCTTCCTAATGACTTTAAAAACTCTTGATTTATGTGCAAGGGTAATTTGATAGATATTCATTATAAACATTTTTCAAAAGTTCTAGAACATGTCTATAAACTGACAAAGGTGGTCATAAACCAATGCACTGTCAAGCCTGCTAAGAAAGCAAACTTTAGAGATTACCCAGTAAGGTTCTGCTGTCTCCAAATTCTGAGTTCAGAAAGCAGTAAACTTCCAAATAGATGTATTTATTAGCAGCTTTAATTCTTTCCTCCCATATGTTATTTCCTTCATAATTAATTGTTTAAAATATCAGACAAAATAACAAAAGGTCAAAAGTCTTTTTGTAATCTTATTTTATCATATGCCATGATTATATTACAACAGAACAGAGAAGGATTTTTTTGTTATTTAATATTCAAGCTGGTTTATCTCTTGCTAACAGACTGAAATATTTTATCCTATTCAGGAAGACTTTTGTTTTTTGGGAAAGAAGCATCTCTTGAAAAATTACTATCTGGTGCTTTCCTGCATCTCCTGTTTCAAACCTTCAGAGGCAAATACTGAAAAGAAAGAATTTCTCCTCCCTATTAGTTTTTCTAGTAAAATGAATTTACTAGCAGCAGCCAGCATTTCTTTCATCAGTGTGGAACTATACAGCAGCTGACCGACAGCAATGTCACACATCACCTCTTCAACAGAGAATTCTTATTCTGTTGCTGAAAAATGCATACATTGGTAAGCACTATGCTGAAAGTTGATAGGCTCTCGATTTAAACTTCCTTCCAGAGATGCAGCGAGAAATCTTAGTGAACACTGACTTTCTGGGAATGAAATATGACAGCAAACTGTAGCCCAAAAATCCCTAAAAAAACCTGGTTTTATGACATAACACTGTTTTTATGACTCTTCTTTTTTTTCCTTCCCAGACCACTGCCATGCAGGCAAACCTTCACAGGCAAGCCTGGCAACACCTCCCTACATCCCTCTGGACTCTTGCAACAACCCCAGCTGTGGTGGCAAGAGGTAGCTCCCTGAGATGGCTAGAGAAATGCTGGGAGGAATAATTAGCCATGTGCCCCAAACATTTTTTCTTGAGAAACTATTGCAGTGGAAATAATTTATTTCCATGTACTGGTTGTTGTGGAGCAATAAGGATGCTCCAGAAGGAGGAATATGAGCCAGAAGTCAACCCCTCCACCACCTCCTCTACAGACCCGAAGTACCTGGACAAGATGAGTGAGAACAGGTCCAAAAATCCAGGGGTCACAGAGCAAGGTGAGATCCAAAGTTGTAGGAAAACTGCAGGAACTCAGGCTGAGCAGAGAGCAGAACTGGACACAACCACTGCTATAGCACCAGGCAAAGAAGGAGCCAACAGCTCAGGCAGAGCTTAAATAGAGCCTAGAGTGGTTAGGGGAGTCCCAGGTGAGGCTGGTCAGGACCATTAAACCCTAATAGGGTTTATTATAAAGGGCCCTGAGTGAGCTCTTGTCAAGTAAATGTCACTTCAGAGGAGGGAAACAAAGGCTTTGAAACTGAAGCTTAGGCAGGAAACTGCTCAGAGTTCAACCTGGACTGCAGTTGATCTGAAATAAGTCATGATTAAACTGAGAACCTGACGTGGAAGACGCCACTTTTGCACTTCTGCCTTCTCCCAGAGGTATTCCTCCAGTCACACAGTGATCCACTTCCACAGAAGAACACCCAGAAGACACAATATGGTTTGTCTACAGAGTGCTGACTATTATTCCCAGATTTCAGTTGACAAAGAGTTATTAATACAAGTGTGTCTTGTTTTGAGTACAAATGCTACAGCCCAGATCCAGAACGCTGCATGTGTGATCCAAGGACAGCAATTTCAGTGTGCAGGCCATGTGGAGTTGGTGTGCATCTCCTGAGCATGCCAGAAGTGAGAGAAATGACTTGACTGCAGCCCTCTGGGAGATCCTGGGGAGTTCTGAACTCCTAGAAGGCCATTGCAAATTGAAAGTCCCCTTGGATTTCTCTGATTTACAACTCAGGCAACCATCACTGACTGCCTTGAAGCCCTAAGAAAAAGTACACAAAGCTACTCTGGCCTCTCTCTCCTACGAGAGGTCTATGGGGCAAAGACCCTCTGCCCAAGAAAAACACAGAGAGGAGCTAGCTTGTGGAGGGATTGATTTTGTTTCAAAAGAATTAGTGGCAATAGAAATGAAAAATACATTTAAAAAATCTCTGAGCTAACTATCACTCAAGGCTTCCTGAGCTATGTTTTTGTGTTATAATTTGATTCCTTACACCTTCTTCTGATGAGATCAGAGGAATGAAAATATTTTTTTTGTTTAAATGGAAACTTGCAGAGAAGATTCATGTAAGTCATATATTTTTTCCCCATTTTATCCTGTCAATTCTGCCTACCAAAAAAAAAAAAAAAAAAACCAAAACCAACAAACCCTCTAAACTGTGATCCTGTTCAGCTGGTATTGGAAATATTTGACTGAAATCACCAGTGCTGCAAGTATCTCTGTAGTGAGGTATTAGCAAATCGACCACAGGCAGAAACAAGACTGCTGCTCTAATTCTCAATATTTGAAGACCCTGCAGGATCCATCTTTCAGGTCACAGTCACCAATAGCCATCAACAGGGTAGCACTGGGGCTTTCAGGTGCTATTCCCACTTGGGGAAGGTTTACTTCTGGGATGCCAGCCACAGCTCACAGTCCTCCCCCTCACTTCCCAAGATCAACATTCATTTCCCAGGTTGTCTGTCAAAGTGTCAGCATTTCGACTGCCTGAGGCTGTGAGCTGATGCACACAGTGTGACATGGGGCCAGCAGTTGCCTCTATTGAAATAAAAATAAATTTAAAAAAACAGCAAAACAAACCACAAAAAAAACCCAAAAAAACCAACAACAACAACAACAACAGCAAAAAACAAAACAAAACAAAAAAACCAAACAACCCCAAACATCCCTAATGTAATCAATAGGAGGTGTCTGGGCTCCGTGCTGAGTTTCTGGAGTTTATGCTTGAGGGATGGCATCAGGGGCTGCAGAGTCTGTGGGTTCCAGGGCAGCAGGGCAGCTCCTGAGCCCCTCTCTGTGGTGGGCATGTCCCTGAAGGACAAAGAAAATTCTTATTTTGGAGGAGGCAGAGTTACCACAGTTACCCACACAACATATTTAGGCTAACATGGCATGGGTTTGACAGGTGAACACCTCTCTTGTTTTCCTTCTTTCAGCAATTATTTTAACAGCAGAGACATCAACCCATGGACATCTCTCCTGGCACCTCTTGCTAAGTAAGATTTTTCTGGAAAACTGAGGAGTTTGAAGAAGCAGGCCCACGGTAGGATAAACCAGTGATGACTAAATTTTTGCCTTAAGCCATTGTGCCATTTATTGTAAAAAATCCAGAAAAGGCTGGGTTTTAGTAACTCAAATATTTTATGTGACATAAAGCCTGTAAAACAAATTCCCTGCTACATTTTAGCTGCTTCAGTTCACACCTTCAAATAAATTGGAGAAAAAATTGCATCCAGCTGCTTTCTGACCTATTCCCAAGTAACATATCTTACCAGGAATCAAAGAAACTGTCAAAATATGCTAAAGGCAAGAGTGGAACACCTAAGTTCTACCAAATTCACAATATTTTACTGCATAAACCAAGTATGACCTATAACAATTTACTCTGAGAAAGAGTGTGAGGAACTTCAGAGTGGCTTGAAAGTATAACTTAATGCCACATGACATTCACTATTGGTAAACTGAAGGTACTTCACACTCAAGGAAAAGTATGAATGTGCAAAAATTTCTGGGTTCCAAATGATGGTATTTAAATGAAAATCTCTGCTAAGTAAAATATTTTGGAAAAGTAAACACACCAGAAATATCTATACCTGTCCACAGAAAATATGCTTTATAATTTTTTTTAGCTTAAGTACCACAGAGAATTCTTCCTTCTATCTTAAAAAAAAAAAAATTTTAAAAAAACAAAACAGCAAAAAACCCATCAGTGACTGGCAATAACTATAATTACCAGTCTTGGAAAGTTCTTTTTTGAAAGAATGGCTTAATGGATTTGGATTACTTGCCTCAGAAAGGTAAGGAGTAAGAAGGTTCCTGACAAAAGCATATAAAACGATAATTGGTGAAGAGATGATAAGAGAGAAACTCTAGTTCCCTTTTCAACAAAGGAACAAGGAATCACTTAGTGAGACTGAAAAATGGGAAGTCAAGATGAAAAGAAATATTTTTCACAGAATGTGATTTCAGGCTTTGGAAATTTACTGCCACAGCCTGCCTTTGAGGCCAAGAGTTTAGCAAAATGTCATAAAAACTTTCTTATTTAATTGGTAAGAAGAGTGTATAGATCTAAATAATGAATGATAATATAGTTTTGGGAAAGTTAAATAGGTTCTCTAGGGAGACCACTAAACAGGGGATATGTTCTATTTCATATTGTATTTCTACAACACATTTGGGTTAGTATTTTGCAAGAGCCCCTTAATAAGTTCAAACGTTATTGAAGTGTTGTATTTTTCACTATTTGCATGAAGATTCAACTTTTTTTCAGGAGAAACTAGAGATAAAGACATGGTAGAAACAAAAAAGTACTGACTAAACAGTAGTTCCATGACAATTTCAAGTAGCCTAAAAAGATATTTTTGCAGTGCAAATAATCAAAGGTTGTTTTGTGAGAGGAAAATTTTAGGAGTTTTTCACGTACAGTATGCTCATGGAGCTTTATAGGTTCTCATATCTTGCAATTTTGATTAACAGAAAATGATTTTTTTTTTATTTCAACAAGGTCATGGACTTCACCACTTGTAGTCATTAACCTTATATATCAATGCAACTTGTAGCACATTCTTTCTATATTTCTCTAATATTGCAGTATGCATAAGTCAGTCTGAGGAGTTCTTTCTGAATTTCTCACAAGTTCTGTGAATTTTCAGATTGATTTGTTTGAACTTCAGAGGCTTCCTTTATTGATTTTTATTGAACATTTTTGCAAGAAAACACTTCCTACGTGCTTTCTAAAATTTTCCTGAACTCCAGTACTGATTTGGAAAATGAAAAATGTTGAAATATTCTTCTATGTTTCTGCATATCCACAATACTGGCATTATTATTTTTATTATGTTTATGACTTCATTTATGAGAGGTTTTGGCTCTCATCAAAGTTCACAGATGCTTTGACTTCTCAAGGTGGTTGAAAAACCTCAGGAAACACTATGGAGAATCAGGATCAACAGGAAGAATACTTAAGACCTGCAAGTAACCTGCCTTTCTTGACAACTAAAAAAGTAAAATGCCTGTAAGATGAATATGGTCCAAAAACAATGCAATCATATATTTTCAAACAAAATAAAATAGTCTAGTGTGATTTCTAATGTGATTGATGTTTCATGCTTCATTTATGCTGTTGTATCCCTTATTAATGATTAAATTCTACCTCAATATGGAAGCATAAAGTATGATTTGATGGAAAAATAAAATCTGATCAAATACTAAAATGAATTTAAATTCCTTCCATCAAGATGCTGAATTAGTTTTAGATTTAATCCGTGCTTTCAATAAATTGACCAAACCTAAAATTTGTTTGAATGTTAATTCATCTGGTTAAGATAGTGGAGCAATTTAACCCAAACTAATTGACAGTTATATAGAGAACAGAGGGGTCAATCAAAAAACTGTTGCAGTATTTTCAGTGTATTTAATTATTTTTCTTGATACAGCAAGAATCATAAGAAAAAGGAGAATAGAGACAGAGGTGGAATATTTATTATGCTTAAACATTTTTTCCTGACATGCATGAATCAGTATCACTCAGTAGCAAAATATTTGGAACACCTTTGCTGTGGAAATGCTCACTGGAATTTTCCAGTGTTATTAACTTTTTTTTTTTGACAGAAGTGCTGCATCACATACAGGGGTGCTTTGTGACAGGTGTGGTGCTGGCTCTTTGGAAATGCACATGGAGGAGCTGAATGGTTTAATAAAGAAGCAACCATTTATTCTCAAAATCTAACAAGCAAATGGTCCCTAAATCACTGATGATGTGCCTTAGGACATGGCTTTGATGGCAATTTTGTACAATATCTATCCCAGGTTCCATATCTCAGGCCTTGTTTTATGGTCGGTGCGTTATCACTTTAGCAGAGTGCAAGAACAGAAGAAAAATGGAGACAACCCTGAGCAATGAAAGATAAGGTTTAATGGCCAAAATGAATATGAACATCAGAAACAAATGGGTTGAAGTTTATGGCACTATCATTTTGATATGAAGACAAACTGTTTTCCATGGATCTTTCCCCACTTACAGTCAACAAGCAACACTGAACCAACGTGCACACAAAGTCCAGGATATGAAGTTAAACAATGAGCTGCTATACTTAGAGTTCTCTGTCTGTTTTTCTGGATTTGATTCACAACAAATTTTCTCTGATGGAACTATAAAACTGATTTTGGAAAATAATGATTTAATAATGTAAGCTAGGAAACAGGATTTGAAATATTTATTTTTAAATTTTAAGGTTTTTTCCATTCACAGTGCCAATTTCTAGACCTATTTTGAACTCAGCATAAAGATTTTCCTTTGCAACTGAAACTAGTATTTTGATCAGAGCTGCGCTCAAGTTTGAAATAAAGTTTATTAATTGTGATATTAATATTTTATGTGGTTTTTTTTTCACTGAGCAGGCAGTGTCCATGATGAATCTCAAAAAAAAAAAAAAAGGTTCTAATTGAGCTAGATAAGGGAAGTGTGGGGAAATCACTAGACTTCATGAACAGAACAGCTAAATTTACTGTCTTTAAGTCTTGAAGAGCTGTCTGACAGACACACCATGCAGGCAAGCCCATGTAGAGAGGGATTCAGTCCACTTGAGATAGATGGAGTTGTTCTGTGTGAAATTAGAATTCTAGTGCAGGCAACTAATGATTAACCAGCTGATGAGAAATTTGAAGGAGGAGGACTCTCTCTTTACAATTAAGCTGGAAAATATTATTTAGCCAGGTGCATCATGAACAGTTCTAATCTGCTGGTAATGAGGGGATATTCACTTTGGAGGGGGCGTTAACGGATACACAGTGGGATTCCTGATCCTGGGGGAAAGAAGTCCATTAACTCATCTTTATAATTCATCTCCCATTAAGCTTTATTCATAATACCATAAATTATATGTAAGTATATCCCACTAACTGTAGGAAAACCATATCAAAACTGTAATTTAATGAGAGATCTTAAATATTTGAATAATTTTACTGAACTGCCTGAGTTTATGAGGATTCTCAAATTTAAACATATGGGCAATAATGTACAAATCTCTTCCCACAGAAGCACTTTCATTTACCTTTGTGTTGCCAGGTATTAACACTACATGTTTTTTGTCTTTTTGTCCTATTCCTACGGACAGTTTTTGTTCCTTAACATTTTTTTGATGCCTTCTTCATTTTATTCTTTGTCACAGACAAAGGAAGAAGCTGACTTTTCTCCCCTCTTTCCAGAAGTCTTTTCCAGCTCTTAGAACAGCTAAAAAGAAGGAGGAATGCCACATTACCAATATGCACTCCCAGCCAACCAGAAACTACCCTGTAAGTCTTTACATAACAACAAAAAGAGCAAAGCACCATGAAAACTATGTTAAATATTTTTGAGTGACCTAGAATATATGCATTTATTTCAAATGGCAAACGCTACAATGCTGCATGAGAACCAAACCAACCAAGCAACCAAAAAAAAAAAACTCCAAACCAACAACCCAACCAAAGCTCTATCTCTTTAGTCGGTAAGCTTCTCAGTGCTTTAAAATCTTTTCCAGATGGATTTGAAATCCTAAAGTGGTCAAAAGCCCATGGCTATTGGCTCTTAAAGTGTAAAAGAAGACAATCATAGTGTCTTCAATCAAATGACCTACCCACTAAAATCTGAATTAAAGCCTCATGGTTATAATTTTTTCCTTTACGTAAAAAAAAAAAAAAAAAAAAAAAAAAAAAAAAAAAAAAAAAAAAAAAAAAAAAGCAGACAGAGAAATTATTTACATTTTCCTTGGTATAAAATATTAAGTACTAGAATAAAAGTAATGAAAAAAAGAAGCACTTGAAAACCAGTAGAAAAGTATTTACTCCTCCATAGTTTTGCTAAGCAGAGAAATGGTCTCTTTGAAATTATCCTTTGGCCTCTCTAATTAATTTTGCTATTCCCATTGATTAGAAAGAAAAAAAGTTAACTGCTGTTCAGTAAACAAATTTAGCTAGTCAGATGCTTTTAATCTGCTTTATACGCAGAAGAAATCCATGCACCAGATTTACAGACAAATGAGGGGATTAAATGAAATCTTGTTTAACAAGACTCCATATCAGAAATCTAGAGAGAATCTGGAGTGGAAGAGGGAGGGTCAGAATCCCTCCCTGTTCATGGGAAGCAGAAAGGTTTCACCACTTTGAACCAGGAAATTATTCTGCTTCTGCAGGGTTTCCCAACAGGACCCAGAGCTACAGGAATGAGTCAGGGAAAGGAGGCACAGGCTGTGATTTAGCAAGTGTGAATGAGCTATAGACCCTGCTGGGAAATGTAACTGCATCTTAACACGTGTTGTTTTCCCTCCTTGTCTTTTTTCTTCTTCTGACAGACATGCCTGAGCCAAGTAGCTCTGTCATTGTGAAAAGGAGCTCCTTGTGCAGCTCCTTGTGCTGACAGTGTTGCCTTGAGCTTAAAATGCTTGTGAAACTCCAGTTTTAGACGAATGTCACTTATCTCTGTGCTCCATGAATATTCGATAGGACTGATTTTTACAGGTTTTTTCTGACCTCTCTTTCTCCTAAATAACTGCAGAGAGAGAGAGAAGGCAGTGATTCATACAGCTCTATGTGATTGCTGTTGTAGATATCAGCTTTCTATATCATGGAGTTCGTGTACGGTCTATAGGAAGAGGCAACATGCTCCAAGGGAGATCATCAAGAGGGTGGGTGTGTGGTGTTTGTGAAGTCCCCAGGACGAGGTGAGAGATGAGAATTTGACTCCAAGTTCACAGAAGGCTGATTTATTATTTTATGATATTATATTAAAAGAATACTATATTAAACTCTATTAAAGAAAGAGAAAGGATACATCAGGAGCCTTAAGAAGAATGATAAAGAAAAACCAGTGACTCCTCAGAGCCTCGACACAGCTGGACCATGGTTGGCCATTAAATTAAAACAATTCACATGCTGGACAAACAATCTCCAAATCACATTCCAAAGTAGCAAAACAGGGACAAGCTGAAGCTTCCCAGGAAAAGAAATCCTGGCAAAGGGATTTTTCAGAAAATATCATGGTGACATGGGTGAGTCTTGGGGAAAAAGACACAGCAAGATCTTTCATGCTGAATTTTACTGAATGTCTTTTCTGATCTGCCCTGACAGTTCTGGATTCCACGGGACAGTCTCACGCAATTCCCACTCTCCATTAGCTGGGTATGAAACAGACAATTTTATTAACTGATAACGTTATCAAATCATGGTGCAGTCTGTTACCTGGGATACCTGGGACTCCTTGTGGCATTTAGGCACTAAATTAGGTACTATATTTTGCTATTGTATTACCCTGCAACAAAATTTCTCCTGTATAATAGTCAGCAAATCAGATTCAGTTTGTCCAGCTGATCCAGCATCTTTCATGTGGAAATATGAGAAGGAGTTGATTTATATGTTTGTTATTCTGATCTCAAATTGAGGTATTTCCTGCACATATTCTTTACCTTTCTGAAAAACTCTCCTCATTCTTAAACTTGCAAGCCATTTCAGTATTCTTAATAACAGCAGCAATGATACCTCTAAAAAAAAAAGTTAAAAGTTCTAGCATTGCTTTCCCATTCAGGCCAAAAAAAAGGTCAGGTCACTGAAATATGACTTCAGGCATTTCATCCCCTTGTCTGAGCAAACACCTGCAGCACACCTCATTTCGAATGGTTTTTAACTAGGAAGCTGTCAGGCAAGAATTTTTCATATATACTTAATGACTTTGTAATCCTCATGTCTTTTCGTGTTTCCTTGCACAGGTCAACATGATCCTTGATTTTTTTTTAATTTTTTTTTTAATGACCAAATATTTTCATAAGAACTGGAGATAGACAGATGGAGCAGGCTGCAGTGGTGGAACAGACAAAATGTTTTCCTGTGAAAGTTCTGTCCCAGAACTCTACCAGAGTCAATACAGAGCTGGCTAGGGACAGATGGTGACAAGTGCCATGTAAATGCACCTCAGTCCATACATGTCTAGGAACAAGGCAAAAATATGTGATACATTTTCCCCAGGCTCTAGAAGCCACTTTGAGTCCCCCTAATCAATGTGTTACAGAATTCTCTAAATATTTCTCCTTTGTGAGCTCACTGCAAATAAATGTGACTGGAAGTGTGACATGGTCACACAAACACATCAGTTACTCCTCCCCATGATGTGCTCACCACCAGGTCAAACATATTTTCTATCGCTCATGTGGGCTGAGCAACTGCTTAATGCACATTCTGATATTCAAAACTGAATAACCAAGCAGGTGCCAGAGAGCATTTCCCAGAAAAGGGTAATAGCTTAGGCCATGCTGCCCACCTCAGAGGCACCTGCAATTCAAATCTCTTTTCTGCATTTGACACAATTTGACACATTGACATTTAAGTGGGCATTTTTGTGAAGCACCATGGTGTGTACAAAGGCACCTAAATCACATTTCTTTGCACTTTGAAATTATTTACTTCAGAACTTCTAAAATTATTTGCTTTAAGATTTCAAAAAGTTGTTCTCAATCTTTTTAGTTGTCCAAAAAAATTGTTAGGAATAAGAACACATCTTGCCTTATTGGAAATACTTCATCAAAAATCCTACCCAAGTATATATTATGCCTTGCTCTTTTTCATAGCACTGTATTGTCCCTTTCTTTCTTTCTTTCTTTCTTTCTTTCTTTCTTTCTTTCTTTCTTTCTTTCTTTCTTTCTTTCTTTCTTTCTTTCTTTCTTTCTTTCTTTCTTTCTTTTCTTTCTTTTCTTTTCTTTTCTTTTCTTTTCTTTTCTTTTCTTTTCTTTTCTTTTCTTCTTCTCTAACCCTTTGTTAGCTTGTCCTTGTTTTAGCAGTTCTTCCCCACAACTTTCTGTCTGTTAAAGAGTTGGGTCTTCCATTTTGATATATCTTCTCTACTTGTTTAACTTTTGTGCATTCCTCTCTCAGGCAGTATTTCTTTAGATTATATTATCAATCACCAGGTACTGATTTTTTTTCAAGACTCCATTTCTTTTACCTAATAGAAACTGAAATAATTTTTTAAAAGGCAGATTTTTTATTAAATCCTCCACTTTTTAAATCCTGGTGAAGCCAGCAGGGGCAATCTGCAACAACATCTGCTGCAGAAAGGGCAAACTGTTCTTTCTAGTACAGGGCAAAATGGCCTTTGTAATGCATTTTAGAAAATCTTTACTACTAATGCACTAGTTTACTGAGGCATGCAAAAGTCATTTCCACATTAATCTACACCCGAAAAGGCTTCTCTGATAAGGCTTGGCCTCAGTCAGTAAATCCTTCTCAGCTCATCTGAGTACTACTGCAAGGCTAATTGCACAAGCAACAATCATATATCTAACCAGGGGATTGACTTAATTTTAAGCTCTTGTTGGAGCTATGCTCTTGCACAATTTAGTGCTGATTTTCTGTGTCTAGAGCATTACATCTAAACTCCTGTGCCCAGTTTTTGCTATATTTCTAATAAAAATAAAGCATTTTCCCCCTTCCACATCCACATGCATGCATCTTCAGTTATTAATGTTAAACCCCTGTCCCTCTGTCTGTGTTAGCAAAGTTAAATTCTCTCTAGCAATTCCTTTCTAAATCACTTCACCACAATCACTCTGTGCATGAGAAGAGCAGCAGATTAAAATGACTTCTCAAACTGGTGCTAGACACAAATGCAAAATCTTTGACTAAAGTCGATCCACATTTTTAGCTACAGTTCACTGAAATGAGGATTTGTGATGTTTCTGTGGATGACTTTTATCCACGATACAGTGTGCTGCAAGTTCTGTGTTACAGGAAGAGACTCAAAATATGAGATGTGTTTTATTCTGAAAGTAGAAGTTAGTAGGAAGAAAAGCATTTGTGTGCAATAGAGTAAAACCACAACAATCAAAACATTGAGACCACTGGATTCAGGACAATGCACCTTTCCCCTTCACAGAACATTGCAGTCTTCTAGTATCAGAAAATGCAACCATTTAACAGAAAAGATCTCTCAAAATATTGTGATCAAGAAACACAAATCATTTTTTGTCTCTTTCTTTTTAAAAAATGCTCTAGATCATACCTTTAATCTTACCTCCACAAGCATGAACACTTTTTATTTTTTTTCTAGAAATGGTGGAAATTTACTGATAATCATTCAACTCAGTGTAGGGGATTAAGGAAAAAATACCAAACATATCAAGATCAGGATAAAATTGCAAAGGCTGGAAACAATGATTCCTCTCCAGCTTGCCAACTCTGCCAGTTGGTGTGTGGGTGGGATCCAGAGACCCCCACCTTCCTGTTCTAGAGGATGTGCCTGCAGGGACTACCACCACAGCCAGGACAGAACACAACTCTTGCATTCCTTGAGCCCATGTGCAAAGAGGAGGCTGTCATTATGTCCCCAGAGCCTTTTCTAACAAAGGAATAAAATAAAAAAAAAATACAGACTGTGCTTGCTATGCATTCAGATGACAACCCACTCGATCTGTGCCATCAAAACGTTTTCCTTCAGTCTGAAGGCTTGTCTGATTTTCTTATTGGACCTGAGCTCCCCCTTTAAAGCTTGGCTGAGAAGAATGATAGCAAGCCAGCATTTTATTATTCCTCTGGACTTTCACAGCAGCTGACACAAAAGATTTAGACAAGAATACCAAAATAGAGAGGGTAGTTAGGCATATCCTGACAGGCTGTTCAAAATTTGGTTGGATTGTCCACTCCTTGAGCTCTGGAGGAGTCTCAAATGCTAATATGGATGTGCAAGAGACTTTCCAGAATAGGCTGGTTCTACATAACAACACTATTGGTTTGTAGAACAGAAAATATTCCTCATCACTACAGTTTTGTGTTTAGTGTGGTTACCAAATGGTTGATACTTGTGAAATACTACCTAGTTAAATGGGACTTAAATCTAACACTGTTTTATTTTCTAATAATATGGGAGCAGGAAGGAATGAATACATAAAGTAAGCAAATATTGCCTACTGCAGTCATTTCAGAGCAAAAATTGTTAGTCTGATTTTTTCCTGCAGTTCTACAATGGATCCACAGCTATGACTGAAATATAGCTTAGAAACAAACAGATGTACTGGAATCAGAACTGATAATAAATTAATGTGATTAACATAAACACAGAAGAAATACTAATAGAAGAAAAATGTCAGGGTATAAGATTTCATGTTATGTAGCCTCAGGAGATGAAATATTTAACTGGTTTATTTTCTTCAGCTTAACTAATATTTTCTCATCCACTGCTCAAAGGAGTGCTGAAAATTAATTAATGTCTGCTTTGACCTATAGATTGCTTTCAAATGCCAAGTTTTATGAATACTTCTGGATTATGGATTTTTCCTAGGGCCTTGCCTTTGTTAGTTTTCTTTCCCATCTGAAAAGTGCATGTTTTTGCAGGTTTTGCTTTACTTTTAAAGTTTCAAAGATTGCACCCACTATAACTGCTGCAGCATTTTTAGGTACCTGAGGCTCACTGATCATGTCTTGGAGAAACTACCTGCACATCTGGATCTCATATCTGGTTGTCCCTGCCTCCACCAGCTACAGCTGGTTTTGCTTTGCTATGGGATGCAGAATCTCCCAGAATGACAGACTGGGTAAGGGATTGAAAGGGAGCCCAAGGTCATCTTGTGCAATCCCTCAGCTCAAGCAGTGTCACCTAAACCAGGCTGCCCTGGACCATGTTCAGTGGCTTTTGAGTATCTCCAGCATTGGAAAATCCACAATTTTTCTGGAAAAGCTGTGCCGGTGCTTGGTCACTCTCAAAGTAAGGAAGTTCATGTGGAACTTCCTGTGTTTGAGTTTGTGCTTACTGCCCTTGATCCTGTCTCTGGAGACCACTGGAAAGAGCCTGTCTCTGTCCTCTATGCACCTTTCTTTCAAATATTTGTATACATGAATAAAAACCTTCCTTATTCTCCTCCAGGACAAGCAGTGCCAGCTCTCTCAGTCTTTTGGCAGGGGAGAGATGCTTCAGTCCCTTCATCACCTTTAGCACCCTTGATTGGGCTCTCTATTTTATGTCCATGCCTCTCCCTTACTGATGAATTCAGAATTGGATGCAAAATCCCAGGTATGACCTTACCAGTGCTGAGTGGAGGGGAAGAATCACCTCCCTCATATCTCATATTCTTCTGGGGAAGATTTCTTAAAATAGAACAAGAATAATAGTAAAGGTGCAAAAGAGCACTTCAAATGTGCAGTTGTAAATGCAAAGACTCAAGCAGTTTCCTTCTCTTTTGACTGTAGCTGATAAGCTGTGAAAAGCAGCTTCCAAGCTAAAATAAGGCTCAATAGAGCACTTGTAACTGCAAACAGAATTTTTAGGCAAAATAGGAGGAAAAGTGGCAAGCTCCCAGTAAATATGAGCCGAGATGAAATTTTCTGTTCGGTTGTTAACTGCACCTTTCAAATAGAACTGAGTATTACTTCAGATGAAGTGTGCTCTAAGAGTAGAAGAAAGACTTGGCACACAGCACACACTGTTCCAACCCATGAAAAAAAGCCAGGAGCCTGACTAAAAACGAGAAAAGTTTCATATCAAGCAACAGACTGAATAAACAAACATTGTAGACCGCTGCATAACCGTGTAAGCATATTAAAATATACATATACTCCATAAAAATTGTATGATGGAACTCCATTTCCATCTCCCACAGCTTTGTGCATGAAGTGTCCCCTTAGAGAGCTCAGCCAGTGGCAACTCAGGGAGACCTGACCCTGTCAAATGGCACCCTTTCTAGGACAGGAGAACTTTTTTGGGTCTCTAAAACCAGTAGTAAAAATGTTCTCACCCTTTTACCGACAGCCTCTCTCTTTTCCCAGACTTTTGTCTCTTTGTTCTGATTTGTTCTCTTGATCTTAAAGCTCAGCAATGAGACCATAAACAGATACTGGAAACAGCCAATTGAGGAAGCTGGAAAGCAGAGGAAGGCACATGGACTGGTGGCAATACAAACTGGGGGACCTGGAATGGGTATAAGATCTTATGTTTGCACAGACTCTTGCTACTCTACAAGTATTTATATATCCTAAAAGTTTCTACAGTGCATAGCATAATTGACTGGTTTTGATGCCACACCCTACAAATCAGTGATTTTGACTTTGCACTTCAAAGCACCTGTATTTTAAAAGGTTTTTCTTTGTTTTGAAAGTGAAGCATGCCTTCAGAAAAGCAGGTATCCACATGGAAACGCAAAATGTTTTCAGGAGGTCTGAAAAGGCCTACAGAAAAAATTTCTATGATTTTGACATTTTTCTTTGTGCTCAATTATATTCCGTTCTTAGGGTGTTATATCAAAAAACTTTCTCCTTTGACACATTTATCCCCTGGACAAACAGTATCTGATTGAGATGTTTTATCTGTTCTCCTTTCTAGTTATAATAACTCTTTGTATTCCTGTGATGATTAATCCCCTGGAGTCTTCTCTCTGACCTCAGCAATGCTGGCATTTCTTAACATTATCTTGCCAATCAAATTATTCCATTTAGGAACCTCAATATAGTTTTAAGACCTTGACTTCAGACACTCAGTCTTGAGATTTATTAAAATACAAACTCAAAAAAAATGGTTTTGTTCCCATTGATGCCTGGCAAGTCTCTTCTATATAACCAATGGCTGGATGATGTTTATTTTGAGCATGTTTTCTTAACAGAATAGAGAAAAATCCATTTATCTTTCACAAATGTAAATAAGCCCAAGAGTTTCATTTTATTACAGTCTCAGATTTAAAAAAAATACAATCAAAACACCCTGTAAAAAACAACTTTACTCTGATTCCCTCTTTTTTCAATATAGCTGGCTACACAAACAGAAACACGCTGAATAGGAATCCCAGCTGCAGTTAGAAGTATAAAAAGCAATGGGGCTTGTACCTCCTTATAGGATCTCTCCTCAGATGTCCAAAAGTATGTCAGGACCCACTCTGAATTACCTGTGCCTAGTAAAGGATGTGAACTGTCTGATGATGTCTTTCTGTCAGCTAATTCCAGAGCCTAAGCCCCGAGATGCCATCGCTGATGGCAGAATGGCTTTCAGCCCGTGGAAGTATTAAATGGAACACATCAGCTCCAGGTGACTAGAGTGCCTTGTGAGCCTTCACACACAAATTTTAGTGTAAGACATCTCAGAAGCAACATTTGAAATCATGCTTTTTACCTTTTACCCAGCTGGATTTGCAAGTCTATGTCGGTCAAAGTGCTGAGTTTCCTCATATGCAGAAGTGGTGAACAGGGCTTTGGGGGGATGATCAGTACCAAACCCTGGTTTAGGAAAAGCTGCCTATGGAGAAGGGGGTTTGTCTGGCCTGGGTAAATGGGTAGTTTTCATGTCATATACAAACACTGTGAGAACAACCCAGGTATTTTGAAATTATATTTGCAATGAGCTAGAGTGCAGAAGTACTCTGCTTGTTCACATCGGTTCATTTCCTACCATTGTTACACATCATCATTTGGTTAAAAATTCTCATTAGAAAAAGCAGGTGAAGTATAGATTTTTAATCCTTACCTCCTGAATGTATTAAAGGACATGCACATGTTTCTAAATGCGCCAGCTCTACCAACAAAAAATCTCTTAGGACCAGAAATAAATCCTTGACTGATGCCTATCGACCCCAGTGGAACTATTTGAAAAAAAACTTTCTACCAAGAACTAGAGTCTTATCTGCTGGAAGGGTTTTCCATCCTGTTAATAAAGACTCCAAGTGAGATCCGTAGAGATGGCTCTTCTGTGATTACACTGCTGTTGGCACTAGAAAGGAAAGTACTGCTTGACAGATTAAATATATAGGCTGCCTCCAACAGCTAATACAAAGTACATTATTTAATATTTCTCTCTGGTATTGTTTTGAGGCTCTGACAAGGGTTGCCTTAAAAATGACTTTTTTCAAAAGTGTGTGCACACCTGAAGGAAATATATCTGTGCATTAAGACTACAATCAAAGTAGAATATGCAAAAAGAACCTGGAGACAGAAGGAGTTGTGCAACATCACATAGATCAGTTTTAAATTTTCAAAACACCACGAAGATATTCAGAGTATTTGTAGAGTTCCAGTTCAGGAGTGAACTTTCCAAAGCTTGAAACATCAATTTGGTATTGCTCTAACATCAAACATATTTGATTGGCCTAGAGATACAGATATATGAGTTCTGTACCAGATATTTACTTTTCTGGAGATGATAACAGTAAGTACAGTATAGGCTGTACGAGACATCTCATGCAGAAGACAATAGAGGAATGGGAAAAAAATGTATTGATATCACCCAAGAACTACACATTAGTTATACTATGTCCCCAGATACATGCTTTGGATTTGGTGGGGTTTTTTTGGTTTGGTTTGGTTTGGTTTTGGTGGGTTTTTTTGTTTGTTTGGGTTTTTGTTTGTTTGGTTTTTTATTTGGTTGTTTGGTTTTTGTGTTTATTTGGTTTGGGTTTTGGTTTGGTTTTTTTTTTTTTGTTTTTTTTTTTTTTTTTTTTTTTTTTTTTGTAAAAAGGCTAGTTAGAACAGATGCAATCCTCCTCCTCAGATATGACAATGCAGAGTAAATGTTTGAGGACTTTGATTGTTTGTGTGTACAGTACGTACAGATTAGTCCTTGTCTTTTTCTTTCTGCATTTTCCTGGCTAAAGGAGAATGTGTGTAGCCAGAGGTATCTATTTTTGCTTACTTAGCACTGAGGATCAGAACCTCTTAGGATATGAAGTTATTTCCAGGTCACTGTAGAGTAACACTGTTATCCCTATGGCAGATCTGAGAAGGTTCTGTCCCTTTCTCTGTGGATGGACATAATAACTGTGAAATAATCTGGTCAATACCACTAGTCAACATTGCTGTCCCAAACACTGATTAGTCCTCCTGAAAAGGTCCCAGATACTTCACACTGCTAAATATTCTCCAAATATTATTCACAGTCTAAACCAGAGCACAAATATTCATGTGAGAGAGGAGGAAATGGAAAATAAATTTATTTTCCTCTTGCTTATGCACTTTGCATTAACCCAGTCCTTTTTCATACTAGATCAGAAGGATAACCCCCCTCCTCCCCCATTTCATCAGACTGAAAAGTCAATAATGGTATTTCCTTTTTCCTTATATATTTTTTTATTTTAAAAATTAAAAAAACTATATAAGGAAACCGGGTCACACTCTTAATTAGCAATATTTTGATTATGTGTCTTAATCATTACTACAGAAGGAAAAAGAAGTCAAAATCAGGAGATCAATTTTTAAGACTAAGTTAAAGGAAATTTTATGGAGATGTGTGTTTTCACAGAATCACAGGATACTCTGAGGTGGAAGGGACCACAATGATCATCCAGTCCAAACTGTAAGTGAATGGCACACAGCCTTTGTGCTATTAGCACCATGCTCTGAGCAAATGAGCCAATTTTGATTTAATTTTTGTAACAAAAGAAAAAAAATTATGTGTGTAAATGAATACTAGAGCCCCACTACAAAAATAAAAATAAAATTATTGTGTGAATCATCACCAAATTAGTGGCCCATTAATAATGATTTCATGCCTCTGAAGAAAGCAAATTTCACTTACACTGATACTAATCAACAGAGACACATTTATTGTGTGTGCTTATTTCTTGAAATATCTGATAGTTATTGTACTATTGTTGTGGTTTTAAGCCCAGCTGGAAAGTAGGTGCTATACAGCTTAATTTGCTCAACTCCTGCCTCTCTCTCCTCTTACCTTGGTAGAATGGGGAGGAGAATCAAAGCAGAACTTTTAAGACCAATTTAATAATTGAAAATAAAATAAAATACAATAATAACAGTAAATTTAAATAATAATGAAAATAAAAAGATAAAAACAAGTGCTGCTTATTTCAGTTGTTCACCACTCACAGATCAGTGCCAGACCTGCCTTCCTGAACTCAAATTCTCTCTCCTCATGGGTAACTCCCCCCAGTTTATACACAGGGCATGATGTTCTATGGTGTGGAATGTCCCTTTGGTCAGTTCTGGTCATCTGTCCCAGTCAGGTTCCCTCCCAGTTTCTTTGGGGTAGCTCCTCACTGGCAGAATATGAGACAAGGAAAAAACACCCTTGCCTTAGGACAAACAAAACTTGGAAAACCCCAAAACATCAGTGTGTTATCAACACCATTCTCGTTCTGAATCCAAACCACAGCCCTGTAACCTCTACTGGGAAGTTAACTCTGCCCTAGCAGAAACCAGCACAATTATTGTATTTTTAATGTTATTGTGCATCATTGCCTTCTTCATATCTGATTATGGAATGTTGAGAGGGGTGCTCGTGACTGAGCACAGAATAACATTTAATCAGTTTATTCAAAATTTGGTTTTCAAATGTGTGAGCCACTCTCACCACCAGCCTCCGTAACATGAACAGACCCTCTGTGGACAACAGGAAAACCCAACCTTCTGTGAATCTAGGCTGAATCTAGTCAGTCATCCTCCCAGCAATGTACCAGCTCAGTATCTGTACTTTTAGAAGTGGTTTAGGTGTCCCAGAGTGCTGAGTTAGAGCCACGGAGAGTGAAGGAAGAACTGCAATGGGCAGCTGGGATCCTGCAGACTTAAGGGCAACAGCAAGGGAGAGGTGTCATCACAGGCATTCAACATCAAGAGCAAAAGACTTCCCTCAGGTGCAGGTAGATAGCATTTATCTGTCTCAGTGACATGAAGAAATATTGTCATTGGACAGCTTGCTAGCTCTTCATGTGGAAAGACCAGCATCAATGAACTGAATAAATGGAATTACAGAAATGCAAAAGGAACCCAAAAGGGTAAGTGCAGAATCCCAGTGATGCTTTCTTTTTCTAAAATAAAGATTCATTTGAGGCCACTGAGATAATTTCAAAGTGCAATATTAAGAATCTCTTAATCTATCCTGAATTTCTTCACAGTGGAAAAGAAAAGGTTGGTTCAATAATCAAATCACAGGTCAGCTGCTGTGATTACTGTGATTCCCTTTCGACTTTTGTTAAAATAGACCCTTTTCCCTTTGGGGGCTGTACAAGCCCAAATCAATGAACCAAAATTGGTTCCAATGCACTAATTTTGGTTCATTGATTTCCAGGCCAACATTCCTTTTGTTTACTAGACAAAATCTCAACAATCTGTTGGTAATATTTGTCAGCCTTTTTGTTTGAACTTATTTCAAATGCTTTGTCTTCTTTCCATTGTTCTCCTACCATCAGCCAGTATTCAGGGTACTGTAATATTTCCTAGAAGCTCACTTCTCACAGGTGAACACCTACACAGAGTGTATTTTGGGGTACACTTCCTGAAAATGATACGCTCTATTGAAGCTGAAATTTGGCTAGAAGCAAGAGCTTCTACTGTCTAGGCAAAAGTATGAAAATGTTCAAAACAGGTCGTCATGGCTGGTTTTTAGCTTTTATGAACAAGAACAGTTCAATGCACAACCAAGAGAGATAAAAATTACTATTCCAATACTACCATTGGAAAGGTACCTTTGCAACTTTGGTGTGTTCCAGATTTGCAGTGCCATACTTAACTCAATATTGCTTTAACTGAAAGGCTTAATTGGTGCTAAGTCATACAGTTCACTCTGCATTTTGCTGAGCTTACTCCTTATTAATGTCATGTCAAGGTAAGTGAAAAATAACACTTTTCTCAAGCAACAAATGGATTATTTTTTTTCCCATTACAGTGGCACATATGAAATTTTCACAGTGGTAAAGATGAACAGTCACAATTACATGATCTATTTGAATTTTAGTATGATTTTAGTTTTTTCTCTTAAAAAAAAAAAAACCTAATATTCCCTTTCACTATCATGGCAAACACAATATTTATTTAAAAACTTTTTGTACCTTGCATATGAAATAGGTGATTGATATCAGAAATACCATTCATTTTCTGGCTTGAATGTTCATTTCTAAATCCTGAAAGATAGAAAAAAAATCTAAGAAAACAAAAAATTATGTCAAATCCCATTTTACATCACCACATGAATTCAGTTCCTAAATTTGATCTAGTTTGAAATGTCCTTTCTTTTGTTGTTTCAAAAGAATTTCAGCAGAAATGCCTATTTTGGCCTAGTTATTGCTTTTAGGGGAAGATGGAATTAACAAAAGGCAAGTGATCACATGCTGATTAACTTAACTTAAAAATATGTATTTCAAACCATAACAGAAAGCTATAGGCATTTGATATTTTCAATGTGTTCTTCAAAAAAGAAGCAAAGACCTCAATGCATTATATGTTACTCTGACTGGTAAGCCAGGAATGCTACACAGAATGGAAAAATTCTTTTTCTGGCTATTACTCCCATGTGTTTAATGGATATTATTTCACATCCTGGCTTTAATTCTTATCAGTGCTATTGCATATGTACTTTGCATTTTGAAAAACTTTGGGGTTTGAGGGTTTTTTGCACACTTATCACAATGGGTGTTTTAACAGAGGTGATTAGTGTGAATCTTCAATACATTCTCTTGGACCTATTTTATTTCCATTCCATTCCATTCCATTCCATTCCATTCCATTCCATTCCATTCCTCCTTCTACCTTGCTTTTTCATCTTCCCTGGCCTTATCCAAAGCTTACTGCAGCCCATTAAGTGACTTCCATGGTTTAAGTGAACTCCAGGATAGAACCCTTAAGTGTTAATGAAGAGCCAAATGTCTGCTTTTACTTCATGCACAGAGCAGATATGATTTCACTGTAGAGATCCTGACTTTGGATTTTGCTTAGCACCCCTGGCTAAGGCACTAAACTTTTAAGTAGTACAATAAAATAAATTATGGAAATAAGCATGATTAAAGAAGTAAGAAAGAAAAGGGAATACAAACAAGGCTTATGAAAGGACAGGTGAAATAGAAATAATAATAGGGGAGAAGAGACAACTGCTTGGTTAATGAGATGCTGAGAATAAATGAGCTTTTAGAACAGATTTGAAAGAGCACATTGATGTAAGAGAATGAATTGAAACCAGGAGCTCATTCCACAACCGGCAGGCAAGAAAGGAAAGAGTGTTTGAAATCAGTAAGGATGAGAGAATTATAATTGCCTTTATGTTCTTGCTTTTTGCATCTCAACAAACAACATTCAGCAATCAAAGGTTAATAGCAAACAACTTGTCATAATTGGATTGCTCTCCTCCCAAAATGGCACAACAGCAGCAGTGAGGCAAAACATTCACATTTGCCAGCCATGACATGCCTTGATAATTCCAAGGTAGTTCTAGAAATGTATTAATAGAGAGCAGAGTAAGTGGAAGGCATGATAAACAAGCAGACTACAGACTAACCTAAACCCACCCAGGAAGAGTGACAAAAAAGGAAAGGTTCACTGCTGTTACACGAACTCTGACAGCATATTTAAAGGCTGTTAATATATGTGAGACAGTGGCTATAAACACTGAAATTCTTTAGAGAATTTGTTTATTTACTGTAAAAACTACAGCAGCCTGGTTTCCCAACTAAAGCACTTTTGCCATTCCGATCACTGTGGCAGGGCAAGGATGAGGGATGAGGGCAGTTCCAGTGTCTCATGCAGCTCAACAGAATCGTCCCACACTTGTGGATTACAAAATAATTATTAATGCCAGTGATTTCTGAAACAGAATTAACACTGTGACATTTCTGAGATAGACCTGGTCTTTTATAAACAGTATAATAAGTATTATCTGTGTCTTTATGAAATCTTTATGCATCTTGTATGAAAATCAACAATGAAGCATAAATGTTACCAGGATGTTTTTGACTTCAGTGTTGCTTTTCTTTTTGTTTTGAGTGTTGATCTTCTCAACCTGCTTGAAATCTGAGGTGAAAAAAAATCAAGTAAACATGATAAACAAAGTCAGATGAACTGATAAAGACCTGGGTTGTAGCACACTGCACCAAACATGAGATGTATAAGATGCAGATCATATGATTTCTGCAGAAGGAGAAAAATAACCTAAGCTTCACTGTGCTTACATTTGGGTTTTTTCAAGATAAATGGAGCCCAAAATCTCTGGGTAAATGTTGAAGTGCTTAAGGCAAAGGTTGAAGTGTTTAGGACAAGATAAAAGCTACATAGTATACATAAATTGTGCAAAACTGTAATAAAGTCCTTATTTTTACGCTGGATCTTGGTAGAAAGATGGACTGCTTCTGAAAGTTGTTAAATACATGAATTTTTGTAAGTTACTTCTTTTAATATTGTAAATGAGTTTCCAAATAGCTGTGTGTAATATTTCAGTTTCCCCTGGCAAGAGCATTTTTATTTTCTTGATGCAGTGATGAATTATCTGGATCGTTGCCTTACAAATATTAAAAAGAGAACAGAAGAGAGTAAGCAGGTCTTTATAGTAGAGTTATTACTTTGTAGGCCAAAAGTATTATTTTTTAGGCCCCATTAAGACATCAGGAGGGGCACAGCAGCTCAAGAATCAAATCCTGACAGTGCAATAAAGCAAACAGATGCGGGGTTTTTTTCCTTCTCTCTTCTTAAAGCAAGAATGCAGTAAGATAGCAAATATTGCAGAAATTCCCTAGATCAGCCCTGCCTGGAGAAAGGAGAGAAGCTGTGCAGCATGAGTCATTCTTAGCCAATCCCTCTTCATAACATCTTCTCCCCTTTGTGCCCCACCAGAACTGTCTATTATTTCAGATCTGTTCTCTCAGACACAGCAGCATCGAGAGTTCCTTGCCTGCGAAGCAGGAGGATGAGCATTAAGAATCCTCCCATAGGAAACTGGTCATATATTTCCAGAAGACTTCATACCCTGCACACTGATAAGGCCATGAGTTCGAATTTTCTAAGCAGAGGAAAGAATTTTCTAACCAAAAATCACACAACAAAGTCTTTGCTCTGCTGATGTCCTGGGTAAAAATCGCACTGGCTCGAACAGAGACAATTTCCCTCCTTGTCCCACTGTCACAGCAAATCCAGAAAGAACACACCATTAACCACCTTTAATTCTTCTCTACCCATAACAGTGTGATTTTCATGCAACCAGCATAGACAAGCAGGTAAAAAGGCACACTGATCCTGCAGAGGTTCAATTTTAATGCAGTTTCATCCAGAGCAAAGAAAACTCTGGCTGCATATGCTTATATATTTTTCATAAGGACCATATTTCATCGTGAAATTCTGTCTAGAATGTAAGAGACCACACTAATTCACTCTAGTGAATTATAAATGCCTTTTTTTTGGGTGCGTGTGTGTGATTCAGTGCACCAATGTCCCAGTATCAGCATGGGAATAGAAAAAAGTAGTGGCATCCTGCAGATTCATTTCAAAATTGTCTAGGAAGTCTCTCTGCTTTTCCTCTTATTTATTTATAAAGAAATACAATTAATCATAATGTTCTACTGATTTAATTGCTGTTCTTTTATTTAGTTTCTATAGAGATTTTTATTACTTTGCATATGGTTTACATGACTTTCCATAAAACAGGGATGGGAAAATGGTGACTTTCAGAGTTATGCTGGTCCAAATTGTCATTTTTTGCTGAAATAAAATGTATATACGAGAATAGAGAGTGTACAATTAGATACCTGGATAACAATATCTGGTTCAGTGATTAGTTTTCTGGGGTTTGGTACATTTTTTTCCTTCCCCCATTTTGTTTGGTTTTTGTTTTTTTTCCCTAAATATATATGAAAAGGGCTTGAAAATGTTAATATCAGAACTTAACATTGTGTGTCACAGTTAGGAAACAATGTTCCAATCCGCCATTACTTCCAGCTGGAAAAGAAAGACTATCAGATATTACACGATGTAGGAAAATACAGTGTTATTCCATATCATACTGGCATGTTTTGTCCATCAAATATGTTGAAATAAGCTTTCAACTCAAAATAAAATCCAAAGATCATTTGAAACAACCATATCTAGAGCTTGCGAACAAAGTAGTGCTCAAAGATCAAATATATTGTTCTCTCTAAAGCCTAAGAGAGTGTGGTAGATTGTTTTTCTGTTCTAATTTTAAGCTGTTCCTTATTGTGAGTTTACAGTGGTTTGTTCCATGTACCCCCTTTGGTTTCCCCAGTGGTTTTGCCCTGAAGTTGTTTACTACTATTTTCCTGCCTAATCTAACCTCGGTCCCCATGTCAATCTCCCCTGCACCTCCCTGATTTCCCGACCTTTCCCTGCCAATCCTGGAAGTACTGCCCTCTTCCCTTGTTCATCAAATGTAACCCCACCCCTTTCTCTAGAACCTTCCTTGTCTATCACCCTTCCCTCAAAGTTCCATTGGTGTGCCAAGCCTGATCCCCTCCCATGTTATCCCCTATTGGTTACCTGGAATCTGATCCCTGCCCTAAGTTCCTCCCCTGCTGTTCTACTATTGGTTAAGCTTTGTATCCTCCCCTGTTCTTAAGCTGTTGTTACCGTACTGGAGCGTTGTTATTTGTCACTGGATCTTTTTGGTGGTTTAATCCTCTTGAGAATTTATACAAGTGGCCCCTCTCGTCTCCTTCATTCTGGCTCCCTGGACTCGGGGTTCCTATCAGCAGCCACACAGAGCAGCTTTTCTGCCTCTGGGAGTCAGGCAGTCCTGCTCTGCTGCCGCCCAGACCGACCCAAAGGGTGGAGAGGGAACAGCCACTCTTGGCATGGCCAGGAGGTGAGGGCTGGCTGGAGGACATCACCAAGAGACTGCCCGTGTCAAGAGAGCTCTTGTGCTGCTCAATTCACTTTCTTCAAAACACACTTTTAGAAACTGAGTCAGACTCTATACGATGACATTATACCACTGATTTGAGAAGCTGTTCTTTTTTGTCAGTGATACAAGATCAGGATGTAAAACGCAGGTGTGCATGTGCAGCACTGGACTTACAGCCAACCTAAGTGCAAGCAACTAGACAGTAAAATAAGGCCATGAAATGTGGAACATCCTCTGTGTGGTTCCTGGCTAAAGTCGCTGGGTTTTAGCAAAATTTAAGGCTCAGCCTATGGAGGTTCTGCCGGCATTCCTCGCACCAGGGACGTGGTGGGGGATACGTGAAGCCTGATCCAGGAAAGGATGAGTGGTGCTCAGGCTCACAGGACCCCTCTGCATGAAAAAATCTTCACTGTTTAAGTGAACTGGGTTTAAGAGCACTTCATTTTGCAGAGGCAGCTGTAACTGGCCTTGGGCTTTGGTCCAAGATACCCATTTTGTATCAAATACGTGGTGAATGAGCAGTGTTTTAAGGAGTTTGTGGTCCTTTAAGGCAGTGTTTTACCAAGAAGAAATAGAATAAACAAGTTTTCCATTCCAGTTAGGGAGGGCACCTTAGTAATCCCCTTCCTAGTTTTCCACATACACATATAAAGGACTGATGGTGACTTGCAGGAGAGTGGTTCAGACCAAGGAATGGCTCAGAAGGACCTGAGCTGGGAGGCAGGGCAAGAAGGTGTAGCATGAAGGAAGGGGAGGAAGAGGAAATTTTATGTGTAATTGGTTATTATTGATTATATCTCAATTAATGAAAGGAGATTCTAGACAGATTGTAAAATAGGCAGACAATATGCCCAGACCTGCTTAGGGACAATAAGCTTCTCACAAACAATATTGAATAAAAATAATTATTTCTTGACATTTTCTCCCCTTCTTCAAATGTCAACTTAATTTTTTCCAGACTTTTACTTATTATCGGGGCAGATTCTATCCATCATGTCATGCTTATTCTTATTTTGTCAGCAATTCAAGCCAGGGATATAACTCAAAGTAATCAGGTTAAATGGTCAAAGCAAGGTAGTTTCTATAATATTTTTTCTCAAAGTTTTTTTAAAAAGATGTTTTATTTTACTTAATTTTGTTTCATTGCAGTATTTTTTGAGGCACTATTTACCTGATGAGCTTGAGATTTATTATCATAATCATTTCAAGAGTGATTTTCATATCTGACATTAAACACACAAATCATCCATGAAAAGTAAATTTCAGTAAGACATTGTCTATTTATTGTTCGTGTGGATCTCAATTATTTATGATCTTTTTTCATATAATATTTATGTGTGTTAATCACTATTAATCATAAGGTTTTACTCCTGACTACAGCTAATGCTTTTGCATACCTCTTTCTTATGCAGACTGTGCTCTCTTCTCATGAGACTCCTGTATGATGTGACTTCAAGTCACAGTACATGTCCTTTACCAAATATTCACTTGTTTGCTTTGTTGGATTAAATAGATTAAATAGGAAAGTCAGTAACTAGATTTTCTAATGCCGACTTTCTCACTTGGATGCATTGGGAGCAAGGGAAAGTCATTACAGCTGTAGATACCCTGTTCCTTCTATTTCTAAACCAGGTCTGTGCAGAAGATGACTGAGCACTGCAATCACATTTTAATGTGGCAAGTAAAATGTGTGGAGAGCTGCATTTTCTTGAAATACTGGCAAAATTAAAGTGAAAAGTGCTGTGGAGCTGTTTACTCACCTCTGACATTCCACCTTACAGGTACTTTTCTGGTTTCATAGCAGCCTAAGGGAAGTGCTTAAACCCATGTACAGAGAAATAGAAAAGCACAGTTAGCATTTAGAGGCTGGAGAAAGTCCAGAGGATGTTTGAGACTCTGTTAGACCACTTTTTTGACATATGCAGGCAAAAAGAATCCTTGACTAACGACAATAACAAAAAATATGTCTCTCTCCATACAGAATCTGAAGCAGAATAAAAGAAAAATTATCCTTGTACTAAACCAAGGCAATGCCACGTATTTAATCATGGGCTGCTAACACATCGCCTTATGTAAATTATATATAGGACAATGAATGTGCAAGAGATTTATATGGACTAAAAATAGCACTCAGACACCCTAGATTGGCCTGTGTAAAATCCAGCACTTTGCAATACAAAATTAAACGTGAGAAAAAATAGTTCAGACACATAAATCAAAATCTCAACAGAACAGCCAATTCTTATTCAGTCCAGCTTGCTGCAGCAATTTCTTTATCCCCAGCAAGACAATGTCTTGTAAGCTACAGTTATCTTAGTCCTCAGCCAGCTCCTCTATGGGACAGGGAAAATGCAGGGAAGAGAGATCAGCTGCTGTCAGCAGAGATGCAGGAACATTGACCTAAGTACTGGTGGTATAATTCAGACAGGTTAGGGATGCCACTTTTGGAATGTGGAAAATTTAAAAAAAAAATATAAAGGGGAAAAGGAATTTTCTTTTCGTGTGTGGTTACATTTGGCTTCACTTGCAATGATATTTATGTTTGGGTAAGGGCATTAATCATAGACATCTACTGGATGCAGTGCTCTTATCTCTACTATGATGTTCAGGGTCCTTGGAAGAAAGCTGTGAATGGAATGTATAACTATAAGATGCTTGTATATTTTGGAATATACAGCTTACTGAGAAAAGTGTTCTCAAAATGTATATGGGTTTCTCCATGCAGCTCTTTCCAACATCAAAATGATGAACATTTAGCATTCCAGAATCTTTTAGATGCATTTCCTGTTCAGATATTTTTTTGATTTCTTCTGTGAAAGATTCTTGTCTATCAAAAAGTTCATTATCATAAAGTGATCTGTGAATAAGAGGAGTTTCTAGTTTGTTTTTTTGCCAGTCAATTAAAGAACTGACATTCAACTCTGCAAAGCAAATTACACTTCCCTTGCATCCTGGCTGGATACACAATAAGTAAGATCCTATATATAGTGATTTTATTTTTTCTCTGGTGGTTGATAGAATTCAGACTTCCACACTGACAGCTGATCTGTAGCAAGTCTCCATGTGAAGATGGCTCAAAGTTTTAAATGTTCATAGCAAGAAACTGTTAATGAATAACAAGCATATGAACTTGTGACACCAATTGAACATCCATTCCCTCTTCTGTGTTGCCCAGCATCATTAATTGCTATCTACTAGTAACTGCACATTTAGAAAACAGTAAATTTTATCTTAATTGCATTGGTGCTACTAAAGCAGAAACCAAGCATGCTCAGATTTACAATATCACAGACTTGGTTTATTCTGTGCCTTTGCAATTAATCTGGTTTGAGGAATAGCTCTTCCTCTGAGTCTATGAAAGCCTAGGGCAGCCCATTTTCCTTCCTTTTTCTGCAATGAGGGCACTTTTGTACCAAGAAGCCTTCTTCCCAAGATGTCATAATTGCTTCAACCAGTTTCTTTTTACAATGTGGCATTTCCCCTCCGTGAATGCATCGCTTCAGTGAATTCACAAACCATTTCTGTCTGGTTCAAATCCACAAGCCTACACTTATGATAAGATAATGAATGCACATTCATCAAGCAGAACCACACTGGAAGTGCTGTGGGCAAGTGTACAGTACAATAAATTTTGTTAAATGAGGATGATGCATTTTTAGAGGCACATCACTTCTCAGAGGTGTTTGTTCACTCATCTGGCTCCACTACTCACCACAGAAGGAGGTTTTGGTCACTCTGTGTTCAGGGAGATAAAGTACAGCAGCAAATGTAAATAAAGGAAGGATTAATGAATATATATAGATATATTGGCATAGTATTTAATTAGCTGCTGTTTGGAAAGGGCATGGCAACATACAAAACTGATTCGAACTGTTTCATATGTAATCATAAAAATTTAATCAGTTAGCCATATAATGCCAGGCTAAAATACAGATGGTTAAAAACCAGCACGAAACATTAGTTTTATACAGGTAGTAAAGAGACATATTTGCAAGTTTTAATGTCTTACTCCACATAAGTCAGAAGGCTTTATTTCCCTTTTAATAAAAAATAGGAGAAAAAAAAGAACGTGCTCCTTAGACCAGTGGATAGAAAGTGCTTTATGTACAAAAGTTTATATATCATTATTACTAGTACTGAACAGCAGTGTAAGATCCCCAGGCAGCATCATTAAATATACAGTGCTTCATATATAGGATAGGTTGAGATTGGCTTTAAGGAGAGGAATTTTTTATGATGAGGATAGTGAGAAACTTGTATAGGCCATCCAGAGAAGTGATGGATTCCCCACCACTGGAAATGTTCAAGTCAGGTTGGATGGGGCTTTGAGCAACCTGGTCTAGGGAAAGATGCCCTAGCCCATGTCTGAGAAACTGGGTCAGATCATCTTTAATAATCCCTTCAGGAAAAAAACATTTGATGATTCTATGTGATTATTTCCTTAAACAAACATCAAGGTTTCACAAGGATTAGGTGGGTAAAAGTAATTTTCTTACGCAGGCTTTGAGGATCAACTTGGGCTCTAGTTTGATCACTCTCGATACTGTCAGATATGCAGACTCAGAATCTGGGCAGAACAACTTTTAAAAGGGGATATTGAGATCAAAAAAAGACTGAAGGTCCACCATTTATCTTTCTGAGAACTTAAAGACAGCTCCAAAAATGTGTCTTCCTCAGTAGATGTGTAAGATACTTAGCATCTCCAGGATCTGGAAAAAACAAATCCCTTGATATTTCTGAACCTCTTGGCATAGCTTTTATCCATGGGTTCTATTCCAAAACGCTATTAAGGCTTCCATAGCACATGAATTTTACAATCCAAGATAAATGATGGACATTTGCCATGCAATTTATAAAGCATAAGATTTGCTCTATGATCTACCATGCCTGGAGAAGTTTGAGGCCAAGATCTCTCAGGAAGTCAGTGCTCTGCTTTTGCTCTTGCTGAAGATTTGTCCTGAGCAGGAGTGTCAGCAAATTGCAGGCACTATGATGTATTGTCTGACAGAGGAGAATTCATTTGGGAGCAAACAATAAACTGAGTTCAAAACTTCATTGTGCTGCACAAATCAGATCTGTTATGTAAGGCTATCTCTCTTAACAGGAACAAGCCTGAACCAGCTGCTAAACTGATTAGTTTAGACAGAAAGAAAATCCATTTGTATTTTTATTTTAAATCTTACTGTTGCTAATGAAGGAGTGAGAACACTTTTTCGTATTTATAATGTAGAGACAATGTTAAATCGAGAAATTGAGACAGTATAGAGCAATTTTATGTACAATATTAAATTTTATTTCATAGACCTTATCTGCTGCTATTTTAATATTTTTTAATGTTTTTCCTTCTGTGTCAATCTGTATTTTTTTCCCAGGTTTCTTGTAATATTTCCTGCCATACAGCTCTCTGACTTAACACTCTAGAGAAATATGAAAGGATCCTTCAGGCAGCTTGGGCAAATTAATAATCTCCTTCAAGGGTCACAGGGTCATCTAATGCCAGAGTCACAAGTGTCTGTACATACATAAAATACAGAATACTGAAAGTTTTGAAAAAATGCTCCAGTAATATCAAGAGCATATTTTAATTGTTCACTTCAGTAAACTTCCCATAGCCCAACCACACCCAAGAGGTCTTTGATAAATTTAGATCTGCATACATGAAATGGTAACATTTTTTCTGTAAGAATGAAATGGTAGCCTCTTATAGAAGAAGTTCAAAGTGCAAAGCAGACTTGGATTTTCCTTCCCTAAAAATCTACAGATGTCTCTAAGCCAACTTGTTCAACTCAGTTTATGGGTGAAAACCATATTCTACAAAGTTGACAAATACCAACATGTTCCTATCTGAATTCCCAAAAGTATATTATCAGTCATTCATGCTTTTAGCCAGCCACAATACTCCACTTAGGAATAAAATTCCCTTTTTTTTATAATCAGACCTAAAGATTCTTCAGAGTGGGAGTAACACATGTCACTATAGGGATGTGAGTTATGAATCTTTATTCTGTTCAGTGTTCCTAAACCTAAGCAGTTGAGGAGTCAGAGATTTGACCTGAAAAAAAAATGGGATTACAAGAATTCTAAGTGTATATTGAACACAGAGATTATAAATGTGAGCACGCAGGAGCAGATACTACAGATGAATTTAAAACCCCTCATAAGAGCATATGGCATTAATAACACAGTGCCATTCTTTCCATACCATTTTCTACCACTCTTATGTTATAAAAAAAGCCAATTTATGTATAGAGAGTGCAAATAAAAACAGGCACACTCATCATGAAGACCCTTGAACTCTATATTTTCTACTGCTTTCTGCTGTGAGGAAACAGAGCTACATAACGTGAGGTCAAGATGATGAACATCTTTTCCAAAGGGAAAAAACTCTGGATAATTGTTTCTATTTCAAAGCAAACACAGCATAAATGCAACTTTTATAATAACACAAAACTGTAAGTAATCTCGAATTTCCAGACTAGTGACCTTGAATACTTAAAATTATTGCTCGTGTTGGATCAAATAACAGCCATTCTTATTGCAGCCAAGAACATGTAGCAGAAGATACAACATGCACCTTTTTAGATCAGCAAATCATTTCCACACCACTGTGTGAAAAGCTTTCTCTACTTACTTGATGCATATTGAGTCATTTTTCAGGTCAGTTGTTCTTAACTTGCATTAATCAAAAGGAGAGAATATAATCAGCTACCAAGAACATATTCAGGAGCTTAGCTAACAGTCAGGCTACAGTTTTTTTCTGGATAATTTTTTTTCTGGATCGTGGATTTGGGGAACGATTTCTCCATTTCAAATATAAGGAAAAAATAAAACAAGAGAACTATGAATCCACAAAAGCTGGGCTAGATCAGGGGGAAAGGAGATCTTGGTTCTAAAAGCAACTGTTCTCTTCACCAAGTGTTACTGGAATTGCAGAGGACAGCAGAACTAAGTATCTATTCACCTACCTGGCCATTCTGTAATTGCTTGAGACCCTTTGCTGTAATAGCCCACACAGCTTTTAGGAGCACTTTTTTTGGCAAGACAGGTTATGACATTAACAGAAATTGAAGAAGACACTGATAATTACAGATCTTGCTATGTTCTGCATGTATCATTCCTTCAGAAGACATTTCATGATCAGCAAACACAGAGTGCCTGTGAAAACTGTAATTCCTCATTCTTTGAAGTACTGACTGAGATAACCACAGCTCAGCCTCAGCAGAGAAAATTCCAACTTTCTTGTGGCCCCCTCCTGCTTTCATCACATGCTGCCTGTGATTTTGACAAAAACAAAACTGAGTCCAGAGATTTACAATGTTTCATTACTCAAATTTGCAGTCTTGACTCTGTATTGTTTCCTATTCATAACATTAGTGACTTTTCCTTCTTTAATGAAGAATGAGCTAATTAATTGATAAACAAAACTTGTGCTCCAGTTTCTCCATTTGTGCACCACTTTCTGGAAATGTGGGTTCACACACCTGTTGCTAATTAGAGTGTGATTAGTTAACTCAGACACTGCATTCAACTCCCCAAAGAAGAAAGGTTATGAAAGGCCAGTCACTCCTGGTCTTCCAAAAGGAAATCTCACCTCCTGCCCTTGCCCTAGCCAGTCCTGACACAAGCAGACAAACAAAACATGTTGCATCTTTATGTTATCTTGTGATCTAGGTGATTCCTGGGATTCATAGGTCTTGTTTAATTCCATTTTATCCCTGGTAATTTGCATATTCAGCATATTTGAGTGGGGAAAGCAATGC
Organism: Agelaius tricolor; assembly: GCF_023055355.1. NCBI lineage: Eukaryota > Metazoa > Chordata > Aves > Passeriformes > Icteridae > Agelaius > Agelaius tricolor. The sequence goes on from NW_027269261.1 coordinate 11,191,920, forward strand.
TCTTGAGCTATTCACATGCATTTATAAAGTCAAAAATAAGCTCAGTTTGTTCACAGTGATTGTGTTAAGCTATTTCTTATTTTAACTTTCCTGCCAGGAAATTTCATAACGTGGGAACTGCAGGAAGTTCCTACTAGTATTGGATATGTTTATGTGGGAACGAGGTAGAGGATACCACTTGCTGTAATCAGTACTTCAGTATTGATTTCAGTCAGATACTATTTGATTAAAGTTATTTATGCCTAAATGATTTGCCTTCAAAATTGTGCTGAAGAAATAAAGCCTAGTGTATGTAATTTAGATGGCAAAACAGACAAAATAATGCTATTGCATTCATGAAATTTTTAAAAATACATTCACTTAAATCATTTAGCAGTAGGAGAAGGCAATTATGAGTGACACAAAAGCCCAGAAATAATAACTTTTGTAATACCAAACATGTCTTATTATATTAACAGTAATAATGAAATTAGGCTTCTAGTCAATGTTTTTGAAGAAGCCTTTGTCAAGAAAAACCCTTTATAATACAAATATAATGCTGTGTGTGCATGTCAGTGCCCTCTGCTGGATAGAGACAGATCCAAACTGGTGTTTATGATCAGGTCTTCACCCAACAGCTGGTGGTAAGAAGCTGTAAACTGTTGTTAGTCAGTACAGAAGGTGAGGGAAATTACACTTGCGAGGCATATGATGGAAAAAAGTTGTTTGGGATCTAACATTCCTAGATTTTGATGCCAAGGTCCATTGCAAGTTGTTGAGATAAGCATCTGTCACCTCTTTATCTTTCATTATCTGCAATTTTTAATTCATGTCTTTCTTGGTCCATGAACAAGTGTAACCACTGCCCAGAGGGTTTCATTGTGCAGTATTTCAGTGTGGAATGGTGTTTTCCTTTTTTCCCCAGCTATAGCCTTCTATTTTGACACTATATATTACAGGAGGCCCCCAAGTGGCCTTCAGAAATGTTTATCAGCTGTTTTACAGAGCACACTTTACTGCTGCTGAACTAATTTTTACAGGAATGACATAAATGCTGTCCCTACTTCACCTGCTCTAGGACAAACAGCATTCTCTGTTTTCAAGGCTCTTGCTGTAACCAGTTCTAAATTCATTAAAAATTACAGCCCAGTCTCAACTTCATTCCAGATAAGGTGCTGCCTTCAGGGTCCTTCATACAGACCACCTGTGAAAAATGTTTAATTCTTTTACTCCCAAAATGTGGGACTGGGGAAACCAAATGGGTTTTCAAGGAAAAAAGGCATTAAGTAGCCACATGCTTGAGGTAAGATGCTGATTTGTTGTTGCTATAAATATCCTTTTCCTTCTTTATTCTTAAAGGAGATGTTCTTCATTCTGGGTGCCCTGTCCACTCTCACAGCAGTACTCAGTTGTTCTACTTTGCATGGATACCAATAACCATTTATCAGTAACCACCCATGGCTGTGCCACGGCAGCAGCTTCCTCAGAGCTCAAAAATCAATCAAAATCCAGGAGCTGCTGCCTTGCCAGAGTTTTCCTGCATCCCTAGGGGCAGCAGTTCACAGTTTCAAGTGCATCCTCTGTCCCACTCACCATTGCTCCATTTCACTCAGTGCTGTTTCCTCATGGAGAGGTGCTTGGTCTGTCAGGCTGCTGTCCTGAGGCTGCCCAAGAGCTGCTCCCTGCATTTCTCTGCAGAAACCGATCCTCTGCTTGCACCACAGGCATTTACTCAAGCAATGCTTGGTTGCCTTCAGTAACGACGCGTTAAAAACTGAAGGATGAATTGAGCTGATCGTGCACTTCTAAAGTGTCTATAATCAGATGCTAACTAATGACATCAAGCTTTAGACTGAGTAATTAATTATAATTCCAAAAGCAACATTGTAAAAAAGTGCCTTTTCTTGTTTCTCTTTTTTTTTTTTTTTAATATGTATTATTCTCATCTTTTTAGCCTAAAGAGTTAGAAGCATTATAGTTAATTTTAGGGGATAGCAACATACATCTCAGGTGTAAAAAAAAGAAAAAAACATGAATAAACATATGTGGTAAAAATTACATTTTTGTCTCTGTTGAAGGTCACTTGGGATAAGTAAATCTTGTCTCTGGAATCTCTGGAAATGCTTGTGAACTAGGCATGCCTCAGCTAGTGATGATCAGCCATGAAAGTACTTGCAATTGAGCCTAATTCGTCCTTGAAGTTTAATTTTATTAAGCTTATTAAGCATCAGATCTTACCAATCTTCTGCAACCAAACCTCCCACTGAAATCAGCAGGAAAATTAAAATGGAAAATATTTTGTAGTTGGACCCAAGAGGACTTTGGAATGCTCCTAGTTTTCCTACAGAATCAAAACCACACCACTGCAGCAGCTCAGCATCACAGCTCTGTGTAGCACAGTGACACATATTCTATAAATGACCACACAGAGCTTTCTGTCTGTTAACAGCTGCTCAGAAATAAAAGGGGTTGGAAGTGACAGCAACTGATCAGAGATCAGTGATAAATCTGTGGTGGTCTTTCCCTGATTTCCAGCATGTCCTCAAAAGCAGGGATGTCAAGGTTCTAGAACAAAACTTTGGGAGATATCCTTATCCTTCCTTACCCTTTGGGAGATATCCTGGGAAGAGTGTGCCAGTGTAAGCATGTGTGGGTACGAGAAATTATGGCAAGTGTAGCCAATTTCCTTTATATGGCATTATATTTCCAGATTGGTCATTACTTGCAGAATTAATATTTAAATATTCAGTAGTGTGATAATCTGAAAACAGCTCAAGTACAGCAACAAAATGGAACCCCTATAATCTATATGCAGGACCCAGTGAACAGTGAGTAATCATCTCTAAAGTAAATAGCTACTGATAACACAAGAAAAGTTTGCAGTTTCTCATGAAATTACAACCTATTTTCTATGTCTAATGAAAAGTTAATGAAAATGAAAAGTTTGAGCTTTTTTGTAAATAATGTATAAGCACTGCTTTTATTGACCAGTATGTTAATAAAATCTGATTTATTAAATTTTAAAATTTGAAACATGGCAACACCTTAATAATTCAATTAATTAATGCAAAAGTTATTAGAAATATAGTTTTAGTGTTATTAGAAACTTAACAGACTATTTTCTGCAACTTTACCACATTAAAAACAATGTTCCAGTTTATTATTCTCTGAATGTCATATACATACTAATAAAAAACATTCAAAAAAGCAATGAGAGAAAATAAAATCTCTGGAAATAAACAGAGTAATCTCCTTCTTTAGTACTGTGAGCATATTATTTTTATTAGTCAGCTATTGCATGCAAGTGAAGAGTTTTCATGAATATGCAGAAGAAACATAATATCCATGAATGGGCCTCAAAGAGTAATTTTAACATTGGAGTTGAGAGTTTTAATCCTAAATTAGCTGTAAACATTTTTGAAATTTCTATCAATAAATTTGAAATTTATCAATAAATATATTTTTAAGCTTCAGAGCTTTCATGAACATGAGCCCAATGGGGTTATTCCTTTTTAGATTTTTTTTTTCCCTGCCAATGATTATTTGATAATTATCTCTCATTTATTCTCTAATTTCCCATATAAAGGTATTCAATATTCTCCTTCAGAAGCAGATCTGGCAGCCTGACACACACAGGTGAAAGATTTCTTCAGCAAGCAACTCAGTCCAGCACAAGTTTTTTTGTACCCTGTATGTGAGCCTTTCACAGAAAAAAATAGAAGCTGAACATCAGCATGAGCTGCCTTCCTAATATGATGAGGCTCAGAAATTAAATGAATCAGAAATGAACAATTCATGAACACAACTCTGTTTGCCATTTGTTCCCAGTGAAAATGATCTCTGAGCAAATGGCCCAAATGAAGGCCATGGTTCTCCTAAATCCCCCCCAAATCATTGGTGATGTAATCACTACAGAGCACACATGGGGTCAGCACACTGCATTTCTGAGTCCAGATCCTAAACCTTCTCCATTAGGCTATTGTTTGTACTCTTAATTTCAAGGCTGCATTGGTTTTTTTTTCCGATGAGATCTTCGACAGCAGTGACAAAATGTGGTGAGAACCCGAGAGGTGACCAGCAGAGCTCATGGCACCATTGTCACCTCATCCCACCATGCTCACAGCTGTCCCTGCCACACAGGGACACTGGCCCTGCCTCTGTCCTGATGAGAGAGCCCAATGACATCCTGGTGAGCCCAATGAAATCCTGGTGATCCCTGCAAAAGCCCACAGCCCACAGCTCCTCTCTTCAGAGCTTCTGGAGCTGCCTGCCTCATATGCTTCACAGGCACTACATTGAATTAAAAGTATTTTTAAAAAAAACCCAACAAATCCCACATTAATTTTGTTCATATATCAGTATTACTATCATTTCTGATAGCCATAAATAAAACATTTTCATTATATAATTTTATACCCCATGACTACAGAAATAACTGGAAGCCAAGGAATACACTTTATATCATCTGAAATACACTTTATATTCATCTGAAAACGAATTCATTACTATCAACTAACTGCTTGATAAAATTTAAAGTGGGTGGAATCTGCACCTGCTGTGCAAAAGTCTGCATTGTGTTAATGAGTCAACATGCACACATCATTCATTAATGGTCTCTTTCTTAACCATGAGAGATGTGTTTGTAGCATATGTTTTTGGGAAAATTTCCTAGACATTTTGCAGAAGAAGAATATTAGTGATACACTGCAATTGTATCAAAAAGTATCACCCAGAACTGAAAGTTAATATGGCTAGGCATTGTGTAATCATGCAAGACAGCCAAACATAGGAATTAATAGCATTTAGTCCAGTGTGACTGTATGAACAGGTCCAAACTAGAAAAAGAGAACCTTGCTATATCCTTAAATATGTTTTCTCAGGAACAAAAATATTTCTTTTTTCAAAGACAAATTACATCCATGCAACAATATCTTAGTGAAGTCCTTTGGATTGAGGAAATGCTGCACTGCACGTGTGCTACAGACCCATGAACAGAGAGTCAAACGGCAGCTTCCAAAGAAAGATGGTCTTGTGCTAATGCTGTGTGGCAGAGATGATGCAGGCAAAACTGCAACTACTGCTCACACTCATCCATCAGGATCATCATCATCCTCACAGATGGAAGGATTTCTACTCTACAGCCCACTTAAAGGAAGGGTGAGTGAGGGAATATAAAAGCAGGGCTGCCACTCTGCAGTAACCAAACTCACCCTTGCTAGAAAGTCCTTCCATGGAAACCATCTCAGTATGATAATTCCTGGAGCACTGCTGTCACAAGTGTTTCTCTTTCTGGTAAATTATACTTAGCAGTAAAAGCTGGGGGAAGATCTGCAGGCAAAAGTTGGGCTCTGCCATGCACGTACACAAAATGCTTATGTACATAATAGTCATACAAAGTGTATGGAAAAGTGGTTTCTCTCTTTTTCAGATGACTCAAGCTGAGAGCCTCTTAATGTTATTTTTAATGTTATTTTATCTTTAAAATGTTTCAGCATTCAGCTGAATCCAATATTTGGATTATATTGGTATTTTATACATTTGACTCTCAGACTCTGGAGGCAATGTCAAAGAGCCTGTTCTTTTTCCTGTCACAGATCTGAAGATGTTACATCCTCTTTCTCTACTAAACACTTTATATTTTGTATACACTTCAATTTGACAAAAAAACTGCAAAGCAAATCATAAACAAATATATAAAAAATTGGCAAAACTTGTTAATAAATGTAAGCATTTGTTTTGGAGCAAAAATAGATCGATTTTTTTTTTAATATCTATTCAGCAAACTGTAGTGATATTAAAAGTCATGAAAATTGGCAAAAAGTAAGACAGGCTGTCAGGCATGTAGACTTTAATCTTGACATTGTATCAGGATCCAGACTTGCAGTCCAAATACAAGCACATAAGACTTACAAGACTACAAAACCTAGCAGTACTTCGTATTAATGAGGATTTTTCACTATAGGATTAGAAGTTCCTCCTTTTCATTACAGCACAAGCAAAAGAAATCACCCAATATAGTATTGAAAAATAAAGGGACAAAACCCATTACATTTTCAAAATGCTGACACTTCTGGACATTTTTTTATTTACAACAAACTCATGTGTCTTGTTCAAGGTGCTCATCCTGACTTCCTTCCCCTTACCAATACAGAAAGGCACCTGCTGAAGAATTGTTTCATCACATTATTTTTACTAAAGATGAGACAAATACCACCCTTTGCTTTCCCAGACCTTTTCCAATTACAGTAAGAGATTCTTTTATTTTTTTTCCCTCAGATGATTCCTTATTTCTGCAAAGAGTAGTACAATTGCTTTACATACAAGTAGTATTTTTGCCAAGCTTCCACAAGAGGAGGTTTGACACTGTAGTCTAATTGACCTCCATATTTAATTTAACAAAGGGGAAAAAAAAGTTTTGCTATTCTAGATTGACTGATCTTTTGGTCTTCTAGGAGGAACACTTGCAAAGGAAAATAACACTAAATCAAACCTCCACACACCAAGATTTTGACTGACTGCATAGGAATTCTGCATCTAGACACAGGAGTAACTCCAGTAAGGATAGCTATGATGAACTATGACTATAACTATGATGAACTATGAGAACTATGACTATAACCTGATCTACTCACACTTTGCTCTGGTAGCAGACAATTATAAACAATTTACAGCCAGCTCCCCTCTGCTGACACTGAATTGTCTACGAACACTCTACAAGCAGAGCTTTCTACCACTTTTAGTAGGCTGAGTACCTTTTTTGATAGCTGAGCCTCCCATCTACAGACCAGAGCCCAATTTGTCTTGTCATCAAGAGAACTCACAGCAAACATTGGCCTCCATTAATTTTAGTACATAAAAACCCCCAAGTCACTTTGTGGGAGCTGGTGGCTTCCCACAAAGCAGTGAAATAAAATCTACATTGCAGCATTTCTGCTGGCTGTCCTGGAGGTTTCCTGAAGCCCTGTGGTTCTGGAAAGGATGGTGGTGCTGCTGCAGTGCCACAGATGGGGATAGAGGCCACTTGTTCAGGAACCTCAACTGTCTCAGGTTCACAGTGCTGTGGTGCTGCTAGCACAGCCAGGAAGAAATACAATTGATCCAGGCAGATTGTTCCTGAATCACTTGGAAGCACTTGCCATAACTGATAAGGATGTACATTTTCCTTGCAGTTTTTAAGTAAAAAAAAAAAAATTATGATTAATGTAAAATTGCCTGGTGTTCAGCTTTTGCTGCAGCATGTGCAATGCTCAGCTTGCTAAAATGAATGACCCCGTGAAAAACCTTAGCATTTGGCAATTTTGGGGATGTACTGAAGCATAATTAAAATGATTAAGAAATAGATTGAAGGAAAATAGTGAAATGGTGTAGGAGAGAACTCCAGCAATGCCACAAGAAGCCTGCACAAGGTCTCAGTTACCATATTATTCTAGCCATTTCTGCAGCTCCCCAAAGCCAGGGAATAGAAACACATAAGAGCACATATGGCAGGAATGGATGAAGCAAAGATCTCAGCTCAGCAACACACATCATTTTAGTGATGAAAGCATCTATAAGGTGTTCACAGAACTCTTAGGTTCAGAAAGGCTCAGATAAGAGTGCAGTTATTTTGGCCACCTCACCAAAACACAGAACCAATACTGCTGTAAACCCCTACTCACAAATTCTCAAGTAATTCCCTGCATTTAAAGTTGTTCCTAGTAAAACCTGTAATTGTTCTCTAAATAATGTTTGGTGAAGGAAAATATTGTCATTCAAGCAGAACTATGGACATCTGTGCTCATTTATACTAAACTACTTTTGTTTAATTTTATTTATAGATGTATTAGGAAAATTCCACCTACTTGGAAAACGTAGAGAAATAATAGCCTGACACCAGAGTCAAACCTTTCTGCAGTATCATCAGCTGAGAATGCAAAGGTCATTCTCTTCTGGTATTGAGGCAGGTTCCTTATTGATTGTTTCTATGCTAGAAAAAAAAAAAATCATATTAAAATAAAAGGACTTTCTCAGTCTCAAGCAGAAATGAAAAATAGCTCTTGGGGGGAACAAAAGAAAGGCAATCAAAATTAATGTATTGTGCCAAATGCAGGCAGTTTCAGCTTGTTTTCAAAGATCCATTCACATAATCATAAAAGAGGACTTTTCAGGAGAGGTATTGTAATAATCAGCGTTTTGTCTAAAAATAGGTCATTAATGTGAGTATTAGATGAGATTAACTTTGCCACATAATTGTTTTGTTCTGCTTTAGATTATTTTGTGTAAATGTATGTTTAAAAAAAAAAATCAAACAACAAAAAGCTATTCTGAATGCACAGAAAATCATCAGAAGGAAGCCAGAACTCTCTGTCCCTGTATTTAGACAACACATGGTCTCTGTACCTGGAGTGCTCCCCTGCTTGTTAATTGATAAAGTGCATTGAAAGGGAATCTCTGTCAACAATAAGTGCATCATAATTTGCAGGATATCAATACTCCTGGTTAAAAAAAAACCAAAAAAACAAAAAAAACCCCTTCTACCCTTCTTTCAAGAGTGTTATTCTCCTGGAAATAGGAGTACTGCAGCACTATAAACTCTGCCATATGACTGGTTTTTCCCTACCCACAGTCCCCATTTTCAGCCTAATGGTGTGGAAAGAGCTTTTCTCTGTCCTTAACAGTCATAGGATGTAACCTGTATTCACACCTGTGCTTAAGGTTTAAATGATAAAATTACCCTTTTTTTTTGGGCAAAGCTTAAAATGCCCTGCTTTTTTCAGCTGAGATAAGCTGTTCCCTGGTTTGGACACATTTTCTAAGCAAACATGGCTTCTTCGATAAATGCTGCCACTTACAGCACAGGAGAATTTTACTTAAGCCCCATTTCACAATGAGCAAGGGATTCCCAGAGTGTGTGAGTTCACCCCTATTCAGAGGACACCCACACAGCCTATGAAGTGCTATCTATAATTCTGAAAACAGAGTATAAGTGAGAATTAAATGCTCAACCGATAAAGGGCTGCCTGTCTGGCCAGAGATAAATAACAAAAAAAACTCACTTGTACTGAAATTTATATTTTCAGGCACGTACCAAAATCCAGCTCAGAATGGATACAGCAATATTTCCTCTTTATTTGCTTGGCTTTTAATGAGTACCCAATCTGTGTGTAAAATGTTGTCAAATAAGGTTCACTTAAATCCTATTTTTGTCGCAGGCTAAGATTTTTTCAGACCTTGAAAATTAGTTCATTAACAACACCACATCCTGAAGATTTCAAATCATAACTACAATTGATGTCCTAAATTTTAAATTGTCTGAAATCCAAATTGGCAGCTAGTGAGTTTTTCAAAGTCTTAATTACCTCACCCAACTCTGTGTGAATTAGGTAGCTAGGGCTTTTCGTTGTCGCCCATTTTTTGGTGATGTATAAATATACATCTTTGTACATCTTTATACATAAAACTTTGGGGGGAAAAATAAGAACAGTTTTGACTGAGTAAATACTCAGTCAAAACTGTTCTCATTTTTCCCCCCAAAGTCCACACAAAGGTCTTGCTTCACAAGTTTACATCAATTTCATCATTTAAAAAGTTAATATATATAAGCATGTCAGCACCTAGCATTCATACATTGCAGAAGAATACTTAATTGGAAAAACAGTCTTCTCCACTCCCCCAGATCTCCTAAATATATACATTTTTCAATATTTTAATTACATGCACACACATTTTATGTTTTGTTGTCTGGGTTCTAGCAAAATGACAGCAGATTAAAAGAAAAATTGAGCTTTAATACTCATTCCCAGACTTTAAAGTCTTGGTTTTGTTTTTTAATTTTTTTTTCAGCTATCGGTTAGTTAGTTGAAAACTGCTAATAAGTTGGTGGCAATCAAGGACAAATGTGACTATTTCTCCAATGAATTTCAAAAACATTACACTCATATATTGATAAGTGTTGAAGTGCAGCCTTGTAGGTTGTCTTTTATTGACTTGTTAACCATGGCTTGTTCATACTGCCCAACTTGTGCCATTGTTTCTTGTGTTCACAGTGAGATAACACAAAAACTATCAAAAGTGTAATCAAAGTATGAATGCTCGCAGCACTGCAAAGTCTCTTCCAGCAAGCTGATGGCAGAAGGGAAATTGCAATCTCTTCCAGCAAGAATTGCAACCAAAACTTGTCACTGAGAACTGGGGAGAGGGGGATAAAAATAAGATAATAGGAGCACTGTTCCTGGGCAGCCAAAATTGATATTTTAAATAAATTTTTTTTAAATAATAATAAAAATTAATTATATAGATATAAATAAAATAAATAATTTTTCTCCTTCTAACCTGTTAACAACCTACAAGTGTGTTCAGGTCTTAGAAGAGGAGGGACTGAAGAACTGGCTTACCTATATTTATAAAATACAGCTCTGTTCTTTTTGAGAAAACCATTTAGTAGCTCTTTTGAAGGGTGTTGACAATGTGTAGCTCAGTGTAAAAATGGAAGGGAGGCTTCTACCATGTCATATCCCCACAGCAAAGGCACTGCACAAATAGGCCTGTTCCTTAGCTTTAAATAATAATATAATAATAAATAATATCTAATTAAATGTAATAATGTATTGAGCTTCATGAAGCATCTAAAATCTTCAGAGTGTGCTTTATTTACAATATGATTTTATTCTGAATTCTCTGAAACAAAAGGGCTGTGGGCTTACGAACTCTTGTCTTCTTTCCTCTGAAGAAACTGTCGAGGCAGAGCAGAGCAGAAACTACACAGGTTCCACCAGGCTTGCATAGGTGCCACCATAAATTGGCCATAATCCAACCACCAGAGTGAAACCTGCCACTTACTGACACTGTCATATTTTCTGGAAAAATCCCTTTGCCAGGATTTCTTCTCCTGGGAAGCTGAGAAGCCTCAGAGAAAAAGGAAAACAATAATGATCTGATTTGCTTCTCCTGTGTTTTGCTGCTTTGGAATGTGGTTTGGAGATTGTTTATCCAACATGGGAATTGTTTTTGCTTAATGACCAATCACAGCTAGATGTGTCAGGACTCTGGAAGGAGTCAGGAGTTTTTCATTAGGATCTTGTTAAGCCTTCTGTAAGTATCCTTTCTCTATTCTTTAATATAGTTTAGTATAGTGTTCTTTTATATAATATAATATCATATCATAAAATAATGAATTAGTCTTCTAAGAACATGCAGTCAGATTCATTCCTTCCTGCCACAGGGGACCCCAGAAAATACCACAACTTACCCATGAAAAACATTTTTTTCTGCCTGTGTTCTGACAATATTGTGCACATAATTTTAGAGGGCTGAGTTGTCGCTTATTGTACTTCAGCCTGATGTTTGTTCACATTATAAACACCTGATAAACCATCTTCTGTGATACTTGTGGACATCACTACTGTAATTAAGCACTTATATCTGCCAAAGCTGGGTAACAAGCTGGAACAGTAGCTGAACAAATTAGTGTTCTAGTGTGTTTATCTTGCTGCATTCAAATGACTGCAGGTTTTCATCCCTGACAGCACCACCTGGGTTGGGAATCATAACAATTGTTTATATTGCAACTTAGAATTTCTGAGCTTCAACGTGCCTGTTAAAATGATCTCTCTTTTGGGAGGAGCAGGGAGGCTGCCCTCCCTCAGTGAGCTGACACAAACTCCTGTGCTGTTGCAGGCTGTGCTGCCTTGGCATTTTGCATGGAAGCTGTATGGGATTAAAGATGTTAGGATAAGCAACCATAGAGGCAGGGAGAAATTATATCTTCTTCTTTATGGGTTTTTCTTACCTTGTGAATCAAGATGTTACAATGCAATGAATCCTTTCTAGTGAGCTGTCTGGACATTTAACACTATCAGGCCTTCTCTCCACAATATGTATTGTTATTACACCTGGGAAAAACTGTGAAAAGCTGACATTCCTTGTTCAATTACCTCTGACTCTGTGTGGTTTTATTCACTGCAGAGAGCTCAATGAAAAATGAGCCTCTCTTCTATGGAAATGTCAGTTACCACTATGTACTATGTATTCTCTACAAGCTGATCTATGTAGTCCTTTGAAGATATCTGTTTGTTTGTTTGTTTTAAGAAAGAGTGTAATTCTAAGGGAAAAAAAATGAAAGTCTCTGTTGTGAGCACGCTGATGCTAAGAAAGGCTGGCTGTGAAGTTGGCATCTGCTTCAGAACAAGGAGCGACAAAATGAAGGCTTGTATTTTTCATGCTCCAAGATTAAAGGACAGCAACTAGAGCCTTTTATACCATCAGAAAGAAAGCCTGGCCAGGGAGCAGAGGAAGTTGTTATAGGGACTTTGTTTTTTATCAGATGAGAAACACCCCAGAAGATACACTGAAGCTGCTCTCTGTCTTACCAAACCCCAATTTTCTTTTTTCTTGTGTGTCTTCCACCTGCCCCTTGGCATGGTAACTGAGGAGTCATAATACAGCAATAAACCCAGATGGCTGGCTTCATTAAGAGGAGGTACCCATACTGTGTTAGATATAGCTATAAAACTGCATTCTGAAACCCAGGTAAATCTACTGAACTTAATAAGGTCATGAAATAATAATAACACAAATATGACTTCAGGGTTAAGCCTTGAACCCAGAGTAAGATATTAAATTTGAATACTTCCAAATGACTTCTTAGAAAGACTCCTTTTGCATTCTCTAGTATGTTTTTTTTTTGTTTTGGTTTGGTTTTTTTTTTTTGCAAACAAAGAGAAAGAGTAAGTATTGGTACACTTTTTCCAATATCAGTTCAGTTTTATAAGTTAGGTGTGGAAATTATAATGTGTTTCCTTATGGAAAGAATCCCTTTCTTTCAAATGAACAAATGTAAGAACTGTGTTTAAAATTTAATATCCATGTGCATTTTGGAGTCGAAATAGGCAAATTTCAAATAAATCAGGGGCATAGCAGACTAATTTTCTTTACTGACTAGACATTCAGGCTGCTGAGGCAAGAGACAGTCATTCCTACTGTTGCTGTAGCCATCTGTTGCCCTGTGTCTCAGAGCAACAATGATTCCTGACTAATGCACTTCATGCAAAAGCACAGACTTTACAAGAAGTGACCTGTAATTATTTATGAGTAGTCTAATGAAGAAATTACTCAGTCTACTAAAGTGGCAAAAGTATCACTAACAGCACTGGTCAGATCAAAAGCAAAGGCTGGGTGCATTTTTTTCTAACCCTTAAGGCTTAGGACAGCATGGAATGTCCATGCTCCAGTGAACTTTACATTGTACCATGGTCTTGGAGGATACTTTCCAGACCTGTGCTTTAAAGGCAGTGTTACATCAATAGTGAACTTTCTTTTTTGTGGGCAACACTGCTTTGAAGCATTTGATTTCCCAGTGCAAACTGATACACAGGCCCCTGCAGAGAGAGCAGTGCTGATGCAGAGAGAGGAGCAGTGAAAAGCTTCCCTTTCCTTCCTGCAGCACAAGCAGCAGTCATTGCCCATATTTTGTGTTTGGCATAGCCTTGGAACTGGTCCTGTTTGTACTTCCAGTGAAACAGGGTAGCAATGGACATATGGAGAAGGAAGGAGAGAGAGCAAGGATATATCTGTATTGCTGTGAGGCTTCATATTTTCTGTTATTGAGTGTTCTTGTAGCCACAAGGATATTCCAGGAGATGGACAACAAACACAGGGTCAGCAATGAGGTGGGAGAGGAAAACAGGATAAAGTGAAAGGGAACATGATGCAGTGATTTCAATGGCTGGTGAAAATCAAGCCAATATCTGCAGTCACAGTATTTGTGGCATTACCCAATTAAATGTTCGCAAGTTATCAATGCAGCTGATCAATGGCAGGGCATTTTTCCTGTTCCTGAGACAGTTCATGGGCCAGGGTTTCTTGCATTAATTCTCTTACACTCCACCTCTTCCTAGCTGTGGTAGCCAAGAGCTGCCCCATCTGTGCAACAATGACTGTCAAAGTGCAGCAGCAAGAATTTTATCTGCACCAATGTGCAGACCAACCTGGAATATTACATAAATGTCTTAAAGCTGAAATGGTTGTGCAGCTTTACTCTTACCTGTTAGGAGTCTCCTTCAAGGTTCTACTTGAAGGGAAAAGTCAGGATTACCCTACAGGACATGTTTTCCTGAGGAGTAGGTGCAAAATGAGCTATCAGAAGCTATAGTTTCTTGAGGGGCAATAGAAGATAGGAAAAGAAACACGGGAAAATAAATTGGAAGGATGGAAACTGATTTCTTTCACAAGAGATCTTCAGTATGGTACAGACATTCAGAGTTGATGGTGCTTGGAGAGAGAGTCTGGATCCCAACTGAGAGCATGGTACTATGAGAACAAAAGCTAACAGAATTTTTACCATAATCCAAGTATACTCAAGGTAACAAAATAATAATCTCATTTACTTTATCCTTATTTCCCCACCAGAAATGTGCCATTAGGCAACAACTGGGCCTTTTCTAATTGCTGGGTTTAAGGAATAGCTTATTTTCTTCACAGCTTTGGCCAGCCTTCCAAAACTTCCAATTAATTCCGAATATAGCAGTCTCTGGTGTAGCATGAAAACTCAGTAGTAGTTGGAGTGTATTAAGTTGCTGTACACAAGTCAAAGAGTCCACAGACAGCAATATCTTTCCAATGCAATCAAGCTGGGTGAGAATTGAATCAGCAAACTGGAATCCAGGTGGTCCTTATCCTCCCATCTCTGACCCACTGAGCCATCATTTTTCCTACCAGCTGTGCCTGGAAGTCAGGACTTTTAGCAAAGTTTTGCCATTGCTGTCTAAAAGTGCTGCAAAGTTGTACAAAGCAAAAAAATCAGCAAAAAAGCAGCACAGTCAGTAAGAGTTAAGCAGGACTCTACAGAAATAATAGAGGCACAATACAGAATTGAACCAGTGACATTTGCCTGCTTGTTCTCACAGGATACTGTAGAGGGCAAGGCTCTGTTGCATCCATTTGAACACTGACATAAGATTCTTCACACAAGATGAGCTAAAAAATGCTCATGAATTATTGGCTAGGATGAAAAATGAACTCCCCCAAACACCCCAGACTCTGACAACAGACCATCCAGAGAATTTTGCCAGGGATCACAAGTAATACATTATCATCCAGACATTCCAAGGCACATATTTCTTTACAGCATTTAATGCATCTTTCAGCGTTTGTCACAATTTCTTGCAACTATGGCTTTTTTGTTTTTTTACTCCTTCTCCTACAATTCACATGAGTAAATCATTGTTTTATCAGAGTATAAAAGTGACAATGTTGCTTTTACTGTCAGATACAGAAAAAATTATATACAAAATAAAGCTTTTCCAATTCACTCGTATTTTTCCCACTGCATTATCTCAATTCTTCTGCTTTTGTGTTTTATAAAAATTGCAGAATGAAATCAACATATGCTGCTAGCTTGTGTGGTGCTCTGTTGCTTTAGTGAGTTTCAGCAAGCAGACATTAAAGTCTTTCTGTCAAGAGATGGTCCTTATGCTTAATTTCAGGTTGATCACAAGGCCAGTAGGGTTGCAGAGGTGTTTTAAACCTTTCCCTGTAAAAACTAAAGAACAGCTTTTCCACAACTAATGGCTGAACAAAAATATTATCCAGCAATCATGTAAAACTCAGAGGATTAATTTACTTTTAGATATCATAAGCCCTGAAGGACTCACTTGCTAACTAGCTCATGGAAATAATTAATGCTAGAGGTCATGTGGTCTTTACATTAAAATGTCAAGAAAATAATTTCCTGGGAATCTCATTAGCACAAAGCAAAAGAGTACACAATGTAAACACCCACGTTTTCCAGACTTCCAGTCCAGAATTTCATTATGTTTTTTCTTATTTATTTAAAATTGATAGTTTTAGTACATATAAAAATGTGTATTAATATTTAGTTTTACAAAGGATTTCATTACCATACTTGCAGACTATTTAATATAAAAACAAGTAGATAATTCAAATGGCTGCTAACCTGCTAAGTTTTGCTGATCTACTCCAAAGATGGGTAAGAAAACTTAAGAGGCTCTCTATTATATGTAGAAGAACTGTGCCAATTTATTTCAGCCTCACGAGACTTTTGAAACTAATTCCATAGCTCAGGCACTTCTTTAAGGAGAAGCCATGGAGAGTTGCAACCATGCCAGGCATCCAGATGCTTCACTGTGTGCAGTGTCCATGAATGTTATAAATGGGCATTTTTAGAGCTGTAAAGTCAAGAACTCCAAAGTTATGAAATACCAGAGTGAAGTCTGGAGTGCCAGTTTTATCTGAACCCTTTGTTTGGGTGTATGATGAGATCCTCTTTAATTACATGAGCACACACTGCTTTTCCAACAGAATGCCTGCCTTAGGGCACAATATGGATGTGGCTCACTTACTGAGCGAGTAGTCAATATTTTGTGCTCGCCTTGTTTGAAGTGCTTTATTTACTACATCAAATCCAGCCCTGAAAACTGACATTGCTTTCCCCACAGTTATTTTTGCGGTGCTTTTCAGTATAACATTTCTGAATCATAAAACTCAGACTCAGAGAGTATTCTGATTGCTTCATAAATATTAATTATATCATTTTCACAATGCATCTGAAAAATGAGCGGATAGTATTTACAGACACACATCTGAACTCGGGGGGAACCTCATAATTTGAAAGTCATATCATTACAGTTCTGATAAATTAGGGGAAGCAAGATTTGCAGGAGGAGATACTGCTATCCCTGGACCAGACAACTACTGATTTCCTGCTCCTGCTTGTTCCTCTAGAGTGAACATTATGATATCTCCTCCTGCCCTGGGTTTTTACCCAGCTGTGCCCAGTTCCTTCCTACTGTCCTAAGTTCCTTTTTCCAATTTAGCTTTCTTTCTCATCTTCAATGCTGCTTCTGTCTCTTGCTTTGGTTCATGGACTGCAAAGTCTTGTCCTTGTTCTTCTGCCTGGACCTTGAAACTTCCTCCCAGCTTTGGCTATTTTCGGAGTCTTTTATATGCAGTTTCTCAACTAATCATTTTTTGGTGAGCATCATTTCTGCACTCAGCCTCACCAGCAGCTCCACCCCAGCTGCTACACTACTCCTATGAGTGCAGCAGTTATGGAAATCAGTTGTTTTCTCACACAGATGCACCTAGTGAAGCGTACAATCGATGTTCATTGCTAAAAAAAACCCTAAAAATCTCAAACTGTTTAAGAGCCAGATCTGCTGTAAGATTCAGGGAGAAACAATCAGAATTTAAGTCTTCAATTGTTCAGTTTCAGGACAGACACTATCTACCAAATAGGCTTTAATTGTGCTGAAATCAAACTGATGAAAGAAGTCTTTCACAGGCTAAGGACCACTGGTGTGATGGGTGTCTCTGTATGGCCCAGACAAAGGATTCTGTATCCTGAGCAAATATTTAGGTTCCACCTTAAACAGAAAGGCCACTGAACTCATGGTGTAGCTGTTATCCCTAAAAGACTGAAGTTTTCTATGACGTAGTGAGAGTGAAACAAATCTGTTCAGGAGGAAAGTAGGCAGTGATTATATTACAGGAAAGATTAAGTGGCTCTGGAAAATATTAAAGAAATGCCAGAACTGACTTCTAAATCCTTTCTCTTCATTACAGCTGAAAAGTAAAACACAGTTATGTTATCTCAATCAGCTTATATTATACAGCTTGAAAATCAAGCCCATGTCAATTGTCAGTTCTGTGCACAGCAGTTTTAAACCTGCAGAAGTTTTATAAATTCTTTCTCTTTTGCATCAATCCTTTCTAAATATTAAAAAAAAAAAGACAACAAAAAAATCCAGATCTTCTCTTGGATATTTCTTTCACACAAATAACTCTATTAAGCAATGATGAAAATTTCACATAATGAAAAACCCACATGACTGAGCTTTGCCCTGTTGTGGAATCATCCCTTCTTTTCCACCCTGCTAAAACCACTGTTTTGTTGGGGCTTGTATTTAAAAATAATTTTTCTTCTCTTTGTGGTGTTTTTTGGGGTTTTCTGTTTGTTTGGTTTGGGGTTTTTTGTTTGATTTGGTGGGGTTTTTGTGGTTTTGGTTTGGTTTGGTTTGCTTTGGGTTTTTTTTCTGGCATAGATTCTTCCATGCTGAGAATATGAATGAATCAATAACCCTAAAATTGAGACTAACTTTTGATATGAGGAGGGTTTTTGATGCTATCTCACACTGACAAAAATAATGAAGGCACAAGTGCAAAGTGTATTTCAAAAGTCATTTATTCCACCAGCTATTTAGAGGTGTGATAACAAAAAATGTTCTGCTTTTGTGTTTTTATATACGAGTGTCCTGATGAAAGTTATCCCTGTTCTGCTGGAACTTTTCATGGTCCTAAATTAGTTGTTAATTGCTGAAGTTAAAAGTGACAATTTTCCTCAGTCAGCCTCCAAATTAATAAAGGTACCTTGAACATAAGAAGCAACTCACAAATTACAGTCACAGTCTTGTGGGTGCATAGATATTATTATCAGTAAACACTCAGAAATTTTGCTTTTTTAACAAGAATGACTCCAATAAGTCAAGTATTTGAGGCATATGTCAGTTTATCTCCAGATGACCATTTTATGAGTACATATTTTTGTTACCAGGATGAGCATCTCTCCACTAATATGTGGACACACACACACAAATACCTTTATAAAGAATTTACTGGAATTCAAGAGGAAAACAGTGGCTTGAGTACAAGATTGAAAAAAATGTAACTGTTCAATGTGAATTATTATTTTAAATAGATATGATCAGAACACTGATCACATCTATTTACCATATTCATATACACTCATCATATTATATTTCAATTTGGTCTAATTAAAATGTTTCACATTATCATGCCTTTTAAAAATGGTGTCAAAATGAAAACTACCAGTTATTAGTGTCAAATCTAGTCTCCAGATCACAGTGTCATTTCCAGCTCTTTTTCTGAAATATTTTCTGTGGTGTGTCAGTAAACTTTTTACTTTGATCCACACAAAAATAATTCTTTAAACTCAAATGGGAAACTTGCTGTACTAACATTTGAAGGGTGTAATCCCCAGCAGTCTTCAGAGCAGTGCTAGTAATGATAGAAACATCAAATATTAAATATGTGCTAGACTCATAAAAGGATTGCATGCACAGGGAAATCCATAGTTCCAGGTGATATCAGAAATTAATCTAAAAGATGATGGCAAGCTGCTGGGTGGCAGTAATGCCCTGGCAACTTTGGAAATAACTTGAGACTTTAAAAATTTCGTGAGACCATACTATAATGGAAAATCAGAGCTTTATAGGCTTCTCAGCCACAACTTTAGGCATTCCATGTATTTGAAACAAACCCATATTCTTGGTATGAAAAATACTGTTTCTGCATTCAGTCTCCCTGAAATTGGTCTGTAGTTTGATGGGGTGAGACAGAGATACAGGCAAAAACTGTGGGTAGCCAGGGTCTTCCCAAAAGACAAAAATGAATTAATGAATTACTCTAGTGCATTAATTTTGAACACTATATAAATTGTATTGTTAAAAAGGAATCCTCTTGCTTCCTTGGGAAAAACTCATGATGATCAGCAAGAACTCAGCCAAGGAGATTCACAGTAAAAGGAGAAAATGTTAAAACAAGCTGGGAATAGAAGAAATTGTCATAATCATGTCCAGATGAGGGAAGTTTATTGTCAGAGAAATGAAGGGAATCAAAAATTTATTAGTTTACATATTCTAAAAAAGAGGATTATGTATGTATTAGACAACCACATAAAATTTAAACAAGAAATGCAGTATATATATATTTTTTATACTGGAAAATAAATGGAGCCATTTCTACAATGAGGCCATATTCATTTCACTTCACAGTGTCTTTAATTGAAAAAAACAATAGCTCTCTCCAGGCAGAGTTATCACTTATAGAGTTGCTGCGAGATGGAAGGGGGGATTTTATGGTTACCTACTGAGGTTCATACGAAGGAACAGGGCAAGCAGAATGGCCGTAATAGCTTCTTACCATCCTATAAAAAGTGTGATCTGACTGTGAAAAGGTTTGAAAAAACTTTCACAGGGAGCACTTCTGAGTGCTGCCAATCTCAAGAAGTAGCAGTGACAGATCATTGACCATAATACTTAATAAACTGCTTTCTGTGGTCTTGCAGCCAGAGAAGGAGAAAGTGATACACAGGAACACCAGCAATGAAAAGGAATTTTATTTTCTAACCACTGTCATTTTAAAATCATTCTTCTGCTGGCAGAACTTTAGCCAGCCTCACCCTTCCCGTTGCATTTATCTCCCCAGAAACGGGCTGCGAGGTCATAAAACAATATGCACGACTCCCTCTAGGAAGGCAGATCTGTCTGCCTTGAAACCAGACCGCTGATTTCATAACGTGCAGCTTTGAAAGTGTAAAAGCAGCTAACAGCTTCGGACAGCCCTGTTGTGTGCTCCAGATTGCTCCCTGCCACCGCGGCCTCTCCGCGTGTCTGTCCCCGCGGAACGCGCGGCCGCAGCCACCGCCCTCCTGGCGGCTCTCAGACAGAAGCGGGCCTAATCAAGAGAAGTGTGAAATCACAACAAAGCCAGCTCTTCCCGTTTTGCAGATGGTGAGCTGCCAGGAGGGATCAGCCCAGACTTTAATTGCGAGGCTGATGAGAGAGGCAGGCAAGATGGGGAGGTACGTGTTGTGGTGTGGGCAGATCGTTACATAACGGCGAGGCTGTCGCACACGTGGTGCCGAATGAATCAACACACGCTTAAAAAAATGGCACCGTCAATGGTTTCCCTCACTCCAGATACAGAGGGATTAAGTACCCTGGCTGTTTGTAAGCTTCTTTGGGTCTGATCAAGAATCTGGTGAGATTATTATTGTTAAAACTTAAAAGAATTTTCCTTTTTAAACTTGTCCCAGGAAGGTACAGTATCGGTTTCTCTGGGTCTGGATTGAAGGCACTGGAGACAGACAGTTCATGTTAGAACTCAGCTGTTTATTATTTCTTATCAGTAAAACAGTTTCACAACCATGAGTTTGGCAGCAAGGCACAAAATGGCTGTCTCTTGTTACGAGGTCTTTTAAGGCTAAATATCCAATTAAGAGCTGACACCTAGATTATTTTCCCTTTTAACCCAGTAACTGATCCCTAAGAGCTGCAATGTGGACTTTTCTGCCCAATTACAAAATGCCACCAAACCCATGAAGAAGGAAGAAGAAGCATGAAGAAGAAACTCAGGACGACACTCTGTGCCCTCCATCTTGCTTACATCCAGAACATACTAAAAATCCCAAAACCTAAATTTCTCACCTAAGTGATACACCTACACTACTCTTTATAATCTATTTCACACTTTTGTGGATTCTAGTCTATCTTGAATTCTAGGAAACTTTCTCCACAAATGAGGGTCAAAGTCAGTGCTCTCCTGGGACTCAGGGCACCCCAGAGCAGACAGAGAAATATTCCCAGTGCCCTGGGTTTCCAAAGTACAGAGTTAGCCAGATGCACTTATGCACATAAATTCATAGACATTCCTTCATGTGTTGTTAATACTCACATGCTAGATGCCCCTGGATGTATCCTTTTGTAGGAACATAATTTTTTTAAATTTAGTAATAGATTTTACCCTAAGGCAGGGAAATGTTCTCTGTTACTCCAAGAAAATTTCAAAGAAGAAGTTCCAACTTGTGAATCTGTGCACTTCTAATATTTGTCTTACTTCTCTAGATGGACTAAAGTTGTGCTTATGCCTCCCCAGAGTGAGGAGATATCCCTGAGCCTCTGTGTTTCTTTAATGATGAAAGAATTACAGAAATATGATACCAGCTGCCTGTCATTGGAACAGGCAGAAAGGATGTCAATAACCACCAAGACAGTTGAGTGAAGTTTAAAATCCATACTTGACTGAAGACATGTCCAAAAATGCCTGAAGTATCATGACCTTGATGTTTGCATTGTAAAAATCACTTTCTCAATCTAAGTGCCAGGAAATCAAAGTTTTCATAATCTAATGAAAGGATGCCAACATGTGAAACAAAATGTGTAAGGAAGAAGTAGCAGGCACCAGGCATTGAGCTGTTCCCATATGGGTTCTATTACATGGGTTTTCTATTTCTATAATGTAGAAGGAAGGAACTCATGCATAGCTATTTATAAGTGTCCCTAAATTAAGTGATTGTTTTTATATCCTAGCTTCAGAAGAAAAGAAAAGAAAAAGGAAAAGAGAAAAGAAAAAGGAAAAGAAAAAAGAAAAGAAAAGAAAAAAGAAAAGAAAAGAAAAGAAAAGAAAAGAAAAGAAAAGAAAAGAAAAGAAACCTAAATTATGCAAGTATTTTGTAGCAAAAACACATTACTTGAAAAACAGCAGAGGAAGTGAATTATTCAAAATCTGTGCAACATAAAGGAGATTAATTCCAAATAGAATAAATGTCATACATTTCCAAGAAGAATTTTGTCTTGAAGAGGACAGACTTGAAGCTTTTAAGTACTTAAAAATTACATATTTATTTAAGGATATTGACCTATTCATATGAGGTCTGGGAAATCTTTACCACTTTTTAAAAACATTATCAGTTATAACTTGCTTTTTCAGTGTATGGCAAGAAAATTATCTTTTTTTTTCTGGGAAAAACTGCTGAATGAGAATTCAGCAACCTGCCATTAAATATTTTGGACATGAATTTTTCTGTAAGTGGCTTACAAGTTCAACCTGAGTCCAAGGAAACAGAGTTAAAAATAATAGAAATAAAAAGTAAAGAGTATAAAAGTAATAGAAATATCAGAATGCATCTTTTTCGTTTTTGCTCTTTGGAAGCTTGAATATAGGATAGGTCATCATCATTTCCATGCTTAAAGAGGCACCTGAAAGAAACTCCTGTTTTCTTTTTTTGTTGTTGTTTTTTGTCCAGTGTTCATTCTGTGCTTGAGGAAAACCATGAGCTCTGACTGTCATACATTTATCACTGTCATAGACTGCAATATTTTTTGAATCAGAAACGTGCCTCAAAGCCTACTTAATATCAGAAAATAATATTCTCTTCCCTGGAACAAAAATACTCCTTTAATATTTCAATAAAGAGAAGAATATTGTCTCTTCTGACAAAGATGTGGAATGCATTTCAAAATTTGCCTTGTCTTAGACAATACCTGTAATTCTAGAGGGTAGTAACAGGGGTTTCATGGTAACAGAGAGTCCATTTGGACTGTCCATTTGCAAGTTCTGACCACAATCCTACAATAGAAGAAAAGTAAAGACTAGAAAATCACCATTCATATGTTTTCAGGTGTGTGCATTTGTGTGTTACCCATTTTTTTTTTTTTTTCCTCCTGGAATGCACAGATGGACTCATGGATAATTAGCTGGTCAGCTTTCATTGGAAAAAAATCTTACACCTTAGCTCCTTTTCATGCTGGACAAGGAGGAAAAAGGTTTCTGCACTAGTATTTATGTCTCTAAGATATATTTTATGCTTGTCTATTCAATTTAAACTACCAGCAACCATGGATTACTAACAGGGCAAAAAAAAATACAGTTTGGCAAATTGTCAATGGAAAACTCAAAAAAAAAATTAATTAATTGTTTCAAAAAATGGATGAAAGTATAAAGGTTTCATCTAAAAGTTTTTACAGTATGCAGACACACTGATAAAAGGCAGTTGCTTTTCTTTTTGCAGCTGATGCAGGCACAAATTTCACAAGGACAGTGAGCCTCGCCGAGTGAGGCGATGCCATCCTTTGCACACTGCGTGCTAAATCTCACACAGAACCTGCTCCCCACTGGGGATGCAAACACCAGTACTCAAGGCATGCCCATTTGTGTTGGATTGCAGATTTACTGCACTGAGCTTGGTGATTGCTGGATAAAGCAGCAGCAAGTAGGCAGGATCTTCAGAGAAGAGGTCATGGAATAGAGAATAAAGATTTCCCTTTGTTGCTGTTAATTCCTGGGCAAAAGAAGTTGAAGCTGTACAAAATAGCAACAGCAGTTGGGACGTGCTTGTGAGTACAGTTGAAATGCAAACTGTAAAAGCAGCCACTCAAAGTGATTCAGTCCAATTTGTCCATAAATTTCCCCCTAAATTTAGGAATAACCCCTTATTAGATGAAGTAGACAAATAACCATATAATGAGAATGACAGCACTGAAAGAAAAAGCTGGCAGTCAGCAGTCTACATTGATCAGAAGGACAGCTCAATCAGAGATTTAGCAGATGAGACTATGATTTGTTTTGTCCTCATTTTTCACCCTCAATTCTTTTCCACAGTGTATCATTGAAAATAACTATGATTCATAATTAGCTTTTGATTACATTACCAGATAGGATAATTAAAATATCAGGATGCATTCCTCTATAAAGAATTTTTCAAATCACGCTGTGACATTCTCTGGCTATTCAGAAATTTTCCTTTGCTTTCTCTGTATCAGTCAATGCTTGTTGATTGCCATAATTCAGATCAGGAGGAAATCACCTGCTTTTTGGAAAGAAAGTCAGATTTAACCTAAACGACATACATTTTTGCAGGGTCTTGTTTGGAATATCCTAAGTTTAAACATAGGATGAGTTATTTAGAGTGCATTATTCCCCGAGACACAGGAAATACTGAGTTACCAAACAATTCACCTGCAAGCAGGTGAGCAACCAGCCATCCCACACTGCCTGCACCTGAACAAGCACTTGTGAGTCACCCCTAACCTATTTAGTGGGATAAAAGAGTAAAAAGACAGATTTTGAGCAAAGCTTGGTGTATGTACTTCTAGAGGAAAGCATGCTGGAAAACATTCACTGCCACCCCCACCTCCCATCTCCTCCCTTCCTTCCCTCTCTTTAACTGAACGCAGTTTTGCTCTAAAACCAGAAAGTCAGTGCATGAGCAATGAAAGAAATGAAGCAAACGTTCAGCCAGGTATCACTGTGCAAAGAACATGGTACCTGCAATAGAACTGAATGGCCAAATTAAGGAAACTTAAAACCAATAATAATCCAGAGTATCTTAAAGTCAGGAAAAATCTCATTGTCTCCTGCTACAGCTGCACAATGCTTGAGCTCCCTGAATATCATAATTCAGCAGGCAATGCAACATTTTAAAGGGATCTGACTGTCTAACTTTTTTTAAGTTCCTAGAGACGCCACTTGAAAGATAGGAGCTTTAGAAAAGTAATAATAAATATGGTTTGAAACAGGTTTCTGAAATTCCTATGGTCAGCCTGTTTCAGGGACTGAAATGACAAAAAAATGTGAGTGAAGAAGGGATGAAAACCACACTTCTTACCTTCGTGCAGAGCACTGATAATATTCACACCTGGTTATTGTTCCAGGAATATATCCACATATCTATACCAGTGTACAGAAACTGGGCTGTAGGGACAAATATCACTGAAAGGTTAAAGCATTTAAAAGGGGAAATGGTTTTATTTTGATTTTACTTGTTTGTTTGCTCTCATGCAAAACTGCTTTACTGACAATGAGGACTTCCTTGTCACTGAACTATTTATTTCCCAGTTACCAATAGATAAGGCTTAGCTCTCACAAGTGTTAGGAGTCATTGCTTGTATACATCAAGGGGAAGCCAGACTTCACAGGATGGATTTACATACTTTATTTAGCATTAGCATAGAGTAGAACCATTGTGAGTGACTAACCATGCAGTGCATACAATGCATTAATTAATCTGAGAACAGATGTGTATTTTTACAGAACTTAGGTACCAGCCCATTAAATTATTACCACTGAAGTTATGTATGATATTGCATATTTGCAACCATTATAAAAACAGCCTAAAAACTACAATGGATAAAAATTTTCAATGTTACAAATGTGACAAATCACATTTAAGGGTAAAATATGTAAAATAAAAGGCATCATATCTCATTCAGAAAATATTTGGTCTCTAAGGCTCTTTCATTAGGCAAGTTCCATGTTGCTGGGAACACAGATGAATTCAGGGGAATCCTTGTTTTGTTATATAAATATATATGTATATATATACATGTGAATGTGTGTATATATACATAATCCATACATCTGTGATTTGGTTATATGGCTGTTCAGAACAATTCAGAACAGTCAATCTGATTAATCCACTCTTTCTTTGAGTATCACCTCCATGCATGACTAAAAGTACCTAGCCTATAGATTAAATTGAATATTTCTTGGTTATACAAGCTATTCAGCCATCTCCATCTGCCCTCTTAGATCACTGTAAGGACACTGATATCAGTGGACCTGTATTTGAAAGGAACTGGGAAGAGAATGAGAGACTTTGACCCTGCTGGAAGAATAGATTCTATCCTCAAAATAAGACTCCTTTGAATGCCTATATGATCATTTCACTTCCCTTCACACGTTTAATAATAAATAGTTCACAGCATCATAGAGATGTGTTGGGTAAACACTGCAAGTTATGAGGCAAATTTACTACCTCATAAACTCACAGCCAAGTAAAGCTGTCATTTGCAAGAACAATTAAGCCATTATTCTGTTCCATGGAGAGTGTAGGATGTTCCTGAAACCTGTAAATTCACAGAAAAGGGAAGCTGGCCATATGTTCAGAACAAATATTAACATTTTATTAATGCTGAATTCGCTTGCAAGCTTCAAAGCAGCATACATTTTCTTTGTTTACCAGGATTTACAATCTATCCACTGCTCCTTACTATGTATATTGTTAAAAGGCAAAAGGAATACAAGAGTACCCTGTGATGTTTTGGTTTTCTTTTCTGGGACTAAAGTACTTTACTTGAAGTCCTGCTGGTGAGATGTTGTGAAAAGAGAGAAAAAAAGATCAAAAAATAAGACTTTTATCTTTGAGCCATGAAAAATCTGACATCTGGGGCTACCATAAAAATTGCTAGTGTGGCTTGAAGATTGTCCAAATATAGATAGAGGATGATACTATAAAATGTTTCTGTTGTGTAGCATGTTTTTACTACTCAGTCATATAAAATCACAATAGGATCTTTAATCTTTAGGGAACCACAAGATAAAACTTCATAAAGTGTCTTCCTGAAACACTCTTAATAATTCTCAGATCTTTGTGGATACTGTAGGTACAAGCAGTGTGGGATTATCACCTCTTGATTGTGTAGTTTCCAAAGAATGAAACATCCACAAAAGGTATTTATGCAACGTGTGGTGGCAGCACAAGTGATAATTTCCCTGAGAACCTGAGTCCTGTATGACCTACTGTAGATATATTGCTCTATGACCTTCGCAAGGTTCATCTATGGGTATCTCTTGCACACAAACCTAAACATGCAGTGCAGCTATTATGTTAAGCTAAAATAATGTGTGTGTAAAAGATTAAAGAATGAGGCTGAAGTTGGCCACTGAGTAGGGAAAAAAAATTAATTTGTAATTTAAGTGATGCTGGTTCTGTCATTTCAAGTTGGAACAAGAGCAAAATCTAAACTCCTTCGTTGTCCTCACTGTCACAAAGCTGACCCACATTTCACATTTAATTAGAAGGGACCCAACTGGACCTCCCTGTAAAGACAGCCAGGCTGAAGCTGCAGAGACAGCTCATATCTGAGTGCTCTGCTTCTAAACATAAATCCTTCATACACCTTTCAACACCAGCTGAACTTCTTTGAGCCACTGGGGTGATGAAGTTGAGGCCAAACTCAGGCAGAGCTCCTAAGGGCTGGGTGGATAAAGCCCTCCTTCCCTTTGGTGCCCCTGCAGAGATGTGCTGGGCGATGTGGAGTTCCGTGGTGTCTGCAGGTTCTGGAAGCCAGTCTGCCCAGGATCCAGCTCTGCCAGTCCTGGGAAATGAGACAGAGGGAGAAACACTGGAAAATTTCAGAGACAAAGAGCTGGTGTAGCCCATCCTCTTGAGACCATAGTTTCTATCTGAGGAAAAGGATTGCAAACCCCAAAACATACATAGCACAAACGCAAAGCTAATGTGGAAAATTCCTATCTGAAATTCTGTGGACAATGCCACAAGATTCATGTTATAACCCAGATAAAAGGGTATGCTGTATGTTTTAAACTCTCATTACTGCCATGGGATTCATAAAGATGTACTAAAAGCCAGAATAAGCCCCTTTAAATTATTAATTGCAGTTACCTAATAATAACTCGGTGAATGAGAAGAAAAATGGTAAAAATGTACTATTAAAAACATATTAAAACAATAAAACATGCCAAGTGCACTATACTTCACCAAGCACTTTTCTGTATAATTTAAACCTTTGTACAAGTACCTTTAAGTAAAAATTACACTTTTTTGCCCAATTTGGTATTTATGATATTAATTTCCAGAGAGTGGGTACGCTTTGCTGAATGCTCATTTCTGAGCACCACAGTGACTCTCACAGTGGAAGCAAAGAGGTCCCAGATGTTAGATTTACCCATTGTTGACATTTCTGAGTTTTAAGAGCAAAAAAAGCTCTTAGGTCTGGAAATGAGCTGAGCCACTGGAAACTCTCATTCCATGGAGACAAGCCATGGCAGCTATGGGATGCCACAGCTTTTTTTGATCCCAGTGGACACAGAATGTACAAAGTGTGTCGATATCTTGACTGACTGTGGGCTAAAAGGTTGTGTGCAACTGTACAGTAATAAATGACTTAACTTGGTCTCAGGGTAGGGAGCAAATTCCTAAGAGAAAGACATGCAAACCATACTATTTTTTGTGCACTGAGAAGACATTTTTTTCAATGCACCATTATAAGGCCATAACTCACAGGTCTGTTCAAGAATTGAAGTATTTTAGGGATTTTTCAGCTCATACTGAAAATTTTCTATGAAACATTGCTATAACTTTCTGCAAACAAAAAATATGGAGAAAAATAGAGAAAATGGCTTTAAGTATAACCTCTAAAATATG
Source organism: Agelaius tricolor (assembly GCF_023055355.1). Lineage (NCBI taxonomy): Eukaryota > Metazoa > Chordata > Aves > Passeriformes > Icteridae > Agelaius > Agelaius tricolor. The sequence goes on from NW_027269261.1 coordinate 11,220,640, forward strand.
ATGCTGTAATCCACAGCTGTAAAGATTACTGGCTGGCTGTTAAAATCTTTTCTGAGAATTTCATTTCTGTGCAGCTCACTAAATTCCCACTAATTAACATGCAGTTAAAAACTGAGCAAATTGTTCATGTTATTACACTCTGAGCTTTGCTGTGAAAGAAATGACACCATATATCTCTTTATGCAGTTAAAATTTCTCCAACTGGAAAGAAAACTTTTAAACTTATCTAACAAATACTCTCCACCACTAAGGTGCTTTCTCTTTCAATATAAAGATTTTTATTTTTACATTTTTTAATTAAAATTGCTCTCTAATTTTTCATGGTTATTCTAAATGCTCCATTCAAATAAGGCCTTTCTTAGACGTCTGTCCCTAGTGGTTTTTAAATTTCAAATTCTATAGAAAATGGAGAAATATTAAAAAAGCAATTTCTGAGAGGGAGCAGGAGAAGACCCAGCCCATTCTATTTGCCTTGTTTCAGGTTATAAGAGTGGCATCTGCACCCCAGGGGATGCCCAGGATGAGAACTGTACAAAAATGGTACCTCCAAAAGAATGACTGTGGGACTTCCAACTCCAAAGATCAGGATGAAGAAGAGCCAGTAGGATGCTGCAGGAATCCAGGTGTGGTGATATCTTTTTACTTAAGCTCTCAATAAGAAATGGAATAAGATATGTATTTGAACAAGGTTTGCTTCCAGTGAAAAGAAATTCCTCAGAAACCAAGGAAATTCCTATAGCCAGCCAGGAGACAGCTATCAGCAAGGAGGACAGAAGAATATAAGGAAGAATATGATGAAAGGAGGAAAATTATATACTGAAATTAAAAAAAAAAAAAACACGAAGAAATCAGTGTCTAGATGAGATTCTGAAAATCTGACATCAACAGAGAACTGAGAAATTCTAGCTAATTACAAGAAAAAAGTTCTTAATTTTTTAAATATAAATTCCATATTTTAAACTCAAATGAGTAAAACAGTGAGGTAGTTTTCAAAGTCATAGCTTTCAGTGGCAAAATTTTGGAGTTATATGTACTCTATAGTAAGATCTATGATCACATACTGATTTTCTTGCAGGAGAAAACCTCTCTTTAGTATTCTTTTTTATCCTTATGACTGTGTTGCTCAGTCTTTTCATCTGTGTTGGCTAAACTCATTAACACATAATTAAAGAAAGAAGATTAAAAGTACGACTGTAACATAACTTTAACTTCCTGTCGTCCTAATCCAAAAATACATTGTTTGATAGAGTATTTTTAATTTATTCAAAGGGTACCTCAAACTGGTCAATTTTGCAGTTCTTGATTTGGAATACATACATGTAATGATACAGTGTGTGGAGTATACACAAGGCATCATTTTATAGTTATTATATTTTATAGTTATTTTATTTATATACATAAATCAGAGGAAGATCCTTCAATAAATGACTCCAACAAAGCTAGCAAGGGTTGTATTTACCACATAGCACCTGTCAGGAATATATATTATCAGTATTGTCTGTAGTGGAATTTTATTTCTCAGACTTTTGGTCTTTTCCTGTATTAAATTTATTGGTTGTGTGAGTGTTGCATATCTGTGGGAACTTCTCTATCTCATGCAAGTTAATGATTCCAGCAACGAATATAGATGATGATATATGACAGATCTGGATGGCTGAGTGAATGAACCATGAAGCAAATACAAATCTAAATCAAGATTTCTTTTACATTCAAGGCGATCACAGTATCAGGAGGAAAAGGACATAAACTTCTTGGATGATGTATTTTACTTGTGGAAAGCAAAGCCAGTAAATTTCTGAAGCCACATATGCAGTGTTTGGGAAATACATAACTACTCTGGATGGGTTGGCACTCTTTAACTGAATTATGGTGTAAATCTTTGGGAGGAAAAAAGAGTTTAATGATTTTGGGTTTTTTTTTGTTTTGTTTTGTTTTTTTTAATGATGTCCCCACACCAAAGGATGATTTGGATGATAAAATGTTTGGTTAGAACACTGGGTTACAACTTCTATTAAAAAAACAGAAATAGTGTGAGTAATAAGTACAAAGCCTCAAACATACACCCACGGCTGATGTCTAAACACACGGAGGCTGGATAGAAAATTTAGCAAAGACATAGACATTAAGTAAACATTAGGCCACCTACCCTGTGTGACAAGGTTCAGGACTCATCAATCTACAACACAGAAAATGTCTCTTGACTGGACTTTGTCCATCTGAAAGGTAAATAGCCAACTGTGCCACAAGCACTGAATTACGCTGCTTGGAATTGTGCTGCCTCTCTGCCTTTCCCGTGCTTCCCTTCTTTCTAGAGTTGGGGCCAGATAGTCAATGAATTAAGCTGCAAAACACACTAATCCCTGACCCTGAGGTTAGAGCTATCATAAGCACTGACTGGAAATGGCTGCAAATAGTTCTTGTCATGCCCTCTCTTTCCATTGGAAATCGAGTAATGACACAGGCAGTGAGTCGGAGCCCTCGCAGAGGTCACGGATTTACACCAGCTGAATCAATTTCTTATATCAGTACTGCAGAAGCTGAGGAGGAGGTTTTTCCTGAGACTTTGTTGGCTTTAACATATTTTGTACATTTTTTTTTCTTTTTTTTTCCCCTCCTCTAGGAAAGCAAACAAATTAAAGGATATTAGACTGCAATTTGCGCCATTGGAAAGCTGTAAATCCAGGGTCCCTTCTTGAGGCATCCACTGCCCAATATATAAAATCAAATGTCAATTCAAGCCCTCAGTGAAAACAGAAGTTATTGATTCAGTTCTGTAACAGAGATAGAGCCCAAAATGACAAAAAAGCAATTAACAGTAAAATCATGTAATTTCTATGGGAAACAGCAAATTTCAAGCAAGTGAACTTCTTCACTCAGCATCAGAAGGCCATTAATTTTTGTATAGGCCACCACATCCTTTCCAAATATGCAAATGGGCAGCCCTTTCAGCTGGGGGGACAACTTTCTTCCATTTGCAAATGTCTGAGATTTGCAGGAGAGACAAGAGTTTGATTCGTGTGGGTCCTAGTTAGCTTTAATCTGTCTTTGGTTTGCACTATTCCAAGACTTGAATGAATAAAATTCATTACTTGAATATACTATCAATTAAGTAAAAATATAGCTATGGATGTGGTAAAGAGAGAAGCATACAGGACAAAAATATATATGCTTTACCACCACAACAAAACCAAATTACATACTTCTTAGGGTCAACAGAAATTACCTTTCTCTCAGAAATTCACCTTTTCCATGCGGAAATTACCTATGTCAACAGAGATTTTTGAAAACTCATGGAAAACACAACTTGTTGCCATTTTTACACACAGATTATAGTGAAAAATTGAAAGCCTTTTAATGAAAAAGACTTCACTGTTTTTTTCAGAAGCTTTTGTTGGTGTTTTCTCTCTCCTGTTTTCCAGGGTTCTTTTCCAACTGAAAGGCTCCAGCAAAGGACGGCTCCTATTAAGGATCACACTTAAGAACACATTTAACTTTCATTGAAGTTTTAATGGGATTCAAGCATGTATTAAAGTACTTTTCTGAACTACTGCCAAAATTTGAAAGCTAAGTGTGAAGTACCTGTTTTTCAGCAGCTGCATGTGTTCAGGTGTCAGTTTCACTGTCATATAATCTTCAATTCCTGAGGAAGGCTGAATTTCAATATTCCTCTGGTGACTGAGTATCTGGATGGGCAGAGTTTACTAGCAGGTTTTTAAAGTATTTTAGACACTTAAGAACAAAAACCAGCAGCCAGTGATGTTTCCACTCACAATGAAATAAGAACTGAGGGACTTACTTGCATCTTGAAGTGCTTGAATACTTTGGAAAATCTGCCTAGGGGACAAAACCTTTCAATTGCAATACAATCAAAAAGAACAATGAAGGTTGTTGTCATCAAAACTGCATAAGAATCTGTTCTTTTTGGGGGGAGCTTTCTGAGCTGTTTCTTCTCCAAGCTCTCAAGGCAGTTTTGCAAACACTGTCCCTTCTGGATCCTGGACAAGTCTTTTTCTTATTTGTATTGTTTCTTGATGCTAGGACAGATTCTATGATTCCCATAGTGCTAACATCATCTATCAGAGAGGAGTACTACAGTAATTTTTATAAAAATCAGTTAAAATGTGTTTTATTAAAATTCCTAGTAAATACTTTCCTGAGTATGTTTGGAGCAGGATTTATCTCTATATTAACTTCAGTAGCAGGGCTGGAAATCTCCAGGTGAAAGGAAACAGCCATGCTCAAAAAAATATCAGAACAGTGCCTGAAAAATTATTTTCATTTAGGATGGCACTCATCTGTTTCTCTGAATACTCCAATAATGTCTTCCCTAATTGTGGATCCAGTCATTGCAATAACTGATGTCCTGGGTTTAATGCATCTCACCCTGGAACACATCTAAAATAGGGTAGATCAGCTTTGACTCCACGTTTCCCATGGATATTACTTCAGTTCAAACATGAACATTTTTCTTCAGAAGGACTAGCAGGGCCAAATATGCTTTTAGTTTTCAAGGCTGCTGCTTCTATATTAGACTTGAGGATACACATTTTCCCCTGGAAGTTAGATGTACTTCGTGTAAGACTTTTAGTTTCCTTGATGAAATTTATAGCCTAAACCTACAAACCTTGCTTTGCATGTGTTCTTTGACTGCCCTGCCTGCAGCAGTGTTACCAATATTTCACTCTCAATTTATTGTAAAGGGAATTTAAGGTGATTAATTGAAGGTGATTATGGATGTTTAAAGATTAAATGAGATGAAGTTCATCTTTGGTCTCTCTACAAAATACCCTGAAACTACAGCAGAAATTATGATATAAAATACATTTCTGTGTACAGGTGCCATGATCCTGCTCCTTCACAGAGACCCTCTGTGACTTCCTGCTGTCCCCCAGTGCACACGTGTCACTTTGCAAAAACACACTTCAACAAGACTGCAAAGCAGCTTCTTCCTTTTCCACTTTCACAGTCAGAGAATTCTGTATTTGATTCTCAGCTGTGCGCTGGGCGACTGAAGCAGTTCAAGAAAGAAGTTTCAGGAAAACATAAGTATTTTTTTCCTTTTCCCATATTATCAGCACTGTGTAAAAATAGCAAACACATTTGACATGAACACTTAAAGATACACTTTTTAAAAGAAAAATTGTAATATAAAACCATTTGTGACTTTCCAAAACATTTTATTCTCTCATCCTGAAGAAAATGGAAGATTTCCTTGAGAGTACTACTCTTAGCACACACCTTATTTTCTAGTCTATACTCAATTCTCTTTAAACCATCAGAAAACATGAATGTTTCAGTGTTTTGAATTTACTATTTCAAGAGCAATATGAGAGACCTGAGATGGTCATCTACCTGGATGAAGATTTAACTAATGCAACACCTTGAATAACCAGCTCCTGAAGCAGGGCACACTGCTAATCGACTCCCTTTCCCTGCTATGTTATTTTCCACCAGTGAAGCTCCCACACCACCTCACATATGCTAATAAATTCATCAGTCTTGATTGAAGGAGAGTTCATGTGCTTCCAGTGCTTTCTGAGGAGTGCAGCTGGTCTTTCTGCACTGGGTAGGGCTAAACCAAGCCAGCTCTTGATATTTCTCATAAATACTTATGTAGAAATGTAAATTTACAGGGAGCATTGCAAATGGACCAAGCACATTCTTTATTACAAAAAAACCAAAAAACCAAACCAACCAAACAAACAATTCTGTTTAAAAAATAATTATTAAACAATTGCAAGAAACAGGAGAATATGCAAATAGCTCAATTTCGAATGAAAAAAATGCTAATGAAAAATAATCAATAAACTTACAAAAGAACAGATTTGATACTTGTTTAGGGATACATGTTTTCTGCTTGGACCTCTAACCTGCCTGGTTTAACATCAAGCTGCTCATTTAAACAGAAACCACTTCCTTTTCTCACCAAAATGTGCTCTGAAAACTCAGGAAGCAAGGCTGGAGTCAGCACTGCTCATAACTCTGAGGAGACCTGGCTTTGTAACTACTAAGAAACCACCTGTAATCACAGAACAGGAACAAAAGTTCTATTACAGTGCAGGCATACATTCCTTTTTTCTAATGTTTTTCCTGACAGAAGATGCTCAGAAAAACTCTGGGCATTTTGAAACTGAAAACTTTTCTTCCAGAAAGCAACATCAATCTATTCAGAACCCCAGAAACACTCTGGTAGTGAAACTCTGAAACAGTTGCTGGTAAAAGCATTAATAACATGGTTTATCGAGAGAGAATAATTTGGAATTTGCTCAGAACTATCAACATGGTTTTCAAATGAATTCTTGTTGCTGAAGAAAATTGGGGAGGTTCTTGGTTTCCTTCCTGCTCCTCAGGAATTCATCTCATAGAAAGTCACTTGTCTGAATTATTCAGGTGCCTGCCTTTAAAACAAGTCAACAAGAGAAGCAAAAGATAGAAACATGGATTTCCTTTGCCATCAGTTGGTGGGTTTCACTTTTTCCCAGCCCTTTTCAAAAACTCTTTACTGTAATTCCAGGCAAAATTCATATTTGTGGAAATGAATGGAGGCGATGGATGTTTCTGGTACCAAGTGCTGTTACTCAGAAATATCCCACTTTCTGGACACCAAACACATTTAGTTTTCTTCAGTTCCATTCCCCAGCTAAATAATATTAGGACTGGAGTAGGAAGTGAGCCAAACTTCTATTTGCAACATGAAGGGATGAGGAATAAACACAACCTGATTCCTTTGCACCCTAACCGTATCACAACTGATGAATGCGTGCATGAATGTGCAGGAAAGGGGTGTCCTGCTGCTACCAGCTCCCAAGGCTGATTTATCCCACGTGGAAAGAAAGATGCAGGAAATGAATTATGAATATCAAAAATGCAGTTGTTACCTTTGATCTCCCTTGGGAAACTCTCATTTCTCATTGTCCCCAGTAATGGCAGTAAGCTGATTCTTTTCCCCCCATAAACAATTGGTGCTCTCATTCTCATTTCCATGAATGGAACAATAGCAACAAAAAACCAAAGTCTCTAAAAATTATCTGGTAAAATTCTGCATCAAGACCAGGGAGCTTGTTATCCCACCATCTGTTTGTGAGCTTCTGCAAAAGGCTGACTCTGTAAAGAGCAGTTTTATCCCCAGTGCCAGTGTCTTCATTAGACTGAGGCTGACTAAAGGCTTAGAATGCTCCTTAAATTTCCTCAGAAGAAACTTAGTAGATTATGCCTTTTTTTTTTTTTTACCCTTAAATAATTTTTGTGCCTAAAAGTTTTGTGGCCATTTTCCTCCAAAGGAATTCAGATCTCTCTGAAATTTTTGTCCCTGGAGGTGTGCTGATATGATGTAAAGAAGCAAAGGTGAAAAAGCAGATGACACCTGAATGACCCCAGTGTTGGAGAGCAGCCATGGCCTGCCTGCCCTGGGACTGGTGGTGCTGCCTTGCAAATTCTGTGGTGAGTGTGCAGAAATTTAATCTTTCCCAAACACAATTTATTTGGATTATAAACCATTTATCTGGTTCATATATTAGAAATACTTAGACAATATTCAAAACAAGAATTTAAAAAAAAAAAGAACATGCCAGAAATGAGAAAGAAATTTGTGTACAGTTCAAATGATTTTAATATTGATTAACCTAGACTATGGATAGATTGAAGTGAAACAAAAACTAATAAACAAAGCTACCTCATATTTCAGAGGTAACCATAAGTATCCATGGAGCTGGAGGTGGTAAAAAAATTATAAGGGTAAAATGTAATTATATAAACAAACGTGAAAGGGTTTTTTTGTTTATTTGTGGTACACTGGATTTCACATCAAATTAAAGATTTATGCAGTAAATCGTGCAGCAGCAGTAAAATCATTATGCAAATGTCATTTCTGTCTTCATGGCAAGGGTTTTCTTTAAATATGCATGCTCATTTGAGTGTTCATTTGAGCAGAACATATACTTACCTATAGAGTCGTTCCTCTTTATTTCCCAGATGCTCCTCTGACTGTTGTTAGGTGGCTTGTCTGATTTGTTTAGGGAAAGAAGGCACCTAAGAATAGAAGCCAGCATGTGAATTCTTCAGAATTCCTTGGCAAAACTGAGCAATGATGGTTTTTTAAAATACAAATAATGGACGCAAATTGCCAAGGCCCTGAGGACATTGCTACCCCTTACAAGTCCCAGGGCTCCCAAACACTAATAAAAAGGAAGTATTATCTCTTTAGTGGAGCCATATGTTTAAATTTAAATTAGATTTTACTAATAAAATAAGATTTGCATGTTCTTCAGTTTTTCTTTGAAGTAGCTGTGAGATTGTCTGTTGCTCTCCAGGAATTTACGAGGGGGGTGGTGAGGTGGGAAGTCTTCTCTTACAAAGAAATAACTTTGGTTAAAAAAATTAAATAAAGGATTTTTTTTTCCTTGTCAGTTGATTGCTTTCTGGTCCTAAGTGTTCATATGTAAAGCCTCTAAAAATGATAATGTACTGAGAGTTTTACCTCTTTATGTAGATAATATAGCAAGTTTGGAGTCCAGAGTTAAAATTATAGCAAAAGCAACCAAAAAAACCATCAAAGTCAAGAGAGTTCATTCATGTGCTCTATAAGATAAAGTGGAAAAAATCTTCCACCATTAAAAATACCTATATTTTTTTTGTCAGAAACACTTTTACACTCCTTCTGCAATTATTTTTAATTTCTGTGTAGTGATGAACAAAAGCATTCATATCGGCCAGTCTATTTGCCAAGAAGAATTCAACTGATCATTCTTTGTTAGGAATGATCAGGATGGAAATACACCAATGTACAGGAGCCTTCCCATCTGCTTTTGTGCCAAGTGCTCTGCATTTGCAGCTCCCACTGTCCATGGTGTGTGACAGGCTGGCTCTGGAGACAGCTTGGCCAAGCCACCACCGTGGCAAAGGCACACAAGAGCTGCTCTCAGCCTCCCCTAAATAAACCTACCTTTCTTCATTATCTGGACAGAAAGCCCAGGCTCCCAATTTAAGCAGAAAATTCTGTGTTTAAAATAAATCAGTGCTAAAATTCCCGACTGCTTTTTTTTGTCTGAAAATAAATACACAGCACTTTTCTTAGGTAAAATTAATCTTTATGCCTAGGCATAACACTTTGCCTTTACAATGTGTATCTTTCACCTCCTCCCTATTTCACAGTCTTAAATAAGGTTTAAATAGTGCATAACTCTTCTGTTTAACTCTCTGAATGATGAAGAATTTTATGTTAGATGAAAATCCCGATAAAAACATGCCCTGAAAAATATTGAGAGTATGAAAGAATATAAAGAGAAAGCTGGCATTTCATATTTCACAGAAACTCCCAAGTGTTCAGTATTTGTTTTCATTTTGCACTGAAACAAAATGTAATGCTTTTAATGCTTTCATAAAGCATGTCTGTGTTAAAATGTCATAGTCACAATAAAAACATCAGGTTTTAAAGTTCCCTCTGTGTTGTGTCAAAGATAATCAGATACTTTACCACCAAAGAAGTAATTTTCATCTAAAAACTTTCTAGAATAAATTGATTTCTACATTATTTCAAATTTAAAAAATTAACATTTTTGCAGTGTATTTTATTGGAAAATTTTCAATCTACTTCACATAGAAATATTAGTGAAGTATGTCATCAAATCACGTTCAAACAAATGTTAGAGAACATTTATTTTCATTATTCTCTTATCTCTGCTAGAGAGATATATTGATTACCACTAGTTCAATGTCAAGGTCCTAAAAATAGAAAGCTTTATTTAATAAAAAGTAGAAGGGACATTGTTTCTATCCCGGATTACCTCACAACACCCAGTGGCAGAACAGGTGGGTGAAAGGGGCAGGAGGAGAGGAGATTCAGGAGTAGTATCAGCTCTCATGAGGACAGAGAGCTCTCTCTCTATGGCTTTCTACATGGCCTGGAAGGCTAGAAAGATATGATAAAGACTGGATGCAAAGTAATGTTCCAAAATGCAGAAAGTCTCTGCAGCTATTCCATTATAAGGTGTGGCTTGACCCCAAGTGCTGGATTTAGCCTCCCATCCATCACAGACTAATTACATTTCCAGACCAAAAAAAAAAGGGTAATAATTCAATGTGATGTGCAAGGAAGTGACCATGTAACTGCCATTAACCTATGCATCGTGCTAATTGTCCTAAAGTCCTCCTAATAATTCTGGCTTTTAAGTTTTTCCTCACCTATTTCAACAAAACATGCCAATGGAGAATATTTTCCTCCCCTAAAAATGGGCATTTGTACTCACTCCACAACTATCACATAATGTGGAGTTTACTATGTAACACAGCCTTTGAGCAAATCAGGTAAATGGGGGAAAATTTCAGTATTAATGAAAGAGAAATTCCTTGACACAGCTTCACTTAGATTCCATGGGGACCCTGTGTTGTAAATTTAGGCCATAAGGAATATTTGTTAGACTGATTTACCTTGTTACTGATGCTGTACTATTAAATTGTTATATGCCCTAGTGATGGCAAGGTATTGAGAATAATTTAGTGAGGAAAATGAAAGTGTACATAATAAACCCACTGCTGAAAAATTGTTCAAGGGAATCTCTCATGTGTTCACTGACTACTGCAAAGCAATGGAAATGCCCCCGAAACAGCTTCGGGACCTTTGGTTCACCCTCTTGAGGATGCTGCCAGTACATCCTGTGCTAACAGAGGTTCAACATCTAAACTCCAGTAAAAGTTATTTATGTTAACTACTCAACTTGCAGCATAAAATCTATGAGGTCACAGTAAAGGGAGCATGGAAAAAATTCGTGACTCTTTTGGGAGGAACAATGAGAATCCTCAACCACACCCTTGGCAGATGTGCACAGGCCTTGTACTGCCCAGGATCAAAACTTCAGCTCCTGTGCTTAAGGGCTCTGCTTTTAAAGAAAACCCTTGTTATTTTCCTATGCTCCTAAAAAACCCAAATTATTTTCTATTCACTGGCTTCCTGGCAGCAACTAAGAGAGTTGGCAGGGGTTTCCCTGTGAGTGCACATAGGACCAAGACATAATCCTGTCTTTGACAATGTACTAATGAGTGATAAATTCTTTCAAATGCAAAGAAGGGAGAATGGATGTATTAATAATCTTTAAGCTCTCTTACTGCAAACAGTAGCTGCCTGTTCCTAATTATGTAAGTAAAAAACATGCCACATCAGAAGTCTTTTCCCCAAATCCCTAAATCTGTTGTGAGCGGAGCAGGAGGAATACTACAGGCAATATTTGCAACTATGAATGTATCCTTTTAAAAACATCATTCCTAAATAAGTCCAACTGATGCTCACATCTTGCACCTCTTGAACAGTAACACCAAATATTTTTGTAAAAATATTCATGCGATCAGATTGAGAGGTAAAAATCCCATAGGCTTGAAAAAAATGGCAAGTAATGATGTCCTTGCAGACACCTGGTTGGACAAGCAAAATAACAAATACAACATGTTCAAATCCACATCTACTTGTGGACACTTTGTAAATTTAAGTAGGCTACACTTGGTCACTGAGCAGGTCACTAAAGGTCTGCAGAGGACTGCACCACAGCCACACAAGGAGGAGAAAGCACAGAGAACGATGTCATGCATCACTCAGAGGACAATCTGCTGCTGATTAAGAACCCTTGGAACACTTATCAAGGAAAAAAATCCCCAGCAAGGCTCATTAGCTCACATATAGTGCTATGCTAACAGCTGGCACACAGCTGGCTAGCTTTGGCATGGGCAGAACTGATGTACCTCTAGCTACAAAAGGATGCAGCTCCTTCCTTCCATGGGTTTTATTCCTTTCCAGTGTAGTTACACTGGAAAGGAATAAAACCCATGGAAGGAAGGAGAAGACACACTCTCACATCTAGTTTGGTGTGGGAAAGGTCTTTTTGAGCTCCCTACTGGAAGAGAATTAAGGTTCTTTTAATTTGGCAGGCTGCCTCTCACAACGGTCAGGTTGAGATGCATCAAAGGAGGACAGAAGGATTGCATACTACAACTATGGCATCCCAATAAAATTCCTAAGAATAAAATGCTGGATCTCAAAATTACCAATCCTCAAAAATGTGTGAACGTTTTTGTTCATCATGTTCATCATGTTCATAATGAACATTCAAAAAGTCAAATCTTTGTGGGATTTTGCTTAGTCTTTGACCTCAGCAGCCACCTGTAGAAATATGTTTCATAGTTCAGTAATATTCTGTGTGAAAGAGAATTTTCCAACACAGATTTGAATCAGCTTCTTTGCAGTTTCAGAGTACTTTTCTCATTATTTATGAGAGGAAACCTAACTTCTGATCTATTATTTTTTTTTACTATTCTGCAGTTTGAGGTTCATTGGCAGAGGTGGATTTCTGCTCATGTGTTGAAGTACTTGTTTATATGCCCCTTCCTCATAAAGGAAGCCTTGATCTTACTTTTTAATGAGAAATCTTGTGGTATCTCATCATTGTCATTGATTCTCCTCTCCTAGTCCTGAACCTATCCTGAAATGTGACAATATTCTTTGAGAAAAATACTTCAGCAAGCATCTTAGATGAGGGCATATAGTGTTATAACATTGCTATTATGTTATTTCCCAGTATTGCACTCCTTTAAATCCTCCACCCAGCCCCTGAAAAACTGATTGCTTTTCTGAATAATGGGTTGAGAAGGTACCTTCAGGTTTGTGTTGATAACTGTTCTGAGGTTTGTCATCTAATTAACCCTTAAACAGTGACGGAGGAAAATGCTGATGCAGCTTCATGCCACACTCGGTTGATGTGCCAAATGTGGTTATATCTTGTGTCTATATATGAATTTTGAAGTATTTTAATAATACATTTGTGTATAGTCAAAAGAATGAAAAGTTCTGATGTTACTCAGAAGTACCTTTCCCATCTGCATGGACACTTGAGAACTGAGAGAAGTGTTCAGCACAGCATGTTGTATAAAAGTTACCATATAAAATAACTCATTTAAAATTGCAAAACTTTTAAAATAAACATGAATAAAACAAAAATAAAGCCAGACAAGAACAGGAGGACAACTCTGGGAACAAAAAAGGCATTCTCAATAAAAACTGAACATTTTTAGTGATTAACAGAAAATAAAAACTAAGCTGTCTTGAAGGATTATTACTCATATATTAAGACACTTAAAGGGCAACTAAAAGACATATTTCAAAACAAGACTTTTCAAAAGCCTAACAGGGAACAGTTCCAGTCTTGTTTGATTCAATCATATGAGAAAAATTTGGTTAACCCCATGGTTTTTATTCTTTATATCAGCAATTAACTCTCTCTGGAGACTTGTCTAACACTTTGTCCAACAACAAACCATAAACCAAGAGAACCCCATAAACAGGTGGGATTTCACATTTCCTTCCATCATTCTGCACCATGTCACAGGGAAGTCCATTTCTGAGGGGTTTGGATTGTGCTCTTCCCAGGCCTTTTTCATCCCTGTCTTCCTTTCCAAAGGCAGCCTCATGTGGTCCAAACACATGTGATTCTGCATCTCAGATAGAAGAGATCTGCTTCCAAACTTGAAGTGTTGAAGAGCCTGCCAACCCGGCTCTGGGAGTGGCATTTCTTTTTATGCCTCCCAGAATCAGGATGCCAAAAGTTTTACACCTGAGCAAAGTCATTCACTCTGTAAAAGAATCATTACCCTGGCTTCTCAATACTTTTCATAAAATTTATGTTTGTTTTTGCTGAACGCATTTTATGGACAACTGTAAAATGTCTGTGGGTAACAGCTACAGAGCGTGCAACAGCAAAGAATTAAGTCACTGCTACCCCTGGAGTGCTAATGAGATAAAAATGTGCTGAATGTTCATACTTTCATGGGGATACACATATTATGCTTGCTACAGGTGCACAATGCTAATTTGCTTTTTGGGCAAACTGTGCTCAATTTGCATAATTTTAACATCCTGAAACCTGCAAACATCAGGAAAATCTGTGTGTTTCTCTGCCTGTAGCATTAAGCTACTGAATATCTAAGGATCAATATAAGCTCTCAGAACCAGAGGGAAGCCCTGCTGGAGTCTTGCGTTTGCTAAATTATAGGATCAAAGCCTTGAGGTACTCCAGTCCAGGTCCCTTGTCTATAACCAACATAACCATGGAAATATCACTGTCTGCAGGGCCAGAACTGCTTTTTCTCTTTCAGTAATACTTAGGGATTGTCAAATACTGGTGATCCATCCACTTGCTATTGCTATAAGCAATAGATATTGCTATAAGCTTAGCTGATAAATAAAGAACTAAAGTTAGATATGATCTTTTGTACGATGGTTGGGGAGCAATTTCTATCTTCCAGTTTGCTCCAGTCATAACTGGACATGATTCAGCCTGTATCTACATCTCAAAAATAAAGGCGCAACATTTGTATTACTCCATCTTTTCATCATTTGTCATGTCAAATCTTTCTCTGTGTGTTGAAATAACTTGAGATAAACACAATCAGTAGAAGATGAAGGTGTCTTTCCAGTGGTCACTACAGCAGAGAAGTTTGTTGGTGAGAGGATGTATAAAGAATGCAATATAAAATAATTTGGAGAAAATACGAATATGCACCATTGAAACAGCACACTGAATCCATGAAAATGAAGGATTACTAGTAGGAAACAACTGTTAAATAGTAATCACAGTTCAATTTGGATCCTTAAAACCATTGTCAGATTATTCTGGGTTGATCAGTATAGGGTTACCTGGCTACAGAATAAAAAATTTGTCTTGCAATGCATCTTGCAAAACAAGAGTTTATCAAATACATGAGAGAGAATTTGAGCCTGTTGTTAAAAATATGCAGTGTCTTGACCTTTTCTCCTGCCACTATGTAAGTCTCTGTAAAATCTCTGGTTTTTCTGCTGCTTTGGTAGCTATGGTATTTTTTTGCACAAATGTACAGCTAAATCAAAAGCAGTAGTCAGCAGAGGCTGCAGACACAAAATGGTTGGAGATAACCATGAGAAAGAACAAGATTAAAAAAATAACTCTACCTTGAACACATCAGAGGAAGGCAAAAAGTTAAAACAACAGGAAAACCAGAAAGATTACACAAATCAGACGGTAATTTGACAGTTTTAAAAACACAAATGCAATACATGTTCTGACATCAGAGAAGTATTGATTAGAAAGAGACACAAACCTTCCAGATACTACAAAAAAGTTTGAATAAATTTATTTTGAGTAGAAAAAGTAGTTTCCTGGGTTGAAAGAATAGGCTGCCCTGCATTCTGGAGGGGGTTTTTGTTTGTTTGAATCTTAAAGTGAGTAGGTTTGGTGCTGAACAGGAGGGAAGTAATATTATAAAATCTTTTGTGACTTTTCCCCTCTGACAGGACCACAAGAACTTCTTTACTTCATAGCAAGGGAAAGTTAAATTTGCCCTGGAAGCACCATGGGATCAGTCCTGAAAAATCCAGCTGTGCCACAGATCATGTGTGTCAGGCAGGCACAGGAGCCACAGAGAGTTTTTGATTTTTTCATTTGTCCTTTCTTATTTTTTTCATGCCTCTCTTTATTTACCACAACAATTCTTGCTTTTTTTTTTTTTATTTTTGGTTGCTTTTTTTTTAGCACTTCATGTACAGTATCCTTCATCCCCCACCTGTGTCCTTTGCTGCCTTCCAATCTGTCTCTCCTCTAAACTTCCTTTCCTTCTTGCCTCCTATAGTAATTCTGCCACACATTACAAACTCCTGAACTATTAAGAAACAATGACAACACTAAGGGCTCTCAAGACAGATTGTGGGGACTAAAGAAAAATAAACTGAATCAAGCTTTTAAACTAATAGCAATTAATACTACAATTCCTGGAAAGGGCAACTCCCACTTTCCCTAGTGAAAGGTTTTTTTTGAACCCAGAGGCCCAACAATAAAGCTGCCCTGAAGTGTAAAAATGCCATCAATCTGGCACACTGCAGTATTCCCTCAGTGAGTCTCTCCAGCAGGTGCATCATTTATGGTTTAAACACTGATGATCTCAACTGCCTATCTGCAGCTTCACACCAGAAACATTCCTCTGCTTTGATGCCTTAGGAATTCTCACCAACATTAACAATTACAGCAATTTTTGAATCAGAGTGTATCTTCTGATTACTAGGAAATTATATCCTTGTGGAAAGTAATATATTTTTAGTATACTTGGCACACTTTTAGTACAGCTAAGTATTTGTAGAATACTTGAATTACAGCAAGTATACTCATTTTTCATAAGTGTAGAGTGACACACTATAAAACAAATTATTATAATCAGAGATTTTCTGGAAGTTCTCAAAGATCTTGATTCAAAATGGGACAAGTTTCTACCAGTAGCCTCCACCCACATTAACAGAGAGTGGGAGCTGAGGGGATTCAGCACCTTCGAGGGAAGTTCCCTGCTAAAACCCAACCCTGCAGCTGTGGCAAAATGAAATTTCTTTGATTGCTTCTGCTCATTTGCATACTACAGCTCTGATTCAGGCATGCTGATAAATGACACTAGAACATCACGTTGTTCTGCCAGCCTTGCTATTCATTGTTTTTCAAATTTCGGGGTCTTTGGAAAGGAGTTTGGTTTTCACTTGGAGCCCACGCTACAGAGACCACCCAGAAACTCCCCTAACACGTGGGGGTCATGAACACACTGATGTATCCAGCAGCTCTGTGATCCCAGCAAAGAGGATGAGGAACGTGGTGACTGATGATGATGAATGGGTTTCATGGAAATTTATACAAATTACACACAAATGGCATTCACATAAATTCCATATAAATTATGCCAATTACTTAGGGGTATGAATTTAGTGGGATTTTTAAAAGGAATTATGGGAAGTTTTATAAGCAACGTTCATAAAAAGTCTGTTAAACGTCAAGAACTTTGAAAGAAATATGAAGCAAAATATTTTAGGGTTTAAAATAAACTCTCTTGAGGAGTGCTACAAAATATTCATCCCACGTCTGCCTATGGTGGGATTTCTTACACATTTCTTTCAAGGAAGTGATTTCACAGGCAGTTCTGGGATGAAATGAGCTTCCAAGTTCCTTTGGTGACTGTTGTTCGCTCAATGACAGCCTGCAACAGTTTGTTGCTCTCTTCAATTCTTCTTCTTATCTAAGATTGCCTGTACTTTCCTGCTGAAAAACTGCTGCAGAGCATTAAAAGGCAAGCATTTGAACTAAAGGAGACCTATGTATTCTAAATTCATTATTTCCTTATATTTTTTGCAGTCAAAGGCATTGTTTGCAGTGTTTACAGGTATCATTCTTAAATGCAAATCTGCAAGGATGGCTTTGAGATGTATCTGCTGCTTGCATTAATATTTTATATGTTATGCCACAGATTAGTGCATAGAGATTCAGAGAAAATGACCATTTTTTGAGATATGAACATGAGGGCTTCTTTTGAAATTAATAAATTTATTATTATGAAATTTACATTTTTTTAAATCACAGTAGTGATGTCCACATCAATCCTTACAAACTCTTCTATAAAGAAAATTCTGCAATCACCTTCTCGTTAAGAGTTACTATCAAACCAAATGTGCTTTGGAAGCCAGTTGATTTATCAATTCTCTGTTTCACCATGCTTTGTCCAGCTAATAGATACCATCTGTCAAATCCACACACCTATAATGAGAAGTACATTTTGCATCACTTTGAGTTTCTCCATGGAGCTTCAGTGAGGAAACCATTGCTACGTGTGTCATACCATCTCCCCTCTGAAGGCTCCTGAAGATTCATCAAGAGGGCTGGCTGATAAATGGGTTTTTGTACAGCTCAGAAAACCTAACATGGGGTATTTCATTCCAGATTTCTCCTGGCAATGTGTACTGCTGTGCCCATCAGCCAAACCTTGTGTGGGAAAGTGTACTGCACCTTCAGCTCTGAGAGCCAGCAAACTATAGGGTTTTGTCATTAATGGTGTCTTTTTATATGCACTTCAGGGATATTTGAGGTTTTGGTAGCTCCTGTATTCTTCACACTACAAATTATGATAATTATATTATAGGAATATATCTTCACACTCATCAAACTTTTCATTTAATAAAAAAAAAAAGCAAACCCAACCCCACAGGTTGGATATGCAATTCCAAATCAGTAAAATCAGTAATAGAAATTAAATTCAAAGTCTCATACATGTTTCATATATATTTAAATACCATTTTTATGCTTTGAACTATGAAACTGGTCTGTTTTTCCACTGTTGTAAGCAATTTCCTGAAATGAAACACCAAAGCCAAGGAAAAAAAAAAAAAAGGCATCCAAATTAATCTCTGAATCATCTCAAGGTTTTCATCTTGGGGATAAAATTTGGATTATTATTAATTTTCTTGAACATGTTTCATGTTAAGTTGTCACTATTACAGTAAATACAAGAAAGCAGTTATTTCCAGGGAGAAATGAGTAAGCCTTGAAATAGTTTGTGGTCAGCTCAGAATTTTTATTGACCAAGAGTCCACAAATATCTTCTGATCCTCAGAAATGTTTATGCATTTTCTTCACCATGTTTGCTTTCCTTGGATAAAACTACTTTTGGATCCAAAAAGCCACCTCTAACTGCATAAGTTTCAATCTTCTCTTCATGACTAGAACATTACATCACTAAATACAGCTGATACCTTCTGCAATACCAGAAGACTGGGAAATATGATTAAATTCCAGTACTGAGTAAAAGGTCAATAAATATTTTAAATCATCGTAGGTGTGCTCCTGTACTTTATTATTTATCCATTCAGAATTGGTATTAAGCAAGTTTTTAACGCTTTAATCCTCCAAAGTTGGGTATAAGCTATCTCCAAAAACTCATTATCTAGAGAAACTATCAAATCCAGAGAGTTGCCTCTCTGTTCCATTTTCTGATTTCAAACATGTCTCAGTCAAATACTTCCAGTACTGTATTTCATTATTTGCTGCAATTAATTTTGTTGAACTATACAGATTTGGTTCTCTCTTTTACTTCAAGTTCTTAAAGTGCTTTGAAATTTTCTTTAGTTAGTTTGAATTGAGCAACCAAGGACCTATGTAAAACTGACTTTTTCCAAGGCAGGTATCTTCTAATTTCTTATTGTTTTAGATTTGCCCATACTTGATGGGCAACAGCCAACACAGCTGAGTTGGATGGCAGTTAACAGGCAGAAAGTAAATCTTTTTTCTCCACATCTCTGTAAACCTCACTGTGTGTATGCAGATACACACAATTGCATACAGCTCCCTCAGTTCTGCTGCACATCTACCTCGTCCCATTTGTTCCTCATTCTGGACCAGGTTCAAAAGACATTACTGAATTGTTCAAAAAAACGTTACTGACTGTCCTCCAAAAAACCACTTTTATTCACACATGCAAAGGGTGAAATTTCTGGTGGGTCTGAAGCTCTTCTCAAGGATTTGATTTGGTATAGGAGGATTACTGATGATAGTTTCAAAGCAGGGAAATATGTCAGGCATATGGCATACGATTATAACCAGAACAGAGCTCTGATGTGCCCCCAAAATCCAACCACTCCATTCCCAAGCATTACCCTGGACCACTTCAGCAAACAGATTTTCTCTCTTCCAAATCTTTAAAACAATTCCTGCTGCCTTCAGTCTCAGAAATAACTTTCTCCCTTTTCATATCCTTCTCATGCCTGCCCAGAAAGCCAGTGTTCTGTGGAAGCACTTTTAATTTGATTTTAATTGTGGGTTTTGCTGGTTTTGTGGGGTTTTTGTTGTTGGCGGTGGTTTTTTGTGTTTTATTTCTCAGCAGAGTCATTCTTGTTTCTTCTGCAGTGCCTTGACTGGTTCCTTCCTTTCTTATTAGCTCTGACAGCCATGGCAATTGCATGTGCGTGCCTCAGAGACAGCTCCAGCACTCACTGCAGCTTGCCAAAAGATCTCTTATTTAAAATTACAACCGTTGGACAATTTCACCTATGTACTTCAAAGGCACTTTGTTCTGACAATACACATCCCTCCAAAAGGTCTCGAACTTGCAAGTTGGATAATGTACTGCGTTCTCCCTGACAGAAAATATGATTGGTTTGTTTTCAAGAAGATCCTTGCTGCTTTTATCTCTTTACTTTTCCAAATCTATAAATATTTTGGTATAACACAGAACGTTAATTTATGCAGAAGACATTCAGGTTTCTGTAAGGCCATGTGTTTCTTACAAGATATATCATATATTTGTCAAGCTGAAAAAGCAACAGAGATGGTATGGAAATCACATTTCTTTTTCTTCTTCTTTTTTTTTCCTTCCTCATTCCTGGTTTTTTTTTTTTGGTTGGTTTTTTTGGTTTTTTTTGTTTTTTTTTTTGTGCTGCTTCAAAATGAATCAACTATGACTCCATATGCTGCAACAATTGCTGAGAATGACAAAAGTAATATATTTTTCTCAACAAAAAAGCACCATTAAATTAAAGAAATTGTATTTCCCTTAAATCTTCCTGTATCTTCCTGGCTCAACTTAACATCTTGTTGTTTTATTTCTGTGTAGGCTCTTGCCATCCTTCCTTGGGGTAGGCTTCTTTCTAGAGAAACATGAGCATCCTCTGGCCACTGCTGGAATAACTGAGATGTCCTTCACTTTAAAGGTGGAAGAATCCTCCACCTGTGCCAGGACCTCCACTGTGCCAGCACATTCAGGGTGGATTGGCCTTGGGCTTTGACATTCCCTGTCTAAGAGCTTAAGTTTTACCTTGTGCTTACTGTGAGCCTAATAAAATAAAGTTACAGTAAAAAGATATTATATATAATAATATATAAAATGTATATATATTATATATATGTATATATCTATACACATATATATGAATATATATGTGTATAAATATATGTACACTAAATGCTACTATCAAGTTACAACTTTGCTTCTTTAAAAATATGTATCACTTATCATGTTTCAGCCTAGAATTCATCTGCTTTTCATAGCAGAAGAGTTATTTGCTCCTTGCTCTGCTTGAAGGGGTCAAGTTACTAGAATTATCAAGAGAAATCCTCACTCTGTTTGAAATTAACTGGGTGTGGATATCAGTTGGCTGAACAAAAGGAATGTCTGATTATGCTCTAAGCACTGAAGATACATTGCATATCTAGGAAGCTTTTCTTCTCATTACTTAACATGTTGCTTGGTTACCTCATCAAACTTGTCATCTGTGAGGAAACCCATCTCATGAAGGAAAAAAATAAACCATAAAGCTAACTCCACTGGGACTGAAATGGGAGAAAGACTTTTTATTTATGCTTATTTCTGAAGTTTCAGTTCAAAACTAAGTTGCTATCTTCACACCCCAGATATGAAAAAAATATAATTGCACAGACTATTCCCAAAAAATTGTGTCATGCCCCATATTGGAGTGCTCTTCTGACCCTCGGTGTGACAAACATCCCTCTGTGTGTTCAAAAGTTGCCAGGACCTTGGATAAGGCTTCATGCAAATCCCTTACAATCAATTCTTCACTTTTCTGTAGGCCACAGGTACTAAGTTAGAAGGCCAACAGATAGAGAAAAGGTTTGGCACAATCAGATGCTTCCCATGCTGCTAAACCCAAGGATCTTGAGAAGCCTGGACTTTCTCTAACAGTTCACCCTCATTTGGAGACAACACAGAGTCAGGCAGGTTTGACACTGGAAAATGGCTTTCCCAAGCATTTCTCCTGTGGTTGTGGTAGACCTGATCCTTGGGTGTGCTCTGCTCATGAGATTATACCTCCATTTTCCCACAGGCTGTGCAGAATTCAGCAAACCTCAGTTCCGGGGTGTAAAAAAAGATGACATAATGATAATGATAATAAAGATGGTGATGATGATAATTAATAGTAGCAATAGTAGTACCACCAAAACACCAACAAAAAAACCAACCAACCAACCAACCCTCTCCAAACTAAAACAAACCACCAACAAAAGAATCCCCCACGCAAAGAAAGAAGAGCTTTGCCCGGGAAGCCGCCAGCTCCCTCTGGGCCGTGTTGCACCAGCGCTGCAGCGCCTCTCCCTCTGCCCATACGACCCCTCCGACCCTCCCCAGCCATCAGCCGGCAGCAGCGTGCGCTTCTCCCGGTGCCGCCCGGCGCAGCCTCTCCCGCTCGGTCCCTCCATCCCTGCCGGTGCCGGTGCCGGTCCGGGCGGGTTGGGCCGGGCCGGGGCGGGGTCCGCAGCGCGCACGGTGCCGCCCCCGGCGGGCAGACGGGCGCGGCGGCGTCACGCGGTGGTGCCGCCCCCCGCTCCCGGCGGCCGCCCCCGCCCGCTGCCGCCGCCGCCGCCGCCGCCGCCGCGCACCCGCAGCAGCGCCCGCTCCGTCCCGCTCGGCTCCGCTCGGTCGGCGAGCGGCAGAGGCAGCCCCGGCAGCCGCGCCCGGCCCGGCCCGGCCCCGGCCCCGCGGCCCCCGCGCAGGTAAGGCGCGCCCGCAGCGCGGGCGGAGCGGCGCCGCGGAGGAACAGCCCCGCTCCGCCGCGGCGGAGCCGGTGGTGGTGGTGGTGGTGGTGGTGGTGGTGGTGGTGGTGGTGGTGGTGGTGGTGGTGGCGGCGGAGCGAGAGGTTGGTGGGTTTGCGTGCGGCGATGTGGGAGAGGTGGATGGCGAGGAGAGGAGATGGTGGAGCGGAGGTGTAAGTTAAAGGTTGGATGCGGTGATTTATTGCCCCTTGCCGAGGCGGCGGGGAGGAGGGGAGAAGAGGGTCTGCGAGACTTGAGCGATAAAATCAATCTGCTGCATGTTCTCCCTGACGTGAAGTGCCGTGGTGAAACGCGAAGCCGGGGCAGCGATGGGATATCGCAATATTGTTGTTATTTATCGGCGGAGGTCTGAAAGAGACGAGGGGCTTGTGCGGGAAGTGCATTGATAATTTGGGACATTTTCTATTGTGTGTCAGAAGAAAGAGGGCACTCGGCTTCTTCTATATGTGTTTGAAACTGTTTAGGTTCCTGCTGATGGTGTGCATTTTTGAAGGGATAGAAATTATATCATAAGCATATTGAAATAAAGACATCTGCAGACTGGAAGGGGAGCAAAATCGATCATTCCAGCCGCTTTGGAAAGAATTTGATTCTAGAAATTACGTAGAAATGAAAGGAAAAGATTAATGATGCTGTTAAGTCTGCTTTTGAATTGGAGCGCTTCTCCCTTTGGCTGCAGCAAGGTTGTTTTTCAGATCCTTTTATTTCATCCGGTAATTTGTGAACTCTGGTCTTCCCCGCACCCAGAGACAATGCACTGTATTTCATACAATAAGGATTCTGCCAAGGATTGTGCATGCCAACCGACCTGGCATTTATTAAGGATTTATTGACCTATGGGTGTCTCTCTCTCTCTCTTTTTCTAATTTGAAAAGGCTCAATCGGGGCACCTGTGACTAAATCATAATTTTTGAAGAATAAAAAATGGTTGTAAAGGGGTGGGGGAAGCACACGAATTCACTGGCGAGGCTCTGAATGCAATAGCTACATTTATATCGGTTTGTGCCTATTTCTCGCTACATATGTGCGTGTTCATGGATACATTGCTGGGAGGGATGCCTGGTGCTTAAGAGCCATTTGAGACAGATAGATAGATAGATAGATAGATAGATATCAATAAATTGTCCTCTTCCGAGAATGAAAGTGTCCCTCTGCTTTGGAAATGACTAGACAAGAGTGTGCTGTTTATTGGCAATGTGTGAATTACACCGGCAGTAATAAATAAGCAATTGTTTGCTGGGCTATTTTTTCCTTGGGTCTTTCTCCTTTCTTTTACAGTCTTTCCACCTCTCTGTCTTTTTGTATTTCCTTTTTTTTTTTTTTTTATTATTCCCTCTTATTTTTTTCCCTCTTTTTCCTTTCCCCCCTCTCGCCGCTGCTGCTGCTGCTGTGTGTGTGTGTGTGTGAGTGAGTGAGGGGGCAGGCAGGCGCTGCAGCCAGCGGCAGGCAGCGGGCAGGGATAGAGGGATAGGGATGCTCTCGAGGTGGGATCCCCGCGCGGCTCTCTCCGCGGACACCTGTAGGGATCGCTCTGGCACGCACGGCGGCCGCGCACACACGCTCGCACACACACTCGCACCGCGTCCTTGCCTGGCTCCCCCCACCCTCCTCCCCGCCCCTGGTAGACACCACGGGCTCCCAGCACCCTCCCGCTCCCGCGCCCCTCGCACGGAGGCGCAAACCCCTTCCCTTCCTTCGCCCCGCTCCACCCGCAGCCGCGGCGCCCGCCCCGCGCACCTTGCGCTCCCCTCCCCGCCGCGCCTCCCGCATTCCCTCCCCACCGCCCCTTCCCCCGGGGGCCAGCCCAGCCCCGGCAGCTGCCCGGTAACCCCCGTGAACACACACACACAGACACACACACCCCACGCACCCCATCTCCTCAAACCTCCCCTTTCCGCCGCTCATCACCCCTCACACTCAGCCCCCTCCCTCCGTGTCATTGTCCCCGGGCACGCACGCCGTGTCTCACACCGCCAGCCAGCACCCGGCTCCCCGCACCCCCCACCCCCCAAACCCGCTCCATCACCGCCTCCTTCCCCTCCGCCGCAGCGGGGCCCCGCGGCCGCCCGCACATCCCCTGCCCGCCCCGGAGCGCGGCTCCCCGGGCTCGCCCCGGAGCGCAGCCCCCGGCGGGGCCGCTCGGGTCCGGGCGGGCGCGGGCAGCGGCGCCGCCGCCCCGTCGGGCCGCGCAGGGCGGAGCTGTTCCGGGTGCTGAAGCGGGAGCGGCCGCCGTGCCGCAAGCCAGCGGCGCCCCAGCCCGCGGGCACCGCCGCGCCCGGGAGGGCCCTTTGGGGAGCGGGCTTGCGGGGGCTCCCGGAAAATCCCTCGGTTGGTAGCGGCGGTGCCAGAGGTGGCTCCTGCCGAGGGGCAGGGAGGGCGTGGGGGGAACCTGGGGTTTGCCTGATGCTGGTGGGTACGCCTGGTGTCTGCCCGCGAAGTTTGGGGAGGGGGGGTTCTCCTCTTCTCCCTTTTGCTGCTCTTGCCCATCTCACGTGTGGCAAATAATAAAAATAATCGTGTTGACATTTAGAGGAATGAAATTAAATATAGAGGGAGTAGGAGGTGACTTAGCAGCTCTGAACGTGTCAGGTGCAGGCAGCTGAGGTGTGTGCCTGTTTTTAAAACATTTCTCCCTGGCAGGGTCATCTCTGCCCCCTCTCCCCACACACGCATGCACACACACACACACACACACACACATACCGTAGCCCAGAAGAGGGCTTGGCAGCAGCTCTGGCCATGCTATTGTGCCTGCCTAAGTGCTGCTGGCAAAGAAATGTAAGGGAGGGGAAGGGGAAGCGCTGAGTGAGGGAGGTGTTGGAGATCCTCTCCTCCATCAGGAGAGATCTGCTAATACACAGCTTCCAGAAAAGATACAGCAGCTCTGGGGCAGAAAAGCAGCCTCTCCGCTGAAACGTTTTGGATGTAGAGACCTCTTCAGAGGATAAGGGTGAACTGTGGCATATATATAATTTTGAAAACAGAGGAGTTGTTCTCTCCTTGTTCTCCTAAATAAGGGCAGCTGAGTAAATATACATAAAATACTGCAACCAATTTCAGAGGACTAACACCTGGGATTAGCTGATCTGCATTGTGAATAATGTCAACATCAGAGCTGGCTTGAATTGGATTTTCCCTGCCATAGCAGAAAATATCAGCCCCAGAGGAAACCAGGTAGCAGAAAAAAGAAAATGTTTTCAAAAACATTAAAAAAAATTTCAAAAAGCTATCTAAGAAACTATTGCAATTCTTCCTCTCCCCAGGAAAAATAAACCAGTAGGTGTGCCATGCGTGGTGGAGCTTGTCAGTTCCTGCTGGGAGCTTTATTTTTTTGACCTGTATTAGAAACAACCAGAACTGGGCTTGGTAGCATCGTCTGTATGACTAGGAGCTTGTAGCTTCACAGGTGATGGTGTTTTCAAAAATAAATTAAAATAAAATACATTGAGGAATAAACACCATCTTTTCAGTTTAATGTTGTTCTTGTAAGAATAAAATGCACTACTGAAATATTTGAAAGTTTTGGAAAGGTAAGTAGTTTAGATTTAGATTATACCATAAAAATGTAATCTAGTATAAACATATATGTTGAGATTTGTGTTTAGCGCTGCAACCTATTTCAATTTCTCAGTAACTTGAAAATTACAGCAGCATTTTCCTAATGCCCAACACCAGTCAAAATGAAAAAATAATCACAAACGTTCACTATTGATCAACTTTGTGATTCAACATGTTATTAGTTGTCATTTCTTATTATTCTGTTTCAATTCCTTGCAGATTAGAAACAAAAACAATTGAGGAAAATCACCCCCCTGGATCTTAGCCTTGGCCTTTTCCAAGCAAAGAGAAGAGGAGCTGCCAGGCTTTGCATGTCAAGTGGCCACTCGGCTGTTTGACAGCTTCTGGGTTTCAACCCCGTTGGGATTGAGGCAGCTCAAGCAACCACGAGCGATGAGTCCTGTCGTCTGCTGACGCTGCTCCAGCACCATGGCAGACAGGCTGTGATATGACAAGAGCATCCATCCTAGGGAGGCAGCGTTGGGATCCATAATTGGCTTCCTGGGAAACTACAGCTGGTGGAGAGGATGTAAAAAGAGGCGCGCATGTGCCAGGATATTGCTACAGCCTTGCCGAGCTGGTGGATCCACTTGGAGGAGAGTTTTGCCACTGATCTTGGTTTTTTTCTCGTTTTGGTAATGTTGGCTTTGGGGAAAATTTCTGCTGACTCACCCACCCCTGGACACCTTTTGCAGAGCGTGGCCGGCCAGTGAAGAGATCCAACGGCGCCTTACCCCAGCTGCGGGTCCCCTCCGGTGGCCCCTGGCACCATCTTGTGCCCAACCCCATCCCGTGGGGCAGCTGCAGCCCCCCGCCCCGGGGAGTCTCCCACAGTGACCCCCGCACCCGGGGCGGGGGTGAGCGTGCCCAAAGCTTCCAGCGCGGCCGGCGCCCGGCAAGATTTTACCCTGTCTGCCGCCGGGGCCCCGGTGCCGCCCCCCGCCAGCCCTGCCGCCCCGCTCACCCGCCCCAGGCCGCGCAGGATGGGGGCGGTGCTGGTGCGGCGCGGGGGCTGCCTGCTGCTCTGGCTGGCCCTACTGCTGGGCTGCTGGGCTGAGCTGGGCAGCGGGCTGGAGTTCCCGGGTGCGGAGGGCCAGTGGACCCGCTTCCCCAAGTGGAACGCCTGCTGCGAGAGCGAAATGAGCTTCAACATGAAGACGCGCAGCTCCAGCGGGCTGGTGCTCTACTTCGACGACGAGGGCTTTTGTGACTTCCTGGAGCTCATCCTCACCCAGGGAGGGCGGCTACAGCTCAGCTTCTCCATCTTCTGCGCCGAGCCCGCCACCCTGCTCTCGGACACGGCGGTCAACGACAACCGCTGGCACGCCGTTGTCATCCGCCGCCACTTCAAGAACACGACGCTGATCATCGACCGAGCGGAGGCCAAGTGGGTGGAGGTGAAGTCCAAACGGCGGGACATGACTGTCTTCAGCGGGCTCTTCCTAGGGGGGCTCCCGCCGGAGCTGCGGTCGGCGACGCTAAAGCTGACGCTCTCCTCCGTCAAGGACCGGGAGCCCTTCAAGGGCTGGATAACAGACGTGCGGGTGAACTACACGCAGGCGTCGCCGCTGGAGAGCCAGGAGGTGCGGCTGGATGACGAGCAGAGCCGGCTGTGCGCCAGGGACGACGTCTGCCTCAACGGGGGCGTCTGCTCGGTGCTCAACGACCAGGCCGTCTGCGACTGCTCCCAAACGGGCTTCCGAGGGAAGGACTGCAGTGAAGGTAAGGGGCCATCGCAGCTCGCCCCATCGCCCCCCTCCCCATCGCTCCGTGGAGGGGACGGGTCGGAGGCCAGGCCTGCATGAAGTTTCATCTGTATGAGTGGATCTTCCTCCCTCCCCTCCCTTCCCACCATGTCCCCGGCTCCCCTCTTCCTCACCTTCTCCTCCATGTCTTCCATGTGTCTCTGTGGCCAACCATGGTGCCATCACTCTTCTGTTCTCTGTGAGGATGGGTGAGAGGAGGAAGAGGATGTTATCTGAGCATCTTCCTGTGATTTGGGGTTGTTCTGGGTGAAGGAGAGATGGGTGCTGGGTACCAGGTGTCACCCAGATGGCAGGGGGTGGCTGGAACCATGCTCGGTGGGAGCTGAGGGAGGGGACGTGCATGCCTATCACAAGCAGCTGGTGGTAATTAATTTGGGGAGCAGGGAAATTGATGCTGGGAATAATTTAACTGGATTAAGTGCAAAGGTGACCTGGGCTTGGTTTTGTAGGGTAGAGGAGACCCAGAGTCCACTTTGTATTTGCCTCTGCTATGTCATTGAAATAAAATCAGTGATTTATTTGTGAATTCCTTAAATTGTGGCCGGGGAGGAAGGGGATTAAACAGAGGATTATGTTTTTGCATGAATGCGAAGGGTACTGCTTTGCAACATATTTAGCAATTCACCATGCCAGTTAGACAGGGAGAATACAAAAGGGCAAGGGGGAAGTACATACTCCAAGACCACAAAATGACTGAGTAGTTTTACAAAGGAAGAGAGAAGCTAGAAAAACAGCAGTTTCCTGAATCTCATCTACAAATAAATCACTGGGTAAAATATGATTCATATTCAGTGCCCATTGTTTTTGGCAAATGGAAAGAATGTGAACGTTTTCTTTGCAGATGCATGCAGGACTCTTGTTTTTTATTATTTTGTTAGTAAATGTACCATTGCTTGCAGCTCCTTAGGCATAGAAATTATGTATGTTGTGTACCTAGAGCAGGACGTGAAGGTGTATAAATGAAATAAGAGTATCAAGGGAAAATATGATTGTCATGTCAAAATTGGAGAGCAAAGATGTAAGTTTAAAATGTAAAAGGTAAATATGAATAAGATATTATGAAGGCCAAATTAAGATCTTCACTGAGTGGCTGCATGACATTTATGGCTGAATAATTTGCCTTTAGCATTTCTATCAGATTTCACTCATTATAAGAAAGAAAACATCATTTGTGACTGTGCTTTATTATGTAACACCTTCTGTCCTTAGTGTCAATACTCAAAATGCTACAGTCATTCTGCATCCTGTTTACTTTATCAGCTGTTTATCTCTCATCTGCCATTCGTGAAAAATCCAAACCAAATTAACACTTTAAATAATTTTTATAGGAGCAAATAATAGTTTAAGAAAATTAGACATTTGTACTTTCAATTGCACCCATTCCTAGAAACTGTAAAATGAAATATCTTTTATATTAGGTAAACCCTCCCAATTGATTTAGTATTTGGGTGTCAATTTTTAATATATGATACTACATAATATATAGGTGTATGTACAATATGTCTCAATGTCTTACCATCTCTGAGTTAGGCCCTATTATAAAGACAAAGAAAATTATGAGGTGTTGCAGCTTTGTTAAAGCAATAATGAGAATTTAAATACTATTATACATTTATATGCCCTTTACACTAAAACATAGTTTATTTATTTGAAGTTATTTTGCATATGTAATACTTATGTGAAAGAGTTCACGTGATTGCATGTAGTAGCAGTCAGATAAATTATTACCTTTACATAATAATAGGTTCAGTGGCTATTTTTAAGGAACATTTTTACGTTTAGATCAAATTTTAGAGAAATACTTGTACATATTTATATTTAGTGAAAATGGTATGGAATTTTTAAGAAGATGACACTCAAAATAACATTTAGAATCCCCTTCAAATTAAGGTAAAATGCTGACTTCATGAAAGTGCTGGTGGTTTTACAGTAGACATCAGTGGCATCAAGATTCTCCTCAAATGTCCCTTGACTACTAAGAAGCCTTATAAAATAATAGCAAAGCTTATAATTTTAGCAGAAAGTATTCAGATTCTGATTTCATGTGAAACAGGAGGCAACATTTTCCCTGATAGAAACATAAATGGAACTACATTGCAGTTTATACCTGTTAATTTAGAAAAGGTAGCAACTGACACTTCCATCAGTCAAGTCTTGATGAAGGGATTCAAAGTTACTCATATGTGCCAGCAAAGATATTGCACTGTTATAAATTATTTAATATTCTAAGAAACAGAAAAGGCAGAAGGACAAGTAAAGCCTTTGTATCTGCCAAGAAAGAAAGCTTGGCTTCAGTTCTTTAGTTTTTTGTAGCCAACATAGACATTAAGCTGTTGAACTTTGATCTTTTGTTCCCAGAATGTGTAAATTTCCCACAAGCCTTAGAAAGACATTGCCATTGCTAGAGGATCATCTCAGGCTGCAATTATCTGAAGGGGTCTTTTGGGTTTTCATTCCTACCCTTGCTTTGGTTTTTCTTTAAAAATGGTTTTAGGTAGGAAGACCCCTGACTTTCCATTTTTATCTGGAATTTTGTCCACATTTCCTAGTCGATACCTTTTTTTTAAAGGTGAAAGATGGTGATTAAATTCTGTTTTCCTTAGATTTTTTTAATATATATAATTTTTTTTTTGCCTTGGATTTGTTGTTTTTCTATATCTCTGCAGTTTGGTAAAACACAGAGTTCCTCAGTGTAATGAGGAGTGTAGGAATTAATACCAACAACAGCAAAGAAAACCTTTTCAAAATTTTCTACCCTGACTTACACATTTAGGAATTAAAAAGTAATAGATTTAGAGTCAACATTTCAATTCTTAAGATGCCATTTTAAGTACAAGTTCAGTCATTTTCAGGAGAAGATCTGGTGGGGTTTTTTTCCCAGATTTTCACCTTTGAAAAACTTATTAATGATCCCTGAAGTAATTTTTTTTCTTGTAAGAATGAAGAAAAAATGTCGGGCTTTTTTGTTTTCTTTTTTTTTTTTTAACCAAAAACCAGTAATTTAAATTATTTCCAGTAATATAGTAATATAAATTATAGTAATATAAATTATTTACAGTAGGCTTAACTGGTTTTATACCTGTCAAAATCAGGAGTAGCTTCATTTATGTTTTATGAACTACACCACTGGGAGAGCAGTGCAAGCTAGGAAGGAACCATTCAGTCATTCCTATTTGTTCCAGTAGGATCTAAGTTCTCTTCAATGGGAACCTTGGCACAAATCAGAGAAAAAGGACTGGAATTTTGCTTCAGTGTCAAGGATGTGCAATCCGTAGCAAAGAAAAATATGATCTCTAGCAGTTCTCTGGTTGATAGGCCCATGCATAAAAACAGTACAAGAGCCTTCTAAAAGATAAAATCTCTGCTTTGTACTGAAAAAGGCAAGAGTATGTTAGTCCACATAATAATAGTGATTCAGTAGAAGGAAAAAATGCAGAAAATTATAATGAACTTTATTAGGAATAAGAGTAGCATTGAAATAGACCCTGACTGCCATATCAGTTTTCTGTTAAGTTTTTGACATACAATTCAACCTTCTATTAGGTGAAAATTACAATATTTCCTGAAATTACTCAAATTGTTGTGGCTTGATCCTATGATAGGGAGAGATTTTTTTATTAAAAATAAATACTTTAAAGTCAGATTTTTAGTGCATTAAGTCAAGTTCCTAGAAGGTAAGGAGAATACATTCTTCATATCAGTGAACCTCCATATTCTTCTTGTAATTTTTCTCCTTAGGTTAAAATGTCAAAACAAAAAAAAACCCTCTCTATTTTGCCTATTAAATGACTAAAATTGTGACCTTCTGACTTCAGACAAAAAAAAAAAAAAAGTATCATTTTCCTTTCATCCTTTTCCCTTGTCCAGTATCCTGTCTGAGGAAGTAAGCAGGGAGTTCTAAAAGAGGCAGTAAAATACACGTGGTGCATTGAATTGGGGAAAGTTTCTCACTGATGCTAACTTCTTGTCACTCCATGCCTTTCTGCTTTTCTATATCTCTAGTGGCTTGAAAAAGTTGCAGACAGGATCCTTTATCTTTTTAAAATATAGCTTCCCTGCTTACCTCAATATTAGCATCTATTCAGGCAATTGCTCTGTGAGTTCAAACTATTCCTGTTTATAACGTGTGTTTTAGCTGTTCCACCGAGTTTCTGGTTTGTGAGAAAAATGAGGGCTGTTCAGGCAGCTGTTCACTGTAAGAGATACTCTTCCTTGTCAGATATTCAGAAGTTGATGCCAGCTATGTTTTGAACTGTGAAAGTGATTTTTGAGGAAGTCAGTTCCAGATGTCTCAGCCTAGCCAGCACTTGGATTTGTTTGTTTGGGTTCTGAATATACTGCATCAGTCTTTGTTGTATTTCCTTTTGCATGTTTACTTTTTTAAAAGCCATCCCATATTTATGTCTCTTTGAAATTTTTGATATTTTAGTCCATTTTGTTCTCTTTATGCCTAGAATGAAACATTTGAACTTCTTTTGGCATTAATTATCTATTGCAAGTTGTGTGTTTGAGTGAGATGTTGTTGAACTCATTGCCAATAGTCAGTCTTAACAGAGTAGTAACCATGGTCTTTATCCCTCTTGAATCCTAGCTAAATCCACCTTGGACTATTAAACACTGTGAACAAAACTTGCCTTTTTGATTTACACTTCAGAATCTTTATCTACATGATCTATATTTCTTCTTCATGCTGATTTTCTTGTCAGTGTCAGAGGCCACTGGGCAATGTTGGATTAGAAGGAGGGCTAGAAATGCACCAGAGATTGCACTGAGGTTCTATATATGTACAAATCACGCAAATAATTTAACATTCATTATTTCACTTTATGTAATATTTTGAAATGGTGACTTTGTTGTCAGAGTAGAATCTTGAGAGTGGATAGTCAAGTCATCAAAAAGTCATTCAGAACTGTTACATCTGTTACATTCACATGCAATAATATAAAAACTCAATCCTTATGCCAGTTTAAAGGGCAGTTTTGTGTCATTTTCCTAATGAAATTTGATATAGTATTTTGTCTGCCAGGATTCAGTATGATAGGATATTGATTTCAATATCTGCCTCATGTAAAATCACAGGAATTAAAATAGTGTTTCACTGGTAATTAGGAGTTGGCAGTCTGTTTTACTGTTTTATATTAACTTCTAAGGAGTTTTCTTGTTGAGTATTACTAATCCTTTCAAAATGCTGATATTGAAATGTTTATAGCCTAGATCTTGGTACTTCAGGTAAATAATATTATTAATAGTGAGGGGTTTTTTTTTCCCTTTGGACCTAGTTGAGGTGCTGGGTCCTTGTTAAATTTAAGTCTATATTGTGAATTATAGACAGCTAATATGCTAGAATCTAGCACCATAGGACCTTGTGTCAGATTGGTCATATTCATTCAGAATTTCAAAATAATAGATATTAAAATTGTCTGTGTTTTGATGTAATTGCACTTCAGGGCTTGCAGGCATGTTGGACCAAATGTACTTCATCTTTTGTCTCAGCTGAAGGTTGGCTTTCTGGGAGTGTTTTAACAATAGATGCTAGCCATGGATTTGTGGGATTTTACCCCTTCATCATTACTGACCTGATGGACAGGAATGGGGGAAAAGGCTGACAGTTAAAAATGAGTTCCTGATAGAAATAGTTTTATGTAGAGGCTAACATTAACATATGAAGCTTGGAGGGCTGATGCATCTTTTAAACATATAAAAATTGGTTGGTAACTTAAAAGAGAAAGCTTCATCCACCTGTCTTGGTGAATTTATTATGATGTTTTACCTACCAGAAAGCTTGGTGCTCCTTGTAGAAAACATGAAACCATACCAGTTTCTGGAAAAATCCCCTGTCTAGTTTGTTGTGTTGTAGTTGAAACTTGGGTACTTTCATAAACACATGGTTTTCCAGAATAGTCAAGGGCATTCTAAGGTGTTCAATACCTTTGTGAACCTGAGAAATTGTAGAGACCAAATACACTTTCAGTGGTTAGGGTGTAACAGACATACCTTTAATTTTGTTGTTATGTATAGAATTGACTAACAAAGTCAGTACTCTGTTGCCTTTATTTAGTTCTGTGCTGAGCTGGGATCATAATTTAATCTTTTACAAAGGATGTGCATTTTCTTGAATGGCAGTTTCTCCTTCTGTACTGTGGTGATGGTATCTGAATGTATCACAAGCACTTCACCAGCCTGGATTATATTGTTGTGTATGCAGAACTCAATTTTTCAGCTCAGGTGTTCTTCTGCCAAGCTAAAAAGTAGTTGTATGTGGTGAGGTCATGCAAATGTCTAGCCACTCTCCTGGATCTTGGAGTAGAATCAGTAGATCAATAAGTGCTTGAAAGAACAAAACATCTGCAGTAACTAATGAAGCAATGAAGCAGGAAAACCCACATGGGTTTGATAGGACATTGCTTTCTCAGTGACCCCGGACAGTTCACACCACTTTTTCAGTTTGCCTTCTGTAAAGTGAAACTACTCCATACAGGAGCTTTTGGTAGGATCTTTTTTCCTGGTCATCAGATACTTGAAAGATCAGAATTTCTATTAGGGATGTAGGAGAGGAAGTCAAGATCTGAAGCTCCCTTTACTATTGTGTGACCACTTTAGTCTACAGAACTGATAATTGTTAGCTGGCTTTGAAATTGCAGGCCTTCCTACTGCCTATCCATAGCTGAGTGTTCGGAATAGTGTGGTTTTTCTTGCTTTTTTGTCTGTCTCTGTCTGCCATTGTTCTGACTAGACACTGAAAATGATGTAGCTTGTCACCTGCCAGCCACTTCTCCTCTGACAGTTCAGCTCTTCTGATGGTCACAAAAGTTCTTCGGAACACCTGTATAAAAGTCTTCCTTATTACTGTAAAAGGTTCCTTATTACTGTAGAAGGATCTAGGATTTAATGTCTGAGCAGAGTGAAGAACTCTTGCTCCTAGTCAAAAACCACATAATTTTTTTAGTTTCATTCTCTTCCATTTTCACTGAAAAATAGGAGGGTGACTGTAGGAACACAGTTGGTGCTAATTGGGAGTGGGGCTGTGGCTGAGCCCCATCCCTAATAGGCTACAGCTGTGAAAAGCAGGTGAACAGCATTGAAAGCAACAAGACAAAGAGTACTGAGGTGCACTGACCAATCACCAAAGGGAATAGAGGGCACACAGGTGCAATGCTTAAACCATGAGGGATATAAAAGGTTGGGCTAAAGAACAAGAAGGGCAGATGTTTGTCGCCTTCTGAAGTGCTGTTTTTCCTGTATGGGCAGACACCTGAAGCCTTCTGGTGAGGTAAGGTGTTACTATGTATGGGGAAATGCTTAAAATTTTCTGAAATTGCATGGTGACACTCTGTATGTTGTGACTGGCTTGACTGTAACATGTGCTGGGACAGATGAAAGTGAGAGGTGGCCTCAGTTATGCCTTCCTTGAGATTGTCAAGAGATGAGACAGAGGTAGCTGGCAGCTACAGAACAGGATTCTGTGATGAGATTTTAGAGTTCTTTAATGCTATGGAGTGTATTAGGAACCTACAATTACTTAGTTATGTCCTAATGAGCAGCAGATTTGGCACCTTTTGGATATCTGAAGAAAATGTGTTCTGTTTTCATTTTCCACTGGAGTCAATTTGAAGTCCTGTTAACTCAAGTTTGGAATTAGGGCAAACCTAATAACCTGCTGATTCTGAACTTATTATTCAAGTAGGAATATGAAAACAGAGAGAACTAGGGCAAATTAAATAACCTGCTGATTCTGCCTGTAGTATTCATCTGGGAATGTCTATAGAGAAAATACTTTTCGTGAATTCTGATATTTATTGCCATGATCATCTTCACTATAATTATTCATTAATTTAATATGTGCCTTATGAACCATGCTGGAAGAGTGAAGTTATGTGACTAATTTTGTCTTAAATGTAAGGCTGTCTATGATTTGAGGGAAAACCTGATTTGCCAAACAAATGGACGGTGCAGAATCACATTTCCAGTTGCTGCTACTACAAACTGTGAAATAGTGGATTTTGCATGGAAGTGTAACACTCCAAAAATGCTACACAGGTGTGCAAGTCACAGATTCCTTTCAAACTGTGGCACATTGCACAAAGCCTTGAAATGAGAACATTTGACTTTTTGGTGTTGTCTAGAGAAAGGGCTTTGCATTGCTTAAAGGCAGAGAAACTTGATTGATTCTTCCCAAGTGCTGTCTTTTTATAATTAAGTGTATGTGTGCAGCCATTAAGGAGGTCACTGGCATTACCCTATGCACCTGAAATGTGTATCACAGTTCCAAAATTTCTGAATTATGACTTAATTTCTGATGCAGAATGACCTTCTTGTTCATCTTCTTTTTCTTTCGTGCTTTTTAGCTTTGACAAAAAACATTTAAAAATTACATTTTTTTCAGAGGAGGTATTTCTATCAAGAAAAGATTCCTTGAGAAAGATTGCATGTATGCAATACAAATTCTTTCTTTTGAATAAGTGTATAGAAAATGACAGAACAAGTGACTAGACATGGAGTGAAGATCTGTATCTCAATACTGTATTTTTTTTATTATCCTGATTCTTCTTTGTTTCCAAAGGTGACAACAGGAATCGTCACATACCTATCAGCATTTGTACAATGGGTATCTAGAGCACAGCCACAATGAATAGCTTTAGAATGAATTATGGTCTTGTGATGTTAAGATTATATTAATTGTTAATAAAAATGGGAGAATAGGGCCCTAATGCTAGGAAAAAAGTGCTCTTCAGCCTTAAAGATGTTATCTTCCCTGATTCTGAATCATGCAAGTGTGATAGAAGTGGTATAAAAAACCTTGGATTCCACTGGTTGTTGCGCAGCAACAGGCTTACATTTTGCATTTCAGAAGTTATTTGTACATTTTATATTTGTAAAACCAGACTCTTGAGCTGGAAGGTCCAGGGGCAGAAGTCAGAGAGGCAGGTGAGACACAGCAGCTCCTTCCCAGACTGCAGACACTGCTGTGTTTAACCACAGTGATCCTCAGTGGTTTCAGTCTGCTGGGGTGCTTCACATGGCATCCTCCCTTAAAAACACAGTGGAGTTTCTACAGGAGTTTCCAGGATGTTGGTCCTGACAGAGAGATTACTAGTGTTGTGCATTTTGAATTTGATTTTTTTCTTATCAGAGCAGAGACAGGTGAAAATAGAATGTAGAAACCCGTAGATGTAAGTCAATTAATTCTTAAGACTATTGTGGGGTGATATAGGAAAGATTTGTAAACAGATTTTTTTAAGAACAGATCAGTGCCTTTCTTCCACATCCTTCTCAGATGAATGTTGCTCAACTTCTCAGAAGCTGATCCTCTGTGGTTTTTTTTCCTGTGATATTGCGGAAAAATAATTTCTGCATTGCAAAGAACCTGGAAGGGTTTTTTTTAATAATCTATAGTTTTTCAGAGATAAATAATGGACTGTCATTCAACATTGACAAAAGGTTTTTCTGGTTTAGTTGAATATTTACTGAAGAATTCTGAATATAGATCTCACATTCTTACATAAAACATTCCTGACTTAATTATTATGAGAAAAACATCAGAATTTTCCCGGTAATTCACCAGATGAAAATAATTCAAATCACATTTTCTTTGTTGGCCCAAATCTCCACTACTTTTCTGTAAACACTGTATCTGTTATGGTAGTTTCCAGGAATTTCACTGGGGGTTTTTTTGTCACTGTTTTCAGTCCAAAATACTTGAAGGAGCAGCTAGGATTGGAGATTGCTCCAAAAAAAAAAAGAAAATTCAAGGCTATTATACAACTGAGTCCTGGATTACAGGAAGTTGTGCAATAATAATAAGCAGTACAGCACAGGTTTTGTTTTCCACAATACAAATTATACAAGTTTCGAAATTCAAAATATAACAAAGAATGCATCAGGTTTGAAGTTCTGAGAAAAATATTTTCACAGTTTCCTATTGAAGTTTTTATAACAAAGACAATTCCTGTGACAGAAGGAAGTTCAAGTGACGGAAGTTTTGACCTGCTATTCTTGCAAATCCACTGACAGACACAATTCTTGTTGGCATCCAGAGGTTTTACCTTTTGTCTTAGCACTGGCTGGATCCCATTCTCCTTTTTTAAATATCATTTGGGTCTTTAAATAAGTAAAGTCTTTCTTGCACATTATAAGTACCTACACCATCCAAGTCTGCTGTTCAGGCACATCTTACCTATTGTGATACCGTGA
This sequence comes from Agelaius tricolor, assembly GCF_023055355.1. Taxonomy (NCBI): domain Eukaryota; kingdom Metazoa; phylum Chordata; class Aves; order Passeriformes; family Icteridae; genus Agelaius; species Agelaius tricolor. Next base: position 11,258,534 of record NW_027269261.1, read on the forward strand.
GTCATCCTGGTGGATTTTGTAAATCTTAAACCATGAAAGCATCCACAGTGATTCAAGGGGGGAAAAAAATTCCTTCCATTTTCTACCCTATATAAAAAAAGAATACAAACAAGAACATTCATTGCACTCTAAGTTAATGGCACCATGGGAATTCAGAAGCAAATTCAGTGAGTGGTGGCTTTCATTGTTTTTTTTTCTTTCTTGTGTTTAAGAATGGAATTTTTCTCTTAAATTTTATTCACATTTGCATTAAAAAAATAACAAAAAGCAGTCAGTGATGCTGTATCTATTGTGATAGAGGTACCTCAAATTCAAAAGCATTCCTCTAAGAGCTTAGACATATTTAGTTATTTTGATTTTGCACTTTTAATTTGGGCTTATTGCTGCTTTCATAGCCTAAATATATAAAGTGAGATGGGTACAGGTTTTTGATGTTACTCAGCTTTGCTCTTCCATAGCTTCCTCATCAGAAATCTGAAAAACAGTATGTGAGTGCGTCTTGGAAACTTGTCTTTGCCCAGTCTGAGCTCTCAGTGACTTACACTAAGCTTTCAGGCATTAGAGAATGCAGAAAGAGATACTAAATTTGATTAACCAAAGGAATTGGAAGAGAAAAATGTTCTTAAGAATCATATATATTCTGTACACTATTTGTAAAATATTTTGCTTTTGTAGATTTTTCACATTCAGTGTATCTCTGTCAATTATTGTAATAAAATAACTTATTGTAGTGCTCTTCTGTGTAGATCAGGATTGATCTCTCTTGAAGCTGATATGTTAAGCCATTGTAAAATAAGAGCTAAGTCAGAATCAGGTCCTCTGATTAGGAAAAAGAAGAATCTTTCATCTGCATTAATATTAAAACACCCTGAAATGTTAAGAAATAAACAGGCTTAATCTTGCCCACTACTATATAATGCTACTTTGCAGTATTTATAGGAATCCCCTTTTCCATTCAGATGTATAGAGACATCTTGTCAGCACAAAAGTGACTGCTGGGAAACTTTGCCTGCTTGTCTCTCACTCCTGTAGGTTACAACTACTTTTTCCACTCTTCAGTTTCTCTCTTTTGTAGGAGCATGGTAAGAACTTGCATTGCCATTTTCCCTTACAAAATTATGAATTAATGGCTAAAAATATTTAATATTTTAACCCCACTCTGACCCCCATTGATCAGATTGCCTATTCTGTATTAAAATGCTTGCCCTTTGAAAACAGACTGTCAAGTATTTTGTCATCTATGTGTTTGAGTCAATCTTTGCACTCCTTTGGTTACTCTTAGGCACACATTCAGAGCACAGGCTTTTAAATCCCAGCTAGTATGGGCAGTTGGCATCTTCTCCATCCAGCCTCAGTCCTCAGTGTCAATCTAACAGCTATGAATGTACTGCAGTCAAAACTTATGCAGTAAGAGAATTTTATAAAACATAGCACTTAGAAGCTATGAACTGTAAGGACAAAATATGCCATGCACTTTTAATTTCATCTGTTTCTGGGTATCCATTATGAAGTAGTTTTTAATTACATGATCATTTACAACTTTTTCATTGGGCTTTCTACCTCCTTCAGTGCATAGCCTGGATAATAAGTTCTTCAATATTTGGTTTTCTATTTGCTGTTCAGTTTGTAGCCCTGAGCCTTATTCATTGTCCATATTAAAATAATTTCTCTGAAGAGGAATCAGTAATATTTCCCAGGCTTTTCTAAGGTTTTCATAGATACAACACCTGAGCTGCTGTGCAAATATTGAAAACTGCACAATGCCTATGTAAGATGCTCTCATTCACAGTGAGAACTGAGGCAAGAGACACTGCAGGTGAAAACATTCTCTGAGTGCCCATCTGAAGTTTTTTCTGAGTACTTCACAGATAACACCATGCACTCCAAGCCTCCACTGGCACTTCAAAGCACAGCTGGCTCTGTGTTCTGGGATTTCCATCACAGTGCTCTCTCCAAACAAATATTCAGAGCAACATTAGGAATGACCACCCAGAAAATGCCTGTCTTGGAAAAACCTGGCCAAAATCATGTTGGATTTTTTAGGAGAGAAGGGATTAGAGTATATTTCTCCATTCAGCTCTCCTTGTTCTGAGGTGCACCCCACTCCTTTTCAGTGAGGGCAGATGCTCTGCTCACTGGCACAGCAGCTTTCTGTGGTACTCAGTCATTACTTCTGGCTAAGAATAGTCTTGTGTGTGCAGATCAAGTGAGGGAAGCTCTGGAGAGAATTGCATTAAACTGTGTAATTAAAGGCTATATCCTACCCTATATGAATCAAGTAGATGGATCTCAGTTACATAAGAAGCCTTATGTCCCAAAGCTGCTATTTTTGACTTTGCAACCTAAAGAACGTTCTTTTAAGCTAGTAAAATAGGCAGTGTGTATTTTTTTTCCTTAAGTTTTTAAGACTCTTCTCCCACACAGACATCCCAGCCATTGTTTTCTGTACTTGAATGAGGAAGCTGCCTTTCTGCATGGCCCATTCCAGCAGGGAATTTGCTGAGGGACTGACACTTTTTCCCTGCTCCAAACCTTCCTGGCTGGACCTAGCACAGGTTACAGAGTTTTGAGTGACAGGGAAGACCTGCTGAAGCTGAAGGGCTTTCAGGAATTTAGTGGTAAAACTCAAGACATCTTCACTAATGCTCTGCAGCAGGCACGTTTTAGGAAACATTTGCAATTTGAGCAAATTCTGATTGGCTTTCAAAGGGTTGGCAAAAGGCTTAAACCCAAAAGTCAAGTTACTCCTGCCCAAATGGTTTTTATATGTCTGCTTCAAAATAAGACTGAAGTCAAAAGGAATCAGAATGGAAATGAAACTTACTCAGAGTTCCCTTGGGGATATACTACTGCTAACATAAATGTCAGATTTTCAGTTGAGATATTTGGGGTTTTTTTACTAAATCAAATACAGTCTTTTGAGACTGAAAAAAGAAGACTTCCTTACTATATTGGGTCACTCTATTTTCAGTAATTACTGTAATCAATGTTCCTCCATAGTAAATGTGTCTTTTAAAGAAAAAGAATTTAAAAGACACATGAAAGTCTTACACAAAATTGTTTCAATACATTTCAGAACCATTTTCCCAAGGAAATGAGTTTTTTAGGACTAAAATATAGACTTAGTATTTGTATGTCTGCTTATCAGTGTTGCCATTAAAAAAATGACCTAAAAATATTTCTTATACCTGTAGAAGTTTTATATAAGGACTAGTATAACCATAATAAAATATTCTGTGCACAAGAACTAAAAATGAAATATTAGTCTTTGACATGGCCAGACAACATTTTTAAGACACTTCTACCTTTATACATGCCACATTTATTAATGTTCCAGGACCTTTGACACACCTTTGGTATTTTTGCTCATTATTTAGAGATTGTTACTTTCTCTACTTGCAGAACTAGATGCTCTTTCTTTCCCTGTGTGTTAAAAAACTATAAAGGTTAGAAATATTTATTTTCCCTTTTCCTTCCCATGCTTTATCTTGTATCCACTATGTAGTAGTTTTCTGGAAAGAATACAAATAAGGAGCTTTTAGGGCAGGAGGTGAAGACAGAATAAAGTCACAGTCAAATTCCTACTAAATTTCTTTCTTATCACTTAATTCACAGATGGCTCCACTGTATTTGGTTGGATTATTTATATGAATAATTTTATCCCCTTGATCCCCAGTATAATTTAATGTATGTATTATTATGCTGCAGATAACCAGCCTTATTTTAATAGTACAATATGGCTGTTTACAAGCTTGATTATCTTGTATGTTACCTCATGGTATTTTAATCATTCAGTGACATTTTCAGGAATGTTAAATGTTATTACTCCCACTGATTTAAATGGGACTATGTGTGTTAGGATGAATGAAAAGTTTTTAAAATAAAAAAGTTCAGTAGTCAAGAAAGAATTAAAAATTTTGGTTTAAGCAGAATCAGATACAAGCTAAACTGCAGAATCATAGAGGACCAATGAAAGTATTGCAGTTTTAGAGAAAGCTATTCATGTTTTTACATATTTTAAATGCTGTGCCTAGTATGTTGTCTAATTAGATTCATCTTTAGAAATGCCTTTTTTAATGAATAATGACCTTAAGCTCAGATGTCTGTATGCATATAAATTTTCTTCAGGCTCAATGTATGTGTCATTTACCACCTTTCTATTACATTTTCTGTGAAAGAATTCCAGTGCTGTTTCTTTAGGAAAGCTTAAATTCTACAGGAGAAGAGTACCAGTCAGAAATCTGAGTCCTATGTAACATCCCTAAAGGCTGTTTTTTGCTAAGCAGTGAAGGGAGTATAATTTAATACACTATGATTTTTACTGTCATTTAAAATATGTCCCCAGCTCAGCAGCAGTGCTCTGCAAACTTCATTTTTTTTTCCTTTTGAAACATGGGAGATATAGACCAAGAGTGGAAGAAAAGTTTAGTGAACTAAGGGGACCATAGGATAACAACAAAAATGTGTTGGCACTCCATCATCATTAAATCTACTATCTACACTGCTCAGACCTCTCAGATTTATGTGATTGCAACCTTCATGCAGTTCATAAACTGGCTAAAAACTCTGCTCAGTTTAATACATTTATAGAATGCAAGTTGTCCTAAATGTGATTTTACAAAGATGCCTAAATTGAAAAAAACCAACAAAAAAATTGAAATTAAATAATTAAAGTCAATACTTATTAACCACAGGCTATTTTACAACTGTTAATGTGTTTAATGTGTTAAAAACTGTTAACAGTTTTTTTTAAGCTGTTAATTATACAAAAGTTAACATTAACTATTTTACAATTGTTAATGTGCCATGTCTGGCATCTAGAACAGTAAGATTAAAAATTAGTGTTTTTTCCCTCTCAGCTACAGGAGAAGTGGATGTGTGACTCTTACTTACATCTCTATGAATTTCTGTCTATATGAATGTGATTTCCTGCAAGCATTAATTATCATCAATGTTCTGGCCAGAACAAAAAAATATATATTTATATATATATATATAACAAATATATATATATATAAAATATGTAAAGGGATTTATTAGAGATATTAGGAAAGCTTTTGGTGATTTGGAAAATGTTTTCTCTCTTTTAAAGGGGTTTTCAAAGTATTTAAGGTAAAATTTGTCTCTCAATAAGCCTGGTAGCCTCATTGTACTATATCTTAATGAAAATAATTTTCTGTGAGTCAGTAGCATCACTTTTAAATCAAATCTTGGGAAGCCTCTTTGTAATGAAGTTTTTGTAGCTGTCAAATATTTCTCAGAGTTGTTTTCCTTTTCCCTGCATTCAAAAGAGATCCCTGAATTTATTAATTTTTCTAAGTTTTTCAGCTAAATATCAATATGACTCGGTGTTTCTTTTGACTTTATGCAAGAGGAAGCCTAGAAAACTGTTGACAAAATAAAAGACTGGCAATATTGTTGAAGTAAACCTTTGATAACCTAATAAATGGTATCAGGAAAGGAATGTAACAAAAATACCTGAAGTTTTATTAGACATCATAGTAGTATATCAAGTTTCAGCAAATTATTGGTCCCTGATTTTGTTGTGCACTGCTTGTCTCTAAAGAGAGCGAAAGTCTCACTGTGAGTCTCATCTTGCACTTCTTACTGCTTTTTTTGTATTAATAAGAGCTGTAGGATACTTAATATATAACCAGCTGCAAGTTCTCCTCCAAAATGTTGGGTTCTTCAGAAAATCATTTAAATTGTGATAGTGACCTTTGCTCCTAGGGTTTGCAGTTGGGTTTTGTTTTTGCAGAACTGGCTGGAGCTGAGAAAAACTTATTATGAAACAAGACTTTTAGGCTTTGGACCCAGATATTATTTCTTCTTTAGAAACTGGATCCTTCATAAATGATTGCATCAGATGAAGGGTAGACATCTGGGAGCATAAAATAGGAAAAAAAAAAGGAGAGATGAACAGAGAAGTAATTAAGTTCTGGAAATGGGATTTGGAATTGCTATTTTATTTTCACTATTCTATTACAAGTTCTTTATATATCTCAAGTATTTAATCTTCCTCACAGTTTTTCATCCCTAAAATCAGGTTAATAATATTCACTGTCTCCTCTACCATTGCCTGTCTTTCTGTTTAGTGATGTCTGAGGTTTAAGAACAAATTTCATTATCTTTTTTTTTGCCAATACCTACTGCAAGAGAAGTGGATCTTACTTATGGTTTTAGATGTGACATATTATGCACAGTATTAAGCTGTAGTTGAGATACAAACATTGGAGCAAAAATTATGAGTAAATTATTGTAATGTAGGGTATTCCAGATTGCTTTAGGAGTAACTAAATTCCTGATGTATTCATATGTATTCTTTATAAACAAATGTTCTTCTTTGGAATATCCATTTTGGGTGTGGTTTGTGGCTTATTTCTGATAGCATGACATGGCAACAAGATCTGTTGAATAAAAACTGTTTATTTATAAAGAGGTGCTAAAAACATGTGACATCAAGAGAGTTTTAATTTTATCTACTTTGCAAGCAAAAGCAAAGATGCTTTTTGGAAATGAATTGAAAGCCTCCTAAAATATGTGTAAAAATGTATTTTATTGGGATAAATGTCAGCAGAGGAGAATTTTCTGAGGTGTACTGCACTCTAATGGTACTTGCTGATGGCATTGTATGAAGGATTTTAGAGCTTTCCAGCAGAAATAATTTACCAAATGTCACAGAATGTGAAGCTTTGTGGTGGCAAAAAGGTGTAAGGGAGAAACAGTGATTTTCCTTAATACCTGGTTGGGCTAAGGCAGTTGTGAACAATACAGACTGATTAGTTAGTAAAGAGGAAAGAAAAGCACTTTTGTAAGCTTCCAGATTTTGGTGGTTCTGCTAGTAAGAATTTGCCTAGAAGCATAAGATGAATTTGTTCATCTGTGTTTGAATTGAAATGAAGATCTGATTTTTCATCAATGTAACAGTGGAATGATTCTCCTCAGGCAGTCTTTGAAAGCAAGGGAATGTTCTTTCTGATTTCAGAAATTTTTTGGATCAAGGGGTTTGGTTCTACCTCAGACTGCTTTAATGCTCTGCCATGGAGTTTAGAGATATTATTTTTCATGAGAAATGTATCCAAATGTGTTGCTTTTGCTATCAATTTATAAAGCAGGTTGTGCAGAAATAATTTCTATCTCATTTTTTCTATGAGGAAATAATGTTATAATAATGTGTTTCAAGGGCACGTAGCTTAAATGACTTTACTATAGCATTTGATATCATGGAGGTCCCATGAGGATATCTTGAGATAGCAGTTGGACAGTAGATTAGCAAGTCATCCACTTGTTTTTCATGCAGAATGGGTAGTTGTTTTTGAAAGGGTGGCTAGACTGTCTAAATGGCCATGTGAAAACCTGTTAGTGGAACTGACCAGAAAGACAGTCCAGTTCCACACTGTTTGTCATTTGGATGAGATGACCAGACAGAGTAAATGACACTTGTGTCATAGCAGAGGATCACCTACTGAAAATGCAGAATCTACAGAGGGGAAAGAAATAATTGGTTAAACCTATGTGAAAGGGAATCCTAGGTTGCATTCCAGTTCCTGTGGTGTTAGGACTCATCAGGTATTAGAGAGCCATGAAGAGGCACTGATGTGCCAGCTCCTTTCCATAGGGGCATCCGCATGATGCGTTCAGCTGAGCTGCACAGCCAAGCAAGGCCTGTAAATGGGATCTCAAGGAAAGAGTGGTAGGCAGAACTCTCTCTAGTGACACAGCCAGATCCCAGAATGAGCAATCCATGGTGCTGACCCAATGTTCTCAGTTTCAGTTGGGTTTTAAGCAGGACGACAAGGGGGTTGGAGAAAGCAAAGCACTTTGGCTGAATGAGATGTCAGCAGCTCTGTGATTCCAGGAGGGAGCATGGAGGATTCACTCCCTGAAATCTGTGAACAAGTCTACTGAACATGGAAACTCCTAATCAGAGGAGAAATAAAGCATTTTCTATGTTTTACATGTTTAATCATTACTGGAATACAAAAAAAGAATAATAAAAGAACTGGTTACTCTACTGTTGAGCAGATTACTGGGGTTTGAAATAATGTTATTGAGTAGAATTATATGGAATATTTTTATCTTCAAAATCTTTAGTCTGATATTTTAATTTCACTAATTAGTGAGGAAATATAGAATCTGTAGCTTTGAAGACCATAATACTGCTCCGTTCCCTCCTCTGGAAAAAACAAGTCTTTGTTATAATTTACAGATGTACTCAAACGTTTTTAAATGGAAGTAGCCATAATCATAACAAGATTTTATGGGTTTTTCTAGGAAGAGAGTGTATTTACTCACCTCCCATGATGTCTGTAGGAATTTGCTGACAAACTGAGTGCATCCCATTCCTTTCCCTTTCCTTGTCATAGCTGTGAATACTGCCACCGTGGGACTGCTGGAGGTAGCATACACACCTCATGGAATAGTTTATGGTGTATCTAATAGAACATTCCTAGAAAAAAATCAAGTACTCTTTGAAACATCTACTAATCTCTGGCAAAATGTTGCATTCCCAAAATCTGACAAATGTATTTTTAAATTGCTGGCAAGATTTGCATGTGCCCCAAGTCTGTTGCTACTTTTGATCAGCTGTTTTCACTGATGGTTTTGGACAAGAAATTGCACGTTCAATTTCCTTAGTATAGGATATATATTTCTTTTATTGGAAACATATGAAGTCATTTTTCCTCTCTGTTTTATCTATTCATCAAGGTATATTGTAGTGCAATTCTATTTCAGCAAATGATGATGCAGCACTTTTTATTTGTGGGGGAACAGGGGAAGACAGGCATTTTTATCTACTGAAATTGCTTACTTGCAAAGATGTTGGGAGTCTGGAGGAATTTATCAAGTTGTTTCTGTACTCTTTTCATAAATAGGTTTTCAGCTGAAGCTATTCATTAGAAGAAATTTGGGGATGTTTAAGGAAAACGTGGCAGTGGGAGGGACAAGACTGTATGTTTATTTAGGATTTCTACGTGCCTTCTTTAAAAAGCCCTCAAAATATGTATATTTCAAGTTGTGAAAAAGAGTTACATGGTAACTAGGTTTGGCACTTGGAATTCTGATTTAGAGCTTTTTTAAAAAAATTTCTTTAAGATAATACTAAATTGTTGAGTGGTATTTAAGTCACACATGTCAACAATGAAAGACAAATCTCTGTTTGGTTTATCTTCACAAAAACTGTTCTCTACTCAGATCCACTGAGTAATAAATTGCACTCTGCAATTTGATTCAAGAGCCAGCCGGAGAGAGAATAAAATCCTAAAGGTTTTATACTCACCCATTAATTGATAATAATGTGCTACCTTTCAGGTGTATCAGGCCTGTAGTTCTTATAACTGGGGACTGTATTTGATTTTTTAAATTCAGTCATCTTTAAATGTCAGTGGACATGATTATGATACCCAATTTCTGCCCAAAACTACTTTCTCTTATAAAAGTACTAACAGACTTGGCTTTATTTCCTCTAATCCCTATGCAAAGATGTTGAGGAGGATTAGGTTATTCTTGGGTGAAATATCATTTTATTGTATTTTTAGAAATTTTATTATATAAAAATCTTTCATGAGCTACCTGACTTAAACAGCATGACTGTTAAAACTTTCTAAGTATGCTCCAGGAACAGGGGTGTTTTTAAAATAAATCCTCCTGAGAGGTCACATTCTCTCTGTGCCTGAAGTGAACCTGAAGGACTTTTAGCTTGTGGTCTGTACTGTGCTTGCAGTGCTTTCAGAATATAAGACTTAATGGGTTAGTGGGTTCTGTGCTAAATGCCTTTTTGGTATAAAATTTTCATTGCACTTAATCCACGAGAGTTTGGCCATTCCCATTGTTTGTTTGTGGAATTAATGGTATGGTTGCACCCATTCTGACACACGAGAGTTCTCCAGGGTCCAAGAATGACTAAAACAATTTGGCAGCATTTATGTCCCTCATGATCTCAAATGCTTGAAAATTGTCTCAGTTGTTCTTTGCATTTGCATTGGTCCTTCTGGTATGTGCCTGGAACAGAAGTTACCTAGTTTGCTGAGGGAATGTATATGCATATTTTTTATTTAATATCTGACTTAGATTTAGCGATAAGATCAAATGGGGTTTTTTTTAGGTTATTTCCTCAAGGACCTTGTTGATTTGGCTCTTTTATGAATAATCATTATTTTCCTGCACTTCCCTTTTTGACAACACAGAATATTTTTATTTGAATGTATGTTCCACTTATAGAGAAAAGGCTGTATTCAGGAGTATAATTACATATGAAAGAATTACAAATTATAGATAATAAAGATACATTGGGTAAGAATTCTCCTTTCAGTCTATGTGAAATTGAAACAGGAAGTTTAATTGTGGAACATTTCTTAATTAAAAAAAAAGGCAGTACCTACTTCTTTTTATGGAGATAGACCAGAATTCTAAATGAAAAAGTGAAGGAGGTATTTTAAGCTCATTGATTAAAGGCCAGAGTAGGAGCCAAGGAAAATGAAGGAAATCTACCACTCAGGTGTACTCTTGAAAAAAGCAAAATAGAATCCTTGCTTTTGTGAGAGATGAGATTGCTGTGAATGCAGTACAAGAGCTCTCCAAGGGGTAAGGCCTTCACACTGGCCATTTCAAAGAGTAGCCATTCCTCAGGAAATTGTCCAAGAAACTAACCATATGGCCAGTCTGGGCCACAGGAAAAAATAGTAGTAAATCAGCAGGATGCAGTTGGACTATATATTCTTTGACTCAGAACAGGTGCTTTCATATTATATTTAGGACCTGTCCAAGAAATAATAATTGAACAGCAATGCTCAGGTCAGAATTTGATAGCAGCACTGAATGTGTCTTATCTTGGAAAGGCAAGGCCATAGGGCAGCATTTTCCTAGAGGTTATCCTGGTGCTTCATCTCTTAAAAGGCAAAGATTGTTCTGCTTTGTGTTTATTTTTCTCTCTATCAAGTAAAATAGCCCCTCCCCCCAATTTACATCTCTCTTTTTACTCCTCTATTACCTCTACAATTATGTTTTATTTTCTCGTTACTATTGTTTTTGCTCCTTTTTCTTGGTCTTGGAGTCCCTTTGACTTTAGGTATTAAATAAATCAACCAAAAAGGGACAAGTTTTTGTGCCTTGTCCGTGTTTTTGTGCCTTGCTTTTCCAACAAGACTAGTTCAGATTTCTGGTTTTGTTTTGATCAGCGCAACCAACTTTCTATAGGATACAAGTCCATCATAATAGGATCCATTTGTCCTCATTTCCATCTAAACTTCTGCTGAATAGTTTTTCTTGGCTGTGTACATGTGAAGTTTGTAGAGATGATTATTTAGCCTGAATCGAACAACTACATTTTGGAAGCCAGTGGTGTGTACACATACTACAAGACCAGTGTCTCTAAGCATCCTAGCTTGTGTTAATCCAATGATACAACTTGGATTTTATCTGCCACAAATCTCCTGCTCTGGGAAGATACCAGTTGAATTGGCCCAGGTTCCTTTAGAATATCACCAAGAGCCTTCAGGTCAGTGTAAACATCTGTTGGAATTTCATGCTAACTTTGCTACTTGACCATGACTGTGTGCTTCCTATTGATTCTGCTCACAATTGTGTGCCAAAAAATGCCATATAATCCTCAGTTCAGCACTCCTGCAATCTGCTCTTGGAATCTCTGTCAGCTGCAATCCTTTAATTGCAATGCTCCTCTTTTACTTCACATGGCATTTCAATTTAAGAAGATACACCTGTTACTATCCATTATTATTCTTTTTTTTTTTGTTAATGAATATAATACTCATCTTGTGTTGATCACATTTTCCCAGAAATGACAGGATGTCTGAGATTCTCATGAACTTTCCTTTTAGCATTCCCCAGTTTTCACATCGCCTGATTTGCATTGCTGATTCTTTCTGGATGTTGAACCACATTCCACTAAAATTTCCTCCCTCACATATTTGATTCTTATACCAAGTCAGAATTACTCCTATTCCTTATTGAATGATATTAAACACAGTAATAAAGATACGGAAATGTATGTAGCAATCATAATTGGTTTTAGATGGCCTGTGTTACTGCAGATGGCCTCTACAGGTTTGAAGGGTTGACAGGAAATATTTTATTCCTTTACAATCTCCTTGAGTGCCCTACCTCTACTGTTACTATGTCTTCCTGTTTCTTTCCTTAAAATTTGTTCCTTTTCCATTTCTCCATGTCCTGTGTGGTGATCTTTTCCAGTTTTCAGTGATGTTGGCCTCTTTCAACCTTCCCAGTTCTACCCCCAGCCCCTTTTTCTATAAAGACCTGGCTAAGGAGTTAACTGTTTTCAAGGGGCTCACAGTTCTTTATTCAGTATTCTTTTGCATATTTTTCTCCTTTGAACCACTCTCTCTAGAATTTGGTCACTCATAATGACTTTTTTCTCACCCACAGTGAAACCTTTGAAGCTGTGTGTGGAAGAGTAAACTCTTTCTACCTTTCTTTCTACCTTAAGCTGTAATTTCATTCAACTTCCTTTTACTGCTGTCTCCAAAGGTGGGATTTAGAGAGCTTTAACATAGTGGTGTGTCGTAAGGCTGCCTATTGTAACACATAATACACTTTATTAAATATATATATGATACAGTTTCTTATAAATGTACTTAAGAAACTGACACAAATGGAACAGCAGAGCACCAGGACCTCCTGCTCAAAGTTGTTAATGCTGTTCATAAAAGAAATCCATATGCAGTACTACAGAGCTCTCATGCCTTGAAAATCATGCTGAAAACAAAACTCAACACTTGCTGTAGTGGAAAAGTTTAAATCAAACTGCCTACAGAAGCTCCTTTGGGAGCCCACGTTTGGGTTTGACACAGCTGGAGCAGCATTTGGGTGTTTTTCAGTGTAATGCAGCTCTGTAATGCAGCTGCTGTGGTTTCTCCCCCACTGGGTTCCAGTGTGCAGGCAGAGAGGCTTCACCAGCCTTGCAGAGGAGAGGAAATGCTCCAAGAAAGGCAGCTGCCAGGGACTTCCTTGAAATGCAATTGTCTGGGAAGATCAGCAGATAAAGGGAATGCAGGGAGATCAGCAGATAAAGGGAATGCAGTTTCATTCCTACTGATTCTGAAGGCGGTTCATGTTCGACCTGTGGTCAAAAAGCTAATGTTGCTTTTGTCTTACCACTCTATCAATGCAGTCTTAGAGAGAGGTCCAAGTAAGCTATTAATAAAAAATACAATGCTGTAAATAAGAAGCTAAGGCTTGATCTGGGGTGATTTTTTTCCCCTCTTTAGAATCAAAATAGCTGAGGAAGTCAAACAAAATTAGTCCAAAAACCAAGGGCCAAAAGTAAGGAATTAATCAATTTTCCTGACTAGCAACACATTATGCATCACCAAGAACAAAACAGAAGCAATGAGAAAAGGTCTAATGATGCGGCTTATAAATTGCAGATGGCCTGTTTGTGAGACATAAAAATCGATGGTAGTCTATAAAGATTATAATGGCCTCACTGGAGGTTTGGAAATGCTGTCTGTCATTAGAATTCATGAGGGGATATATTAACCTTTCCCTCAGTAAAGATTTTATGTTCACCATTTGACAATGTGGAGGCCAGGTAGCCTAGCTCAGCCTGTAAGCAATTCCTGCATGAGGTGGAGCTCGAGGAAGCTGAGGTGCTGCTTCTGACAGAACTTCCATTGCCTTCACCCAATATTTCCCATGGAAGCAGTGTGTTTTCTTTTGTTTTCCCTTTAATCATTGCCAAAGAATGAATGAAGAGAATGATCTGTCCCCTAGCACCGAAAATATCATGAAAACATGGGCTAAACTATGAAACTTAGAAACAGATGTTTCTAATCTGAGGTAATTATGGAGAGAGATAGTCAAGGTCTTCCAGCATGAGCTAAGGAAGAGAGGAACCATGGCAGTGCATTGCATGCCTCAGCTCAGGAGAGAGGGAACATGTTTATCCTTTTAACATTTGATCTCCTTTATTTTAACCTTTAATTACATCAGTGACTCTCTATATGAGAGGGGAATTGGAGTCTATTCTGAGCTGTGAATTCTAAAACCCGTTTCTCTATAGGGATAAATAATTTATACGTTCTTGCAATCCAGCAATTTAATGAGCCCTTATGCATGAAAACAAATTTGTAGCTCTTCTTAGGTACTGCAGAGCTCTTCAGCAAAAATATCTGGGGTGAAAACAGGCAGAAGCTGTGTGCAACTTCTGGGATCTCACTTGAATTTTAAAAAATGGTGATGCTGTGACAATTGTCTTCAGAGCAGTTAAATTGCTGTTTGACTGCTATGAAGATCTGGAGCCACCAACTATGTGTGTAGTCTGTGCTTATCCAATGCTGGATCCTATATAATACAGGCCAAACAATTCTGTGTAACAATTTCTTAAGGAAAGGAAATTCAAATGAAATTAAGTAACATGTAAGTCCATGAGTTTAAAAATGAAACAGAAAGCAGCCTACAGGAAACTTTGGTCTGGGGACACAGAAAACCATCTTTACCATTCACGTATTTTACACTATCTCTAGATGGTCCCTACTACTGTACTATACTAATAAAAAATCCACTTTAAATAGAATTAAGTTTAATTTTGAAGCACAAACTTATTACAATATGCCTGCTGATTAAAATATGCTTGCATGTAGCTAAGCTGATTTTTTTTAATGAAGTGATTCATCATTAGAATATTACTAAGAGTTTTAATATTGAAAAAAATTAAATACTCCCACAGAAACGTGTCTGTTGCAAGAAATATGTCATCAGAGATAATCCTCATCTTAGTTTAGAAATGGAGAGCTGGATCCCTGCAGCATCAATAGTGTAGTGGCTAGGGCATTTATCTCCAGTGCCTGGTTTTATTGAATAAATGAAATATATATGTGTGTATATATAAAATTCTCTTTAGAATAAGTTTTACCTAAGTGGGCAAGTGCATCTCCTATCAACACATGAAAACATGAACATGTGCGAAGATGAAAGAGATATATTTTTCTTCTGGGTGAAAGCAGGCTGTAAAGGCCTCTACGTTTTTTTTATTTGAAGTCAAGTTGAAGTCTTAGCTCCAGTTACAGAATATTAGATCCTTTAAAACTTAGTGGATTAGTGGACGTGTTCTTCTGCAAAGTCATATTCAAGGCATTTGCACTTCATTTTGGTATTTGTGACCATGTCTTTCTCCAGAGGTAGACCTATCAAGGTGCCTGAGGTGACCTGTCACCCAAAGATGATGATTTTTCAATGAACAGACAGCACCAGATTGTGTGTGCAAAGCTTTGTCTCCATTCCTCAGAGTCCTTACAGATAATTCACAGTAATGTTTAATTCCCTATTTCCATGTAGTCGCAAAGCAAGAAAAGGAAAAAACAAAAAAAAAAAAAAAAAAAAAACCATGAAAAACCAGGAGAAAACAACAGAAAGTGTCAAAGAGTTGGTAACTTCCTGTATTAGTTTGTATTGAAAATAATTTATATGTGTCTTAGCTTTATGCAATGTTTAAGTCAGTGTCTTTATAAATTAATGTCAGGATGTTTTAGGAATCACTTGTGTTGATGGGAAAACTCCACAACAGATATAGCCTAAGTCCTGTTAGCTATCAAATTGTGATTGTCCTTTACCATTTATGATTTGCACTGAAAGGTAAGATTTGAAGAAGTCATATATGAATGTGTGTCACATTTTCACATGAAACGATTGAATTTTCAAAATCAGTTGACCCTAAATAGACCTTTTTGCCAATTTTAAAAATAATTTTTTGTGACATCTGTTAGCCAAATCCTGGCTACATAATTTTTAGTTGAAATGTATGAAAGCTTCTGGCAAGTAAAAAGGTAACCTTCTCATGTATCTGTCAGAAGGCAGAAAAGGGATTTCTTTTCCTTCTTCAGGACATCTATACTAAGATGTAAAAAGGCTGCCTTGTTTCAGTTGAGTTACTTGAATGAGGGATATAGTGCCCAAATGCTTGGTCCTTCACAATCTCTCTGGGAGCCAGGAGGTATTAAAGGAATAAGAACCTTATTGACCATTTAACATAAGCCTGGAGCTGTAACTTATATTGCCTAAAGATGACACAGCCATTAGCATATCATTGCATCCATTAGTTTTTCTGACCACTTTGGGACTGCTGCTTACTCACCTGCAAAGGAGAATTGGTCATTCCTTGCTCTTAAAGTATTGCATAGGCAGGTTTGTGTTTTGGTGTTTTTTTTAATCTAGTATGGTTAAAGGGCTACTCAGATGTCTACAGTATCTGAATTAGTGAGTGGTTAATCTTGTTATGTTAGAAAGAATTTGGTATATTTATGGCATTTTTATAGATTTTTTTTTTTTATAGCCACATTGGCTTAGGCTCTAACAATTTGTGTTCCATAATGTTTTCCAACTGAAGAACTTGAGACAGAAATCTCCTAAAGAAGGACAGGTAATATACTCAGTTATTTTTCCTTTAAACTACACACAATTTTTTCTGTCATAGCAGAACATTTATTGAGCTAAATCTTGTTTAGACAAATACTTGAAAGATACCAAAGTAACAAAATGAAGAGTGGTAGTGAATGATCACTGCTATTACGTTACAGAAATATTAATGCATGGCCTCAATACCAGTGTGCCCTGAATGAAGATGCCACTTAAGAAAATAACAATATTTTAGGGCTCTACTGAAAGAGTTGATATTTAATTGTCTCTTGATCAAAAAGCATCAAAAACATACCAATAAGCATGTGAAATCTCCATATTCTAATGATAGTGCTTATCTTTAGTTCTCTGTCCAGACCTCCTAAATGGTGCTAAGTGAAGTAACAAATGCAAGGATGAGAAATTAATCAAGCACTCTGTCCTCAATATTAATTTTTCTAGATGCCAGCAGAAGTTGTATAACCAATAAAGGAAGAAGTGCCAAGGCATATTCTCACACCTTTATACTTTGAGAACCCAGAAGTGTTAGGAGGAGAGGGGCAAGTGGCTACAGTGCCTTAACAGAGAGGCAGGCAGACAAAATGGCATTTCTTTGTGAAGCCGCTGCTAATTTCAATGCCTCCTTTTTATTACTGATTATATCCTTTCAAAACTGAACAAAATAATGAATTATTTATGGAGAGATTAGGGATGTCATTCTCATGGAGAACTATTTTATTAGAAAATAAATTCAATGGCAGACATCTGTAAGGCAAAAAAAAAATTGTTCACTTAATAAAGCTATTTTTTTCAGGGATGTTAAATGGCACCCAAAGAAAGAGAAAAGAATAAGAGAGTAGCTCTGCTACTTGCATAAAAATTCCATAGCCTTCATTTTGAGCACAAGCATATTTCTGTTTATCTTATTTCATTGTAATTTCATACTGTATGTGAAAAAAGAGGCATAAGGATGCAAATTTGGCTGAGAACAAAAGTGGGAGAAGAACAGAATGAGTTTAAGAACACAGCAGAAATATTCAAAAAAGTAATAACAGGAAAGAGAAAAAATGAGTTCCATATGCTCAGAGAGCAAGAGTGTGAAAAGAGAATTGTAAGATGATGAAAGAAAAGGTATGGACTTGTGTGCTAAAGAAACCACAGAAAGAATGTAATAGAGTACTAAAGAAAAACCATATAAAGTAGGGGAAAGTAATAAATAACATTACAAATACAGGATTCTCTCCTGGATAAATAGAACTTGCTCCATTAAGTTCAGTTTCAGCCACACTTATTACTGACCTCCTGGTCTACAGTAGCAATTTTCTGCTAGTAATTAAAACAAAAATTATTGACCTGAAGTAGTTACAGTTGAGCTTTTTGCATCTCTGCAGTATCTAGGATGGGCCTGGCTTGGTGCTGTATGTCTCCCCAGAAGATGCATTAATACTATCCTTAAATTAAAGCAGTCCCACAAGCCTGTGCTTCCACGAGCACAGACTTCCCTAGGAAGCAGCAGCACGCTTAGCAACACTGGTATCCATGGCAGTACCTACCACGTACGAGTCTAAATGTGGAAGCTCTCTCCCCTTTCACAGTTTTTTATGTCACTACAATCACGCTGCCTGCCATCAGCCCCAGCCCTCATTCACAAGCTGGAGCTGGAGCATGCACAGACTCACAGGGGACACGGTCTGGTGGCTGCTCTTCCCCCCTGCAAAGCCCAGGCTGCTCTTTCAGGGCTCTCAGGTCAGTTCTTTAACTGGATTACAAAGAGCTCTCTTACTGAGAGCAATGTTTTCATTATGATCAAGTTCTTGCTATGGTAGATGTGATACTGTGCTTGCAGCTTCTGCACGTGTTTGCCACATCTTTCTTCATCTCCTTTAACATAATCCAAGGGACTGTGCTGAGCACCATTGAAAATAGGGTGTATGAGAGGCTACTCCTCTCATACATGTGTGTAGATAAACATATCCTCTACAGCACTTTTATGGCTGATCAAAGTTACACCAGAACCAATTCTTAAGTTTGCTTAAGCAGCCTCACAAAAAGAAGAGGCTGTATCCAGCTTGGTGAAGGTTTCAGTAGGAAACTCTCTTGTGAACAAAGATGCCCTTGGAGGAAGATGAACTAATCAATATCTGGCATCATTAACTACGTCATTAGGTCAAAGGCAACCAACCTGCTGTGACTAAAGGAGAATATTGCCTGAGGAGGAAACAACCTAGGTACAATTATCCATCTTCCTTACTGAACTCTGTGCCAGGCACAGAGGTCACTGCCCCAGTCTGAAGTTCCCAGGCACCAAATGGTAAGAGCACATTGTAGCCTGAACATGGCTTAACTTGGGTGCAGTCCTGTCAAAAGGGAAGCCCTTTGCCATTAAAAAAAAAAAACAAAAACAAAAAAAAAAAAAAAACAAAAAAAAAACCCAAAACAAGCTCAAAACACAGCCTTTTCAAGCCATCTTTACCACAGACGACAACAGTGTTTTGGGAGTGCAACTGCACCCCATCTGGATGTAACCTCCAGGTGCATTTTCAGCAATTCTGAGCCAAGTGATGGCTGATTGAAGCTGCTGTAGACTGCAGAGCCTTTCTAGGAGCATGGGGGAGCCTTTTCATCCCCATCATTGCCAGGGCTGCTGCAGCTGCTCCACACCCTGGGGTTCTCCAGCATCCGCAGCCGTTCCGTGGGGCTGTCAGCAGGTGATGCTCCCCGGTGCCGGCTGTTCAGGTACTACTCAAGAAAACAATTTAATGGCTTTATACAAAGAAAAAAATATTTTACTCTTAAAATGGGAATGTTCTCAAGTCTTTGTGTCTCAGTCCTTTTTCTCTTCCACTGGGATGAGCTCTGGCTCTTTTCCCCTTGGTTGTGGCTTTTGATTCTCCTCCTGCTCCTCTCCCCGTCTGTCCCCCAGCAGCTGTGCCCTCCTTCATCCACTGAAGCCTGTTTGCAGCTTTGCCATCCTGCCCACCCCCTGCAGCTGTCTGCCCGTGTTCCCAGGGCTCTGGTTTGGCTCTCCTTGGCCCTCAGCAGCTGCCTGGCTCCTCCCTGTGGAACGGGAGTGCCTTCTCTTCCCAGGACGCTGCCCTGGCTCTGAGCTGGGATGTTTTCTCCTCTGTCCCTCTGCCTCCAGCTCCTTCCCTGGCCTTGCCTCATCCTCAGCAGCTGTTGCCTTCACCCCTCTGTGAGTTTGGCTCCAGACCCTCTCCCTGTCCCGGCCAGCCCCTGCTGGGTTCTCATCCCCCCTCCCAGACCCCAGCAGCTGTTCCTGGGCACCTGCCCTGCTCTGCTCCAGGCCCTCTCCCCCTGCCCGGGCCCACAGCAGCTGTTGTTGTTCCCCTTCTCCACCTCCTGCTCCT
The DNA here is from genome assembly GCF_023055355.1 of Agelaius tricolor. Classification (NCBI taxonomy): domain Eukaryota; kingdom Metazoa; phylum Chordata; class Aves; order Passeriformes; family Icteridae; genus Agelaius; species Agelaius tricolor. Next base: position 11,278,270 of record NW_027269261.1, read on the forward strand.
CTCCCCACCTCTCGGGATTTTGGTTGTTAATTGCGGCCTTGAGATGTGTGGAATGTCTCTGCTTCAGCCTGCACCTCTGAAGAAAGAGTCAGAGCTCTTCAGTTTTTGGTCTTGAAGTTGTTTATTAATTCTTGTTTATAAACTTTTCTTTCTGCTCAGCAGGGCGGCCACAGGCACTCTGACCACCCCCGAGGTGGTCTTGTCTTTTTATATTACAAACTATGTATAACATATTTACAATTACTTTCCAATACCAATCACCTGTGTTAGACAGTGCACTTCTACTCTAAACCAATCCCAAAGTGCCAGCATCGCAGCAGAAAATGGAGACCAAGAAGAGGAAGAAGAAAGGCTAGACACGCCCAAGTTTCTCCGTCTCGTCCCCATAACCCCCATACCAAAAATCCTAAAATTGACATTTTCACCCTGTGATAATTTTATTATTCTACTATTTAAATTTTTGTGACTTTCAGGTCCTCATACAAAGCTGGTAATTTGCTCCAGGGGTCAAAATCAAATCTCCAGGTGCTCTGGGCTGCGTGCCAGGGTCTCTGAGTCCCCTGGGGGGGTCCTTGGCAACTCTGGACACCTGGAGGGATGTGCGGAGTTCTGAAATCCACCTTTCCCTTCTGGTGCTGGCAGCTGGAGTGCTGGGGCTGGGGCATGGTGTTGGTTGAATTCCTCACCTCACCCTTCATCACCTCAGGTCACAGCCAGGATGATGAGCAGGGGGACAACAGGGGCCATAGCAGAAGTGCTGCTAAAGGGGAGGCCTGTGGGACCCACAGGAAAATCCCCCATGTGCCACGGGCAGCCTGACCCTCGGGATAGGTAAAAGCACAGGCACAGAGGTGGAAAGAGCAGCCAGGACAGCTGTGGGATAAGTCAGGGCTCCCTGCAATTGCTCCTCAGCAGGCAGGACTTTCTCACAGTGTATAAATGGAAACCTGGGAAACACAAATTGCTGTCCCAGTTTTGGGCAGGAAGGAGGCTTGCAGCAGCTGCCTGGGCTGCCTGTGGTGTGTGGAGTGGCCGTGTGTGCGCAGGTGTGGATGCTGCTTTAAGGTTCTGTCTCACTCTGAGCAAAGTGCTCATTACAGCCAAGGGACTGGGCTGTCAGGGAGCTGCTGTGCAGAAGGGACTTCCAGCAGCTCCCATGATCAAGATGACATTTGAAGATGGTATCATTTTCCTTTTCTGATTCACTTGTTTACCTAGAGAGCTGTGTCGTGTTATTGTACCAGCACGAGCTGTGAAAAAGGATAGTGTGATTAGCTGGTTAGGGGACAGAACTGTACCTCAGTGTTCAGGGATGTCCTGACAGAAGCTCTGATGATGGCAGCAGCCTTGCACAGCTTCTGTCCTGCTCCCTCTGCTACCACAGGCACACCTTAGGATGAAGGAACCAGGAGTTCACCATGGCTGGCAGCTCACTCATGTCCCCACTCCCAAAAGTAACATCAAAATGCAAATAAGGAAGTCTGGGCTGGTCTAGCAGTTCATGTCTCAGACCTTCAGAAACTTCCCCCTATTTTTTTTTTTTTACTCTTCAAGAAGTACCACTCCATTTTCCTTTCATATCTAACAGCAGCAAATCCCCTGGACATCCTTTGGTACTGCCTCAGTGTAGTCCATCTGCTACTAAAACCCAAAACTCTTCCCTCCACAGCCAGATGAGTGCAGGTTATTTATTTTGATAAGTAAAAATGCCATAGAAGTGTTGCTGGGAAGAGAGATACCTATTTTGAATATAAAGAAAAAAGAAAATTAAGATAAAAGAGATGAATAGGAATAAGAATGAAGGAACATGAGTGGATCCAGGCCATGACTGGGTGTAGATTGCAAGGAGGAGGAAGGTGAGGCACCCTGAAGTTCAGGAAGAGCTCAGATGTTTGTTGTGGTACAGTTTAGAAGTCCAAGCAGTGGTGGTAGGGTGGTTTCCATCACTCTTTTGAGGAACTTTAATTGAGGGGGGTTTCTAATGTTGCTGAAGTGGGTTCAGCTTCCTGGTTTCCAATGAGGTGGGATATGAACTAATGAGAGGCTTCTGTTTCACCTTCATCCAGAAAGGAAACAGTTTCTCACATCATGGTGCATTCAAGAACTGAGCCAGCACATAATGAATGAATGGTTACGTGTGGGGGACTCCCTGCAAATACTCAAGCTAGTTCTGATTTAAAATGCTAATTTAGGTGTCAGTGTTGCCTGATTTAAATCAGTGAAAGATCTGATCCTATCTCTAAAAGGAATGAAAAGTTAAAATGCATGATAGAGCATTCAAATATTCATCTATACTTAGCTATATTTGGCAGGGGGGGAGGGTGTTATAGTTTGTGTTGTTTTTTCTTCTGTATGCATCTGCCTTTAATTAATTACTTTGTGGCCTCATTATCTGCTACTAGATGTACCCTGTAGGTGAGCAAAAAAGCCCTGCATTTATAGGCAGACCCATGTTTGCCATTCTGAAAAGCAAAATCCTTCAGAGAATGCCATCTGATTCTGCTGCAATGCAGTGACTGGCTAGGGTTAAAAGCCTTGCACACAATTCCTGCTAGCTGGTCACTAATCTCCAGGAAAAGCCCCATGTCTTAATTGCTATTGTATAATTAGTAACCTCTTCCATCTAACCAGTGTTAAGGTGCCAAGTCACCATCGTTCTCTCTAAATGAGGATCTGGAAATGCTGCTCAAAACAGCGCGTGACAGTACAATTCTTATTTTTTTATTTTATCATTCCTTTGAAAAATGCTAAGACCAGCACCATCAGTGCTCTGTGGCCAACTCTGAAAATCCATAGAGCTGCCACAGATCACTGCAGTATAAGTGGCTAAACAAAGTAATACCCAAAATTGAAAATGTAAAGATGAGCAAAGTCTGTCAGGCTTCTTATATAACTTATGTTGTAAAGGAGCCTAAAATACCAGCCAGAAACTACCTCTTGATTTAGAGAATATGGAGCTAAAAATTAGGAAAAGAAAGACTTTAATACAACTGTGAACCTCAGGGCAGCCAAATATAACTAAGCTTGAAGAAATTGATGTGGTTTCCTTAATATCTATGGCCTGGGTATTTGAATGTTTGATATTGGATTAATTGATAGCTCAGTATCAATTGTAAGTTGATTTAAGTTTCCCTGTGGTATTTAGTATCTGTGTCTGGAAAAGGTTTCTGTCCTGAGGAAAATACTCTGTAGAAATACAATTCAGAGGTAGAAACATTGAAATATTTGATTTTGATAATAGCAAATTGATTTCTATCAATAACTTAAAAAAATAATATTCTCAAGAAATTAAAATATCATGCAAAGCAATATAAACTAAAGGAAAACCAAGTTCAGATGAAGACAGTCTTAAAACTACTTAGGTTTTCTTAGAAATTTTCATCTAGGTGAACTTGTACTTCCTGAGAAAAAAAAATTATTCCCAACCTTCTTTTCCCCAAAAATAATTAGCATTCAGCTAGTTAGATTCTTGTCTTCAGTGTGACTGTGAAAAGATTTTAGAAAACTGATAGAGGTAGGTTGAATAATCAGCCATAAATAACAGCAGAATTGTACACAGGAAATTCAGTGACTGTTTTCTTCTCACCAACAGAACTATAATTGGCAAAACAAAATTAATGCAAAAGAGATGAGCATCTGTTTTGCTTTAAGCCAGTCTCTTTCCTGGTGCAGTTTTCCAGGATTTTTGCTGGCTCATAAAACTATAGGATCAGGCCCAAGGAATTGGTGTGTAGTGCATATTGGTGTTTTGTGTTTTTGCAGTGGCGAATATCTAGTTGGAGACTGCTCTTCAAGCAGGGCTTCATCTTTTTTCTTCTTTCTTTTCCTGCTTTTCGCCTGTGTTACATGGTTAAAATGATAGAGGAGTTTAAACAAAGGTCCTCAACTGTCTCTTTCTGAGGAGAGCTTGAAAAATTCAGGTGAATCAGCAAGAGATATTTAAATAGTTCCTCATTTTATTCCACTGGAATATCATATGGCATACTTAATGTGCTGTCAATGGATTTTTATAAATGCTCGTGTCCAAAAAAGGGAGGTCAGAAGCTCTACCGCCCTCGTCAGAAACTTTTTATTTCATTTTCTTCTCATTTAATCCTCTAGACAGAAGCATCTGAATATTTAGCACTCAGTAATAACTCAAACATAATTCCCCTTTTCTGTCATGCTTTGCAGAAGTTTCTTGAAGCTTTTCCCTATTCTTGCAGTAATATTTCCAATATTCTATAGTATCCTTTCTTAAACTATTATTTTATTTTAAGTTTTGCTTCTTACCCATGGCCTTAAAAAAATTTAAAATTTTCAACATTCTTTAGGTTTGGAAAAGCACTTTTCTAACTAATTCTACCAAGCATGATAAAGCCTGATCTCTGTGGAAACTTCAGCTGCTGTTTTATAGTATTTAAAAGTGGATTCTGGAATTTCTGCAGTTGCTTTCTCTATTCTCATCACCTTGGCAAGTACATTTGATGAACAACAGTGATACATACAAGTTGTGGGACAGCAGACAAATTTATTAGAATGAAAATGTGATCTGTCTTTAATTTCAAAATGTTGAGTTTAAATGTTTTTCCTACTATTTTAAATGACCCAAAAGACTAAAAAGAAGAGGCATTACAAAGAGAAAGTAAGAAAGAATGAAAAGGAGGGTTCTGGGTGCTGGTTCTTTCTGAAGAAATTCCTTGAAATTATGTAACATTTTTTCTTTATTGTTTTGATTGGTCTTAGCCAGTTCAGATAAGCCTAAACATCTGTTATGTAATAATTTAGGCAGTACAAATATACTGCAGGTGTCCATACAAACCCAAAATTTAGGGTTTTGCCTATACCCATGTTATGGGGATTCAGGTTGGCAGGGATGTGTTTTACTTCTACAAGCAAATTCAGAAGCTTTAGAATAAATGTAGGAATTTCCTGACACATTATTAATACAAAATGACAGAAAATGTGGAAAATCAGAAATAAAGAATGCATTTCCAGACATTTTTCCAATAAACATACCATGTTTCTTTATGTATTGTAGCTGATTAATATCTTTAATTTTTTTCCAAGTTTTTATGTATGATTCTTTGCTGTGAGTAAAATGTAGGTGATAATCAGGTTTTTGAGCTATTAGGAGAAATGTAATAGAGAAAGAGTCTTAAACAGTCATAAAAATTTCAGGAAGGGATTCTGCAGTCATATTCCTTTTCCTTGGAGAAATGTGTTTAGTTGAAAATAGTTTTAATACAGCTGCTTATTTCACCTTGGAGACAGAAAATTGCAATGGTTGCTTCATAGCTAACCCACTTCTTTGAATCAATGTGTTTAAAGAGGTGAAAACCACCAGCGGATGAGGGAAGCAGGGTTGAGAAAAAGGTGGCTGTGGATGAGAGCCTTATCAATAAGTTACTTGTGGAAGGGAGAAAGTAATTGATGACTTGCACCTATCTGCTTAGCTTGTTTCCTCTTTGCCTTCTGGCTTTCTCTGTCCTTTATTTTACTGCATGTTATTTGTGGGTAAAATTGAAATTAGGAGATGTTAATGGTTGTTGCAAATAAGAATTGGCTGTGTGGAGGAAAGCGAAGAATCTCTTGCAGGGATAATAAAAAGGTAAACTTGTTCTAATTTGAGAAAACAGTAATTGACAAGCAGGCTGGTGTTGTGTAGCACTGTTTTCAGAAAGACCCTATCAGAAATATTTCACTGCAAGTGGTGTGAAAAAAAAAAGGTGAAGAGACACATAGTCCAGGCCTGAACCCTCTTTTGTGTCTCTGGAAAGAAATTCTGTCAGGTCTCAGAGAGTTTCACAGATCTGCCCCCCAGGACCATAGAGTGCAAAGAAAGCAGTGAAGTGTATTGTAAGTCCTTGATATTCTGCTGAGTGTAGACCTTGTACCAACAGCACTGGTAGGTACCTGCTTTTGCTAAATTATCAAAATTTATTATGATAACCAAAGTTACAAATTGTTATCAGAAGAGCAAACATACAAGGAGGCAGGTGTGAAGAGAGCAATTTAGAGAAGCTTGAGCACTAAATGGCATTTAATATTCTTTGATGTACCATTTTCTTGCTATCCATTTTCCTCTCTTACCCAGAACACAGAATAGGGCCTGGAGTTTACTACACAGACCACCACAATGTATTTAATCTGAGTAATTCCATTTTACATTTATATTATGTCCAGAATCGTCCTTGTTATTTTCAAACATTAATATTCTTCAAAGAAATCTGTTCCATCACAGTGAGTGACTGTGACTGGCTGGGGTTAATGGCCCTTGGCACAGCCCCTCCTAGTTGGTCATTAGTCTGCAGGAAATGCCCAGTGCCTTAATTGTTATTGCTTAATTAGCAACCTCTTCTGTTGGAGCAAGTGCCATATGACCTGAAATAGCAATGTACACAGCAACAGTCATTTTCTCTGAACATTTGAGCTATGCCATAGGCAGATCTTGTGCAAGTGAAACAAAGCATGGGAAGTTCATGTATACTCAAATAACATGGGTCATGCCACTAAAATAGCATTCTGCTGATATAATGATTGACAAATGTGTTTTCTTGGATTTCTGGGATGGCAGTAGTTTAAATCAGTGACTAACCAGAAACCTAAAATTTAAAATGAAAAAGTCTGTGTATGCCTTATTCCTCACGCAATTTAGTGTTCCACATTTCTAATCAATGCTGCCATTATATTTGCAGTCTGTCCGTGGTTAGCCACAGCTTTAATCACTGCAGAGTCTTTGTGAATGCACAAAAACAAACCCAGAGCACATTCCTACACCATTAACGGGCATTTTTTGCTTAATTCCTGGGTCATGAGAACCTGTTCTCTGCACCCTTGGCCATTCCCTTCTCCTCTCTCTTTTTCTTTTCCCACCCTTTGCCTACTTTCAAATTGCATATTTTGATTGCAATCCCTTGTAACAGTAATTTATTCTTCTGAATGCATGTATGGTACTTACCCCACACTGGGGTTTTACTCCTGGAGTTCCAGAAGTTACATGCCCCTGGAATAATGTGTAGAGACAATGCAGCACACTGATAAAGAAACTTTTAAAACTTGAAAGTAGACTTGCATCCTTGCAATGGACTTTATAAAAAAAAAAAATAGAGAAATTATTTATTTGTTGAATGTAGAATAGAAATATGAATGGTTTATCAGTTTTAATTTTCTAAAATTTTATATTTCTTGCAGGTAAAATCTCAAGTCATCTGATACTTTTCATGTGATAGAGTAGGAAACATTATATAAGTATAACCTTTACTATTTTGGTTTTTTGTCTAAAACTATTTATAGTAAGTGTTCATCATCACTATAACTCAGACTATTGAAGTCAATTGAAGTACGTCCAGTGACATATAAGGGCTCAGATTCATAGAGATAATTTTGCAAGTATAATAGTTATGGACACTGTTTTCTAAAAGAAGATTGGATTACTTGGGTTCCAAGCTGGAGAAGCTCCATAAATGTGGATGGTTCAGCATATGTAGAGTTTGAGCCCTGTTTCTGTAATAATTTTTCACACATTTTTTTGACTCATCAAATGGCAGCCCAGCTGTTCTACTTTGCTCTGTAATACCACTGAAAGTCTAACTGTCCTAATCTACAGACACCAGTGCCAATGCCCATCTGCTTGTAGTAGCTGAAAAAAAACGGGGACAGAACAAATACAAATCTTAACAAGCTCATTTTAGCTGCACTACTGGATTTTGTGAGGTTCTGAAAATTTTAAATACATAGAGATATTATATATTTGTCCAGCTTTAGTCCAGCATGGTAGTAACAGAAAAACTGTGTCCCCTAAAGTGGGAGCAAGTGCTGCCCTAAGCGTGTATGGAGCCATGTAGTAGCTGTAAATTATTTGTTTTGATTCAAACTGTGGACAAAATATCCAGCTAAGTTGAACTTGGGGACTTCTATTGCTAATTGGCCTTCAAAATCTGTTTTACTTTGACTTATCTACTTATTTGCTGGTTTAAAAAAAGATCAGTTTACTTTAACTAAAGAACTATCAAAAATACTCAATAGAAATGTTACTAAAAACTGACCCTGTCCGAGCCTGTTCTTAACTCTACATAAAACTTGTGCTAACTTAGAAATAAAACTAGCAAAATCAAATTCATCTCAGAGCTGAGAGGACAGATAACTAGGTTTGGTCCAGACCAACAAACATTAGAGAAACTTATAAAAGAATAAGACCCTGCAGCATTTATAGGAGAATATGTGACAAAAATGCTTTCATAATTTACCATACTCTGTGAATGCCATGGGAGTAATTGTTTCCTTTAAGTACTTGGCAAACAGTGCTAGTATCCATTCAAAAGAGTAATTTTCCACTCAGAGAATTTCTTCTTGTAAGCACTTAGGGAAAGAACAGCCAGCAACATAATGCCTTCTCTGCACTGCTCCCTGACTACATTCATGCAGTCAAAACAGGAGCCTGAAATGCAGAAGAAATGAACAGCTGGTATTAAAACAACAATTAGATGCAGAAAGATCATCTTGTCAGTAGAGCAGAAGTTTATGGTTATGGTGTGCTTGTACTTGTTAGTTTTCTGGTTTGTGTCTCTAAGCAAAACTCTTTTGCAGTTTGAGTCAAAGTTCTACAATCTTAAATAGATTTGCAACCTTAAATGGGATTCATATGGTAGACAAAATCACCTCTTCTCCAATCTCTGTGTGAACTGCTGTCTTTTCTGTTACTGAATAAACTGTGCTATAGGGACTGGACAAGCCTTGTTAGTTAAATAGGTCCCCTGGCCTCAGTGACACAACCTGCAGGATTTCCAGTCTTATAAAGAAAATAAATACATTACCTGTAAGATAGTTATGATGTATATGTGAATAAATATGCACCTAATTAGTGAGTAATATGGGCCTATCTAGTAAGGGAATATAGATGCAGCTGAGCAAATAGATAATAGTTTACTCAAGTCTGTTTGCAGCTGTGGTGAATTGTCTCCTAATCGTGTTGTTTCAGCTTGTTTCTTGTCTGCACAATGTATTGAAGAGAATGTTATTTCTGCTCTAGCAAGAGCTAAATTTTCAGAGCAGTACTGTTAGAGTCTTTCTTCTGGCAGATATCAAAAATTTAAATTCACAGAGTGTGAATGTCTTTATATATTTTTTATTCTTAGTCTCGGTATTGCAATAGAATTTAAATGCCACCTTAATGTCGTCTTGGTTTGGGGTTTGTAGAAGCCAAAAGTGAAAGATTATCCTAGCAGCATTTCTCTTACATATGAATTTGGCATTTAGGTTATATCTCTGTGTTTACAATACAGCTAAAGTTCAGTGAAATGGCATTTAAGGAGCTCTACATGATTTTGCAGAGCAGTTTAAACTTTTTCATCAGAACATAGATCCTTTCCTCTCTGAAGATGCATAAATTGCAACAAGGTTTGGTGTAATTTTTGATATTTTTGGTATATTGTATAAACAAATTGGTGGAAATGGGGTTGTCATCATGACAAATAGAAAGAATTTCCCATATCCAGTTGCACTTTTTTTATGCCTGGGGCTTTTTTGTGGTCAGAAATGCATATAGTTCTCACTTTTAAGCATACTACCTTATAGAGAAGAGTTCAGGGGGTGAAAAAGGCTGCTTTCCAATGTTGTTAAAATTACCAATATCAACTCACTAGAAATAAGCAAATATTTGTACAAGCATAGAGTGCAGATGATCAATACAGTATTTCATCAATACTTTTGTCTGTAGCTTACATTTTGCAGAAAGATGGTTTAAAATTCATTTTTAGTTGTGGTTGCCTTTTCTTGCCAAAAAAAAGAGGCACAGAAAAATTCTGCATTTCTGATCAGGCAACCAACCATCCTTTTTGTATCCATCCTTCAAGAAGAATACTAAGGATGAATGGTGTATTTTCTGCTTTGCATTTGTTGCTTCTGTCAGATCAGCCTTGCTTCTCATTCAGATTAACTTCACACAAAGCATCTGTCAGTTATTCTCTTTCATTTCATCAGTGTTGTGATATTTCTTGAAGTTATAACAACTTCTGCAATTTAGTCTGCTTTTTAGGAAACCATATATTTGAATGGCACTTGAAAGTAAAGGCATTTTTTTTCTTTTCTCTTTCTAAATTATTCTTGTTCCATTGCAACATTGCAGTACTGCAATGTTCCATTGCAACATACTAGGGCAATACTGTGTAGTTATTACATGGATGGAGAAAATAAGTATTTTCCTATCTAAAGATTGTTTCTATAATCATCAAGTAAAATTAAATGTACCAAAGTTCTTATCCAGAATATCTTAAAGGGCATCTGGCTATAACACTGGGGAAGAACTGAGACAGAATTTTTTTCCTGTATTTTTCTACAAATCAAATGCAAATAAATTTGCCAAGAAACAAAGAGAAAAATAAAAGCACAAGAAAAAAGCATGGCTTTAGCTCAGACACATGAAATATAGAAGTGGCAGAAGTCCTTTTTCCATCCATCAGTTCGGTTTTTGGAAGTGGATCCAAAGAGTGTAGGCATGCATTTTGCTGCCTGATGCAGATGAATTGTCAAAATGCCATGTGGCAGTTTAATTGATTAGAGATCTAACAACATTTTCTACAAATGCTGGCACAAGGCATTCTTGAAAATGCTTTTCCAAAAATGCATGACTGATATTCAAAGATTAATTAACTACTTACCATTTTTATAAGACTTCTAGAATATCAAGTAAAAACATTTAAAATTATTATTTTAATTTCAGTGGGACCTAATTTTCAAAGATAGCAGTTGGACCAGACTAATTCCTTATGTACCAGATAGAGTGATAACCAACCCTATAACTTAGTAGATATTAAATTGTGTGTATATTAAATTGGATCATAAATTCATGGTTAACTTATTTGGAGAAAATAGCAAAGCTGTAATTACTTACACAAATGTGAACAGCTCTTATGTATAAACTAAGATATATATTATATGTAGCACTTTTACTGCACACTTTATATTATTTAATGTATCCTTGGCATTATTTTGTATGACAAACAGTAAAGAAGAACTTTCCAGTGTTTTGAATACATTACACTTGCACCTCTTGCTATCTTAGTCTCCATTTAAAGTTTGGAGTGCATTAAAAATTGTTTCTACCCTACGTCATGAATTCTAAAAATTTTCAGTATTATGGTTTTTTCAATTGCATATTTAATTTTCTATCTTAGACTACTGAGGATGTTCTACTGCATAATTTGAATTTTTTTCTCTCCTGCAGTTCATAAGTTATGTTTAAGTCTCAATTAATTACCCTGTGATCCCTTGTCTCATTCTCACCATAGACACAGAACAGAGATTAAGTGTTGCAACTGCAAGTCCAACTCTCTTATTCAGTTTTATTGCTAACTTTTGAAGCTTATTCTTCTTTTATTTGCAGTGATGGTATTAAAAAAACATAAAAATAGAAAGAAATAAAACAAGCCAAACTCCAGCTGTACTTCTTAATGGTTAAGGCAATGTCCAAAAAGTTTTATGAACTTACCCAAACTGTTTCAAAGTCAGGAAATTGTTGAAGGTTTGCATTTTACTTTTCTGGTTTCTCACTGAACACTGCTTTCACCTTGAGTGAAAAACAAGGCATAATTATTTTAATTGGTTTATAATTCTTTAAAAGTGATGAATGCCGCCATCTTTTATTGGTGGATGGATGAAAGGCTTAAGGGAAAAAAGCCTTAATGATGCATCCATCTTTCCTGCTGTGTTTTACCAAGCTTTAGCCAATTGATATCTATGCACAAGCTGCTCTTGGAAACAGAGCAGTGGGAAGGGCACAGTTGTCAAGTGATGTGAGGCAAGGTGAAGTGGATGTCATTTCTGCACTTTATGCCATGGCATCTTATCAGTTCCCCAGTGGCTTTCTACAAACATTAAATTCGTCAGAAGCTTCTTCTGCTGCTGTAGAATAAGAAAGTTTTGAAAGAAATTAATTTGTGAATGTCATGCTGAGTGGTATTACTGCATGTAATAAAATAGACTATTTTAATTACATCCTGGGATGATGTAGACTATTGAATAAAAATGCTAACATCTTCCTAGCAACGAGAGCTGAAACATGTACAAATAAATGTTAGATCTTGATCATGGAGACTCTTGGCTATTAAGGTTGTCTATAACTTTATGTCTAAATCACTGAGGATTATAAGGTCTGTGAATCATCACTTCTAAGACACCCTCAGTTATCTGGCATGGATTTACTCACAAAAGTTTTAACTTCTAAAATGTAAGTTCAAATTATTCTTGAAGAAAATATCGTTTTGCTAGCTAGCATTATTATTGAAAAAGGCACAATTGGGAAGCTGACACAGATAATATTATCACGTGATGATGAATCTAACTCTTGATTTCAGTTTTGCAGCTTGTGATATTATCTGTTGAAAGCCTCCTAAAATTGAGATAATTAAATTTTACCAGACAATATTCATTATTTAGCAATAGTATGCATAAGACCAAAGTCTGTCTGATGTTAACCCAACAGTAAATCTGATGTAAATAATCACATTTAGTTCACTACAAATCAAATTATGAATGTTTTTAACTAAATAAGTAGAATGAATTTCTAATAGAACTAAACTTCTGATTGTACTTGCTATAGATTTTCAAAAAAATAAATATCCTCCCCAGAGAATAGCCCAAAAATATAGAATGAGCCTGATTCTGATCTCAAAATAATTTTGAAATACTTTTTATACTTAAAAAATAATAAATTTTATACCCCTCCACTATAATGTAAATTATAATGAATGAATCCTTAGCTCATATCAATTGGCATGGATCTATTGATTTCAGTGGAGCAATATAATATTAAATCAGATGTGGCCTTTCTGAATACAAGAAAATCTTAACTGTTTAATAAGTTATTGTGCTTGTTTAAAATAAGCAACAAAATACTGTCAGAAATACTAACAAATGGTGATACAATTTATTTTAAATGAGTTCTAATAAATGCCATATCTACAGGAAGATGGAGATTTCCCAGATGCATCCTGTTGGCTGTCATATATATCATAGAATTTCCTAAGCTGGAGGAGACACACAAGGATCCAACTCCTGGCCTTGCAGAGGACAACCCAAAAATCACACCATGTGCCTGAGAGCATTGTCCAAACAGCTCTTGGACTCTGTCAGGCTTGATGCTGTGATCACTGCCCAGGGGAGCCTGTTCCAGTGCCCAACCACCCTCTGGGTGAAAAACTTTTTGTAATATCCAACTTAAACTTCCCCTGACACATCTTCAGGCCATTCCCTCAAGTCCAGTCAAAGGTCACCACAGAGAAGAGGTCAGTGTCTGCCCCACTGCTTCCTCTCATGAGAAATCTTTAGGACCATGATAAGGTTTCTCCTCAGTCTCCTCCAGACTGAACAGACCAAGTGATCTCAGCTGCTCCTCATGTGGTCTCCCCTCAAGGCCCCTCACCATCTCCATGGTCCTCCTTTGGATGCCCTCCAAGAGCTTTATATCCTCCTTTTATGGTGGCACATGGTTCTAGAGGTGAGATTTCTTTTAAAAATTCATAGAATTATAGAATGGTTTGGGTCAGAAGAGATCTTAAAATCACCCAGGTCCACCCCTCCTCTGCTGTGGGCAGGGACAGCTTCCACTCTCCTGGCTTGGTCAGAGCCCACCCAGCCTGGCCTGGAGCATTCCAGGGATGAGGCAGCCACAACTTATCTGAGAAACCAGTTCCATTGCCTTACCACCCTCATGGTAAAGAATTTCTTCCTAATGTCCAGTCCAAACCTACTCTCTCAATTTGAAGCCTATCCCCCTTGTAGAAAGCCCCACTCCAGCTCTCTTGTAGGCCCCGTTTAGGTACTGGTAGGCCTCAGTAGCATCACCTTAGAACCTCCTCTTCTCCAGGCTGAAAAATCCCACTTCCCTCAGCTTTTCCAGTGTCTTCAAAAAGTTCTTTAAGTGTTTATCTGGCTTGACTATCTGGTTATATTATTTTGTGAATTGCACAGCTGCCTTCAACTGAACACAAATATTTCTCTGAGCTATTATATTCAATCTGGCAGAAACCTGGCATGAGAAGGAGCCAAAAACATAGAAAGGTCCAAGCCTGTAATTTTTACAGCCATATAACATGTGTAACAGGTAGAGATCATCCCCATCTCTTCTTCCTTTTTTGTTTCATATTTATTTACAATGCCTTCACCATTGCAGATGTAATAGATTTTACTTCATGCACTATCAATTTAGTAATAAAATCAAGCCCCAAGTAAACACACAGAACAGATTGAAACATTTAAAAATGCTAAACAAACATCATAGATTTGTTGTCATAGGCAAAATGGGTTGAATATTGAAGCAGATCAAGAAATGTGGTAATTTCTTCTGTATATGTAAAGATATACCCAAAATATAATAATTTATTGTATAATTAGGAATGGTAAATGAAATTTTGATAGAAACCTGTACTTTTAGGGGGACACTGTGAAGAGTAAAATAGCCTTTTTATGGCTTTAGCAGAACCTTGAAAGTCTCAACACTTGCTGCAGGGGTGTAATGTGTTTGAGGAGGTAAAGAGAAAGACTCGATATTCCAAGTGAGATAAAGTGTTTAAATAGTTGGAATAACATTTTTCCATTGTTGAAGATGTATGGAAAGTCTTGGTTATACTGTTTGACCAATGAAAGTTTTGGAGGCTGGAAGATTAAAGAGTAACTGGCATGGTAAATTTTTCTCTGGCATATGGAAACTCAAAAATGGTATATGAGAAGTTTTGTTTAGGGTGTTTGCAATTGTTAAATTAGAGCATTACCTGATTGTTTCTCTGATTTGTTAGTGAGGTAGGTGAAAGAGGTCTGATTTTTGTTTATCTTACTAGCCAAGCCTGAGCATTCACAGAAAAAGACTGAGAATACAGGCTATTAAGCATGGAAAATTACCTAAGGCAGATCTGTAATCACTTGGCTAAGAAAAGCTAGAGATGAGCTTTATCAGATTTTTAGCCATTACAGATAATTCCATGTCAGAAGCTACCATGGAATAATATTTCTGACCTCAAAATCTATGAAAGCAGATTTAAGTTAAGGCTGTGATATACCTCAGTAGAAAATGAGGACCCAAATTTATGCATTTCAATCACATTTCTTCACTGGTATGGAACCTGGGAATGCAGAAGTGGCAATAGAAGCAGAAATAAAAGCAGTCCTGCTGAGCTTGAAGTTATTCAAGGGTGGCAAGTTTGTCAGTTTTACAGCACACCTTCCAGAAGTGTTTACAATGCTAATAGAGTTATATAAAGAGAAACTTGTGATTTTAAAGGCCACTGAGTCACATTTTGCCCTCGGTGAAGTGGAGCAGTCAGTTGCCAATGCAGACACGTTGCACGGTGTAATGTGAATTCAAAAATCCATTGGAGGCATCCAGCAGTGTCCAAGCAGAAAGATAGTGGATCAACATGTGGAACAGCTGCTAGGAAGGGAATGCTCTGTGTCTCAGAAAAGTCTGGCAGTTGTTCCTCCTGGTAAAATTGCTTTTCACAAGTGAGTGTGAGGAGGGTTGCATTAGAATCTATTAGTGTGGGTTTTTAGAAAATCATGGGATGGAATAAAAATAAATCTCTTAACTTCTGCTGTATACTAGCAGTGCCCCAAAGTGACACTGTGATCAAATGAGAGATTCTCTGAAAACAAAGGGAAAACTGAAAGCATGGCAATTGATAGTCATATGACATGACCAGAGTTACTCAGCAAAAACAATTGAAAATTTTGCTTTTTTTTCCCCTCCTGCTAAATTGACAAGGTTTTGTGCAATCTTCAAGAAAAGAAAAGAAAGGAATCAGCTCTCTGATTTTTTAATCTGACCTGTTTAGGAAAATCACTGAAATTACTTAAGCACTGGTTCAAAAACAGAAGGTTTAATCTATTGGAAATGCTCTTTCTGAAGGAGCTTTTCTAAAATACCCCACCCATTTATAAATAAGTGTTAGAAATAAAAGCACTTTATGATTTTTTTTTTCTTTTTGGTGAAAAAATTTTGCAGCACATTTTCTTGTGGTATATAAATGCATATATTGTGCTGTAGCTGGACTGAGACTTTCTTACTGTGGCCACCATAAAAGCAGCCTTGTTCTCTTGGAGAGTAGTTGAGATATTTATATGAAGCAAACCTGAAATTTATAAAAATTGAAACTGTCAATATTCAAATAGGAATTTAATTATGAACTGTGAAATTAACTCCACAATTGAACCAGCAGGACAAAGCAGAAAACAAAGGACAGGTTAGATGTTGAGATAGGAAGATGATGCCTTGATATGGAGCTATAGGCCAGTTGAAGGCATAAGATCCTCTTCAGTATGGTGTCATCATAGGACATAATATAGTAAAATTCAACAGATATATTTTATTACCTAAGCATTAAACTTAAAAGAAGTAATATTTACTGTTCTGTTTTATTGTTACAGAAGGGGCTGCTAGGTTTTTAAGAAGAGTAAAAATAGCAATGCTGACACCTGTCAATGCAGTCTGGCTAATTTTCTGATGCTATCTAGAGTGTTCCCAAGTGCACTCCCTCCAGCAGCATAGACAGTAATCTGAGTTATGCAGGCAAACCTTCTTGCATTAGGCTTTGATTTCTGTGTTATATTTGTGTACTTCCTGCGGGGGCACAGTTGTATTGTGATGATTTAAGCAAAAATAGTTTCTTTGGTGTATGCTGAATATAAATCCAGAAGAAATGTAGGCAGGTGAATGCCCACATCTTAATTACTTCTTCAGCTAAATGTCTCCATTTCTTTTATCAAGCACAAAGTGCACTATTTTTTAATTCTCGTTTTCATGTAAGCACGTTAATATGTGAATGACTCAGGATTCCCAAACTGTAGAAAATTGAACAGAAAAAGCAAAAAAGTCCTGTATTTTAGTTACCAATTTTATTTTTTGGATTTTGTAGTAACCGGCTAAATGATATTTCTTTGTACTCTTATATTTATTTTCTTTCTTCCATTCTTTTACAAGTCAAAATATCTATTGTGTATGTCATCCATAACAAAAAAAATCTTTAGCTCATTTTTCAGAGCACGTTCACAGGCAAAAAAAACCACAAACAGGAAAGAATTTTATCTTCAGATAACATCAGAATATAGTAGCAGTTACTTGGAAGAGTTTTTAATTTTAAAAGATTGCCTGCTTTATATAAATGGTGATATAAGAGGTAAACAGAATATAGTGAATAGCCTGCCAAATGAAAAATTGTATTTAAGATATATGAAAGTACACACCAGTTTCACAACTTTGTTTGTTGATCTCAGTTCTCTCCTCAAACCTGTAGATAATATTAAAGCATAGAAACCTGGAAAAGGATAAATTTTCCTCATAGGTAAATGGAAGAGGCTTCCTTGGCAATTCTGGTGTAGACACTTCAAAGTCTCCCAAGCATGGAGGAAATTTAGAAAATACTGTATAAGAATATTTTCAGCAGGTCTTTAGGGAACCAAGTGCTATTTATTTGGCAAATTCTTGTACTAATTGGATTGATGAATAGCCATGGCCAAAAAGTAAACTCTTGTACAGCTAAATGTAGCATTTATAGAAGACTTGGTCCTCTTGGTGTAGTTTCAGTGAATGGAAAGGAGCAGAGCTCGTTAGATACTTTTTAACAAGACAGGGTTTTATTCATTAATAAGGTCACTGGGTTAAGTGGAAGTGGATGTTACATATCTATCTTAAAATTCAAAGATCTGTTTTCAAGAAACCAGGCTAGAAAAAGTTTAATTATTTTGTGCAGGTAAAAATGCAATATTTAAACCACCTTTCTAATTGTGGGGATTTATATTATCTTTTTCGCTTTCTGTATTTCTTAGAAAGTGATAATTATAAAAAGCCTTTTAAGTGTGGTGGTCTGAGTTAGTATATTTCCTTAGATATTCATGAGCTCTGATAACCTTTAGCCATTTCCTGGCAAGTGAACATTTTCTCCACAGTTTACAGTGTTTCCTTTGCATTCACTACTCTTTTGTTTGTTTGTTTTGAGGCTTTTGTTTGTTTTGGTTTTGTTTTCTTTTTTTTTTTTTTAATTCTATGCTGAGATTCTCAAAATAACCACTACTGAACAACAGTTCAGGAATTAGCATAATGGCCTTCATATGATTCCTGTCTGTGTTGTGCATCTCAATAGGGAGCTGTGAACTCTCTCTGCATCACAGGAAACTCTGTCTGGCATCATCATTTTCCATTATCAGCTTTAACTTTTCCTTATCATATGCAGTGGCACACTTTAAGGAGTCATTTCCATTGCTGTCAGTTCCTCTAGTTTTATATTCAAAGCCAGATGCAAACCCCCCTGAGGTCAATGAAAAATGCCCTTTGAATTCAGTGGTCCTTACATGAGATGATTTATGTCTTGAAATGCATTTTTGTAAAAAAAAAAAAAAACCTAAATTTTATTTGTTTAAAAGTATTTTCAGTTATCTTTATTCTCCTGAGTAATGGCAGTAAGTGTAAGCATTTTGGGGTTAAGCCAGCAGGAGAGATATGAATTCTGTACTTCTATATAACCAGAAGTAAAAATCATGTTGGAAGTAATCAGGGAAGACAGTGAGAGTCCATAGTTCAGTCATGATTTTGCACATGAAATAGAAACTTTTGTTTTTAGATATGTGGCTCAAGGTGTATATTTTAAAAGAAAAAAAAAAATAGAAAAATGTAGGAGGATGCCCTTTGCTTCCAGGTTTTGATGTATAAGCTTAAGTAACCATCTAAATGCTAAATGATCCTACTGCAGTTTATAGAATTTCTAAATTCAGAGTGCTGTGAGCACTAGATAATTCTAATCATGTTTCAAAGTAGTTATTTGTTGTTCAAAATCTGTTATTAAGAGTGCAAAAAATATGAATAGATTAGTAAGTTCAAAAATAAAACAATTTTTTCCTTTGGCTTATTATTCCTAGGTTTTTCATAGTACCTTATATAACAGGTATATACATATAAACACATAAAATGTCATCACCTCAGCTCAGCTTTGCTAATCTTCTGTGCATTCCTGGAACTTCAGCTACAGCTGTAGCTACATCAGATTTGAGTGGAAGCAGAAGTGAAACTTCTGGGCTTTGTGAGGAACTCCAGGTTTTATCATTCATAATTAGAAGCTGATGGGAAGCAGCAGTGGAGTTTTATAAAACAGCAAATGCTTCTGAGACTCAGCAGGTTTTGTGTCTGTGGAAAACACTGTTTCATGGGAACAATGATTATCTGAGACTCACTTTCAATCCAGCCTCCTCTCTGAATTAATTACTCCCCACATTCAGTCATCTGAGAGGCACAGGAAAGGCAGGAGCTCCTTTTCTCACTGTTCACCAGTATGATCATAGACTGCAGCTCTTTTTAGTGGTCATTGTTCATATTGTTAAATTTATTCTAAATCTCTTCCCGTCTCTCAGTATGTTTTCATGGTGGGAAAGATTCTGTGATAATTATGATCTTTTTTGTAGTGTTAGTGAACAAAATCATGAAAAAACAAAAAGAGAGATTTAAAGGAAGCAATCTAGAAGCAGCTTGCACCATGAAAATTATTTATCTATTGGGTAGGGTTAGGTATTTTTAAGAAATACTAAAATTTCGCTTTATTTTGATTATATGACAGCTTTGTGTCAATCCATATCCTCTGAAATTAGGTTTCACAATCTACAATACTATTCAAATAAGTAATTCAAACTAACCATACAGTTCATATTCACATAAATCAGTTTAAAATTTGGTAAGAAACTAGTTCAAACTGCAAGTTTTCCTTGTTTACTTTTTATTATGGGAAAATGATCTTACCCTTTTGGTCTTAGTTCCTTCATTTGTAAAGTGGAAGAGATATGAGAATGGATTCCTGCTTTGTATTGCTCCTGAAAGATATTTTAATGCCCAACTCATCACCCTAAGCAAAAGTTGTTTTCACTCATGGAAAGTTATAAAGGCCTTTGTGTTATGATGAAAAAGACAGTAAAGCAACTGTTCTAGTTAAAAGTTGCAAACAATCAGGAAAATATTTGCCTGCAAACATTTGAAACTCCAGCTTTGACCTGATGAGAAAAAGCAAATTTTCCTTTGTACTTCTTCTAAAGGATTGTTGTTTTTATTTTGCAGAAGCTGTGTCTCAAGCTAGAGGCCAGAAACCTTATTTATTTCTCTACCATTTTTGTTCTGAAACCATAAATATGTTGAAAAGACCGTAAAAGCTTTTGCTAATACTTCTCAGCTGTTCAGAGAACAAAATTAGCCTTTGACATTTTACTTAGGCTAAGAAATGAAAGGCGTTTAATCTTTGTTGTTTAGTGTGCAGATGGTTGAAAAATTGCATTAATAACAAAAAAAGTATTTTACTGTTTGTACTGCTTCCAGTGTGCATATGACAAATAAAACTTAGAGAATTCAGATTTAGAGAAAAAATTTGTGACTTGAAGTATTAGGTAATCCATGGCTGAATACACAGAGTGGTTTGGGAAGACCATGAAATTTAGAATACTCGCTCAGGCCATAAATCCTATTGTCTTCCAAATGTCTACATTTAATATTTTAAATTAGAAAATACTCCCATAAAGCAAGAAGGCCACTTTTGAAAGATGCAGATGGTGGTAAAGAAGTGCCTTCATCCCCTCCTCCTCTTCACCATTGACCATTTCATTCCTTAAAGACAACTCCCGATTTTTTTATGGTTTTCTAATATACCCTTTTAAAAATGATAATGAATTTGTAGTTAGGCTGGAATTACTCCAGTTATTCTGCCTCCTCCAATGATTGCTGTTTCTCTGAATGTACTTCAGTGCAAATATGGTTGGAAGTAGGCTGTCACACTTTTTTACCTTGCTCTGGGGTGTATACCTGGACTTTTTGATGCTTTTTACAACCACAGGCATTATGTATGAATTGCTGAAGTCCAACCTCCAGGCATGTGAGTGTCCATTAGCTCAGCTCATAGGGGAATTGCCTTTTGTATACAGGAAGTTATTTTGCCATGCAGTGGCAGGTGAATAACACACAACAGCACCACTCCTCTGGACCAGATAAGAAAAACACACCTGGGTGTCCTGACATGGTGGAAGTTCACACAGCTTCATCCACTGCAGAGGGGCTGATCTGACTAGTACTGGACCTACCATGGTTGCAATCCATAAATGATTCGTGGCCAATAGTACAGAATGGGATGCCTGATGCAAAGGGAGAAATATGATGATATACATAAGGAAGATGTGAGAGATAAATGTAGTAAACAGATTACTTTTTTAAAAGTATAATTTTCAAAGTACAACTTTGGGACTTGTACTAAATTTAATGGTGTTCAAGCTGACTTGAATTTACAATAAAAGAGAAAATAGAGAAACTAGGATCATTGAGGGAAATAAAAAAACAACCAAAAGATAGCAACTAATGAGTTTGATTCTGCTGAGGGACTAAAAGATTTGTTTGTCTGGTTACTGATAGACAATACAGAAGACACCATCTCAGAGACAGGTACATTTTCCTGAGGGAAAGAAAAATGTTAAACACCTTGCTGTTTTGCTGGAAAAGACAATAAAGAAGCTACTGCACTGAAAATCTGCAAAGCATTAGGCCCAGGTGAATTTGATTGCTGAGCTCTGAAGAAAATATCAAGAAAAATAGTCAAAATTACTTTTGTTGCTTATTTTTTATTCTTTAACTCAGAAAAACAAAAGAATTTATGGAGATCATCAACTTAACTGTTCAACATTACACCCAGGATAACATCAAAAAAAGGATATCAAAGGAAATAAGCAATGGAAGTTTAAATAGCAGCATATTAAAAAATTTCACCAGTAACAACATCTGGCCAACTTGCTTCTCTGTAGACTCCTAAAGTAAAATATCCACTTAGGATGTCTGAGAAGCTGAGATCTGTCATTTTTCTCCTCCTACACTGGTTTTGCAGTGTAATGCATGCCTGTCAGTAGTGGACTCAGTACGCCACAAAAGTTATTAGAATGTCAGCAGTAGTCTGGTAGCTATTTAAAGTGATATAAAACTTCAAAATCTAAACACCCTAGGTATGTAGCTATTTTCACACATCATTTAGCAAAATGCTGATCTATACATTCATGCAAACCTGTGGCAGAGATTGCATTGCAACCTAAGTACTGAAAACAGTAGGAAATCTTATTCTCTAGATACAGAATTCAAACCTAACACTGGCAAAATATGTAAATCTATGACTGTAGATGATTGATTCCTTTTGTCTGAACTGATAATTAGGAGTAAAATTCTTGGTTCAAAGCCTGTAAAACTGCCGTGAGACACAAATATTGCCAGCACTAAATACACAGTAAAAACTTTCAACATTCACATATTTATTTGAGAAATAAGTTGATTTTTGATCTAGAATATATATGAATTCTTGTCTCTGCCATGCACAGAAACTGTGGCTTCTTGAAGTGCAATCTGCAGGGAAAGTATGAGCCCTTCAATGTAAAGTTTGGATTGTGCAAACACCAATAACTCCAGTAACATTTGCTAGTTCTATCACTTGTACAGTGAACATTAACAAATAGTTGGTTTACCTGTTTGGTGAGCTTCCATTTTTTCCATGGAAAGCTAGAAAATAGTTCTTAGAAGATGAAGTAAAGAACTAAAATATGGATATGAAAGCTAAATGGGTGGTTCCATCACACCTGTAATTTTAATCAAAACATTGTATTTTAGAGAATCTATAGAAATCTGTAGACAAAGTGAAATCCATACTGTGCTTCTTATGTATTGTTAAATTATTTTAATGGTCCTGAATCAACCAAAAATTACAGTGTAATTACTTTGTAATTACAAAAAAAATCCTTATGTCATGCAATATAACAAATATTGTCTGAACAGGATTCAGTATACTTTTAAATAGCTAAACAATCTTTTCCAGCTAGCTAAGCTGCTTGTGTTACTAACTTTGCTAGGGATACTTCTCGGAATGTTTTTACATGTAGTAAAAACATGATCTGAGTTTTTGGGGATGATTGTATTCTATTTAACACACCTGTTGTCAGTTCACCTCATCCAGAAGCTGCACACTCATCCAGCCACTCCCTCACTGTCCATCAGCAGGAAAGGGAAAGGATAGGAAAAGCAAAATATGAAATGTCAAGATGGGTCAAGTTAAGCACAGTTTAATAAGTGAAGAAAAGATGAGAAAAAAACCCAATAGAGAGACAGCCACTTTCCCATTAAGGAGACTGATGCCCAGCCAGACTCCGACAATGGCTACATTTGAAGGAAAAACCTCCCCAATTTATTGCTGAGTATGGTATTATGTGGTACAGAGCATCATTTTGGCCAGCTCAGGTCAACTGTCCTGACTGTGTCTGGTCCCAGCTTCTTTTCCACTTCCAGCCTTCTCCTTCTGGGTGGCAGAATGAGGGCCAGACAAAGATTTGGTGCTGTTGTAGTCACAAAGTCAAACCACAGCACCATAGAGGCTGCTGCTAGGGAAGTTCATTCCATCTCAGCCAGACCCAACACAAACTGTGGTTATTCCTTGGTAGGTCAGGTACATGTTTATTTTTGCAGGTATTCAGTGCAATTGCATGACCTAAAATATGTACTTTGCTACAAACTTAAATGTCTCAATGCAAATTTAAATACTTCTGAAATAAATAGCAAAATATACTCACTCTTTATTGCTGCTTTGTTCTTAGCTTCTTTATCAGGTGCATGACCATCCTGCATAAGTATTTGAAGCATTCATTGTGAAAATGATTTACTTGCATTTCAGCTCATTCAGGGCCTTGATGCCCATGCAGTACATGAATGAGCACGGTGTGATGAAAGGCACCTTGGTATTTAGCAGAATATTGGCCAGAAGCAATCTAATCTCTGCTGGAAGTTTCCTATAAGAATGTTCCTAAAGGCATAGGATGTTTTCAAAGACTGTAAGAGGGGGATGTCAGTGCCAAAATTTAAATTTGCAATAAAGCCTAGCTTGCCAGGCTAGCTTTAATTCCTGGAAGACTTTGGAACAAATAATCAAGAAAATGATTTGTTAGCAGTAGCAAGGCAAGAAAGAGATGAGTATCAGTAGGTCAGCCACAAATTGCAATACACAAATTCTTCAACAATTGTTAGGGATTGTCAAGAAGCAGCAGATGTCGTGTAACCCTAAACAAATCTTTAGGCACTCTCTAACATATCTTTATGCACTGTCTAGCACGATATTCTCTTAAGCAAGCTAGGGAATCTTGGGCTAGATGAAGTTTCTAAATTAATAAATTGCATGCGAAGTTTCTGGATAACTGTGCGAGTTGCCAGTAATTGCCTGTCAAAGTGAAAGGACAAACCAACCACAAGGCATTCCTCCTGGAATCAATTCTTTGCTATTTTCCTTTAATCAGCCTGGATGGTAGAGCACAGACTAAGTTTATTAAATCTGTGATAATGCAGAGCTGGGGAAGAGAAAAAGCATATTCAAGAGCAAGCTTTGAATTCAAAATCAGCTTTGACAAATTAGAGAAAAGGACCAAAAAATATGTTAAAACTCTGTGGAAGCAAGTGGAAGGTGCTAGGCGTAGGAAGAAATTATGGACAGCAAAAATATGGTGTAGAAAAAACTTGGTGAAATAGTGTTTCTTTGGAAAAGAATCTGTGAGTATGCATGTATCACATTCTGTACAGGGGTTAGCAAAGCCATGAAGTTGTAAAAAAATCTAGGGAACATTTTATCTCTTGTAAATGGAAATACATCTTGTAAGACATGGTGAAGTAATTATCCAATTCTGCTCAGGGCAGTACTCAAGGCTGGAATTCTGCATTCAGTTTTAACCATTGCATGTCAGAAACAAAGCAGAACTATAAAATAAAAAACTGAACAGTTGGGTTATGTACCATACAAAAGAAATAACTGAGGGAGGACCTGATGGCAAAGGTCAGGTTTGTAAAGGGTGGCATAAAAAGGAAATAAATAATCTGGGTTTTTATCAATTAATTGTAAGTTTAAACAGTAGGAAGGTCTTTTTTAATGATGCAAATAGTGAAACACTGAAAAAGATGTAATGGGACTGGGGGATGAAAAGACATTAGATAAATATTTTAAGGACTGACATAGAGTTTATCCTACACTAAGGCAGAAAAACATGCTGGCTGCTTCTGGTTTTTATCACACTTAATTACACTGATACATCCCTGGTAAAATATTCTGCTTAACAGCTGGTGGCCACAGAATTAAATATTCCAATGCACTAAAGGCCGAAGACAAAAACTGCTAGTAGCTGTAATAATTCAGTTTATGATTATTTGATTTTAATATGAAATATTTTTGCCTTTAAGTTAGAAATTATGACTTTTTTTTTTTTTTTCCTTCCTTACTCCCAGTAGTCAGGTTGTAGAAAAATCCTACTTGTTTCTATGTTGACTAACCACAGAGGATAAAGGTTTCAGCAGGAGTTCATTACTGGAAAAAGGGAGGAGACAAGACAGAGGATTGTGGTGCTAGTAAAAAGTGGAGCCATGGCACTGTTTTTCTATAATGATTAGAAAATAGGAAAAGAATCCAGCAACACAAACATTATTTCAGTTTGCTTGGTTTGGAATTTACAGGGTCATGACTAGCCCAAGAAATGACAGAATTTAAGTCTGGAGCAATGTAAACCTTTGGTGAAACTTGGCTGCTTCTCGTGTCTCTGAGTTTTAGATCCTGTAGCATAGAGGTAGATGAGAAAGTCTAAGGGAATTGTTTGTATTTACCTCTTTCCTGAAGTGGCTTGATGTTTTGGCACGTAATGTTATTGCAATGAATAATATGTGGTGCTTTTGTTGTTCTGGTTGCTTTTTGAAGACCTTGTAGTTTTGGACCCAACTGAACTGAATATTTCTCTTCCATATTTCTCTCCTGAGAAAGTTTTTCTGCATATGTAACAACATTCCTTCTCTATTACGCTTGATAAGAAGAGATTTTTTAACTTTCCTCTTGGTGGAAAAAAAAGTAAGTCTTCTTTATTTTCTTCTGTTTGACATTTTGTTCTTCGTATTAAATCTACAATTCTTTCTACAGGAGACATAAGGCTAAAGGGAAAAGGGAAAGTCTGCAAGAAATTAAATTTGCACTTGGGAGGCATTTCCTAAAAATAAGTATATGTATCTGGGGTGCAGAAGATTCTGGTCTCTTTCTTGCCTGCTTACTGCTTTTTGTCATGATAAGAATTGCAAAAATAGTAGTTCAAATAGTACTATTGCTAAAAACAAAAAGTAGTCTAAATGGAGGAACAACCAAGATCCTTAGAATAAACAAACATTTAGAGCATGGTGATAATAAGGTCAAGCTTCAATCCCCATATGGGCCATTCATTAAAGAGTTAGACTTCAATGATCTTTGTGAGTCCCTTCCAACTCAGAATATTCTGTGATTTTGTGATTTTAGACAATAAATGACTCCTATGAGAACTTTCCCTCCTTATTTTCCTAGCTGAATAAAATAAGGAGGTCACAAATTCTCATCACATTCTGCACAGCATATTTTCACCTATCTAACAAAATAGAGTTTTAGAATTAAATCCATGCAAAAGATAGCAACAACTTTCACAGATATTATAGTCCAAAGAAGCAGCATTAAACACAATTTAAACAATTCTCCTCTTGCAGTAAAATACTGTATGCCTTGTATGATTCCTACTTGACCTTTCCTAGATCTGGATGTCACCTACCTGAATTATATGTCTAAGCCTTATCTCCTCTACCATGCTTTTATTCTTCAATTTTCCTGAATCAATTTAAAATTCCCCTATTGTGTTTTCTCCTGCTCAGCTGTGAGAGGAAGAATTCCTAGATGCACACATTCAACTGAATGCCTTTCACACAAGTCTCAAGCACCACTTCTGCTTGCACAGAAATATTAACTACCAAATTTTCTGTCTGCTGCAGGGAGGCATTTATAAGCGTAAACTGCTGAGGTCCTTTCATGAAACACACTGTAGAACCATGGAGAGGTTTCAATGCTTAATGAAGTGTGAGTACTTCATCAGTGCACTAAAAAAGATTTCTCCTTTCAAAGTTATGAGCTCAGTGCTCAAAGCCCAGGTGTATAGAATCACCTGAAAACTGAGAGATATTTTTAGGGATCAAACTTCAAAAATTAAAAAAAAAAAAAAGAAAAAAAAAAAAAGGCAGAAGTAGAATGTGCAAAAATTAACCCTAAGAAGAACCAATTTAGGAGAGTTTTTTTCCCCAAAACCAAAGTGGTAGGTTTAGCAGTAAAATATAGCTTTAGAACAAGATTAAATGCTTTGGTTTGATTCCACAACGGAGCTGCAGTATATCTGTAGCTGCCTGTAGAGACCAAGACCCATTTTTTCTCTTGATATTTGTTTACTAGTAGCCTTGTGAACTGTAATTTCCATCTTTTTCATATCATCAGAGCTATGTGATTATTTTCTGTGCGGAGTAGTGCTCATGTCCTAAGGGACAAAAATGCTTTCTCAGAATCTGATTTTTCAAGGTGCTGTGTAACTCATGCATGGGGTTTTTTTTTGAGGGCTGTATGGCAGAGGGGTTTTCCATACATATGAAAAATGGGTGGGGTAGAGTTCCAGAGTCTACTGAAGCATGTTTTGGATCTCTGTGACACAATACATGATATTGCATATTGTATGTAAGTTTATATTCACATCATCTCTTCTAGAGAGGGTCCTGTTCAGCAAGGTAATGTGTCCTGTTTTACCCCACAGTTCACCTATTTCTGTTCTTCAGTTCCTTTACAAATATTTTGCCTTCCATTCAAATCACCCTTATACTATCCCTGTAGTGTTTTGTTCACAAACCAATATATAACAGTGACAGGATTTGCTGATACCGCACTGGAAATCAAATCTGGGCATGCAAGTTTACAAATTTCCTTGTGAAAAACTGTGTACTTGCCTAAGCTGCTGTTCTTACATCAGCCTTGATTCACATGAACAACACCTCTCAAAGTCAGTGGGAGATGCTGCTGGAGACTGAGGACAATGATGCACACTTATTACTTTGCTTTCCATGGCAGAACATCCTGCCAGAAAATCTATTGCCAAGGAATTCTTTTGTTTGAGGTGTTGCTAGTGAGACTCTCTATAACTTAAGACTGTTCAGCCAAATGCTTTCTGAACAATTGTGTATGGGGTGCTATTTCACACTGATGAATGAGTGTAATTTCTTTTTTGATCCCTGGATATCAGCTCAACTAGTCTTAGTCTAGCCAGTCCTGACTGGTAGACTGACCTCCAGCTTCCTCTTATAGCTGTCAATAATTCCCCAAGCATTGCACAATGGGCAAAGACTGCAAATGGCAGAGGGAATCACAATCATGTTCGTAATTTGCCCTGAATATATTTGACCTGTTCTTTGAAGGTGGAAAAATGCAGTAATCTTTTTTTTTTTCCTACCTAAACCTGGAATTACAGCTCATTTTTCAAATAAAATACATAAAAATAACCCCAAGCACAAAACAACCAACCATAGTGTAGTTTACTTCACATGACCATGAGAATTGCTCAGAGGGATATACAGTAACAGATCTGAAATTTCAGTACTGTTTCATTTAATTGGTCCCAATAAATATATTTGTTAAAGAAAAATGTATACAAAAAGAAAAAATAATCACTTCTTATGAGCAGGAAAAAGAAAAATAAGGTGTCTTCAATGCTTAATAATTTTTCAGAAAATATTTGCGTAAGGACTGATTCCTGGAAAACCTCCCAAGGACAGTGAGATTCATGGGATTGTGCTAAGTTACACTAACTCTTACACATTTAGTTTTCCCAAAAGAAATTGCTATTCTTTTCCTTATTTCCCCCCATTTTCATTTTTAATTCTTCTCCCATTGTTGTTGTTATTGTCATTCTTCTTCTTTAACGTGCATGTCATCCTTCTATTTGCTAAGAAAACCACCAAATTCCAGGAGTGTATAATCAATTTACATAGGCAAGTGAGATCAGTTTTATATGCAAATGATAGCAAATGAGCATCACTGCTGCACAATGACTAAACTCCCTGTGCCAGCTTCAGTCTTTTCTGCCCAGTCCTGTAATCCCACTGCAATGTTCCTCTTGACCTGAAATTTCCAGTGGGGCATTTATCTCACTTCAGAGGAGCTGTTGCTGCTGTTGGTGTTACAGAATGAACTTCTGTTGTGCTTCGTACTGCTGTTTTCTTCCAGCACATGTGAAACACTGTTTTTCAGTCCTGGAGAAGCTGGGACTCAGAAGATGTGTGTTGCTACACAAATCAAATCTGCACTCCACTCTTCACTGGATTTGGCTTACATAATTTAGTGTTTGTTACTACCGTTATTTTTACAAAAGTTTGACAAATAAGAAAAAAATAGTAAATGCTTGTAGGAGATTTTTTTTTCCCTAAGAGCCTTTGTCCTCTTCTTAAACTCCAAAGCGTATGTAGTTGAATGATGCAACTCTATGAGAAGAGTTCCAGTTCTAAATTGTTTTAGGGGGTTTTCAACCAGAGATTTGAACTTGTGTTGTAAGGGACTTAAACCAGTCTGCATATATTTGGAGTAGCTCTCTTGTCTCAGTGGAGATTTACATAACCATATCTTCCATCAGAATCTGCCCTTTCCCATTGCATACTCACTCAAATCAATTTAGATTAAAAATTTATTTGACCTATTTTTACTGTCTCCAGTCACATCTAAATATGTATCTGAATGTGTGTGTATGTAGGCATCCACAAATCAAACATACAAAGATGGTTTTCATGTGATAGTATCACCATCTTCTGCATTGCTTTTGTTTCATCTTCTAAAACACCAGTTTGCACAAACAGCCTTGACCTAATTTATAATGTGCAGCTTGGTGCAGTAACTACACACTAGAGATGGCACTAAGCTCATTTTAACTACAACATAAACTCAGATCTTGAAAGCTTTGTGGTAACTTCCATTGCAATAAAAGCTATTGATTAGAAATGCTTCCCTGGCAGAGAGAGGGGACTGGTGCCCTCATTGTGTTCCAGTGACTCACCCTGAGGTCTCAATGGGAGTTGCAGATGATGAGTAGCAGCACAGCAGGTAAACTATGAAATTCATGGAGCAATTCAGGTCTTAGCCCAGCTGTGTAAATTAATGAAAACATTCCTGTCCACCTGAATGGATTCTAAAGAGGATCCCATTGTATGTCATAAGAATGATTCCTGCCCAGTGTTTCTGTTCCAATTATTTTTTTGCTAGCTCTTTACATGTTTTGAGAATTTCAATTTTACACTTCTCATCAGACTTCTTTTTACTGAGGACAGGAAAAGTACATAATGTAGGACATTATATAAATAACATGTGTGTTTTATATCATTTAAATGTAGTATTTGTTAGGATACATTTTTACATGTCTTTTAAATCCATACCGATGCCACTTGATGCAGGATGTAAGAGAACAATAACATCAGTGTTGTTTAAGGGTTGTGCCAATGCCCTAACCAGAAGGTGGTGTATTTTAAGAATTTGGCCCACTACAGAAAACTGTGGGAACTCACTAAAAATGCAGACTGAATAAAAATTTGCAGATGTCAATATAGAATATTGAAGCACATTCAAAGTGATAAAAGAAAAACACCTGAGACCTTTCTATTGTAAAGTATTTTTGGAGACAAATGGGGTGTTGGGGAGGGTGAGTTGGTTTGTTTTAATGAAACTAAAATGAGGTGACTGCTCTCCATGTATTATAAGCACATTTTGGGAAATGTGGTTTGATTTTTTTCTTTATTCTTAGAAGCAAATTATTTACGAGCATTAGATGTTCTTCACAATAGGCACTTTTAACATGCATTCTATAAAGCAAGACAGCTCTTGCTGTAAGCTTCAGAAAGCAGAATGAGAAAATGAATCAAGCGCTTTTTAACCTGCTATATAAAGAGGTTTTACAATTGAAAATAATTTAAATTGTGTTGTTAGTGCCTTTTGTACAGTTTTTATAGTTTTTTGGAACAAGTTATAATCACAAATTCCTTAAACTATTTCCTTTAAACAAAAGAACATGCAAAAAACCTCAAAATCCTATTAATTGATACTCCTTCTCAAATTCTCAAATTCCACACCTTCATATGCATTAGTTTTTGTTTTGTTGAATTTTAAAGAGACTTATCCTGCAGTTCAGTGTGATCTATTTCTGTCCCTTGGCTTGATGTGACATTCTGCAGTTTTGTGTTAGTGAAGTTAAATCTTTTTCCTGTGTTCAATGTGCAGATTGTTTCTGTTTTGGTATGACTAGTTGGACCATAGCTCATCATTTGTTCACTCTGTTGGCTGCATTCATTACACCTGTACACCCTTTACATTGCATAAGGCATTATTATTACACAAATGTTCATATTCTGATGTGGTCTATGTGTTGAGAATATAATCATAAAAAAATTCGATCTTCAAATATGAGTGTATTGTGTATCTTAGTGTATGGAAAGATTCTTTGTTCAGAGAATATGATTTAAAAAAATGTGCAAGAAATGCTTGTCCTTTGTTTGAGAGGTTTGTTAACTTGATGAAGTACATGAGTTATACGATATGGGATACTTGCTTTCATCATTATAATTCTGTGAATTGCCTAATGGCATAAATATTCTGCCAGAAAGAAATTTTAATTATGGTTTAGATGTAGGAGTTTTTCCACTTTGGGAACCTCAGAATTATTCCTCCTCTTCATGAATTAAAACTAGGAACCAGATGATTTTTGTGTTCATTTCAATAATGGGCTAACAATCAAACAAGATTTTTGTTATTTTCCAGCATTTACCTTACAGAGCAGGATTTTTTTTTTGGAAAGTTTGCTTAATCTCCTTATTTTGCTTTCAATATATAAGAAATACCATTTTGTATCATGCTTAAGAAGCAACCTCAATGCTATCTTAGAAATGCATTCAGAACAGATTTTATTAGATACATTTTTTTATATTACAGAATCAGTAATATTTATGTCTCCCCTGTAGCTCCTTCTATAGCTCTACATTTAGATGTTCTCATTAATTTCCTTCTAAGATCCTGCTTGACTCAGTCCCATGAAAGGTCATTACAGTGTTCCCTACTGTCCCCTTCATTTGTGCTACAAGGCAATACAGAGAAAACTTTTTTATGAGGAAGAGTTTTTGTGGGAAGATATTAGAATTGGTTCTGATAAAGTTCTATGCCAGAAATAGTTTTTCACTAGAGAATCCTATATTTATTTTTCTTGATGCCATCTTTGTTGTCCTAACCAATTTTCCAGCTGTGAAGGACCTAAAAGTAGAAAAGATGCTTTCCCACATTTTCATTGGCAGTGTGCTACCATGCTGATGTATTATGATACACGAGTTACATTACAACATGACTAAACAAAAAAATAACTTCATGTGGCCTATACTGAAGGGAATTAGGCTTAGGAAAAAATATGAAGTGACTGAAGATGAGCATCAGGACACAGATCCAAGCAATTTCTTTCAGAAAGGGACAAAGGTAATAAGGAAGACTTCAAGAACTGGCAAAAATGACATTATAGAAGGTATCTGCTATAATCCACTTGACCAGGAAAAACAAGCAGATTAGGCCTATGGATGGGTAGGAGGAATGTCACACTCACAAGCCCTGCTCCTCACAGGGAACATCAGCCAGCCACCATGGTGTCTGCTGGGGGACAACATAGGAGGATATAAGCAGACAGGGAGGCTCCTGGAGTGTATTGACGGTAACTTCCACCTCCAAATGAGATCAGAGCCAATAAGGAGAGGCAGTCTCCTGGACCACGTACACCAAAAAAGGAGGGGCTCATTCTGAATGTGAAGATCAGGAAACTTCATCTGTAGTGGCCATGGTGGAGTTCAGGACTCTGAAGACACAAAGAAGAGTGAGAAAAACACAACAGTTGCCTTCAGAAGAGCTGACCTTGGCCTCTTCAAAGATCTGCTCAGAAGAGTTCCATGGGTAAGGCCTTGGAGAAAAAGGGGTCCAAGGAAGCAGGTTGATATTTATGGATCACCTCCACCCCAAAAAAAAAAACAACAACCAACAAACGAAACCAAACCAAAAAACGAAACAAAACTAAAAACACCTACAAGGGGTGAAGGCAAGGACTGGTAGGGCTGGGAGGAATACAGAAGCACTGTCTAAGCATTCAATACTGAAGTGAGGAAAGCCAAAGCCCAAATGGAATTTCAGCTCTCCAGGGAGGTCAAAGGCAGCAAGAAGGGCTACTATAAGTACATTAATGACAAAAAGACCAGGAAAAATGTGGACCCACTGGCCACAAGACAGGGGACATAGAGACATGGGACACGAAAAAGAATGAGGTCTCAAATGCCTCTTTTGCCTCAGTCTTTTTCTAAAAAAATCAACATTCAGGAATCCCAGGTCCCTGAGTAAAACAGGAAAGAGTAGACCAAGGGGGATGTACTCTTGGTGGAAGAGGATCATGTCAGAGAATACTTGTGCAAACTGCCCATATGTAAGTCCATGACACCTGGTGGGATACAACCATATATGCTGAGGGAACTGTCCCCTGTCATTGTGGGGCCACTCTCGATAGTCTTTGATTAATCATGGCGAGTGGGAGAAATTCCCAAAGATAGAAGAATGCAAATGTCATTTCTATCTTCAAGAAGGGCAAGAAGAAGGACTAAGGAGCTACAGGCTAAGAGTCTCTGCATTCTCTGGGAACAAGATGGAGCAGCTAATCCTGGAAACCATTTCCAGGTGCACTAAGGATGAGAAATCATCAGGAATAGTCAGTATGGCTTCACCAAGGGTAAGTCATGCTTGACCAACTCCATAAACCTCTGTGATGGGTTGACTGATGTGGTAGGTGAGAGCAGAGCACTGAGTGTTGTCTACCTGGACTTCAGTAAAGACTTTGACACTGTCTCCCATAAGATTCCCTTAGGGACAGTGGAGTTTCCAACATAGGATATATTCCAGAGCCATCTGACCACGACCCTGGGCCATCAGCATGCACAGGGAGATTGGACCACATGACCTCCAGAGGCTTTTTCTACCTTAATCATTGTGTGAGTCTGTGATTCTGTGCTGCTGATTAACTCTTAGGAAGAGAAGAACTAGCTGTCTTGGGTTAATTTCTATAAACCCTAAGTATGGGACTATTTTGAAACATTTACTACTCTCTACTACCATTAGAAATTTTATTTGTGCAGTTCTGAGATGGGAACAGTCGTAGATGATAAATCAGTGTAGCTCACCCTAACACCATGGGTTTGCACAAACAGATCTGGTACAGTTTCTCCTTCTCAGAGCCACCTTTTTCACCTATACTAAACTAATGCCTGTATGTTTGTTACATCACTTAGGAGTGTTAGAAAAGTTACAATATATAACCTCATGCCAAGAAAATAACAGTTTAACCAATTCATATCAAAGTGATTAATGAAAACCAAGAAGAGTTCTAAATCATGTCACTGGCTGCAATACATATAAGTACTCTGAACACACGGAAGCTCAATCCAGCCATTCACATGACTACAAAAAAATGAAAATAATAATATTTTGCAGTTTCTGTTAAATCTGTGGAGGAAAGAAGAAATGAATCAGTTCTTACTTTAGCTAAGGATGACCAGATTTTAAGTGAAGAAATGTTGATTTTTATTTTGTAATTGTAAAATTTCTTGTAATTATATTGTCATTATCTATAACAACTAATTAATCAGAATAACATTCAGCATTATGATTGAAATGAGTGTAGACTAGTAAAGGAGAAAATTAAGTTCATTTAATAAAAAAAAATTAAGATATCTATTTTGTTCACTTGCAGTCACAGACAGCTATGATTAAATTTTAATTTGATGTCAAATTAAGGACTCTGTTACAGTATGCTGACTTTCAGTGTACAGCTTTACTCACTTCAGAGGAAACTGCCATTTAAATGAGGAGAAGGTTTGTTCTATATCATTCTAATGTCTTCCAAAGGCAACTTCAGCTCGGTTCACATTCACAAAATGAATCTCAGCAGTAGCCAAGAAAATTTCATGGTGGCGAGCTAAAGAACTATGCAACAAAATGATTTTGAATATTGGTATTCTATTTTTAATTGTGTACGGTGTGTCTTCAACATTTTTAGCTACTAACTCTCAAGAACACTTCATACCAAATTGTCTTCAGCCGCCTGTGTCAAAGTCATGGCATCAGGATAGCACATAAACATTCCTCTCTTTTTTTTTTTTTTTTTTTTTTTATAAAGACAGTGTGTGAATACAAAAATATGGCTGGCTTTGCATGCTGTCATGCTAATTTTGGTGTTGTACCAGTCTGGGAAGGCACAAATATCCAGCTACAAAGTCAGGGCCCGAGTGAATATCTCAGATAGGCAAAATGTGCAGTCATATGTCCCCACTCTTAGGTAAGTTCTATAAAGGAGAAATGCTATATTTGCACAGTTGAGATTGTGCAAGTGTAGATAGCTGCCAGTACACCGTGCAATAAACAACCAGTAGGAAAGTTTTAGGAAGTATTGAGTAAAAATAATATCCCTCTAATGGACAAAACCCATGACCTCTCCTCCTTTGAGTGTCCTGCTGATGTTATCCACTGGATCATCGCCTCCGTAAAGCTGCCATCCAGTTGGAAAATTGCTTCTGCCATTCAATCACTGCACTGCATTTTTACTCTCTGTCAGCTCAGCTAATCCTATTCTATTAATGGGTCTAAGAGACCAGTTTTGCTGAAAGGATGATTGGAGAGGGATTTGATTTCTTCTGATAGTAACTGAACCTGAATTTGCAGCCTCTTGGATAGCCATAATTGACTATCCAAGAGGACAAATTGACAAAGCAGAGTGCAACAAGGAAATAGTGGGCATGTTTCTACTCTCACATACATCAAAACAAGCATGAGTGATTCCAAAAATTCTTTATTCCTCATTTCACAGCTGTTTATTAACGAATATGTTAAAATAAGTTGCATTATGAATTTCTCAAATTAATTTCAAAACGGGTAGTCTTGAAATAGAAATATCTGTGTCATCCCACATCACTTTCATAGAACATATTCTGTACTTGACATTGCTCTCTGCCAACCAGAAAAGTTAATTCTGTATGAAAGGTTTTGATAGGAATAGCCTGAAAATATATTTTCATGCCATGTAGCCAGCTGGGCAAAACTGAGGAAAATTCAAAGGAATAAAAATAATCCCAGCAAGAAAAGAGAAGTTGTAAAGTGAACAATATACAGTCAGTTTGTAGTTCTAGTCAGTCTCTCCATTGTCTGTGGTAGGAAATAAGACCTATAGTGATTACAGGGAAGAGGTCCTAATGCACAAAGCAAGGTAAAGTGTGTAAATCCCAGAGA
Organism: Agelaius tricolor; assembly: GCF_023055355.1. NCBI lineage: Eukaryota > Metazoa > Chordata > Aves > Passeriformes > Icteridae > Agelaius > Agelaius tricolor. Next base: position 11,314,464 of record NW_027269261.1, read on the forward strand.
TTTTCAGTGGAAATTGAATTTTTCAAATCCAGAGAAATAGTTCCAGAGGATAAACAGGAAAAGAGCAGCAGTTCTTAAAGAATATCTGATTATTAAGTAAAATACATAGATTTACATTGTGTTTCATTTACTACTTATGCAAGGAAATTAAAATACTGAGGAGGGAATGTGGTTATTTGATTCACCCTCACATATGCAAATGATTTATTTCTCTTTTCACTACCTCTATTAATATTACTAAATTCAGTTATTAAAAAAAAATGCTTCCTGGTTGTAGTGACTACAGCCATAACAGAGATTCAGGAATGCTTGTCCCAGTGGCTAATTAAAATTTCTTTAAAGTATTGATGCATTGTAGATAGGTTATAAGTATAGTAAATATGAGAGTAGCAGGACCCATTTTGGAGAAAAAAAATTAATGAGGTGGGAAAATATGGCCAAAGTAAAATTTCTGGGGATTTTAATGCAATTAAAAAGCAGTAATTTTTATATATACATGATCTCTCCACTGAGACTGTAGAAGTCTGTATGGTCAAAACTACTAACAGGAGAGAACAAGCAACTTTCCAAAATTGCCGTTTTCAGGAAGCAGTTGAGAAAAAAGGAGATGAGAGTATCAAAGATGTGCTTATCTGTCAACTCCTGTGGCTCCAGGCACACAAAAACCCAATCAGATGTGCAGCATCTAAAAATATGTAACAATAAAATCATCATGAATTAATAGTATAAAAATAAAGCAATGTTGAATGTCTTTATGTTTGATATACTTGTGATAATAAGCACTAGAAAAGTGATAAACCTGCACAGGAATGAAATAGTACAAACAAAGTGTTGCCTCAGAAAAAGTAGTGATTTAATAATCTTGATTTTGATTCTGTTTCTCATCTGTTTCTCAGATACCTAGAGAAGTTATGTATAAAAAATATAACTGGTGGTAGAAGTAAATTGTGGCTGGAGATATTGTCCTGTGGTGAACCATAGGGAAAATAGATTTTTGTCTGAATAGTTTTGGTTTTTTCACCCATTATATTTGAATTCTTCATGGAAAATATTTCTCAGTGAAATCTTTTTATAAATGATGCAGAGATTGGTTTTGAGAAAACAATTTATTTGAACACTTTTCTGTTTAACAGAATGTCGAAGTATTTGCTGTTGTTTATGCTTGGTTTCTGTTCTCATTTAACCAGAGAAAATTCATAGATTCATAGGAGTTCTGTCCAGAATGTACCACTGTGAGAATATTAACCTGACCTCCTAAATGGCAAAAGGCAGAATCTCTTCCAGTGATTGCTACAAGGCAGCCCAAAAACAATGATTGATATACAGTCTCTGTTAGAGAAAAGCTCTGTCTTAAGATTTCAGGGAAGAATTTCCTAGAATTGCCAATTCTTATTTTATCTTTATTGAATATTTTTGTTTTCTTTTCAGTTTGAACTTTTCTGACTCTTGATGACAGTCTTTGGTTGAAAGGACTTCTATCCTAAGCTATCAGGAACTTTTGATAGTTATAGACTGGGTTCAGACACCTCTTTATCTTATCTTGGATTTATTCAACAGATGTAGTATCTTAGGGCTTTATTTGTAAGACATGGTTGCTGAGTTTTCTTTTTTAATGGCATGAATGACTGTGGGGAAAGTTTTTTTTTCTGAAACATCTCTCATTTTTTACTTAATTTTAAATATATGAACACTGTAATTAACATGGTAATGGTTTTAATTATGCCACAAAAATAATGCCATTTTCTATTTCTGTTCATTATTTCTCTGCTTGTGCACTCCAAACTTGCACTGACCCCCTTACTTGCTGCTTCACACTTGGAGCTCATCTACAGGAGTTTAACTTAAATGATCTTGTCATTATTTCATTTTCAAAGCACTTGGGATACTGTCCAGAAAAGATGGCCTCACTTGGAACAAATTCATGGATGTTACTAGGATTTCCAGAAGCATACTGAATTTGTGCTGATGGATTTGTCTTGTAAAAAGCTGGTAAAAAAAAATCTAATTGTGCCCTAATGATCCTCATTTGGCAGAAAGCCTTGTCCTTATTTTCATCAAGGCAGTCCTTTAGTGCTCCTGATGGGATCTCTCCTTTGTCCCAAGTCCTGAACAGGGCAATCCAGAAAAGAAGGGATCCTCAAAGAGATGTAGGTAGAGAATGAAACTAAAATGGGCCCTAACTCCTGTTATTCTGAAATTTCTCCTTTCCAGCCAAAAAATATCAATAAAGTCCCTGTCATATTTCTACCAATGGCACTGGAAAGCCCTCTAAAGGAGTCTATCCAAAGCTGTGTGGAGACTAAGAGGGGCTGTACATTGATTTCAGACCTAATGTGGAAATGTAGGAACTCCTAAGCCCTCCTGCCTAGATTCTGGTAGATTTCTAGATTTTGTTTAAGAATCCCAACAGGATTGGGAAATGCTGTTACCCTGTTTACCCAATACTAAAGCAAGCTGCAACAAAATCAGAGCACCAGGTATCTTTATAATCCATTTCTGATTATTCATAATTGCAGTCAATAATGGCAATCAATATGTGCAGTGCATTTTTCAAAAGTAATTTCTAAAAAATGCAAATAATCCTAATGGAATTTGTCAGATACACAGCACTTGAGAGGATCAATGCTCATGACCATGGATATTCAATATATTGCTTTAATTCATCATTATTGACTATAGGACTGTTCATGCTTTCTAACATACTTCATAACATACTTCATATTTTCATATCCTTTCCAAATATTTTGTTTTGAACCCCATGTCAATAAAATCAATTTCTCTACTAATTTGAGAAATGGATGTGACAGGCTAAATTACTCCACCCAAGAAATGCTGGGAGCAGTTCCACTGATAAAGCTGCCCCCTGAAATTATATTTCTGAGTGCAGGTTTTTTTGGTAGATAATTTAGAGAATTGAATAATTATGCATTATTCTTTGAGAAAAACAAAATATTATGTCTTAAGCTTCTAGCCATCAATCTTGTTGCAAGACACCTTGATAATATAGCTTTATTTCATGCTATTTCATCACTTGCCATGCTTCTGAATCCCTTTTGAAATTTCATAAATATGTCTATAGTATGTTATATTCTTCCTTGCTGGAATGTGATTGTGAACTAAATTGTCATGAGAAAAAGCACTATAAATATCTCTCTGCTAATATGCTATTTCTTATGGTGTTGGTTCTGTTTTTGTAATTTCAAAATACTAATTACTGTTTCTCCTGTTTGTCATGAAAATACAGTTCTTACATAATTGTGTGGCTAAGGTGTAAATTCTCTAGCAGATGAAAAAAATGTAATAGCAGAAATAATCACTAAACATAGAAAGATTCGGGTGTTTTTTGTTTTTTTTTTTTTTTTTTAAATCAAGGTTTCCTTGAAGAATCACTGGACATTAAAACAATTCTTTAATTAGTAAAAATATACTGTAAAAATATGATTCCCATTTTGATATCACGAAATCACAGTAATATGCTAAAATAATTAGTATTGGTTGTGCTTTTGCTGCAAAAAAAAAAAAAAAAAATGGAGCAGAATCTGCTCTCAGTTCAGTAGGGACAGCCTGAGACAATTCATCTGGAGATAATAAGCCAGATTCACAGCCTGTGTAAGTTGTGCAGTTCCTCTGATTTCAGCTGTGTCACACCAGATTTAAATCAACTCAGTATTTGGCTCGATATGCACAGTCAACAGATTACACTCATAGCACCAAGAGCAGACTTTGGCTGAAGGAATTAGGTTGCAAACACAGAAAATAGCAGGGCAATTAATTTTTTTGGTGGTGGTCATGGGGGAAGGTCTTGGAAATAAGCATTTGCAGTAGATAAGAACTCTCTAGTTCTTCAAGTGAGGAGCTTGGTGCAATGTGAAAAATAGAAAAATTTCCACATCTTTTTGAAGTCAGAATGCTGAAGGGAAAGTCACCTGTTTTCAGGGTGAAAAGTCCTTGGTATGATCAGCTGGTACAGAAAAGGAAAGAGCAGCTCTATGCCACTGCCTGCAGCATTTGGGGTTGGCATTTTGGGTCCTAAACACCTTGAGTTCCACTGCTGCCAGCAGAGCTATTCAGTAGGCAATAAGGTCCCTCTGAGTGGATGGATAGAAATGTTGGTAAATTCTGTGCATGGCTGAACCATCAAAATCAGCAGCTCTAGAAATGTGTAGTATAGCTCTACTCTCCTCCAGGTACAGAAATTTTACACCAATGCAAATCTAATGATGTAAATGCAGTTACTCCTGATTTAAATGAGGAAATTATTGTTCCCTCTGAGCTGTGACTTGATATTATAAATGGCTTTTAATGATCTTTCTTTTTTCCTTTTTTTTTTATGGTTTTGTTTTATTTTGTTTTTTAAGAGTGGCCGAAGTCAGCCAAATGAATAAAAAGCAAGGCTAGAATTTGGGCCTTCTGGCTTCTTAGATTCTGCTTAGAAGAATAAGCCATGCCTAGAAAATGGGAATTGGGAAAGCCAAGTGGAGTGTTAGTGATATGGAAATATATCAGCCATCACAAACAACCTACCTTAATTAAAGTGCTCAATGCTAATCTAATGTAAAAGCCTCATAAAGTACCATAAAGAAGCTGAACTAATTTTTTTCTTAGATTGCAAAACTGTTTAAGATGGTTTAACTTACCATGACAAAAACCTGTGGAGGAATGAATTTTCATTGCTGTTTACTAGTGCATAGGGGTTTGGCTATATACACTGTTTAATTCAGAGTGGGAATTTGACTTTTTTCCATTTTATTTAATTCAAAATGTTTTGACAGCTTGACTTGCTATCACTAAAAGTTTAATCAGTCAGACATTTAGGGGAAGCTGCTCAGCCAGTATAAATCTTTCTGGTGAAAGTCACAAAAAAGGCATACCAATTATTGCTAAGAGGAGGACTCATGATATAAAACCAAATGTGCTAAACCCTGTAACCAGATGGGTTTAACCATCTGATCCTGCCTGAGATGTCATTTTCAGAGCCCTTTTCTTTGAGTCTGACATCATGAGGAACTGAACTCAGCTGTCAGCAAGTTCATATGCTGGTTTTAAAACATCTTGTTAAGCTAAACATGGCCATCAAAAAGAATGCCATGGCAATGTTGGTATTGCAATATAAAAACACTGTGATAACCAGAATTAGATGAAAGAGCCTGAAGTTAAACAACAATTGAAATAACTAATTTATTTTTTCACTGAGTTTGGGTGGTTTTTTTTTTTTACTTAGAGAAAGGAAATTACTGTATGCAGTTAAAGGTAAAAGGCTCCTTCTAGAAAAGTTTTGCTAAGAGCCACTCCAAATATCACATTTTTAGCACAAATATCATATCCAAATATCACTATTTACATTGTATATAGAATATAATATCTTTGTCTTGTGAAACTGGGTGTTCTTCATCATCTCAGTGAATTTTATTCTATTTCTTGTTTAGAGTGTGTGAATGGAAAAGATGAATTATAATATCCAACTGTATAATTAAACCCTTAAACCCTTATTATTCATCATTTATGGCAGTTTTTATTTTTAAAGTGGTAAATTTTTTGTTGGAATACTGTCGAGTTTTGGTGACCTTTTTCATTGCTTTCTTCATTAACTTATAAAGGCTTTTCACTATGATAAGTGACACATTCTGGGAGGACGTCACTGTGCCTAAAATATATCATTAAGCTCAGATCTATGTAACTTGTTTTATTATTTGTTTTTTGGTTACAACATAACAAAATTAGTTTAAGGCATTATTCCTATGGGATGAGTCCATGAGAAATGACCAATAATGGCAGAACTGGCCTTCAGTTTTCACTGGGTTCTGCATGCTCCCTCCCCAGGAAGAGCTGGTGGAGATGGCATAAACTGCAGCAGGAGATCTCCCAGGCAGTCAGCTGGCAGCCAGCTGTGCTGCCACCCTTCCCCATCTCTTTGTTGGCCCCACAGCATCCATCTACTTGACTTCTGTGATGATTTTCCTTTGTTTTTTTACCTTTCCCATTTTCTCTCTCCTATTCCCTCCTCAGTCATGATCAGAGAAATACTCCCTCAAAATCACCTTCCCATTGGAGTAGCTGAGGACTATAGGCACCAAAATGAGTTTTAGGACACTGAGCCTGTTTCTCAGCTTTCAATTCTGTCCACTTTATTAATGGAGACTCATTTCTTAGTCCCCTTTTGCTTTGTAAGCTTTGGGAAAACCTTCTTTCCTGTGCTCCATATTGATGTTGGGTTGGGTATAAACAATGGTAAATGTTGTTGCTTGTTGATAGCAGCCTTTCCTTAGGCAAAATGCCCTTTGATTTAATCGGGGGGCAGAACCCATCCTTGGCACTGCTGTGGCCTTTGCTGACTGTACCAGGCAGAGAATGGATTGATTTTTTACAATGTGCAAGTTTCTGATGCTTACCAATTCTGTAGGACATGATCCAACAGTTCTGACTCATTCCACCCAGTTTAAGTTCCACTTTTCCCCTGCTGGATTTGGAGATTTGACCCAATGTCCAGAGTGCCTCTCTAATGACTGCAGGATCAGCCATGCTGCCTGTGGTAACATCTTCACAGCACATTCAAGAATATAACTTATCTGAAGTTTAAAATCATCTACTTCATCATCCAGGAAAATTCAGAATGGGAAAGTAGTACCAAATGAATTTAGAATCCCTATCACAAATGACTGGTGGTTTTAAAATATACAGTTACAAAAATCTTACAAGAAGACCCTCTGATTAATAACCAACTATAATAATAGTTGCATGTACCAAGAGCTGCACTAAATCCTGTACAATATTTGCACTTTGGCAAAGAGTATTTTGTTTCATATCACATACATTTTGTTAAGTAGAGGAAACACTGCTTCCCTGGTGCTTTTGTTTTTCCCTCTGGATTGTAGCAATGGAGCACTTGCATGTTGTGTTTGATGCCTTGCATGAGTAAGACATGCAATGGCAAGTTCCAGTCTGCATGCTGCTTAATGAATGTTTTCCTTTTCTCTCCTTCCCTGTTATGTGCTTACAGAAGACAACTATGTGGAAGGTGGGTGCTTTCTACCTTATTTTCCTAAGCTCTTGTTTTTCCCCTCTGTTCAGTGGGGATTTTTTTTTTCCTTCTGCTTAATGTTATTAAAGTACACATATCATTCAGTACGGTAAGTTGTATTTTCCCCTGCATAAAGGCATACAAGTTTATCAAATAGATGTGATTTATTTTTTCATACAGAACACAAGCAAAGCTCCTTGGCCTTATTGCTGTAATTCCAGAATATCTCCACTGAAAAAACAGGATTTGTACTTGTGTGACTGATACCGTATCCAAAACCTCTCTGGAGATTTGCAGGACTGATTTCTTCTCATGTTCTGTATGAAAAACACTTCAACAAACTATTTGTCCCATTGATGTGGAGCCTAAATCCTCCCAATGAAATAGTAATGCATGGTAAATTCCTGTCTCTTAATTGCTTAGGAAAATGGAAAGCGCTTTTCTCTTTAATACCACAAACCTTGCTTACTCTAATATCCTTTACAGCACAAAGCTTTAGGAAAAGAGGTTTTCTGTCTAACTTTTCAGCATAATGCACTTGCCTTTGAGACACTGTGAAAGAAGCAGCATGTGATTTTAATAATTGAGTTGGTATGTAATTAAGTCCCTTTAATGAAAGTTGGGCAGTGGAAACTAAGGCACAATGCCATCTATCCTGAACATTGGTAAGTAAGTCCATTAGCTGGTAAAACATGCAAATATATGATAGTTTTAAAGTCTTTTTGCTTATAAGCTAAAAAGTACAGGTGCTTTTTTATGTACAAATGTCTTGAAAGTCTTTCTGGGGTGAATCTTTGCATACTGGATAAATGATTATCTATTTGAAAAAATTAATTTACCTATCCAAACTGAAAAAAGTTGCCTTCATTTTATTTCATTCCAATATTTTAAAAGCTATTTTAAAAGCAAGGACTTTGTAAACTAACTCATATGCAAAGTGACTGTCCTGGCACGACTCTGACGTCATGTGAGCCACTCTGGGGCCTGAGTTCATTCAGGTTTCAACTCACCATGGGCCAGTGCCTGTTCAGGGGTGATTTTCTCAAGCCTTGAAGTGCTGATGCTTCATTTCTCTGTGCTGCTGTATTCAAGGGTGAAGGCAGGTGCTCAGATTTAGCACATAGATGATGCTCTGCAATTTTATTAATATATATGTTTTCCCAAGGAGAAGGAAAATTCAAATAATTCTGGTGCTTTACTTGCGGGCATGTCATGCTCATACACGTCAATAAAATTTCATTTTCAATGTGAGATAAAAATGTGTTCAGCAACACTGGAATAGAAATTCTAGCTGAAAAACATAAAAGCCTAGAAATAACTACCTAATCTTGTATTTGATCTGTGCATAAAACTCTTACTGGTGTCAACATGAGTCTCAACTTTTGAATTAGGTTCAGTATAACTAGATAAGGAGGTTCAATTGCATTTCACATATTCATTTGTGCACAGCAGTAGAAGATAAAACCTGGATAACTGTTAATCCAGACTTTACCTGAACCTAATTCTTAAAACTGCAACATTAAATTTATTCCAACACAGGTCTGGATACTTATGCATACATTAAAGTTACAGAGCATGAATATGTAAAAATGGAAGCATAGAATTGTGTATCCAAAGCACAACTTGAAATCTGAGCTAAAATTTTTCATCTTTGATCTCTGTGATATCTGAGCATCTCTGTAAATTAGGCAACATAAGCAAACAGAAATATGTAATATACAATTTTGTATATACTTCTGGTAAAAAAGGCTACTGTTTTGTCATTTTACTGAATTTGTACTACATTTAATACCTTCACTGCAGGTTTATCACATTTAAATTTTGTTTTGGCCTGTGCTCTGCATGGAACTCACACACCAAACTATGGTATCCTACCTTCATATCCTCTTCCACTATCCCACCCTGTGCTCCTTAACTCTCTCCTCTGAGAGCCAAGTTCAGGAGAGAGTTGGAGTGGATCACACATGAGGGATTCCTTCTAAATCTTGAATTCCTAATTCACAAAGAAATTGAAGTAATGGTGCACAAATGAGCATTTTCAATGTGTGGAAGGCCTATACATGGCTACTTAAGGATAAAACTTCCCAGGTCTATTAAAAGCCAACTTTTATTTTGCAAATCTAGCAGTGATTCCTCTCATGTCAGATTTATGGCTGTATCATTTTAAACCCCTCTGTGGAATGAACAGGTACAGTACTAGTAGTGCTTCACTCTTCGATAGCCTTCACCCATAGATTGCAAAAATATGAAATAAGGTAAGTATCATCATGTGCCTTTAGCAAGGGAGTAAAGGTGACCTTACTGCTTGGAAATAAAGTAACACAAAGAGTGAAACAAAATAAAGTGTCTTGAGGATTAGTACTGAATTTGTTAATTGGTAGATGTTTGGTTTGAGCAGCATATGTCTTTTACATTCACTTGGCTGCATTTTTTCATTGAACAACACTGTAAGTGACTCTTAAAATTCAAGCAGTCTTTATGATGTCTTCAAGAGGTATTTCTGCTATTTACATTTTTTCTTCAAATTGTGTAAGAGTCATCTCTTTGCAACTGACCAATTTCACTTATCATTTTAACAAAAGTAGTGATCACTATCAAGCAGTGATAATCTGAAGCTAGACTTTTGTTTAGGTTCATATAGCTATAAAGTTCATATGTAAATGTGAGATAGTAAGAGATGACCTTTTTTGCATTCCCCTGGGAGACAGGACAGTGATTTGTTTGAAAGATCTCACATAAAGTAGTGACTGAAAAGTCACTGTTTTATTAAAGGAAAAGATGTTGCAATGTTCAACTGGTTTCAGTTTTTCTTTATCAAATACAATTAGGGTCAGGTCAAAAGTCTAAGATTTCTTGCTATAGTTGCCAACACGAAAAGCTAAAACCCAAAGACAAATTAATCAATCACAAGAAGAGACTAAAACTTCCAAAGGCCACGTGTCAGGAGATCCAAGGAAGGACACCCAGCACTAAAAGAATGAATTAAATAATAGCACCTGGTCTTTATGCTCTGTGTATTCAGCAAGTCTCTCTTGCAGCAACACTTACAGAGAAGGAACACCCATGAAAACATTTCTGTTCTCTTTCACAAGCTGCAAACTGCCAGTTCAGCTGTGTGATGCTTCCCAAGAAATGCTGATGCAGGCATCCCTTCAGGATCACAGTCAGCTTTCATTTACATTGCTGTGAGCCCCAGGTAATCCCACCAGCTGCAGAGCTCTGTATTTGGAAACAGAATTTATTGCACAAGAGATCAGGCACATCAGGCCCTTCAGTTTAACTACACATCTAAAAGGAGTGACATTAAAAAGCAATAATTCAACAAAACCATTGTTAGACTACTTGGAACATCACTTGAGATTTGGAACTGATAAGAGAAGAATCATTTAGACTGATTGCAGTCGGGAGTATCTTCTTTGAACTACCCCCAAGTAGTGTGAGTCATTTGTGCACCTAATTTTCTTTGTGAATTAGAAATCACAGAAACTCTCTCTCTAGGAAGCCTGCTCTCCAATAAAGAGAAGGATATTTTATTGCTCACCTTCTTTGTGTGAATTAATTTCAATTAATTGCAATTAAGAAAATAATGTATGGCTTTTTTGAGAAGAGGAGCACATTTTACACATGAACAACCAATAACTCCTGAAGTGGATCCTAAAACAGCTAAATTCAACAAGATAAGTCTGTTTTTAAATCAGACATAAAAATTGAAAAACCTTCATATATCTAAGAAAAATATTCTCCCAACATCACATTATACTCAGTGAGATTTAAGTATCATTTTATTATCATGATTAAAAAAGATTAATATTTTTCCTTGAAGAGTAACCAAATTTGGCTCTGGATGAGTGATTATCATAATGGACATCTGCTTTGAAATGTCACTAGACCTATTCTGGTGTGATGGGATTTCATCTCACAATATAAGTATAAAGCAAAATCTATTTCTCACAGATTGAAGAAGCAGTTGCAGAAGCTGTCAGTTAAATTTTCTTTATTACTATGTATTTTATATTGCATATGTAATAATTTGCCTTCTCTGGAACAAATTCATTCTACTGTCACATTTCACACAAATAAGGAGACATTCTTTGCATTATCATTTCAATGTGATGAATAAATTTTATTTAATTACCTGAAATGCTCATTTTTATGAGGGGAAAAAGATCAGACCCAGCCCATTTTTCAGGTTTAAACTTCTCCAGGGTTTAAACATCATTTCACATGTAGAGGACAGGAAGTCCTCTCAGCAAAGTGTTCAAAGCAATATAATCAAAATATGATAAAGACAGACGGATTATTAAAGGAATTGTTTGGATTTGAAAGCATTTTATTATTTTCTGTCAATGCAAATACTGCACAGAAAAAAAAAAATACACAATAAAACAGCACCCAGTGTTTGAATTGCAGTTCTGTTACTTGTAGCCCAAAGCATTCCAACCAGTGGTTGAAAAATGCTCTTTGATTTCCCTCTGTGATACAGACATCTTATAGGAAACAGATGCCTGTCACAAAACATTTTTGTCAGTGTGACAACACCACCTTCCCGTGCTCCCTTGTTCATTGCTGACTGTGCTCTTGTTTCCCTTCAAGGTCTGGCGCACCTGATGATGGGCGACCAAGGTATGGGCTCTGTTCCTTTTCCACTCTGCTTTCATTGTTTCTTCTTGTTCTGTAGCTGCTTTGAATCCATCACTGCAACCGATGGGCAAATGCTTGAAAGCTGTCTTTGGCTGCAAAGAAACACATGGTTTTAGTCACATCTTTTTCTTGTTTCGTTTTTGATTTTGGTTGGTTTTGGGTTTTTTGGTTTTTTTTTGTTTGCTCCGTAAGCTTTTGTCCTTCCTGCCTCCTCAACTCCCCCTCTTGCAAAACAATAACTAAAAAGAGGTGAGAGAAATAAGAAAGTGATTACAAAAATTCTGTGTATTTATCAGAAAATACAATTATGGGTGATCCTATAAAAGATAAACAAAGTGCCAGACCACTCTTCAGATAGCCCCTGAAAGAAGATGCTCCTCTTGTAACATTGTACACATTGAAGAGTCCATTTGCATTAATGCATGGCTGATTGGAAATGTGCAGAAAGCACCTGCTCCTGGCTTCTGGAATGCTGAGAGTACAATTTTGCTACCTAACAAAAGCAATGATTTTTTTCCTCCTAACCATTGTCCATGTTACCTTTGTGACAGTCTTTATTATCTAAGCATGGGTTATTTCTGTGTTTCTCTGCATGTACATGATTGGGAAGAAATAAACTAAATCTCTAATATGACACTGATTGCATCTCCATTTGTCTTCAGACACTTACCTTATACTTTGTCTCTTCATGTTCAGATACTATTGCATTTACATGTACTCATGACTCTTACTGTTGTTTCTCTCCTCTTCTTTATTCTCTTTTTGTCTGGAAATGCTTTCTTCATGGAACCATTTCACCAAATCCATAGGTAAAAGTAAAGGTATTACATGATTTTCTTTATTTTTAATGCCATCAGTATACTTTAATGTATGTATAAATAATGCAAGTGAATGTAAAATTTTTGCACTGATAACATGAGGTAGGTATATTCTTACAGTAAATATTACATGGATATCAAGGTAAGGATAATTATCCTAAAGTAGAGGCTGACCATTTTCTAAGTTTGTTTCCTGGTTTTGTGAGGGATGTGAAGCTTTGGCAGTGATAAAAGAGGAAGTGTTCATGATGAAGTAACAGCCACATTTTGAGGTATGCCTTTTTCTGTTCTCAAAGAGCTGCAGTCTAAACCATCAGACACAGGAAAAAAAAAAAAAAAAAAAGTGTGATGTTGTTCAGTAGAGACTCTCTGGAGATAAACTGTACAGGGTCAGTCCACAGCTTGATGTACGTTTTACATGGGAACAGCACTAACTTTAGCAAGTCTTTGCCCTGAGAGTTTCCTTTCATATTAATCACTTGGAGCGTATCTGACATAAGAATTGGACAAAGGAATGAGGAAGAAAAAAAGCCAAAGAAATGTGTGGGGTTTCTTTCAGGTTTTTTTTTTTAATTCTTTTTGTTTCTTTATGTAAAGAATGCCAGCTGTGTTTACTTCCCTTCTCCCAGAGGAAACAGCGCAGTAGGGGCAAGAATTTTTTCCTGTATAAATAAACATCAGGTTTTGCTACAAGGACACTTGTTCACAGGCACTGTGTAAATATATTTTTATGATAAGAAGGTGGTGATTAAAAGCCATTTAATCTCTGTTACATATGATGAATAACACAGTTCTATTCATCTTAACCTTTTGTCGGGGGTGCTTATTCTTTGTATAAATCAGCAATCCAGTCTGCATGTTCATACTTTCCTGACTAGTTAAATTAGAAACAAACTTCCACTTTTGTTGGTGTCTTGGCTGACTTAGTGTTTCCATACGTAGGAAGTTCATGTAATGCAAAGACTGTAAATACAAATCTGTAGTGTCCCTTTCCTCTTCATATCAGACCCCCTGGAAATACTCTGTACCTGTGTAGGTGGGATATCATTTCTGTGTGTTCTGGAGCTCTAAGTCTTCTTACTTAGGAAAAGTTTTAAGCAAGTATGGAAAACAATCTATTCATTTCTTTGTTTTATCAGATCATTTTGGTTTATTTGCTATATGACTGATTCTTTTGTTTCTTAACAGTACATAGTGTGATTTCCTCATTACTTATTATTACTATCTTATTCCTAATCAGTAGATATCCTAGCTGCAGCTACCTTAAAATTACATTTTTTTATTAACTGAACCTTGACACTATAGATAATTTTTATTAATAATGCACAATTACTTTTCTAGATTGTTCTGTACACAGAATAAATTATGTGGTATGTATGGCACCAAAGGGTTTTTTTGAATGAAAGGAGTAAAATATAAATATTATGAATATTTATTATTAATAGTAGGTGATATGAAGAGCAGATTTTTAGCAAAACATAATTTTTTTCTAGTATTTTTAAACATGTAGACTTTTATATTTTTATTTTTAAAGGTTTAACAACTATATTTAAAAAAATTACCTGTATATATTAGCTACGTTTCATGTTCCGTAATGTGCCATGTGACATAATTTAAACACCAGTCACCAATCATCTAATCATTTGACTACATTTTACCTTTCATATTTTGATTTTTATTAGATTTATCCAGTTAATATAGAAATAATCATTGCTGTGTTTTGAGAATCACAACACTTCTGCACATATAATGGTGTATATTGTTCAATTTGATGGAGAGGGTTTATATGTGTACCAACTCCAGTTGCTTTTGTAACAGAAAACATCCCTCAATGTTGAGCCATATCCTGAACCAGGAAAAAACAGACTCATTTTGTTGACTGTCCTGAAACTTTACTAATATCAGCTGTTGAAACATGTGGTCTTGAACAGTTGTGATAACACAGATGTGTAACATGTGACAATATAAAAAATCAGGAAGGCAATGGAGAGGAGCAGAGGAAAAAAAGAGGGAACTCTATTATAAGTTTCATTCCTTGAGAGGTATGCAAGGGCAGTAATTGTAAAATTCTGGATGATTATATAATGAATTAATCATATTTTGGAAATATAAGCAATAAAACACTTTTAAGAAGCTTTACAATGTCATTTGTCCTGAGGAGTATAAATGGCTGAAGTATCACCATCTCCTTTAATTGTGTAGATATTCTTTGGGATACTGGAAAAGGCGAAAAAAAAGTCAAATCAGTGTATCTTCATAATTTGGACAGGGTGTTAAGGTAAAAACCTGGGGTTGACAGAGGAAGGAGAAATGAGGCAGCCTCTCCAACTGGGCAATACTAAGTTCAGTACTATCTCACAATGCCCCTGATGTTTAACATTTAGTTGTAAATCTAAATTGGGATATCCTGGATAATCTCCCCACAAATTGCTCCTCGTAGATGCTATGCCTAATTCTAGAAAATCTGAAGTCTTTTATTTATATTGGCATTTGTTTATTTTCTGACAAGCACCATATATTCAGAAATATTTAGGAATTCCTTTTTCATCCCCTGGAAATAACTGACCTGTATAGAACTTTAACAGCAGGGTTGTCACGGTTCTGATGGTGAAAAGTCATAGGCAAGGTAAGGTTTGTAAATGGTGCTGATGTTTTTACTTGACCACTTGAAAATGCTACTCAGAGCAATTGCTTGAATTCGAAGCAATCCTTAAATCTGCTGTTCATAACAGTCAGATTTGTTTGCCCCCAAAAAATTTGTGCCCAAACAAATTTTCTCTGCTCTCTCCAACTATTGGAGGTGGTCTAATAAAACCATTTCCACCTATAGGCTTTACCTCATCAAAGTCATGCAGGATTATTTTGTGTTGAATAGTAATATGACTAAATTTATATGGCAACTAATGCAAAACACTCCATTTCTCTACTTAAAAAAAAATCTCATCCTCTCCTTTTCATATTCTCCTTTTCATATTCTTTTGGAGAGCAATGAAAGGACTTTATAATTCACAAACTCTAAGAGTGACATGTAATACTTTGTTTTTATACTGCAGTTCTCTTAAGCCTATTCATATTTTTACCTATAGTTTATTTTTATGTAATTATCATACTTTTGACTATATATACTACTCATTCTGTACCTAAATACTATGTTCTTACTCCTGTTCTATTATTTTAGAGATTATGTGCAGCTTTAAATTATACATGAGTCACTCAGGTTCGTAAAAAACTATTAAATGTTAGCTAGCTGAGCAATAAGTGTTTCTACCAAAAAAATGATAGTACAACTGCAATTTATTGTATTAGAGTGCAGGCTTTTGATGTGCTGGTATTTGCTTTATTGTGTATAAATGCTGAAGAAAGACTTCAGAATGGCAATTTATGTATGTGTCAACATCCTTGACAAAGGAGGGGAACTTTTTTCTTGCACATGCTATTGTACAATACCTGTAACACCAAAGTGACACCACTAATTTTTTAATTATCAATCACACAACTAATTTGACAGCTGGAAAAACAGAACACTGAAAAATAAATTTATAGAATCTATAGAAATCCTTAAACAATCATGCAATAGCAATTTATAGAAATCCTTTAACAATCATGAGCATAAAAGTGGCATGTTGTAGCTAAGTAATTATGTGATGCTTGTGTCATGCAACACAAACCTCACTTTGTGCCAGTAATCTCCCCTAACATCAAACTGTCTGGAATTTGGTCATTAACCTTCCTGCAACCACAAGTTCATCTTACTGGAATGACTTTCATTTTTGCTCTGGTGTTGAAGAACTTAGATGGTCTTGGCTTCTTGCACTCTCATTGAAATGCCTGTCCCCTCCTCATCTGCTGCTGCGTGTGCTCTTCAGGGTGGCCCTTAGAGACACCCATAGCCCAGCCTTCCCTGATCCAAGTCCCCAGCAGTCCAGAAACCCTGTAAATGCTGTGGCACAGCCCTGGACTCAAGCTCAGCTCCTTATTTTTGGCTCAGTGCCCTGTTGACATGGACTCAGTTTCATGCCTTCTCAACTGCAGCCGGCTTTTGCCTTGCAAGCACAAAACGTGGATGGAGGGCATTCCTGACTCTCTGCACTTGTTCACATAGTTATATATCCTAGGTGATAGCAGCTGCTTGAAAAGACTCCCTGCTAGAAGCAAAGTGAGGTAATCTGGGGGTTTGACACACAATGGGGTTGCCAGGGTAGGGCAACTGAAATTGTTTCTAGGTGACATTACTGGAGAAGAATGGATAACTTGAGCTTCCCCACTCAATCTTCTATTGATAAAAAGGAAAAAATCAACAAGATTTAAAAATTTAACCTCCATAAGTCCCAAACATTTTGAAAGTCTTGGAAAATTTGCAAAATTATGAGCATAAGAATTTTAAAAATATTCTCTTTAAAGCTACCATTATTTTTAATGGGCATTACAATTTTTTTAATAAGTTAATGGACTTTAAGTATAAAGTTCCTCAAAGTACTCCAAAGAGCAGAAGCTACATATCACATCTCTTCTATCATGACTTCTTTTCTAAAGAATCTCATCAGTATAGTTAAATAGAGGCTGCTGTTCACCAAAACTATTATAACTAAGTTTTTGTGTGTAACTCATACCCCCATGCCTACAAATATATACAATAAATATTTGTACTATCCTTATATTTGTATGGTCAATATATTCAAATTTTGGTTGAATATCATAATGAACTATACACTAAATGTTTATTTTGATGCATTGAAGCAAGTAATTTTCTTGCACTTCAGCGGGTGATACCCTGCAACCATGGACTATTGGCATTTGAAGTTGCAGATTCAAATTTATGTTGAATTATGATCAATAAAAGGTCCCCAAGGAGACAAAAAATGCAGCAGAAGATGGCTGCTGAAGAAGTTTTCTATCTGAAGCACATGGCTCAGAAGAAACCAACCAACATCAGGAACAGAAATGCAAATTCTTCCATGAGACCCACACACTTGAAATTCTTTCTGAGATGGCTGATTCCTTATCAGCAGTATGAAAAGAAATTCTAAGGACCTGTCACAAATATAAAAAAAACTTTCTGAAGAGAGGCAAACATACTTATTTTTAAAATAAAATCACCACATGGTAATGTCCAATCCACACCACGTGTTCTAGTGCCTTACCACCATGAAAATAAAGAATTTACCATGTTCTGAATCATTCTGATGTCACTCAAAATGATCATGTAACATGTGTGTGTTTTTCATAGACTTCCTATGGATTCAGGGGAAAGACAATAAATGTGTAACTCTGGAGGATTTAATGTAAAAATTGTTATATTTGCAAATGTGTAGATTTCTACTGGGTCCAGTAAACGTTGTAGTAGGAGATAGTACATATGCAAGATTTTGGCTTCCTCAGCACAAGGCTCCACTTTGAGCATAGGTTTATCCAGAAGATGGGTATGCTGACAGAAAACCTTTCAAAATAGTATTAAAGCTCTTTCAAGATGAAGGATGTGCATTTCAGGCCAAAAAGTATGAGGGGATTTATTGGGAATGGAAAACAGTTGAGTTGTCACTCTGAAGAGGTAAAAAAAAAGAATCAGCAGGTAAGCAATAAAGAAATAGGAAAACTTAGCATTTCTTCCTTAAAGCAAACTTTTCTTTTAATGTATGTGTAAATGTACATAGAAAATGAGAATTTAAGACTGCAGTGGTCTGTACCTTTTTTTGCACAGTGAAATTCCATGAGAGTTTTATACATATCAAAGGCATTTCCAGTGAAACAGGTATTTGAGAGAGGTGTATTCCTTGGATATTGAAATGTCCTTGAACCTTCTTGTGAGCCAAATACATCAGCAGAGTGACACTAAAGATTTCATTTTCACCCTAAGATTGCACTGTATCTCCCTAGGATAAAATTCAGTCCTTGAAACCTACAAGAGCAACTAAACAAATGAGTCCAACAGAATCTAATTTCTATTATTTCAGTGAAAATCAAAAGTAGTTGGAAATTACTGTACATCTCAGAACAGAAGTCTCAGCTGATTTTAACATTAATTCAATCAATCATGCTCAGTGGAGTTTCACCAGCTAAGTGGAAAGAAATTAGGGCCCCAAGGAAGAGTATTTTCAAACATCTCTAACATTTGTCTACATGCAGGATTACAAAATTCTGGACTAAACTTTATCACAGTTTCTAAAGAATCTAAATCTAATGAATGTGAAGAACTCTTAGGAAGACTGCTCTAAAATTGTACTGGTATAGCTGAAAATGGGGATTATGCTCTTTAAATGCACATTATAATGATATTTTTCTACCAAGAATAACTCCCTGCAAAGGAATTGAAAAATATTTAAATATTCAGGTCAGAATCAATCATTCTTGTAGAAATAAGAATGCTGCATACAAATTTTTTAAACCTACTCTTTACAGGAATTTTCTTTGGTGGTAATAACATGCCAAGGTACTTAGAAACGACAGAAATTTGAGTTATACGTTGTCTTTAAACTCTTTTAATTAAAAAAATATATAATTTACACTGGTGCTACTAATATACCTCTTTCCTGATTTCCAAAGACTTCTATAACCCTGATATTTTTAATTGCTCAAAGGAAGCTTCCTTTATTTACTTCAGGGTCCACCTAGAGCAATTAAGCAGAACAGTGAAATTGTGCAAAGAACTGGGAAGTTCAGGAGCATAAAGAAGGATTCCCATAGGAAATTGTGGAGCATGGAACATGGACTTGGCTATGAAATTTTCTTCATTCTTTTAATGGTTTTCATAGATACCAACCTGTTATCCAGATATGGGGGTTTTTTTCAGACTTGGAAGGAAACAAAAGTGACCGAATCATTTTATTGAATGAATTTATTCTGGTGAAAGGAGTCCTTTCTTCCTCATTAAATCTATATTCAGGGCAAAGGTTTTTTTTTCTGTTGGCACCCACTTAGAACAATTTTCTGATCAGCACTGCATTTCATTTAAAGGCAGTTTTTGTAATTTGCTGCTATGACTTGGAAGTTCTGGTACTTTTTTTTTTTCCTGCTCAAAGTAGACATTTATTCTTTAAAGAAAGGAAGCATCTGGACTGATTCACTGGCAACTAATAAAGCTGTATAGAGCAACCTTGGATAACAAGAGGCTACCACAGAACACCTGGCACTGCTGGCATCACAGCCTTGACTTCAGTAGCTTCTCTGTATTGGGGGTGGGAGGAAATAAAAGCAGCTGGGTCTAATTCCTTTCATCTGCCTTTGCATATTCTTCAGACAGAGGAGAGTCTGCCTGGAAAGCAAAATTCAGCATTAAGTGAGTATAAGTCTGGAAAATTTTCACTGGGGTTACCCTTAGCTAACAGGTCTGTCCTGAATTCCATTATCGTGAACCATAGTTATTCCATTATCAGGAGTATCCACCCAAAGGAAAGGAAGCTGAAAATCTTTCTGTGACCATTAATGCTCTGCTTCTGAAGCATCTTTTAGCTGACAAAAACCTGAGAGGTTCCTGAGGACAGCTGCATTGGTACTTAGGTGACCCCACTCCCAGCCAACAGTTACATCTCTCTCTAGTACTGGAAGTTAGGAAGAATTTCCTTCATTTCCTACTTCATTGAACCTGAGTGTCTCTGTTAGGAAGAACCTGAGTTATATCAAAAGGTGCCAGATAAGGGCTTTTGATCTCAGGAAAAGGGCATTGCAGGCCTTTTGCTGGTAATACAACCTGGTCTTTTGATTTTCTCAGTTAATGGCTCTGCTTAACCACTTGGTCTTACAAGGTACTTAAAAAATACATTTAGTATTTCTACAAGTCCATAAGAAATATTTTTTTAAAATCCACCAAAATCATTTACATGCAAATCACCATTGAAAACTATGTTTTCGAGCTGTGATTTTACTATTGAAGCTGTGCAAAACAAAGAATAAATTAATTTTAAAGCTAAAAACCTGTTTGACAATGCTATTTGCACTATCGACGGATGTTTATTTAAATGGATATTTTTTATTATTTGTATTAACTCCAACTACTGACTAGTTGTTATGTAATTTTCAATTTTAGAAGAGTCATTTGACTGTGGTTACATTGAACTCTAGCACTTAGTGTGTTTATAAACACACTCTAGTATGTTTATATCATCACAAAAGGGATGGGAGATTTCAAAGTGTTCTATTTTAATTTAATTTTTGTTTGCCTGAACACCCTTACATCATTGGTGCACAAGTAGTGAACTGGTGCTTTCATTTCATCCAAATGCTTCTGAAAACCATTAATTTTGTGGTTATCCCTCTAAGTTCTTAAGTTCTTACATCATTATGAACCTTCGAACACAAAAAATGCAGCTGTGACCATGTCAGCCATGCACTGATATTTTTAATGTCCTTAGCAGTTTTTTTTTTTTTTGTCTCTATTCTTCTCTGCAGTGAATTAATCAAATAAGAATACTGTCCATGACTGTGACTGTGTTATAATACTGGAAGAAAATTTATATTTCAGAAAAGAATAATGTAAAAGTATCTAAGTGCAAGATTGGACCAACAAAGCTAGACTTGGAAACTAGTAATTCTGTATGATTCTCATGCAACATATTTATCTGTATAGAACTTTTATACATCTTTTTCATATGGGAAAGTATCAGGAAAATCTATGGAAAAATCTATGGAAAAATCTATGGAAAAGACAGGAAAAGATCTATGGCAAATCTGTATTCTGAGCATTACACAAAGCCACCTGAGTGCCACTGTTAGTCCACTGCTTCATACTTCCCCAGAGCAAAGAAGGGGCTTTTCAGGCTACTATGAAGAGGATAAATTCCTGTATTCCTTTTGAAAATATTGGGAAGCACTGAATACACGGAGTAAAAAACAGTAAGTCATTCACAATACTGAAGGACAAATTCCTCAACAATTTATATTAACATATCCACATTTACCATGCATACGTGGAGCTGCTTTAAGGATGTAGTCACATTAGCAGGTAAATAGAACCTGCTGCACTTCATCACTTTACCTCTCAGAAATGGCTCTATTTCAGGTTTTATAATGCTTTATATAATGACAAATATGTAATAAAAATCACTCATGTGTCATTATGTGTCATTTTATTCTCTCTTCCAGGAAAACACATGCATTTGATATTTACCCAGTGTTCTGAAATAGCTGATAGACTTACACCTTGCTAACAAGACTATTCATTTTGGTTGTCCTTGAAATGAAAAGGCTTGTTAAAGAAATGGGTTTTTGAGAGTTCTGCATTTATCAAGCTGTTATAAAAGCAAAATGAAAATTTAATTAATATTTTCCTTTTCAAAACACCTAAAAGATCTGTATATCAGCCCTATAGCTTTTAATAAGTACATATAACTCTCAGAAATGTACATATATCTAGGTCATGCTAATTATCCACCTTGGGAGGCAAGAATGTGCCTATACTCCTCTACCTAGTTGGCATACTCTTGAGACCCAAGTCAGAAGAGCAGGCTTCAGAAAGTCTAAAAATACATTTACTAGGTTCTTAGCCATTAAACTGCTTAAAGAGAAGGTCTCTCATGTACTAGCTGACAGCCTGTAATTTCTATTATGCAGGAAATGAGACTAGATAATCAAAAACTACCTCTCTGGCCTTGAAGCCTATGAATCACACAGAGCAGAAAAATTACGGTGGCAACATGTAAGAAAATTGTCAGGCATTAAAAGAGTCACACCATTTTTGCTTTATTAGTGGCACTTTTATCAGGTTTCTTGTGTAGATGGAATTATGTGTCAGTGAGCTCCCCCAAGTCATGCCCTTATGGACTAACCAGAAAAACCATTCAAAGCATTCCCTCAAGCCAGGATGTAACATGAAAAGTGAAACACCTTCATGGGAAAGCCTCAAACATGTATGGAAGTGTGAATCAAATGGAGGTTAATCCTTCTCAAACTTCAATATTTTGCTGTGGTTATTTATTTTGAATACTTTGAATTGAATCCTGCAGTTAATCTCATATTCAGGGGCGTTATGCTATTCAGTATTTTTGTTTTATACAGGTTCTCATAACACATTTGCAACAGGTTTTGGAGGTCTTTATGTTATACTGTAAGAAATGAACTTACCTTGTCATACAGTGACTGCTACACCAGATAAACCCTGGGCAAAACATCATTGTGGATTATTTATGCAGCAAAGCTGGAACTGTTCGTATCTGCCCTTTTATAAAGGGAAAAATGCTGGAAAATTAAATGAGAAATAGAAATTGTGATTGAATCTAGAAAATGCTATAAACTAGAGGGTAACACAGTCCCATAAGAGTGCTCTGAATTAGAAAGAAGAAAGATTCAAACTTATAAAACCCAGAGTCTTTTAATATAAAGACTGAAGTCAGCATTCTAATATTTAGTTTCTCTTTGAACCTCACCATTCAAATTTATATTCACTGAGAGTTAAGTAGTCTTTTTTAGTTGCAATATGCTCACACAAAAGGAGAGGATGGAATCATAGGCTACTTTATTGAAGGACTTATTATTCTTCATCAGAATTATCTTTATTCATGAAGACTTCAAACACTTTCTTAATGTTCAGTTTTACTGTAGCTAGGAAAAGATCCTGTTATTTGCTAAAATTCAGGAAGACAAATGGGACTATGTTGTTTCTCCCAGAACATATAAAAAAATTAAGGAGTTATTTAATTCAATGGATTTAGAATATATCTGGTTTAAAAAAATTCCAAATATTTCCCTGGTAATACATGTTGACTATCAGGGAGGAAGAGGAAAGACAATTTTTGAGGTATATCTTCTATGCCTCATTAGTGGTGTTCAGTTACACACCTTGTAGACTTAACAACCTCTGGGTTATTAACATTTTACTGTTTGATAATTTATTAATACAATGGGTCAAATATATGACAAGCAGGGTCATTGGGAAAAATGAAAAATCATATTCACTTGGATGGGGAAAAACGTCTCTCCTACAGATTTTTCTTTATTCTTTTATGCACTTATTGTTGATATATATTATGGAAGCATCTCTATGTGTGGCTAAGAGGAGACCTCTCTTTTGGAACATTTGTCCTTGTTTTCTAATCTACCTCTGTGTCCTCAGTGAAGCTGGTAATTTTACAGCCATCAGTGAAATTGCTGATTTTGTTGGGGAAAGCCATAGGGAAGTGGGATAAGGAATTCTGATTCAGATTGAGAAGTGGGATTCAGATAAGGAAAAGCTGATTTCTATTTTTCCACGTCTTGGGATTGTGTTCAAGCCATTCTGGTGTGTTAGAGAGGAGCAGGCTTCAAATACATGGCAAATCCATGCCCCTGGTTCCTCCTGTGCTGCTGCATGGTGAGTGAGGGCCCTTCAGAAATTCTCTGAGCAGCTTCCTTCTGTCTCAGTGTCATCCCTCAGAACTGGCAGCATCTGGTCAGAGAATTAATTTCTGGGGAGCGTTTGAGAACAGGGCATATTAAAATGTCACTATGAGGATGCTATCCTATGTTTGAAGGCTGATACAGAGGAATTGACAGCTAAAAGCAAAACAAAATATAAAAAAGCCATTCCAAGAACAACCCTAGACCCTCCAGCAGTTATAATTAGGTCATTTTGTATAATTTATGTTGGATTATAATATTCAGATTCACCTAAATGAGTACATGGGAGAAAAGCACCACACAATCACTTTTTTCTTTACATTTACAATATATTTTATATTTTTTATTATCTTGTGTTGTGTCTGTTTACAAGAGACATTGTTTAGCAGGAGAACTGATAAAGCTCTGATGCTTTCATGGTTGCACAGTGTCTGTCATTATGCTGAAGGACTGAGGAAAACAAAAATTGGCAGTTAAAGCATGAACTTTCTGTACCTCAAAATATGGTTCTCAAATCTTATTTTGCCTGTGGTTCATCTGCTGACAGTTTTAGCAAATGTTTGACTATCAGTGAAGTGTGGTCATGACTGTTGATGTGGTCAGGCATGTTATCTGAAAAAAAAAAAAAATCTTTCCAGTACTCCAGGATATGTCTGATTCAAAATCTAGATTAATTTG
The DNA here is from genome assembly GCF_023055355.1 of Agelaius tricolor. Lineage (NCBI taxonomy): Eukaryota > Metazoa > Chordata > Aves > Passeriformes > Icteridae > Agelaius > Agelaius tricolor. The sequence continues at coordinate 11,338,923 of NW_027269261.1, forward strand.
GTTTTAGTAAATCAGCATGCAACACCTTTGACTGCTTCAGTGTTTGACTTTATTGTAGTGGGTTTGTCTGCAAACAGGCACAAGGAATGAAACCAAACAGGCATTAGTGCCAGTTTGGGATGGTTTGGAAAGAGAAATTTATCAGCAGTAACACAGGGCAAGAAAGAAAGGGGAGAAACTTTGAACATTGTTGATAGGTTTTATTTTTTTAAAAAAAGATTTGCAAGTTGCATTTGGGCTGTTTTCCTTTCTTCTTTGTTTTGGTTTTGGGGTTGTTTTTTGGGTTTTGTTGTTGTTTGTTGTTTTGGTTTTTTTTAACTGAGTCATAAACAGGGTTCCTGTGGTCTAAGAACAAAGCCACTGCATGTGTGGAGACCAATGAAATACTAATTGGATTACAGGTGTGCTTAATTATCGTGCACTGAAGGTGTTCAATTTTTCTATGATCAAGGCAGTCTTGTGAATATGGACTGCAAGAAAGGGTTTTTTTTTCCTTATGCTAAGTGAAAAGCTCAGAGAATAAAAAAAGGATGAGTAAAGCTGACAGGAACTTTACTAAAACTTTAAGCATCTCTTGTTCTCTTCTTTTTTCCTGAAGGACAGTGTTTTTATAGTGTGAATATTTAGCATTCTTTTGTGAAGCATTTTGCTAATTAAATACCTGTAGCACCTCTGAGATGCTTTCAGCGTGGGAGGACAATGACTTTTGGCACAAGGCAGTCAGAGCAGCCTGTTCTGGGTTATTGTATTCAAAACTTTTCCCTGAAAAACGAAAGCACTAAGTAGAAAACTATGAGGGGAAACTTCAGTGTCCTGACATTTAAACCTGGTTCTAGACAGATTTGAAAACTACCTGTGTTTGTGAAGTCTCAAAGAAGGCAGGAAGGTTCTGAAGAGCCATAGAAGTACAGGCATAAAAGATTTTATTATTCTGTTCTTTTCTCCTACCGACTATGTCTCCCTGTTGCTAGGAGAAAGATAAGGTAACTGCTCCCAAATTTTTAAGATACCATAGCTATTTCCTGCCAAGTGTTTTCTCCTAGGACTGACTGTTCCAATACTCAGTAGGGCCCCAAAAAAAAACTTAGATAAAGCCAACCACTCATACATTTTTTCCTTATATTCCAAAGGTTAAGAAAGGGAGAAGTTAAGAAGAATGGGAAGGTAAAAGAGCTGTTGCTGTGGGAGTGGATGACAATTTAGAAGTGGAACACCCAGACCTGGAAATCCTTGGTCCTGGCTTGGCTTGAAAGTGTAGGGAAAACTGCCTGAGAGACCTGGAAGATGTGACTTATTCAAGCTTTCTGGTTGTTCATTTAGTCTTTAAAAAGAAGAACCCTGCTTATGCATTTCTGTCACTTTTGATGTGTGATCAGAATTCAACAATGCTACATTTCTGTCAAAGGCTCTTCAACTCCAACGCTTCCATATCTTCAATTTTCATAATTGATTTGATAACAAAATTACTTAATATTAAGCTCATGACAACATTTTTCAAGAGAGAAAGGCTTCCTTCAACCATTCTCCTCCCCTCATTACTGTATTTTAATTCCTATCTCTGAAAGTAATATTAAATATTTAGTCTATAGACTTGATTTGATCATTACCTGTACATCAGCAAAGAATCTTTGCAAATACAGTGAATTAAAAAGAGCTGTATGTACTTTAGCATGGATGATTTAAGACCAGTTGAGGAGAAGGATATTATGATGTAGATCTCTATCGAGAGGAAGGTTAATGAAGACAAAACCCCAAGACCTCTAGGTCTTAAGCAGAGGTCTATAATATTTGCCTAACAAGATTAGGTCTAGGGACAAAACTAAGTAGCAGAGTGCTCACACATAATCAAGGAGGTGAAAGTGGTGGAAAAAGAAGGAAGAAATAAGCAAAACAAGGCATAAGAGAGCAGAAAGAATTTTGCCTCTGAAATCAGCAAGTGGAAACAGTCAAACCCAGTTTTATTTTATACCTTTTTTACCAATGACATGTAAATAGATCTTCTGTCAATTTCCACTAAAATTTCTATTATGTTTTGTGTATTTAAGCCTCAAATAAAGATAAATAGATCAAATAACCTCTGATTCCCCAAAACATGAACATTTAGCTTTCTAAAAGTAGGAAAAATACCTTACATGTGCTATTAAGTATTCTAGATGCCTATTCCATAACCACATTATTCTTATAGTTTAAAAGACCTTGAAGCAAAAATGCTTCAAGTCTAATGTGAAATATAAATGTATAAGAAAATAGAGTGAAGAGAATCAAATAGGTAGAATATATTTTATTATTTAGTAATGTGCTTGAATATGGTGCCCAAACATTTGTATTTGCCCTGAAGAAATGTGTTGAATTTTTTTTTTATATCTAAACATGGATAAAGGAAAGAAGCTCCAAAACCCTCCCTATTTCTTAAGTCAAAAAATGTTATGAGGAAATAACATAAATTACATGCATTACACCACATACATAACAGATATTACATACACCCAGTCATTACTTATGTGCATTGAAATGTCAAATAATCTGAAAAAAAAAGTAGCAGTTTTTCAGAACTACTCTTTCTTTTTTAATAAAGTCAGGAGCAATATCTATATAAAATGACTCTAGAGCATGCTGAATGCATTTTAAATTTATCAGCAAACTCCTTTTAGTTATCAAGCTTGAGAACATTTATCCTATTCATTATTGACATCTCCCAGAATTCTTTCCATGGTTTTGTGCAAATAGCTTGGCAGCTTTTGGCAAATAGAGGTGATTTTCAGTAACATTTTTCAGATACTTCAAATTGAATTATACATCCAGAGACAGTCAATCTTTCTTACCATTAATTTTTCAGGGGGAAAAAAAAAATCCTTTTGTATTGAAGGCCAGCTCTACAAAGGGGACCTAAGCCTTGCAATGCTAACAGAGATCTAGCCAAAGGGCTGGAGAAATCCTGCCCACCTGAATGCACAACCCTTGCCTCAGCACACAGGCTTGTTCTGCAGTAAAAGGGGGAAATATGAGGTGCCTTTGGGTACTGTGAGAATTTTAGTACTGTGAAAGTGAAAACTATGAAGTTGCTGAGTAAAGGTTGTGAAATCTAAAGAATGCTTCTACCTTAGGAATTTGTATGCATTTTAGATTTGGCATCCCAACATGACAACATTAAGAAGGCACACCCATGCCCACAGCTATGTGGCATTTTTTAGCACCTTGCAGCTTTTGTTTTTTAATTTGAATGCTATTGCCTCAAGCCATTTTATTTTAAAGTAGCTCAAAAAATATGCATTTCTAATTGTAATGATGGTTATAGACTCTTGACCTTATTGAAGTAACTTCAGTCTTTGCCCAATAAGTCTTCAATATCGGGCAAAGTCTTTATTAGGCCTTTGGCCTCTCTTTTCGTGGCTATTGATGGTCTGGAAAGAAGGTCTAAAGAGATGAAGATTACAGCAATATGTGGAATCTTTGCATCATACCTAATCCCAAAGCTGGGAACAGGGCTGAGCTGTAGCCTGGGACCTTCCTTAAGCATGGAGAGCAGAGTCACTTCCATGAAATAGGTTGATCCAGCACAGACAGCAGAACCACTAGGATGGTGCAGTCTCACATGCACAAATCTTTTATCGCTTCTGACTGAGACACACTCAGAAAAGATTTATAGTTTTGGTCAGCCTAACCTATCAGGGGTGTAAAATGATTTCCTTTCCAGAGCTCAGAGGCTCAGGACTCATCTGTTGTTGTTATAAAAGTCAGAGTGAAAGTTGAGGTGTGCTAAATGAGGTGCTACCCAATGCATTGAGCTTGGTGTGTCATCTTGTAATCAAGTCTGAGGTTCCCTTCTAGCTGTTAAATGCAGCCTTCTGCAAATGTTAGGTGAGTGTCTAGATTTACAGATCAATTTTCAATGATTTAATAACTTCCTCAAAGAAAACAAGTGTTAGTTTACAAGTTAGGATTGAGGGAAAATACCTTACAAATCTATTGAGAATTTGCATAAGAATTATATTATCAAATGTCAGCTGATAACTGCTTTTTTGTATGATAATTCCAGCACTTATTATGAAATTATTTATGTCATCATCTAGTTTTCAGTTGTCTTAGAGCAAGAATGCACATATATCTGTGTGATGGTGATCAACAGCTGGACAATGATCTTAGAGGTCTTTTCCAACCTGAACCATTCAATGGTTTTTCAATGGGTTTCATGCATCAAGATAAGGACAGAGACTGCAAAACCAATATTTTTCCTCACGACTTCACTTCTTTGGAATCTTCCATGGAGGTTCTACTGTTCTGTGTTTTCTTTGGAGGGAAGGATAAAACACTTAATGCCCTATATCCAAGCCTTCCTGTTCAGCTGCTGGAAATGCTCTCACTCTGATAAGTGAGGTTTCAACCTGCAAGCATGGCACAGAATGAAATTTCATAGGGTTATTAGATTTCACGCTTTATTAAATCTGGAGCCAGATTTTTCTGTAGCCAAGCAGGGCAAGCCTGAAGTCCAAGAAAGTGGGGCTGGAAGTGCAGGAGAAGATGTGTCCATTGTGGAAAGTAGGTCCAGTGTGGTCAAGTGATGAAAGAGGCTGTCAGGCATAGACCACTAATTTCAAAAGGCAACTTTCTGCTGAGAAGGAGTCCTCAACAGGCAGAAGATGCTGGAGAGCACTAGTGGTGAATTCCTCTGTGGTGAATCCCAAGCTGTCAGAGCAGTTTTGTGGCGCAGATATGTGAGCAGTGGTTTCTCCACAGTGAGAAAAGTTTTCATAGTCCATCCCTTGGTATTAACAACTAATTGCTCTAAATATGTGAGAGAGAAGACAGTGGTATTATTTACTGTAGAGGAGTTGGATATAACTCTAGAAAAGCCAATATTCTGCCATGAAACAAGCTACTAATTTGCTTATGTGGTAAATTGAGAGTGCTGCTCTTACAATTGAATTACTTGTAGGAAAATGGAAAAAAGCCTCACCTGCTCACCTTCATGCAGCCCACAGATATTATTGGCAGGCTGATGTGGTAGGAATTTGTTTTGTGTTCAGAATTATAGTAATGAAAAGGGTCATCAATATAGCTAATATTACTATTGATTCAGTATTGCTCTATTTTTTTTTTACTTGCATTACTGCTTTGCCATGATCCATCTCTCTTGTACATCCTTTGTTCTTCACTTCTAAGAAATGAAAATACACATCCCTCAATCTATGTCTTGAAGTAGTCAATAGCTGCTGAAGGAATGGTTTTAACTTTGGCCTTTAATGAAAGTCTTTTAAGACTTTGAACTGTGACAGTCTATGTCATTAAAATACTCTTTAATTTGTGGTATAATTTATAAAAGTGTAGGGGGTTTACATGTTTATAATAAATGGATATATTGCCAGCAGTGTGAAAAAGCAGTAGATTGAATAGTATAAAAGTCAGTCACTAATTTTGTGTTTATATAAATTCCTTTCTGAAGCTTTTAATTGAATTAATCAATTTAAAATCAGATTACTCAAACACAGCAAAACTTCAAATGTATTGACATTTTTTCTCTCTGACCTTTATGGAGTAAACTTAACTGTATTTTTAATCAATAATTTGGCTGTGACCTTGTTTCTTAGTTAAGCTCTGGAAGCCCAATATCCCATCCTTACTGATGACTATGGCAAAATTCTTCTGGACTAAAATGAGATTTGCAGTTCAGTCTTTCTATTTTTGATAATTTAAAGTCATACACCTTACAGAAATTTTAGAGAATGATTCTTAACTTTCTCTATTTTTTTCATATGGGCGCTATATAGGAAGGAAATTATAATTTAACACTCAACTACTTGCACAAGCATGCAGAAACTACCCCAGTCACAAAAATAGACTAAGTCATAACTTAATGGCAGAGAATAAGTTAGATAATACTGTGAAGATATCAAATTCAGCGAGTATTATAAATAATTTCTTAACCAAAGCTGGTAAGCAGTTAGTACTAATTATTGTATTAAAATTAGAACAAAGGTGAGGACACAATACTGTATTGTTTAAGAAGCAGTTTTAATATGAGCAATACTAAGGAAAAATTGCTTTCAGAGCTGGGCATGTGCTGTAGTTAAGATAAAATTGCTCAGATTCATCTGACCATTGATTCTGTTTTTCATCACGTTCTCTTACTGAAAAAAGCTGTAATCAATCAAACATGACTGTTGTATGATGCAGAAGTGCTAAGTAGATTTTAAACATTATTCTGGTTTTGGTTGCTGTAAACTATAAACTTCTAACTATTGCACTTTGTAGTAATAATCTTTGTTTTTAAAGACATGTTATTCTTATGAGAAGAAATACATGGTTTTGGTGTCTGAATAATTTGATCCTAAGGCATAGGAATAACAAAATATGCTTTGGGGCTTGCAATCTAAAGCCAGCTTGCTATATCTGACATTTATCTGCCCCTATTCAGTTTTGCTCTGGGGAGGACCAGCAGCTCTTTGATTAATTTACAACTGCTTCAATATGAAATCTTAGTCATGGCATTGTGATGGCAGGTCAGCAGCAATACCCCTTTCAAGGTGCTGCCTTTGAAAGGCTGGAAGGCTCTGGATGTCACAATTTTTTTTAATGTTATTTTTCTCTACATTCTGTTGAATATTTTTTTTTTCCATTGCTCACAATCACGTTGAGGAATGAGGTCTTAGCCACACATTTATAAAACTCTATGTTCATGTGAGCAATTGGAGAGCAAGAAAAGGGCAAAAGAGCCAATGGGTATATTTTATGAAAACTTATTCTGTTTCATAAATTCTACTAGCAGCAAGGATCTAATTCAGCTGCTGTCAAATTTTGGGCCACCTCAGAGGTACTCATGAAGAATGATATAACTTCAAATGTCCCATTACCTCATCAAAGGATTAATGGGAAACAATGCTTCTTGAGGAAGGCTCTGCATTGCCTCTTTCCTGCTGGGGTAAGACAGCTGGCTAACCTGTGTTAATAGTCTCTTTTCTGTCATCAGACTCCTGTGAAAAGGTGTAGGAAAGCTGGAAAAGTGCTGTCATGTCCTTATGACACATGGCATAGCATTTGTATCATTTTCCCCCTCCCTTATGAGCTCACCTGGAATTCAGAAAGCACTTACATGGGAAGATGATTCTGCAGATAATCCTGACTTCAGTTTCTGTCTTTATCAAGACTATAGTTATTTGTATTTGTATATATAGTTATTTCTATACTTATTTGCAAAGCACATTTATGCCTTCTCTAGTCAAATTATTCTCAAAACCTTGGTTATTTCTGAATAACATTAATTGTAGTGATGACATACAAAGACATTTGATTAAGAGACATGACTGTTAGTCACACTAACCAACAAACAAAACCTTTGAAACCAAGCTTCATCTGGGTGTATATTTCTGTTACTGAATCCATGCCTGAGTTCACGGGCTTATATCCTAATAAGGAAAAAAAAAAAGTTAATTTTATAGTGCAATTTCATGAGAAGAAGGTTACTTGTGAATTTTCTTTACATTCACTTACCCAATATCGTGCATGTTCTGACATCCTAAGGTCACTTAAAATATCTTTCTTTAGATTTATACATGCTGTACAAAAAAAAAAAGCCAAACAAACATTAGGAAAAAATAAGATCTCATCACAGTATTTGAAAGTTTATGATTCATTATAGTTCACATATTTTAGTATAATTCTGTTCTAGATTTTGTTTTGTATGATTTTTCACTGTAAGAATGACATTTAGCGAAAAAGAAAAGAGGAGAGATACCATCCTCTGTGCAAGAAATCTATTTTAAGCCTCTTTCTTTTCTTTCTTCCTTTCCTCCTTTATTTCTTTCTTCCTTCCTTTCTTTTCCCTTATTTTCCTTTCTTTCTTTTCCTTTTTTCTCCCTATGTAGTTCACAGAAAAAAAATGTATTGATCTTAGCAAGAGATCAATAGGCAGAGCCATTCACAATTAGACATTCTGCAGAAAATAACTTGAATTAAATTAACCTGGAGCACCTGCTGCAGTTTTTCCTGGTAACCTTGCTCTCAAGCAGGTTTTAAGTATAATAAATTATATTTATGTGGTAAAAAGTGGTGCCTTGTGAATTGTTAAAGATATACTCACTAGGTTGCACCGTAATCCCCTTTGTAATCACCCGTTAGAATATCTTTTATGCTTTGAGATTACAGGGCTTTATTTCAAAAAAATGGTGGTCATACTGTTTTTATTACTTTTACTTCCAAAGGTCATGTTACAGCTGTCAAAAATAAGCATAGATCTTGGTATTAATATTTTAAAACACAGTGTCGGCAAGCCCATATTGTTACTCTCCCCATGGTAATTTAAGGTTGGGGAGCTTTACTGATTAAACCCTTCATTTTAATTTTCAACATTTGCATTTAAAAGGTAGCTCCTTTGACTGGTAATAAATGAGGCATTGGTTATATTTAATAACTCCTATGCATTGTGGTGTCACAGCAGACCCACAAGATCCTACATGCTGTCACATTTAGGATGATAGATTTTATAAAACTGCGTTGCATAAAGATGAATCCTTTTGTGCTACCTTGTAAGGTTGCCATGGTGACAGAGCACTGCTTCATGGGAATTTCACTTTTCTGGTAATGTTAGATACTGAACCCAAAGCTTCTTCTTTAGATTGTTCTTAAATCTCACTTTTAATACGTTTTGTAGAGGCTTTTAATTCATAGTTTGTATCTTTATTTTCTCAGAAATATCTCCTATAATGTTGTCACAGGTGAAGTACTAAATGTTGACTTATCAAATGATGAGCATGTAGACACTCGAAAGATTTTGGGGTTTTATGTTCCACGCCATTGCTCCATTTTATAAATATTTAGGATGTGTTTTGCAATTCCATACTTTCTCTGAACTATAAAAAGAAAGATCACAGACCTCTAGCTATGGAAATATTTCCATAATGTGAAAACATTACAGATAATATGCTGAGGACAGATAAACCCTATATTTCTTTTTTTTTAATTGTTTTGTTAGCAAAATGAATTTAAATCATATATATGTGAAAAATAGTTACAAAATTGTTTTTAGGTCTGCAAATGAAGCCACATTTTTTGTGGAGTTATTGTGCATTTCTCTGTGACAGGTGATGTATTTTTATCACACTGTATGTATATGAAATCATATGGGAATTTCAGTTGATCTGACATTCATAACCCACTGATTTTCTTTACCTTTACAAATAAAATTGACTGACGTGGAAATCCTTACTCCCTGCCCTAATCCCTTATTTCTGAATGCCTGGCTGTGGATTGTTCACTGTGCTGAATCAGCCAGAACTATAATGTTCTCAAGATACAGCCAACTCCTTGGCATATGGCAGAAAATACAGACATGGATATAAGCCCTACCATTTGGTACCCAGTTGGAGCTCCCTAGCTATGCTAATGAAATTCATGCAACAGGAATATTTTTCTGGTGGAAGGATCTCTTGCTGTTTTCAGATGAAAACAGATAAAATGAAGTGCTTTCCTGAGAGAAGTGTTAGAAATTGTTCTGCACGTTCTCCAGCCCCATTCACATCGAATGTTCCCCCAGAGTGCTACAGCATTTGTTCAGAGCACCTTGGGGAGAGCCTGGCAAACATCTCACAAATGACTGAGCCGACTGAGGACGGGTGCTGGAGGATGTGAGAGCCTCTTCCTGCATGGGGAAAGATGGCACTGTGCTCTCTGCTAATTAAACAGGCTTTCCTTTCCCTCTTGCTCCCATTTGAAGCAGTCTTGGAACAAAAGAGTGTGAAAAGGCCAAAAAAGGGAAGCCTCGGGGGTAATGGAATGAAGCGAGGGAAGACCTTTGTTTCTCACCTACTTGCAAAATTTTAAATCTCTTCCAACCCAATATTAGTGTTTAAACCTATCTACAAACTGTCCTGCTGCTAGTGAAATCCTTCATTGCCTGTAAACCTGCATGCTGTCCTCATTTTCCTAAAATTGGCAGTAAGATTCACATGGACCTTTTGTGCTTGATGTGTTTCCCCCTTAAACTAAGTAGCATTTCAAATGTTTGCATCATGTTGCTTACACCAAGAACTAAAATCTGTTCAGCAGGCAGCTTGCTCAATATCCTCTTCTATTTTTTTTTTTTTTTTTGTGTAATTTTCTTATCACTGATAGAGTTTGTGTACAAAGAGCAAGAACCTTTAAAAGTGTTTCTTTTCTTGGGTGGGAAACTTCTGATTTAGTTATTTTTCTTAAAAGCTACTAAATGTCTCAATGTGCTCTGAGATCACCACAGATTCAAATAATTTTCCTGTTCCACAGATAATAGGAATTGTTCTTAATAATTTTAAAGAATTAATTTTAAACTAAAATTCTAGAAGCTCTTTTATGGAGAATATGAAGCTAGCAATACTTTTGTTTTCATATTTTGTAAATAAATTAAGCTTCAACATTTTTTCTCCAGACTATTACTGTCTTCAAAAATGTAATATGATTTCAGTAAATTGTCTATGAAATGTGTAATTAATAGTAGATTCCATTATTATAACTAAAATCACTGCATTCTCAATAGTAGATAGGGGGACAAGCTGGTAAAGAAGGCTTCAAAATACTCTACCACTCCTATTGGTGTGCTTATTCTAAATGATAATGATAATTCCCCACTCTATGTAAATTATTATCTGTAGAGAACCTCATGTTCCCAAATACCTGTTCATCAAGAGAGATTTTTGTCCTTCTGGAATCTCCTAAAATATTGTTAATATCTTTTTCTCTTATGAGGGAATGTTCCCCTGTTCAATATGTTCAACATGCACAATGCATGTGACTTTTTAAATCTACTGCAGTAGATAAGATCTGAAAACTCAGTTCCTGAGCCTTCTTCTCCATCATAATATAAATTCAGACAATATTTGGGATAACAAGCCATACATTGTGATGAGAAAATCTTCTGTTGCTATTAGCACTTCACTTCTGTCTGATAAAAAATGCTTTTATAGGGAAATGAACCAATAGTCTCTCTCTGCAAACCAGAGAGAGAAGACAGAAATTCTTTTTAATAACCAGCAATTCTTAGTGTCCTAAATTATTCCCAATTGATTGTTTTAACAGAAGGACTTTTATTTCACATACATGAATAGTAGAAAAATCACTTTCACTTCAGATACAAGCTGCATCCAGGAATCCTGCAGTATTATTATTCCAAATAAGGTGCAGTGACCTCTAGTATGCAAAAGGTGAAATACTCTGATAACACTCAGATTTGTGTCTATTTACTGTGCTGACTCACTGCTTCTGTGCAATCTCCCTCTTGCATCCCTCCCTGTAAAAAGGAAGTCATACTCTGCAAAAAAAAGATTAATTTCTTCCCCCTCTGCCTGATGAGGTCCACACTAATTTCTTTCAAAAAATTAACATTTTTTTTTTTACAAGCTGATTTTTCACTTTGAACATGCTGACAGGTATTCTGTGGCAAGAATTCTGCAGGATGCTGCTGGGTATTTCTCATAAGCAACGCTAAATTGTTGGACAATTTGAGTGCTCTTCAAGAGCTCTGTACCATTGATGCATTTATTTATTCAAATGCAATTTGAATAAATAAATGCAATAAAATAAATACAATTTGCCTCAGTGTAGCTTCAGAAACTCACATGAACAGCATTATAGCTGAAGCTTGTGCAGGGAAGGAAAAAGAATCAAGAATAAGATTTGGATAGTTTCTTCCATAAATTAATGTTATCTTCCTGCACATGTCCGAGCAGGGATCAGTAGTAAAGCAAACCAACACCTCCCAGGAGAGAGAGCTGTGTCCTCTCTCTCATATAACCTAAAAATAAGACCTAAACAATCAAGTTGAGTTAGAGAGGAGATCTGTTTATTTTACAAAAAATTGTCTGAAATAAATTTATTTTATAGTACATTCCTCAGTTTTGATTTCAAATAATGTTTGGCATATATTGTTAAGTCATTGATAAAGTACTCTGAAGAATGATTCTACATTATTAAAGACATTAGAAAAGCAAATAAAATACTGCTCACAGTATTTCTATTTTTTAAATGGGAATGGATACTTATATATTCTGTGCAAAAAGCAGTCAAAAAATAACAACCCTTTAAAAAAGAGTCATCTTAATAGTAATTAAAAGAGCTTCATGAAGAGGATTTTTAAGTTGCTGGTTTGGGTTTTTTCAAAAAATCTGTTACTTACAGAAAACCTCTCCTTCGTAAACAGTGTACACTGCTTAAGGATCTGATCTTTTTTCACCATTTCCATGGTTAACATCTCTACTCCACACTGAAGACAGCCAGACTAAGGGCAAACATTCTCACCTTCTGCTGCAAATTGAGTTAAGAACTTTGTTCTTTTTGCTGTTTTTGTATTTATTTATTTAAATGTACCACTTAGAGTGGAACAAAGAACCTCATAGGAGCACTCTCAGGTACCAGTTTGTGTAGACAAGAAATAGATATTTCTTTGGTTTCTGTCATCTAAATATGTTTCTTATTTAGTTGGTTCCTTGTTAATGAGAGTTTGAAAGATATAAAGCTCCAGCAATGTTGGAAAGAACCCTGTTGAGCCTATGACCTTGAGCTTTATTTAAATTAGGAAAGTTCTCTGAGTGGTTTTGGAGGTGATAAGCAGTAGGCCAAGGAAAGCAACTAAAAGTTTCTTTACTAGGTAGTATACTGACTTCAGAGATGATTTTTTACCTTTAGGAATCAGCATATCATAAGTCCATAAGTGGGCAATAAAATATAAAAATCTTTATATTTTTTAGGCCTTTGTCATCAAAATATAATTCCTCCTCTATAGGAAAAACTGGAATTTAAAAACTTTTTTTTTTTTTTTTTTAGTCCCATACAAACTGGGACTTTTCAGAACTTTCTGTGAAGTGACACATTTTGTCGATGTCGGCTATTACGGAAATAGTGTTGATGTGAGATTCATTGAATCATAATCAAAAAAAGGATACACGGCTACAAATCTGGATGCAATCTGGAGCCTTCTTGGGCCACATGCTCAGCCTGAGCATCACATGTGCTGCAGGGACTTACCTCATCACACTGCCTTGTAGAACTGGCTTCTGCATTTGTAAAATGCACCCTGGCTAGAGGAATTTGCTAGGACACTTCTAAATGCAGTGTAGTATGATGCATGATAGGTATTCTCTAGAAGTATATGGCTTTTTTTTTCTGGGAGGCTCTGACAGGACTTTAGAAATAAGCTGAGTGTGCTGAAGAGAATCACCTAAATATGTGTAGGAAAGAAAGGGACTCTTGAGAAGTCCTTGAATATCTATGCAAACCTTACTCATTTGGGCTTCATTTAGGGGTTTCTGAAATCATAAACCAGGATGTGCAGTGGGAAACACAAAGTTCTGTTCTAACCCACTTTAACACTGACCCACATTCAATGGCTGTGACAAATGAAAGGATAGATTATTCTCAAACTGTTTCATTAATTTAGCCTTCCAGGGAAGAAACACAACTTTCTAACTCTGTATTCATTCTTCCTCATCAAAAGATATTTCTTTACTTTTGTTATGACATTTTATCTGAGTTGTTTTCTGAACTATTTCTATTAATTTTAATAATTAATACAATTTATATAATTATATAGCTATTTCAGCTCTCTACAAGCGCCTAAAATGAGGTTGTAAAGAGGTGGGGTGTGACTGGGGTCACAAGGGTTTTCAGGATGAAGAAGAGATGAGAATGTTGACTCTATGATCAGAAGGCTTGATTTATTATTTTATGATATATGTTACATTAAGACTATACTAAAAAGAAATGGAAAGGAAAAGGTTTCTTCAGAAGCTAGCTAAGCTAAGAATAGACAAGAATGAATAACAAAGATCTGTGTCTCAGACAGAGCAAGAGCCAGCTCTGCCATGAATGGTCAGGAAATCCAAACATCCACAGGAGACCAATCACAGGTCTACCTGTTGCATTCCACAGCAGCAGATAACCATTGTTTACTTTTGGTTGTTGAAACTGCAGCTTCTCACAAGGAAAAATCCTAAGAAAGGAGTTTTCATGAAACCCCCCCATGTCTGCGACAGTGGGGTCTGGTCCCTTCTCCCAAGTAAAAAGCAATGGGACAAGAGGAAATGGCCTCAAGTTGTGCCAGGAGGGTTTTAGATTGGATATGAGGGAAAACTTCTTCATGGGAAGGGTTGTGAAGCACTGGAATAGGCTGCCCAGGGAGGGACTGAGTCACCATCCCTGAAGGCATTTAGGAGTAGTGTAGGTGGGGCACTTAGAGAAATGGTTTAATGGTGGGTTAACAGTTGGACTAGATGATCTCCAGCCTAAATGTTTCTGTGGTTTGAAGAACTTTTACACTTATGTTGCTGTATATTTATTTCTATTTAATTACTATTCATAATAACCAGGAGAATGTAAACTTTATAAATACCCAATGTCTCTCTTTGTGAATATTAGAAGACATATACCTTTCTTTTTACAGTGGAAAAAGTCTATGAACCTTCTCACACTTATCTGAAAATGTGAGAGATGATGTGAGAACAGCCTTATTTCCAGAGTAAGAAATCTTCTTTCTAGGCTCTAAATAGATGAAGGTTCTGTAATATATTTAGGATGCTGTTGGACTGAGTTTGTAGTGACAGATAACAAAGACAAATGCTGTAGGTAAATGTGACCTTGCTTCTCATTTTATGACAATCAGGAGTTTCCACATAACAAAAACCAAGTGTCCTCTGACTGCTTGTAATTGCTGGTGCAGATACATTGAACTTGTTTTCCATTTTCTCCTTATGTCCCACTTTGTTCACACTGAGAACCAGAGCAAAGGCCTTCTCTTGCTCCTTCCCTCCATATCAAATCAAGCTCCAGCATGAAAGGCCAGAATATTAATAAAAAAGCAGGCAGTTTTCCAGGATCTTTATGGCCCAAAATAATTAATCTAATGTATGTCTAGCTACAAAATTATAATTATGTCTAGCTACAAAAATAGAAAGTAACAGGGTGCTATTTTTTCCTAGTGCTGAAAATGCATTGAGGTCACTGTGTTCTTTCAAGGAAAGGTCTGTGTTACTTTTTCAATACCTGGAAGAGAGTTGTAATCATTTCATGGAATCATAGAGTGTTTGGATTAGAAAGGACCTTAAAGATGAATTAGTTCTGCCCTCCTGCCATGGGCAGGGACACCTTCCACTAGACCTGGCTGCTCAGAGCCCCATCCAACCTGGCCTTGAACACTTCCAGGGATGGGGCATCCACAGCTTCTCTGGGCAACCTGTGCCAGTACCTCACCAGCCTCACAGCAGAGATTTACTTTCTAATTTCTAATCTAAGCCTTTTTCTGTTTGGCAATTTCTTGGATTTCTTGGCAGGTGTTTAAATTGATTCCCATTAAAAAAAAAAATAAAATGATCCTCTGACTTGAAAAAGTTATGTTGGCATCATAGATCTTTTACATTATGTCTTAAGGTGTTGAATAAAATTGCAGACTCTTCCTGTTACCTGGGCCAACAGATGCTATAGACAGCTGCAAAGTTACTTCTAATAAAAAGGATTTGAATTGACCATGACATCTGAGTACATTTTTCAGATATATCTTAATAACTGTTTGCATTGACATCTACCTTAGGAAAAAAAATCATAGCTTTTACTTTATTTCTTAATATACATTTTGGATTTTGAAAGATAATTTTTCATTTCTAGTCTATGGACTAAATTACTATTTTGATGAAGCAATTCACAAATACTTTTATAGAACAGCTGGGATTTTTGGCATGGTCCCTGCTGACAGTTCTTAAGAAATGTGTATCGCTACCCAAGATTTTACATCTTTTGAGGTCTTTTTAGGATCAGGCTGTTGCAGGCAGACAAGGTGTTGGTGTGGATTTTCATCCAATACTAAACTAACTACTTTCTTTCCCTATGCCACTTCAATATTACAATATTCTTTTTTTTTTTTTAAATAAATATATAGCCATCCTAATTTGAACTTTTGCTAAGACAGCTCTATATATAGTGTTGTATGATATTATTTCAAGTCATGCATATTTTATTTATATCTTTCCTAACTTCAAGATCCACAGCCATATGTTTCAGCCATATATCAGCAGGGCTGAGCATCTGCTCTCTGCAAAGATGAAGTAGTTTCAGGGGAAGCTGCAAGTGATAAAACCCTTTTCAAATCCAAATTCACAGAATCACAGCACAGTTGGTGCTCGAAGGGATCTGTGGAGATCTAGTCCAGCCCCTCCTGCCAAAGCAGGTTCACCTACAGCAGCTTGCTGGGATCACTCCCAGCCAGGTTTGGAATATCTGAAAAGAGGAAGACTTCACAACCCCTCTGGGCAGCTTGTTCCTGTGCTCTGCCACCCTCAAACTAAATTTTTCCTCATAGTCAGATGGAACTTTCTGTGTTTCAGTTTGTGCCCAGTGCTCTCTCTTCTGTCACTGGGCACCACTGAAAATAGTCTAGCCTGTCCTATAGACACCTACCCCTAAGAGATTTGTGAGCACTGATAAAGTCCTGTCTCAGTCTTCTCTTCTCCAGCCTAAACAGACCCAGATCCCTCATCCTTTCCTCCTCTCCCCTTACCATTTTCATAGCCCCCTGCTGGACCATCCCCAGCAATTCCTTGTTTTTCTTGAACTTGGGAGCCCAGAATTGGACACAGTGCTCCAGGTGTGGTGTCACCAGCTCAGAGCAGGGTTGGGATCACTTCCCTTGATGTTCTGGCTGCACCCTTTCTCATCTACAGAATTTTTCTGTCCTATTTCATGGCTTAGAACTTCCATGTGAGCCAGCAGGATAGCAATGAATCTGATCCCAGACATGGAACTACATTTTAAAAAAACATTTTAGAAATAATGCCGTGATCCAGGCATAAGTAAGCTGGAGCTACAGTTTTCTGTCTCACACAGTCATTCAGATGTCACTTACAGTCTAAATCATTCCAGGGCTATGTGGCTGAATCTTAACTCTAAATCTGTACCCAAAACATTAGTGTGAGTTATTATCACAATAATTATTATTATGAAAGGAAAAAGGTGGAGCTTTTTGGAACCACACAAAGAAGCATTAGTGCTCTATTAGTCCCCTGAACTAGGATACCTAAGGATCCCAGACTAGGATTTGGCTAAAAAGGGGAGGAAGGAGAAGGTGTGACTGCCTCTAGCACACAAGTGTGTGGAAAACTCCAGAGCCAGAGAGAAAGCTGAAATCCTATTCAGGATCACTCTAAGTAAGAATGAAACTGTAAAAAAAAATAATTCTTTAGGATGTCACAGCCCCTGTTCAACTGTTAGGACAGTGTAGTCAAGTGCCCCCCCTCTGGATTTGTCATCCTGTGGCAAAGATGGCTTTTGCAGACATAAACCAGGCAGTCAAATCTATTTCTATCAAATTGGGTTCTGTCTTAATGTAAACCTTTCCCCTCTAGGACTATATTTGATTGCATGTATGTTTATTTTTGTTTGCTCCAATGATTTGTGGGAAATTAATGCATTCCTCAGTTTGTTTTTTACTAAAGATAAAGGTGTATGTTGAAGAAAAACCTGTACATCAGGGTTAATATTTACCTCATTTACTAAACTATGGGGCCATTTGGAGCCCCCCCTCTTTCAGGAAAAGTACTGCCAGTTCAGCATTATTTTTTCATAGCCTGTTATAAATCTTTGATGTCCAGTTCTGGAGGGAGAGAAAGAATGGAAAGCATTTAAAACTACATTCTGCATTGTATTCTTCAAAAAGACTGGCTTCTGCCAAAGCAGAATTCAGACAACACAGGAGATGTAACCCCTGTGGTACAGATGATGTGTTAAAGGAAAAGTGCTCATTGTGTGAACCAGATCTTGTGAGATTATACAGTTAAGGAGCTTTTTATTTTCAGGCCTTCAGAACTTTGGGGGAGCTCTCTTAATGCATTCCAAAATGTGAATTTGGCCCCCTGCTGAAAATTCTCCAAGTTTATCCCTACCACATTTTGCTTCAGATGAGCTTACCTGTGTATTAAATGCACAAAAACCTCTCTGTTTGGGTGTTTGTTTTTTGATATCCACTCTCTAACCCCAATGGTTCTAAGACCTGACTCTATGCTAAGAAAATAGAATTTGATTTTGATTCTAAGTAAGACTGAAACCCAAGAGATTTCCAAATGATTTCTGGGCTCTTCATTTTAGTCCTGTGTCTTCTGAGGTCTGGATTTGGCTTTCCAGCTTTGTTCATTGGACTAGTGGAAGCTGAGATTGTTATGGACCAAATCTCCTAAATGGGAACTATTTCCTCAGCTTCATTTCCCTCTTTTCTACAATATACATGTGTTGTGTAAAAAAACCCAAAACAACAAAAACTGTAACTCTCTAGCTCCTTATTAGAAACGTTTTTCAAATCGGAATTTGCAATGTCAAGACAGTCGGCCGCTACAGCACATTAAATACTTGGGATCACCACCAGTTAAAGCATCATTGATTGCAACTGAAATTACATTTATATCCAAAATTAGGGTATTGCTACTCCCTGTCACAAAAAGATTTCTTTAATCCAGTGAGTCCAATGTCTTGATGTAAAATATAGGCTTATAATTCAATAATAAAAGAACTAATAAAGGTCATATAAAATGCTGAAAGACAGATTTAATATTGGAACTGTTCACCAATTAAATCTGTTCCTACCTCTATGCCTTTTCCCTTGAATATTCAGAGAGATATCCAAATTGTTTTCATTGGCAATGTTAGTAAGCTTTACATGGGCTTTTTAGAATTGTAATACTTTATCATTTGCTGAAAATATTGTGGGCAGAAACAAAGAGGGCATGTTTGGGGAAGAGGAATGTACAAAAAATATTTTATTTGCTTTAAGAGTCCTGTCTGTTTGTTTTGAATGAGTTTCCCTTCTGATTTAAGGGCATTTTAGGGAGATTATTTATTCCTTTCTAAAACATACCTGATATAGTGACTTTTAATAATTCATCTCCTTGCTTCACATAATCAAATGACCTGTAATGTAAGCATTTAAACAGAAATTTAGATTGCAAAGTAAGTTCAAGTAGCCATGACACAAAGCTGTTAATGTCCTTTTGCTCATTGGCATTTCCAACAGAGATCCAAGCCTAAATACCTCCTGAAGATTTTAGCAAGGGATCATTTAACTCTGCTTAAAAAATTGTCTGTGTAGTTCTACATTGTGAAAAAGATCAGAAACTTCTTGACTATTATATCAGGACGGTAAGCAAAATATCACATAGAGATACTGGCACATTTCCCAGAAACAACAGGCCCAGACTAAAGAAAAAAAAAACCACAACCCCCCCCCCACCACCCCTGCTTTTCTGGAGAAAAGCTTAGCTAGTTTAGACACAAGGAATCACTGATGCAGATAGCTCCTTCCCATTCTTGACTAGATAATTCACTTTCATCTCAAGGAGCAGATGGGAGATACATATATACCCTACATGGAGCACAGTTTGGAAAGGTTTTAAAAAAAATTACACTGGGGTGTTGTCAGCTACATTTTCCAAGACTAGAATTTCTGATTCCCATTTATTTTACCACTCATTGGGTGGATTAAATGTATGCTCAAAAGTTGATACCTTTAATCCTCTTTCAGGTCACATGCAGACTCTTCTGATAGCTTAAAATCTGGGTTTTTACCTCCAGGTTAATAAATTTTGTTGTATGCTCTTGAGTTTGCATCATGCATATGCTAAGTAATTCCAAAAGAAATCTTAAAAAAAAAGCCCCATGCTTTATGTGAACAATTTCACATTGATAATGAAGCTGAATTTTTTATACTACTGCAGCAATTCTAAAGCACAAAATTTGTTCTGATCAATCATTAGTCAAGACTCACAGCACATAACTCTGAGATAGGAGAGTGAAGGATATATTAAAAACAAAAAATGTATAAAACTGGGACAGAATAGGTATTGAATCTGGCATCCTACCAGTACTGGACATAGCCTTCTGACAGCAAAATCTGTATATCATCTATGAAATTATTGCTGAATTGGAATTATTTATTGATGAAAACTCTTCATGTCTGCTTTCAAAATCTGCAAAAGTTCTGACTAGGGGAAAAGACAACTGCTGAGGTCAGGGAGTAGCTGTAGGGTGTCAGATAGCAAAACCAGAGCATAGCAAAGGTTCTGCTCCCCATTTTTGAGATGAAAAATAGAAACTGCTTGTTTTTCTTCTCTGCAATGAAGTTAATTATTCAGTACAGATGCCCTGGTCACCTCTTGAACAATAATATGTCTTCCTTCATCCCCAGAGATGCATTTTTACTACCTCAAAAATCGTCCAGTTGTAAATTACAGCTACAGTAAATCCTCAGTGTTTCCACATAAACTCATGAAATGCAGCTTTCCTGAACAGCATCCAACTTGCTAACCTCTCCAACAATTTGTCTATTACAATTTCAATAGGAATTATCTTCATATTGTGTTTTTACAGTGGCCAGAATAGCTTGAAAAGATGTTAAATTCCCATATTGCAACAACAAAAATTAGTTCATCAAACAGCTTTTATTTCCAATACTCTCTGTACTTTTTGTGTGCTTTCTCAAGCTTGTTTACAAATGTGGTAGATCAATATTATTTTTTAGTTAAGTTGGTGTGAGAAATGATTACACAAGTTACTCTCTCCATTATAAGATATTATCTATGTCCTTTTTTCATCCCTCAGACCATAATTTCAGCCTTTTGACCTTGGAGTAGAAAATAAATGTTATAAATTTTGTTCTTCAGACAGGAAGGTGTGACAATCTATAACTAGCTTTGGGCTTTTATTAATGGTCTCTTTCTTTAAATTCTGAGCATACAGTTCATTGAGAAAAGGCCAAATATTAGTCAAAGAGTGGGACTCCATGTTGCTTGAAACTAAAGAAGAAAGTATGTTCCTTTTTTTTTTTTTGCAAACTGAGCAATAACTAGGAAAAAACAAGGGGAAAGAAAAATTTTTTTTTTTGAAATGGAAAAATACTTGTTGTCTTTAGGGAAGAAAAAGAAAAAAGGTTGCTCTCTTTTTCTTGAAAATGCTATAATATTTTGATTGAGAGGGGAGTATAAATACCATAAGGACAAAGACTTCAGCTGCAGTGTAGGCTGGTACCTTTTTTTTGATAATTATGGTTTCAGCTGGAGTTGCTGGGTCTGCACCAATTCACTCCAGCAAACTGCCAGGTCATAAATATATTACAGCTTTGTTGGCTTCCATTACAACTTCATTGACCTTTAGCTCAAGAAAAAACTTTTTTTAACTAAGGCCTTTTCTACTTTTCAATTAGATATGTTTGTCAGTTTTCCCTTGATATGTGTAGCACTGCAAGCAGGTTTTTAATTCTTTTAGAACAAAAGCAGCGTAAAACTCTCCCAGCTGCACAAATGGAAATAAATATTCAATTTAAAGAGATGTTAACTAGAGATGACACAATCGACCTTTGTTAAATGTGGTATCTCTCTCTCTTCCCTAAGTGAAAGTGAATGAGCCATAGTGGTCAATTATCTCTTCATAGTGACCAATTCATTGGTTGTTGACATTTAATTAGATGGACAAAAGAAAACCTGTAGTAAAAAGTACATAAATATCAATAATCAGGTTAACTTTGTTCTAAGGACAAGAATTAATTGAGTTTTAATGTGATATTTTTCGTTAGTATGGGATCTTCATGTAAATTTCTATCAACAAGTTTCACCATTTCATAGCTACGTTGTCCCTCTCACTAATCAACATTCTCAGAAAATCTCAGGGATTTTTTTCTCTCCATGTGTCCTGTATTTCTTTTTAGTCTAAAATTACAAGTTACAGGGAAAAAAAAAACAGAGGATTTGACTTCTACAAAGTAATGTAACCCAAATATTTTCTTGCAAAACATGGGAACTAGAAGTCTCTATACAAACTCTTAGGTAGATATTAAATGACTCTTTTAAATGGGTGAAGCTGGTTAATTGAAGTTTCAAACTGCAAATGAAAAGTGCATATGGCTGTTAAATCTTTTGTCTTATTCAAACTTATTTGACTTAAATCTTAATCTTGGTATTTAGCAAGTTGCTGACCTATATTATGTTGATTCCAGTTGATGATGGATTTGTTTATAACCTTTATAAAGTCATGCCAAAATTTTATATAAAAAACTTATTAACTTTACTGTTACAGTACTGGAAGAATAACCATAGGTTAAAGATCCTATTGAGACAGATAAAAACATACCAGATTGTCCTAACCTGATTAATTTTTGAGCGAGATCCTCATTTCAATAGAATTTTATATATATATATATATATATATATATAAAATCCTATATGAGGAAGTCCCTAAGTCCTTAATTAGCCAAGTGCTAATTATATCAGATATTAATTTAGTAATATTTGTATATTATTCCAAGATTACGTGAACTCCTGCAAGCAAAACTGGTTCGTCTTTGCAAAGCTCACTGCACATTTTTTCTTAAGAAAATTAGCATTTCAAGAAGAGAGGAAATGTACATCCAAAAAGGCATTTCCATGAGCACCCTCTGCACTCACTGACTGAGGGAGGAGTTCTGTTAAAGTGGATCTCACTGCACCCTCCCACATAAAGCAGACAAAGTACTGAAAGTATTTATCATTGTTATTGTTATCATTACTATTATTATCATGTGATTATGGTTATTCTAGTGCACTTTTTTTTTTTGCTGCGTTAAAAGAAGTTTTCATCCTTTCCTAGCAAAATTGGTCTGAGCAAGGCACCCAGATTGAGTAGACAACTGTAAGTGCAAAGAGGTCACTTAGTAAAATAGGAAAATAAGATTTTCTTTTAATGCCCAAGATCTTGATGCCAGTGTTATCACATAAGAAGTTCTGTCTTGCAGGTCCAAACAAATACATTATTATATTTCCACATGCTTGATGCTAATTAATTTTCTTTAATGTTCTGAGCACCTGAGCCAATCTGCTCTACAGTCCCACTGGGAAAACAGCAGAGCTCACAAGAAGCAATGGAAGAACAAAAGCAACCTGTCCCTTTCCCCACTGATGTGGCATTGCAGCATCAGGCTTCTTCTCATCCTTTTTAAAAGAGTGGGATCTAAATGCCTGTAATCTCCTCTTTCTTCATCTGAGCCATTTCCACCCAGAATGTATCTAGAGGCCATCTGAACACTGGTTGAATCTCTTCTTGGAGCTGGAACTTTGAAAATGCAGAAATAAACTCTGTAATCATTATGAAGAGCTTTTTTCATAAAGGGGTACTGAAATGATCCTGCAAGGCTGTGCATTATGCCTCTTTCTTTGAGTGCCATCCTTTTAGTAAGTGTCATGATAACAATGGCACACAAATTAAAAATAAAAATAAGTGAAATAATTTTTTAGAAGAGGAATAGAGATGCATGACAAAATGGATGTTCCCAAAGCAAACTGTAGGAAGGGACTGATGTGTTCCAGGGACAGATTTGCCAATCAATAAGGATATGCATGGAAGAAATCTCAGTTGTACTATAAACAGTAAAAAATGACAGGGGATATGGTTAATTATTATAATGGCTTAGTGACTTGAATACTCTGGGGATGTGATTTCTCAATTAAATACACTCCTCAGGTTGCTGCATTGTCACTTTGAAATGTCACTGGTTTTAATCCAAGTAGTAATTATTCCAGGATTATACTTTGATCAACGAAGACTGGAAGGTAATGCCTATACCCAGGGAGGTTCTTCCCTTTCCATAAGCTGTCCAGTTGTCCATCACATCCTTGGGAATTATTGTTACTCTGTACTGTACCTGAGTCAGGCAGTGGTTAAGTTTACCCTTCAGCGACCTTAAATGTTAAATTACCCATTCAAGAAAAAAAGTTTTCATCAAATATTCAAAGTTTATATAAATTTGACAGTCTTTTATGAAATTAAATATAAAAATCCAAAGGATCATTTAAAAATATCTCTAAATAAATTTCAAAAAACTGACTTTTTTAATTAATAAAATACCAAAATTAATATTTATAACCTTACATGGGAATTCTTTTAGAAAAAAGCAAAACTAAACACACCAGAAATACTGGTAATTGTAGTAGGAAAACTGTGTGTTTTTCTCTTTAGATTATTATTTATATTTTATTATTTATATCTGTAGTCTGAAATGGAATACAGAATTTGAAAATAAATAGGAATTTTTAATGGGTATGTTATTACTTTGAGTATTAGCTAATTTTGAGCTGTATATTGGAGAAAATATTTTCATCAACAGGGCTTTTTAAAATTCTTTTCCATAACATGTATCAAATAAATACACATTATCATGTCAACTGGGGATAGCCCCAGGTGAACCCAAAATTTCCCATAGGACAGCAATCTGATTGTATTCATCTGTGGGGAGCATATCTTGTTCTTGTTTTCATACATTTGGCAATACTCTCAGGACACCTTTGAGATTTCCAAATAGGTTATTAAGTAGCAGGTTGAAAACAATTTTTTTTCAAAGACAAAATCTGTAACAAATGATTTTTTCTAGAAAGAAATTCAAGAAGATCATTTTAGGTAGAGCAAAGTATTTTGTAAAACACTATTTTTAATTAGATGATCTTCATGGTAGAGGATATAACTCCTAGCTAGAGATGTATATTCCTCTCCAGAGTCATGCTCATTGGACTAATCTACAAAGTAAAAAATTACATTTTTGTCTTGTTAATTCAGCTTACTAAAGAAATTAAAGGTTAATTATCTCCTATGTTTTTGAAGATGAGTGCATGAAATCAATGCATGTATTACCTGTCTCACCTAAAGATGCCTGACAAAATAATACCCAATATTGGGTAAAAATGTTCTTGAAATTTCCTTGTGATTTTTTGTACTTGGATCATCTGCTCTTGATCAGAACATGAAGAATTACAAACCAGCCTAAAGAAGTGATTCTGAGTCTAAAGAGATGATTCTGAGTCTAAAGAGGTGATTATCCCACAGTGTTCATTGTTGGTGCAGCCTCATCCCCAGCACTGTGGGCAGTTCTCGGCCCCACAATTACAGAAGGACCTCGAGGTCCTTGAATGCATCCAGAGGAGGGCAATAAAGCCATTGTAGGTTAATGGGCTCCAAGGAATGTCCTGGAGCAGTAGGGAAGAGCTTTGGACCTGTCCAGTTTGGAAAAAAAGGAGGCTGAGGGAAAACCTCACTGCTCTCTGCATCTTCCTGGGGTGGGGAAGTGGGGAGGGAGGAGCTGAGCTCTCCTCCCTGGTATCCAGTGACAGGATGTGTGGGAATGGCTCAAAGCTGTCAGGGTAGGTTTGGAGTAGGCATTTCTTCATGGAGAGGGTGGTCAAACACTGGAACAGGCTTTCTAGAGAGGTGCTCAGTGCTCCAAGCCTGCCAGTGCTTAAGAAGCGTTTGGACTCTCATTGCTCTGCCATTGTACAGAAATGCAAATCAACATGTACATGTTAAGGTAACAACATGTTATGTGATGTTTTAATATCTGTAATCAGGTAAAGAATTTTCTTGGTAGAAAAGATGTTTTGTGTAGATTTAAGGTGAGTTCTGAGTACAAGGCAAGTAGTGCATTGGCTTTCCCTAACTGGGGAAACATGAAGATGAGTTACATTCATCTCATCAACAGTCAGTGTACATCCTCTGCTGGAAAATTAAATCCTGTGATGTTTGCATCAGATTGCATCACTTTATGGAGGTGAGATTGTAGATACCATATAGGAAAAACTCCAGAAGCTATTAACAAAAAAGGTCATGATTGATTTTATGATTATCCTGTGGCTGTACTACTAATTTTCTTCAATATTTCTGTGACTATAAGGAAACAGATTATAACCTGTTGAAAAAGCAGGTGGCTATAAGGAAACAATTTATAACCTGTGGAAAACCAGCTTAACCTGTTGAAAAAGCAGGATAAAACATTACAGATAGTTGCTGTCCTGTGCTGTTGATTTTACTTCATCATAATACAGTGAGTAAATTATATATTTATTGAAAAAGAGCACAACAATGTTGGTAAACAGCATAGCAAATACAGACTTATCCATACTGCCTTCTTCAACCCTGTTTTAAACCATAATCTGATATCCTGGCTCTTTACCTGGAGACAAATTTTTAGATGCTTAGCAGTCAGTCAGTTCTCCTATTCTAGATGTCATATAGAATAACCAAGTCAGACAGAAGCTTAGTGGAAGAAAGAATGAGCAGCTCCTTCAGACAGGTTGAAACAAAGTGAATATTTTGCAGGTACCCTGGCACTTTTAAAACTAATGCTGACATAGCCACAAACTGGTAAGTCTAATGCTAAAATAATACCTATCTACAATACCTACCTAGATATTCCATATCTGGAATAGTTTCTATCCTGGTACAGACCTCAGATTACCATTCCTTACTCATTTTTGAGGTAGGTTGTGATGGAGTTCCAACAAGAAGTCCAAGATTAATCAATGAGATTTTAGGGCCTTGGGGAGCTAGTTAAAAACCAGAAGTGCAAGGAGCATTCCCCTCTATTCTTCCTTTTAGAAGGAATGATGAGGGAAGAACCAGCAAGAGCCAGCAGATCAAGATGTGGCTCTGAGCCTGGTGTCACCAGCAGAATTTTGGGTGTTTTGATCATGGATTGATGTTTCTATACAAGAACAAGTCTGCCCATGACAGGTGGGCCCTCCCAAAGGGAGAAAAGGATTTTTGCAAAGGAATTAGCAGGGTTCACCAAAAGAGCTTTGAACTAAAAATTAGAAGGGAGAAAGGGTTAAAGCCAGGATCAATAGAGATAAGCATGGGGACAGCATGCTTTGAGTGCTGGTGTGCTGTGGAGGTCCCTCAGTCTGTCTCAGTAAAGTGGGGGCATGGAGATCTACGTGGCAGCAAAGACCCAAGGGTTATTGATGTCCTAGAAACCATGGAAACACCTGAGAAGAGCCATAGGGATGAAGGCTTCTCCCTCCTAAGAGGAGGTGGAATCAATAGCCCCTGTGAAGTGTTTCTCCATCAATACTCACAAGGTGGGCAGAGAACAGGGGGAGCTGGAAGCCCAGGAGAACTGTGCCATGGGTGAGCATGGTGGAAACGTGGTGGGATGAGTCACACAGCTTATAAACCCTCCAGAAGGGATCAGCAGGGAGGGAAGGGGAGGCACTGGGGTGGTGCTGAATGTTGGGGAGTGTCTCAATTGTTTCAAGATGTTTAATGTGATGATAAGGTCAAGTGTTTACGGGTAAGAATCCAGCAGAAGGCCAACAAGGCAGAGAATCCTGGTCTGTTACAGAACACCCAAAAAGGCTCAAGAGGCAGATGAAATACTCTTTTTAGCAGCTGAGAGGAATGTCACAATTCCTAGCCCACATTCTCCTGGGGGACTTCAGCTTAGCAGGAAATACAATACAGCAGAAAGGAAACAGTCTATGTGATTAGATTTTTCCAACCTTTAACAATTCTATGTTTCTAGTAGTACTACCTCAACTCCTCAGCCTTTTATTTTCTGTCTTTTACTCCTTCTATGCTGTAATGTGGTGCTCAGTGTGTTTCAGAAATCTAGTCTTTTCCTCTTGTTTTCAATCTCTTTGAGGAAGTCCACACTGCTCTGTGTTTGCAGCTTTTTTGCTAGAAGTGGCTTTAATTCCTCTCCAGCATTCAATACACACTCTTGCTGAACAAAGCAGTGAGTTCTTCAGTTTGTTTTGCATTTTTAAAAGACAGTTCACAGATTGCATACTATAGAGAAAGACATTTAAGGAATCACAGAAAATAGGCAGATTTTTCACGTGGTAACAGCACATCGTCTGGAAGCAAATATAGCTTTGATATAATTGTTGGTTCCATTTATTCCTCTGAATGAAGCACTATCATTTAGGTGATGTTGACCAGCTAATGTTAATTACTATAATTGATCAGGATGTTTAAAAATTTTAAAAATGTCCTCTCCATGCATATATTTGGTGCATGCTTTTTTCACATCATGTAATTACCATTAGTGGGTGCGAGCAGGCTCCTCAGATTATGAACAAATAAGCTATCCTAGAAAAATTTGCAAACAGATGAAATGCTTAAATAGGTGCAGACTGTTAGGAAAATCTGCAGCCTGATTAACCACAGTTTTTGCTGAAAAAGCTCAATCCTGAAGTGCTTAGAAACCAGAGGCTGGGTCAGAACAATAGAGACCTTGGCAAGCCCCTGCCTCTGTTCTCAGGGGAAAACACATCTGGGACAAGGCATGCAGCAGTGGCAGGTGCCTGCAAGGAGCAGACAGGTTTCTGTGCATCAGGTGAGGGGACAGCTGGGCATGACAAGTGTCCTAGCACTGTTCCCAGTGAAAATGCAGGTGTTGCATCTCAGCTTTACAGAGTCAGGTGCCTGCACAATTTTCTGTGAGGCATTGATGCACCTGAGGCTGGGTGTCTCGTACTTAAAGCCACCTCAGGCAGATTCTTATTGCTTTCCAGTTGCTGCTGTGATGGATGTACAGATGTGGAAAAGGAAAAGAGTGCAGAAAAAGAGGAGGGGAAAGAGAGACCAAGGGAGGGAAAGTAAAGGAGAGATGTATGTAAGGACAGAGAGAAGGAAAGCTTATTTCTCAATGTCTTGATATCCATCTTACTGGTCTCCTCCTGGGAGACTGAAAAACCAGCTAGAACAAGAACTTAAAGGACAGATGGCACAGCATAACTCTGCTGAAAATCTGTTCTTAATTCTCTGATTCAGCCTTTGCCCAATATGTGTTGTTCTGAGAAGTTGTAGACTGCAGCTTAACTTACAGTAATGACAACTAGTGTGTCAGGAATATGCATTTACAAAAGTTTTTTGGAGAAAATGCAATCAATGGGGTTTTAAAGCTAAAATTAAGATGTAACCCCTGAGTACTCATTCATATTTTGGGCCAGAATTAACTATATTAGCACAGTGGATTTACAGTCAATTATTGTTATAGGTCACAATCAGAGGATGATCTTCAAGATTCATGTGTCCAAGTGGGTTGTCCTCAAAACAGGTTATTTTCAGACCTTGGAGGAACTTTTTGTGATATTTAGATCAAAACCTGCATGTTCCCTGAATGATCTGAAGGTTTTTCTTAAAACTTTTCTTCAGAGATGGTGTCTCCAAGTAAGGGAAAGGATGACTAGAAAAACAGACCAGTATTGAAAAAATAAGAGGAGGTGATGTAGATGTCAAAAGTTTAGAAGAAGAAAGATCCTTTTAGGGCTGGCCAGAAGCATTAGGCATACAATATTTTGCCTCATTAAAATGACAGACTTTTCTTGTCTATCTTTACTCAAAACTGTGACTCCAGTTCACTCAGCTGAGTGGAAGACACAAAGTTGAGACCATAACAGGATGGTTTCTGCTAATGTGGCTGTCTTGATGTTATGTTTTTCATAATAGTTAAGAAGTAGAACAGCTTGTGTGGTAGCAAGCTCAAGTAAGTGCTGTAAACATGCTTTCTGTAATTGAATCTTATTAACTTTAGTTCATATTCAACATAATTAAGCAATTCTTTTTTGCAATGTTGTCATATCAGTCAAAATCATCTATTTTTAATGAGTATCAAAGCAAAATTAATCTAAAACTGTCTTTATAATTTGGCTTTTTTATTGTTGTTTCAGGTTTTCTCTTGCTTTTTTTTTTTTTAAAGAGCATTTATCTGGAGTGGAAAAGATTGGTTTGAAACAATGGTCTTTGTTTGACATGAGCTTGAGTGACTTTTCTGACTACAGGGAAATTTGAAGTCATGTAGCACACATTAAAGTTTTCAAGGGTGTTAAAAGGTGTTTTCTGAATTGGAGAAATCATGGCAGAATTCTTCCATTAAAAAAATCTGAGTCAGACTGCTTTTCTATAAAGCCAACATTTGCCTTTTACTCTACCCATTTTCTGTCCTCCATCTCAGCTTTTTTTTTTTTTAATAAAAATAATTTGAGCCACTAAATCTTTGAAAACAACTTGTATCACCATTATTAAGAATGGTTTTAACACTTAAGAGTTCATAACCCTAAAGCTGGTAACCACAGGGTCAGTTAAATGCCTCAGTTTTGCATTAAAGGTGTTAGGTTTGCAAAAGGCACCTATTTGTCAATATTTATTTGTCAATAATTGAAATCTGTATGGCAACTTTTCACTGGTGGCAACCAGTCCAAAAAAGAGCAGTTTTGTTCACTATTAAGTAAATAATAATGGCATTACAACATATCTTTGATACTTGTGAGCCCTGAACATAGAAGCCAGCTGAGATTTGGGGTAAAATTCTCATTGTGCCTCAGTAAAGCCAGGGACTTGAAAATCAACCTCCTCATGTAGAGTGTAGAATTAATCTTGTGTGTGTCAGAGCTACTCTACTTTACAATCCTCTGGGAAACCCAGTGGCTGCTTTTTGCTGAAGAATTGACTGGGTGCATTTCAATACTTTTGGAACAGAACATCATAAAGTTTCACTTATAAATCCATTTCATGTCTTAGCCATTCATTATTTATATGGAATTAAATTTTATATATATATATATATATATATACATATATAATATTTTATTTATATAATATACTGTATTATATATACCTATTACATACACATATCTATATATATAAACTGTAAACTCTATTTTAAAAATCTACTTTGAAGTGGAGACTTGAAATTTGGGGTTTTGCCAATTCTAATCTCCACTTTTTTGTTTTGTTTTGCTTTGTGTTTTTTTGGTCTTTCTTCCTTAAAATAGTTGAGAAGGAGTTCATTTCTCAAATGTCATGAGAAATTTTGAATATCTACACAAATTATTGTGAATGACTTTTTTTAACCTCAATTTCTAAGGGCAGAGAGCTCGGTGTGGGGGTGACATTGAGCTTAAAAATCACTGCACTGAAACTTCTTTGACATGGTATCTTACCATATGGAAATGCTGGAATTTAACATGTTTTGCAGTGGCAGGCAATCCTTCATTAATATGCCTACAGAGGAGCAGTGCATACTAAATATTCTAGCTTGCTGACAAGGCTATATTAATACAAAATAGAAGTCTCAAGTTAATTACAGTTTTGTGTCTGGGTGTGAGAGAAGGGTGTGAAATAGATCTTCCTAGATAGCCAAAGAAGAAGCTATTTTCTCCTTTCAATGTATGTTTAATCTTAATAAATGGACAGCCAGCAATTTCAGATGGTCTGCTATACTTTAATTCTGTACAGTTTTTACAATGTGTAATTGAGCTCTTGCCAGTGTAGAAACATCTTTTCCTTTTTTACAAGGCTGAGGTTTTTGTAAAGAGTATGTAGAGACTTAAATTAGCAATAAAAAAAATGTTGCAAAATTTATACGTGGAAAACTTTATCTCAATAAATCCTTAGTAAATATCTTAACCTTTATTTGTTTTTTTTTTTTTTTAATTAGGAGGGAAAGAAAACCCACAAAAATTCAAATACATAGATGGAAGAAAAGAGTAGGCAACCTTGCTGTAAAATCAGCAGTTAATGTTGGCAGGAAGTTCTTGATTCTTTTTCCTTTTAATTATGGGATACATTTTCTCATTAGGCTTCTCTATTTAAAGCCAACTATAATTGGCTTACGTATTAAAAAAAACAGTGACAAATGCAGATTAGGATGCGTGTTTGTATGGATGAGCACTTGAGAACTGAAGCTCTGGCAGAAAGTAACTCGAAGAAGAAAATAATTGAGCCCTCTTTGTTACAGGTGAGGATAAAAACCACTTAATTTCTTCTCAGAGAGAGAGTCTGAACACAAAATGCTCTCTGCTGCTGAGATATCTGGGAATTGCTGGTGTCAGGGTAGTTTGGTGAGGAGTGAAGCTGTTTCCTTGAGTTGCTGTACTGCTGGAAATGGTCACTGATTTTTGGGCTTCAAACCCAGTTCCCCTTGGTTCTAAGGAATTGCTGGTGTCAGGGTAGTTTGGTGAGGAGTGAAGCTGTTTCCTTGAGTTGCTTTACTGCTGGAAATGGTCACTGATTTTTGGGCATCAAACCCAGTTCCCCTTGGTTCTAAGGGGAGCTGTGGGAGGCCAGTGTGACACAATTGCCACGTGTGCAAGAACTGGAGCTGTGCCTGGGACAAGGCAGTTTGGTGCCTTCTGAGAGGTTCTAGGAGGCTTTTGAGGTGCTCAGGTAAATCCTCCCAGGTGTTGAGGAGCACACCTAGGGCAGGTAGCTGGGTGGGAGCAGGGGGAGCTGCAGGCTGGGTGATGGGTGATGAAGGCTGGAGCCCCTGGCAGGGGCTGCTGATTGGCACTGCCCCTTTGCACAAGAAGGGCACAGGAGCTGTGACAGCAGCCAGGTGACAAAACGCTCAGGGACAGCAGGAGCTCTGCAGGAAGAGCCCTGATAATGACTTGCATGCACTGTGAAGGTACAAATGCCCAGGGTGTCCCCAAAAGGCTCCAGCTTGAGCAGTTTCTGTGGTACTGTGCCATGATTAAAGTGCTTTCAGGGTCCATTGTGGGACAGGTATAGGAAACCTTGAGTAAATGTGAGAGTGGAGTGTGTGGGGAGCCAAGCAGGACACCTGGGGGTTCTCTGGAGCTGCCCATGGGAATGGGGCTTTGGTCCCAGCAGTGAAAATCTCTGGCGGTGGGAATCTGGCAGCCAGAGTGGCTCCTGAATTCTCAGACAGAAAAGTTTCCAAAAATCTCATTCCTTTCAATGTGCCTATATGTTAAATGTAAATATATGTATTGAATTTCTTTGTAACTTGGTCCATCTTTGTTAAATATAGGTGGTCAATGGGGGAGCAGTGACTTTTTTTAAAAAAAGGAGCTGTTTGTATTCAGCCTCACAACAGCAGTCGGCTGGTATTGATTTATGTAAGTTACTATATTTGCATTGCTTTGCAATGTTTATTCCAATGGTGTTTCCTATGAGTGTGATTGATAGTACTAGTTGGAGTATTGTTGTAAAAGCACTTATTCTCGATTTTTTTCCTCTACAAAAAATGTTTTTCACTCATTCAACCACCCACACAGAGTTCTTTGCCCAGGGAAAGAATTCACTGTGATTACCAAGTTTTTCTTTAAAAAAATAAAAAAAAAAAAATTAAAAAGAGTAAATGACACTATACAGATATTGCTTATATATCTCTTTATATAAGGACTTCCAAACCCCCAGATTTCTTTCATAAATAAGGAACTATTTCAGGAAGCAGCCATTGTGTTTTCCAAGAACATCAATCACAAAGTCCAAGCACTTAGCAGCAATGTCTAGCTGGGCTCTCCTAATTCTCACACAGTCTGCAAACTCAATGTACAATTTGTATGCATAAAGAAACATCCTTAATCACAACAATCTAAATCAGCAATGAGTCATAGTTAAAAGTATAATTGCAGTTTTGATTTTAGTATCAAAATATTCATAGTTTTTATTACGTGACAAGTATCTGATGACAGCTATTTAGTTCATAAGTTTCCTCCATACAGAATAATGCTATATAGGTAGCCTTTTTTTCTTCTTTTTTTCATTTTTAATCTAGGGAAAAGAGAAGGATATTGATCATCCATTGTTGTTGATAAATTCACATTTCAAACCAATAAATTCATGTGTGTATGCACATTTGCTTGGTTTTTTAAATGGTTTGCTTTCAGAATAGCAGAATTGTGCTGCACTTCATAAATCTTTATACTGGCTGTATGTCAGATGAGCATCAGTAGTTTTATAGAGCAGGTGCAGCTGTAGTGCAGGTACAGGAAGTAACAAAATCAGTGTGATGGGGTGAGTGGTTGCAATGTTTTATTCCATAAAAGCACACCTGTTTGTTGGGCACTGCTAGAGAGGTATAATATGTAAAACAAATATCAGCTTCAACCCCTTTAGCTCTAAGTGTAAATTTATTAACCACAGAAATATATTTAGGTATTTTAAACCACAAATGACCTATCGCTGGCCACATTCTGTGTTTAATAACTGCACTGAGCTACAATACAAAACAATTTCCTGATTGTTTGTGGGTGCCTCATCTGATCTACCTTAACTCCACTTTTCAGGAACATACTGCAGGTCCTTGTCAAACTAGCAATGAATAAGGCAATAAATGAGTACCTCTATATAGAACTGTAAATTTCAACCCTAATGTTGATTTTTCAGTCAGTGCTCTGTGTGTGTTTCTAACTTTTACAAAAATCAAATTGGATCCTGTATTCTTTTCTCCACTCCATAGCCTTGGAGTCTTTAAATATGGCCAGCACAGGAGTGTCCATGTTTTATACATGTGGAAGGCATACAGTGGTGACTTTTAATTTGCTTCTACACTAGGTGATAGCAGGAAAACACATTTTCAGGCAACCTCAATTAATGTATGCAATTTCACACACTATGTTGAAATAGACAGTCAGAAGGACAGAATGAATGAATGAATGAATGAATGGTGAATGATTTGGCTGGCCAGATCTCTAAATATGGAAAAGTTCACCTGAGAAATACAGTAAATCAAAGAGAAGAGGTAAGGAGTGGAACCAGAACTGTAAATTAAACTTATATTTCTGTCACTACACAAACTTCACACATAATTTTAATTAATTGCACAGCCTTGCATCCAACCATCAGCCCCCTGAACTTCTATAATTAGTGATGCTCTGAAGAGGTCTAATGAACTGGGGCTAAGACTTGGTGCTGTGCCTTAGTGTTTTGCAGTGTAGAGTGGAGTAACCAAATAATTGGTTTAATTTTACAGAACTGAGTGTGGTTCATACCAAGTGACTTGAAATCCTAAATACTTCATGGATGCTTGTGATTTATTTATCTGCAAATGCTTAGCTGTAGTTAACCAACAAAAGTGCTGATGAAAACAGGGCTGTAATCTGAGAACAATTAGAATGACCAGTGAAAAGTTTCCAGGCCAAGAGGCTCATTTTGGTTGCATTTCATGTGCCAGGTTTGTTGACCAGTTTTGTCTTTTTCCATACTGTTAAAGGATCAGTTCCCTCCATGTTCAGTTCATTTTTTTTTCCTTATTCATGGAGTTTACTTGCAACCAGAGAGGTTTCCATCAGCCTGCATATTCAGTGGAATTAAATAGGTTTTTAGGACACTGGAAAATAAGCATCTGTAAAGAAGGTGTGAGTGGGTGTTTTTTGTTTTGTTTTGCTGTTAACTAGGATGTGATTTGGCAGCCCAAAAATGAGATGTTAAGCCTGCTATAACAAGTAGCAGCCTAACCACACTGAATCCTTGAAATGTGTGACCTGGCCTACCCTCCAAGACCAGGGCAATGCACTGATCCCCAAGGCTCTCTGTCACCAAGAAAAAAGACTAATCTGAAAAGGATAAGGGTTTGTTCCAGGACTAATCACTGTGCAGTGGCAGGGATGCAAGAATTGGGAATGCTACAATTTGTTATTCTTAACACACATCCCTCTGCTTCAAAAATCTTGAATACAAACATTACAAGCAAGCAATGGTCTCTCCTTCAGCTGGCTGGCTTCCAGGGCCAATCTGTGGTACCTCAGAATGTGTATTTGTCAAGAGACAAATTTAAAGATTTTCTGATTAGTTTTACAGGAACAGGTATGTTCTATTGCTAGGTAGCCATTTTCCAGTGATACACACAGAAAATTTTAAACTAAACCTTTAAAACTTCTAAAATTTAATTGGGATCCTGCCCTGTTAGACCAATGGAAAGATAAAAATAGACAACTTTGGATCTGGGAAGTTTGTAGTTAGCTGAAAGGTAAAATGCTTGTGGTTCTAAGGTACCCTAATTAGAGAATAACCCAAAAATTCACATAAAGCTGTTTTGGATTCCTCATTGCTAACCAGCCACTTCTCTGTGAAAGAAAAAATATATAAATCTGTGAATGTTTCTTCTTTCTTTTTAGTAAGAGGAGAGAACTGTAAGGTTTTTAAAGTCTGAGGAGCTGAGCTGTGATGAAAACTGCCATTAACACTTTCACACCTGATTGCAAACCACTGCAGTCAATACTGTTCTACCGACAAAGCAGTGTCAGCCTGTCAGGTTGGGATTTAACTCTGGCCTTTCAAAGCTGCTGTCCTGGAAGTGTGGAGAAGTTAAATGAGAGCCACTGATTCTCTTTTGAGTTTCCTGGGTTTTTAATGGAAGGTTTCTAGTGCTGCTGTAGCTGCTGTAGCTTGAGTGCTTCATCTTTTGCCATGACTCCTGCAAGCTTGAACAATTTCTGTATTTATGGAGGTGAGTTGCTTCCTGTATTTATCAGGTGCATTCACAGCTGCCAAGAGGACTGCCAGCTTGAGGCTGCAAATTTTCATCATTCTGACTCTAAATAAATTCCATATTAAGACTATCAACTAATTTGTAGCTGCTCTGGCAGGCAGCAATGGCATTTTTGGACATTGTTGATAGGAAGTAGAGTGAAGCAACCAAAGCTGAGCAAGATGGGGAAGTTTCACATCCCACTGATATCTTGAGTCATGGTAAACTGCCAGAATTTTAATTAGAGCTCTCATCTCAAATATATTAATCTCTATTATCAACAAAGGTAAAAAAATTTAGGATAAGATGTGCTTTCTTCTGTCCAATTTCCACTCTGTCTCACAGCTTTATTCCTTTATTCTGGGCAAGATCCTGTCCATCAGTTCCCTTTTCCCCATTCAGAAATCAGTCTAATGTACTGCTGGGTCAGGATTTCTCTGTCTCTGGTTACTCATGTAATTTCTCTAAGTGCTTTGATGAAGTGAAGTTCTGAATTTTTAGGAATCAGCTGCTTCTCAGCGGCAGCATTGCCCTCTGGTGGATGCATGGCTCCAGTGGGAGAAAAGGGGGAGAGAAAGAAAAAGTCATGTAGATTGGCCCTTTTGTGTTTTTCTTTCTTCCACCCAAATCCCTGTGAATTTAGAGGGTGGATAAAACTATTAAAGCTACACTGAAGAATCTATTGCAAAAATCTTGGAAAATCCAAGCTTACATGATCTTTCCATCAATTAATAATCATGTGAAATCTATGCCATTACTGACCACAGCATTCAGTGGAGTCCTGTGGTAGATGGAAACACTTTTAAAAAAGTGTAAGAAATCTTCAGTACACATAAAGTGTAAGTACTCTAAGCAAAAGCATTAGACAGCATTTAAATGAATTGAGAATGAGGGGAAAACAAGAGACAAAAAAACTCTTTGCTGGCATCATTAAAATAATTCTAGAATATGCTTAATTGAAACTTCCTATTTATAACTGAGCTAGGAACTTTAGATTCTGAGCCCAAGTAACTCTTAAGGGACATAATGAAGCTGGTCACCAAAAGAAATTAAAAGTAACTCTAAATCATGAAAAATTAAAAAAAAAAAGGACTGAAAGCTGAAATGGGATGTAGTTCTTTATGCAACTCAATAACTGAGCTGCAGATGATTATGATGATGATGAGAAGTCTCTGATGACTTCTTATATTTCCTGCAGACATATCTCATTTAAATGAGAGTCCAGACCTTTGGCTGGGGTTTTGAAAGAAACACAGAATGATCAAGAGGTCTTTGGAGCCCAACACCTATTAAGAAATGTTCTGTTGATTTAAGGTTGATCATTTTTCATAGTACTTTGTGCTTTTAGCTTCCCTCTGGTACTAACTTTAGATAGTTTCAACATGTGTTTCTTCTTCCCTGCTGATACTAGTAGAATATAATTGAATTCTGTTTTTTCATCACCTCCTTGTTTACTGGGCACTATTCTGAGCTTAGTATGTTGTACTGAGAATAGTAACAAGAACATCAATACCTAGCAATATAAACAGCCTATTTAAAGATTTCTCATTTGTGAGCCTTTAAGAAAACATATTTGCACACATGAGGAACCTTTTAGTCCATGTTCAGACCACTTCTTTGAATCCCTCATTTTTATGTTAAGGGGCTTTGTTGTTGATCTTCCATAATTCCATGAAGGAATGAGATATTAAAAGCTGAGTCATCATTATTTGATG
The DNA here is from genome assembly GCF_023055355.1 of Agelaius tricolor. Taxonomy (NCBI): domain Eukaryota; kingdom Metazoa; phylum Chordata; class Aves; order Passeriformes; family Icteridae; genus Agelaius; species Agelaius tricolor. The sequence goes on from NW_027269261.1 coordinate 11,376,642, forward strand.
TAAAAGAAAAAAATATGAGGAGGATATTAAGATATATGAAGGGTTTAATGATTTAAAAGCTCTTTAATGGTCTTATTATATGTCTCTCCAGTGAAAACATGTGATACTTTCATTCTGGAAAGGACTGTGGAACTATTTCAAAGTGTGAAATTAAATGAGAGTGCACAGACATGATATCTCATTCTAAACATCTTAAAAATTGTATGCTTCTTTTATTTGCTAGAGGTTTAATGATGCAGATTTTAAATAATGGAAATGGGCAAAGTAAGCTGCAACTGGGAGAGATTTGAACTGAAAGTTTTCAGATGGTCTTTTGATGCCCCCGCATAAACTCAAGCTACAACAAGTACAATTAACAGATAAAAGTAATCTTTTTTTGCCTTTGCTGCTCTATTTCATTATTGTTTTAAAAAATTCAAATACTGAGAAGAAAGTATATCAATAAGCAAGCTCATTATTGAAAAAAAATTCTGTATCAGAAATAAGTAACTAGAAACATGATACCAGTACCAGAGAAGAAAATTCTAGCTTTGATTGCTGTATTTCTTGCTAAAATCTGAAAATCTCTTTATGAAAATCACAGTGTCTGTGCTTTGGATGTTATTAGATGGTTTAGATAAGGAAAATGATTGCTATTTAAATGGAGGAGGAGATTAAAGTCAGATAAATTCTCTTTAAATCTGAACGGGATGATCATAGGAAACAAAACTAAGTCTACCCTCATATAACAGTTTTTGATTAAACAGTGTGGAAATATCAGATATCTAAACCAAATTTGGATCCCAGCACAAGCTGAAATTCCTACTGTTGCCTCATCTGTAGTTATTCAGAACTAATTCTAAGCATGTATAATAACAGACTTACAGCCCTAATGACAGTATTCACTGTCTTCCATGACACATTTTGTTCCCATTTCATTTTTTTTTATTTCCCCCCTAATGACTGTGGGATGTTTTCAGATTTCTTTACAAATACATTTTCATTTACATTATCTCTTTTTACCTAAGAGATACACTTTTTATTTAGAGTGCTTGGTTCCAAGTATTTTTTTGTCCTATCTGTCTCTTTTATAAGCCATATTTGGAATAAAAAGCACAAAAGCATTGTCTCCTTATTTCTCACAGGGGATTAATTGGAGTTGGGAGCAGTTGCTTGAAAGTAAATTTTCTATGAAGCTTGTTTTTCAAAACTGCTTGTATTCACAAACCATCTGCCAGTTCCTCCTTAATTTACCGAAGCTTCTAGGACAATCTTGGCCTTTTATGGAAAGAAAAGGCAAAACAATGCTGAGAAGTTTTGATCTGAAAAAAAAAAAAAAAGTTGAAATAAAAACCTTCATGGTTCTCTCAACAATAAAAAAAAAATCTATGAAAATAGAACAGTTTTAGGCAAAGTTTCTTTTTCCAGTTTGACTCTTTTTTACAAGTGTATTTTAAATGGAATTTTATCTACATGTTTCCAATTAGAGGAAAATTCTACCATGGGTATATAGATTTTGGCCTGTGTCATGCTTATTCTGTTTTAATTTTTGTTCCCCCTATCTTTTTTTTTTTTTTTTTGACCACTTGGCAGTTCAGTTTAGCCCTGATTATGGTTCCTACTGGCTGGAAAGCAGAAGGGAGGTTATTTAGTAGCATACAGCAAACTTTGGAAAAGCTTTCTTATGTAATTGCAAGTCATTGGCAGTGATCCTTTACATCATCTCAAGTATATACCAAGGTAAATGAAAAGAAAGGACTCTGGGAAAAAATACATCCATAATTATTGTTAAATAATTTAAATAGGTTTTAATGACTTCACTTTTAAAAAAATTATATGAATTAATATAATTCTATTAATAATATAAATTAATATTTTTCTTCTTTAAGTAAACTTTGCTGTCTTTGGTCTGTTCTGCCCATCCCCAACTTTCATTCCCCTTCAATCACTTCTAATCAGTGCACTTCTTTGTGAGCTGTTGTTTTCAATCTTGTAGAATACATCCCATGAGAGCACTTCTATCAATGCATTATCCTTCCTGGATTATCACTCTGTTCACTATTAATTCATGAGATTGATTCACCCCCTTCCTTGTAGAGAAATATTAACATGTAATTAAGATACAAATCCAAATGTGAGAGCATAATAACAGGAAAGCCATCTGAGGGAAACAAAATCACAGCAGTGACATGTTCTAGAAGAGGGCTGCAGCTGAAGATTAATTGGTGAGCACTCACAGTGACAGCAGATAACTCATGTGTTGCATTGACAGAGGGAATGAAAGAGCTGGAATCTGCAGACTCTTTGCCATAAATAAAAGAGATGGCTTTCTGCAGAGCAATTCCTAAATCTGCTTATGTTTAAAATATTTTTCATGTTGAAAATGAAATGCATAGTTTTCATGTTGAATACTATGCAAAATCTGTGTAGTTGCACTGTAGTTGGATCAATTCACACTCCCTTGTCTCTTCTATGTCACTAGATTATCAACCAGCAGCTGTGAATTCAAACAAGAGCAAACTTTTATTAAGATCACACTACTGGAGCAGCAAATGGGTTAATGGCATTCTGAATTTGTGTTTGGCATTTGCTGCTCAAATCTTACAAGGTGTATAAACACACAGGGCAACACTTCATCAGTCTGGAGTTGTCTTCTGTGTTTATATGCATGTGTGTGCATGTGCTTTGCAGTAAAACTTCAAATTCCTTGGGGCACTAACCAGATCTACTGAAAGGGAAGTAGATTGAATTTAATGCACTTTTACACTGGTGAAAGACAGGTGAAAATTTTGAAGTGGGAATTTTTGCAGGAGATGATTTATGAAGAGAGGGACAAAGGTTAAAAAGAAATTCTTTGAAGTCATGTGTCTGAAAATGACTTCATCTTTGTTAAAGATTTTAATGCACTGCAAAGAGGTTCCGCGCAAAGTTACTTGTGCTGAGAATACCATGGCCTGAAGAGCACAATTCCAGTAACACCTTCAGAAAGTGATACCAGTAAATGAAAATGCACATACAATTAGGCACTAAAATATTCATAATATTTCAGCAATGGAAGTGTTATATTATAAGAAGGTAAGAACAAAAGCAGATAATGAGACATTAATAGCTAACTGCTACATAAAGTACATTTGAATCAGACGGACAAAAAATGCAGCTCATTTGTTGAGGATGAATTCCAAGTGTCTAAAAATTCTCATAGAAAATAAAAGTTAAGACTAAACTTCAAATTGAAAGGTATTAGGGGTTTGAGAGGTTCAGAATGAAGTGGAGGGGTTTTGCAGAATACAGAACTAACAATTTGATCTACCAATAGCTGAGACATCTCTTATCCCAGATCCCATCGATGTCAGGACAAATGAGTTTCATCAACCATTTAAAAAGGATCTGCTGCACAAACAAATGAAGTTGCCTGTAAATAAAACCCATGGGCAGCCTGGGTTTTAATCCTGGATTATTTTGTTTTTTCCTTCCATGCAAAGATTAAGAGGTGTTTTTAGGAAGAAATCTCTCTCTTCCCTGGAACTTCACTGACTAATGATGGCTGATATTGACCACAGTGAGGTAGGTTGAACATGAGAGATCAGTGTTTGGAATTGGATCTTCCAGCCAGTCTCCTCAGGAGTCTGTAATGGGAACATGATTGATCCTCCTTCCTTCCTCAGTCCTATTCTTCACTCTGTGTGAAAGGATAAGCTTGGCTAACTCTGAAATCCACCTTTCAGCACACATGGTAGGCTGCTACAATGGTACAGTCATTCCAACCCAACCAAAAAAGTGCATGTATGAATTACACAAGTTGCAAAGACACCCAGGAGTTGTGAATTTGGGCATGAGGTTCAGGCAACTGTTTGTAACCTTGTACAGTTCTCTTTAATATGGCAGAGCTCAGCAGTGGAAATCGGAATCATGAAGTCTTCATCCTTTAAGAAACACTCTGCTAATCTCTTTCAGGTGGTACAGATGTAGAAAAGTCCTTCTCTCAATAATTTAAACCATTATCAAAACATTACACTAAAAATCCTGTCCTGAATTTTCATTAGGATTATCCTATAAAAGACTCAGCTTTGCAGTCCTTGGCTTTATAGCTTGCATGTCCTGAACAGTGAAATAATACTGAGAGCTGTGTATGAAAAAGTTCACGTCCTTCCCATCATCACATTCCAAATATGTCCACAAGTAGCTGGTGCAAAATTAGACACCATGCCAGTCTGGACTGGAGATTGTATTTATCTTTTGATGGATGGTGTAATTATACCAAAAATAATGAGGATTGGCTTGAAAAAGTGTCTATTGAGTTGGCCCTTTTCAGCCATCCTTTTTAGAATCATCCTGTCTGAACTAATAGAAAGTAAATAATGGTTAAAAGGTAATGAGAAGTAATGGACCTTAAACAGATTGACTGTTGATTGGGTACCACCAATTTGCAGCATTTGTTCTTCCTTCAGGGCCCTTGAGCTGTGCAGCTCCCTAGCAACAATGAAATCTGCTCTGAGATATTCTCATGGAGAAAGAGCTGCACTTGCCAGCACGGTATGGTGATAATCGAGCTGGCAGCAGAGCTGAAATTGCTGTGCAACAAACACCCTTACATTCTGCAAGATGTTACACTCTGCATTGTGCATGGCAGCCACGATTATAAAGCCTCGCCTCTCGAGAAAATATTGTCATACTTTAATTTTGTTTTCCATATGCAAAAGTTGCTGTGATGGGGAGGGTGTACGTGTGTTTATCTTACCCTTGCAGTGTCAGAACACTGTCAGTATTAGTATTCTGGGGTGTTAATCTGCAATAATATACAAAGCTATGTTTGGACTATCCAGATCTGGACTCCAGCTTCTTCAAAATATTTGTGTTGCGCTTCTTTGCTACATTTGGGTTTAGAGGAATCTTTTCCCCCGTGCCTTATTTTTTCATGTATGAAAGAAGACAATATTATTTACGTACAACACAGGGCTGAATTAACGGGGTAGTTTCAGTGATAAAAATCTTAATTAATGTATTGTGATTAGGTAGATATGGTACTGTAACTTTCATGCAGTAGGAAAATAGGCAAACCTTGTCCTATCTGGTCCACTGGCTCTATTTGGATTGTGTCTTGTTCTAGTCATACAGGGAAATGGCACCAAAAGTGCAGCATTACAGTCATCTGCTGAATTTCTCTCTGTTGGAAATTACTGAGGACCTAACTAACCTAACCTACCTTATTGAAGTCTTTTTCAACATAGACCATCAAACCCTCAGCTAATTTTCCCTACAAAGAACTTTACAATAAATTTCTCATCTCTAATTTAAATATTGAAATAATTTACAAATGTTATGGCTCTTTTTTACTACTTTCTGTAGTTTAAATTCATATCGGTTTTCAGTTTTGAGACAAGAATGTTTTAATGCCCTAGTGTGAACAACATGGAATATTGTAGGTTTACCACAGCTGGTGGTAATTGGGAGTGGGGCTGTGGCTGAGCCCCATCCTTAATAGGCTACAGCTGTGAGAAGCAGGTGAACAGCATTGAAAGCAATGAGCCAGGGAGTGCCCAGGGGCACTGACCAACCACCAAAGGGAACAGAGGGCACACAGGTGCAGTGCATCAACAGGAGGGTATAAAAGGTTGGGCTAACGAACAAGAAGGGCAGATGCTTGCAGCCCTCTGAAGTGCTGTGATGTTGCTGTGTATGGGCAGACACCTGAAGACCTCTGGTGAGGTATGGTGCTTCTCTGTATGGGGAAATGCTTAAAACCTTCTGAAATTGCATGGTGATACTGTATTGTGACCTTCTTGACTGTGGCATGTGCTGTGATAGAGTATTATTCTGTTTTTTATCAAAATATCTCTGTCTTTTAAGTAGTGTTTTCTGAATTCAGGTCCTGAACTGTTTTCAGGGCTCTACTGTTGTAACTTTGTTATACTCAAGTGAAATGTGTTACTGTCTGAACCTTATATATAAAGTTTTTTTTTTTTTTTTTTTTAATGAAACAGAAATCCCTCTGATTAAAACTGTATGCATACTTGGTCTTGATAGCATTTATTCCTTTTTTACCATTTGTATTTTTTTCCTTAACAAATATAGTTGCAACCCCTACAAATGTGCATGTTACTTTTGATTTCTTTTTGGTTCCCAAGCCTGGGATGCTGTCTTTTGTTTTTTAATCTGATAAAGAGCATGGCTCTAATGAATGCCTCATCAAATCTCTGAACTGTTAACACAGATGTAATAGCAAACTATTCTGAATTCTAGCTCCTTGTAATTACCTGTTTGCCCAAAATTAATCTTGGAAAAAAATATTGAATTAATTTATGTGCTCATCAGCTAATTCCAGTTTTGAGCCTGGCAGTGTCAGGGAGCAGCAAACAAAAGACATAGTATTAAATATTAAACCTGAATGCTTCTGGAGAGTGTCTGGCCTCGCTGCTGGACCAAAGGCGGCAGCTGTGGCGTTTTTCACCCCAGAGATGCCTTTGGCTGGCTGGGTGCTGCAGCTGGGCACTCAGAACAAATCCAGGCAAAACAGGAACTCAGTTTACCTTTGGTGGAAAAGGTTCAGGCAACGGTGAAGAGAAAAGGAGCGGGTTCTGCCAAGGAGCTTAGATCCAGAGTTTATTGTAGCATGGTAGATTTCTGAATCTGGCAACAGCTCCAGACAGACAGAGACAGAACCATGGCAGAGACCCCGGCCGCATGGTCCCGTGTCCTTTTTAAGCCCCGGGGACAGGGACAGGGACAGGTGAGGGCCAAGCAGGTGTGAGCAGGGGAAGGCTCAGGGGATGTGGACGCTGGCACAAACCAATGAGCCCAGGCCTGGGGGGCATCTGCCAATCACACGACGCCTTGCTGGAAGGTGCCAGGCAGGAGGGCACGGGGGGGGGGGGGGAAGGTTGGCACACCTGAGGGGGATGGGATAGGTGGGACAGGAAATGGCGACACGCTGCAACAACATAGGAAGCAAAGTGTGTGCAGGACATTGGCTTTGTCTGTGACTGCACCCTTACCCCCTTTCCTTCCCCTCTTTCCCTAGAGGTGGGCTGCAGTCTTTGAGGTGTGGGGTAGGGGCATTTCACTCACACCCTGGCTTTGAGTTGGTAACAAAGTCCTCACTTGCTGATAAAACTGAGTTTTGGCAAAGTTTGTGTTGCCTGCTGCTCTTCCTTGATTCCCTCAAGTGTGAGGGGTTTCCAATACACAGAGGATGCCAAGTCACCTCCATGAGACAGTGATGTGGCTTTACCCTAGGGGTGAGTGCAAATGTAAACCCTGAAAAGGTACAGGTTAAAGAAAATACTGTGTAAAACTAACTGCCTTTGATTTGGCATTAGCTTTGTTTGCTGTGGCTGCTAAGGTTGATGCAATTTAATCAAGGCAAACAATTTTAAGTTGCCAAAGATGGGTTTAAAGAGAGGGGGTGATTTCTGGTTTTGGATATACCTGCCTTTGTGGAATGTGAATGGGAGAGTGAAATGTGGTCTTTAATTTCTACTGAGTAGCTTTGAAATAAGCACTAGAGAAATAGATTTGTTTGGCTCAGTCCTACTGCTATTCTTTTAATCTACCCTTGTGTGAAACCTGATAGCTGCTTTTACAAAGTGTCAATTTTCCAAGTCTTTTGGATCTCTGTCTTAATATTAATGTGTTTTGACAGAAAGGAAGCTTAAGTTTTTGTTCTTTATGCCAGTTCTACAAAACCAAAATCATCTCAGATAGTGAAGCTCTGAGCTGATGTGTTCAAATTTCTATTCTCCTGGAGAACAAAACTTGGAATGTGTTTCATCTGCAATAAAAAGTGTGTCAGGAGCTTGAAGTGTAGCAGGTCTGGGTTTTCATATGTGCTCATTTTGGGGCATCTTGGACAGGTTTGAATTTATAAAGATCTGATTCAGCATGTAAATGGATCTGGTTTTGATTTAAAAAATGCCAAAATGCTGCTTTAGTCAAGATCATTGCAACTTAATCTATGAGAGGGTTAAGATATTCAAGCATTAAAACTTGAAAACTGAAGCATTACTTCTCCTCCTTCCTAGAGAATTTGTTATTCTGTTATAACAGAATATGCTTGTGGATTAGATGGCTATTTGAACTATCTGCCTTTTTTTTGAGGTAACCTAAAGTATGATTGTTGGAAGCTTAGAACTTTTAGTAGTGGAAATTCTTTGGGATATTTGTTATTTTGGAAAAAAACAAACAGAAAAACCCTCTAAAAATACCCAAATCGGACAGACACAGGGAAAAAACCCTAGAAACCAAACCAAACAATAACGCCCCAAACCTTAAAATTGCCTTCTAATCTCAGAAGTTAAATACAGTTTTCATGGGTTGTAAGGTAAAAATTTGGGGCAAGTCTTCTGTAGTAACCAGTTTCATTTGTCAGTTTCTCTATCTGGCTCCTCTTGTTCCCATAGAAATCATAAAATCATTGGCTGTGTATTGTAGTATATGTGTATTGTCAACAATTGGAGTAGATTTATTTTTTTTATTTCCCATTCCTCTCTTCTAGATTTAGAACAGTGTGTGGGAACTTTCAGTACTACCTGATTATGAAACTTAAGGCATGACTAAGACAAAACACCAAGGAAATTATTCTTTATTCTCTCCCTATGGTTCATCCCACAGCTTGAGAGGCAATTTCATACTAGCTGTACCCTGCTCAGGAGCAGATACGTTTCAGCTGGGGATGTGCACAATACTTTTTTATAGGGTTTAAACTTAGAGCTACATCATCATTCCCAGGTGTGAGGACAACGGTGGTTTTTAAGGAAGGTATCAGGTGTTTTTAAATAGTGCTGGGTGTGGCTTTGGGTTAATTTAAGAAGAACAATTGACATAAGAAACACTGCTCCAACTCACACCTGAGGAGTTGCAGCTGTACTAATCACCAAAGATTAAGAACAGGCCTGCTCTTAATAGGCCACAGCTGTGTCAAATAAGAAGACAAAAGAGTGAGTTAGCTTTTCGTGCAAGAAAAGAGTGAGTTAGCTAGTTGAGAAGAGAGTTAGAGTTTGCTGTCTGTGCTATGAAGAAGAGTCAGTGCTGTGAGGAGCTGCCTATGAACAATCACTGAAAAAGAATAGAACTTTGGCAGTATGATGACCACAATTGGTGATTCTAACATGATCCTGTGGTGGTTTGGGAAAAAAGACTTCACTATTAACTGATGTAATCCTGCGGTGGCTTCTGAGTCTCCTCTGCCTGTCACCTATTCCTGGCCAACTCCAGAAAGGGCATCAGGGCAGGTAAGCATGAAGCAAGACTGCTCTAGGGTATTTGAAGTGTTTGTGGCCCATAAATTCCTGAGTGACAAGTGCTATCTGATTTTGGTTGCTGAGTTTTTATTCCATTTAATTTTCTAATCCATTTTTGAAACAAGCTGGCTCACACCTTAACTGTGGACTGTGTGAAGAAGTATTTCTTGTTTTGTCTTCCTTCTGTTTCCTTCAAGGGCTCTGTGTTTTTGCATTGGGGAAAATTGTGAACAGTGTGAGGTTGTTTGATCACTTTCTTATTTTGAGTGTGACTTTATGGTTTTCTGTAATGTCCTGCTGTGGTCAGCACTGTTTCAACTGGGCAGCCCTAATCTATGAAATTCTCTCTCTTGAAAAGGTTTTATTGGTTTGATTTTTCTTGCTATCTTCCTCCTCTCTTTCCTGGTATGAGTTGGTGGGAACAGATATGAGCAGCAGGGATTTGTGCAGTGGCATTCTCTTGGTGTGGTGAGATAGAAAGCATGTTATGGTGGCAGGAACTGCAAAGAAGAAGCTTGGTTTGCTCTGGCAGCACTGTGGAACTGGAGCATTTTGTGGTTTATACCTTGAAAGCATTTAGAATCTAAGTGTTGGGCAGAGAGGAGGGATGTAGCACATGGATAAACAAGAGACAGCATGTTCCATTTGCACCACCCAACTGACATGGATACAGTTTTTGGGTTATTTTGGAAACCTTCCCTGTTGCCTAGAATATCAATATCAGACCAGTGGTAGATGCTAGTTAATAAGCCTTTTTTTCAGTGAGATTTGGGGGTGTCTGCTGATAATACTTCTCAGGGTATTATATCAAGAAGAAAGGAAAGGAATGCAAAACTGGGGGGAAGCTCCTAAGCTTATTTACCTCCAAAGGTATTTGAAACCAAAAGGTATGAAAACTGAAGGATGTGGAAACTCTAGAACATTTTATGAGCTGCTACACTTGAAGGAGACTTCAAAAAGCAAAAAGATATTGAGTTGTTGCATTATAGCTCTATTGAACTATGTCAGAAATCCCTGGCAAAGGTTCTCAAACTTAGTGGGATTTCTGTAGTCCTAGTGGTTCCAGAATTGATAATAGACTGTGAGTATTTTGTGTTAAGTTTCAATAGCCTGTGAATAAGAAGATTTTCATTATAGTCCTGTATTTTGTATGAAAGTTTGAGTCAGCATGTGGAAGAAAGTTAAATCTGAGGTCAGTGGTTTGTAAGTTATTTTACTAGAAATAGGCTACAAAAACAGCTCTTGGTCCCACAGTTTCAACAGAAAAATAAATGGGAGATGGTATTTAATTTTTTGTCTAGAGAATATAGAATTAGGCTCTAGTTTTGTAAATGCAGTGTGTTTTCTATTGGCTTATATTTAATAGACTTGTTTTCTGAATGAAATGAAACAAAAATTTCTGAAGCACCAAATACAGAAATTTAAACCCACAAATGTCTGGTCAGGCAAGTCAAGCCATTCTTCAGTAGCACTTTCTTGCACATTGGTGATATATTGAAACAAATAGAGCAGCTCTTAATCCTGTGTCATCATGAGCTGAATTTCTGGATAAAAGGTTTTCACTTCTGTACAGATTGTTACCTTCTGTAAACACCTGAGGAATCACATTCTGTTAATATGCTATAAGCAGATTTTTGTTTTGCTTCATCTCCTATCTTATTCAGACTTAGTCACATGTGACTGCTCTGCTCTCAGCAACAAGTGCCAATGGTATTTGCAGGCTCCTTGATTGGAAAAGGCTTTCTTAGCTCAAGTTGCAATGTTACACTGATAGTGCAACCTGTGCAACACAGTTATGTTTACTCAGCAAGCAAAGCATTTGAGTCAGCAGATAAATGCAGTTTGCAGTGGCATAAGCTGCCTTCTGTGTGCTTATAAATATGTATTTACAGTACACTTTCTTATTTATGCTTTATAAGTGTATTAAACTAGCATATTTATCTTGCAGATTAAACAGGTGCTTGTTGTATATCAATACAAAGTTATTTCCAGAAAAAGTCATGTATTTAAATATAAAAAATCAACAATTGCTGAAGTACTATTTCAAATATTCTTTCAAATAATTTTCTTTTTCCTGTCAGTGCTCGTGCGTTTTTGTAGCTGGAGTGCTCTACCTGCTGGTTTTGACAGTGTTCAATTTGGGGCTATTACTGTAGAGTTGCATTATTTGTAGCCTATTGTAAACATAAAGATCATCTGAAAGTTCTGATAATTTGTATGTTTAGGATTTATGGCACCAAACATAACAATCATATCCCCTGATTATTTTGTAATCCAGTGAGCAAATAATACCAATCCAGCTTTTGTGTTCCTAGTAAGTGAAGCAGAAATGAAACAATTTTTGCTGGTAAGGATGAAAATGCATGACTTGGCCATTTCCCTAATGCAGATTTGTAATATATGCAGGCATAAATAGGTTTCTATCACTCTACAGAAGCTGGTTGAGTCCAAACCCCTCATTTATTGGGTCATGCCACCATTCCCAGGCACTGTGGATAAATAGGTGGAGAGCAGTGAAGTCAGAGCTGATGACCTTGCAAGCAGGGCATACAGGTTCAGTGATTTAACCTCTTAAAATCATTTATAAAAACTTCAGAATGACTCAATGGACTGGGTGTTTGCTCCTGTGACGTGTTAGAGGCAACCTTGGAGCAGATTTTTCAGTTCAATTCAGAGGAATGTGCTTTGTGGTTCCTGGGGACCTGTGTGCAGGGACTACTGGAAGAGGTACCTGAAAAGCATCCCCCAGATGTGAAACACAAAGTTTAAGGTAGCTGGACCTGCCATTTCTACATTGCATGATGGGTTTTGGTGTCACTGGCACCACCCAGTATACCTTCTAATATGAGCAGATCTATGTTTTATTATGAAAATAGGATTCAGGTGTGGGCATGAAGAGTTATTGTTTTCAGGATGCTTTCTGGAATTGGTGTTGTTGTTTCTAAAGCTAAGCACTTTTGTTCCTGCTTTGGAAGTCCATGAATGCTTTGTCTAACTCTGCTGAGACCGCTACACACAGTAGCTGTGCAGAGAAGGTATGTTACAAATGTGTGTAGTTTTAACTGCTTGAAATGGCCTGGTTTATTATCATGTGAAACTGAAATTGTCTGCTGTGATAATTTACCTGTAGTCCTTTCAGTAATATGACATTTATTTAAATCCTTTCTCTTTTTCTTTTATTTCCCGCTTATTAATGAGCTCTTAAGGCAGTTAGTCTTTGCAACTGATCTGTCTTGCATAGTTGTGTAAATAATGGAAAAAAAAGTAAGATTTTAGTCTTGAGTGTTTTAAAGATCTTTGATAATAACATGCTTTAATATGAAGAACACAACTGAAAGAATTTTGTTTGTTATGTGTTCTTGATATAACTGGTATTGTTCAGAATTCTCCTGTTATGGACTATTATATTCAGTTTGTTATATGTCCTTGATAAACCCACTTGAAATTTATTGTTACATTTATTGATTTGAAGCTTTTTGGCCCAGATGTCTTTGCATGACCCTCTAAATTGTGTCCAAGTTTTTTAGCTGTGCCTGGTATTGCAAGCCAGTGTAGTGTCCTTTGTTTTTTAAATTCTTCCTGTGTACATATATTTAGATAGAATCCCTTGTCAAGTGTTGAACAAATGTGCTCTCTTTACTTCCTCAGTTGCTTGTAGCTGTAAAATTCAAGAGATTATATCAATGGGAAACTGAGGCAGGTTTGTGTTGGCTTTGCTGATCACAAAGTACCTAGAGCATTCTGTTTTCTGCATCTCTTGAATAGGTATAATAACAATAGGTGTAAATTATTGATATGCCAGAAACTGGCATTGATTGTTTAATAGGAACCTAACAGTGTTTTTTTGTATTTTATTATTATTGGTGTCTTTTATATGTAGTTGTATTTTTTATGGTTGCTTTCATATGGAATTTAGCATCTGTGATATCTGTTTATATATCATTATTATAGTAGTATAATAATTAAAATGACAGGGGAGAAAATGTGCTACCCCCATTCATGTGGTGTTAAGGTTTTGTTTAAAAATGAATGGTTGTTTATCTGAACTCTGATTCAAAGTCAGGTATCTCTCTTGGCAGGTGTCAGTCCAGGTTAGCTTTTTATCATCAGGTTTTTTTGCTCTGAAATGGAAACCCATAATCTGTGTGCCAGCAGGCCTTGAACTACAGTGGAGTCAGGATTTTACAACTATGCTAAACTATAATTATGCTAAGTAGTTTATGCAATGAATTGGGAAAGAAGAGTAAAGATAAGGATTTAATGTCTGAAGGGCCAAGTTAATAAGGTCACTAATTATGTAAATACAATGAACACATTCATTCTTTCAGTTTTCAAGCTAGTTGTCGGAATAAGTAAGGGATGCAGTGCAGGATCTTGATGTTTTGGGGACTGCTGCTGGTGAGGAACATGAAATGTTCTTTTCAGCTAGCGACTGTAGAGGTGGCATTGGCTGTGTAGGTTCCAGCTGGAAACCAAGGGGTAGGATGAGCTACTGACAGCTGCCCTAGCATTGGATAAATAAGGCCCTACCAGGTCACTCACTCAGTTGCCAGTTTAAGCACTTAATTTTTATGTGCTTAAATAATTAACCATCTCCTGTTCCCCCAAAATGTAAGATAACATGGAAAAGATGCTGTGCTGAGCGGAGTAAAGTCTTCTCATGTCATGTAGAGCTTAAACTACTGTATTTTTAAGCCAATTGGATGGAACATGAAACATCTTGATGTTTCTAAGGGTTTTCATGTCACTTTTTCACTGCTTAAATCAAATCAATGCCAGCTGAGGTCCAAGTCTTGCACTTGATTTGTGGCAGAACTTTACTGTTTGATTTATTCACTTTAATCAGAAAGAATCTGTAACTTAGTGATGGGATACTTTGCATATGCTGAACTTGTTCTGGGATATTGAATGCAGTGCTTAACACTTGGGCCAGATGTCAGTCAGGTTTGGACTTTTTCTTCCTTCCAAGATTTTCAAAAGAAAACTTCAAAACAAGTTCTGAACTACTAAAAGGGATTTGTTCAAAAATAGATGCTGCTTCCAGTTGTAACCTCTTGATTGCAGGAATTATTTTTCAAGACAGCTTATTCATCCTGAATATCCCCTCTGACCATATTAGTGGTCATACTATATAGGTATGCTATGCTTATTTTCACATCTATGAAATATTGACATTCACTCTCTGTGGGTCTCTGCAGTACAGAGAACCTCTTCATTTCATTGAAACCTATAAGATATTTGTTAGGGGTTTTAATATCTTTGCCCGCAACTCAAATTTAGGCCATCAAATTCTTCTCAACTGCCTCAAACCCTGCATATGGCAGAAGTCTCTGAAATCTTGAATTTCTAATGCTCATGTTCCCTCACTGCCTTATGTTGTGCTTCTGGTCCTTATCTGACTCACCTCAGATGCTGAAGTATTCACTAGTGCCAGGACTAAAACTTGATAGGATTTCAAGGCATGGTTGTTTCTTTTTTCCTTCCTTGTCTGAAGGTGCCTGTTAACTTAGGGTGCAACATCCTTCCTGGATCTCTTATATAAATTGCTTAATTGTAAGAAGGTTCACATACAATATGACAGACATAGTCTCAAATTATACTGTTGCCATGGAGGACTTGAATTTAATTTCAGCTCCTCAGTGCTTCAGTGGAGAAACGTAGCAGCTTCCACAAAGAGGATTTGGAAGGCACCTCCAATGAAGAGCATAGGATTCTGGTTATTTAGGGGATAGGACAGCAATACTGCCCTTGAATGATTTGCAGTCAGATGGGTTAGCTAAATTGAATTTTAAATCTGAATACTAAAAACCATACTGTGGAAGGAAAAGGGTCTTTTGTTTTTCAGATCATTATTCTTGCCAGCTAAACCATGAATCTGGATTTGTTAGCAGTTTGTTTGTAGTTCCATATGTGGCAAATACGCAACTTAAAGGACTTGGGTATGTATCTCCTAGCCATAAAACAAGGACTGGATAAGGATTTGTCAGAGAATTATTAGAGAATCCAGAACTGAAGCTTTAATCTCTTCTGGTGGTTTTTCTTGTAAGGGTCCATAATGACAGGTTCAGGAAATACCATCATTTTGTACATTTAGAAAATTCTCATGCTGATAAAGAATTCATTGAATTGAAACTGTTTGTTCTCAACTCCTCTGTGCTCAAAGCATTATTTGCTTAACCTAAAAAGCCAAACTATTGTGGTTATGAAATCATTAAACAGCCTTGAAAGCTATCTACTTGGAAAGTAATCTCATTGTGGAAAATATCACATTTTTTCATCTGAATGGTCATTCAAATAATTCAAAACCTAAGTGCAGTATACCAGCCATGACCACTTGGCATCTGTTTCACAAGAAATTGCTTATATAATTTGTTTTGACTCTATGTTTCTGCCTTAGGTTTTTGTCTTGAACTGGGTATTTGTTTCAAAAAACCACCTTTGTTTCACTTAGGCTGCTTTTTCTTAAGAGGGTGGCAATCTAGAGTTGAAATTGGGATTTAGAATAACATCCTGACTCTCTCAAGCTCTGAGTGCTCTGCAGTCTGTTCTTTCTTTATCAAGTGGGTACTGACACAATGAGTATTTTTAAAGGGGAAACTAAATGAAAATGGAGCCATTTTAAAATGCAAATATATTTAATATATTAAGTATGTTTGGTATGTAATATAAAACTTTTTTAATTTACAATCCTCCATGTGTATCTATTGTTACATGATGGCATATATGCAATGCAGCTGCAAAATCTTCGCACCTCTTCATTTTTAATTAGAATAAAATGCAACAAACCAAGCACAGTTCTGCCCACCATGTTTTGAAAACCAAGCACTGAAATGCACTGCTAATTTTAATATTAGGACAAGTTCTGCAAGTCTGTTGATGATTATTCTCTTTACTACAGAATGAAATTACTTGAAAAAGATGAAAAGTTGAAGAAGTTGTTTTGCTATCTTTGTTCAAAAGGATGAAGTGAAAAGAAATCTTGTAATTGCTCTCTGGCCCTCAAGGATTAGGGGGAACCATAGCCTCTTCAATTGTTTTACCTGAGAAATTAACACTTTTTGAGGTGTTGGTGTTCAAGCTCCTGTAAAATAAGTAAAGAACTGAATGCTTCATTTACCAGTGTCTTAATAGCATACTTGGAATGGCTACTGGAACTCTCACTTTTTAATCCTGATTAAAACCCTTGAATCTGTTTTGTAATATGGGGGCATATTGATGTCTGGTCTAACAAAGACTAATGGAGTTTGTTGTATTTCAGTTTTGTAGTTTGGGGCAGTTCTGTCAAATCCAAAAATTTGGATACAGGTTTTAAGTATGTACATCAATTTCTGCCCTTTGGTGAGTTTATAGTTCAGAATTGGGGTTTTTCTTTGAGGCAGTCAAGAGAAGGTGCAGATCAGTTTTCAACTCATCTCTTTTTGATTCAATCAACTGTGTGCTCTAGAAACTTGTCTTGAAGGAAGCTACCAGACCCCAAAATCGCATTCAGGCTGTGTGAACCACCAAGTGACACAGCTGCCTGCAGTGCAATGATATTTTGAAGTAGCATAAATGCTGAACAGGCACCATCATCACTGCAATCTTTCATGCAAGCCCACCCTTATGGTCTTCTGGTGTCTCTGTTTATGTAATAGGAGGCTTCAAAGATGGTAATCTTCTGCAAAAGTCTGTTTTAACCAGCCTGCTGTGGTGTGTAGACATACTGTGAAAAGTAAAATGTTAGTGAAATGGTCTTAGATTTGTCTGAATACTTGTATGATGTGGTTAGTGGGAATGAGAAAATGGATTTATTTTTTCATGGGGAGTGGGATATCCTCTGGTTTCAGAGTGGTGATTTCTGTAGCAGCAAGGATTTATTTATTTGTATAGATTTATGTAAATAAATATACTACTTTCTACTATCTTTGGAGTAAGATCTAAAACTAAATCAGTCTTATACTGTCCAGAAGAAAAACTACAATTTCTATTTTCTTTTTATAGCTCAAGCATTTTTGGTTCTGTGATGCAATTGTAGCTGACAGAAAGGTCTAGTCTTAAAATGCTCAACCATGTTTAAATTTTAAGAGTTAAAACAGGCTCTAAAGCAGCAAAGATTCACCTTAAAAATAAATAGTAATCAGAATAAAAAAGGAAGCTAAGAGGTTTGGTATGTATGTGTAAAAGCTGCTCTTTGCTCCAGGCACTAGCTTCCTACCACATCTGGTCAAAAGTGTGTCTTTTTGAGGTCAGATTGTAAATTACTTGAAAAAGAGGTCAGATAAAGTTGTGTCTTACTTGTGTAAAGCCAGTAGACTTGCTTTAGTTTAAACTGGTATTACTGAATTTAGATCTTAGCCCAGAGCTTTACTGTAAAAAACCACAGGTATTAAATTCATCCAGGAAAAAAAAAATCCTTCAGGTTGACCCTTCCCCCACTACTTCTAGTCAGATGTGCTTATTTTTCTGTGACATTTAGGTGTGGAAATTTTCTCAAGAAATTAAAATGATGTGACAGATTACTGTATGCACAAGAAAGAGGTGGTGACATTTCTTCCTTGACAGAGAGGAGCTGTATGGTGATATGAGTTTTATTTTAACATATTTCTAGTTATGAAATGTGCTTTGTTTTACATTGATTAGAAATTCGTGGAGAATAGCTGATGTTATATTAACATTGATGAAGAGCATGCCTACTACATTTGGCATGCAGTTGCCATGGCAACTGTACTGTAGAGTGACCCAAATTAATTTTCCACCAGTCACTAAGTGCCCTGTCAGGTTTTTTGGCTTTTTTTTTTCCTTGTGCTAGGGATAAGCAGGCTCTCGAGTACTCAGGGGGTTTTTCTTGAGGAATCTTGCCTTCTGATTTGTCTCTTGAAAGCAATGGCTGAGCTATGTTCATCAACCAAAATCTCCCACCTTCATTTGTGCAGTTGAATGCATGCTATTTAAATCTCAGTATTCTTGAGAATCACTTGAATGAATAACAAGTAATTGAATGGAAGCAAATGTGCAATATCTTCATCGTAATTGGAGCAGACAACATAGAGTATGGTCATTTGCAACCTCTGCCTTTGCACTGCTCTGCTGCTTCCACATCCAGGTTTCTGAGCCCTTTTTAGAGAACAAGTCTGTGCTGAGCCTGATCAGAAAGGGAGCAGAGAATACCATGCTCTGCATATTTAGCTTGCTCTCCAGAATTCATTAGGGTGCTCAGTGAATGCCAGTAACCATCCTTTGGCAATACAAGGATACAAATTCCTGATACAGATATTGGCTGCTTATTGCTGGTGTGGAGCTGATTGCCACTTGCAAATGCTTGTGTAGCTGGTTTGTCATGTGGGTGACACGAAATCAGCGTGTCAAGTTTAAAATTACTACCCTGAATTATTTGTCACTGTCATATGATACAGCATTTTGGTGCCTGGCAATGACCAGGATGGTAATTTGTCTGTATTTCCCCTTGCTGGATGTGGTTTTGCCTTACCCTGTCTTTGTTCCCAAAGGATTTCTATCTATGTGTCACTGAATGATCATTGACACAGGGGTAGAAATCATTCCTTACTTGAAGCTCGTTTGTGCCTTGCCCATTTTTGCAGCTTTTTCTCCTGTAAGGATCATTTCTGTATGCAGAGTGAGTGTACCTGTGTTCATGTACACCTTTGTAATATGTAAAACGGTGTAATTGCTTTGTATTTTCATAGGTAGGGATGAAGTACCTTCAAAACAGGCTCTTAAAACACCCTGTGTGCACAGGAGTTGTGCAAGTATAATGTATAGGTTTGCTGCTAACTTTGTAATAACTGTTCAGAATATATGATATTGTGTTGCTATGCTATCAGCTTATATCTAGGCAGCTCTCATACTGTCTGCTTTGTTCATTAATACAGAACTCTTAGATTGCTTCTGGTATTTGATTGGTTATTTTCAAAAATTAAATAAACTAAACTTGAGGTATAAAACATGATTTTGAGAGGAGAATGTATTTCATTGGCTTTTTTTCAAATCATTCTGCTGATTCAACCAAGATCAAAAATGTATGTATTACTTGTGGTATGGGCTTTACTTACTGACTTGTAAAAAGGAATTTGTAGAAACTCTGCAAGCAAAATATTGCATTCAAACTTATACAAAGCTTTTAATCACGAAAATGTTACCTGGTACCTCTGCATTTAAACTCTTCAAAATGCTTGCATAGCAACTTCAAATGTGTAAAAAAGCTCTGTGGAGTTTATGTTAATAAATAGACAAGAATTCCTGCTGATAATGCCTGTTGTCTTACAGCTTTTGAAGCAGGATTTTGTGGTGTTTTTCTGAACGTCTTTTGTCAAGTAGTGTTTAAAAGAATAAATCTGTATTATCAATGTGGGGCCAGTTGGCTCCACATCAGTAAAAGTATATTTCTATCAATTTGAGGCTTGGGAAAACTTAACCTTACATACTTTCAGGAATTATTTTTGTTTGAAGCAGGAGGAGGACAATCTTTCCAGTGCCTCATGGTGACATGGGCTTAACTGCATAGGGTATATATCTGATTACAGAGGAAAGCACTGGGCAATCCAGAATGGGCTCTACCCTTGTTGTGGGGCAGTTCTTTTTAAAGAACCTGTTTTAAAGACAACTGAAAACATGCTGTTGATGACTAATTGCATTCTGCCTCTGAAATATGAACTTCTATGGAAGCCAGGGTATTTCTGGGAAAAGAGCTTTCAAATATCTTGTCTTTGAAGACATCTTTTTAACTCTGAGAAGTAAATTTCCTTTTGACTCATAAAAGCAGACAGGGTTTTGAGGGCTGAACATGTACCTTTGCTTTGTATTTAGCAAGTGGGTGCTGAGATGAGAACATCTAGTAGTGTACTCACTTTAAAGCCCTCCTGTAATCAATATGCATAGACAAGGTAATGAAAGGCAGGGACAAACTGGGAGGCTGGAGTGGAAGATTTTGCACTGGTCTTCTTTTTTTCTGTCCTTATGAAATCCTAAGACCATTGGAGTGTCGTAATGAACTCTTGTGTGTAAAATTTTGGCCTTCCTGTATTAAGGAGAGTGGACTACTTCTAAAATGAGGGGGTGAAATTGGTGACCCAGGATGTCCTTTCTAGTTCCCTGTTGTCTGATAACATAGTGTTGAAACTCTCTAGTTAATAATTTGTAATAGTCCAATCCACTGTAAAAATAAAATGTTGATTTCTAGACTTAAAGGAGTAATGTAGTGACATAGGTGGAGCAGAAGCTCTATCAGAGTTTAAGGAACATACCAAATATCTGGAAGACTTACTCAAGAATAACAAAGTGTGTTTATACTATAGTATTCTGTAGTCAAATATGGCCTTATTTCTGATTCATGTCCATGAGTGTGGTGTGTAAAAGCCTAAAAGACACTTCAATGTCTTAGATTGTTTTTGCTCTGCTCCACTCTTGTGCTGAGAGAAGCTGAGTAAATTACATTATTAGAGCCTTTTTATTTTTCTTTCTTCCATTAGGCCTTATGCCTGTCATGGAAATTGGATGTGCATTATAGTTCTTTGCAGCAAGATTGGTAATTTGTTAAGAAATGGTGTAAGAGATTTGACTCATTCCTGCATGGCTTTCATCTTTCCCAAATGCTGTTCTTGTGCAGTTCTAATGATGATCCCAAAAGCCATTTACTGAGCTTGTAAAAGGCTACATCCTGAATGGAATACTCATCTTCCTCTATATGCATAGCAATACATTATTTATTTGCATGGGGACTTAAGACTATTGCTTCATGACTTTTCAAAAACTCTGTGTTGCTTAGGAGTTCCCAGAAAAGGACAGGAGCCTTTCCTCTGTGCCTGTGTTTACCTGTAATACAAAGTGGGGATTCTTGCCAGCATCTGCAACAGGGACAGAGGACTCAAAGTTTAAAAAAAATAGGGTGTGGGGGGGTTAATGACAAAAAAACCCCAAGAAACCAAAGCTCCAAGCCAGATATACCATATCTGCCCCTCTCTGACTCTGCCCTTCCTCAGCAAACCTCAAGCTCTCAAAGCATTGCAGTATCTCTCTTATAGTGTCATGGCTTCCTTTAGATCTTTCCAATAATATAAACTTAAAAAGAAGGGATGGAAGAAGCCACAGTACCTACCCTATCTTCTGACCCTGCAGCTTCCTGTGCTCACAGATTCTGAATGCTTGCCTTGGAGACACCGTGGGTTGTCTGAGTCTTCAAAAGTCAGCAAAACTGATGTCTCTAGTTGATGTTTAATCAACTTGAAAAACTTGGCTCAATACACATGAAATGTATGTTGAAAATTAATGCATATCAATGAAAAATATTCCGGTCATTTTGGAAAAAAGGCGAGAAAAATCAAAGACATCCTGAAACTTTAATAAGCATAATGCTGATCTGCCTAATAAAGGTGGAAGATCTGAAGATTCTAAAATGCTTAAAACTGCATTTTAATATGGAAGAGGTGGTTTTATTCAGTTATTTTAGCTACTCTGTTTTGAAGCCAATATAAAGATTTTGGTGATTACTCTTTGGAGTTTGAGAAGGAAATAAAGAACAAAGGTAGGATATACAAAAATGTGCTGTAGGAGGGTGAATGTGTACATGTGCCTACATGTTGTAGCGCTTAAATATAAATTTTTACTCATTTCCATGTGAGTGTGATAAGGCACAGATGAAAGGAGTTCTATTTAGAGACCAGAACAAGAGTTTGTGATGATGTTTTAAGAACTTTGTCCCTTGACTTTCTCCAGTTAAATGGTTTGGCTCCTCAGATCACACTCACAGCTATGACCTGTTGCCAGCTAGAGTGAGGCTGCATAACCAGCTGCTGAACCCTGCTTAAGTGTTCTGCTCTGCTTTGTAGTAGGGTTTAATTAAATGTTTTTTAGCTGAGGGGAAGGAAGAAAAAAGCAATTAAACATGCTCAAGTATTTCAGTTTCAGCCATTATTTTTCACTGTTGCTTTTAGATCTGATTGAGGATGAATGTTTGTTCTCTAAGTTTGGGGATTTGAGAAAGAGGTCACATGTGAATGATGAGTGCCTTCATACAGAACTATTATGTTTTCAGGGAATAAGCAAATATTTCATTACCCCTGCCTCAGTTGTAGGCAAAATATTAAATTTTAATTATAACCACTGCAGAAAAGAGA
Organism: Agelaius tricolor; assembly: GCF_023055355.1. Taxonomy (NCBI): domain Eukaryota; kingdom Metazoa; phylum Chordata; class Aves; order Passeriformes; family Icteridae; genus Agelaius; species Agelaius tricolor. The sequence continues at coordinate 11,398,966 of NW_027269261.1, forward strand.
CAGAGGGGTTTCATCTTTTTCCTGTACTATTTCCTTTCCTGTCTCCACCCAGGGGTTAGTTGGGGAGTGTCAGAGCAGCACCCAGAGGGAGCTGGATGCTATTCCAACTTCAGGCACATTTGCACAGAGGGGATCTCGGAGCAGGGGAGGTTTGGCAGCTACTTTAATTTCTAGGTGTTGAATAGATCCATTTCCTCAGAGTGTGCAGGAGGAAAGCTGGGAGAAGGAAAAAACTTCTGTGGAAAGCAATTCTGAACATGTTTGCTAAGTCTTTTTAATGGGTGACTGCATCATGGCCAGCATGTGGTAGAACTCTGCACTTTCCACAGTACTGCAGTAAATCTGTGGTGGTAAAGCTTGACAATGTTGTGGTGGGAAAGTGGGTTAAAGAGAGTTCAAATCCTGTAGAAGAGGTGCAGGATGCTTCTTAGCTTGGTCAGATTTCTACATTCTCCAGAAACAGATGCTACGGTTTAAAAACTTTCATAATTATACATGTATGCAATACAGCAGTGTTTGTTCTTAATGCTAAGCTTGTTTTAGCTTGAAGTAGACAAAAGCAGCAGACACATGTAGTACAAGAGAAGGCAGTAATAAAAAGGGAAAGGTTGTTGGGTTTGAATTCAAATTGCTACCACTCAGGGTAGCAAGGTTTGTAGAATGTGAGGGATGACTAGAAGATTAGACACATGTAAAATGTACTGACAGACTTGGAGGAGGGGACAGGGGAAGCAAATGCATTGCTTTCTTTAATTAGCCAAATAACCATTTTTTAACTGCTTGATTTTGATTTGGTTACTATGATTTGAAAAAAAAATCTATGGGAAATCAGATGCTCAAGAGATGCAATGTAACCTGGGGTCTTTATTTATATTCTAGACTGGTGTTTGCAAGGAGCTTGTGAGCACCTAACTTTTATTGTAAATAATATTCTAGTACTAGTGCTCATGAACAAGCATATTGTCCCTTAAGACTCAGCAGGTGTGGTTCTCTTTACACTGCTCAAGAAGCTAAATGCTGTCTACTTTGTTCACCCTTGTGAGCAATTGGCTTAGGAAAAATGAGTCATCCCCTTATTGTTGACCATTTGCATAACTTAGTGAAGTTTCTCACTCAGCTGTCGTGGTAAAATAAGGAGACAGTCTGCAAGCCAGTTTTGCTGTGATGGCCATCATCTCAGAAACTGGACACTGCTACATAAAGGGATAAAAATCACTTACCTGACCCTCAGAAGTGTTTTTGGCAGAGCAGCTCACTGATTGCAGAGTTTAGGGATTTCAATCATTTACCTGTAGCATTGTCCTGTCACATAATCACAACCCCATGCTGCATTGACCAAGTTGCTGCTATCACTGGGCTGCCTCTATGAGTTAACAACAGCACAGGTGTCACCTGAGGGCTTCTTACTCAAGAAATTATTTCCTCTTCCCCCTGTGCAGTGGCTGCAGATCCATGCTGCTTCCCTTAAGTAGGTGAGCTTTGGAACCAGACAGAGATCCAAAAATATATTCTCAATCATCATTTAATCTTGGCCTGGTCAGCCCTTTTATTGGCCTGTGTTGCTGTGTGGCAGGATGGGAGTGTCTGTAGGAGGAAGGGAGATGTTGCATGTGTGTGGTGAAGGCAGATCCACCTGTCCCAAACACTCCTGAAACTACTAAGGCAGCTATGAAACTGTGGCTTTAGGGGAGTTAAGAACCTTGCTTGGGATTTAAGTCCTTGAAAGTCTTCCAAGACCTGATCTGTATTTCTTAGCCACAGAAAATCTGGTATTTGCTTGAATGTAGTGAGAGTAGATTTGAACTACAAGTTCAAATTTAGTTTTGTGCAAATTGAGTTATCTTTATTTATTAGTCAAAACAACCAGCTAGATAACTCATCATTCTTAAACATGCATACAAACTTGCCAGGATGACTGGACTGCCTGTTTCAACATTTTGCTCTTGACTATTTCTCTTTTGGAGATGGTTTGCCATTGCCTTATTTGATTGCTGGGTGACTTAGCATTTAAGACAAAATCCAGTCTTTGTTTTTATGTGCTCCTTGAGTGCATTTCTGAAATTGAAAGCCAGTGAAAAATGATCTACCTGTAAGTAAACATTCTGCTACCAGGGAAGGAGGTAAGAAAGAGCATGTTGTTAGCCTTAAGGAATCTTTCTTTAGCAGGAGGTAATGGGACTGGTGCTCCAAGCCAAGATGAATTACTTGTGCAGCTTGTAATTTATTGAACCCTGTGGTCTTCCAGAATGATCCAAATTGGAGTTTATATCATGAATGTATTTGACACCTATTTTTCTCTGGAAGCCATAGCTCACCTTAATGTTTTCACCAATGGGTTTTTCTTCTGAGTTACAAATCCCTGTTGTGTGAGCAGTCAGAGACTAAAGTAAATACTTGTCTCTCTTGCACATTTACAATATTGACATGTAACTTAGATGGCTGTAAAGTTCTTTAGTAGGAGAAGCTCATTATGCATCTGAATTCCAATTCTCATCTTCCTGGACCACAGAGCAGAAGCTGGCATTGCTATTTCATGTGAGACAATTATATCATGTTACATGGTGCGGTGAGTGGAATTTTCTGCTAAAATGATCAAATGAAAGTTTACTGTCAAGATATGGAGCCTGCTTATTCTCTTCTGGTAAAAGCCATCATTAGTTCATAAAATGTGTTCTTGAATGCAACATAAACTAAAGTTAGCTAATTTTTCTTTGAAGGCAGTGAGTCTGACAGCATTATATTTGTTTCAGCAGGCTGTGGAAGTTAAAAACAAAGCTTATTTTTACTATTCCATGGGTTGAATGGGCTCTGCAGATAATTAGCTATGCCATGTGATATATCTAATTGATCACTGGGTGGTGTCGAGAGATGGTCCTCTGGTGCTGGAGGACAGAAGTCTGTGTGGGAATCCCAGATCAGTTTTGCATCACAGTAAACCTCAGGAGATCAGACTCTCAACTCTTGCATGATTCACTCCAGTACATAGCTCCTCTTCAGATTTCTATGTTTTTTTGCCTAAAAATCAATCCATTCTTTCTTGCCCGTAAAAGTGTTTTTCATATGTCTGAATAGGAGGGATGTTCTAAAATTGATTTCCAGGCACTATTGAAAGTGAGGTTTATGCTTTCTTTTTGTTATAACTATAAGGAAAGAGCTGCAGTTCTTTCTTGTTGAGATTTGTGACTCTGTAGTGAAACTTGTGGTGCTCACAATCCATTCTTGATCCCAGTGAGGGGATTGCCAGCAGAAGTGTGCTGCCTGTCTTGGAAATATATATCCCAAGACTGTTGACAGTATTTCTGGGATAGTTAATAGGAGAAGGAAATTATGTCTGTGATTTAAAGTATTTTTTAACTTTTTCTCTATTAAAAGAGACACTAAATGGAAGTGAAAAACCATTTTTGAGCTCAAGAGAGTGGAAAGAAAATAAAGGTGAAGGGGCTAGGAGGAGATGCTGCTTCTTATTTTCCTGATTGTTCAGGAAGTAGGTGTGATGTCAGAGTGAGCATGTCCTTGCTGAAATTGTGAAAACCTAGCATTTCAATGGGGATACTTTTATGGTATGGATTTTTCTAAAATACTTTCAAACTGGCAACTTCACAGTTCAATATGTAATTACAAAGTAATTTTCTAAAATACTTTTGCTTAGAGATAGTCACAAATGAGCCAGTTGCTTTTTCTGTGTTCAAAGTTTTTTTAAAGAAAGGAAACTCCTGAAAGTGAACCTTAAGAATTAAATATTTTCAGTATGACTTCTTAATGGAGACACTGTTTACAAGAGCCATGACAGGACAAGGGGGATGGGCTTCAAACTGAGAGGGTAGGTTTAGATTGGCTATTAGGATGAAATTCTTTGCTGTGAAGCACTGGTACAGGTTGCCCAGAGAAGCTGTGGATGCTCCATCCCTGGGGAAGGGTTCACACTAGGTGGGCTGGGGCTCTGAGCAACCTGGTCTAGTGGAAGGTGTCCCTGTCCATGGCAGGCAAGTTAGAACCTGGGTGCTGTTTAAGGTCCCTTCCAACCCAAACCATTCTGTGACTGATTATTTTTGAAGTCTTTTCACCTTTGCAGAAGGTGAACTCTAAGGCAAAATCCTCATGTAACCTCAGGAATGTAAGGATCTTGGGCCTCTGTTCAAGTTCAAGTAGTGAGAACTACACAGAAAAGCTGACTTGTGAGAAATGCTTCTTATTCTATTAAGCATCCTCTGGCCATTTACAAAGAAAGTGCTTAAAGGGTTTTCCAAAAATCCACTTCCCATTAATCTTGCCAGAAACTCTTGTGCAGTATTACTCAGGGAGTTTAAACTGGGCCAATGTCGTGGTGCATACAAATTCAAAATAAAGGCAACCCAGAGCAGATAAGTGAATTTGAGTAACAACATGAAGTTGGGTTCTTTTTGCAGGACATTTGCTGGTTGCATGACCAGCTAAAATAGTAATGGAAAAAAGGAATGTGGAATTACCTCTTTGAATCAGTCTGTTTGGCAACAAATGTCTGCAACCATGCAACAGTGAGTGTTTCTTTTCCAGCAGTGATTTATATATTTTTAATACCATATTCTAGGCTGTGATCTCTAACTTAAGGATATCTTTGTTAGGCCAGAGATGAAATGTCCCCTGCCTTCATGTTTTGTTTCCAGTGGTTTGTCCAGCAGCAGTATCCAGGAAAAAAAAAGAAGGATAAATCTGTAGTGAAGCTTTTCAGAATAAGATTCCTGGTGGTCTGATCATCTTCCCTTCATGGATGGATGGCTTTGGTGTTTAATTGGCTTTCAAATCCATGAGAGTTTCCAGACCACTTCTTGATACCACCTCAACATTCTGGAACCATGTAGGCCTCAGCATCAAGGTTTAAAGACTTTATGAACTACCTATTTCTTTTTGGTTTGTCTTCATGGAAACTTAAGATGTACAATAATAAATCAAAGCCTAAAACTACTGCGTATCACATGAAAAAGACATTAAATGAAAACATGGTAGATTGTATCTACCACAGAAAATTAGAAATAAAATGTTTTATGAAGTTAGTCTCTAGGTTGTACAGTAATAATGAAGGCGGAGCTCATGGATCACTAGTAATCTGCAAGTTTTAAAATGGAAATAAATATAAGCATGAGGTGGGAAAGACTCAATGCAAAGTACTGCAAACACTATTGGTATTCAAGTTTTTGAAGGAATCAGCTGGTTTAAAGGGTGGCTCTTTCTGCCTTTTCTCCAAAAGGAAATTTTTGGAAGGTGAGGGAAGAGTAAAGCTGCAATGATGATGTGAAGACAAAAAAGTAATTGAGGAATTAAGAGAATTCTTTAGTCATAAAACTTATTTCTGCAACTTAGAGTCTTTCCTACCTGCGAGGATGTGCAGTTAGGTGACTTCCTCAGTCTGAGCTCTCAAATTTGCAAGTCTTGAACTTTATGGAGTAATGACTTGGAAAGACTTTTTGTAACCTTTTTAAGTTAGGGGAGGAGAGTGTGTTCTGGTTTTAAAAGGTGGGAGTTGTGCAGTAAATTTAGTGCAAGGGAATATACCAAAAGCTTACTTTTGAAGTCTATTTAGATCCTGATTTTTAAGAGTTTTATGTGGAGGAAAAGCTATTAGGATGGGTATTCTGTTGTAGCTTGCTTAAGTGTGCTAAAAATGCTTCAGGTATTGTAGGAAAGAACTATAGGAAATATGCTTTTAAAATAGAAAATGTCTAGTGTTTATAAGAATCACTTGGCAGGCTAAAGTACCCTTGGCATTGCTGGTGGGATTTTTAGATATTGGGATACATACTTATAATTCAGAATTGATTTAACAGTGAAACTGGAGCCAAGTGAAGGGAGAAAAGTCCAGTTGCCATTAAGAGGCCCTGCATTTCTGAAATTAGTAGAGCTGTTTGCTTTATTAGGTGCAAAGCTAGTTAATGCTGGGAGACTATGAAGTACTATTCTGAATACCTTATTTAAGCCTCAGTTACTATGCAAAACATGCTCCTATGAAAATGCTGCCTTATTTCAGGGCTATAGTGGATTTTGTACCAGAACTTTATTGAAAAGGGTAGGAATTTATTCATATAAAGAATAATCTAATGTCATACAGGATGGTTAAGTAGTCTGGCCTTTACTAATGAAAATTTAAAGTAATTTAGGAACTTTAAAAACTTTAGGGAACAATCATTTGAAGATTCTGTTGCTGTACTACTGGCTCACCATTTGGAAATGATGACATGTTGTTTCTCAGAAGTTTTGACAACCATCTTCAATCTTGGCATTTACTTTTTGTATGTGTATATTCCACTGCCTTCATTCTTTGATTAACCTCCAGGGTCTTTGGATTCTTTTTTTTTGGTTGGACTTTTTTGGAGTTTTTTTTTGGTTGTTTTTTATTGGCACTGCTTACATCATGGTGCCAGAAAGTCCAAAAAACTAATTGTGAGGTTAGCAAATGAATGATGCAGTGCAGTGTAAAAGGATATGGGGAGAACTGCTTTCATGTTTGAAGCACTCTTGTTGGTGAACAAGGACAATTTTTTTATTTTTTGGTTCATGGTGATGTCAGTTTTGGTTATCTAGGCATTCACTTTCCCTCTGAGAAAGGAAACCACCAAAAATGGCTTTTGCTCACTGTTTTGGAAAGGCATGTTTAAGTGAGGAAATGAGCTTTAATATTCTTTGGTCTTGTTGTCTGAGCTTCAACCCTTGGGATCTGCTAAGAGCAGTAGACATGTTCAAAGTGTGTTTAGATTAACCCTTAGAGAAATCTATATAAAATTCTATTTAAAATGCATACTCAAAATACCTGGTAAGGGAAGTTGCAAGTATTTCTTAATTTCTAGTTTGAAGCCCATTATATATACATGTATCTATACACTCACACAGGTAAAATGCAGTCATTTTTTTGTGGTTGTCTTGAAAATGTTCAGTACACCGTCCCTGATGAAATGTCAACCTGATCCTCAATTTATGTAAACTAGCTGGAATGCAATATTTGAATCTGTGCTTATCACTTTTATCAGACTTCTGTTACCTTCAGACATCTGTTCTGCTCTGCAAAAAAATCAGTCACACTAATCAGGAGAATCTTCAATGTATGTGGCTTTGATTGGTAACAAGAAACTTGAGCTGAAGGCTAAAGTAATATTGATAGTAGGAAGAACAATGTTTTTATTCTTTTTTTTTATAATAAAATTTCATTACCTGTTAAAGAAGAGGTGGAGGAAAACCCCTCTGTAGCTGCTTTTTGTGTAAGGCATTTGCCACCACTTCTGAGTTTCCCTTTTAGAATGCTTGGACAATGCATGTGCTGGTAATAATTTGTTTAAAAATTAATAGAAATGCAAATGCTTTCAAGTGTAGTGTCACACATTCAAATTTCTGGAACTAATATGTTCAATTGGGTCTTATTTTGAAGAGTGCCATAGCACCAAGTAGCATAGCAACAGTCTTGAGATGCCCCATGAATATGTGCATAAGATGTTTGTGTTCTGACTTCCAGTCCCTCCTTTATTCTTACCTCTTTTTCTTGGTTTCAGTTCTCAGGGTTTTTTTCTCCTTTGTCTTCTCTGTATATTCTCTGTATATTCTCTGCCCAATTCAGTCTTTTCCAGTCTGCTTAATTTTGTTCCTATTTATTCCATCTCTATTTTTCTTTATAAGTGGTTAGATGAGCAGAGCTCAGGGAGGCAGGGCAATAGTAGAGACTCTGAATGCACCTTTGATGATATGACTAAATACAGGCTGATAGTAGAAGGAGGTGAAAAACTTCTTTATCTAGTGTTTCCTGTACTTTACCTTGCTGGGTTGTTCAGGTTGTTCCTGATTTATGTGTGGAGGGGGCTGTATTGCTGTATTCATGCACAATAAAATTGAGAGAGGTCTCCTACTGAGAGGACAGGAAAGGCATAAGAGAAGAGTCTAAGGAGAAGCGCTGCTAAAAATGACAAAAACCTTGTGGGCCTAAACTCTTGAACAGATGAGCAATGATGATATGGTTAGTGGTGCTGAATTGTAACTTGAGGAAGAGACATGAAGGTGTTTGGAATATCTTGGTGTTTCCTAGGATACAAGGTGATGTTCAGCTGCACAATGACCCCTAAAGAGTGTTGTGGGCAATCTTTGTTCATTCTTGCATTTTAACCTTGCCTTTGTATTGTCCTCTCTTTATTTTTGGTGCTGCTGCAGGTTAACCACAAATAAGTTTTTGAAGGGGATTTAAGTGAAGACCAGCTGCATGCATTACTTACCTAATGCATCCAGCCTTTTGAATTTTCTTCCTAATCTGAGGTTTGGTTTGTCTGTGCTCATCTGGCTTCCATATGCATCTTTAATGACATGGAGTCTCAGTTGTTCTCCCAGCATCTGATGGTGTCATATTTTGATGGAATTCTGTTTTATAATTCACTACTGCAAATAATTGCTAATCTTTGGGTACCTTAAGACAAAACTGCTTTAAATGAACGTGAGCCAGCCATTCTGTGTGATAGAGTGGTGCAGAAAAGTGAAGGTGTGTGAAGCCCCATGCTTGGCCCATGCCAGGTGGGCATTGTGCTGAACTGAGACTGTGCAACTCATTTGGTGACACATTTCTACAGCTTTAAATCATGTTGTAATGTGGCATGCAGCTCATGCTGCTGCAATTTCCATTTCAACACAGTTGTCCATGTTTTCAGCAGTCAGGCCAGCTTCCTGCTCCTCACTTACATGTGTTATACTCTCCAGTTTATGTTCTTAAAAATAGGCTTTCTTCTTGCTCCTAACTGATATTTTTATAAATTGCAGTGAGGATTTGATGGAGCAAAGCTGTTGGTTTCTGGAGATACATACTTCTATGGAATAAAGCCATGTAGTGCATGAATATCATCACTTGATAGGTGTTTGAAAGATAAGTATTTGGAGCTGTTTAACAGTGTTTCACTCTTAGAAAATATACTGGTGAATTCTTTTTGTTATGAATTCTATATGGAAAATTCTGCTCAGTGGCTATTCAGGGAAATTTGGTGTGAGTAATGTATATGGGAACACATCAGATCAAATGGAAAGTCAGAAATTATTGTCTAAGGTTAATTGAGTGTTCAGTGGGTTTTAAGTGGCACTGAAAGTATTATTAGATTTTTTTACATGGTTTTCAGAAGTTACATGAGCAGTCTGAAAGACATGAATCTTTTTGATATGTTTTTTTATTGACAGAAACTGGAAAAAACTGAAATGAACATGCAAAATGTTTTATCATCAAATATGTTTGTGCTTTTAAAGAGAATTTGGATAACAATTCTAAACTTTTTATGTACTATTACAAAGACAAATACATCTGTCACATTCCACATGATTATTAAGCTGTAGGGGTGTTTTTTTAGTTGGATGCTAAATTTTGTCTTTGATTTAGCAGTAAAAATGTTTTGTAAACAAACAGAAATGCTGGAGGGTGAATTCTTTCTTCTTCATGCGTGCAGGTGTGCCAGGAACATTTATAACTGGAAATTACAGGAGTGGGAAGAGAATTTGGCTTAGGGGTTTTTTTTTTAACTGACTGTTTAGAAATCAGTCTGTCTTGGTATTATTCCTCCAATACTATAGTTGGATGATATCCCAAAATATGGTAACTCTTAGAGTGTAACTGACATTTATGTTACTTCTGTCAGCTCTGGGATAGACCATAATTTCAGCAGGTGCCTTAATATACACTTACCTGAACTGGAAGGGTGAGAAATAGAGAACAAAGTTATGATAAAGAACAGGAAATTAACAAGATTTCCTTTACATTTTTCATTTTCCTAATACTTGATACCAGTGTTCCCAGAGCCCTGTTATGTTTCTGTTTCATTTAAAATTCCCAGAGCTAGTATGAAGGAGCTAGAAATAATCTTTTGCAGTAATAGAGCAAAAGGAAGAAAAATACACCTCTGGTGTATTTTTATGTGGGTGTGCAAATGGTGGAAGGAGTTCAAGCCTGCTTGTGTTTTCTCTCAGAAAAATGGTTGATTAAAGCATGCCATGGCAGACAAGCTGTTAGATTCCTGTGGAGTTCAGCTCCCTGACACTGTCACTCAAACTCACAAGGTGCTCTTAGAAATATTCCTTCCAATGCTCCCTACCCTATAAACTTGGCTGCAGTGATTGCTTCACTTCCCCTCGATCTCCTGCTGCCCCCCTTTTTTCTCTATCTAGGAATTCTTATCAGGCTTGGGGAATAAAGGACTCCGGTATATGAGCTTGTGGAGGGTGCATAGTATTTGTCAGCCTTCTCACACAGGATAGATAAAATATGGTGCTGTAATGCTGTTGAGGAAATTGGATGGGCTTTTTACAGAAATGTGTCTCCAAAGTAATTTCAGTCATCTTCCTTATGATGTTTTATACCATGTAAGCCAGCTGAAGAGAATTCTGTGCAGGATGGAGTGGGACATTAGAGACCAGCCCTTGCCAGCATTACTCTAAATGGGTTGTGTGCTCCAGGCCAAGAACAAGTCTCTTATCAGTAGAACTGATGAATGAATCTGCACATTTAAAAATATTAAGGTATAATATAATTAAGAATTATATTATTAATTTTCTGAGTGCAAGTATACAATTCTGTGAAACGGTGGCCTGTAGCTGGTGATTTTTGAATCTCTTGGAATGAAGGGGTTTAGATTTTGCTGGTTTCAATGTCTTTCAGAATAGGCATTTTTCTCAAGGGTAATCTGAGACAAATTGCATAATTATATTTACAACCTAATATCTTTTGCCTGCTGCCTGTTTTTTTTATAGCTGATAAGGCAATCTGAAGGCCTTAAAATTTTCAGGGTGAACACAAAACACAACTCATGTGATCAAACAAACAGCAGCTTTTCCCAGGCTTTCATACCTCTTTTCTTAGCATGTGAGAGTACCTAAAACCCCACAACCTGATGTTCAGGCTGTGTTAGACAAAATGCAAGGAAATTGAGCAAGTTTGCACTTATTATCCCACCTTGTCCTTAGTCCCCACATAGCACTGCTTGTCATTTTTGGTGTATTCATAAATGGTGTTTTGTATTAACTTACTTATTGTGTGTGTTGTTGTAAGGCTTACTTTGCTTCAGTGCTAAGACCTGGTTGGGGTTTTTTAATTCTTTCTGCAAGAATAAATATGTATTTAAGTTCTCCAGCAACAGAGAATGGGGTATTAAATAATTTTTAAGATAATTATACATATTAAAGATTTTTGAGAGATTCATGTTACCCTCATGATGAGCATACTATTTTTGCCATAGTCAAATTACTACACTTTACATATTTCTTTTTTATATACTAACTTGACTGATTGAAGAGTTTACATGCAGATAGTGCACTCAATTTGTCTCCAAGTAGATTATCTAATAAAGTTAACTTGTAAATAAATTCAAGCTATATGGCAATTTATTACCAGGAAGAAATTTATCTGGGAGTCACAGCTTAAGTAAAAACAGTAGTGGAAAAAAACCAGGAATTAATAGGTAATTGATCTAATTACAGAATGGCTTGGGTTGGAAGAGACCTTAAAGTTTTCCCAAGTCCAACCCCCCTGCCATGGGAAGGGACACATTCCATTCATCTGGGTTGCTCAGCTTGGTTGTGAACACCTTTAGGAATGGAGCATCTATGTCTGGAAAAAGAGAACCAGAGTCTTACCACTCTAGTAATGAAGAATTTCTTCCAATTATGTATTTTAAACCTATTCCCTTTGTATTTAAAGCTATTCCCACTTGTCCTATCAATACATGCTGCTGTAGAAAATCCTTCTCCAGCTTTTTTGTAGGCCCTTTTTAGGTACTGGAAGGCTGCAATGAGGTCTCCCTGAGTTCTTTTCTCCAGGCTGAACAACCCCAATTCTCCCAGCCTTTCCTCATAGGAGAGGTCCTCCAGCCCTCTGATAATTTTGGTGCTTTGAACTCACTCCAGCAGGTTTGTGTCCTTTGTGGGCTGGGGGCTCCAGAGCTGGATGCAGCATTCCAGGCAATTTTTTTTATAAACACTTTATATTCCCTGTGGAATCCTTCTTGTAGAAAGTTTTGGTGAGGATCTGATTCTTGGAAAAGTCATGACCTGAACAGAAACAGAATTAAATCCATGAGCTTTCCACCCTACTGTTGGGAGATCTTTCTGCCTGCATACAGAGGTACAAGAGAACAGGAAAAATCCCTGAAGCTCTGGAAATAGATGGAGACTTCTGCATCCTCTGTAATCTCCTGTTTCCAACACAAAAGACAAGTTTCCTTTGCCACATGACAATCTTAGAGTATTGTTTTACATCATTGGGAATATTTTTTTCATGGAGAAGGATTTTTGGAGCAAGAGTTCTGTCCCTCCTTTAAAGCAGCGGTGGTGCTGTGAGGTCATGCAGCCCAAACCTCTGCTTGAAGCAAGTTCAGCTAAATCAGGCCAACCTGTAACGTACATCAGTGTGATAAGCAGAGAACTTGAGAGTTTAACCCCAACCTGTTGCTTAAATTTGCAATTTCTTCTCTGAAAATGTTTTTTCTTTAGTTATTTATTCTAAATGGTATTTATCATCTTTCCCCTTGTGTTGTGTTTTCAAAACTAATATTAGTAAATTTAAGGTAAAACTGTGTGTTGTTCACTCTTCAAAAATACTTCTGTAACTCTTTGCAACAGGGTAGTCTTGTGATTGTGTACTGCATACATAATTTTCTCTAGTCCAAACTAAGGGATTATTGTGTGGGTATAAGCTCTAAATGTGATCTGGAAATAGGTTCACCCTCTGTGCAACCCAGGTGTTCAATATTATCATAAAGTTTTTTTCTTCCATTAGGTAGTTCTAAATTCTAAAAGTTTAGCAGCTCCTGGGCTTTTTTCTTCTGATGTAAAGGTAAATCAGATAAAGGCTATTTTGAGAATATCTGCTGAAAGTAGCAAATGAATCATTTAGCACTGTGCTTAGTTAAGTTTCTGTGGATTCATTTATTTAGAAAAAAATATTTTTGATAGGTAATGCTACGTTTCTTACGTTTCTTCCAAACTTGCTAAGTTTTGCTTAATCAGGCATTCCATTTGCTGAAAGTGGCTCAAGGTGTCAATGCTGCAAGGCAACTCTATTTTTCTTTTTGCTAGGGTAAATAATGGGCTTTTCCAAATCACAGTAGAAAAATAAATACCAGAGAAAGAATGCCTCTCCCTATACTTAAAAAATACACACTCATAATCTGAATACAAGTTGACATTATTGGAAATTGAAAAGTTTACCTGTGGGGAATGTTAATGATTCATTAGCTTTCAAATTTGCTGGGAAGGCAGAGCACAATTTGCCTGGAGCTCTTCACACAAGAGGCAGAAATCACAGGTGGTCCTTGACTTCTTCAGTGTCCTTATTGCAGTTGGTAGTGATGCCTTAAGGTGGTAGCTTTTATGTTTTCCAAATCCTATACTGCATTAGTGCATAGCTCTAAACTTCACATCAAGTGCTAACTACTGTCTTCACATTTTGGTCAGACAAAAAAATCCCCCTGGGCCTGAGATCCAAGGACACACCACAGCCTCAGGCCCCAAAAAGTGTAAAGAAAAGTGACTTGGAGAGAAGTGAGCTGGGGAAATATGACTTCATTACCTGAAGCTGTAATTGGTGAATTAACCCCAGATATCAGACATATGTCTGAAAACCTTGTGACCATTGTCCATCCTGGGTATGGCCTCTGTGAGGCTTTTACACTGCCCAAGGTGTAACTCTTGAAGGTCTTTAATGAATAATAAGAATAAAAACTTTATTCTCTGTCTAGCCTCTGTTCTAGGTAGCTACTCTGAGGCATCAGTAGGGTGTGATCCAGCTGCAGTGCACAGCTTTTACTCCAGTATGGTGGTGAATACAATCAGAACACAGCTCACATCAGCTCTCAATGCAGTGTTCATCACTTACTACTACAGCACTGAGAGAGCCAGGGTAGCATCTCCTGTTTCTTCTAGAATTAATCCATGTTCTTTCAAGAGTGATCCTTGAAAACAGCCATTATTAGAATGCTTCCTTAATTAGCATCTGACTGAAACATTGACAAAAGTCTGGTTTTTTGCATTCTTCTTAAAGAGCTGTTTGATGATATGTTTATACAGTCTCTAATTGTAGAATTTGTTCATGTAAAGCAGCTGTAAAACTTCCCTTGGAAAATCAGGTTTGATTAACAGTGACTCAAGGTCTGGCATCAGAAAGCTGAGTAGGATTTACCTTTTCATTAGACAGTAGGAAGAATGTTACAAAGCAGGTTTCCACAGTGCCTGTCCATCCCATCTGGCTGTAGCCCTGGTCCTCCTAATCCTTCACTTTGATAAATGCTCCAAGTCACCTGGTCTCTACATGTTTCACTCAAAATAATTTATTGCTGGATAAACCTGTGTTCTTGTAAATCTGCCTGATGCTGCTCTCAGCTCAATTGAAATCAGCAGAAGTTACCACTAGGAACAGGGCAGGCTGTGGGGAAAGGGGCCTTAGCCTGGGAGGGGATCCCTGTTAAAAGTCTGGCTGCATTTTGTGCCTGATATTAATTATTGACACTCTGTGGGACACTAGTGCAGAACAGGTGTGGAAACTAAATAGTAACTAAACCTATGCCATTAAAAACGAAGGACTTGGAAGTTTCCCTTGGACTTGGAGTTTAGAAGTGTGTACCTTTGCATATTTGCAGTGCTGTACTCTGAGCTCCAGCACTACCTGGGTCTGTTGCTTTGTGCTGGGTGAAAAATGGGAGCAAAGTGGGTGTGATTTCAGCTGTAGTTATCTGGTTACTAAAAAGCCATTATAAACTTATATCAGTGGTTTTTTATAGTGCAAGACTAATATTTGCCTATTGTTGTTCTGTCTGCCTTCTGACACTGATTTATTGTGCCTTGGGGCAAGTCATCAACCTGCCCTTTGTTTCTGTTCCTACACTTGTACAGTAGAAACAGTGCTCTCATTCCCTAAAATCAGTTTCTTTGGCCAGCCTTTTGAAGTGACATGCAATAATTGATGCAGGTGTTAATGTGTGTTGTAGGGTTGCATACAAATTATGCTGCATCAGAGTGTTTCAAATCTGAGCCACTGAACTGTAATGCCATCTAGGAACTTGCAGGTTGGTTTAGTAATGATCTACAATAGAAATGGGAGAAAAGGTCAAACAGGGTTCTCTGCTTTTGTTCAGCTGTTGCTATTTTGCTGTGTTATTTAAGCTTTCTGTGCACCATAAGGGTCATGACTGAATTCCCAAAACCACCAAGTTTTTATTAAAACTTCTGCATTAAACCACATTGTGCCTGAGCCTGTTTAGAAACAGTTCAGAATGCATTGCCCCTTACAGGGAATGCTGGAGAACCTGGCAAAAGGCACAGTTGTGACTGACAATATTAGGGATCTGAAATCTCCTCAGCTATTGGGAGAATCTTGAGTGTCAAGCTGGTTATGAGAGAGTAACCTCTTTGTGGAGATGGGCAAGAATGAAAAGGCTCTCCATCCAGATCTAAAGTCTTTAGCACTTGGTGTTTTCTTTGAAATATTGGAGACTTTGGTCAATTAATTTCTGGCAAAGTGTGATGGAACTCAACAGAGCACAGTGAAATAGGCTCTTAGTAGTTATCCTTTCACTATGTACATATTATAAAGAAGATTCAGTCTTATAACTAATTCCAAATGCAAAGTCAGAGTAGGGCTGAGGTGTTTATAAGTGGGATGAGATGGAATTGTTAAAAAATGCTGTCATGGGCTAAACAACCTTGTTTGCATTTCTGGAGTGTTTTAATACAACTCAGAATTAAACTTCAATCTAATAATGCAAAAATTATTTGCTTTGCTTTTTCAGCAGCAGAGGGAAAAAGAGCTGTTTTAAATGTTGTTCTTCATGGGCACTTTCTTGGGACTGATGGGTTGGAAAAAAGGATGTGGATGGACAGAAACACTGAGTGGCAGGTTGAAAAATATGATCTTTGTCCCTAAAGCCCTTATATCTTATTTTAATTTTGGTCCAACTTTGAGTAACCAAACTAAAACTGCACAAGAAGGGGGCAGCAAGACTGAAAGCCTAGGAAAAACAAACTAAAGCTCTAGAACAGAAAGGCTTTTACAAATTCCTTCCTGTTGGAGAAGGGCATAAGAGAACAGGTGTGGGAAATCCACACTAGAATAGAAATGCAAGAAATCTCATCTATTCATAAAAATGGAATTTTGGACCTCAGTTACATAACATGACCCTGGAACTCCCTGGCTTTACAGAGGCTATACTGTGATGTTTAATTTTGTTTTGTGTGTGTTTTTCTGGATGAACAGTGGCAGGCAGTAGCCAGTAGTCAGCAGCTGGATGTGTGTTAGAACATGTAGACCAAAGCATGTAGAACCCTTAAATCATAGTTTGCCATCTGTTAAAAAATATGGGGTTTTTTAGCAGAAAACTGTGACATGTGTGACTTCTGTACTGTGATTCATATGCTGTAAGCCATGACTGAAAATTATTTTTTTCACTTGAAATTTGAGAACTTTACTTTGTATGAGTAGTTTAAATGTCCACTAAAATTGTAATAGTGCCAGGAAGGAGGGACATTTTTTGATTGACTGTTGGCCATGAGACATATTGGATGTGAACAAATGGGAGATGTAATTGAATGTAATGAAAAATAATGGAAGCAATAATGATTTTTGGTAATGGTTGTGAGTTTTTTTTTAGCCTGTGATAGGTTTAGCAATGATTCATCAAGCTAAAATGTGAAAACACCACAAGCTGATCTATTTCTGGGCAGCACAAATCAAAGAGATTCTAAAGCCAAATTTTTGGTGGATTTGCATACTCTCCCAACCCCAGGAGTCCAGTGAGATCAGAGTTTAAATCAGGTCAGCATTTGGACTAGTTTCTGGACAGTTCAGGAGTTAAAGACCAGTCTTGTCAGCTGTTATATGAAAGACCTTCTGGTGAGTTTTATGTGCTTGGGAAAAAGCTGAAAGGGCTTCGTGATTTCTTAGACTCTTGGAGCTGACTGTTGAGAGCCCCTAATTTAAAAGGGTGAACACACCTATTCAAAGTTTTCCAAAAGAAATGGCTGTATCCTGAACCCATGCTTGATAGCACCAACAGGGAAGGTGATCAATGAGTGGGCTTAGATTGGAGGTCTCACCAGAGTGCTGGGAATTGGAGTTCTCAAAGCAACAATCAACATTAGTGAACAGTGGAGCAGATGACAGGGTTGTCATCCCAGTGTCAGCAGTGAGTGGTGAGTTTGAGGTGAGATGTCTCAGATTTTTCTGAGAAATACCACGTTTTTCAATACACACCAGTATGAAATCTTCATGGAAAACAAAGTCCCATTTTTAATGTAAAAACAACTTGACATTTTTCAGTATACTTTTTAATGAGCATTGCTCTGAGCTATTTTATAATGAAATTTGCTTAAAAGTAGAACAGGCTGGTGATACTTGGCAGAACGATGTGGCATATGGTAAAACAGTTGTGATTTATTGGCAAGCACTCTCACTTTGGAAAGAGTGGCTTTCAGCACAGTGATCTGTATCTTGATATTCAGGTCTTTAAGGGACAAAAAAAGACCTGCTGGGAAGTATGCATGGGACACTTTGAAAGGCCTTCCAAGATGGGTAGGATAGGAAGCTTTCTATTTTGTTTATTGTTTTACATGTGACATCTGACCTTTGCCAATATCTTTACCCTATTTTTCATCTTTTTTAGAAACATCAAAATGCACTGTAGCTTGAAGGCAAGCGAGCACTTGTAACTCATATAAGATGGGATTTCCAGAGCTGGCAGATCTGCTTCATTGTAGCTGTCACATGTGTTTATGTGTTTATTCCTTGCACTTTACAGTATCCTGCAAAAACTACTGAGAAAGTTATGGGTCCCCAATTGTGGGTATTCTCCAATTCACATTCACAGTTGTGGCTCTTCTCCAATTACAGATATTGAGTCTATTTTTGTCTAATGTGAGTTGTGGGAGGAGCCCAAACCAAGCTGAAGTATTTCTAAAGTTCTCCAGAAAAAACACAATTACCTCAGTAATGCGAAATGCTATAAATTTACAAACATATGAAAATAAGGAAATGAAATGTTAAATGTCCTTTTTCAGGTTCTGTTCTTCAGGGCTTGCTGTTCTCTGCATGTGCATTCATAGGTGACAATTCCTGCCAGTAGCCAAAGGAGGATTGTGGTGATGCCACTAATTCTTGGTTCCTCAAAGAAATAATCAGATCTAATTCCTTGTGGTGGTAGGGGGGGTTTTAAATGCTGGCATGCTTTAGGGGCTCTTTTTTTTTTTTTTGGTCAGGATTCAGTGTTTTAGAGGACACAGGCTCCTGAAAAAGGATTACATAAAAGCTTTTGGATTTTATTTTTTCCTAAAGGGTATGGCAGAGCTGAAATCCCCCAGTACACTCTCTCAGAGGAGAGGTCTGTCACTGGAGGTGCATATTCCAGGTCACACAGGGGAGGAGTGGAGAAGATTTACAGGCGGAGCTGCAATTACTTTCACAGTTTGGTCAGATGTTAACCCACATTGCAGGTCTCTGGCTATGACCCAGACTCATGGGCTCATGAGTTATTAGCCTGGTTTTTTTTAGTTGTTTTTTTTTTTTTAATGAAAGATTCTTGCTCTCATGATTGCAGAGCATGAAGAAATGCTCTGAAGAGTAACTCAGAGGGCAGAGTTTCTGTGAGGCAAATGCCCTTTGAATGAGGGGGCATGGCCACAAGCTGGGTCAATTATCCTGATCTGCAGGCAAGTGTGGGGAGGGGTGGGCTCTGGCAAGAGTCAAGGAGAGAGGTAGACTCAAATCTAAATTATCCTCATTTGAACTGGCTGCTTTGTAACTAATTAATGACTCTGGACTAGGAGCTTAGCAACAACATAAACCAAGCTTTCCATGTCATGTTCAGTCCTGCCCTCCTTTTTTCACAGAACTAGGAACAACTTGGTCTGAATTTAGTGTTTAGATGTGGTAATACCCTGGGAAATCCTAACTGGTTGGCTGGTTTGTTTGTTTGCTTTCAGGAATTATCTCATGTTGCAGTATACCAAATATGTAATTACTGAGATTTGCTAAATACCCTTACTGCTACAGCCTCTCAAGCTATCTTTAGAATTTTAATTATTTTCTGGGGCTTTTTAAGGAAATAAAACAATTAATAACTTTTCTCCCCTACAAATACTCAGTCTTGTTCTGTTTTGTTTGTGTGTGCAGATATATTTATATATGTATTGATGATCTTTGGGTTGTGGAGATGTAATTGAAGGGTGTCTGCCAAAATCTCAATTAATAGTTGCCTTATTTGGGGTTTTTGACTAGCATGCAGGAAGTGTCTTAATTTTTCTTTTTCCTCTCCAGTGTGAGGAGTGAGAGGGGTTTCCAATTAGTGAAATTTATAGGTTAGTTATGAATCATCTCCTGAAATCAGCTCCATGAATTGAGTCATTAGTACTGGATGTTTTCCATTTGGGTCCTATGAATTTCTGCTTAGTGTTTATCAGGAATACTGGGTTTGATGTGCAGATGCAGTTTTTCAGGGTGGGCACATTGTAACCTTGAATGGAAGGGCTCAGTCAGGATGTGACTTCCACTGCAATGTGTTGAACACTGGGTTTTTGGGTTCTGAAAGTTGGCAAGGTGAGATTTCACCAACAGATTAAGAGATTTTTTTTTCTTACCTGTGCAGCAAGTGTTTTTGGACCTAGTTTAACAGTGATGACATCATTTTATTTCAGTTTAATCTGGCAGTGGACAGTGAGGAAGGTTTGCTCTGCATGCTGTGCATTCTATGAGTAAGAGGTGGTTTCTGTCCAAAAGAATTCCTAGTCTGTAGCAGGTGTCCTGCTCCTGTTACTGACACAGCTAAATGCCAGATCTGGCAGTGGAAGTGCCCAGGCAAAATAAAGTAGCTGATAATGTCTTGATAGCACATGATCATTGATAATTTTTGATTAGTCTGCTTTAATAGGCTAAATGCAGATTCTAAAGGGTTAAGATTTTGGAGTTTGGTTTTTTTAGAAAAATAATTGGGCATTTTTTTTTTTTTGCCTTGGTTGTAGGTTTGATAGTTGTTAGTTCTTTTAACTAGCTGTAATTTACCTTGATTCTTTTAAAAAAGAAAATCATCTTGTACATAAAGCTCCTAGAATATACAAAAATAATCTCTTTTGAGAGATGATCAACTGTATTGAACTTTAATTATGGCTTTAATACGAGAAACAACTCCTCAGTTTTCAAATATAAGCATAAAAGCTGAGAAATGATGGCACTGAAGTGCACTGTGAATAAGCCATGGGTTTAAGAAAAACTTGTGATCTCTAACTCATAAAAAGCTACACAAAATTGTTTATGCCACCTGGTAATAATCCTTACTGGTAGAACATCACGAAGAACACAGTATCAGGTATACCTAGAGTTATTGTGAAAAATAAACCAGCCCAAATCCTGTATTTAGATGATTTTATGCATGTTATTTCTGTCCATAGTGGGATGAAATAAATGATGGATGAGAATAACATTATCTGTTTAAATCCTAGCATTAACTTGTGTTGCAGAATCATGCAAGTACTGAACTATTTTCTTAACAACATGGGAACTTGCAGCTTATCTTACTGCATAAAATGTAGAAACAGAAAAATATATTTTCAAGTCAAGCCCCTTGCTGACAGAGACACAAGAATGACCTTTACACAAGAGCTGGGATAACAAGAGTCCTTCCAGCAGTGTGATGTGAGCTCTCAAATGGCCCATTCATAAGAATGGTACCAGATTGAGGTTGACAGCAGAGGTTTTGCTGCTTTCAGAGTGGGTCTGTGGAGCCTGCCACACCCCTTGCTGTTCCTGTAAACTGCTTAGCAATGACACAAAGAGCGAGGTAGATGTTCTTGGTGGGTTTCTGTTTAGGATCCTCCTCAAGGAAGTGGTTACTTGTGCCAAATGGGAAAGTTTTGGCAGCAGTGATGGAGAGCATTCAAAACTAGAATATCCCATAAACTTTGAATTTGGACCACCCTCTCTTCCAGCAGTCCTAACAAGTGACTTAATCCTTGGTACAGGGATGAATTGCACCCAAACCTTGCCACAGGTATTTAAACTCCTGAGTTCTCTCATGAAATGTAAGAAAAGACTTTCTTACTTTTCTTTCTCAGTCTTAGTTTTCTATTTGTTTGGGTTTTCTTTGTCTTTTGTAATAAGACCCAAGCTGAACTGTTGTAACCACTCCAAATGTAACCAGATACTCTCTAGGGAGGTGAGAGTGGGATTTTCCCTCTTACCTTTTATGAAAGAGTAACTAGAATGAAGTGAGGAGGAGAGGGAATTCATTACTGGGTCACTTTACAGTTATAAGTGTGTCCATTCTTTGTAGCTGTACTGTGAAAAATTCAGTGAAATTATAATCATCACTGTGAAATGCATGTCTTTAAATGAGACCTGTACTGTCTTATTTAAGTAAAATATTTTAATTTAGAGAATGGTAGCCTCATACAAGTATTAAAAAATCATAGAAATATCCTGTATTAGGATTATGGAATTTTATTTTTTCTTTTTGCAAATGCTACTGTTTTAGCCAGCATTTTGATGGCTGCTTTTGATGCAATATTTGTTCCTGCCTCTGTTCTCCCAAAGCAGGCTTGCACATGACAAGGCAGCTGCTACAGGGAGACCACTGATATCATTGGCAGTGTGTGTAGCAGAATCAGGATGGGAAATCAAGCTCCAGAAGAGACCAGGGGGCTGTTCCTTATGGGGAGGAAAAAGCTATAGCAGCTGTTTGTATTTCAAAGTATGAGTTTATGGAGAAAAGCAGCCTTGGACTTGCAGGGGGAAAAAAAATGGCTGAGCTGGAGGGACTGAGGACACATTGCAAATAATTTATGTGAAATATCACTGCTGTTAAGTGGGAAACTTAGTGGCAAATTCAGCATAAATGAACCTGAGGAAAAATTCTAAAGCTTAAAACTAGCTTTTTCTAAGTGATCTGAGACATTACATAGACATGCAACTGAAATAAATAGAATCCTTGATACAGAAAGAACCTCTGTGATCCCTCAGCTTTGACCTCTGAAAATAAGGCTATATTTATACACTGTACAGAATCTGTGTTGTATTTACATGTTTTCAATTTATCTGCCATCAATCTCAGAGCATGAGAGAGGAGTTTTGGGGACTGCATGACAAAAAGCTTCTCATCACTTGTTTAACCTTGGTCAAATGCTCTTTTGAGTCCATTTTCTCTCATCTCTCTGTTAGATGCATGCCCTACACAATGCTTCATGAACTTTGTGATCCTACTGAGTGTCAGGAACTATAAATTTAAAAGAGCTAAGTGGTTAGAAAAGTATATATTTTGATCTGCAGAGGAACAAAATATTCCAGAGAGCCTGTTTTGAAGAGCCAATAGCTTAAGATCTATGCCTTGCTGTCTAATCTTCCTTTCCTACTGGAAGTACTGAGATGTCACTGAAACTGATGCACTTCAGTGTAATTGCATCATCATTCTCTGCATCCTTAACCAGGATGCTTCTGCTAGCATGGAGAGGAAGCCTATTAAGAGATGTTCTGATCTTTTATAAAAATAGTGGAGCTTACTGTATGTAGGCTGAAATGTCAAATATTTTTCTAATGCTATACAAGCTTTCCTTTTTTTTATTCTCATGGTTTTGACTTTGAGTTTAATGTACAATCAAGATGATCTAGTACTGCTTCTTGGTATGCAATCTATTGAGGGAGCCTGAACTGAGCTAGCAAAAGGGATGGAACAGAGCAAAGACTGTGGAAAGACCATTGTCTTGCTGTGGCTGTTGTAGCTTTTAGAAAGCTGATATTGAAAGATTGAGTGTTTGTGCTGGCTCTCCTTTTTTTTGTGAGTGGGTGAGGTTAGATGGGACCTCTGGGGGTTTGTAGTGTTCAGCTCCTTTGGTCAGGCAGAATCACCTAAAGCTGGTTGCTCAGTTCTGTGTCCAGATGCTTTTCTGGGTGTCTCCAAGGATAGAGACTTTACAACCTCTCTGGGCTGCTGAGTCACCCTCACAGTAAATGTCTCTTGATGTTCAGAGAGCACCTCCTGTGTTCCAATTTATGTCCATTGCCTCTGCTCCTGTCACTATCCAAAACTGAAAGGAACCTGGCTCCATGTTCCTTACAAGTTTTCTTCATGGTTATATACATTTGTATATAAATATATTTTCCATTTATATACATTAAGGTCCTCTGCAAGCCTTTTCTAGGCTTAAGTCACAGCTCTCTCAGCCTTTCTTTCTGTGAGAGATGTTTCTCAGTTGTTTGAATCTCTCAGGTAGCTTTGTGTCCCTCTTGCACTGAGGACCCTAAATCTGGACACAATGGTTTTTGTTTTGCTGGCAAACGTGGACATGACTATTTCATTTACAAAAGCTGATGCTGGGTGTTCAGCATAAGAAAATGTGGTGTGAGAGGACCTGCTGACACCAGAAAGTCATTACAATAGAATTTCCTTGTTCCTTCTGGTTCAGGAACTTAGTTATAAGTTCACCTGTTGGCTTTATCTGCCTGTCTTTGGAAAGTGGGTCCCTCTTGCAAGATGTTGTTTTTGTCTTAATATGTAGGTGTCAACTTTTACACAGTGAATACCCATTTATCTTTGCTGTGTGAATCTAAACAAAAAATCACTTGTATTACAAGTATGCATTTGTTCTTGCTTATAAAGCCTCTGTGTTCTAAGCAAATGTAGTGGTTTAGTACTTGCTGGGTGTTATCTCTTCATTTTTCCAAGTAGCACTGTTAAAGAGAATCAATAGCTTCAAAGGCTGAAATTACTTATATGCAAGCCTTTAAAATATATATACATGCTTAACTATAGTAAAATTAAGCACAATGGTTTCATTTCAGTGTGCTGGGAAACAAGACTAGCTGAAGAGCTGTGAGTCCTCACTGGGCCTCTGCGCTGCCAGCTGGTATTTGAGCAGTGTTCAGGCTTCAAAGCTGAGCCCCAGTACCCTGTTACTGAAACAGGGAGAGGTGCATATCAAAAACTGTGCTGTCCATAGTGAAGTTCAATTTCTGCTGTGGCTGAGCAATGCACATGGTGTGTCATTTTCAGTGCTACTCTTAGGAGATTCCACCCAAAGTTAAAAATGAAGTTGGGGGACTCAGCGGTGGGTTTTTAGCTTAATTTGCTTTGGGGAGAATTGCTCTTCCAGGTTCTGTAAAAGAAACTATGTGACTGAGGGGAATTACCCTTATCCCTCATCCTCAGGAAGTTCAGTCCTTGATTGGCCATAAAACCATCTTGCAACTTTTAGATGTAAATCATTAATAAACGTGTGCTTTGAGATTGAGTAGAGTTATAACAAAACTGACTTGCACCTCTGATTTTTATGTTAGCTGTAAACTTTTAATTATTGCAATTCAACAGACAAAGCACTGCCTTCCTGATTTTGCAGTCTGCACAAAGATGAATAATCACATCTGAAGAGCTGTAAAGGGTAGCCATGTGTCTTGGTTTTAGCTGGCTAGAGCTGTTTTTTTTCCCTAGCAGCTGGTATAATACCATGTTTTAGATTTAGGATGAGCATGAGATTGATACCACACTGATTGATTTAGTTTTTGTGAAGCAGTCCTTACCTTCAGTCCAAGACTTTTTGGCTTCTCACACCATAACACCAGTGAGTGGTTTGGGGAATACACGGAGCTGAGGGGGGAACACAATTTGGGCAGGTTATCTAAGTAGGCCAAAGGGATGTTTTCATAGCATGTGATGTCATCTGAGTCTATAAACTAGGGGGAGAGCTTGCCTGGGGCTTCTGCTGGTGAACAGGCTAGGCATCAGCCTGTGGGTGGTGAGCCATTGCCTTGTGCATCACTTCTTTAGTAAATTCTAATTATTTTATTGTTATAATTTTTGCTTTCTTTTTTGGTCCTGTTAAACTGTCTTTATCTGAAACCTCCGATTGTATTCTTCAGCCCCCAATCCATCCTGCTGTGGTGAGGTAGAGAGTGAGTGAGGAGTTAAATTGCCTGCCATGTTATACCATGACACTGTGCTAGGGGGAGATGCTAGATTTTTGTGGGTGTCTTCAAGAGAAGATGTTAAAATCCTCTGGCAATTTTTTTTTTGATGAGCAAAGGGAAAGGAAGTAAAAAGCTCCTGAGAATTGTAGCAACTGGTCTTTGAATATGGTGAAAAAGGCACTGAAGTAATGGAAAGCCTTGAAAAAGAAACAGGAGCAGCCCACAGCAGAAGTAGTAGTGGACACTGAATTAGGTCTGGGTGGCTATAATGAAAAGGCAGTCTGTAAAGAAACTTCAAGACTTGTTTTGCTGGGGAAGGTGATACTAATTATTGTAATGACTTCAGTTATAAAATAAAGAAACTTTAATGCTTTTCAGAAATTGCTGTATCATCCCTAAATGCCATAATAGATAGGAAAGATGTTGCATGTGATTTACCTACAGGATTTCAGAGATTCTGATTTGGTAGACCTAATCCAAAGCCCACAGCTTTCACTAAATGCATTTTTTTTTCCAATAGGAGATCTTAACTGTAGGGTTCTCTCCAAAACACTGGGTGATTTTGTGACAGAAGCATTATATCCAAGCTGGATGATACTCAGAATGTAAGAAACTTGTCTACTCTCTATACCAAGGAATCTTGCTGTATCAACACTGTATTTGGATGATTTGAGTGCACTGATTATTTACTTGGGTTCTTTGAAATTGATTTTTTGGGCATAACTTGGTGCAAATTTAAATGTCTCCTTTTGTATATTAGTCTTTGCTCCATTCTCTCTGCTTATGGAGTAAGATATATTTTTTCCAATTAAGTATTTTAAATACCTGGTATTCGCACTAATAGAGGGCACTTGTCTATAGCTCATTTGTTTTATATATGCTGTCATGGGTGACTTAGAGCTTTTGCTCATGGAGTATGTTGGCCCTTATAATTGAGGTAGGTGGAGGTTGTAAAGAGGTAGCTTTACTGTGTTTCTCAAGAGAGCAACAAATAGTTTTGATTAAAACCAACAAACTTAAATAATTTATCTTTAAATTCATGCCAAATGAATTTATAATGGCGTTTTCTTTAAATGTAAATGAAGCCTTTGACTCACAAGTAGCCAATGAGCACAAATATTTTTGTTCCTCTTAAAGTTGACTTGCAAGTTATGTTTGCAATGTTGGGTGAGAGTAGGTCCAGAGGAGGGCCACACAAATGGCCAGAGGACTGGAACCCCTCTCCTGGGAAGAAAGTTGGAATTGTTCAGCCTAGGGAAGAGAAGGCTCTGGGGAGACCTTATTGTAGCCTTTCAATGTATATAAAGGTGATAAATGAGAAAGATTGAAAGACTTATTGCCAAGGCTTATCGAGATAGGATAAGGTGTAATGGTTTTAAAACAAGCAGATTTATTTTGGTCATGAGGAAGATTTTAAAGTGTGGTGAAATCTTGGTGCAGGTTGTCCAGAGGTGCTGTGGCTGCTGCGTTATTTGAGGTGTGCAAAATCATGCTGGGCAGGGCTTTGAGCAACTTGATCCAGTGAAAGAGATGACCCTGACTGTGGCAGGGAGCCTGGGCTGTATCTTTAAAGATTCCTTCCAACCCAAGGCATTGTATGATATCTAGAAAGGATTTAGGCAGCAGACTGGTGTCTTGTTGCCCACTACTGCTGCAGTTTGTCTTTTTTCCCCCTCCCACTTCCTCTTAGCCCTTCTAGACATCATTCCTGTGCTGACATTATTCCTGTATTTCCCAAGCTGCTAGTGGGTATTATGCTGAGCATTTGGTACTTGGTTTGGTTTTTACATGCAAAATCACCTTTTCAATAAGGCTTGGTAGTTGCTGTCTTTATACAGCCTCATTAAAATTGCAAGCTGCTTTTAAATAGTTATTTTCTTGTGTTAAAATTACACATTTGTGATGACTTCATGGAAATTTACCTGAGTATCAAGCTAGAAAATTATCCTCTAAGAAAATGGACACCAGAAAACCTTTTTTTATCTAAATGAGGGATCACAGGTTACCTGTTTTTCAAGTTGGAAAGGGCTTAAACACATAGGTAAGGGCAAAACCCTTAGCAACAGTTTTGGGAGAAGCAGAATTGAAATGATCAGTGCTGTGATGGGCAGTGATCTGTGTTGCTCATTATTTCTCTGAAATGCCACTATTTTCTTGAAACTGTATGGCTTTTGATTTAGGGGTGTTTTTAGAGGCAAAGTCTTTTAAAACAGCTTGTTAATCTCTAAGACTGAGCATGTCTCTCTCCTTTCTTCCCTTCTTGGTGCTTGCAGAGTGCTTCTTTGTTTGAAGTTTTCACAAGAAAAACATGTAAATAGGTGGAGAAAGGGGAAGAATTTTCTTCAGTGTGCTAGGTTTGGACTCACATCTGCAAAAATTGCAGTTGGCTTGGAGAGCAGCAACTGGCAGAAGGGCACAAAATTATAAAATTGATCTGCCTTACACAGTAGATCAATTTGTGCTGCTGGAAGATTTATTTCTCTTGGGTCAATTCTAAGTTTTCCTGTTGATTTGAGCAGCTTTGTGCCTTTGCATCCTTTTATGGTTGCCTGCTTGATGTGAAACCTCTTTGCTGTCTCTTGGCATGCTTGCATGTCAGGCCAGAGGGGCAGGGGGATGCTCTAACGAGTCACAATTGAGCCACCTCAGGTATTTCAGAGCTTCCAGCCATGACAGAATGGATCTCTGCATGATTAATTTACTCCTACCCTCACCAGCTTTGTCAGGCTGCAGTCAGACTCGTCACAGAGATGATTCATTTCTTCCTCCTGTGGAATCTGGGGCTTAGGATACGTCTCTGCTCTAGTAAGATGGGTTGTGGTAATAAAAGCAAGAAGGATGCAAAATAGAAAGGCTAAATTTGAGGAGCTGACCTGCTCTGGAGGTGTAATGATGCATCTGTCTGAAAGTTGGTGGTGAGAGAGAGAAAAGGAGTGGTGCAGTGTGTAACTGGGCACCACTGGGTTACCCTGGCTGCTGTGAGACACACAAAGTGGGGCTTGTGCTGCAGAACACCAAGTTCTTGGTCCCTTACCCTTCAGGAAAATTGTTTTTGTTGTGAAACCAAAGGGTCTCATCTTAAATATCTGTATATTATTTAAAAGCATTGTCAGTTTACGAACAGTTGCTTGGACTGGGGAAAATGAATGTGGCTTCTCGTACATCTTAAGAGATGCATAATAATCAATTTCCAGATTTAATTGTGAATTGCTGTTTGGTATTACTTGCAAGGAATTAAAGAGGGAAAAAAATTCAGTGTGTTTAATGTTGCAAAGAAATCTGTCAAAGTTATGAATTCTGGATAGTCCATGAAACCCTCAAGCCAAAATTTAGACTTTTAATTTAGGCATTATGTAAATATTTATATTTAGTTTGGTCATGTGCTTGTGTATATCTGAAGGAAATTATTTTTGTACTCACTATTTAATTCACTAACCAATGGAGGTTTGAGAATATGTGCACTGAGCAAACAAAAATAAGTAATAAATTCTAGTTTCCATAGATATTTGATTTTTGGGAGCTACACTCTGAAATATTTCTGTTAATTATTTTTAACATAAGGTATGAAACCATCTGTCTGCTTCTGATTGAGATCTGTTTTTAAAACCACAAGCATTAGATTTTTTTTTTGTTTGGTTTAAAACTGAAAAAATCCCTGGAAAAGCTGTACCCTTTGCAATTGTGATTTGACAATTAGTGTCGTGTGGCTGGGCATCTGCTTCCTAAATCAGTCCCACTAAGGACATTGGGAGGGCTATTTCCTACAGCTCTCAAAGAGGCTGGGTGCCAGAATGTGGTGTTGATCTAAATCTTTTTAAAGATGTTTCTCTGTATTCCTTCACTTTCTATATATAAAATGCTATTTCTGTGGAGCAGTTCCTGTCATTGCAGGCAAAAGACAATTTAAGTCATGCAGTCTGCATAGCTTTGTTCCTTTCTGATTTTTTTTTTTTTTGTTGAAGGGGGAAAGTATGTGTTCATAGAAAGCTGCCCAGTTGCTTGTTTCCCAAATTCAGGAATTTACCAGCTGTGAGCAGGATAAAAACATCACATCTTCCCAGGGAAAAAAAAATCCTCATTACTAAAAAGTATTATTGCATTAAAGCACTACAGAATAACTTATAGAAATTGTTGTAGACGACCAATATTCACACAAAACATGCCTAAAGCTTTTTTTTTCTGTTGCTTATTACCTTTATAATAAAGGTAATAAGCAACAGAACTCAAATTTGCTGGGCAACATGTTCTGTATTACTTGGTTTTTATCTTTTTAGGTTATGTGAAAGTCAGGTCTGGAGATCTAGAAATATTAGTGCTTTGTCTTAAAATAAGATTAGCAGCCAGAATAAGTATGAAGGCATTTAGTTGGTGGGTTTATCATGTAGCTGCTGGAAGTTTTCTTTCATTAAAGACTGGCTGTCCTCTCCTGTGTTTTTAAATGACATGTTGGCTAACAACAGAAAATTGTGTGGTTGATGGATTCTTATGTTCCTCACACTTTTATTTTTGGCAGTAAATTACCAGAGAAGGGCCTTGACTTAATTCCTGATGCATAGCTGCGGTGAGATTGGTGTGTATTGATGAGTTATTTTTAATGAGTTGGCAATTATTTTGTGAATACAACATTTTGGCTTCAAATCAGAACCATATCTTTAAAACAATGGAATCCCTTTTATGTTTTTCCATTATCAGGAGTTATTTATTTCAAGAAAACCATAATGAAAATTTTCTGTGAAAAAGCATTAATGTGAGGAAAAAGGGAAAGGCAAGACTGAAGGGGGAGAAGCCCAGAGCAGTTGCCTTGTGCTCTGTGTTCTCTATAAAGTCTGGCTGAAAAATTCAGAGTATTACAAGTTAATATCTCTTAGTGAGTGTTTTCATGAGACTCAGACTGTGATGTTTCAGTATTTCTGGCTCCATACTTCCTGATTTCCCTTGATTTCACTTGATATTTCCAAATAGTAAACATTAGAACTTAGAGGAGACTATTGGGAGGAGGATTTCAGAGTTATTGGTTGAGGTTTTCAGGAAGGTGTTATTTCTTTCTCCTCAAACAATGCAGAGTTCAGTTGCAACTTCATGCCCCTTTGATTTGAATTCCATGAAAAATTGAATTGATGACAGAAATAATTAGCAACTGATGGTAGCCACAGTGATTTATTATTTTTTGTAGCAGCTGCCTGGCAGTTGTCTGTGTCAGTCAAATGCAATCCAGGTGAAAATAAATTTAGGATAATAATCAGATGTAAGGTTTATGCATGGCAACATCATTTTGGCAAACTTCCTTGTCTTCTCTGTCAGCACTCTTTGTTCCAGTGGTGTGCAACAAAGGATGTACCAGAACACCAGTGATGAACAGAAAGCATGAAGGGGAGGAGGTGGCAACCCAAAATTCACATCAAGTACTCAGAAAAATGAGCTTTTTCTTTGTTATGAAGTCTGATTCGCACCAGTGCCTTACTCCCTGTGCTTGCTTTTCTTTATGGACACATCCTATTCTGTTCTGCCAAAGATGCCTGCAAATAGGCAAAAGTAACTCAGTGGTGAAGGATATTTTAAATACAGAAAGAAAGCATCACTTTTTCCTTCTCATCCCTGTGCAATGAAAAGATGTGGGCTTGACAAAAATGTTTGCTAAGGCAGTTATTTAAGGCTAAGCAGATGATAATCCTCTGCATAATACCTTGAGTTGGTTGCAGCAGTAGTGCTGATTGTAGAACCCCCTGACTGATTGACTGGCAAGGAGCTAGACTAAATAATGCACATTATTCAGTGGTCTTATGAAAGGCTATATGGTAAAGATGAATTTCTTCAATTGTTGGAAGGGTTTTGGTGAGAGTTGCACTCTGAGGAATCGGCCCAGTCTCTCTGAATGAAACCAGAAATCGGGCACTTGAGAGTGAACTCTTCTTAAGGACAAGTAGGAGAGATGGCATGAGCTGTGAGGGCAAAGGAGCTTATGCAAAATTCACTTTTAACAAATGTAAGGAGCCAAGAACTTGGTTCAGCAGGAGAAGATTTAGGCATAGATTTTGCAAGAAGAAAGTTGCACAGTGCATCTAATGGGTAGTCTTTATGGCCATGAGCTCCTGTGGTGGGCCTTTGCCAGCTCAGAAGATAACTGCTGCACAGTGGGGGCTGTGAGGTTTTATAGGTAATTCAGTAAATACTAGGAAAATGGTGATTTCTAGCATCTGCTGCAGTTTGCAATGTAAGCAGTGTTCTGTGTTACCAAAACTCAACACCAGTTTCCATCTTCCTGTGGAAGGAGCAGGAGTCTCTTTTCAAACGTGACAAGTTCAAGCAGATAAAACCCATTCGTTTATAGGGAGTGTAAAGAGAAGTCTGAATATACTGTAAGGATAAAAAGGATAATAAAATAGGTGCAGACATGGCTGATTGCCCTTGAGCTGACTGCTAATGAGGCATGCTGGTGCAGCACCTCAGGTAAAAGCTGAGCATTCAGGATTGTCACTGAAATACCTGGAATGAGTTCTGAAGGCTTCCATCACCTGGAAATCAGTCCCTGTTTTCTCTCATAGCTGGTTCTTTGAAGTCATTACTGAAGTAAATTATTTTATGACCTTGCAGTAAATGTGTTTTGATTTTACATGTATATATACTTTGGCTTATTTAATTTTTAAGCACATACCACTGTTTACAAATGAAGTCTAAGTAATCTCTTTTTGGTGGTCATCTTATTTTTATTATAAAACATGCAAAGGCATACAGAGGGTCAAAAAGGTGAATATTATTGAAAGCTTTTTAAGAAATGAAATATGTAGTAATTTTTCTCAGATACTCATTGGCAGGGAAGAATGGCTGATATCCAATTTCCTAACACCCATTGTTGTATCAGTTGCATACAGTTGTAGAGTAATTATAAGTACAACTTAAGAGCTTTGAGAGATGAGTGCATCAATTTTCTTTACTCTCCTGGAAAAAATAGCTCTTAACTGTATTGTAAAGAATACTTGTAATGCTGGCAAATTGGGCTAAGGAAGTTGTGTTTGTATCAGTGTTCCTTTGAGTTTCTTAGTTTCAGTTGTGGTTTTGCAATGATTATAATTCCACTAATTTCAGAGAAGTCATTCCTGATTTATTTTTTTTTACTTCTGTAAGTCATGCCCTAAAGAAATCTTTCATGGGACAAGGAGGACTTGGCAGAAAACATTTTTTAGAATGCTGCAGAGTGGATGCAGTTGAATCAAGAGGTAATATTATGAAAGATAAAGGGGTTTTTTTTACATACACAATAGCTATCATTTGCATTGACAGCATGTTGGGGAATAGGTTCTTTTAGTTCATGTTACTCTAGGGAATCATTTTCTCTCTCTTGCTCACTGTGTTTAGAACACTGAAAATAATAAAAACTGCCTGCACCTGACCTGACTCAGACTGTAAATTATTGGTTGCTTTGAAAGATATTCCCACATCCAATGCATTGTTGACTTAACAGTTACCAAGACTAAAAATGAAGCAAAGCTCTCTTTTTTCCCTATTTTTTTTAACATAGAGTAGAAATACATCAAAATGTTCTTGAGGTGATGATTGCTAATATGTCAGTGGATGGGAAAATGGGGTCAGATGCATTTCATGTTCTGATTTTTCTCCAAAGGTGTTATTCCTGTAGTTTCTACTGTTGATGACTTTACTGTTAGCCAATGAATGCAGTTTTCCACTATTTTGCTTTTCACCTTAAACACAGATTTAATTTTTCATGTGGCTCCTGAACTGAGCTGAAGGGGTTTCAAATTCATATTTTATTATGCATGATGATGAGAAAAAAAGTTGACCATAGATCTAACTGGAGAGTTACTAATCCTTACCAAAGAGCAAGAGTTCTGCACTTCTGCAACCCTTTTCCCTCACTTGTTATGGTTGACTTCAGAATAGGATGGCCACTTGCAGACCTTTCTGCAGGGATAGCAAAACCTTTGCAAAGGTCTTCTGAAGTGCAGATACTAATGAATGATAATAAATTTCTTATACAAGATTTGTTTTTTAATCTGATTGCTGTTTCCCTTCAAATCCTACTCCCAATTAGAAAACTTGCTGATATTTCTGCCTATAATCTGCAAGGTCCACTAGAATTAAGAACAATTTTTTTTCAATGTGTCTAAACCATTGCAGATAAATTAGGTAGCCTTGACTGAAAATCAGTCTAGAATGAAGGTGAAATATTCTCTTCTTTTGAAGATGGGTCTGGTGTGCAGTGGTGTGGAGATTTTTTGGGTGTGCAGTAAGGGTAATGTAACCATTGCTGTGAACTGCCTTTAAACCATATTTGAAGTAGTTTAATCTATCAGGAAACAGGAAAAAATAAATATATAAACAAAACTATCCGAATTGAGAAAGCACAGAGGCTAGAATGATATTTACTTTGCAGTAAGCAACATAAATTGAACACCAGTCAACACGGTTTTGAAGCTATGGGATGTCAAAAAGATGTGATTGTAGGAAGTACTGTTCTGGAAGTATTTCATTATTGATAGTTGCATCTATTTGAATATTAGTATTTTCTTCAGTTACTTAACTCCTGCAAGAAGTGTGATGCTGGCTTTGGCTGCACTTTATGCTGCTGCTGTTGCTCTCTGACTGATATCAGTGTACTGGGCCTATATCTGGGCTGAGAATAAGTATCTGAATTCTTGCCACAAATATTTTCTGGTTTTGATGGGAATCTGAGATGTATGTTTTTTTTCTGACACTGTTCACTGTAAGTTGTACAGTTGAAGTTCTTCAGACAGAAGGACTGCTTTTCCCTTCAAACATGGATAGACTGAAACAGAGAGAACCTGAGCAGGTTATCTTCAATCTTCTGTTATACCGTCCTGTTGTGGGACCCTACTGATAACTTGTGTGTTGATGTGCATTTGATATTTTTGTTGCTTTTCTTCTCTTGTTCTGCACTTTTGAACATTGTAATTATTTTGGTGCTTCAGCAGGGTGCCTCTGTTGGGAAAGTGAGAAATAATGAAAAAGAAAATATTCCCAACAGACTTCTGGAGGGAGAGGGCGAATGGTTGGCTGGATGTTGCAGCTGATATCTGTCAAAAAGCCTTTGCTGGAGTTAATGAAAAGGAAAACGGGACAGAGAAGCAGTGTAGATTGATAAATCTCAATGTCTTTTGGATTTCTGTGGTTTAGATATCAGAAAAAAATTTTCTGATACACAATGAAACAGGCTCTGGACTCAAGTCTTTTTATTCTTGCAGAGAAGTAGGAAAGGGCATTTTTAAAAGCAGGCAGAAAAAGGGATTGGGCTGCTGTTTGATAGTATGAATATAGAAACAAGAAATATTTCTGTGAAAATTACACTTCTGATGTTTCCAATGTTTTGATAATTTTGTATAGGAAGAACTGGTATTCATTTTGTGCAGCTTTTATTCCTGAAATATGAGTATGTGTCTTACTTTACCCCTATATTTATATATTCACTGCAAAAATCTATATTGGAATTTTCTTAAATCCATTGTTAAAGAACAAAACAGAGCAGAACTATTTATTTCTTATAGTGTTTACATACTTCCCATATTATAATCTGCACAGCATCTTTCTGTGCCAGTTCCAGTGGTTATGTCCTAGGAATAATAATGATGATGCCTCACTGGAAATGCAAGACAATTAGGGTTTGTTCCAAAATGTCTCTGGAAACAGTTCAGAGCTGACTTGCAGGTATGATCTATGGCATCATTTTGATAAAAAATATCTTAGTTTTCAGGTAGAAATGTTTGAAGAGATTTAAATAAACCTGTGCTGCTTACTCAGAAAGCAATGATGATTTTCTTTTTAATTAAAGCATTAAGGAAGAAACTTGACCCTGAAAAAAGTGGTGACTTGAAAGGTGATGAGAACATAAAGGAAGATGACACCCAAAGTTTCCTTTTGTTGAAAGTTCTTCTCTACACAATGGGAAAACAGCCATAACCAAAAGACCCAAACCATGTCATTATTTATGGGGATGGGGGGCATAAATATTTGGTTGTTGCATGTCAGAAATGAATTTGAAATGTAGATAAAGATAACTAGAGAGTGAGAAGCCTTCCCTCTTTAAGGAAGTTTTGTGTTTTGGCAGCTTCAGATTAATAAGTATGTGGAGTAGCTTGGAGAGATTAATTCATTGCTGAAGTCAGTCACTATCTGGATGCAGTTATTTTCATTATTTTTTTTCTTCCCCTGGACCAACTGAGTTTGGTTTAGGGAGTAACTTCTTGGCAAGGTGAAAAAATAAGAATAATTGGGTCTTTTCCTACCCAGATGTAGCGAAGATGTCACAACATTCCAGGACCAGATGAACTTGTTTTAATTCAAATTGTATTTCTCAGAATCGTGATTAAAAATCCT
This sequence comes from Agelaius tricolor, assembly GCF_023055355.1. Classification (NCBI taxonomy): domain Eukaryota; kingdom Metazoa; phylum Chordata; class Aves; order Passeriformes; family Icteridae; genus Agelaius; species Agelaius tricolor. The sequence goes on from NW_027269261.1 coordinate 11,434,220, forward strand.
GTCAAACAGCACTTTTAATGTACTTATCAAAGTAAGACTGTGAGGACAAGATAGCTCCATTTTCCTACTTGAAATAAAATAGGTGAGACAGAACCTTCTAAAGAAGTCTGGTGGTGCCTTGGTGGTATTGTGCAGCTTCTCCAGGCCTGTGCTAAAGGTGCAGTTTCTTCTGAATTTAACTAGTTGGAGTTCAAACAGGCTTCAGCTGAACTCTTTAAAGAAGTTGTCTTGTAAACAGGAGCAGTCTCCTGATGGATCCCTAATTACCATGTGAAAAATAGTGATTGCCTTGAAAAACTTTTACAGCTGAGCAGTTGCATTTACAGTGTTGCTAGAGTTTAGTAAAATTAGAGCTGAACTAAATGGATTAAAAGGTACAACCCTCCACACACACCCACACCTCAAACTAAACAAACAATAGCAAAGATAAGAACACCTTTCAGCCAAGGATTTTGAAAGAAATAATATCACTTCCCAGGACATGAAATTTAGAATGGTCTGCAACTTTCTCTAATTTACTGTCCAAAGCCCATGTGACTCTTAAGTGGTGACTTAATTCACTGTCAAACCCCCAAACCTTAGTAGGAAAAAAAGGCTTAAAATAAAAATAAGGCATAGTGGTGTGGAGCAGGGAGTCAATAAAGAACAGTTCATGCTACAGAAAATGCAGGTACATATTACATATGCACTGTGAAGATGCACAATGTCTGATTCTGGAAAAACAGAAGGAAAATTAAACCTAATATGTATAATGTCAAGACTAGAGTTCATTTCAGAGTGAGACCAGTAGAGAGCTACTAGAGAAGACCAAGTCTTACTGGAGTACAGCAGCTAAATTTCAGACAGTGTTTGGAAGTCTGAACATGAAATCATAATATCCAATCTAGCACAGAAATTTAAGGCTTTGATACTTGGGAATCAAGCTGTCTCTTATTGTTTGTTTTCTGGAAGGCCTTGGATTATTGTAGTAGTGTTTTTCACCTTTGTTTTCTAATGCTGTCCTCTGCTTACACCGCATTTTGCTTTTTGATTTGGGTTGGCCTGAAATACTCTGAAGTACTTATGCAAATATTCAAAAATACTGCTAACTCTGTTTCACTGTGGTACTTTGAGGTTTTAGCTTTTATGCTTTTATGTTTTTCGAATCCTACACTGCATTAGTGCATAACTCTAAACTCCATATGAAATCTAGTCAACTGTCTTCACATTTTGGTTAGACAAAACAATCCCTCTGGGCCTTTGATCCAAGGACACTTTGTAGCCTCAGGCCCCAAAAAGTATAAACAAAAGTGAATTGGGGAGGAGCAAAATAGGGAATTATGACTTCATTACCATAATCAGAGGATTTAATGCCTGATATATAAATAGCCCACATTTTTAGGTGTCTGAAACCTTTGTCACCATGGTCCAGTTTGAGTGTAGCCCCTTGGGGAGGCTTTGTCTACCCTCAATGTACTTCAAAGCCCTTCATTAAATATATCTGCATTTATCCTTCTAACTTTGGTCTCTGTGTCTAGGTAAGCCCAAGTTAGGCCTTAAGTCCAATGCCAATAGCCTTTTAAAAAGTGGAGATTTAAAGGCTGAAGTACCCTTACAAGTACCTATATCTTGCATCTGTTCACAGCAGCTGACTCTACATCAGAACTCTAATTTTGCACATGTTTGTTAACTGCTAAGTGTTTCTGTATTGTATGTGTCCATGCACAGGCATGACCATCACTGTACATTTATGCACCTTGGTACATAATGCTTTGTTTAGGGGATGCTGCTCTGGTTCTAAAATTACAGTTTCATTGCCTCCAATGCTCATTTACTGACAGTGTAAATGATGATCAAGTGTATTGAATTTCTTTATCTGAATAAAGTCTATTTGAAACAACATAAAACTGATTTTCATACTAAAAAACCCTGAACAAATACATAGTTATCTTCAGGGAAATAATGAACTAGAACAGTTCCTAAAAAATTTCCATGGGGCATGTTTTACTCAAAAAATAGTTGTTTTCTGAAAATGATCTTTCAGTCTGTCTGAGTTTCAGTGAAGAATCTGTCTCAGAGTTAACTTTTCTGGTTATTTCAGTGCTGTTTTTCTTAAGATGTTTTATTACGTGTTGTGTAGTCATGGAGGTAGATTCTTCTGGAAAGCAAGATGTTTGTAAAGCCTTTGAAGATTTTCTTTAAGATTTTCCTTTAAGATCCATTATCTTAAAATTATGTCAGAAACAGACCTAATGTGCTTGTGGGAGACTGTGCATGCAAATTTTGGTGCTGTAGGTATAACTATAGATACAGGTGAGTGTGTATATATATTGCTGGGAAGAAATAGACAAATGAGTAGGGCACTGAAGCTTCCATGGGAGGGATAGGTTTCTATTTCATTACCATTTTGAATTTCTATTTTTTTTTAAGACTGTAATTTTGTTTTATTTTTCTTATTTCTACTATTAAATTACTCTTATGTCTGATTTTGTTAGCATGATGAATTGTTAGTAAAAATGAGGAATATACAAATAGGGTTTCTACAGCTTGATTTACTAGAGAGGACAAGCTGTTCCATGTCAGACAGCCCCATTCTTAAACTCTTCATGTAATAAATGTTCTGAAATGAGCCATCTCCTTATCCTAATTGGGTGGAAGGGTGAGTTTGATTCAGGAATTTAGATAGTTATCGCCTTTAGAGTTTCACAATAAAGATTTTTATAAATGGAAAGAATTAAAAGTCTCTTTGAAATTAAACCTCCATTTGCTGGGCTGGTAGACCTGAAACTACCCCTGAGTGTGTCTCACTAAGTTGCTCCTGTCAGAGAAGTCAATTTTCTTCCCCACTAGTGTTCCAACAAACTTCCTATGCATCTGCTTCTAGTGAGTATTTTTGACAGATGGGGAGAGAAATGCCGTTTTCTCCTGCATAATGTGATGTGCAATATTGCACACAGACCTTTAAATTGTCTGTAAAGATTTATCTCTGATCACTGCAGTAAAATATCACCTTATTTACAATTAAATGAAAAACTCTATTTGTCGGGCTCTTGCAGACAAGTATTTTAAATGTCGAAAATCAGTTGTTTGCTTCAGATTTGAGAGTTATTTGATTTAGTATCTCAGTGTTTGCAGGGGACACAGATGATAATGTGAAAAAATGAAGCAATGTTCACGTTGTGGAAGGTGCTGAGAACTTCCCCTAAAAGCCAGGGGAATGGATGGCACTTAGAGGAATCATTTCAAAATTGAGTAAAATCTAAATAAAATTTAAAATTACAAACCTAAACGATAAAAATCTTCAAAGCCAATGTTTTATGACGCTTTGGAAATCATTCTATTGTTCTCTGTTAAGTTACATATTGTGACACAGGTAATATTAGCAGAACCTTATGTATTGCAGCCTGTAATGGCTTATAATAATCTTATTAGTCATGAATTGAGTAAATAAAGGAGAAATCTTGTTTAAATAGAGCTTTTCTGAGCTATTGGGGGACAAACTGAACTGTGCTCTTTGTTTATACAGTAAAAACATAAAATTCACCATTGTTGTTGCAAGTGTATATTATTTTTTTTCCCAGAATGGCAGGACTTGAGCTCTTTGGCCTTGCTTTCAATATTTTTATTGATTTGAAAATGAAGAAAAATAATTTTGTAATTAAATTTTCATGAACTGGTGAGGCAAGATGGATTCAAATTACAAGCCAAATAAGGAAGATTTTTGACATTAGCTGCTCAGACAGAAGATAAGAATTTATTTTTATAACATTTTTACCTTGAAAGTATATTTTCCTATCTGTGTGTTTTGTAGCTTTTATAATAGTGCTCTGTTTATGTTGAAACATACAGTAAAGTAGTGCTTCAATTTGGTTTTATTCATTAATGCTTTGTTGCCTGGGAAGGATTCCAGCAAAGAGTTGGTAGTAGACTTGGGTATGTGAAAGTAAATAATGTAATTAGCTTTAAAAGAGCATAATAAGAACCTTATTGATTAGGCATTATTGAGGTCATAGCAGTCAACAGATGAAAATTATATACTAGGAAAAAAATGTTCACTTTTAAACGAGCTTGCACATGGTTTTGCTTGGTTCACACTGCTCTACACCTGTCTCTTCTCCTTGGGAATAGTCAGCAAAGTCCCTCCTGAGGGCAGGAGTGCCAATGCAAGGACCTCGAGAGTTTTCTCTCAGTAAAAGTGTGTGATTATATGTGTGCATGCATGTTTGTGTACATATATATATGTATGGGTGTGTATATATACATAGACACCTTTTTGTAATAACTTGCTAAATGAAGCTGCAGGGGTTTGTTGACTGTCTATGAGCCTGCAGATTATTAGCAACAAAATGGGGAAAAGGATGTTTGGGAGAAAGTGGTGACATTCCTTGCCACCTGGTCATGCTTTTCCTGCCTTGTTCCTACTTCTCTAAATAAGAAACACTTTGTCAAGCCCCTGCAGAAATGTGGGATTCAAGTGGTCTGCCTGTCAAGGTGGCTTGCAAGTGCAACACAGCCCCTGTTTTCATTACTTATGTCAGAGTAAGTGATTGCCAGAATGCTAGGAAATAGGTAATTGTGGAGTCATGCCTGTATGCCAGGTTTTCTTGAAAAGCAGATTTGGGAATTGCTCTCCCTTGTGTAAATAAATCCTATGCTAAAGTTGTTCAGGCCTTGAAATACATGAAGCTCAGCAGTTTTGATTTTTGGGGTGTGTAAGGGACGTGTTTAGCTACTTAGAAGGATAAAACTGACAAGTCCTGGGAGATTTTTTGGTGGTTGTTTATGGTTAAAAAATAAACAACACACAACTTCCCCCAACATAGATGCAGGAAACATCCCATCTAATTTATAGCAGCTGATGAAAGTGTTAGGAAAATTCAGCCAGGCCTTTCCCTTTATTTGAATAAAGCCAAAAAGGACTCCTCTGTCTCCTCCTTGGATTTAAACCTCTTGTGAAAAATGCATGTGTTTTATGACTGGCTTTTCACAAATATTAAAAAGAATATTATATGTGTTGTGTTGGAAAGTAATGCTGCATTAATTTTCTTAAGTAGTGTGCTAAATACAGTTTTAGGTTATAAAAAATGTTAAAATAGAAACTATGTTATGTAGGATACTTTTTTTTAAAGAAAGGACTTGCAGCGAGATAGCAGCCACAGGACACCTAAATCATTCAGAAAAAAAGAATTTATTGCTCCATTATCAGAAGAAATTAACTTCTTCCTGCCTCAAAGATGCTGTCAGGATTCAGAGGAAGACGTTGACACTGGCCAGACAGAATCCTGTGTTTGAATGGAATTTATGCATCATGGATGAGGTGTATGAATATGCAACAGGCTGTTGCTTTTAAGGGATAATGCTCTGTTAACATGTCTCCTTTTTCAGGCTCATGTTGCCCAGAAAAAGGTACCCAGATGTCCATAACTCTTTTTCTCTATTGTCTCATATTGTCCTAATTCAAATTATCCAAATTATTGTTACTCTAATTGTGTCACTATTTTTATAACCATTTTATTACTATTAAACTTTTAAAATTTTAAAAACAAGTGATTGGCACTTTTCACACTCTGGTGTTTGTGGATTAATTTTCCTAACAACAGTGATCTGTGCATTAAACCTAACCACCCCACCAGTAGCTGCAGGATAAGTTTAAGCTAGTCCTGAGCTTGCTGGTTGTGCTGCAGTGCCATGTGGCTGTTAGCAGGAGTACTTAGGCAATAAGTGCTTGGCTGGACCTGAGCCAGAATGTGCTTAGCCTTTTGGAGAATGGGATTCTAAATTACTACCGTATGACAAGTGTTTGTGGGGAGAATTGAGAGTTCACTTAGCCGTGTGTGTTCTCTCTCAGGGAGCCTCCTTGGGAGCTGAGGAGCAGAGAATGAAAGGGATAAAAGATAAAGTAGGCTGAGAAATTCACCCAGACATTGTCAGTGCTGTGTTTCACCAGTTCTCCCATGAAATACACATGGAGGCATAGTGGATCTGATGCCAAGCATGATAGGATTTTTATTACAGGCCTGATGAAATACTTTCATGTCTGATTATGTAACCTGAAGTCTACCATTTGTGTGGTTATTCAGAGACATTCAAGATAATATGAATGAGGATATGAACTCTTGTAGAAAATCAGAATATTACAAGCCAATGTGTGTGTGCCTAGCTGAGAGATGTGTCGAGTAAAGCTCTGAGCTAGAGTTTCCATGGATTTGCAATTATGGCTTGTTGTATAATAAAATCTTTAATATTAAGGAGTTATAGGAAAATGGTCTGCAGGAATCCATATAGCTAATTTTCTAACATCAAGATTCATGAAAATAATGAAATAGAATCAATCTTCAAGACTAGAGTCTGCAAATTTAGCTAGGAAGAACATTTTGTCTCTGAGAGACTGAGGTCAAAATCTGCAACAATGAATAATGACAAGTATTTTTTCCCCTAATGATGGCAATGTATTTTTCCTAATTTATTTCATACGCACAGTAAACTGCAGTTAGCTTTGCAGAAATGATAAGCAAGCCAAGCATCCAAAGCACATGAAATATTTTATTTCCTTAGAAAAGTAAAACTGCAGCATCATGCCAGGACATGGGTTCATTTGTAAAACTGTATTTTAAAAAATGCTATTCTTCTGAGAAACAAAATATTTGTAACTTTGTCCAGCTTGTGTAAACAACCATTAAATCCTACTTAATTTTTAAAACTTACTACTGATTTTTTGCACAGGTAAAGTGAGGATAATAACAATGTCATGTTGCTGCTGGAAAGGTTTTTATCTAATACTTTTTTCTTTTGCTGATTGAAAGGCAGGCCATCTGTCACAAAGTGTTCTGCATTTGTCTTTAGCGTGCCACCTGCAACTTTAAGTGAGACTTGAAGTGAGATTCCGTCTGTCCCATCTTCTCACATACTGAATGTCTTTAAAAGGAAATAGGTTTGGGGTTTTTTTTTTTTGTGATGCTGACTGACTTTTGCAGAAGAATCTTTAGTTGCTCAAAATGGGTGCAATTCCATATTGGCAGTTTCTATTCAAAATGGGTTGTGGACTTTTTTATCAGAGGAGGTATCTTGATCAGCTATGCTGGAGATATGGCATTGAAAAGAGACATTAAATAAGTGTCTCAAAATTAACTAATCCCCACTAGTGCTGAGTTTTACACTCATGACTGTGATTTAGCTGAAGATATGTAGATAGAAAGTACATTTGTGCAGGCAGGGAGATTTTCGATTGAATTTTCCTTATTTTGGTGCTTGAAATGCAAGTATAGCTCCCATTCTAAACCCCGTGTTCCGATTTGGTCATTTTGAAAATGAGAAATAAGTTTGTGTACCACACTGTGTCACGTCCCCATTGCTGATTTGACCTTCACCAGGCCTTCATACCCCAAAGGCACTTCTTCAGTGTGCTGTCAGTGAAGAGTGGATATAGGTTTAAGGCAACTTCTGAATAAAGGGATTAAACTGCTCTTGAAAATCCACTACTTTTTTTTTCTGTGTGCTATAGTTGTGGGGCAGAGATGAGTGTGATAATTAGCAGGTTGTTCATTACTTGCTATGATATTTTGGAACTGTGTGCCAAAATGGGAACTTGATCAAAAGAAAGTGTAAGAAATGCCAGGATAGAGTTTGCAGACATGAAGTCTTGCTTGTTTTGAAGCTGATGGAAATGGAGTGGTGGATTTTAGAGATCTGACTCCCTTATTTCTATGTTGTTTTCAAATTTGTTGAATTGACAGTCCAGTTCTGGCGATATCCTTGCTGCCCTAAAATATTAACAATGGCAGGTACACCAAAATTTCATAGTGGAAAAGCTCAATACTGATGTAAGTGTGAAAAAGTTTTCAGGAACATTGTGAGGACATGGAATTACTGCAGAGAATGAGGCAGGCACTGTGACATGGGAACAAACTGTTGGTAATGAGTGGGACCTTAAGTAAAGCACTGAGTGGCTAGATCATAAAGGATAAATCTCACTCTATTCTCTTATCTCTGGCTGTTATTACTTACAAATGTAATGAGGTTGGTTGCAAAATTAACTTTCTGTGGAGGCTTCATAAAATAAACCAGAACAAAGTGTATTGTTAGGTGAATTTTATTCAGTGTGTTAGATTGAATTAGGGTGTATCTTTTTGCAGTCTGATTAGTGTTTTAAACATGCCTGGGAATTAAGAAGAAAGATGTAGTTGTAACATTAAAAAAGGCTCCAAAGCAGCTTTTTAGAGAATGCTTTGACCTTGAAAAAGATAAAACAAGAACAAACGTAAAATAGAAAGAAAATCATCTGCTATTGGCACAAAACACTGTAGCACAGTACTGCTCACAAAGTAGGAAAACAAAAGAATAAAGGGAAGGGAAGCTAAAAGGTCAATATTCATAGTAGTCAGACACTTAGATCTATCAGTAAGAAATCATAGTCTAATTAATCTCAATATGGTTAAGTTTTATTTTGAATCTAACCTACCATAAAAAATAAGGGGTTTAAGGGCCTGGAACAACTGACATTTGGTGGTTTTTTTTAATCAGATATTTCTAAATGGTTCTGAAGTTAATGTCTTAGATACTCCAATTTAGCATCTTGCTTTATATGTACTATATCACAGAAACACATTTCAGTGGCATTATTGCAAAGAATGCAAGATTGCAAAATGAGGAACAGCTCCATTACTGCCCTAAACTAAAAGGGAACTGTCACAGCCTGAAATTTGTTGTTACAAAGGAGATCTCTCCTGTGTTTCTCTTGAGCAGCTAGAATGTATGCAAGAGTGCATATATTGATTTCAAATAGTTTCAAATGGGGAGAGTCCCTCAGGCTACAGTATTGATTTAAGTGAACATAATGATTTGACTTTCAACATGAAATGAATATGTATTTATAGCTTACATTTGCTATTTTAAGTTTTGTTTCAAGGAACAAAGAAAAAGATTTGTGGTTTATGAATTACAATTTCCCTTAATGAGCTTGGTTTAATTGGGAAAGAAACTCTTGGAAGGAGCATCCAGTGTAAATTTAATGACAAATGCAGCATTTAGTATTTTATGGTTTTTGATGGTTTTTTTTTTGTTTGTGTTTTGGTTGTGGTTGGTTGGTTTGTTTGGGGTGTTTTTGCTTTGTTCCCTGATATGTAATTCTACCAACTTCTAAAACTATAATTTTTCTTGTTTTTCTTGGTTAAAAATTAGTTGAATTTGCACTACTTTAGCCACAGGTGAGACATAAATGTCTGTTTAGACTATCTTGCCCACAGCCCAATTTTTTAGTTGACATTATCACCTGAGATATACTTTGTGGTCTTTGTTGTATGGTTTTATTGCAAAAAGACAAGGCAATTATTTCTGCAGGGTTTAGCCTACAACTTACCTCTAAGTAGACTTCTCTGTAGGATTTTTTTGTCTCCTTTTTCAGAACAAAATGCTGTTTGCTATGGAAATTGAAAGGATTGACAAGGTTTCAGGAAACATACATATTTTATAATCTACATCGTTCTATTAGTAGATATTACTTGAAAATGCTCAAATGTGATGTGGGCAGTGAAGGATATTTTGCAGAATGTCAATTGGGTTAGTGAAAGTGGAAGATTTGAATGGCAAGGTTTGAATTTCACAGCTTGATGACTGTAATTCTTACACCACGTTTTCAAACTATCTCAGGTTGAAGCATGGAGTTACTCAGCCCTCCCGTTTAGATCAAATTACTGATGGTGTCAGGTTTAAAACTTTATTTTGTAGGCAAACCAGTATGTTAAGCTGTGTACTTAGCTGGTTTTGTTTTTCAGGAAACTTTAGGTATACAATAACATACAAATCTGTTAACATCTGTGGCATATTTGCTCAAATCAGACAAAGTTGACAAGTCCCTTTAAAAGTATTAAATGAAAAATGTGTACAGCAAAATACTGCTTCCAGTAATAGGTCTAAAGATTTTTAATACATGCACGTAACATCAATACAATGCCCTGGAAAACCTGTTTTTCCCTTAGGTTAAAATAAAGTCTGAAGCTGGGGCCATGTTTTGTGCTAAGAAGTAGCTTGGAACCATAAAGGGCAGCAAGTCAACTTGTCCATTTCATTCTATTTTTGAGAAATGTTTCCAAGTTCTGGTAGTATTTAGGTTTTAGTATTAAAGCAGAAGATATAATTTTGTTTTCAGTGGTTAATCTTTCTAATATACTTTGGCCACATGAAAGGAATAAAGCATCACAGGGACATAAACACAGAATTCTTGCCTGCAAATGTGGGTGTTGAATAAACATCAAATTAGTTCTGGCTGTGCGGGTAAAAGTAAATATCCCTATCGCATACAGAACACTCTGCCAAGCATGTTCTTCTTGCAAAATATTGCTGGAAGGAACTTTTCTATTGATTCTTCAAATTTTTACTTTAAAATTTTTCAATTCCAATCGGTAACTATTTTTGGTAATCTAAATTTGCAATACCTCTTACACTAAATGATTATGAATCTTGTCCTGTATTTTCAGCTGTCTCTTTAGAAATAAAACATTGTGGTTTTCCTAGCCTTGGTGTTTACTGGTACAGCCTGTGTATAAGTGCAGAATTTAGACCCATTCTGGTCAAAATACAATAGCAAAACATGCTTGGAAAAAATAAGTAGTCCAACATCATTTTCGGACTCAGTATTAGGACTTGTTTTTTTTTCCAATGATGTGATTTAGTAGTGCCAGAAACTTCAGTTAATGTAAAAGAAGATATTTCTCTTCTGTCATGCATGACCTTTGTGGAGTCTGGAGTGTTTTCAGGTGACTTCAAGTTGGGAACCAATCTTACCATCAGCATTTAACTGTGTCTCATAGCAGTTTCTCTTTGATGCTGCAATGGGAAGGATTTCCAGGTCTCCATGCAGCTGTTGCTTGCAGGGATTTCACTAGGTCAAAAAAAGCCAGGATTAGGTAACATTAAGCTAATACTACTTTGATTTCCTAGACTAATGTTGATTGTGATAGCAGACACAATGTTTTTCAGAAAGTCAGCAGAATACCTAATTTATAGATTCAGCAACATTTGTCAGAGCAGGGCACTTTTAGTGACAGTGGATCAAATCAATAACTTTTGTGCCTTCCCAAGGCCAGAGTTTAGAAACTGTTTTCAACAAAATTTATAGGCCGTTTAAACTTGTTTGTTAGGTAACTATTCCTTGTCTTTCTTTGGCTTTATTGTTGAATATCTAATGATAGCACCTCCATTTTGTTTAATTCAAATGTAAATAAAATATGTGGTGAGCATGGAGAAACACCTATTGGGGAAATCTTTCCCTACTGCATTGCTCTTGAGGTAGCTGAAAAAATCTTGAAACATAATGAAAAGCATGCTCAGAACACCAGAGTAGGTACATTTTTTAGAAACCATATGAAAGTTTGTCAATACTTTTAATTAATCTGAAGCTTCAGTTTAAGTTTCCTGAAGTTCTGCAGTGTTTTGGGGATTGGACAAAGAATTGTGTACGCACGGATAATGTGGATAATTTTTGACATGGTAAATAACCATTCCATCATATTATTTGTTCATTGTAAGGTGACTTCCATTCTTTTCAAAGAGTGTTGTTGCTAAGGATGCTAGAGTAATGTCACCTAAATATTAAGTGTTGATGCTAGAGAAATATAGGGCTTTATGCAGGGCTTCATAAAAAAGTAAGGATTTTTATCTGCCACTTTCTATTACAGCATCCTAGGTATTTTAGGATTAAATTGTAGAACTGAAATAATCAGTAAAATTTCATGTTTGCTATCAAGAGTTTTAAATTAATTCATCTATACAGTAAGGTTCACCAAAAATTAAAGGAATAATTTTGGAGAACAAATCTCTATTCTTCTGAAATGAGAACGTCAGCACCGCTGCAATAGTTTGTTCCAACATTTTAATATAACAGCAAGTTTGAGTCCTATCTAAAGCTTAATTAGAATTGTTTGCATATTAATTGTTCTTATCTTAAACTGTATGTTGTCTAAAATAAATTGTTTTCTTCTCCCCCCCACAAATACTACATGTAGCAATAGCAAGAAACCACATTCTTTTATGGCTTAAATGGTCTTTCCATTCCACCTCCACTCATTTTTCAGCTCTGTGACAGCTTTTAAGTGGTTAGAATTATGGAGCTTTGAGATCTTCATATCTGAACCACTTGGTTTAGAAATTGAGCAAATTTTTCTAAACTTTCCTCAAAATGAGGGGAGTCAGCTTGAGTGTCTGAACTTGCCTCAGGAGAGTGTTTAAGAATCATTCTTGATTATGAAGGTCCCAAACGCTGACAATGTTCAATAGTCACCATTCTTGTCCATTGAGCTGAGACTTAGAAAGGGAAAAGAGATGTTTTTTGAATCCAGTGACTTTAATATCACTGGGGATATATGATATGCACAGTTTTGCATTGTTAGCTGCTATTCAATTTAATCCAGGGTTTATTTCATGAATCAAAGACCATTTGCAATCCTGAGTGAAATAATTCATGGAGAAGAGACAGAAGCCAAAGAATGAACTACAGGTCTGTTTGGCAAAATTTAATCATGCTAGATGGAGATAAGAGATGCTTCTTTGATGTTGAATTGCACACTAAGCAATGTGCTGTTGATTATAATAGAGGTAATGATCATGTGCAACCTTTAGAGACTAGCCTCAAATGTTTTTTAAACAGAAAGTAAAAATAAGTAGCTTCTGCCAAATAACAAAATAGTTATACCTTCAGGTTATCAGTCTTGAGCATAAGAATGCTGGGTTGAGAGTACTGAATTAGTGTCGCTGGATGTATATAGAGTTACTTTCTCTGGATGTAAAATGCTAATTCTTTGGAATTAGTAAGTATTTCAGAAAGAAAATTTCTTTATTGATAAAGGGACTTATATTGCTGTATGATCATGCTGCAGTCTAAGTGAATAGAATATGCCTTTCACTTGTATATGCTAATATTTTACCGTTCCTGATAAAAATATTGTCATGATGATCAAACTCTGAATGTGTCCACCACAGTGGTGGTAGGGCTGTCAGTCCATTCTCACAGGCTGCCCCTTCAAAATTTCAGCATACTTGGCAGCATATTCTGCTGTTCCAGATCATGTATCAATCTTATTTTACCTGTAGCTCTTTCTGTGTTTTGTATTAAAATCTGAAAGCAGAAGGAAAAGTGAAGATTCTTGGCTCTTCGTCCAGAGAACTTTGGAATTGTGCATGGTTGTTGCAGGATTCATTAGTAGCTGCTAAGTGTTAATTCCTAGTACCTTTAAGGCAAACAATTTGAAGAATAGTTCAGGGAAAAGGAATCAGTGAAATATCAAAGATAGTCAGTAGTCAGAGAATGCAAGTCTATGTTTCTGTTCAAGTGTTAAGGTCAAACTGTGCACTGGCAAGTTTGTTAGTGTACAGTGATTGGAAATTCACAGCATGTTCTTTTTGCAAAGGTAACTTCTATGGTTGACTCCTTACAGACTGCACTAAGTAGTTCAACAAACATAGGGTAGTAATGTTCATGGAGACAGAATAAAAATACCCTTGTTAGGAAGCTTTCAAGTACAAGACAGCTAAAAATGCCAATTCATCAGCTAGCACTTCATTTACTTTCTAGAATATACAGGTTCCCAAAGAAAGAAAATGTTCCTGATGTCTGTAGGTTAACTAGTAGGTTTGCATGCATTAACAACTCTGCACTTATCCCTTCTTTCACTTAAATCAATGCAACTTAAGGTCAGATCTCTTCGTTTCTGAATGCCCTTTAGGTAAGACACATGTACCTAACTATCTAGTTTCCAGTGTAAGGTCAGGCCTGATTCTGCTGATGTTAGATGGGTACACTGACAGAGGCCTTGGGCAGGAGGACAGCCTGAAAAACACCCCAGCTGTTCATTAAAACATTTTTAACAACTTACTTTTTGGTCATCTACTACTTTGTTGCTCTCCCATGGCAGTGCTGCTGGAAGTTCCTTAACAGATGCAGTCACATATGACTTAGTGTCTGTGACCAAATCAGTATTTGGCTTACTTTTTGGAAATGCATGCTCTTGCTCATGGTATAACTTTGAAATCCAAGATGGAAATCAAGATCTTGTTTTGAATTCTCTGTCCTTAATATCTTGTTTTATTTGGGTAGTAGAGAAGGCAGTCTTCAGCAAGGGGAGGTTTAAAGGATGTTTCTGCTAGTGAAATGTAAGTAATTATTGGAAAAAGTGGAGAATTGTATCTAAAAAGAGTACAACCAGATAGTTAGCTACTTTGGTGTGGAAATGTGGACTTGTGTTTTATCACAACTCTATGCCTTGTAGCAGCTGCAAAGTGAGATTGCTACTGCATGTGACAGATATAGGCCAAAAACTTGATACTGTGAAATTAAACTCAAGTATGACCTGCAGGGTACTGGTCAGCTGAATTACCCACACTTTTATGAGATTCTAGAAGAATGGGAGACTTTTATACTCTGAAAGACTGCAGTTCTGCTTACCTTTGTAAAGATTATTTAAAGAAAGAGGGCTTTCTTTCTTTTGTCAAAAAAATATGTACAAATCCTTCATTAAAACTCTGGTACAGTTCTTACAAATAATTAAAAGTGTTGTTTGGTGTTTTCTTTCTTAATTGATGTAAGTATGTGTTCTAAATTCAAACACACACAAGCAAATGTAAAATACAGACTTGTGTATATTGCAGCCACTGGCCAAATGAGAGCACTTGGAACAGGGAGTCAAACCATCTCAGTATTATGTGGTTTAAGAAAAACCTGTCAACATCAGGCACATGTATGATCTCCTTCTCCTCCTCCCAGTCCTTCAAGAAAATAAAGTCTTGTACATGCAAGTTTCCTTATGAAGTTGTTTCTGTATTAAGCAAATCACTGCATTAGTGTTTCAATTCAAGGGATGTGACATGTGATCTTGCACCATGTCTCATCAGGCCCCAGTAACTGGGAGCAATGGCAAGTGGAAGTGACAGCCCCTGCCAGACCACAGCAACACAGTGGTGTTATAGCTCAGTAACAAGGACAATAATGTGTGTCATGCTTGTTAGTCGTCTTTTATTTTTTTAAGGACTTTTTACCTCTGGTTTTATGCAGAGTGAAAGTGGTATTAAACATTAACAGTGTCAGACCAAAGTCTGATTTTGATATAAGCTGAGAAGCCTGATTTTCAGAATGGTGCCTAATTTTACCCTCAAGTTTTGTGCTTGCATTGTCATTGCTGTGGATAGGCACTGGTGCTTAATAGGCCTAACAATTCTGTTCTAACTGGTATCATAGCATCCTGTGCCACAGCCCCTCAGAAAGTCACTGTCTTGTCATAAATGCATGCAACATGATCTCTGTTGTGACTGCAAACCAATTAAATCCAGACAGATGATTTTAAATGAATAAATACAAGCCTGTGCTTATTATTGCTTTTGGAGGGTAAAACCCCAAACAAATTTGCTTGTTACAGGTTTAAGTAGTTCTTGAGACACTATTGCAAGGCTGTAGGTCATGTGAAAGAAGGTAACAGGCTGGAGGGAAGTGGGAGAAAGACAGAATGGAGTACCCTTATGTAAGTACAGCATGTCTTAATTAGCAAAGTGAAGAGGTGCAGGGATACTGAATGGGAGTGAGGACCCTGCTGGGTTTAGTCACATGGAGAATGAGATATTTTATAGTTTCTCTTGGGGTATTGCAAAATCATGTGCTTCATGTCATCAATGATGTGATTGTTTGTATTGTTGGAGTACCCAGAAGCCCTATTAATAGTTAATTAGTTCATTATACAATGAGCCCCTTTTCTGCTATGCAAAAGGACAAGCATCAGTCTCTTTGAGGTAGAGACTCTTTTGCTATTATGGTAGAAAAAAGCAAATAAATGGACTGTGAAGCTGTGGTCTCAGTGTCCTGTATAACCATTGTTAACTTTAGGTCTGGTCTTACACACAGGTTGCTTGAAATGCTTCAAACATCTCTTGATGACAACAAAGATGGGAAAATAAGTTTTGGCAAATGTTGTGGATGACATGTCAAAACTCATTCCTGTTAGCTGTCTTTTTAGAAAGTATTGATTTTATTGTGCGTGTGCATCACTGTAAAGATTTATCTGAAGAGAATGTCAAGATGATGGCTATGCAAAGGCTCTCCTTGAGAGGAAGGTCAGTAATGGAGAAGTAAATGGAGCCTTTCAAGCTGTTCAGTGGGCAGGTGAGAAATGGTAGTCTCAAACACAGGTATGGGTCATACCACAGGAGATGTCAGCTGTGAGAGTTTTGAAGGTGGGTTTGGTGTTTACAACAACAATAACAAAAGTGTTCCAAGTGTTATGCTAAGTGTTATTCCTTTTCAACAGGAAACTGGATTTACAGTCCATAGATTAGATTTGTCAAGTTGTGTGTTGCTGAAAACCAGAGAAACAGATTGAATGTGGAGGCATTTCCTCATCGCTGTTTACCAAGATTTCTTGTATCGCTCATCCCATGACAGCATTTGAACTCTTGCAACTTTCTCAATATATTTTGAGCAAAATGATTATTCTACAACTTTGATTTTTTTTTTCTAATTAAGACCATACTCTGATCACTGAATGTGCAGCTGAAAAGGATGAAAAGATCTCATTCCAGTAATAAATGCTCTTTTTTTTTGTACTGTTTTGATTTTCCAAGCTCAGAAAGGTCAGGGTTATTCATCTTCTGCTTGGCCTCCTTCTCTGAACAAGTAATCCACATTTCATACACATTACAAAATCTGGCTCTGATAAGAGGCATTGAAGAGAACAACAGAATTCCAGCATGTTACTGTGCCTTGACTGCACCGATTACAGGACAGGCATGAACAAAAGGCAGTAATGCTCTTGGGAAGGAGGCTTTCCCATATGGATGTGTGCTGGAGCAAGTGCATTGTTGACTTTACAGTCCTCTTTGATAAATGATCAAGAGCTATTATGTTTCTATATACAAGCACAAAAGGGGAAATTTAAAGAAGAGTGATGTTATCACCTTTTATTGTTGGGATTTAATTACAAGTCACCAAATCACAGATTGTGCTGACTTGGAAGGGACCCACAAGGAGTCCAGCTCCTGGCCCTGAACAGGACCACCCCTGAAAGTCAATTACAAAGGCTCTGGTAGAGCTGAAATATAGGTTTGAATGAGATTCCTAGCAGGAAGGAATGGTGGATGTGGTTTTAACAGATTTATTTCCTGGTTAGAAGGATTGGAGAGGTGGAGGGGGTTATGAATGTTTCTTAGGGACTTTTTCTAGTTACAAGCTAGATGTTAAATGAGTATGGTTTTGATGAAGAATACTTGCTGTTTGTTGAACTTTTGGTGTCTTTGGCAACCTGAAGGATCTTTACTCCAGAACTGGCCCACATCTGTATGCAGTTATTAGAAGTTGAATGATTTGTTTGTTACAAAAGTTGCTAAACATTTCAAATAGACTACACCCAGCAACTGAGACACAGCCATCTTAGTAACAGTGTTAACTTTTTTACTAGTATAAAAGACAGGGAGTGATGGCATTGAATCTACTTGAGGAAAAAAAAAATACTCAAACTTTCACTGTTAAAAGTATCAGGTGTTACAGTTAAATTTATGCATGTTTTAATTCTTTCTCCCATAATTTTTTAGATATCCACTGATGGTAATGGGTTTTTTAAGTATGGAGATACAGTTGGGGCTCTAGGGAATTCATTCAGCTTTCTCTATTATTTAGCAATTTGAATTGGATATTAGAGCAAGGATTTTTTTTTTTACTTTACTAGTTAAACTAGAAAAGCAATAGCTTATAGTAAAAATTTTACTTTTTCTTCTTACAAGGTCCTCTTGTAAGATTGTTTAATTCTTGGTTTACTGTTCAGTATACAAAAGCTACCTTAAAAGAGAAAATATAAGAAGTTAAAAAGGGGATAAAATTCTCAACAACCAAACTGACTTTGAAATTCTTACAAAATAAATGGTCTTGGTACATAATTTTTTAGTAAATTCATGTTACCAGAAGAAAACAGGTTGTTGTACTGTACTTCTGTTATTAGACTTCCACTTGCTGGGTTAATAATTTCAGCTTCTGTTGCTTCAGATTTTTTAAAGCACTTTTTTGGAAGATTCTGCTGCAATTTCTGACCAAGACGTGTAGTCTGCAGATAGTCATATAAGTATAGATCAGTCTACAGCCATTCACAAAAGAAATGGTGCATGAACAATATGAATTCACAGAGGACCTGTGAAGAGAAAATTACTTTCCTGATGAAAAATGAAAGCAAGGGAGGAGAAATGAGGTTGAGGCATATGAGATTAAAACTTGCTCTTCTTTATATATAGAATTTTGTCTTTTACTATTAAGGCTCTAAGAACTTGCCAAAATTATTTCTTCATTAGAATGCCAGTCATACTTAAACCCTCTTTTTCCTTGTCCCCAAAAAATGTTTAAATGGCAATTAATTTTTGTGTAGTGTCTCAGCTTTTAAGTGAAGTACATCTTTCACATGTCTTGTTATGTAAATGGCCCTAGATTAATGAATATTAGGCATTATTTGCCTAAAAGCAAATCTACAGCTGCAGACACAAGAAAGACAAAATCAGTGTTATGGTGCAATGTTTCATTTTCCTCTTACTTTTTTTCCCTCACAAAAAAGATTTGGAATGCTTTGGGTTCTTTGAGTCAGCTGAGATACAGATGGAGCCAGTCAAATGTGGAGCATGGCCAGCATTCCCAAAAGATGTTTTCAGTTTATTTTCTAGTCAATAATTTTCATGGGGAAAAAAAAAAAAAGATGATCGTGTTGACTGTAGTGTCTTCCCTACAGAAAGCAGAGAGGATGGAATATTTCCATGTTGAATTAAAATGCACACATTGCTGAGCAATGAAAACAAATTAAGGCAAATTCAGTAACTTCATTTTAAAAGCAACAGTGAGCTTTAATTGTCATAAATTCAGAACTAATTTAAAAACATGTTGACAAAAATTGGACCAACAGCTTGTCATTTTCAAATCTAAGTGAAATGCAAAGTGCTGAGAATAAATTACAGGGTTTGAATTCCGTTCTTAAGTTTAGTGCCTTTGCTACATGTAGGATATCTCAGGGTATTTTTGAGGGAAGACAGTAGAAAATTATTAGAAAATATTGTTTTTATTTGACTAATATTGTAAAAATAAGCTCTGAACTTGATGTCTAAACATTGAGAACTGGAAATATTTTTCTGTGATTGGGTCTAGACTCAGTCCTATTTTAACTCCATGCTGGGTGAGAAGTAGGCATGTGCCATCTCCTTCCTCACAACATATAAGAAAGAAATAAGACATGGGCTCTAACATGGAGTTACACGTAGTCCAGATAGGTCCCAAGCCTGGATTATTAAATAAATGGAATCACAGAATGTGCTGTGGCACACAAAATACCCCCTCAATATGTTCCCATCTGCTCTGATAATAACTAGGTATAGTGTAAAAAAAATACTGAATCCCCAGAGGTTAACTGTTCCAGGATTGATAAATTACCAAAACTTACAGTCATAGAATGGTTTGGGTTGGAAGGGACCTCAGAAATTGTCTAGCTCTAACCCCTCTGTCATGGACTGGGATGGCACCCACTAGACCAGGTTGCTTAAAGCTTCATCCAGGTTGGCCCAAAACACTTCCAGGGATGGGGCATCCACAATTTCTCTGGGCAACCTGTGCTGGTATCTCACAAAGTGAAGAATTCTCCCTAACATCTAATGTAAATACCTCTTTCTGTAGTTTAAACTCATTCTCCCTTGTCTTAGCACTATCTGCTTGTGTAAAAAGTCACTCTTCCTCTTGTTTTGTTTTGTTTTTTTTTTTGGTTAGGTTTTTTTTGGTTGGTTTTTTGTTTGGTTTGTTTTGGGTTTTTTTTGGTTTTTTGGTAGTGGTGGTGGTTTGTTTATTTGTTTGGTTTTTTTTTTAATAAGCCCTCTTTAGGTACTGTAAGGTCCTATAAGGTCTCCCTGATGTCTTCTCCAGACTGAGCAGCCCCAGTTCTCTCAGCCTGCTTTCACAGGAGAGGTGCTCCAGCCATCTCAGCATCTTTCTGGCTCTTTTCTGGACCCCCTCCAACAGGGTCCACATCCTTGTGCTGAGGGTTCAGAGCTGGCTGGATCACTCCACATGGAGTGACCTACTCAACAGGGCAGAGTAGAGGGGCAGAAGGACAGAACTACCTCCCTCAACCTGCTGGCCACACCTTGTCTGATTCAGCCCAGAGTAGTTGGTTTCATCATGATGTGCTAGTTAAATTAACATGGTTCCTGAATGTAAGAAAAGTATTATTTTAGGGAATAGAAAGGGATATTATTTTAGGGATAAGTCTTTGACTTGGAATCTTCAAAATACAAACCTTTATATAGCCAAGGGTTTGCTGCAACTTTCATATGACTGGAATGCCCTTGCAGTTGGTATTTCACATCTTGCTGTTCAACAGGAAGATAAATCCGCACTAATATTTTGAATTAAGTTCTATGCTGGTGTGCACACACTTAAGACATGGCACAGAATGAGTAACTGCAGACTTCAGGAGTTTTTGCTTAGGTGTGGTGTGTCTATTCTGCAAACACTGGGCACTACTGCTGTATAAGTCTGAAACATCTTGAAACTAGGATCAAAAACACCATGGATTTTAGAAAGTGTAGGCTGCCTCAAGCATCCTTTCATCTCTGTACACCTTCAATAAAAGGCTTGTGACAATATACTAGATGTGTCTTAAATACAGCCCTAAATTAATTTGTGAAGTGCTCTAGTGTCCACCCTAACAGAAGGTGTAAATTTACAAGGGCTGTATGTGAAGTGCAGTGATTGATAGGATGTAGAGTAAAAACATGTGATTTTACTCTTTTAAAGAAATCAGTGGCAAGCACACCAGTGTGGGATTTTGTTCTCTCAGCCAATTACTTGTTTATAATTGAAATTTCCTGAATGACTTTGCAGACTTTGGCATCCTGTAGTGAGACCTCAGAAAATGAATAAGAACTATTTATACAACTAGTAGAAAGACACAGGAATAAAAGCGTGTGTAGTGAAGGGCAGAATAAAGTTGTTCATGCCTTCTTTGCTGGTTGATGGTCTGGGTAAATCTCAGAATAAATTTAAGTGCCTGACCAAATTTCAGCCTGTCTTCCTTTCAGGGTACTCAATTGCTCAACAACTGCCCTGAACAGAGTAGAATAACACAATTTATCAGCAATGGGGAATGGTTAAGAACTTAGTTCATTGAAATACCAGTTATGCTGAATTGCACAGCCCCATGTGAAGGATGGAATCCCTATCCCTAGGAAGGCCAGTGGAAGTTTGGAACCTGACTTTTGAGAACTATGAGCATCATGTTATCCAATTAATTATTTTAAGTCAGTTATATTTAATTTCTATATTTGTACATTTCTATATTTAATATAGAAATGTACAAATACTCCAGCACACCTTAGAAGATAAAATTAGAAATATGTGGGGCTTTTATGTGTGTGTGTATATATATATATATATATGGGGGTGTGCTCAACAATGTGAAAGCAGGGCTGTATTTTCTCACACACCTCATGGCTTAGATGGTTTTTTTTTGCTAGCTTGCTGCATTAAGTTGTCAGACTCAGGTAAGAAATGAATTGCTTCATTTGAGGTATAATGAATACTTTGCTTAAATTGTCCTTTTGTCTGACAACAAAATACTTAGCTGAGGAAATTTAGTACAGCAAGGTTCATGCAAGAACAGGTTTTTCAGTGTTCTCTTATGCAATTTAGAGTTGTTGACCTTTAATTAACAAGCTTTTCAGTGGTGCACCTTACTGCAAAAAATAACCAAGACTTTTAACACTTCACAATAATCACCACTGAGTTTGCTCATTCTGTGTATTTAAAATAAGTATAAAAGATTTTTCCAATACCTCAAACTGAATGTACTTTTTATATACTATAAAGGCCTTTAGTAGCAAGGCCTTAGTGACTTTTTGTTCAGTTACCATGGTAACTTTGAACTTTCTTTAGCTGTGGGAAAAAACATTCTTTTTTTTGACTGTCAAGAAAAGTAGTGTTTGCTTTTGAGCAAGAAGAAAAAATGGACATAGTTTATCAAATGAGCTTGTATATTTTAAAAAGTCTTTTTTAGAATACTTTGGTGGTTTGTTTTTTTATTTAGGTATCTAAAAAATTACTGAAATGGAGAGGAAGGAACTAAATTATTGAAAAATTAATGAAACTTAAAGTTCATAACCAGGGAATACTATATATGTATACATATTTACAAATGGGAATTAGATTGCATTCATATAATTGGTTAAAGTTCAAATGTTTTCTTTGTAGTGTGAGCCAGCTCAGATCTTGGAGAATTTAAAGAAAAAAAACCCCAAAACATAATGAAGTTTTTACTAGAGCTGTGCTCTTTATTAAGCTTCTTATTGTCATGTGAAGAATGAGTGAAAGTGTAACACCTGAGTAGAGTAGAAATGTGTAGGAATCCCTTGAATATTGGATCTTGTTGTGGGAAAATGTTTAATGTAATGCAGGAAACAACTATTCTTATTGCTTAAAAATAATACAAAGATATACTTGAGCTATTCATGCTCTTTAACATCAAGCATCTTTATTTACATTAATTTGAGAAAAAATTGATAGGAGGATTCCTTTGTAGCTTTTTTCTTTTACTATTTGGAACAAAAAGATTTCTATCTGGAAATTTGGAATTATCTTTGTGATGGTTATCAAGGAAATATGTTGGTAAGCAATTAAAATGTGTAAACAAAAACCAGCACAGGACAAAATCCCTGCCTTGGTAGTATAAAGCCTGAAAGCTTTCATTAATTCCAGCTTGCCTTTATTATATTAAACATTTTTTTAATATTCTCTTGATGAAAGCCAGATTGCTTCTAATTACAACACAGGTGCTTTTGTGATACTATAATAGAAAATACTCTGATGTAGCAAACCAATGAAAAATAAGACTTGATGAGCTCCCTCCAGCTCCATTGCTTGAAAACAGTTTGTGTAGTCAGCAAACTTCCAGTGGTTTTACCAATGTCTGGCAGGTTCACCCCATCAAAAGAAAGGTTCTCTACATTTCTTTTCCTCTACAAAACTGTTTAAAATAGGAGTTTCATTTTTGCCAATCATGCTGCTAATGGAAAAGAAGAAAATACTGGCTGTGATGGGGGATAATTAAAAAAATAAACTAGTTGGTGCTTTTCCTTGGTGAGTGATGCAAAACTGATGTGAGGGATCGCTGATCAGAAACATCTGTGTTGTCTGTTAGGGAGAAGGTCAAACTTTAATTTTCAGTGATTGATATTGTCTTATGGAAGCCATCTTTTTTCCAAATGAACTATTTTGGGATTGGGTATTCTTGTTCTAGTACAGTGTGGAATGTACCTCATCCTGTCCTGCAGTAGATAAACAGTTGTTGATTAAGGTTTTTTTCCCCAATGTTATCCTATTATGGTAGTCTAAAAAAGTATAATATAATTTTTTTAATCTAATAAGTATCAGTCTTGCTTCAAAAGCCTTGAATTTGGAGATGATAATGTTTGACTGAGACACAAGCTTTTGTTGCTACAAGGAAGCCACAATTTGTGAGGAGCTAGACATCTACTTGAGGAAAGAGCCCCAAAATTAGGATTAGATTTTAAAATTTATGTGTAGCTTTTTATTACACAGCCTAAATATTTGTGCACAAAATACTTAGATGGAGCTAATGCCTACATCTCTCTTCAGAGTAGATTGTATTTAGCTTCTGGGATATAATAAATCCACTGGGCCCAATGCCTGAATTAACATAATAATTAAAGTTTCAGCACATTGTTGTAGGTCACAGTAAGAAAATGTTTAATCTTTCTCCCTTCATCTGTGTACATTCAAGGCATTGGGAGGTCTACAGAGACTGAATTAAATTTAAGTGTACCAGAAATAAGCAGGGTGTTTTAAGAAAAATGTGAAAAAGATTTAACTTCGTTAGGAGCTGTTCATAATTGGTTTTGTTCTGACAATAAGACGTACAGCAAAAATTGGGTCACTACACAAGTTACAGCTCAATTAATGGCAGAAAGCTGTGGGTGTAGAGCAGCCAAAACACAGAATTATCCTGCATCTGCCCACTTGAGGGTTTGGGGTTTGCTTGGTTCATAGATCATTGTCTGTGGTCAGCTGTGCCTGTAGGAAAAAACAACTGCTGCGCTGGAGTGAGTAAGCACAGGATGTTGTAGATC
The DNA here is from genome assembly GCF_023055355.1 of Agelaius tricolor. Classification (NCBI taxonomy): domain Eukaryota; kingdom Metazoa; phylum Chordata; class Aves; order Passeriformes; family Icteridae; genus Agelaius; species Agelaius tricolor. Next base: position 11,458,331 of record NW_027269261.1, read on the forward strand.
ATCTGAAAGTTACTCTACAAAATTAGTAGAGTGTTAAGAGAAGGAAAATGTCCTTTTCCAAACATAATTCTAGGCTTGAAAAATTAATGGCATTGAGAGGAAGATTTAATGTCATTTTATGAGTCTTGAGACAAGCCAAGGAATATTAAAAGTTGTCTTGTTCTGACACTCCTCACTAAGCCAGGGAGAAATATCTGGATGCTGATTATTGCACCACCAGAAATGGGTCAAGAGGCAGCTTGTTTTGAAACCAATTTGGAAATCCATGGTGAATTCCTGAGTTTTAATAGAATCTTTAGCTGCGGTTTCCCTTTATTCTGAAGCAGCTCTTTGCTAATACAGGGAAAAATGGATTTAGTAATTTAATGACTAATTTCCTTTGTTAGGTATTCAGTTGACAAAAGACCCACAACAGGGTGGGTGAAGAAAAGTTCTGTTGGTATTTTGTTATTCTAAGGAACCAGGGCAGGCTGCTGCTCAGCTTTTCATTGTGCTTATACAAAAAACCCCAAAACTTGGAAGATGAGGATAGAAAATAAAAACAGGGAGCCTGAAGCTGCTTAAATTAGTCTGTGTTTCTTGTATGGCAGCATAGCAAGTTGGTTATTAACTTAATATGGGGGGAGTAGGGAAAAAACAAGAGCTGCAGGAGCTGCCCTTGGATACATGAAACATTCCTAATTTCATGGCTAACAGACTGATGAATGCTGCCTGCTTTTGCTTATGAGATGGAAATGCTTCAGTGTGCATGTTGTCTCCATAGCCCCAGACAAAAGTACAAACAAATAATCCTTGAATAATAAAATAATCAAATTATCCTCCAGTTAAATTGTGTTTTACCTCTAAATTTCAGTTTAGGAATCCAATGAAAATGAACTCAGGTAGAAGTGAATTAAGAAAGAATGGACTGCTAGTCTGCAAATTTCTAATTTAATGACAATTAAGAAAAATTCTTAATGATTCACATTCACCTTTAATTTTAAACCATTTATATCTGTATCATTTCATCTGAGTACTGTGATATGATGTTACCTCAGAAATGGAAGTGATGGACAGGATTCTAAAGTACTTTAAACACAGCTTCCTATCAGTTTTGAATACAAACCCTTGGGAAGTCCATAAGGTGTAGGAGCCTTGGGGAGAAATAGATATGATTACAGAATGATTTCTTCACAGAGGCAGTAATTCCCTTTCCTGAAAGTTCAGAAAGGTTTAAATTATTTTGTGAACATAATAACTGACCTGGTGGTTCTGTGATGAATGCTAGTGTGTTTTGTCAAGAACTCTTCAATTTTAATTAATTGGAAGTATCCAGAGTAGTAATCAAATAGCTTTAGAAGTGTAATGGCATGTGTTCAGAATCAAATGTCTTGTGTATTGTGCATAAAGGGCTTTACTTATTTTCTCAGGGTGCTATAAAATGAAGAGGGACTTTAGAAAAACAAAACTATATTCAGCAATACAAAGAAAACAGTAGGGCTGTAGAAGAAGGTTGCATTAATAGCCTGTGTAACTCAGAGTGCAAGCATTGATCCTGTCACTCTGGCTACTGCACAAAGGCCATTTTCCTAATGTAATAAATGCAAAGCCCCACCAGCCTCTGGGGCTGTGCATCCAAACAGCTGATGGGTAATGGCAGGAGACCTATGAGGCACAGGTGGGAGAGAAGAAATGGAGGCTGCTGGTGAGAGCATTTGTGTTCAAATTGATTTGAAGCAAACTTTCACTTATTCTATAGAGGGCTTTTGGTTTGTATATTTTTTTGTTGTTGTTGTGGTTTGTTTGGTTTTTTGGTTTTTTTTTGCTCTGAGGGGAGGAGTTTGCTACATTGGAGGTTTCCATAGCATTTGTTCTGTGCCTCAGTATTTGTGTGTGAACAGTCAGTCTGGTTGTAGTCCTTGCTCCTGGTTCCTGTGTGCTTTAGTGTGGGATCAGCAGTCATGCTTAAGTTGTTCAGAAGGAGCCAGCCTGTGGTTCCTGCTGCTGTTGACACAGTCTTGCATTTTTTTTTTCTCATTGGTTAGGAGATGGACGAGTGTGTGATAAAAAATGTCAGTTGCCAAAACATTTGGTGAGGGATACAGGCTCCGTTGCTTTTTTCCCTGCCTTCTCCAGTCAACAGCATAGTGGAGTTACCAGCAGCTATGGTGAACACAATCTTAGTGCTTTGAAATGTAAGGAAACTTCAGACCCTGAATGCAGATTAGATTCTTGAAAAAGGAAGAGTACCCAAACCTGAAATTTATGTAATCTGCTTGTCAGTAGTGTGTCACAACTTTTCTCTTTTGATTATCCTTTGTAAGATATGTTAAATTATTTTTTCAGTTATGTTTTGTTCTGTAAGTGTTATTTGGATGATTACAGACTTGTTTCTATTTCATATCTGTAGGGCAGAAGGCTGTAAATAATTCTAAGTTCCTATGCAGTAATAATAAATATTGAAGTATTTTAAGCAGTTATTTTAGACGAGTTCCTGGAGGGGTGAAATTACTCCTTAATATCTAATGTTTCTAAAATGAGGCAGTATCTCTGACAGTGTCACTCTATCTCCATCTTTTTTTCCAACCCTTCCATTACCTGAGAAATGAATTAAGTTTTATGTTAGATCCATGCAATGATGCAAATATGTTACATTGTCAATGGCACTCAAGTATCTCACCTTGTTAGGCATATTTATTGCATAAAGAACAGGATAAAGTACCAGTGGTGCAAATGTGCTGTCTTCAGTGGAATTTACCAGCAGATATCTTGGCCCAGTCATGACAGCAAATCTTTCCTCTAAAATATCAATACAGCACTAGAGTCCAATTATTTTTATACTCTGCTAATCTTTTTTTTGCTTTTACAGTGTTCCTGCAGGCTTCTATAAAAAGACTATTGGTAATCTCAGCAGGGAGGCCTCCTTATCAAGTAGTTTCAAAGACTTATGACTTCTGAAAAAATAAGGAGGTAATACTGAATTAATGGAGAAAGAAAATGGAGTCTTCAAAAAAAACTAAATGTAAAGCATATATAATACAGATTATTTTACTGCTTGCAGAAGTTTTCTTGGATTTTCACAGATTTGATAAGACTTGGGGAGAGTTAGAAATCTTTTATATTTTTTTAAAATACATGCCTAAAATGGTCCTTTAAATATAAGTCTAGACATAGCTCTTTTTATATACTCGTAGCTGAAAAGAAATCAGTGCACATATAGTTTTAAATCTATGGTCAGGCCAAGAAACCTGTTTATCAATTTTTGAAAGTCTCATTGAAAAGAAAAAATGGTATCAGAGTAGATCTGGTATTTCTTGAAGCCCTGGTAATTCTTGAAAGGAAGAATAAGAAGTGCTGTGGAGGAGGACCTGGGGTTCCTGGTGGACATCAAGCTGTCCCTGAGCCAGCAGCGTGTCCTTGTGGCCCAGAAGGCCAAAGGTGTCCTGGGCTGCGTTAGGAACTGCAGTGCCAGCAGGTCAGGGAGGGGATCCTGCCCCTCTGCTCAGCCCTGGTGAGGCACATCTGGAGTGCTGTGCCCAGTTCTGGGATCCTCAGGATGAGAGAGACATGGAGCTCCTGGAGCAGGTCCAGTGGGGGCTACTAAGGTGGTCAAGGGTCTGGAGAACCTCTCTTATGAGGAAAGGCTGAGGGAGCTGGGGCTGTTCAGCCCCCAGGAGAGAGGACTGAGAGGGAACCTCCAAAGTCTCAGAGGGGAGGTGTCAGAGGATGGACCAGACTCTACTCAATAGGAAAAGAGGCAATGGGCAGGAACCGATGCACAAGAGGTTCCACCTGAACACGAGGAAGAACTTCCCTGTGCAGGTAAACCTGAACTGGGATGGATTGCTCAGAGGAGGTGTGGAATCTCCCTTGCTGGAGAGATTCCAGAACCGTCTGGACACGATCTTGTGCCTTGTGCTGTGGGATGACCCTGCCTGTGCAAGGAGAGCAGACCAAATGTCCCTCTGTGATCCCTTCCAGCTTGACTATGCTGTGATTCTGTGAAGTGATAGCAAGAATTCTCTTGTTTAAAAACTAGCAGCTGTTACTTGAAACACTTGAAGGTATCCATCAAATTTCTTTGAACTGTATCCTCCTTTATCATGTTAGGGGTGTAAGCTTTACAAAATCATGGAAAAAGGCATGGGAAATGGATTTCAGAGCTTTAATATTTCATTGATATCTTGCTGTGTGTTTAAGCTTTTCCATACTACAGAATTGCAATGTCCATAAGAGGGTTTGTTTCATCAAGTGGCTTTGTAGTGGCAATGACTTATTTCAGCAACACTTTTTTCTCAAAACTCTTTGTTATGTCCTACTAGTCCTTTAAAACTTGATGTAAGTTGCATTGATAACTATCTGTGATTATTAGCAAAAAAAACCTTACATATTGTCTTTATGGTCATATAAATCATATTTTGAGACTGCCACATGTGAAAAAATCACCTGAATATCTCTGGTTGTTACTTACACAAACCCCTGGTGTTATATTCAGTAATAGGCTCTTGCTTATGTGGACAGTGCTTTTTCCTCAACATTTCCCATGCTCTGAAATACTATTGCCTAAGTTTTGATTTGGAGTGGAAGTGGGTATAAAATACAGTTGTATCCTGTCAAACCACTACCAAAATAATGGCAGTTTTGCTTTTTTCTTTATTGTCTTGGAAAGAGAGTGTTCATTTAAGAACCAACAATAGTGCCAGAAACACAAAAAAATAGCTGCAATACATTGGTGTAGAATATCATCTGTCATACTTCTGTAGATTTCATTAATCTTTACTGTATTTTCCATAATAAAATTTGTTAAATTAGTTTGAATTCAGTTTGCCTTTTCCCCTATACTTAACACTCTACTTTTAAATATTCTTTTATCTGACTGCTGCACACAAAATACAAATAGAGTGATTTTTTTACTATTTAGTTTTATTCTGATCTTCAGATGTGGTTGGGGATTTCCAGTGACTGCTGATTAGTGAGAACACTGGCCAGCATACAGCTTAGCCAACCTTTTGCCTCTCAGCAGGAATTGCAGTGCAATAAGAAAGGTTTTCTCCTTCAGAAACCTAAGATAAAGAGAAGAAGAGAGTTGAGGGCAGCATTGAAACAAAAGCAAAGAACCTGAAAGTAATAGGTTCTAAACATTTCTAGGAAGATATGTCACAGCCTCAGGAGATGGTAACAGTGCTATCTCAGCCATCAAGGTTTTCTGTGGGATGGGAAGTCCTTTTGAGTGTTTCATCTGAATTTTTAAATAGTCATTTCCTAATTCTGGATTTGCCTTTGAATGTTTCTTCCTATACATGTGCAGGTGGTGGCAGTTCTGTGTAAATACCTGTGGGTGTTTTCCTCTGTAAAGTACAGACAGTTCAGCTGCTTTTAGTGCCATGACCTTGACCAGAATCCCTGTTATACAAATAGTAACTAATATTTTTTTCAATTTGCTTCCATTTCAAAATGCACATTTATTTTAACTGTGGACACATAGTTGGTTCTTCTTTCCAGAGCAGAATGTTTTCTGTTCCTAACCCAATCCCCTAAATGTCTATGCTGTGCTGATCTATTACATGTTTGTCCTTAGTGCTTTGCCCATCAGTTACATTCATAAAGGTAAAATATCATTAATCATTGTAATGCTCATTAATCAATTTGGAGGAAGGTTATCTGAATTTTTAATGAGATTTATCAGACATTAGAATTCAACATCACTTATTCGAACCAATTTAAATTGGCACTATTCTTTTGCTCACTACGTGAAAATTCTACCTTTGTCATTCTTTGGAAGAAAAAACTGTTTTCAAAACGACTATATTGAATTTCTTATTGCTCTTAAGTTTTTAATAATGCTCATTTGTTATGTCCTACTAGTCCTTTAAAACTTGATGTAAGTTGCATTGATGTACAGCCACCTATGTACAGATGGTGGCTGAAGGTAATGCTGGAGTACCAAAAGAAACATCAAATGTATCACAAGAAGGCATATTTATCCTGATACTACTTCTTTTATGCATCCTTAAGTTAAAACATATAGTTTTGGCTCAATTATTCTCCATGTGACAATTTTTGAGATAATGAAGCTCAAAGACAATTTTTGACTAACGCTCTGCCTGTCTGAAAAGTTTTGAGCTTCTTCTCTATCCAGAACTAATCAATAAAAAAGACTTCTTTTACTCTTTGTAGCTGACATAGTAATTCCTTTCACATCATTTGAAGAGGCAGGGTTGCAAAGAGATATTAGATGGCTTGTTTAGATCAAATATTTCTAGTGTAGCAACAGGCCATTAGCACATCTCTCTGCTTGTTATTTTGAACAGCAGATTTCTTCAGCTGAGACTTCAGCTTCTCAGATCCCTTTTGTTGCTGTAGGATCCTTTCACAGAATGTATTCTTTGTGTGCTTGGTAACTTGGAAAGATTTTTCTGTTTTATATGTGAAAAACCTTGCTTAAATGAGACTATCCTCAACAGGCGGGAAGATGTGATGAAATAACTGCTTTCATATTGAATTTCCATGTTTATAGGAGCATCAAGAGTTATAAATAGCTTCTTCCAAACGTGTTTTGAAGACTAATATAGAGATCTGACTTTTCCCAAATATTTTTATATAGATATTCCTTCAGTGATACAATCTTAGGCAGAGGCAGGAAAAAACAAGTGATGGTTTTGTCAGTCCCCTCTGGAAGGTGTTTTCTTTCACCTTTTTCAAAACCACGCTGGATCTCTTTTTACTGTGTCAAACGCTACATATTCCTGTAGCACCCCTCTGAGACAAGTGCAAAACTGGTTTTATGGCAGTGGCTCATCATGTACATAATACCATTGCAGTGGCATTCCCCCTGCATCTCTGGAAAGCTTATTGCTACAAAGGGCTTCTTTTAACAGGAGTTAATTAGGACTAGAAAATTGCTTGTTGTTTTTTATTGCATCTAAACCCCAGGACATGCTGCACTAATCCTCTAGTGCTGTGTGGTGCCATAAGAGAGGTATTCAGCTCATGTCTCTGAAGTTTCTTATTAGCTTTGAAACTGCTCCTTATCAGATCATTTAACTCATTAACTCTTTCTACACATAAAATGTGTTAGTTGGGGATTATTTTCTTCCTTGTTATTTCATTTAAAATGTGTGTTTAAATATAACCCCAACAAAGTAAAAACAATTTTTTGTTCTCTTATTCTACGTTTTTGCTTAGGACAATGAAAAACAAATGCAACTCATTTGGAGAATGCTCAGCAAGGAGTAAGGTGCTACTGCTTCATCCAAGAAACACTACAGAAAATGTTGGTTTTTTTTCTAGGACAGAAACTGCTTTCAATTTTTGCAAGAATTGTTTGTTTTTTTGCTCAGTCTTTTGCTCAAAACATTAATTCTAAAACTCTCATTTGCACAAGTTATATACTTAGGAGGAGTAAAATTAAAACCAGTATTTTTTTCTATCATAACATCAGTTTTTCTACCAGTTGTGTAAGCAACCTGATACTGAAAAATTTGTGGTTCTGATCCTTTGAAAGCTAGAAATCTACATTTTGCAGTTTAGCTGTAAAGTCATTAGGAACCTTGAGGCCTGGAAAAGGCCTTTGGAAAGTTGCCCAGCATAGTTTTTAGCTTGCTGCAGAAACTGGAACCCATATTTATTTATTGGTTTATTTCTGCTCTGGTTCTCCAACTTCTTACCAAAATTCATAAGTGAGTTTTAAGGCAACAGTAAGGTTGACTAAAAGTAGTTTCTCTTGTGAATGTAGAAGTGATGTGAGAGTATTTGGTATTTTGCAGTTTATCCTTAATTTAACAAGAATGCCTTTAAAATCACAATTTCAAACTTTGGTGTTTTGAGTAATTTTTTGACACATTATCACTACATTGTTAAGTACAGGATAATGTAATCTGCCTTATTAATGATGCAAATGCTGATTAGAAGAAGATTCTCTTATTTTCACCTTCTAGCAATTTAGTATTAAATGTACACTAAGATGGCACCATTCCTAAAAACTCATGCTTCCTTTCCTCTCCCTCCCCAATTGCAAATGTGCTTTTGAAGCGCCTACTCTGTGTGATTAAATAAAAGGACATGAAAATTAGTGAGGAAATTGCATGGTGCAGCCATTTTAGTTATGAATTTAAATGGCTGTTTAGCAAAATGGAGTAATTTATCACTTATCTAGTGTTCCCTGCAAGTCATTTATCATGAGTAGCAACTATCATAATTTTATTCGAATCTGAGATGGTGGGAAGGGATCAGAGGTTCATGCTTCTTGTGACTGGCTACTGATTTAATGATTGTGTGTGAAACAAAACAGGAGCTGGAAAACTTGCTCAAGTTTCTTTGCATGATATTGTACCTGACTTTGTATCAGTTAAATATCAGTTAAATGCTGTTAAATTTTTCTCAGCTGATAGACCTTTTCTGTGCACCTCATTTTACTGCAATGGATACTGGCTTTATGTTGGACACCAGTAGTGCAGGCTTTGGTGCCCAGGATCACAGGTGCAGTGTTTGAGATAAACCATGTTCTGATAGTACATTCCTGGAACAGGGATTATGGAAGTCCAAAGCACTTGGTTATAACAACTAACCAAAGTGTCATGGTTCGACACTGGCACAATGCCAGTGCCCCCATGAAGATACCTTCTCCCTGGTTTCTGCTGCGAGATGTGACCAGGAATAAGCAAAGCAGGCTCCTACTTAGAGAAGAAAGAAAACAAAACTTTATTAACTACACTACAACTATGGATGAAAAGGAACACACACACAGGGAAAATGAAAACGTAACAAATACATTTCCTCCTCCCCCCACCAAATTCCCAACACAATACATCTATTCCTCAAATCACCAACTCTTGGTCCAGCACCACCCTTCAGACAATCTATCCTCAGTTCCTCAAGAGGAGAGGAGTCCTTCTTGTACCATGGGCTTCCCCAGGAAACACAGCTGAAGCCTCGTGTGTTTCCGTGTCACTCGTGGCACTGCCCGGAGTACATCTGCCGTCGTGACCTCTTCCTTTCATGTCGAGTGCTCTCACCACTGCACACGGACCAGAGCTGCTTCTAGGGTTGTCTTTTAAGGATGCTCTGTCCCGATCCAAAAAGGCACAGTCTCTCCTTTGGGACACCTGTCCCCACAATCTCTCCTTTGGGACACCTGTCCCCCCCATATATTTTCACCCCCTGGGGCCGAGGGGCATCAACACTGAACCCTCTTGGCTCTGAGGCATTGCCTCCCCCTAGATGCAGTCTCTGTATCACAAGGAACATGGTTCTGTCCATGGCTGTACAAAAAGAGTCCAGCAAAAGCCACTCCATCATCTCTTCCCACTAGGATTCTTCTCTATTCCACTATTTCTCACTCGCCCAGACCTCTCTCACACTTGCACATTTCCTTCCTCATCTTCCACTCTATCTTCTAGGAGAGGTCAATGTTCTGTAAAGTTCTCATTCTCCGAGAAGTGGTTAAAAGCTCCTACAAGCAGCCGGCTGCACCCCCCCCTCTTCTCCGTCCCAGCCGTGCTGCCGGCACAGGCCCATGTTTATCCAGTCTCAAGGTTACAGTCTCTCTCTCTCTCTGTCTCTCTCTCTCTCTCGCTCTCTCTCTCAGGGGGGGCTGCCCGATGGCTCCCGGTGTCTCTCTCTCTCTCTCTTCCACCCTTCCACCCCCGGGCTCAGGCCTACCTCTCCCGGCCACATGGCTTTTCCCCTCCCCCTGCCCAGCCAGCAGCTGGGCTGGGGGAGAGACCCGAACTCTTTCCCGCCGGAAAAAAACCCAAAAGGACCCTCCCAGGGGAGAGCTCTGCTTTTGACCCCGTGTTCTCAGACACGGATCCATGTCCTAATGGCCAGGTTAGATGCCAGTATTAAAATCTGAATATCCATTAGCCCAAAACACAGCATCCCAAAAAACACATTTCCTGTCAAACCACCACGCAAAGTCTTTCTTTGTCATGGTTTTGAGTGGAACATTTTCTGCCTCAGGCTTGGATTGGTTCACCAGATCCCTGAATCTGTGGAATGAATAGACATTTCTACAGCCTTTTTTTTTTTTTTTTTTTTTTTTGGCAAAAGGATAATTTGAAACAATAATAAGGAGCCCTTGAGAAGTAATTCCTCAGTCCTTCAGAATAAATTGCTTATGGTCTTAAATAACTTCTCCAGTTTTGTTCTCGTGTTAGGCTGGTCATGACTACCTCATAATGAAATTATTCCCTCACAAGGGGAAGGGACACAGAAATCTGTACTTACTGGAGAGGGAAGGGAGCATAAAAATAGGAAATAAGCATGTAGATATTTCCCAGCTGTGTATTTGGAATCATGAATCAGATTTTTTTTCTCCAAATTGCGTTCTTGGAATCTTCTGTGGAGACTTGTTCAGAGGGCAAGGAGTATATAGTTTCTGGGAAGGGAATGAAAAAGATTGTGAGAAATGAAAGAAAGCATGGAAGATTCTTCTGTTAAAAAAAGTTATTTACAAGAGATAGGAACAGAAAACTGCTAGTGTAGAACAACAGCAGTACTTGTAAAAATTAACCTAACTGATAAAGCAGACCCTCTGCATTATCTCAGAATAAATTTCTTAGGCTTTATCATAATTCCATCATTTTTGTTGGTTTCATACTAAAGTCTTAATTTTCTTAATTAGACAGAATTTTTTTGGTTCCTTCTTTGAGTGCCTGTGTTTGATTTCTAGATGCAATCTGGTCATCCTTATGTGATTGGGAAACAAAACGGTCAAATTCAGTATAACATATAGAGAACTACTTTATAGTCTTTGTAATTTTTCATCTTAAGATCCAGTGAGTGATGTATCAATGGAAAGGTAAAGGCTGGCTTCCTAAAAGAGCAGTGTGCTGAGAAACCTTGTGCATCATGCATCCTGAAACCATTTCAGGTTCTAGAGAGCACACCTCAGGTGGAGAGTATTCCCTTTGTATGGACTAGCAAGCCATTAGTCTGCTATTACTGAAAAGTTTCCACAGAAGTAGCAGTTCAGGCTGTCTGGTTTTATTGTATCAGTCATTCTTGTTAATGGTTTTGTCTACGTGCTCTTTTAGTGTAGTTTTCCAAAGTTGCATTACTTTTTCAGAAAGACTTTATAAGTTGATGGTGTAGCAGATAAATGTTTGAATTGTAAATTGTTGTGAAATGGAGCACTGAACAGTACATCTGGGAACATACTAGACTCTGGTTTGGTATAATTTATTTATTCAGAACACATTTAATGTTTTGAAGATTGTATAGAAGTAACTTGGTTCTTAGAAGTAGAGTATCTCTGGTGTCAGCTTATTTTCTCTTTCACAGTAATTATTTTGGCAGACAGATAAATTGACAGCACTCTACCAGGTTTTGTTGTGTAACACATAAACAAAAGTTTATTAGCTAAACCCCAACAACCTATGTGACAACATAGGCATTGTCACATGGGTTGTTAAGGTTTAGGTAATAAACTTTTGGGTCCTTCGTATGCAAAGGAACATTGCAGCTATGAATAAACAGATTTGATTTACTCTTGCTTCAATTTTATTTCTCTTGTCTATGGTTTCATTATTGTTACTACCTATTAAGATCAAAGCATCTAATCCTATGTATGTAATTTAAATCAAGCATGCACACATGATGAAATTATTATGGATGCAGCCAGACCTAGTTTATGATGTAATAGTGCAGGTGGGATGGGTGGATGTGCTATAAAGCTTAGCATAGTGCTTATGTAGGACCGTAAAATCTGCTCAGGCTCATGGAACTATTGCTTCCATGTTTATCAGACTGGAAGTTCAATGAACTTCCAAAGATTTGAATAATAAAACTGTTGTTGACTTCAGTGGGGCAAAGAAACAAACCCTTCCTGCAGCAACAGGTGCTTTAATATGAGAGTGCTTCTCTTGTTTGAGTCCTTTCTGTGACACAAACAAATTGTGCCATTCTATATTTGCACATCTCCTGGACTTTCACTGCCATAATATACTACATCTTACAGTACTCAAAATTCAGAATAAAACCATGTTAAACTCCTTTATGGTGTTCATATTATCTTGTGCTTTTCTATGCAGGTAATTACATTTTAATCATTAAATGAAGTGTGACACTTCATACTGGCTAGAATGACTGCTATGCATTTTTAATGGTTTCTCTAAGTGTCATTAAGTGATAATTTGAAAAAATAAACAAACAACCAGCAGTTTACACAACTGGTTTTTAATGAAGCCTGTTCTTAATTTGCTTAAAGGATCAACAAAATTTGTGGTATAAAATGTAGCAACAGATTGAGTGGGGTTTTTTTTTAAGTAAAACATTTGAATGTTTATGGATATTTTTTAATGGCCATTCTAAATACATACATTCCTATCAAGAGTAAAATAGCACATCTTTTTTGAAATTAAGAAGTTGATACAGTGGTGATTACCCATGTTGTTTAGTTGGCTTTTCTGTCCTGTGCTGAAACATTTTGACTTACGTGCCTTCTGCCCAGCATGCTAAAAAGTCTGGTTTTCAGTGACAAAGCACAAAAAAAGATTTGCAAGCTGATTTCCTCTTGGTTTTCCTGAATCTTTGCTGGCCTGTGGCAAACCCCTGGGCGTTTTACCTCCTGTCTTCCCATTTCAGAGCTAAGCATGGCAAGGCAGATTTGGAGTTGCAGTGGCCAATCATTTCCTAAACATCAATTGTTCAATTATTTAGGAAATGATTGGCCACTGCAACTCCAATGGTTGAGGGCAAATATGCCTGAGGTTTCATCCAAATGAGCATAAGAGGGAAGTTTAATTTTTTGTGAGGAGTCAATTAGTCTGGAGATTGGAGAAATGTGGAGGTATTTTATTGGTATTCTCTCCCGTGCTTCAAATATTATGTAATATTTGCAGTTTGGCTAAACTAGAATATTGCCATAGAAGATGATTGAATTCATGGCATGGAAACAGCATAAAAATAGCAAATAATGGGTATTTTTGGTTTGTCAGGTGAGCAGAAAAGATAGTTTGGTAGAAAAGGCATGCAGTTAGTGTCTTTATCCAGTGTTCACTAAAATGTTTTTTCACCAAAATGTTTCTTCTGAAGTAAAATGCTAAGCTCAATTTTATTTTTTTTGTTGTTTTCAAGTGAAATTTAGTTTTTAAACAAGTGAATGCTAGTTTGATGTAAATCAAATAATTGTGTAATTAAATAATGCAAATAAAAGTAATTTGCTCAATTTTTTAAATTTCATGATATTGAGTATCATGGACTATATTTTGAAGCTGAAAGGAATGAGAGGGGATTCAAAAATTAACAGTGGGTATTGCAGGGGTATTGCTTGAAGAATTACTAAAGTTTTTTCTTGGATTAATTGCTTGATTTTTTTCAAGTCCTTGTTTAGGAATAATTTATTTCCAAAGGGCCTGGCATGTACTTAAGTTCCATACATTTTTATGTCTGAATGCTCAGAAGCAGTTTGCAGTGCATAATATGTGTACACAAATCTTTTTCATGTTGATTCATTTATGTGCTTCATTTTTTTTGTGGTACAGTCATTAAATACCTGGGACAAAACTACAAATGCCAGGTTGCTGCATCTGTTTTATCATCTCTCCATTGTAGGTCTTGATGCTGCTTTAATATGCCTGTGCAGCAAGCACCCATAGCAAATAAATTTGTGCTTGAGCATTTTATGCTTTCATTAAATATTCATTAGATGACATGCAGGCTGCTTCTTTGAGTGTATTGAAACCCCAGAAAATGCATTGTTTGTGCATCCTTTATGCAGCAGGAGCCAAAGTGCTCACTACTGAAACGTGTGAGGGTCCAGGATGCGTTACTGTATAACTGAATCTTGCTTTGGGCTGTAAGGAGAGCATAATTGATATAGTCCTTTTGGGTTTCTTGCATTGTATTCTAGTATGATTTGGCTAATGCCAAAAAAAACCCACCACAAACAAACAAAAAAAAAAACACCAGAAACCCACCAAGAATTCTTCATCAAATCTGAGAGAAAGCACTTCAAGTAAATAGACTACTAATTCCCAATGTTCTTATTGCAAAGCAAAGTAAAAGCAAAATGCAATCATTGTCTGGTGCCTTATCTGATGTATTTTGCAGCAGTCTCTGAATTTACTCTGTTACCTAGGGAGAAGCATTTTGAATATCCAGGATCAAAGTTAGTGTATAGGCTACAACAGAAGACAAATAGATGCAAGGACCTCTCAAAAAACTTGTCCTCACACCTGTTTCTTGCATGTTCTGTCATGCACTGGTCTCTTATATTCACACTGTTATTCCATTGATCTATACATTTATGCATCTGGTTTGGGTTTGTTGTGATGGTATCACACTTGTGTGCGGCTCTGTCCTGGAGATTTTTATTCCCAAGAAGGATGAAATTTGATATCCTCAGGTTTTCACACCTTCATTCTTATACTTCATAAAACCTGCAGGTTTTCATTGGGATTTTACTAATTTATTATTAACAAAACTGAAAATTTTTGCCTTTTTATAGCTCTGTGACCGTGGTCACAAGGGTTTTCAGGATGAAGAAGAGATGAGAATGTTGACTCTATGATCAGAAGGCTTGATTTATTATTTTATGATATATGTTACATTAAGACTATACTAAAAAGAAATAGAAAGGAAAAGGTTTCTTCAGAAGCTAGCTAAGCTAAGAATAGAAAAGGAATGAATAACAAAGATCTGTGTCTCAGACAGAGCAAGAGCCAGCTCTGCCATGAGTGGTCAGGAAATCCAAACATCCACAGGAGACCAATCCCAGGTCTACCTGTTGCATTCCACAGCAGCAGATAACCATTGTTTACTTTGGTTCCTGAAACTGCAGCTTCTCACAAGGAAAAATCCTAAGAAAGGATTTTTCATGAAAGATGTTTGCGACATAGCTCTAACTCCATACACCTCTAAACAGATAATTTTTGGCTTTTTTATAGCTTTAAACTCCTTACACCTCTAGTGTAAGGTCTGTGTACATGTTTAAGTGTGTAAGATTTTAGGAGAAATGTAATCTCCATATATGTTATATTTGCCTTTCTGAGATTGAAAGCTCAGCTATTTGTGTTTCACCTTCAGGATAAACTGAGAAAAATAACCTGTATGGCACCTACCAGCTAGTAAAAGTACATCCCAGGAAAAAAAAAAACAAACCTGCTCATTTACTGATTCATTTTAACTTGCTGTCTGGCACAGTGCTATATAAAGCTTTAACGTAGATTTCTAAACGAATGCTTTGTAGCTTTAGTTTATTCAAAAACTTAGAGCTACTGGAAGTATCTAGGTTACTGATTCTTTGTGAGGTGTCATAATTTTAGGGAAAGTTGGGAAGGAAAAGATCTGTGTTTTGACTTAGAAAAATGCTTTGGTCTGAGCACCTGAATGTTATATATTTAGATGTGATTGAGATCAGATTGCTTAAATAGCATTAATACAATTGCTGGTGCAGTTTATTTTCCAAGATTAATCGTATGCATGAAAATTCTGTTAGAAAATAGTTTAAAAATATGTTCACGGTAAATCTCATTTATCTCCTTCCTTCATGGATTTTAAGTGTTTTAAATGAATTATTTTTTGATACAGTGCTTACACTAATACTGTTACATTAGCAATGAAAATAATTCATGCAAGCTGCCTTTAATTAAGTGCCAGCGATTTATTTGTTTGTTTCTCTCCTTTTGTTTGCCAGGAAAAGAAGAATACATTGCGACATTCAAGGGATCAGAGTACTTCTGCTATGATTTATCTCAGAACCCCATACAGAGCAGCAGTGATGAAATAACTCTGTCCTTTAAAACGCTGCAGAGGAACGGACTGATGCTTCACACAGGAAAATCGGCCGATTATGTCAATCTTGCACTGAAAAATGGAGCTGTCTCCTTGGTCATTAATTTGGGCTCAGGGGCCTTTGAAGCGCTGGTGGAACCTGTGAATGGGAAATTTAATGACAATGCCTGGCATGATGTGAAAGTAACCAGGAATCTGCGTCAGGTAACAGTACAATGGATACAAGAATAACTGACTTTGTTATGAGTAAATGCTTGATGATTTGAGAAATTGATATTGGATGTTTAGCAGGCATTTGGTTAGTTTTTTATTTGCACAAGGAAGGATATTCCTGCCACACTTGAGCAGGGGCATATCTAGAAAGTAGTAGGGCAAGCAGCTGTCTGAGACAGTACCAGAGAGAGGTTTTCAAGACATGAGTTATATCACCCAATGTTTCTACAGTGCAACTGTCTGCCCTTGCAGCCTTGCATTAGTCAAGGCCAACAACTTTCTGAATTGCAACTCTTTAATGAAAAGAAAGGTTTAATATCTTTTCCTCTTTGCGAAGTGGGCAGTAAATTTGCTATCAGATAAAGTTTATGCACTGTGTGGAGGCATCCTGCATGTCATGCCACGTTGAACTTTAGAGTAGCAGTAAAAAATATCTAGGACATTGCATGCTTACTCTTGGTGGTGTGCTAGGGGATTTGCAGTTCAACAGTCAAATTTGAGGTTGTGGTGGGGGGAATGAGGGTAAAGACAACACCATGTATGTGTGTATACTGTATGTGCTAAGTGTACAATATATGCACGTATGTGGCTCAAAACTGTTATGTATACTAATGTGCTAAAGTATTTTATTGGTAGTATCATGTAATTTTGTGAAGTGCTATATTTTTCTGCCCTAAATGTCTGTCTTAAGTAATATCATTAATATATTTGTTGTTTCTCTAAACAGTTGCAGCTTGATTGGAATCTTTCGTTTCCCTTTATTAAAACAGCTCTGTCTTCTGGAGCTGTTAACTAATTCATCTAATCTCTTCTTTCCCTTTTCTTTTAAAATGGTTTAGCTATTATATTTTTAGTTGGTAATTTCTTTGTAATAATGAACTGAATTGGACCTAGAATTATATTGTGGTATTTTATTAAAAAAAAG